>NC_090925.1:242860919-244060919 GCF_040938575.1 Ambystoma mexicanum | reverse complement strand
AAGTGGTCAAAAATCTCAGAATCCTAATGGATAACAACCTCACACTAGAGCCTCAGGTCAACACAGTAGTTAATAAATGTTTCTTCCACCTACACACAATCAAGAGGACACATCCCTTCTTCACCTTCCCACCCAGAACACTCGCCATCATCTCTCAATAATCGTCAAAAATAGACTACGCCAACAGCATCTACCTCGTAATGCCAGAAAACCTTATGAGAAAACTACAGGAAATTCAAAATGCAGCAGCAAGACTACTCTTCAGACTCACTAAGAGAGAACACATTACGCCACCACTGAGAACACTATATTGGTTATCAGTCAAAACATAAATATTTTTTAAAAACAATCTGTATAACAGACAGAGCAATCCACGGCCAAGGAGCAGAATTCATACAGAGACAAATCTTCATCTACTAACCAACACGAACACGAAGGTCCAGCAATTACATTAACCTTAAACCGAAATAATAAGCAAAACACAAATGCAGAGCATCAGCATTTTCCTGCATAGCGGTGAGACTTTTGAACTCACTCCCATAGGAACTACAAATAACAGAAGATCACCTAAAATTCCGGAAACTGTGGCTCTTTAACTCACCAAGCTAAAGAGGCTACACCGGTGAAAGGAAAACTGCCAACACAACACAATCAGAAACTCCGAAACTGGATTACCCAAAGAAACAAAAAAACTCGACCCCCAAACTCAGTAGAATAAGATTGTACAGAATGTATAAAAAGTCACAAACAACCCCTGACAAACCCTTCTATAAACTCTCTAATACTTTATATATTCACCACCAACACTGGAGAAAAAAGGCACATACCTTTGCCTCAAAAACAAAAACCCCACAAACTACAAGCACTCCGACTATCCACAACACCCAAGACACACATAAAACACCTGCAGCATAAAACAACCCACCAACACCATACAAATGTTGATCAACTGAAAACATACCAGCAGAAAGTGACCAGTTTTTCTAAACTAAAGCCACCAACAGCACATGAAAGCTCTCTTGCGCTTGTCCCTCTCAATCCCAATAACCAATCCACCCCAACTCCCTTAATTTTCAGATCTGCCTGCAGACCATGAAAATAGCAGCGGTTTGTGGTATAAATCACAATGCATAACATAACATCGATATATATAATGATGCTCAATTTATGTTTTATTTCACAGTTCCCTGCAGCGACATTTTACATAGGGCTCAATCGCCATCTTTAATGGCCAAGAAATCAGGGAGAAACAGACTGCGATGATGTCACTTGCTTAATAGAAATGGTATGCGACCTGCACGACTGCCGTGACTGGCGGCTATGTTGGGAACACCAGCAGAGCGCTACAAGAAGCACGTTCCTGAAAACGATGCCATCATATCGAGAAATCAGCACAATACTCCCGAAACGAGGCACTTAGAACCTGCTTTACTGCAGTTATTGACACCCATTCGTTGTGATGTGTGGTCCACACAAAGTAATTCTTAGCAGGAGTCACAAAGTTCCTGATTCACAAAGATTTGTACTGGAGCAAATCAGAAGATGCATGTACCAGATACACAGCACCTAACAAGAAACTTGTCTGAGGATGCCTAGCGCATCCCCGAGATGCCCTGCCCAGGGCTGAAAGCAATTCACAAGCAGGTCCTTGTGGGTATCTCAGAGATGCCCTAGTCTTCACCAGATTCCCTTTAATTTAAGGCTATACAAAGCAGGCTTAAGTTAGCAGGTGCAAATCTGGGCTGCTCAGAGTGGTCTCCTGATTTGTTCCAGTGCAAATCTTTGTGAAACAGGCTCCAGGTACACAGCCACCATAACTGAGCAGGGCAGCAGATGAGCAAAGGAAGCCGGATCTTGCCCATAAGAGCACTGAGCAAGGTCAGAGCAAGCTCACAGAGTTTCCTTGTTCTATCATGGAACCTGTGAAGTATAGACACCCGGAAATAGGTCTGCACCCTGCACCGGCATGCATCCATCTCTTGTAAGAGCTGGCAAAAAAACAGCCCCACCCAAAAAGCCACAAACACCTTCAACACAGAACGAAGCCAGAAGACGGCTGCAAGGTCTGGGATGTAACTCAAAACATCCCCTCCCTTTAGCGCTGTACACTCCGACCAAGCTTGCTGTAGGAACTATCAATTTGTTTCCTAATAAATGCCTGCACCATAATACAGTACCATGACAGGGCCATGCACTTTCAATGCACTTTTGCACCAAGTCAGGGTGCACTAAAGGAATGTAGAAGCCAGACTTGGATCAACCTGCATTTCCTGCCAAGATGAGTTGCAATTACTGACTCCTACCTCTTACCTTTCCTGCTCCAGATTAAGGGGAGAAAGAATGATCTTTGGGCAAGGACTTCCTACAAGTATCTCTTTTACCCCACCTCCCCATGTAAGATACAGGTCCCATCCTCAACAAAGAAGATACTGCAGTAGCCACTGTCAGGTAACCATGGCAACTGCAAGAGTTTAGCTCTACAGATGGAAATACAAAGGAAGCCAATGGCAAGATGACCTTGATCCCTTTAGTCAGCAAGGCAGGAATGGAGACCTTGCAGACACTAAGGACCTCGCAGAGAGATGAGGCAGCAGGCCAGCGCCAGCTAGAGCTGTCATGCATAGCCAGCCCTCTCAAGATGGCATACAAGCATATCTCTCTGAAATGCAAGACTGGCACCTCTCACTAACGGGGGCAGCATCTAGAGATTCAGCACCATTTGCAGGTAATCAACATGCAAAGTATAATAATAATACCCGGCAAGTGGAGTCTGAAGCTAAGCTTGGGTGAAGGTATTTTGCCAAACCTCAATTCACCTAGATGTGACAGTGATTCACATTTTGGAGATGTGCCAAACTCTTCTCAAGTTTGGGCACAGTGATTACTTATTTCTAAAGCTCTGTGGGCCAGTACCAGGCCCCTCACAGGGCACTGCATCCCTAGCCAGGCTTACCCGTCCTGACATCAGCATCGCTAAGCAGGGCCTAGTCACCCACGGGACTTGGGGACGGTACAACATAATCCCTCTGTGGGGGATCAATATTGACCCTAGAGCCTGCTTGTGTACAAAGATGTGAGTTTGGGAAGGTCATAGACCCAGCTGTGGTGCTGGCCCCCTTTGATCAGAATATGCCAAGTTCAGGTGTGATAGGGCAGCTTAGAGACCCAATCCATACAGGCAGCACACTCCTCAGACACACTCCGCAAGCAGAGGACACCCTACCAACGAACACAGAGATCCTGACTGTCCCTCCTCCACAAAATGGCATACTGGGGAGCAACACACGTCACTCTCCATGTCATTGCCATTTGCATAGGGCTATCAAGCATCGCTGCATCAAACCGCTGAGCATCAACCTCGCCAAAGATCCACCCCGTAGGGATACAAACAAAGGCAGAGGAAAGACCGCTACTAAACCCAAGACAACCCCGGCAACCAATGGCAGTGCAAATGGCAGATGGATTGCGTTAGAAATGCTGTGTAGCGCTTATAGAGCGGACAAGATATTCTGACAATGAAGTCCAGATGTGTCTGATTAAATCTCTGATTAGAAGAAAAGAGCTCCAATCCATGGATCATTAAGAGGAACATGAATGGACAGGGAAAGTCATGTTCACTCAACATTCCAACCCCCTGAGATTCTAAAAGATGCATTTTTAGGCCTAACCTAACAGGACTGGCATGCAGCCGTGTTGTCAGGAAATGGGTCTTCCGCCGCCATATGCCTCCCGCCCTTTGTTTCCGGGATTTATTTCCCGCTTTCCCATCCTTTCTCTTCCTCTTGCTCATTTTCTTTCCACCGGCAGACTGCGCTCTGGGTACCAGTGGTGGGGGCACAGTATGTCAGGACAGGCACATGCCTAGGTGCTCCTAAGCCACTAAAGTGGTGATGTGGGGCTGTATCAAAGGGTACGGGAGGTTTGGTCGCAGTAGAATTCGTCAAATTCGAATTTGTCAAATTTTTTGGGCCGAAATTGCCAACCGATATATGTGAGGGGGTGGGTAATCGTGATAATAAATATAGGTGCAAATGAGGGGGGGGGGGTTCTGCAGGGATCTTCCCCTGCATATATTTGCAGGAACATTGAATAAAAGAAGAAAAAAAAAGACAAATTCGAATTTGATGAACTAAACTCAACGAAATGACTTAGAACCATATAAAAGACTATTAACATAACATAACATGTTCAACATAAAGAAGAAAGCTATGCACAGGAGAGCTGGCTTTGGGTATGCAGGAGGGGGGCTTGGTCAACTCAATACATCTGACAAAAGACTGCCCACAAATGAGTCCGGAGGGTGCGTGCACTTGACACCCCTTGCCAGGCCTGAAACTGATGAGAAACACTGCTGATGGCATTGGCGGGGATAACAGAGAGGCTGCCTCGAGTGCCCAGGCGCTGGGAAGCCACAGTGAAGGATGGCCTCGTTGTTACAATAAGCAGCTGATGGGTTATTTCCCCACTGGGCTTCTCTGGGTCTTCCTTGCAGTTGGGAAAGTGCTTATTAGAGCTTCCTCTGAGCAGATGGCTTCTCATCCTAGATCAGCACCCTGGGACCCGGATCAGCTGACTGCCAAGCACCACTATCCAGAAGCTGTCGGCCGCAGTCGCCCTGGGACCACCACATGCCGACTGCTATAGACAGGTGAGTCTGAATCATCGCTCCGTTCTGGGGTCCTATCTGCCTGCGGGGCGCTTCATAGCCAAAAAACTACCTCATTCATTATTCACGTGACCATGGAGGTTCCTCCTGGTGTGTAAGATACCACTCTGTTGCAAGTCGTGACATATCAACGGGAAGAGGGGAGGAGCCAATGTAGCTTGATCATGCGTTGGGTTCTCCCTGAGAGTCACCAACTCTGGCAGAACTTAATAATCATTACAGTAGGTCGATACCACAACACTGCATTCTGATTGGCTGCTGGCCGGTCAATATCTGTTAGGGAGACACACAGGTGCCTGGTTTCCATGTAAACCTCTCATAGATATGTCAGGGAGTGAGAGTAAGGAAGGCTCTTCTACACTGTGGAGGGTGTGTGTGCCAAGAGGAGGCTTCCCTGCGGCTGTGTGAAGCCTCCACTACTCCTCGCCGCAGCCGCCCCAGTGTGAGGGGGTTGTTCTCTATGAAGTGACTTTTGGGAAGATGATGTTTCCTTCTCATGGATGACTGGTAATGGTGCCAATACTGCGAAGGTGAAACACATGGTAGAGTTGTGGGTGTGGCTACTGGCCTGGGGGCGCGGCTTGCAACTAGCAATGATGGAAAGACTCCTAAGACAGCAGGCCATTCCCCCTCGTCAGTAGCCACAAACCCAACTCTGACTAGTCCTCGGCCCATTTGGCAATAGTGCCCTTATTACCAGCAGCAGGAAAACTGAGAAGGTTCCTGGGCTCCAGCTGCTCTTTTGAAATGTGTCCTTCTTGAGGAAAGGGCAATTGTCGGGGTCCCCTTTCTCAGGCACCAGCTACTGGCAGGTGAGTCCTTCCTGAGGCAGGAGATTTTGTCAGGAGCTTGTGTCAGTGTCCTCTTCTTGTGGAAGCAGCTATTGTCAATAGTTTTATTCTTGAGACAGCAGCTACTGTCATTGCCTCCTTCCTGAGGCAGCAGCTATTGTCATGTTCTCCTTCCTGAGGCTTCAGCTAGTGTCTGCGTCTCCTTCTTGAAGCAGCAACTATTGCCAGCTGTACCCTTACCGAGGCGGCAGCTTTTGGCATGGCATCATTATGAGACAGCCACTATTGTCATTGTCTCTTTCAAGTGGCAGCAGCTATTGTCATTGGGCCTCATTACGATACTGGCGGTAGCCGTGTCGGAAAAACCTGCACGGCTGCCGCCAGTATCATTTTTTTCTGGCAGCCGCTAATGAGCAATTACCAGGTCATTACGGCCTTGCCGGACCCGCTAATTGCCCATTCGCGGCCGCCGGAAAAAATGCTCCCTATTCCCATTGATATAGGGCTCAATGGGAATGGGGAAGTCGGATGCACCGGCACCATTTGTGAATGGTGCCAGTGCATCTAGCATGCTCTGCTTGCGGGTGTCGGTACGCAAGCCAGGTCGGACTTGGTGGGCGGGAAGGCATCCGGGAGCAGAACTCATAGTTTGCCGGT
Source organism: Ambystoma mexicanum (assembly GCF_040938575.1). NCBI lineage: Eukaryota > Metazoa > Chordata > Amphibia > Caudata > Ambystomatidae > Ambystoma > Ambystoma mexicanum. The sequence goes on along the minus strand of NC_090925.1, from coordinate 244,054,805 downwards.
CCGGTAACAACAGTACCGGTAGCTTACATTACCGGACCGCCACACTTATAATGAGGCCCATTGCCGTTTTCCTGAGGCACCAGGTATTTTGATTGTCGTCTTCTTGAGGCAGGAGACATTGTCAGCTTCTCCTTCTTGAGCCAGCAGCTATTGTCAGCGTCTCCTTCTTGAGGTAGCAGCTATTGTCAACGTCTCCTTCTTGAGGTAGCAGCTATTGTCTTCTCCTTGAGGCAGCAGCTATTGTCAGCGTCTCCTTCTTGAGGCAGGAGCCTCATGGTGTTGTTGCACAGGAACAATATTAGCTGAGCAGGCACTTCTAGGTTGGTACCAAACGGTTGGTGGGCTAGGGACCCAGACTCTACTTTTGGACCCTCCCTTACCTGCCCCTAGCCAATACCTAGCTAGAGATCTTCTCGTCCTCAGCTAACAATGCTTAATTACCAGCTTCACCATCTGGACTGTCTCTCTGAAGAAAGCACGTTCAAAGCATTGCCAACAAGAAGAGGAAAACACGTCTGATGGGAGGGTTAACAATGGGGCAGGGGAGAAGGGCAGTGACATTGCAAGCCCATTCGTATTGTATTGCCATATTGAGGGCGGTGAATCGCGCCACTGATTGCTCTGAACACTTTATATGCGCCCGTGCCTGCGGCTCAGACCCATTCATCAAGTGATGGCTAATAATTAGAGTTATGATCATCTCCCCTGTCAGTGATGCTGGCAGAATCCTTATGCATACTGTGCATGCCATGACGTCAATGGTTTCTAGACGATTGCATAAGTTACTGCACTTGCTTGTGGCCCACCACTGAGGACTAGAACAGCTGTTCTATGCCAGCTCACACAGTTATAAGCCTGGGGCATATTTGAGGAGGTGAGCCTTCCCAGTCTGTATAGGGATGGGCTTTGATTATTAGCCGCCTGGGAGGGTGCAGCAGCCCATGGGGTTTATTGATATCTGGGCAGGATCTATGCCCCGGTTCTGAGCAAGCCGATCGGTTTATGCACCCGACTGCCCTGAGCTCGCCGTGAACCCTGGATCGCCCATCATGACCACTCCTCCTGCCCTGCCAACCCCCTGCTCGGACTCATCTCACCGACGACCACCCTCTTTCCTCTGCCAAGGCACACCACACTAGAGGACCAGGGGCATTTACCTGGTGGCCATTTTAGGAGTTCTGTTTTTTCAACCAGTCTATCTCTTGCCACTGCCCATTCTTTTTGACAAAACGATTGCTCTCAACACCAGGGAAGCAAACTTAGTATTAACATGGGCACCGTGCCATTACCACCCGGTACAGACCCATGAATAGATGGTTATTGCTTACGACCATCCCACCGGCTGAGGGCAGAATGGTGGAATCAAGCAGGGAGAGACAGGTTGGTCCCATTGGAATGGTGGCACAGAGGGCACGAGCGAGTCACCCTAAACCCTCTGGCATTGCATCATCTTTCAAGTAACTCCCACAATGCATTGTTCAGGTGGAAGCTTTCAACAGCGGTCATCGCTCAACTTTGGAAGGATTGAAGGATACGCTGGACCTGCAGGATTCACACCTGTGGCCGGCGGGTCTCAGAGTGGACTCTAATACCACTGACACTGACCTTTCATACGTGCATCACATTAAAATCCCATACATGAACTCATAAGCTAGTGAGTACAATGGCATTGTTGACCCGGGTGATTCTGCCAGTGTTTCGACAAGCCTCGGCCAATAAAGTCACATTCTTTGAGAGCCCTCAAAAGATCGCACACAAGATGTGGGCACGCTGTCATCATTCCAGAGGCAAGTTAAATTAACACAATTTACAATTTCCTTAATAAATTATGAATGAACCCTGTCTTCAGAACGCCGGCACTGGAGAGCAGTTTGACGACTCCCCAATTAAGGATTTCATTGATGCCGCAATCCCCGACTCCCTTTGATTTCATGAATTCGCCAGGATGTGCTTTTACAGGCAAGAAAAAGTACATTATGTCGTCAAGTCGATCATTTGGGCAACATATGATTTAAAAAGGTTCTCGCATTGCCGGAGACATCCAATCGGCTGAACTGAGAGCAATTCATCCTTGCAGAATTCCTTAAATGCTGACGCTGCGCTTTGCGGCACAGGAGGACTCTCGTGATTGGGTAGGACGTACCTCTAAACCCTGGAGCCCAGCTTGCTCACACCATGTAGCTAGCTTAGACCCCATATGTATGATCCGGACGGCTACCAGTAGCCCATTATGCTATACGTAATCATCGCCCCCTCTCTTCCAGCTGTTACAATGACAGCGTCATATCAACACCATGAAATTGACGTATTGCCAGTATTTAACGTGAAAACCAGTCCAACATTGTCCAATAGAAATGGGACATGTGAAGAGACTTTTGTAGGGCAGTTCCAGGACAAGCACTGCAGTGAATTTGCATTCCACGCACGGGTAAACGAGTGTTTCAAACTAAATTCTGTCAACATTTGCCAATTGTTCTGGAAAACTGGAGTGCCGATGATGGGTGACTGAGGACGGAACAATAGGTTCAACGGCTTCTTTCATGCCCAATGGCTCTGGGATTCAAGGCACAATGCTTGGGATGGGTTGTCTTTTCTGGTTGGAATCAGAAAGTATCCCACCTTGAAATGAGGAATGGTCAAATAAGACTTGTTAAATGCTGTGGTCCTTTAGCACCAAGAAATACAGATTCCTCTTTCTGAAAAATACAGATTGCTACACAGTCAGCGTCCTAAATACATGCATGCAGCAGGTCATAGCCCGTGTTGCAGTTTTGCCACATGAGCCTTTTCTGGGTGACCTCAGGAGCCTTGACGCTTCAACTGTTGAACGTTATGCACTTGGACGTGGTTTACTGAACTCAATAGGACTATCTCTGGATTGTTTGTTCAACTTTAAAAGATGAAGCGATGCTGGATTCAGATGAGCGCCCGCTCATTCCAGCTTCTAGCATTGGCATTCCACCTGAAGTCAGAATAGCACCCTATGGAACTCTTGTCGTCACACATGGGCGGGGGGGGGCTCATTTTATGCATCATGAATGGAATCCGTCAACATAGACTGCGGGCAACTGATTGTAAATGAGCAATGAAGTGCAGACCTAAGCAATAAATCCGGAGCTGGGTGGGGGCGGGGGGACATAATCGGATCCGTGCTTAGAAACTGAACTCAGGAATGGTATTAAGCACGTTAAAAAAAACTTTTAAAAAAATCATAAATAAATACATAATAAAGACTAAAAATTAGATATTTCAAGTGCGGAGTACAGATTGGTGATGGCAAAAAGAAAAGGCTTGCCAGAGCCTGCCCCAAATACAAGCTAACATTTGAAATAAAAAATGACAAATTCCCACCAAAAGGCTGACACCGCTTCAAACGGGCAGACGGTGCCCTCCTATCAGAAAACGAGACCAGCAATAATACGTCTGTATAGGGGGAATTGCGCTCTTTTTACGGCCATTGTTGACAATTGCTGATAAATGTTTGGAATAAAACTGTACATTAGTTGAATTTTCTTTTTTAATTCCCAGCAGCAGGATAACCAATAGCGTTAAGAGCACGTTGTAATATGTTCTCACGTTTGAAATATAAATCTTACGCGACTACTGTTATCTCCTAGCAACCGTTTTCAGTCTGGTTATCTGTTGCAATAATGGGAGCATGAAAAGATGGGAATCGGGGCCTGAATTTCAAAAAGTGATATAAATAAACTCTTCAAAAGAATGAAGTTGCACTAAGAGCAATTTTGTATGTACTATTGAGGGGCGCCGTTCTTCCCTCATAAAACAGCATTTATGAATACAGATGCAAATACGAGGCAATGCGCACCCAACTCCGGTTCGGGCAGACATATCGGCTGCGAGAAATACTTGGACTAGGTTTCACCTCCATTAGCACGGCTGCTAGACACTAGATTTACAAAAGGCCACCCTGAATGTTGCATACTTTACAAGAACATGGAGTCAGCCTCGGCATAGCTTGCGTCCATCTTGCTGGGAGAAAGAGGAGATGACCGAACCTTTTTTTATTTCTATGCCCAACTTACATAGACCTTAGGCTTAGGGCCTCAGAGCTGAAACCAATGCTTAACTCTCATAACTTCCATAGCATGCGTGATGAAATAGTAATGTGCAAGTCAACATGTGCCAGCAATGTTGTATGTACCGTGGCCAAATATATACACAAGCCTTGATCGAGAGAATACACATGGGCAACACATTCGATATAGTAACTTTAAAAACCAGGCGGGAGGTCGGGGGGATATGCCGAAAGTTGATTTCGCAAATGTGTTCACCCGATGCATGGCTCTCTCTAATGGACAACTGGGAGAGATAATTATACAATTATATTTGTGATTTTTTTTTAATGTACATATCCACTATTAGATCTTGAGGGACATGCACGTAAGGTTTTAGGTCAGCACTCTATCGATTTAATTCTTATACAAAATATGAAAGTGATTTTTAACCAGGGCTTTTTTAAATCGATTGCTGTTGCTTGTAATCCACTAGTTTATAAGGTATTTGTCTAATGAAGTAAACCATATATTGTTTCTGTATCTCTGTAAAGGTTTATTTATTTATTTATTGGTTATTTGTAATGTGCTCTATACAGAAATATTTGTCTTTCAAGGCGCATCAAGACAAGGTGGGGGTGGACAGAGGACAAAGTATTAAAAAAAAAACGTTCTTAAAGGTCTTGCAACACTCGCAACGTGCAAGGGCTAGAATGAGGGCAGGAGGGGTGGAGGGGTGATCAAACAACAAAACAGCATTCCTACTAGGCCATGAGGCGATTTGGCTCATGCAAGTGCTGAGACAAGACAAGGGTGAGAGAGGGAGAAGGAGAGTGAAGGAAGGTAGAGAGGAACAAATGAAAAAACAAACTGAAAAAGAGCAGGAACAAGTAGGTACATGCATTTTGGAAAAGAAAAAAAAAACATGCAGTTATGACTAAGAAAGTATGAATGACTGTGTACTATAAAAGCCGCTCCTCATGGCATGAGGGACTACATCAGGCAAGCAGGCAAGCAGTTATGACTAAGCAGGAATGAAAGACTGCAGAGTGAAGAATTGTGACTCATGCAGCAAGGGGTTACATCAGGTGTGTAGCAATTAAATGGGAGCACAGTCAGGTAGAGCAGTGATTCAGAATCCAACACAATGTAACACACTGCAAGGCTGGAGTGAAAGGCGGGTGAACATCTTGGGAAAGCCTCACAACATGGTATGGGGGCTACATCAAGTATCACCACAAAAACAAGGAAAACAGCACAGGCTGTGAGTGTCAAACAGTGGTTGCAAGTAAGTGAAATACAAAACATGGCAAGGTTTCAAAGTCAATCAGTCGTTGCAGGTAGGTCGAATGCAAAACACAGCAATGTTTTAAAGTCAGTCAGTTGTTGCAAGTAGTTAAATGCAAAACACAGCAAGGCGTTGTAGTCAATCAGGATAGGCAGAAGCTGGAAGGAGAGCAGGGCCCCTTCCATGCACAGACAGGCCCACACAGGAAGCAAAGAAGGCCCTTAAAGGTGGCCCTTTGATGGGGCCGACATTGCCTGCCGGCTCCCCAGCCCACAATCATCATGAATGAGCCCCGGCCAATCTGCACACAGCAGAGGTGGGCACAGTGTGCACAAAGGATCTAAGAGAGCTTGAGGACTGGCGGCGGCCATGTTGGAAGCATGCCCTGTATGCAGCCACACACAGGATCAGGAGATGTTTCCTCCTGAGCAGATGGTAAGAAAGGTTTAACAATGCGTACAATATGATGAAGTAATGTCGAATAAAGTTTGGATGATGATTAATACTGATGCCACAAATAATAATGCTGCCTATCTCTTAATTGTGTGATGGCGCTCAAGACTCTGTGCCCAATGACTGCCTAATGACTTAAGTACATAGCACAGAATCAGATACGTCTACAATGGAATGAGCCAGGACCACAGCCAAGTCAGAGATGGATACAGCTAAATGTCCTATGTGAGGCAGCTAATCACCTCTGGCTATTTCAGCATGAGAGGTGGTGCCTACCGAATTAGCCCTAGCCTGCACACAATCAGTTACGTCTACTACAGAATGAGCTACGGCCACACCAAACCAGAAATGCATACCACTAAATGAGCTGCGGGAGGCACTTCATCGACCCTGGATAGTCTAGAATGAGCAATGGCCCCTGCAGAATTGGTGATAGCCTGTCCAAATGAGACCTGCTACTGCAGCCTGAGGCGTGCCTAGAGCAGAGCCAACTCTGGCTACTAGAGAATTACCAATGGGTAGCAATGTCTACAGTTCAATCACTATAGAATTCTGGTTGACAGCCACAGAACTAGCTCCAGCACTAGACAGTTGTCTCCAGCAAGAAGTCACTTCTGGCTACAACAGAAAGAAGAATGGCCAACAGAGGGTCATCTGTGGTGCTTCCCCGATGTGTTGGGCCAGCATGACATCAGCTCTTGCTATTGTAGAATCAGCTACGGCCAGCAGAGAATACTCACCGGTGCTTTGACAATAAGGTATGGGCAGCAGGAAATCAGTTGTAGCTAAAGAAGAATGAACTATGGTCAGCGGATAATAATCTCTGTCTCTTTCAGAATTAGTTATGACCAGCAGGGAATCAGCTCTGGTCATTGCAGAACGAGTTAGGCCAGTACAGAAGATACACTGCTGCATTAGAAGGGAGTTATGGGAAGGATGAAATCAGACCTTTGTTTTGTAGAAAGAGACATGGAAAACACGGAATCAGCATTGCCTGCTCAGAATAAGAACCTCGGCCAACATAGAATCAGCTCTTACTATGATGCAACAACTATGGCTACAAGGTGATCTAGTTATCATTATTATACCCTAGGATGCAGCCAGCACTGATTCCACACTCATTTTTACCGCACTAGCTCTGGCCCACGTAGGATCAGCTTGTGTTACTACAGGAAGAAGCGTGACCAGTACATGCATGAGATGGGATGAGCTAAACTACCGCAAAATAGCAACAGAATGAGCTCCGGCTTCTAAGAATTGCCTGCATCTACTACAAAACAAAATGAGGGGCATATGTCATTAAAGGTGGCCACTAAATAATGTGCCACGTTTCTGTCAGAGGTTACATCCTGAAGTGGACCAACTTCATATAATACAGATCGCCATTGTGGAGTTAATAATAAAGAGATGATGAACCTTAAGGTGTCAGTCCACTTTCTGTGTCTAATGTCTTTGCTTTGAGAAGCACATGTAGGCAAAGAAAGAGGACTTACATTACCCAGTGAGTTTGGTTATTCCGAAACCCAGACACCAAGGGCCCGATTCTCAAAACATGAATGAGATGCTGGCGCATCTCATCACTTGCACACAGAAAGAGCAGATCAATTCACAAAGGACCTCTCAACGAGCGCATCTGAGATGCACTCAGTCAGATGCCAGTTTTTCAGCCATTTGCGTAAATGAGGGGGAATTTCAATGCATTTAAGAGAACATCAGGAATTCACAAACGGGGTGAGTAGAAGTGAGGGCCCTCCTGCTGTGTCTGTTGGAGGGTATTTTCTGATCCCCACACTGGGGCGCAAATGTATTTTTTTAGCATTTGAGAAAATGAAGTTCATGTATAACCCTTGAAACATTTTTATTTTTACTTTGCGTTTTGTAATGTGATGGGTTTTTGTATGAATTATGAAAATAAGGAGAACTTTTGTCACAAAATAAACTATTCAATATGTTAATTTGATATAATTACAAAAACTCTGAGTCTGGGTGTTTTGTTTTGTAATGTTTTGTAATGTTCTTTGAATTATATAATCATGTATTTGTCATAGAGTGCTCGGCCTGTACTGTGATAAACACACAGGAGACAGGCGTAGCTTGTGTTCCGTATCATAAAGCAACACGGAACAGCCCTCGTGCCCATGCTATGCTCGTGCTCTCCTCCCAGAAGGACCCGGGCCCACCCGCACCGCTGCCTGCAGGAACATTGCAATTCCGGCGGCTCTGTGCGGGTCAGAGGGCATCTCTGTTTGTTGGAAAGCTCCGCTTCAACACTGTGATGCGGGTTTTCAATTGGGCGCCCCCTCCCTTTGCTCTTCTGCATTCTGCACATCTCCTGCCCACTCGTCGCCCCCTGACATCACACTTGTGTGCGGTCTTCTGGTTTCAAAGCTTTTTTCCAAGTTGCTCTATTTTTGCACTCTGCGCAGAGAACTCATTATTCTGTTGGAAGAGAAACGGCATTCTTTTTTTGCAAACTTAACACTTTTTTTTATACCAGGTCGCAAATAATGGCCTCTAGTAAATATTCCCAAGCAAGTCATTTTGTCCTCTATTTCCTTTGGTTAACTGCCGGGTTTACATGTGTGCAAAGGCACGTTTGCATCGCCCTGTGCATTTATTGTTAAATTGCTCGACGTGGCATTCCCCTCGTACCCCCCTCAGCAGCACAGGGTTATGCACAGGGTTATTGTCAATGCTGGAAATAGAAGAAAAACAATATCTGGGCCCCCCCCTCTCCCCCACCCCTCGTGCAGAGGGGGTAGGTCTGTGGGGGGGTGGTTAAGTGGGGGCTGAGGGGCGGAGCCGGGCCCAACTCGAGCAACCCACTCCCTCTTCGGGGCTCCCAAGCCTGGCGATTTGCATAAAAGCAAAGAGCCTTTTGGGGAAATAAAAATGACCATATTTTACATTTTAAATATGTCTGTGATAACGATCAATCATGAAACCCTTCTGATCAAGTTATGCAAATGTGGCCATTTGGCCAGTGTGGCAACATGTGAGACATGTCTGTGCTTGTGTGCTTGGCAGTAACTAGGGAAGGCAATTGTGCTCTGGCCTGGAGTCTTGTTCAGGGCCTTACTGTGGCGATAAGCCACGAGATGGCGGGTCAATACGGCCCCAGCTAATGCCCCCGGGGCTGTAGTTACAGGCCCGAGCGTAGCAAGGGCCTTAACAAAGCCTTGGTGGGCTTATTGCCATTAGTACCCCGGCTCGTTAGACCGGGGTACTAATTGCGTTTTTTTCTGTTCCGGTTTCGGAACAGAAAAAAAAAAAGAAATAAAACTTTAAAATGGCCGCCGGGAAAGGGAAAACGTAGTCCATTTTCCCTTTCCATGGCAATCATCGGGAGCGGACGCACTGGGAACAATCCATTCCCAGCGCTTCCGCTCCCGAGAAAATAAGAAAAAAGAAGGTAAGTGGGGTTGAGCGGGTGGGGATAGTTTGCAGGGGAGGAGGTGGAGGAAAAGAAAACGTACCTGAGTCCCCGGCGGTGGACGAAGGCAGCCTCCAGCCATGGGGAGGCACGGAGCGGGGATTGCCCCGTTTTAAGCCTCCTCACTGGCTAAGGGGCCACCACGCCCCCCGCCGGGAACCAAAGGCACGTACAGCGTGCAAGGGATTCATGGCCGGGTAATGCCCCGGTGAGTGCCAATCGAAATGCATGATGCATTCTGGTTGACCCTCGCCGGGTTCTAATGGGTGGTAAGCAACCCAAAATCGGACAATATTAGATTTTTTTTAAAAAGGTATCATGACTCAAATTTCACAGCCAAATCTTTTCTATAATGTGGCAGACAGCAAAACCATGCCGTGTTAAAAACACCTCCTCTCTTACTGTTACTGCCAAACCCACAATAACCTTTCTAGACCAACTAAAAGGAACATGGAAGGCTGTGCGGTGTTGTCACTGTAGCTCTACTGTCTCAGGAAGGCAGGTTTGCATTTAGCGCAGTATAAAAGCATATGAAGATAACATAACACATCTGCTAAAATGGCTGATGGGTTTCCAGCCTGCCATCTTGGTCTGCTCTGATAAATATAAGATAGAAAGGTGGCTCGCCCGAGCCCAAAGGTCAAAAACAAAGGTAGGAAGTGGGAGGGAAAGGTCCGAATTTGGAGAATGTACTGCAGGAATAAGGGGTAACCTTTACATGATTATATGTTTTAATTTAAAGCAGTGTTTAGTAAAAACATTGTCACATTAACATTGATTGGAAAATCAGTTGTGCTACAAAACATTTTCAATGTGTTGAAGTGATGCAAGATAAGCCGATTAAAAAAAGAAATAAAAACCTCCTCCCTTGATGAAAGGCCTCATTCCCCTGTTCTTGCATCTGGTCTCTCCTGGATCCTCAGTCTGTCCTTTATTTCCATGATAGGGGCGCCTATTGAGCAGGGAGGAGGCAGTAGGGACGCGGAAGGAACTTAGACCATGGATGAGTGGAGTCAGGTGTTTTGGTACAATGTTGTCATTATAGGAAACAACCAATGCATGATTCAGAAATAATGCTTTACAATCCAAATTATTACATACATCCAAAGCAAGGTTGGCACAATTAAAATGCGGCCATCTCAAAGCTGTGTTCTGAATTTGGCAGCATGGTCCATGTCGATGGTCGAAACGGCAGCTCCTGTTTTGCCAGCAGCTCCTTGCCCTGAGCTCATGTATCCAGCGTGCATGCACAGTACTTTGCAGCACTAAACACATTGGATCCCATCACCTCACCCTCAAGCGACTGCACTGGCTTCCCCCTCTAAAGCACTCATGGTCAAGACCGCCTGCATCACCTACAAAGCAGCCACCAGCAAAACACCCTTTCCTTGCTGAGAAACACTCATCTGAGGAGACGTAGCACCACCAAAAGCCAGAATAGGACCAGGCTGGAAAAAAAGAACTGAAAGAGGGGGAACAAACAGAAAACAGGGCTGTGCCTACTCCTCACACTGTCTCTGGAACAAGTTACCAATGCAGATAAGACTTCATCCTACACTTCAGGAAGGACCTGAAGACACCACTTGTCAAGTGACACGTCGCCTATCGCGGATCACGCCACTCATTACTCCTTCTCCCACTCTGGCGGCCCCCGTCTGCTGCGCTTTTCTTACCCATTCCAGCTACTTTTGCTACCCCTACATAGAGCTGGGCAAGCTCAGGCCTGACTCTCACCTCGGGCCAGCGGCTGCACAAAACATGGGCCGGCCTCGAACCCCACCGGGTGCCCAGCTGCTCGCAAAAATAAATAAATAAAATAAGACACGGGCCTGTATGTGTGCCGTAGAATTGGGCAGCTGCGCGTCTGAATGCAAAACAGCAAAACGTGAGCAAGGACTGACAAAAGCCAAATAGCTCAGCGGGTTTACGCGCTTGCCTCAGACATGCAACCAGTACACACAGCACATTTCCGAACGCATATAATGCCGACTATTATATTGGGCACACAGGCAAAAAAGTAGCAATCACATTTAGATGCGGGAAGAAGCTGGCAAGAAGCGCTGCATAATGACGTTTTCTTAGCCTCTTGTCTGTCTATGATGGAAAGCCGCTGGATTTCGCGTGCTTTCGTTGGAGCTGAGGGTACCCAGGGGATCCTGGACGCCGAAAAAAGGAACACTTATTAGCACGGGCAGGCAGTGGGGCATTCTTCTGGAAGTATGGGGTGCCTTCATGCCACGAGTAAAGCAGGCAGCAGTCAGATGCCACCCCAGCGGACAGACATCACGGGCCCAGCGCCCTTGCTGCTGTGTCTGGCTTTATTCCCAACTCTCCTGTATCCCAATGACCGCATGCGGCCACCCATTAGCGCGTTTATGAAACCATCCACACGGCCATTCTGCGCCAGGCACATGCCAGTCCTGCCACAGCCCCGTGCCTTTATTCCTGCATTCATAATCGATTGGTCAAACATTCTCAAATTGTATTTCTTTTAAAACAAGCTTTTATTTTTAGATCTTTAAAAGTATTATTTTGAAATAACCAAATGTAAGCCAAATCTGAGTACACAGGACGTTTTGCAAGATGTCCAAGGGGATTCAGTGAGCTTTATAGAGAATACAATATGGGAACATCACAGTGTAGGCCCCAATGCCTTCCCTTCCATGCACCCCGTTTCTTGACACTGTCACAGGCACCACCCCCTTATTTTGCGCAGCCATTTCCCGGGCTCAGCTCGTGTTGGGCCCTAAGAGCCAAGCCAGACCCCCCAGGCACGACCCTACCCATGAATTCCCTGGCTCCCCCAGATCTACCCCTGCACCCTACCTGTACCCACTAGGTGGCACCCTTCTGCACTGCGCTCCATTGCTGCCCAGCTCAGTCTGCACTTTTTAGATCCCGTTCATACTTACAAGGCAAGGGGCAGTGTTGCCAGGGTCCACTTGGCAACTTCCTCTTTGCCTTATGGGCAGCCAAGGACGCGCTTTGGTTCGAGGAGTTTCTCTGTGATCAACCAACTACGGGGTCCGATCGCAGCCTCTTCTGCAGAATCCAAGTGGGACTTATTCCAAAGACTTCAACCTTAGGCATGTTTACATGTGGGAACCTGCAGGTACTTGCGTGGCAGAGCGAGAGCTCACATGGTGGCACCCAGAATGGGCAGGGCAGATAACGCCCACTGCTAAGGGCCTCGATCAAGGGCTACAGCTTTGTCCCTGGGCCCGTTAAGTGCACGCATGTTATATATGTCAAAGGTAAATTTAGAGCATGTGAGATATTTTGGGACGGGAGAATTGCGGGGAGACTTTTCTTTCGCACAGTGTGTGTGTGCTCAGTAGACCTGCCAGCCTATAACATGACCTAATATCCTTCTCCTACACCTTCTCTTCTATCAGCACTCCTTTTCCCTCCAGTTCTTTGAGTCGGCTGAAGGTTATCTGCTCCCTCCCTTCCCCCCTCACCCCCAGCCCTCTTTCTCCTTCAACCATCCTACTCTCTCATTCCCTCTTCTATGTGTTAGCCCAGTTCAGTGTTTTGAGGCAGCCGAAAGCAGCAAAAAGTACTTCAAAAGTAATTAAAACAATGCCTTGGACTGGCTCAGACGGCCTGCATTGTGGCTTGTTTGAGTTTTGCATCGCTGCATGCTTGCATTATCCGAGAGCGCTCGGAAGTGAGAAAGAACAGGCAAGCACAGCGAGCTAGCTGCTTCAGCGCCGTGGACAGCAGCATGCGTGTACTTGGGTGCAGTTTACAGCAGCCAGGATTCTGTACTCTTTACGTTTTAAAAACAAAATAGTCAACGATACAAATTCGCTAAGAAATGCCCCCCAGCAGAAACCAAACAGAGGGCCCTTTTCTGGGGCACGTTAAGGCATTTTTGCAAGTCTGTTGTTGCTACCCTCCAAGGAGCGACTGGCAATACCCACATGTTCTTTAAACACATATATGCATGTTGAGGCCCCTTAAAGACAGATGGGAAATCCCACCTCGGCGTGAAAGATAGATCATGAGTTTGTCGAAGGGAGAGCTGGAGAGGATGGCATTGTCGTTAAAATGTGTTGCTTGTCCACGAGCAAGGCTCACATTGAATCCCTAGACGGTTGCAAAGCAGTATTTTAGTGTTCCACACAACACATCGATGGATATCGCAAAGACACGAAAGGCGCCCGAAGCCCACAGGCATCAGGGCGCTACATATACACAAGACAACAGAGAGAGGAGACGGGACAAATGGGAGACATATGTTAAAAGTCAGGGAGATCTCTAAAATAATTGAGTTTTCATGTAGAATTACAGTCCGTAGATACACGCCTCAGGGTAACATGGCGGCGTCCTCCTAAATCACACATCACGCAGTACGCGGCTCCAGTCCGCTGAGGCCCAACTGAGACTGTTACACAGCTAGAGCATGCCGAGGAAGACATCACAGCACACAGCACTCCAGCCTACAGGTCACGGTACATCACTGAAACGCTGCAGACTTCTGAGACGCGTCTCCGAGTGTTACCTAGCACAGTCTGCGGATGCACGCAAGGATAGTTTACTGCACAGCTTTCATATCTCACAGTACAGAACTGTGGCACAAAAGCCTTCAGAGGCACACCACCTATGAACCAATAGCACAAAAAACAGACAGCGTGCGCGTGTGCACAACGTCTCTTTGAAAGGGACGAGTCCAGGCACCCGCTATGGACTCGCGATCGATGGCCACGGCAGGCGCTAGCGCCGTTGTCCCCAGTCTCCGCCGCACACGGGCTCTTTCCAGACGACTGGACCTTTTTTCAGTTTGCCCCTCTCCAGAATAAGTGATGTGGTCAGGGCTTTTCAGTGGGGTGGGTCTAGCCGGGACTCAGCCCTGGCAGTGGCAAAAAAACTGCCCTCGAGCAAGGGCTCTGCTGGTAGCTACTTGAGTAAAGTTTAGGGCATGCTGCACTTCACAAGTTCGAATCCTGCAAAAGAGCCCCTGTCGCATTTCCTTCTTCTGAAGTCAAAAAATCGAGTACCATTCACAATGGTGTAATAATAACCTTCTATTACAGAGCTTAGAAGTGGGAGGAATCGGCAAGAATTGCTATAGAAGTGCACACTACCCAGTCAGTCAAAAGCTGGTGCATGACAATAATGCACTTGCCCACTAGATGTCACTATCTCTCATGTTTACAGTCATACTGTCAGTTTCAGGCATTTAGAGTTAGATTTGTTTTAATACTTTGTGGGGAAAGCATCATGTTAAAAACGACGGATTTTCTTCAACTTATTATCATTATTATTTTCATTCGAATGTATTCCGTTCAATACAACTGAGGGGTTGGAACTTGCATTGATCTATTTTAATTTGTTTGTGTTTTTAGACATTATTTGTTTTATTTTAGTTGATTGTTTGACGGCTGATTAATGATATTATAATTGCCATGCGTTTTGAACTAGATGTACCACCTTTCATGCCACATGCAACCATGCCGCCTTGTCTGCTAGGCCACAGCTTCCTTTCAAGGGTCCTGAGCGATTTGCGATTCTTAGGCCACATCAGACATATTGTTTCACGGCTCGTTATGGGCCACCCTTGATTTCTTGTGCCACGTGAATCACTTCTGATGAGTCAGCGTTGGATTACGAGCGCATACTTGCACACTCTGAATGCTCACAGGCCTATTAGCCTAGTAGGACCGCCTCACTCTGTCATCAGAGGCGTTGCTGGGGGAGGGGGGGCTAAGGAGGCTATAGCCCCTGGTCTTTTGGTTGTAGACCCAGATTGAATCTCTGAGCTACAACCAAAAGGCTAGCCAGCCCCCAGTCCTGACAGTTCCGACATCATTGTAGCCCCTGTTCTTTTCCAGACCTAGCAACACCCCTGTCTGTCATTCTTATATTTGCCTTTCCCTCCCATGTTCTCTCCCCTTTGCCCTGTGGGCACTTTGAAATACAAATGACTTGATGAATAAGCACCTTACACATGCGCAATAAGTAAATGAATAAACAGTGTTGATGTGTGTAGAGCCCCCGACCAGAGACCTTCAACCACTTTCTTAATTGATGATTTGATTCTAAACATGGAATGATATGGACAGCTACTGGCCAAAAGCAGTACTGTGAACTTTCATCTTTTCATTGACTTTTAGCCTACAAGGATATGGGGTTGGGGAGACGCAGTAGGGCCCTTGTTTGGAAAGCCTGTCCCAATTAAAGCCCTGCTATTACAGCAATCACGCACAACGATCCTGTTGTGTTGATCCCAACCTCATGCTAGTCAACACTGATACCTTGTGTCATAACAAACCTACTTGGTCCTTTTTCCCACATGACTAGGATGACCAGACGTCCTGGTTTTGCCAGAACTGTCCCAGTATTTGGTGCTCTGTCGCCCTTTCTCAAGATTATGTTCCCATTAGAAACTGCAGTGGTCCCGGTTTTTGCAGTAGGTCTTCATAGCTGGCAGGCACAGCTCGCACAGATGAAATGCTGCATTTTACAATTTAAGCTAGTGTTAGTTTGTGAAAAATTAATTTTAATATGTGTTTCTTTGAACAGTAACACTTAAACCCCCTTCTCATCCAAACGCTACTGAAGCGTATTGCCTTGACAGCCACTTTCAAGAATTAGTCCTACTTTTATGTTAGTTGCCCTGTCCCGGTTTTTTACTTTTTAAATCTGGTCACCCTACACGACTCCCGTTTGGTGACAACCTATCACTGCGATATACTTCAGGCTCGCTTAAATACCACTGTGAAGTCACAGTTGGGGGACCCCTCCCATGTCAGGACTTCTGAATGTTGCCATTGGCCAAGCAGCTCTCGGAGGCACCAGGGTCAATGAGGATCAAAGACCAAGCCGTGCTTCCTAAGGCGCCGGGGCAACGTGTTCTCATCTCCATAACATTAGATCCCACGCCTAGATGGTACCTTTGTGCAAGGACACCCCAGAGGTGGCGCAAACGTGCTGGAAACAGGGAACTCTCTGAAGCCTTTTACGGTGGCACGCTGCTCGGTGTCCAGCGAGCGGGCGCCATTTCAGGGCTATTCCTTCAGTGCCGCAGGCAAGGTTTGCCTTGGGAGCAAGCTGTGAATCATTTTCCCAGCTTGGATGCCACATATTTCATAGCCATATATTTTATTTTATACTTACAGCGGGAGAAGAGGCTCAATTATATGTAAAATGTACTATCAGTACCCAGAGCGCAAGCAGATTTCGATAAAAGCCGCTCTACTACCTAGAAAAGGGGAGCCGTAAAACACTACATGAAGGGTAAATGGAGCAATTGGGACGAGCGCAACCACGCCAAGGACAGGGGAGGGGAGCGGTGCGGGCCCGCGCAGCCCAGGTGGGCCGAGCTGAACTGTGCGAGGAATGACAATGACCACAGACCAGTGTTTAATTTGTAAAAAAATGAGTGCCAGGGCCCAAAAATAGTTGGGCCCATAATGCCGGCCCCGGGGCCGGCCGGCGCTGCCCACAATGCGGGCAGCCCGGGCCAGTTCAGAGGGTGCCCAGCAGCGAACACCGAGATCTGTGAATGTCTATGCACACATCACGATAGTGCCCTGACGAGGATGGACCGGACACCAGAGCTGACAATTATGCCGAAATGTGTTGACCAGAAATGGACAATCGTTCGGTTAAATCTATACCAGTAAGGAATACATCCTTTCTCTGTAAACTCCCCCCACCCCCAAAACAAACTGCCATTGCATGGTTACAAGTCTCCTTCATAGGCCATCGGCCCCTTTGTGAGGAGTTTGGTTTTGGAGTCTTAATCCCTCAAAGCAATAGTGCGCGACCACACCTTCTGCTGTGCATGACCCTGCTAGACCATCCCTATCGCAAGGGAAGGATGCATTAGCACAATAGGTCTTTAAAAGAAATAGACAAAAAATAGATAAAACTTGATTTTGTCAGTAAACAGGTAAAATATAGGCTATGCTGCAGTTGTTTGGGCTGATTTTGAATTCATTCAGATAACTGAGAATTGGGGTGAGGGCTAGCAGAGAAGCACAGAGGCAGGTGCCGCAACATGGTTCAGAAACTCGAGGGCCTCGTTTCTGATGGGCTCCACTCCCGGTGCTAGATGTTCCCTGACTGTCACCCACCAGAGGACCTCGTTTGGCCACTTCTGGAGCACTGACTGACATGGGTGTGACAGGCACCAGCAGAGCCGGCTGAAGATGAGTGGAGGTCCATTTCAACATGATGGTTCGGGGCCCCCTGCTTAGAGTGAAAACCCACCTGTAGGCTGCTTACATTACAATGGCGACAAAGATGAGGTTAATAGTCTCTGATTATCACGAGACGACAGCCAGCAGGGAGCTTAAACACTAAATGCCCACTGAAGAGCTCTAAACCCTTCTTTGTCAGTGAGTGTCGGAAATGCACCGAAATGTCCACCTCGTAACTGCGACTACACAGTTATGGCTATTTTGGTGCATTTCAATTTACTGACTCCCAATACTGTACCCACGCAGAGTGGGTTTGCGGGGGTGTCCCCCGCTCTCCTTGGGGGCAGTAACTGGAGTCAGGGGTTGGAGGGGAGTCCCCCGAGCGGGGGACAAGTACATAGAAAAAAAAACTGCTCCGACCCACGTAAGTGGGAAGAACCGACACCACAGGGATAGCGGGGGTTTGGCGGCGCAC
Organism: Ambystoma mexicanum; assembly: GCF_040938575.1. Classification (NCBI taxonomy): domain Eukaryota; kingdom Metazoa; phylum Chordata; class Amphibia; order Caudata; family Ambystomatidae; genus Ambystoma; species Ambystoma mexicanum. The sequence goes on along the minus strand of NC_090925.1, from coordinate 244,036,993 downwards.
ACAGAAGTGTGCCACCATAAAGGTAAGTAGGAAAGTGGGGTGGGGGGTCGGAGGTAGGTAGAGTAATCTATTTGATCACTGCGGTGCGCCATAATTGGCATCAACATTTTCGACTGCGCAGTTACGGGCGGCGCAGTGATCACATAGATTCCGAGTGGCTAATGTGGAGGAACCAGCATTAGAAGGCAATGATATGATATGAGATGGCATTTATAACGCGCCTATACACAAGTGTTTCAAGACGCGACTTGTGTATAGGCACATTATAAATGCCATATCATATCATGTCATGATAACATCAGAAGCAATGAGGTGACAGAACTTCTGTATATCCCCAGGGAAGAAAAAACACAGTTTGTAATGCAAGCACTGCAAAGTGCACATTTTAAGCCCCAGAACAAAAATAGAAAACTAATAATATAGCCGTGTTACAAGACTGCTGACTGAAAACTTGAGGGCAGTTGTTGGGGGATCCCCTGAGCCTCGAGCCCCCTTTCATTTGAAAACATTGAAAGGCCCTTATGCCATAGGCACCAGAAGCAGTTTCTTGCTAGGGATATGCAACCATTAGCTCTCCAGGAGTTCTGGACTACCAGTGACTATGTTTGATGGATTCATGGAAGTTGTAGTTCAAAATATCTGGCAAGCTAAAAGTTGCCGACCCCGGGCAAAAGTGGTTCACTTGAAAGTCCCTTTGGTGCCCAGAGAGCAGCGCTAAAGGACATTCCATGTTCAGACATGAAGAGTGTGGGCGGAGGGGGGGGGGGGCGATGAGGGGAAAAGAAGGGGACATAGAATCTTCAAAAGTCACTGCTGACATTTCACTGGACAACCTAGATTTACATAGAAGCTGCTCCCATGCACCACTCTCGCACAAAATGCCTGTGTGTGTTACTGCTCTTGTGCCATTTGCTTGAAAATGACATTTCCCAGAACTGCTGCAGAAGCAGAATTCTACTGCAGTGGCCACACATTTGGATGCAGTGCCCATTCAATTGGATGCAACGCCTGTACAGTTTCAAGCATTTGCTGCACAGTTAGAATCAAGGGCCATGTAGCTACCAAAAGTGGTGACGTAACGAGGTGCAGTGGACGTGGATTGCAAACCTGTAACTGGGCAGCCAGAAACAGTGACCATGGAGTTAGAAGGACTGTCCATGCAGGAAAAAGCAGTGGGCATGGAGGTATTGAGCACACTCACCGGACATGCAGTTAGAAGCAGTGGTCATGTAGTTAGCAGTGGTCATGTAGTTAGAAGCAGTGGTCATGCAGTTAGAAGCAGTGGTCATGCAGTTAGGAGTGGTCATGTAGTTAGAAGCAGTGGTCATGCAGTTAGAAGCAGTGGTCATGCAATTAGCAGTGGTCATGTAGTTACAAGCAATGGTCATGCAGTTAGAAGCACTTGTCGTGCAGTTAGGAGTGGTCATGACGTTAGAAGCAGTGGTCATACAGTTAGAAAGAGTGGTCATGCAGTTAGAACCAGTGATCATGCAGTTAGGAGTGGTCATCTAGTTAGAAGCAGTGGCCATGCAGTTAGCAGTGGTCATGTAGCTAGATGCAGTGGTCATGCAGTTAGAAGCGGTGGTCATACAGTTAGGAGTGGTCATGCAATTTGAAGCAGTGGCCATGCAGTAAGAAGCAGTGGTCATGCAGTTAGCAGTGGCCATGTAGTTAGAAGCAGTGGTCATGCAGTTAGAAGCAATGGTCGTGCAGTTAGGAGTGGTCATGTAGTTAGAAGCAGTGGATATACAGTTAGGTGCAGTGGTCATGCAGTTGGAGCAGTGGTCATGCAGTTTGCAGTGGTCATGTAGTTACAAGCAGTGGTCATGTAGTTAGAAGCAGTTGTCATACAGTTAGAAACAGTGGTCATGCAGTTAGAAGCAGTGGTCATGCAGTTTGCAGTGATCATGTAGTTACAAGCAGTGGTCATGCAGTTAGAAGCAGTGGTCATGCAGTTAACAGTGGTCATGTAGTTAGAAGCAGTGGTCATGCAGTTAGAAGCAGTGGTCATACAGTTAGGAGTGGTCATGTATTTAGAAGCAGTGGTCATGCAGTTAGAAGCAGTGGTCATGCAGTTAGCAGTGGTCATGTAGTTATAAGCAGTGGTCATGCAGTTATAAGCAGTGGTCATACAGTTAGAAACAGTGGTCATGCATTTTGCAGTGGTCATATAGTTAGAAGCAGTGGCCATGCCGTTAGAAGCAGTGGTCATGCAGTTAGAAGCAATGATCGACCCATTAAAGGCCGTGTTCTAGCAGTTATGATTCGTGGCCATGCAGTTAAAAGTAGTAATCAGATTGATATAAGCATTGGCCCTCCAGTAAGAAGCAGTGAACGGGAAATTAGAAGCAATGTTCATGCAGCTGCAAGCAATAATCAGGTCGTCAAGTGAATTGATGTTACAGTTAGAAGCAGTGGTCATGCAGGTAGAAGTAGTAATCAGGCTGTTAGAAGCAGTAGTCTTCCATTTAGAAGCAGTACTCGGCATCTAGAAGCAATGTGCATGAAGTTGGAAACAGTAATCAAGTCATTAAATGCAGTGATCTTGCAATTAGATTAAGTGGCCATACAGTTAGAAGCAGCAATTAGGCAGTTATCGAAGTGGCCTTCCAGCTAGAAGCAGTGGTTCATCAGTTAGGAGCAGTAGTAATCCAGTTAGTAGCAGTCGTCTGTCAGTTAGAGGACACGGTTACACCATTGGAAGTAGTGGTCTTCCAGTTAGGAGCAGTAATTAGGCAGAAGTGATCTTCCAGTTAGGAGCAATGCTTTAGCAATTTGTTGAAGTGGTCATGCAGTTAGGAGCAGTGGCCATGCACTTAAAAAGTGTGGCCTGGACATATAGGGAGTGGTCTTGCTGTTAGTAGCAGTGGTTTAGCAGTTAGCAGAAATAACGTACAGTTGGAAACAGTCATCACTTGATTAAGGAAATGGTTACACAGTTGGAAACAGTGGTTCAGCAGTTAGAAGAAGTGGTCATGCAGTTATAAACAGTAATCAGGCGGTTAGAGGAAGTGGTCTGGAAGCTAAAGCATTTAATCAGGCAGCAGTGATCTTCCAGTTAGGAGCAGTGGTTTAGCAATTAGTTGCAGTGGTCATGCAGTTTGGTGCAGTGGCCACAGAGTTAAAAGGAGTGCTCTGGAAGTCACAAGGAGATGACCTGCAGTTAGTAGCAGTGGTCATGCAGTTAGAAGCAGTAACCGGCAGTTAGCAGCAGTCATCATTTGATTTGAGGTCATGAGTCCACAGTTGGAAGTGCCGGTCCTTGTGACAAATCAACTTCTGGGGCACCTGTGGTCCAGGTATGAATCTCGGTCTTTAAACCATCAATCAACCCCACAACTGTAGTACACCCGAACAGATTGGAATACAAGTGAATTATAATACCTCCTTATCCAATTTTTGGTAAAGTGGAGGGAGCGGCAGGCTTATCTCTGCAAGGTCGTGGATCATTGGTTAGTTGCAACACAGCGAATATACAATTATTACCCGATGATAAATGGGACTTTCCAGTCAAGGTTGTATAAACATTTCTACTTTATTATTACTACAACAGACAGTTCTAGCACACTACAATTACAACCCACACTGTAAAAGAACAAGACAGACAGTTTCACGAAGGAAAGAGTGCACACTGGATACAGACAGGAGGGTAGTTGGTAAAGCAATCAGTCGTGCTGTCAAGGTTATTTTGGTTTCAGCACCAAAGGGGTAAATGGTCATAACTGTGTCTAGGGGCCTTCGCAGAAGGTCCAAGGGGGCAGAAACACAATGTACCTAGTGCTGAAGAGGTTTTTGGTGCTTGACAGCGTCAAGGCGGTTCCAGGGCGCTTCGCAGCCCGTGAGACACAGTTAGTGGTGGCAGACAGCTGCAGGTGCTAGGAGGCTGGCAGTTCGGCAAGCGAGGCTGGATGGACGTCTGCAGGCTGTCAGGTGCGGCGCATCGAGGCCAAGAATCTTTGTCTCTGTGCTGGTTGGCGGATCTGGAATGCTGGTTGAGGTGTCTCCAACGGCTCTGTTGACTGTGGCATGATAACAATCAGTGGTGCAGCCTGATGCGGTTCGAGGACTCGACTGTTTTGAAATTGTCCTTAAAAAGATGGACGTTGGATGATGCTTGTGTGACACTTCTTCTAGCATCTTCGCAGGGTTCAAGTCCTTTCAAGGTGGACAGCCCAAAGCTCAGGAGGGTGTTAGCAGGCAAGAGCCTTGTCCTTTGTCCAGAGGCTCTCTGGCACTTCTCACCTATGAAGCTTGCTGTCAGAACCTAGCAGGGCATGCTGTGTGCTGGCTGCGCACTGGTTCTGGAGCTGCTGGATGGGTCCTCTGAGTCGGATATATCTCCCTCTGTTCCCTGGAAGATGTTTAGGGGAGGGATCTTGCTTTCCTCTTGGAGTTCCTGGACTTCCTTCACTGGCAGAATATGTAAGGTAGACTGTTCCTTTAGCTGGGGTCCAAATGACTCCTTACAAAGAGGTGTTGACGTCTGGTCTCCATTGTCACTTCCTGCACCCAGGCCTTGACTGAGGCCTGCTAATTAGTATTCTTCAGTATTCGCCGCCACCAGCAAGGTTTGACAATGGAGATGCAAATCCATGGGGCCATAAAATTCGAATTAGGTTGCCCACGGCCAAAGGCTTTTGATGTACCCACGGCTGTCAGATGTCAGTTACACATGACAGAGGAGGGCAGCGCTGGTAAGCTCTGTCCTCCCAGAGTACAAGACTATTTCTCTGCTGTGCGGTGAGTGTGGAAAATATGTGCTGGAATGGCCCCACATATTTTCGGAGGTTTTTCTCTCATCATTCATTCTTTTAAATAAACAAAAAATCCCAGGCGACCGCACAGTCACCTGGGATCCCTCACAGTCCTCCAGTTAGAAGTGGGGTCTAGGAAGTTAGTAGCCTTCCAGTGCATTTTTTCTGAAGCTGGACAATAAGGATCCACAGGCAGTTTTAAAACATGACGAGCCACAGACAGCTTACAGTCACAGAATTCCGCTGAACTGCGCCCAGGTGGTGTTTATGGAGCCCAGACAGAGTGCTAATCTGAGCTGACTGCACTTGACACCTTCCCACACTGATAGAAAGTGCTGGAGAAGGTGACAGGATGGAGGTGTTCACCAGATGGAAAATCTGAAATATGTGCCCGTCGCACAGACAACACAAAGCACCCCTTGATGAGAACAAGACACTTCAGACACATCAGGTAACAGAGACTTTATACATAGAGACTGTGGCGCAATGTGCATCACAAAATGTTGTGTAAGGACTTGGTAGTGAAGGGCACTTGTAGTGCCAGTGTGGGTGTAACCAATGACAGCCAATGGACCGATGGTCTGGAGCATTGCCCAGAACAATTTCCAGAGGTTTTAGATTAATTCTAAACCTTCCAGCCATCACCTCTTTCTTTTGCTTTGTTACTGGAGTGGGGCGGGCATGCTCAGATGTGGTTCCCGTGCCTGCTGGGCCTAGAGACCCAAGCTACCCCTCAATGATGATGCCCGATGAGGCCGAAACATGCCTGGGGATGCTTGTGGTCTCATGCAGAATGGGTGTTACCTAGCAGTTCGGGCTGGGCTGCCCATTTAGGGGTGGGACCAAGCCTAATTTGCATATGGTTTTCCCCATTCTGCAGAGGCGTGGGTGGGGGGCTAAGGGGGCTATAGCCCCTGGTCTTTTCGTTGTAGCCCCAGATAGAATCTCAGGAGCTACAACCAAAAGGCTCTCTAGACCCCTGTCCTGACAGTTCTGACATTAGAGTAGCCCCGGGTCTTTTCCAGACCTAGCAACACCCCTGCCTTTCTGTAATGGCTTGGCAGGTGAAGAACGATGGTCTGGAGGATTGCCCAGAGCAATGCCAGCAGATCAGATTAACTCTTAACCTTCCAGTCATCACCTGTTGGTTTTGCCTTGGCCAATAGACCCGCTCCAAATCTTTAGAAAGTATCACAAATGCTGTCAAGAGAACCCAAGTAGATTCCATCCAGGGGGGAATTAACAAGAGCACTAATACCGAGCAGCATTCTCCCTCGTCCACAGAGCTCAATCTCAGAGACTGCCCACTCCACCATGCCCTGGTAACTACTTGTGTTCTTCTTTTGGGGATCATCTCGGGGTTTCATGTCTGACTTTGCTGTGCCATTCAGTGCTTGGTACCAGGCTCTGCCTCGATACAGGTGCTCTGATGCGGTTAGTGCGGCATGTCGCTACCATTTCCAAAGCTTACCTTTGCCTCCGATGGAGGCCTGCTGTGGCTAGGCTATGCACAATTCCTAAGCAGTTTCCAAAACCTGCTTTGATGAGAAGTGGCTCTTAACTGTACTAGAAGGAGATTCCATATCCTGGGTGCTGTATGCGAGAATGTCAGGCCGCCCCCTCTCACTTGGCAGAATGCCGGTGCCTCTATTAGTAGTGAACTGATGGAATACGAAGTGGGTGCTGGTGGGTAGGGGTACACATTTGCTCTGAATACAATCTGGTCCTGTTGAACTTGACTCTGGCCTCCATTGGAACCTCCTGCAGGGTTCTGAGTGATGGCGTCACATCCTCAATCTAAGCAGTGTTATTGCTGCCATACTCTGAGCCTTTGGATATGATATGATAGGTTATTTATAACGCGCTTAATAACCAGAGGTTTCTAAGCCTGGACTCGGGGATCAAACCTGTGTTGCTTTGTGTCATCTTGCTTCCAAGGGGAGCACGTTGCCGCTGAGCTATCCTCTCGAGATTGGAGGCCTGTTTATGAGCAGTGTTGATGCCCCCAATAGTATAACCAGCGACATAAGTGCCTTACTCAACGGGCAAATGATACAGCGGCAAAGATGTGTCTGAATGTTTGCTGCGGCAAGGAACATGCTCTCACACCGCAGCCATATGAGCTTCCATTGCCAGGATTTAGGAAGGCTTCCATGGTTTTCACTGCTCAGCATCCACATGTATTCCCAATGGCAATCGGTTTGGTCCTGAGAAGCAATTGGGATATTTGTCTCAGAGAGTCCCCTCATCTTTATCAAACCTCTACAAATGATTGTGAGGCCCCCGCTGGTCAGTACTGTAAATCCTCCAGGAACCATTTCATGAAACATCGTAGAATTAATATCAGTAAACAATGACCCCTTAATAAACAAACAGCCGAGGTTTTTATCTCCAAGTTAGAAAACGAGCTACATGTGTCCTGATCTGGAAGTGCAACGATGATCAGATTTCAGGGAGTCATTTGGCAGGACTGGATAACCAGCTACATGTGTCATGATCTGGGAGTGCAGCGATGATCAGATTTCAGGGAGTCATTTGGCAGGACTGGATAACCAGCTACATGTGTCCTGATCTGAGAGTGCAGCGATGATTAGATTTCAGGGAGTCATTTGGAAGGACTGGATAAACAGTTACATGTGTCATGATCTGGGAGTGCAGCGATGATCAGATTTCAGGAGTCATTTGGCAGGACTGGATAACCAGCTACATGTGTCCTGATGTGGGACTGCAGCGATGATCAGATTTCAGGGAGTCATTTGGCAGGACTGGATAACCAGCTACATGTGTCCTGATCTGGGACTGCAGCGATGATCAGATTTCAGGGAGTCAGATTTCAGGGAGTCTTTGGCAGGACTGGATAACCAGCTTCATGTGTCCTGATCTGGGACTGCAGCGATGATCAGATTTCAGGGAGTCGTTTGGCAGGACTGAATAACCAGCTACATGTGTCCTGATCTGGGAGTGCAGTGATGATCAGATTTCAGGGAGTCGTTTGGAAGGACTGGATAAACAGCTCCATGTCTCCTGATCTGGGAGTGCAGGGATGATCAGATTTCAGGGAGTCATTTGGAAGGACTGGATAACCAGGTACATGTGTCCTGATCTGGGGGTGCAGCGTTGATCAGATTTCAGGGAGTCGTTTGGCAGGACTGGATAACCAGCTACGTGTGTCCTGATCTGGGAGTGCAATGATGATCAGATTTCAGGGAGTCATTTGGCAGGACTGGATCACCAGCTAAGTGTGTCCTGATCTAGGAGTGCAGCGATGATCAGATTTCAGGGAGTCATTTGGCAGGACTGGATAACCAGCTACATGTGTCCTGATCTGGGAGTGCAGCGATGATTAGATTTCAGGGATTCTTTTGGAAGAACTGGATAACCAGCTAAATGGTCCTGATCTGGGAGTGCAGTGATGATCAGATTTCAGGGAGTCATTTGGTAGGACTGGATAACCAGCTACATGTGTCCTGATCTGGGAGTCCAGCGATGATCAGATTTAAGAGAGTCAATGGCAGGACTGGATAATCAGCTACATGTGTCCTGATCTGGAATGCAGCGATGATCAGATTTCAGGGAGTCATTTGGCAGGACTGGATAACCAGCTAAATGTGTCCTGATCTGGGAGTGCAGCGAAAATCAGATTTCAGGGAGTCATTTGGAAGGACTGTATAACCAGCTACATGTGTCCTGGTCTGGGATTGCAGCGATGATCAGATTTCAGGGAGTCATTTGGAAGGAATGGATAACCAGCTACATGTGTCCTGGTATGGGAGTGCAGCGATGATCAGATTTCAGGGAGTCATTGGCAGGACTGGATAACCAGCTACATGTGTCCTGATCAGGGAGTGCAGCGATGATCAGATTTAAGGAAGTCAATGGCAGGACTGGATAACAAGCTACGTGTGTCCTGATCTGGAATGCAGCGTTGATCAGATTTCAGGGAGTCATTTGGCTGGACTGGATAACAAGCTACATGTGTCCTTATCTGGGAGTGCAGCGATGATCAGATTTAATGTAGTCAATGGCAGGACTGGATAACCAGCTACATGCGTCTTGATCTGGGAGTGCAGCAATCATCAGATTTCAGGGAGTCATTTGGCAGGACTGGATAACCAGCTACATGTGCCCTGATCTGGGAGTTCAGCGATGATCAGATTTCAGGGAGTCATTTGGCAGGACTGGATAACCAGCTACATGTGTCCTGATCTGGAATGCAGCGATGATCAGATTACAGGGAGTCATTTGGCTGGACTGGATAACAAGCTATATGTGTCCTTATCTGGGAGTGCAGCGATTATCAGATTTAATGGAGTCAATGGCAAGACTGGATAACCAGCTACATGTGTCCTGATCATCTGGAATGCAGTGATGATCAGATTTCAGGGAGTTATTTGGCAGGACTGGATAACCAGCTACATGTGTCCTGATGTGGGTGTGCAGCGATGATCAGATTTAAGGGAGTCAATGGCAGGACTGGATAACCAGCTACATGTGCCCTGATCTGGGAGTGCAGCGATGATCAGATTTCAGGGAGTCATTTGGCAGGACTGGATAACCAGCTACATGTGCCCTGATCTGGGAGTGCAGCGATGATCAGATTTAAGAGAGTCATTTGGCAGGACTGGATATCCAGCTACATGTGTCCTGTTATGGGAGTGCTGCGATGATCAGATTTAAAGGAGTCAATGGCAGGACTGGATAACCAGCTATATGTGCCCTGATATGGGAGTGCAGCGATGATCAGATTTCAGGGAGTCATTTGGCAGGACTGGATAACCAGCTACATGTGTCCGATGTGGGAGTGCAGCGATGATCAGATTTAAGGGAGTCAATGGCAGGACTGGATAACCAGCTACATGTGTCTTGATCTGGGATTGCAGCAATCATCAGATTTCAGGGAGTTATTTGGCAGGACTGGATAACCAGCTACACGTGTCGTGATCTGGGAGTGCAGGGATGATCAGATTTCAGGGAGTCGTTTGGAAGGACTGGATAACCAGCTACATGTGTCCTGATCTGGGAATGCAGCGATGATCAGATTTCAGGGAGTCATTTGGCAGGACTGGATAACCAGCTACATGTGTCCTGATCTGGGAATGCAGTGATGATCAGAATTCAGGGAGTCAATGGCAGGTCTGGATAACCAGCTACATGTGCCCTGATAAGGGAGTGCAGCGATGATCAGATTTCAGGGAGTCATTTGGCAGGACTGGATGACGAACTACATGTGTCCGATGTGGGAGTGCAGCGATGATCAGATTTAAGGGAGTCAATGGCAGGACTGGATAACCAGCTACATGTGTTTTGATCTGGGATTGCAGCAATCATCAGATTTCAGGGAGTTATTTGGCAGGACTGGATAACCAGCTACATGTGTCCTTATCTGGGAGTGCAGCGATGATCAGATTTAATGTAGTCAATGGCAGGACTGGATAACCAGCTACATGCGTCTTGATCTGGGAGTGCAGCAATCATCAGATTTCAGGGAGTCATTTGGCAGGACTGGATAACCAGCTACATGTGCCCTGATCTGGGAGTTCAGCGATGATCAGATTTCAGGGAGTCATTTGGCAGGACTGGATAACCAGCTACATGTGTCCTGATCTGGAATGCAGCGATGATCAGATTACAGGGAGTCATTTGGCTGGACTGGATAACAAGCTATATGTGTCCTTATCTGGGAGTGCAGCGATTATCAGATTTAATGGAGTCAATGGCAAGACTGGATAACCAGCTACATGTGTCCTGATCATCTGGAATGCAGTGATGATCAGATTTCAGGGAGTTATTTGGCAGGACTGGATAACCAGCTACATGTGTCCTGATGTGGGTGTGCAGCGATGATCAGATTTAAGGGAGTCAATGGCAGGACTGGATAACCAGCTACATATGCCCTGATCTGGGAGTGCAGCGATGATCAGATTTCAGGGAGTCATTTGGCAGGACTGGATAACCAGCTACATGTGCCCTGATCTGGGAGTGCAGCGATGATCAGATTTAAGAGAGTCATTTGGCAGGACTGGATATCCAGCTACATGTGTCCTGTTATGGGAGTGCTGCGATGATCAGATTTAAAGGAGTCAATGGCAGGACTGGATAACCAGCTATATGTGCCCTGATATGGGAGTGCAGCGATGATCAGATTTCAGGGAGTCATTTGGCAGGACTGGATAACCAGCTACATGTGTCCGATGTGGGAGTGCAGCGATGATCAGATTTAAGGGAGTCAATGGCAGGACTGGATAACCAGCTACATGCGTCTTGATCTGGGATTGCAGCAATCATCAGATTTCAGGGAGTTATTTGGCAGGACTGGATAACCAGCTACACGTGTCGTGATCTGGGAGTGCAGGGATGATCAGATTTCAGGGAGTCGTTTGGAAGGACTGGATAACCAGCTACATGTGTCCTGATCTGGGAATGCAGCGATGATCAGATTTCAGGGAGTCATTTGGCAGGACTGGATAACCAGCTACATGTGTCCTGATCTGGGAATGCAGTGATGATCAGAATTCAGGGAGTCAATGGCAGGTCTGGATAACCAGCTACATGTGCCCTGATAAGGGAGTGCAGCGATGATCAGATTTCAGGGAGTCATTTGGCAGGACTGGATGACGAACTACATGTGTCCGATGTGGGAGTGCAGCGATGATCAGATTTAAGGGAGTCAATGGCAGGACTGGATAACCAGCTACATGTGTTTTGATCTGGGATTGCAGCAATCATCAGATTTCAGGGAGTTATTTGGCAGGACTGGATAACCAGCTACACGTGTCATGATCTGGGAGTGCAGGGATGATCAGATTTCTGGCAGTCGTTTGGAAGGACTGGATAACCAGCTACATGTGTCCTGATCTGGGAGTGCAGCGATGATCAGATTTCAGGGAGTCATTTGGCAGGACTGGATAACCAGCTACATGTGCCCTGATCTGGAAGTGCAGCGATGATCAGATTTCTGGGAGTGCAGCGATGATCAGATTTGGCAGGTGCGCGTTTCATTAAGTTGAACTCTTGAATTCTGTTGGTACTCTTGAGTGACAATTTCAGCTCATGATTTCGCAAGTGATTTAGTTCAATAAACATATGTGTCAAGTTTTTAAGTGTTTTTGAATTTTGACTGAGGCCACTGGCCTCCAGAGCCGCCTTTGCTTTTGGGGCATTTCCGGCTCTACAATCGTGCGTGTCTGCTGTGCAGTCGCAGTCGTTGATGTTTAAATGTTGATACGGGTTGTATAAACATTGTATACACGGTAGTATAGCTCAGTGTCAACGTGCTGGTTTTCGAAGCATGAGGACACAGAGCAACACAGGTTCGAACCTGGGTATGAGCATAGACACCTCTTCGGTATACTGCATGTTATAAAAAAACAATTAACTCAAGACCGAAAACGTGCAGCAACTTCAGTTCACTCAACCAAGCAAAATAGGAAGTGGAAAGTATCCCTATTGCTTTTACTAAAATAGATCAAAATAAACTAAACTACAAATATGTACTAAATTGTTGAAATACTTATACATATCAGATTATCACCAAGATCTTTGAGGGGTGTGTGTGCCAGTGTGCAAAAGCGTGTGAGATGTGTGTGTGTGTGCCAGTGTGCCAAAGTGTGTGAGTCCTATTAAAATCCTTCCAATCTGCATTAATATTTCACTGAGCAATCAAATATTCTGACCTGAAACTGACTCTAGAGGGGAGAGATTGTTTAAAAACGTGCTTCCAAAAGCTGGTGCCGCTGCTGACCTCATTTCCGGGCGGTAGTGGTAGTGCTGCGAAGCACAGCTTCCCCTGTCCAATGTCGCCTCCATGCCTGATAATGGAGGCCTTATCAAAAGATCTGGGCTCCGGAGACACGCTGTGTCTTTCTCTGGTTGCCCTGGAAGATGAAAGCCATAGGCGGTTTCTCTACCGCCTCCCTGGCAGACGGAGGCCTAGTCACACTCAGGTAATGGACGGTGGGTGCCTTTCTGTCAGCACGAACTTGACCAGAAAGCAGATCACCCAAATACTTCTAATCAACTCAGGAATTATGGAATCACTACAGACTGCTTTTAATTCAATTTATACAATAAAAAAAGCACATCCAACATTTAACAATAATAACAGTAAGCAACCACACATTCTCTCATGACAATGAACAGTGGTGGCGAATTGCATTAGCCACCAGGCTGCAGGGTCAAAGAACGAGGCCAGTCCACGAGAAAGGACCGGAAGGCACATAGTCTCCATCATTACCACTTCCAAGCACTCACAGTGGCATATGAAACACTTGTGTATAGGCACGTTACAAATGTCATATCATATCATATCATATCATATCCATCACTGCCCTCTGGGTTCTTCTGGCTATTGCCTTTTCGGCCACACTCTCCTTCGTTTGGTCCAGCATCAAGGCATTCTGCTCAATATCACCACCATTTTCCTGCGCCTTGCGTGGTACCCGCGCGTCTTCACTGTAGTTCAAATTGGTTGCGGCGGAAGTATCTGCAGCGAGTTATCCACACAGAAACCTTTGGAGTTTCCGTCTTGTTTGACCCCCTGTTCTCATTCTTCTGCGTGGCTTTCTTTGGTTCTCCCGCCTCTTGTTCTTTTATACAGGTCTCCTGCCCATTTCTCTCTGCATATCTTGTTACAACTCTATAGGTGCAGCACACTCTGCACGAGTTTATATTGGCTAACCCCTGCCCACTCTACCTCCCTGTACTCAATGTTTAACTGATAGCCTTGTTGGGGCCTCAAACAATAGTTTCAGGTTCACACTCGATAGTAGTTGGCATGCGTAAATATGTGTTAACGCATTAGAGGACCAAGAGACGCCAGGTCTCCCCAACCTTTGGCTCTCCAGATGCTTTGGACTACAACTTCCATCAGCCTTAGCCAGCATAATCAATGAACGAGGGATCATGGGAATCATAGTCCACAACATGTCTGTAGACCTGTGCCTTAGATGTTGGCAGTATTATATGTCTGCATTGATTTTCTAGGTTAATTGGATGCTTTTCTTTCGGGTTACCATGCTGCTTGTCTGACACTGACATGAGGAAAAGAATGCCGGCATTGCCAAAGCACGTAGAAAAGGAAACGGTGCAGGGGGAGTGGACGCTAGTGCAGGAAATGACAACAGTAGGGACCAGACAAGCGGTAGGTATGGGCGTAGTCATGCAGAGGAGGATGCGCGGGGTGGAGGGTTGTACATAGGGAACAGGGGGGCAGCTGGTGCAGACAGGCAAGAGGAGGGAGTGCAGGTCAGACGTGGCAGTGTGGGGAAGCGGGTCTGGGTGGCGTGTGGGGAAACAGGAAGATTTGGGGATCCCCAAAAGGAAAGTGCAGCTAGGTTAGGAGGAACCAGAGGTGTCCGAGTGTCATCGTCCTGAGAGTGAGGAACAGCAATCTGCTAGTGGGAAAAACCCCAAAATGCAGACTGGGCCCACAGGAACAATCACCAACAAGAAAACAAACCACTCATATCCTCGCCCAACAGCACATGGTGGCTACCAACTCAAACACGCATCCACGCTCAGTGAATGGTGTCAACTGAACTGAAGCTGCCTACAGCACATCACAGCTCTCTTACTCATTTTTCCACACTCAGTCCCACTAAAGCACCCTCCTCCCCCCTTGCTTTACAGCTCCTCTAGAGCACCAAGAAAACACGCAGGTGGCAACAGTGCGCGGTATAAGAACCTTTCACATAACATAACATAATGAATGTTTAAGTTAGTCCGCTTCAGTGCCACAACCCATTGCAGGCAGGGCAGTTTCTAGCCACCTTGGTGCCCAGGGCGAAACATCAGAATGCGCCCTCTCCCTCCTACTGGCACACGACACTCCCAAACTACACCTCTGTCGTGCAACAAAAACCCCTCTCAATAAGAATAAATAATTGCTAGATAAGTGAAGCTGGTTTCATTACATTGTAATTCAAGTACTTTACACAAGAATCCTAGTGTGAAAACACAACTGTTGCTGCCCAAGGAAATGTTTTTTTCTGTCACCTGCTCTTAGGGAAGGCCTTGCCTGAATGCCGTTTCAAACTGTCCGTACTGGGAAATTGTGGTGTGACCAGCCTACCGGGGTCTGAGGGCCCACTGACCTGGCCCTGTGTTGAAGGTTTTCTGTTTGTACCACCTCATTTGTATTTCACAAGGGGAAATATTGTATTTATTTATTTATTTATTTATTTATTTATTTATGTATTTATTTGCATTTTAAAGCACTCATACAGCCCGGGGCATCAAGGCGCTGTTATAGGAATATGCCTTAGTTGCGTATTTATAACACACCTAAAACCCGAGGTTTCTAAGCGCTGACCTGGGGATCGAACCTGTTTTGCTTCATGTCGTCTTGTTTCCAAGGCAAGCATGTTGCCGCTGAGCTATCCCGGGATAATACTACACTAACCATATGAATTATTTTCTGATAGAAGGTTATAATTCCAAGATGGACAGTCTGCTACACGCTTATTGTACTCCTTCAAAATAACTCTCTGAAAGTGGGAAAGGGGACAAATAGCAGCAATGAGGATTCCTGTATGCTTTGCATTAAATCACAGAGCATTTTA
Source organism: Ambystoma mexicanum (assembly GCF_040938575.1). Classification (NCBI taxonomy): domain Eukaryota; kingdom Metazoa; phylum Chordata; class Amphibia; order Caudata; family Ambystomatidae; genus Ambystoma; species Ambystoma mexicanum. The sequence continues at coordinate 244,021,680 of NC_090925.1, read as the reverse complement.
GGACTATAACAGTGATCAGAGATCTCTACATTTGATGACCAATACTGTGATAAAAGGATTGCATGTGTGAATCTCTAAATTCATAACTGATGCATGGCTTGGTGCTCACATCATGGTTCACAATATTCACCCTAACACTAAAATGTTTGTAACCATGAACCATACATTCTCATTTGGACAGCTCAAGCTTTTGGATACGAGTATAAAATGGCTGCAACGTCAACCATTTAAATGGGGTACAAGGGCTTTTTTGCTACTTTTTTCTAAAGAACTTTAGATGAGGAAGGGCTGGGTCTCTGTGTGAGCATGCAAATCCCCCAATACAGAAACATCTATGGGGAATTATATCTACAGACAGGACAGGATGCTGCACAAGAGAGGCTCAATAGACAATGCATAGAAATGCTGCACAGAAAGGATTGTACCTCTTTCAAACTTTAGCTTGGCAAGAAATAAGCTGATGAAGTGTTTTAAACAAAACCGGCTTCTAATGCATGGTAAAGGGTCCACAGTTCCTCAGCCACTACCTCCTCACTATTACACAGGCCTCAGGCGTTATTTTGGCAAAAAAAAGAGCAAGCCCATGCTTTATCTAACAGAGATGGTAGCATATCTTATTAGTGCTGGCCTGCAGCTAGTGAATATTATGGTGTGGCAGTGTAGAAAGCGTGTTTGGCTTTGTGGATTTACAATTTGAGGCAACTTCCTTGATTGCTTTATGTGTGTAAGTGTGGGCACAGTATGGCATGCTTGTCAGAGTCACATACACAGAACATTCCAGTGTGCTCTTGTATTGACATTAGGCACATCAGACAAAACAGGGAGATGTACTGTTACATAAGGGAGCACCACATAGGCGCCATTACCCAACAGGATGGTGACTTGTGCAGCGCACAAATCATTGCTGCAAACTTATCACTGCATTGATTTGGCATGAACCACTGTCTGCATGGTGACACACAATGAACACTACTTTACTTATCATGGTGCCAAGTGACATTGAGTTGCCATCTGGTGTGCGCGCTAGGCAGTGGCTGGGTTGTTTAGACAATTAAAAGACCTTTGAAGCTGAGCAGATGCATTTAGTCCATGTACCAAAGCAACCACTAGAATACTTAACCAAGAAAATTAGAGTTAACCTTCCATGGGATGCACACACAAAAACACGTTTTAATGTATCAAATAAAGAGACATGCAAATAATGAAAATAGTTTAAAACGTTTGTTTGTGGCACTTTAATTCTCTTTGTAGAATGCATAGGTTTGTGCTGGCCTGGTGAACAAAAATGGGCCATATTCAGTTTTTAACACTGAAATGTTAAGCACATACTGTGCAAAAACCATGGCATGGCAAATTTATAAATTGCCCCACTTGAAAGGCTGTCAGCATAAAGAATGAGGAGCACGGGGTGTGTGACTCCAGAGCACCTCACATGCTGTGTTTGGAATATGCATTCCTTTGTTTGCATATTCAGAACGTATCAAATCGGCAGAGGGCAGCCAGCCGCACATGGCAGAGGAGAACTCACCGACACTGCAGGCTGCTTAATTTGCTGTCCAGCCAGATCGGAGTCAGCTTTTTGGGTGGGCCCCTTACTGCTCCCACCTGCTGAGCTATTTAGCTCTGTGCCCCGGGCCGTTGCCCGTTCCGCCCGGGGCAAGAAATGTGGCTGATTGCAGGCCGCAACTTTGTTCAGTTGGGGTTGACAGATTCAACTGACTTTGTTTCTGTGATTTGTATAAACACGTTATACCTTAGTTGTAGTGTTCCTTTAGACAAATCCTCATTTGTATGTAGTCTATATTTGCATGCCATGCACAGCACTCTGGGGGTGAAGTTTATGGCACAGAAAACCATGAATAAATTATACACAGGCAGTCGCCTCCACTCCGTCTATATCCGCCTGCAACCTCAGCAGCATGGATCCTCCATACACACTTCAACAGTGAGCCTCGCGGGAGGAGACCAGATGACAATAATTGCAAAAAGAATCATCAGCAACAACAATAATGATACAAGCCGTACTGTTATATGCTCCATGCGTTGCCCTTCTGCCTTTTCTCCCACTCCTTCCCTGTCAACATCAGTAGCAGAGGCAGCTTTTGGTGCCGCGGGGGGGGGCGATAATAAGACGCCAGCGGGAGCCGGGGGGGGCGCACTGGGCACCAGGGGGGCGTTAAAGGGAGGTGGTTGTCCCTGCGCCACTGGTCAATAGTTCTTCCTTACCGGGAATTCGGAGAAAGATCGTTGGAGCATCGTGGGCTGGAAGGATGGTCCGGGCCACTCTTTGATTGAAGTTATTTGTCCCTCGATACATGTGCGCCAATTGCTTATGCAACAATTGGCGACAAGCTTCATTAAGGAGAGTGGCCTGCAATGCCAACCAACCATGTGAAGACTTCATGGTGAGTCCACCTGAGAGCCGTCACCCAAAGACGTTATGGTAGGCCGCTGTTGTGAAGTCGTGATGTCCAATGGCCACTCACAGCATTGTTCCTGGCCAACTGCTATTAGCCACAACCCACACAGGCAATCCCAACCACAGCCGCAGCACCGCTCACAAAGCGGCTCCATGCAACTGAGGTTACAGAGTGTAGGAGACAAATAACTGAATACCCTGCAGGGAAAAGAAACAGATGGAAGCAGCCAAAAGCCTGTGAAACTACAGAGTAGCAAGTAGCAAAAGACTAAAGAACAGGCACTTGAGAAAAAGACGCTACACACATCATGTGAGAAGCAGAAATAGCCCACCCCAACAACATGGATGAAGGGCAGGTTATGAAAACTCAGGTGTGGTACAGCACCACCAAAGTGCAACCCTTCCAGCCGTTAAATGTACAACACATGACCACCATCTAAGTTTCTCCAAAATCTTGGTGTCCCTGCCATACCGTGGAAAAGATGTAAAGAAGAATTCACTACATATCTACAGGCTGCAGACGGATTAGAATACCCTCACAGCAGCCACACAAGGTAATACCCATGCTTTGCCTATGGTCTAAGGCACAAGAAGGATGCAGACAATGACCATCACCAGCTGGAATACATGCTGACATATTCAAAGAAGCAATCACCAAATTGGACATAGAGGTGGAAAGACACCATTTTACACATGTTATGAATAACCAGGAGCAGCAATAGAAGACTATGTGGTGGCTCTACTCATGATTGAGTCAACTTGCAACTTCAGAGACTTTCTAGAGAAAGTAGTATGAGACCAGATAATGGTTCATACCAATTATGCTAGAAGAAGAGACAGACTATGGCAAGCTATAGACCCCACAATAGACCAAGCAATTCGACTGGCCAAGAATCTAGAACAATCCACAGCATGGAGATCCCTCATAGCAATGCAGCAACAAAGTGTTATAAGAACAATGAACAATCACAACAAAACATGTGTGTGGTCTACAGGGGCCAGGATTGAGCCAGGAAGAAATGGAGAAACAGACACCATCAGGACAAACGTGTTTGACCACAATCAGAGGAAGATGCTACACGTGCGGCAGTACTTCACACAAATCACATGCCAAGTATTATCAAGCCTGGGCAGGCATTGTGCAGTGTGTGGAAAGAGCAATCATTTTGCCCAAGTCCATCAACAAATATGTAGAACCCCAAGTACGTGTAAAATAGTAGCACTGCTGGAATTAATAGATAAGATCTTACAAAACTTGCACAAGGCCCTCCTACTAGCACACACATTAGAGTAATCAGAAGGTCCGACCTGGCCATAAACGATCTCCACAATGGCTGGCACACAGATATCACTACCTTATTGATTACAGATCACTATAGACAGTGATACCCAAAAAGATTTTTGAAGATGGAATCAAAGGCCCAGTAAAGGACCTCATGCCCATAGCCTCACGCCTGAGGGGCTATCCAGGCCACAAGATACATTTCTTAGGATAGTTCTACGCACTTCTGTAGTTCAAAGTTCAGATAGTAGGTAGGGTCGTTGTGGCCACCTCAAGCATTCTGATATATGGATGGAGACACCAAGCCTCTTTCAAAATGACTCTTAGACCAGGACAGGAAGAACAAGTACTTTCAGTAAACAATGGAAGACCAAATGACCCAGACAAGGACATTGTACAGATGTTACTGCTGGTCTTCAAACAGTAAATAAAGCTAAAAGGATACAATCACAAGATCATACTCTAATCCAATGACATTCCAGTTAGATACAGAGTCAGAAGAGTGCCATCGAGATTAAAAACGAAGTTAGAGGAGCATCTTAAGCAACTAGAAAATGCAGGAATCATACAACAAACACTCATCAAAGTGGCTAGCTCCAATTGTACTGGTTGCCAAAGCTGGATCTGACAATCTTCGCATATGTGTTGACCTCAGATCATTGAATAGAAATACATTGGTAGACTTGTATCCCTTTCTGAATATTAATGAAATGGTACACTACACGACTGGGGCCAAGGTGTTATCTACATTAGACCTACAATTCACCCTACCCTCAGATTTAATTGACTTGAGATTCGAGAAACAAGTCAGCATTTGTGACTCCTTTCGGAACATTCCATTTCCTAAGAATGCCTTTTGGATTGACAAGCACAGCGGCTGTCTTCCAAAGACTAATGAACAGAATATTCAAGACCATAGTAAATGTTTTACATTATCAAGACAAAATACTGATCTACTAAAAGAGTATAGATTAACACAAACACACACTCATCAACATTCTGAAGGTGCTACGAGACAAAGGACTCACCCTCAAAGTAGACACAAGTCAGCTATTTTGTGACCAGGTAGATTATTAGGGTCACACCAAAATTCCAACTGGGGTGAAGACAAAAATTGATTTACTACAAGCAGTGAAGCAGGTTGGAACACCAACCACCAAAATAGAAATACCTGTGAAATTTAAATTAAACACTTTGCAGCAAAATCCACCCCCTTGTAATCTTATAAAGAAAGGCAAAAAGTTTGCAAGGGATGAGAGCCAGCAGGAATCATCTGAAGACATAAAGCGAGCTATCATACAGGAGCCAACCCTGAAGCAATTCAACTCAAGGCTACCAGCTACCAAGCTTATTGATGGTAGATGCCAGCAACAAAGGATTAGGAGCATTATTGTCTGAAACAAGAAATGAATGAGAGCACATAGTGGACTTTGCTTCACAAGCACTCAAAGAAAGCAAACACAACTATTCGACAATAGAGACAGAAGGATTGTCATGTCTGTCAGATGTTAGGCATTTCCAACAATTCTTGTGGGGAGCACCATTTTCTCTTGAACAGATCATAGGCCATGCTAGTCAGAACACTAGCCAAAAGAGCAGAAAGCAAAGTATGACCTAGATTGGCTAGGATAGCAGCTGGATTCCAGGAATATTTACCGAGTACAATACCAACCGGGCACAATAAGTATGGTGGCAGATTGTCTGTCCTGACTTCCACAGACAACGATGGACATAACTCTTACAGAAGGAAAAGATGTAATAGCAAGTGTCGATGACCTCGGTGAAGGGGTGTTCACCGAATCAGAGAGGAAGGAGGTTGATACTGTTGAACCAAGTGAAGGAAAAAATAACACATGGGTGGCGAAAAACAACAAATGAACAACCGCAAGAACTATCTCCCGACATGAACATTGGGGATGAATTGAGCATCATGGACAATTTTGTATTTAGAGGGCAACACATTATCCCTCCCACTGCATTGCATCAGAGAATAATGCTGAGGCAACACAAGGTGCACTCTGGAATAACTCTCACAAAAAGGCTGGCAAGAGGAGAAATCTGGTGGCCGACAATGGACAAGGAAATCTTTCAGTGGGTGGGATCCTGACAAAAATGTGCCAGCAATGACAAGAAATGGATCACTCATCTGGCACCATTGAAACAAGTTGCAATTCCAGAGGGGCCACGGCAACACATTGCATTAGACCAGATAGAGCCATTCCACAAGCTACCGGAGGACACAGGTTTGCAATAGTAGTGATAGACTACTTTTCAATATGGCCAGAAGTAGAATTCGTCAGACATATAACCACAGAACAGTGATTAGATTCCCTAGTGGGATATGTGCTTGTGAAGGATGCACACATATATTAATCATAGACCATGTGGTTCAACTATTATCAAGAGAGATGATCTCCTTCCTGAACAATATGGCAGTACAAGATTATACAGTAGCTCAATTCCACTGACAAGCAAACAGGCTTGATGTGAGGAATTTGACCATCCACACAGTGAGTGTGAACTCACCTGGGCTTTTTTTAAAATTTTAAATCAAATTGAATGATGGTAGATCAACCTCCAGAAAATGTGTGGGTCTAATCCGCACACATTTTCCTATGTTCACTGCACGACATATGCATACATCCATGTACTCTGGGTGGACACAGCCTAAAGGCACAGTCCACCCTGTCATATGGTGTTGGGTCAGCCCGATTAACTAACAAAGGCTCCATGGATCTGCCCTGTCCCTTGTTGTGCCCTGCAGCTGGAAAGAAGTGATTTATATACCATTCAGAGGATAATTCAAACAGGCCCACATGGGGCTCGGCTGCAGAGTCTAACAAAGGAGGCAGGAAACCCCCAACAACCTTTTGTATGCAACTGTGTCAACCTGAAGCTTGCTCCCATCCTCAGTATCGATTGACAGTGAGCTGTCATGTTTGGGATGGCATGTTTACAGTAGTTTACTTCTAAGGGATACCCCATTCATAAGGTACGAGGATGTGGTTTGCAGGAGCCAAAACGTCTGGTCTTTCCACAGCTTCAAGGGAGACATGCCACTTTAAGCAGGAACCACAGAGAGCTCCATTAACCCGAGAGACCCTTTGATACACAACAGACAGGAAGATGGGTGGGACTTAGTATTACATGTTTTCACCCCTTTACATGTTCTGTTGCAAATCACTTTGATTATGACCTCGCCCATACAGAAGATTGTTGGTGGGGACCTGGGATTGGTTCATTAAGGAAGGCTTAGCCTACACCAACCTATCTCATCTAAAGGCTTCACCAAAAGATGAAAGATGAAATAAGAACTCATCATTGGAGCATGGCTAGGACCTCTAAAGATAGAAGCAAGATCCCTCCCCTAAACATCTCCCATGGAACAGAGGGAGATACTGAATCCAGAGGACCCTATAGTCGCTCCAGAACTGGTACCCAGCCAGCACACAGCATGCCCGGCTAGGCTCTGAAGCAAGCTTCCTAGGTGGGAAGTGCCAGAGAGCCTCTGAACCCTAAACCAAAGACAAGGCAGCTAGCTGCCTGCAACACACTCCTCAGCTTTGGGTTGTCCACCTTAAAGGATGGCACACACCCAGTGAAGAAGCTGAGCATCTACTGACTTCCACCGTAAAGGACATTTTTGAGCCAGTCAAGTCCCTCCAGCTGCCACCGACTGCAGCGCTGAATGTTGTTATGCCACAGTCACTTAAAGCCACACGAGACATCTCGAACAGTGCCTCAGAACCGCAGATCAGCACTGAGACAAAGATTCCTCAGCTGCTGTGTAGGCCAGTCTGTAGTCGTCCATTCAGCTTCGCTAGCCAAACTGTTTGCCACATTATACCCTCAGCTGTCTCCCATCTTGAACTTACAGAAGCTGCAAAGCACCCTGAAACCGACTCGACCCTGCTGAGCACCAAGAACACCTGTGAGCCCAAGGTACATTGTGGTTGGTCCCATTGGTCCTTCTCCGAAGGCCCCTGAAATGCATTGCTCCCTTTGTGCTGAAGCCTAGCAAGCTTGAACTGTTTCAATTATTTACTATATCGACTACCTCCTTTCAGAGTGCATTCCTTTTCCTTCTTTTAAACTGTCTGTCCTCTGCATTCATTTGCAGGTTAGGTTGTATTTTGTAGTGTTACTAGAACTGTCTGTTGTGATAATAATAAAGTAGACATTTTTGATACAACCTTGACTGGACAGTCCTTTTTATCATTAGGTAATAATTGTATTCTTTCTGTGTTGCACCCAACCAGCGATCCACAGTCTTTCAGAGATAAGCCTGCCGTTCCATCCACGTTACCAAAATCGGACAAGGAGGTTTATAATTTGTTTGTGTTCTCAATCTGTTCTGATCCTTTCTGGTGTATTAGAGGTGTGGGGCTGATTGATGGTTTAGAAACCGATAGTCACCCCTGCACCACTGGTGCCACGGAAGCTGATTTGTCACACTTGTAGAGAGGTTTAGTAGGGCAGTGAAAGACTAGGTACAGACAACACTGAGATTATGACTGATATCCTTGAAATGAACAAATACACACCTAACACACTAATGGAAATTCCACCTTTTAACATAATGAGGCGGCAGAAGGCGGCCAACAAAATAACTCCTTGGTGCTTGAGAAGAGAAGTGGTGAAAATACAATCATCCCATGATTTGCATAAGGTTAAGGAAAAGGTGGGTCTGAAGCCGTTACTTACAAAAAACGACCTTGCCAAGAGGAACGAGGTTGGACAATGGGTTCGAGTTAGACCCCCAGCCAATCCGGGCAAGGGAGCCAGCAGATTTGGATTCACTGTGTGGAGAAAGAGAATTCCATAACTATTAGAATTAAGGAGCGGAAGAGGCCTTCTTGTGTTCTAATAAGGTATAATAAATGAGTAACATCGCTTAGGTCAGTATTATAGGTTAGTTACTTCTGTTAAGGAGGGGTTAGGAAAGATGTACAGATTCGTGTTAGTTATTTTATAGACATTCTTAAGAATGATGCTCAACTGCCTTGTAATTGTTGTTTTTTTAAAATTTTTATTCATGTGATAACATGTCTCGGGAGGATAGCTCAGTGGTAACGTGCTCGCCTTGGAAGCAAGACGACACGGAGAACACAGGTTTGATCCCCTGGTCTGCGCTTAGAAACCTCTGGCTATTAAGTGGGTTATAAATAACCTATAATATCATGCCTTGAAATTTTAGGTTGTTGCTGGTTAACAGTTTGTAATGAATAGAGGGGAGAGGGTGTGTTATATGCTCTGCTCACGTTGTCCTCCTTCCTTGCACCCACTCCTTTCCTGTCAACAGAGATGGTTGGCCCTTCTTGAGCAAGACGGATGGTCCTGAACGTCCGACCTACAATAAGAAGTTTAAGTCACGCTTATTGTTGCATTGCCGACACCCTGTTGACATGTTTACTCAGGTGTCTTGGGGATAAAGGGTACATATATTGTATTTGCCAAGATCGCCTACATTTAGAACCCAAAACTGGATTAAGACGGTGAGAGTTGAGCGGGCCTATTAAGCATATGAATATCAAATCCCTCGCTTTGGGCCACCTGAGAAATAAGTGCATTTGATTTGCACACCATTCTGTTATGTTATAAAATGTGTAAAGCGCGCATTCGCCAGAGGCATCTTGGCACTGAGGGGACAGTCCAATCGGGCCATGCTGAGGCAGATCAGAATAAGAGGGTTTGTGTGTTCCTTTTGCTCCTCGCCAAGGCGGGAAGGGAAACTGTACACATCCCCACGTGGAAGCACATAGGACATCCCCAGCTCAGGCTGGGGAGGGCAGGCGAGGGAATATAAACGAGGGGGTATCAGTCTGCCACAAGCACTTCATTTGTGCGACAAACCTGCAAACACCAACGTGTGCTGAAGCCTCTGCGGGCGCCTCAAACGCCTGCCACCGCTGTCACTTCCTCCAGGGACCAGACAATGATGGCTGACAAGCAAGCTACACCGGAGCGGAGCTTGTGAAAGGGAAGGCCCTGGCGGCCCTGCCTGCCGGGGGAAGCGGGGAAGCGGGGAAGCGGGAAAGCGGCCAAGGTCAGAGTAAAAAGGGCTCTGGTAACATTGTATGACAGGGTTCTTCCCTGGCACCGGGAAGCAGTTGAAATGCCTGGCACTGGGTAACTGTGGCGGGCAAGAGGCGCCATTGTCTGCTCACTCTAGCTGTCGCTTCGCAACAATGTATCTTTGCAAGTTCTCAGGGATACTGTACACGGCTGGAGAGTCAGCAGCAGATGCCTGCAGCACAGGCAGAATTTAAATGCTGACGCAGCGCGTAAGCATATGGCAGGCAGGTTGCTTGCACGGTGCCAACCTGCCGCACTTTTCTCCCTTGAGTAAAAATATTGTTTTCAGGCATCCCACAAGCTATAAGTGCTAACATTTTCTATTAAAAGCAGTCACTGTAATCCCTTTTTAAAGAGCCTCATGCACACCCCATGACATCCGACAGGCCCCATTTTGTCGCTTTACAACCTTTTCCAGACGGAAGGCCCCATTCCTTTCCACGTGTTGATATCTCGTCAGGTTTCATTGCAGTGGACATCAGATACCACAATTAGGGATAGGTGATGAATCGTGGGGTAAAATGGGTCTCCATCTGAGCTCTTCTGTGGAACTCGTTCGTGTTCAGGAGGCATCCTGTATGGCCCATAATGCGTTTTGTAGGAATCTCGGCTCTCCCACTAGGGTAGGGGGATAACAGAGGGGTGCTGATCTTGCACCAGGACAGGGTCTAGAAGCAAGGAAGCTATCCTGGGGAGCCCATTCACTGCTCCAAACAAGCAAGTTCAACCTCTACATTTGGAAAAATCCCAAAACTTCCATCCCAAAACATCTAACACGAGGAAAAGGCCTCATTGTATCTCGCGCTTAGAATCCGGTCTCCGATATGAAGCGCGGTATTAAAGAACAATTATAATCTCCCACCTTATCACCTGGTTCACTACAAAATGCACAGGATCGACAGGTGTGGCAATAGATCGACAATGGGTTGTGATTTAGGATGAACAGGTGGTTGTAGAGGTGGTGGGGAGAGGGGCATTGGGAATAACAGATGGGCAACTTGCTGAACATTTGGAGCTGGAGCCACCCCATCACCCTTCCACCTCATTACTGCTCACCTCTAACTCCACCCCGCCATCTTGCACCTCCTGCATGCACACATACACAGACACTCACTTTTCCACCCACACAGATCCCTTTCAGCTAGTTTCTACACCAGGGCACATATCCTCCACCCACTCTGTTTTCCAGACCCTGATAACTATTTGACCTATGATGGCAACCTCTCTGGCCCTACTCCACAATCTCTTGACCTGTATACCAGCCCTCACCCCCCCCCCCGGTCTCTCTCTCTCTCTCCTCTCTCTCTCTTTCTCTCTCTCTTTCTCTCTCTCTCTCTCTCTCTCTCTCTCTCTCTCTCTCTCTCTCTCTCTCTCTCTCTCTCTCTCTTTCTATTCAATAAACACAATCATTCATAAGCACCCTGCCGTTAAATATCACAACTCGGCTGCACACCTAGCTTCACCAATCGCCTCCTCTAGAAGTCACCAACAATTCTGTCATGCACACCCCTACCTTATATGTCTGGAGGAAATAAAGATTTTGTACTGTGCATTGGTACATGGTGATAGGCAAGGTAAACACTGCCCTTCCCAAGAAAGTGATTGCGCTAAGTCGAGCTTCCCACTCCAAGATGGTGGGTGCTAGGAGGGAGTGGCATTGTATCCACCTAGATGTTACCCCCAATATATCGACCATGTTAGATATAGCGGACCTTACCAAGCTTCATAAACTTTGAGACTGAGAGCAAAGATGCTCAGGTTCTTTCCTTTTGTAGCTGATTTATAGCTGACATGTGTTCTGTGATTTGTTATGATATGACATGATATGGCATTCATAACATGCCTGTACACAAGTGTTTCTAGGCGCGACAAGAAAAGGAGGGGTTAACAAGGGAGGACAAAAGCGATCTTACTAGGCCTTCTGTCATTTAGATTGCACAAGTGTGGGGAAGACGGAAGGGGAGAAGTGCCAGTTAACTTACAAGTGCAGCCAGTGAGTGGCTCATAAGTGCAGAGAGAAGGGACTGTAGGGTTGCAGATACGGACCCTTAAGTGCTGGGGAGCCTGGAGGCAGTAGAAGGGCAGCTGACATGCAGGATCCTGGGCCCCAGTTCAGAGGGTGACCAGGTGACTAGTGTGTGGAGCAGTAAGGTGCATCAGCAGGGGAGAGGATGAGAGAAAGTGGAAGCAAAAAGGAAGTTCCGGAACCGGAGGTGGATCTGCTCAAGTTTGAGAGAGGCAGGGAGGCTGTTCCAAAGGGAGGCCTCAGCCGAGGAGATAGATCTGCACCCAACTCTCTGCTTGGAGAAGCAACTTACCCTCTCCTGTTGGAGGTGGAAGAGCAGAGAGCTCAAGAAGGAAGATGTTTTGGAAGAGAAAGGTGGATGAAGAGCAGTTCCAGGCCCCAGAAAGTAGGGGCAGGAAGATTTCCCCTGACCCTGATATCCCATTCCCCTTCCTGTACCATATCCAGTCTTCCGTGATTCAATTCCTCTAGTACCCTTCTTCTCCAGCTCACCCGTAGCCCTTTCCTCTCCTGTTGTTCTGCGCTATCCGAGGAATTCCCACACCAACTCCTCTCTCTGTGCCTCCACTCTGGTCTTCTGTCGCTCTGGTTGGGCTGCAGAACGGTTCTATGCCCCTCTTGGGTTTACCTTTCACTGATCACCTTGTGATCATGGACCGATCCTTGATATTGTAAGGGAGGGTCATGTGGTGTTTAAGGAGGTCGGCCAGAGTCTATCCTTGCGACGAGAAGTGTGAAAGGTGTGCTACTGGTTGACAGTTGGTAACTGACAAATGCCCCTTCCTACCTCACCTGCACACACAACCTGCACACCCAAGAAAACTGGGAAAACATCCCACACCTTTGCCTTGCCACATCAACATATACCTGGAATTTTAGATGCTACAAACCACTCAAAATCACATTGACACCCACCTGTCACTAAAGTCCTCAAAGCCTGACCTTTCCTGGCTACGGCACACCGAAGGCTCGAGGCACTGCATTCGCAGCAAACAAGGACACATGGGACTTTATAGGGGTAGTTTATCATGCATGACATCACTTCACCAAACGAGGCAGCCATCAGGCCTAAGAGGCTATGAAGGGGTCAATCACTGTGCTTTACAAAGACCGACCCCACCATAGATAGTCAACATGCGCAGCTGCAGGTGAACAGGCAGGGATAAAAGGAAAACAGGTGAAGGCATAGGGTGCCCATGAGGGGCTATATGGGGCAATGGGTGCATCTTAGAGGAGGCACTATGATGCAACACTGAGTACAGGCAAAATCAGGAGATGGGCTAGAATAATAATGATAGGAACAGCATCCTGGCTATCTAGCAGGGTGAGTATACGGATCCTTATTTATGGAAGGATATCACGCATTTCTGTTGGGGTTGTTACATGTCTGTTTTAATTATATTGAAATAGAATTCTAGACACATTGACTTGTGGGTGATGGTCAGCCTGTAAGTGACTCTGATCAAGCAATCCCACTAAGTCAGTGCCTTGTCTGGGATGCCCAAGGGAAGCCCTTATTTATGTATTTTTATGGCAAGTTATAATCTGGATGATGAACCCTTGTATAACACCCCTCTCTTAGAATCCCCCTTGACCCCACTGAGCCAAGAAGTAGGCTTGTTTTGCAAATTTAAAAGGTTTATTTGAAAAATTAAACTATATATATATATATATATATATATATATATATATATATATATATATATATATATATATATATCACACTTCTATAAATACATTGATAATGGATAGCACACTTGTGAATATGAGCAGTAATCAGAAATAGGTAACCCTACAGTAGCACAGTTCTTGGTTACTTATGAATAGGAAAAGAAGAATAAGGTGGCAGAGAATGCTTTATATGATTCAAGGAAATGCAATGATGAATGAAATGCAGTACAGAAAATAACTTGATATGGCTTCAACAAAAGACAATGTAATCACTTTTCCTTGACAATTCACTCCCCCCCTTTATGCAATATAAGGAGATGGAAAGAGGAGCACACAGTTCTCAGGAATGCAATCAAATACAATACGAAATTCAGTTCCCCCCCAGCAAGCTTAGAGGAAAACAGGTAGAAGTTTGAAACACAGGCCCAAAATTCTTTGAATGTGATGACAATGAAGTGAGAAATGTGCTAAAATGCTTTTAATTCCCTATAGAGGTTCAGGGTGGGTGATATCTAGTTTATATTAGTTCAGGCTCACTTTAGCAATGCTCTATGAGTAACTAGCAGGTTAAAACGAATTTTAGCAAAGGAAAGCAAGGAGCTGCTGATTTTTACACGTGGCTGAAATTGTGCAAAATGTCAAATCATGGCAAATTTAATCGCGCGCGTTGAGCGTAATTACAGAGGCCCTATAAGGAGTAGCAAGTCGTTGGAAAGCCTAGAATCTCAGCTTTAAGATGGAAGTTAAATCTTGCTCCTAGCACAAACGGTTCCGGAGATACGGGCGATTTTGTGAAGGTAGTTTGTCGGATTTGAAATTTAAAAGTTCAAAATGACAGGTGACAGTTTTCAGCTTTAAAAAGGACAGAATGACACACACGATTCCTATGAGGTAGTTCTAAATAGGTTAAAATAGTTTTAATTAGATTATTTTAAACTAAGAGATTAGTCTGGCACAGTCCTAGAGTACTCATACTATCTTTTGGACAGGAATGGCTTCGTCACCGATCGGGTCAGGATTGGCTGGACTTCTGCTAGCGGTTCTTCACAGCGGTCTGGTCTCTGGTTCTGCTCTCAGCACTGCACAGTTCTGGTCTCTCTGGATCTCTGGTCTCTGGAGGTTGATGGATTTGAAGTCTGGAGTCTCCCGGCAAAGCGTCCCGCAAGAAAGTGGAAAGTGAATGTCCCCACCTGTCCTGCACTGTCTGCTTTTATGTGTTTAGAAAGTGGGTGTGTGTGTGGCATAACTGAGCCTGCCCCTCTCTACTTGTCATTGGCCCAATTCTCCCCTCTCCTATGATTGTGGGAAGGAAATGGATTGTCATCATGATGAGGTCTGTTTATGGGTCAGAGGATCCTCCCCTGGTCAATTTGCCCACAAATCTATATTTGATTCAAATACATATTTCCCAGATACACAAGTGATTGACATTACATGTACATATTACAGATGAATTAAGACAGGTCTCTGTTCAAGCCCCATGTTCCTGCGAGCTGGGATTCAGAAATGACAACATTTTGCGCTTTTTGGTCGGTTTACCAATATCGGACATTTACCAAAAATTACACAAATGTGCGCAAGGAGTATGGACATTAATTGATGAAGTGTCAGATTTTTAACATGCAGACATTTGGAGTAAGACCCTATTTTCCGCTAGCAACCCCCCAGAATACACCACAGGGTCCTAACACCTCTTAAAATGTGCCCGGAAATATCCCAAGAATAATGATATTATTTATATAATTTTGACCAGTCCGCACTATGAGTTATCTATCTTTTTAAAATGATGCCCTGGTCAAAAAGGGGTGTGGCTTCCCAGATCACATGGTGGAATAACTGGTTTATCCACTTCCCCCAAGCTTGGTTTGCTAGCAGGGGCACTGCCCCTCCCAGTTTCTCCCAAGAGGAAGCCATTTACGACCCCCCCAATATAACATTTGCTTGAGTCCAGGACAGGGCTTTGTTCAACTTCCTGCAGTCTGCAGGTACCCCTCCCTTAATTCAATCAGAGAGGTGTGATCTCCTTTTGGTGGGGGCAGGTGGATGCAGCTAGGCCTGGGAAGAGTGGCTGAGCAGGTTTCTCCTGTCGGGGGTAGTTGTCAGGCAGAATTCAGCTAAATGTCACTTTAGTTCCCAGTTTAAATCAAACTTACAATTTTTACACATGCAGCTAGAATGCTGATTCTAAGTTCAAAACCATGACATTTAACAGTTGCAACTATGTGACACTCAAAAGTAGGTCACTCATTTAATTTAAACATTTCGATTTTAGTGGTTTTAAATCCAATTTCAATTAAGCTGCTGACATCCACAGCTCAGCCAGTTTTGTTATAAACATTGTTTTGGGCTCTTCATCTTCCCAGATTTTGTATACACACAACACTTCATTCTGCCAGATGTCTGCTGGTGTTCAGTAAGATTTTTGAATATCCTGCAATGTTTCGAAATAGGCACTTTGAGCTTGCATTCAGGAAAACAAAGGTGATTGTAAGGCGCTTTTGGTCTGACAACACTGTTATTTTTCCTTTGACACCACCTTTCACCCCTGGCGCTTCCGGTCCATCATGCTGGCACTGGTGGGTGACAGGTTAGACAACCATTTTGGTGTGCGCACAACCACGCGGTTTTCCTGGTTCTGGGACGGAATGATGGGCGGCGACAGCTCATCCCCACATCCACCCAGTCTATTGATTTAGTTTTGTTCTGGGATAGAATGATGGGCGGCGACAGCTATGATATGATATGATATGGCATTTGTAACGCGCCTATACACAAGTGTTTCAAGCTCATCCCCACATCTACCCCGTCTAATAATTCAACATGGGTCAAAACCCTTGACAAGCCGACACGTGTTTCTACCCATGAGGGTCTTTCTCAAGGCAAGTTTGGTAAGATTCTGAGGGTGTAATCCCTGTGGTTCGAAAGCCATTGGCTAGTATTAATCCATTAGGTGTAGCAAGTTTGTTAGGCTGATGCCTATGTGGTACTCCTTGGCTCCATGAAAAAGGCTGTGACCCATCAAAGCCGAAACGTCCTGGGACCCCTCCACCATAGTGGTGGGCTGGGATCCCCCTTGAATCTTAGTTAAGATCTATTTCAGAGACGTCGATCAAATACCATTTTTGGTCACCCTTTAGCCTGGCTATGATAGACCCTTTTAAGGGCTTTATACCTTTTTGAGGATTATTAAAGGTACACCAGTTACATGTTGCATTGGGTAAACCTGAAACAGAATGTATTAGTGGCAACATGATGCCTTCATACTACTGTCATGTTTTGGATCAATGTTAATATACAGCACATGCTTGTATGAACTGACTTTATTTTCTGTTTCATGCCTTGCATTTTTATTGTTTTGTACTTTGTTGTTCAATTTGGGTGAAATATGTGCACCCTTTTGTATGATATTTACAAGTCTTTCATAAAATGTTTAAAGAAATAAGGACAGCCACTTAATAAAAGCTGGTCTTGTATAAACTAATGATCTAGCACATGTGGATGATTACTGTTTTTATGTACTGCTATCTTTGGTAACTATATAAATTGTGGCACCCAAAGATAGTACACTGTCTCTGAACTTACACTGCAAAAAATAAATTGTAGTCAGCTTAGACTTCTCCAGTCAGGACAAACCCCTCTTTTTGTACGCATTTGATGCCTATGTGGAGCTTGCCCCTGTGCGAATGCCGAGACAATGCTTGCGGTTCCTTCAGCTTGAAGTACCACAAATTTAACAGTGGAGCCAAAATAGATCAAGGCCAAAGAAGGTTTCATGTAATAAAAAGAAAAATCCAAAAAACTAGAGCTGGTAAAAGCAGCAGCGCCTTCCCAGTCCATTTAGACAGCATTTCCTGGGAAGTGGAGCTAGGAATGAACAAAGTCTTTACAGACACAGGCCTTTCCTAAAAGAGCTGGCCAGTGCCAATCCCCAAACCCCTCTCCCCTTCACTCTTTCCCTCTCTCTCTCCTTCTCTCCTGCTCTCCCTTTCTCCTTCTCTCTCCTTCTCTCTCTCCCCTTCTCTCTCTCTCTCCCTCTCTCCTTCTCGCTCTCTCTGTCCTTCTCTCTCCCTCTCTCCTTCCCTCGCTCTCTCTCTGCCTCTCTCTCCTTCTCTCTCTCTCTCCCCTTCTCTCTCTCTCCTCCTCTTTCCCCTTCTCCTTCTCACTTCCCCCTCCCTCTCTCTCTCCCCTTCTCTCTCTCTCCTTCTCACTCTCTCTCTGTCTCTCCCAGTCTCTTTGTCTTCTCTCTCTCCCTCTCTCTCTCCGTCTCTCCTTCTCTCTCTCCCTCTCTCCTTCTCTTTTCTCTTTCACTCCTTCTCTCTCTCTCCTCTTCTCTCTCTCTCTCCTATTCCCCCTCTCCTTCTCTCCTTCTCCCCCCTAACTCTCTCTCTCTCCTTCTCGCTCCCTTTCTCCTTCACTCTCTCTCCTTCCCTCGCTCTCTCTCAGCCTCTCTCTCCTTCTCTCTCTCTCTCTGTCTCTCCCCTTCTCTCTCTCTCCTCCTCTTTCCCCTTCTCCTTCTCACTTCCCCCTCCCTCTCTCTCTCCCCTTCTCTCTCTCCTCCTCTTTTCCCTTCTGCTTCTCTCTTGCCCCCTCCCTCTCTCCCCTTCTCTCTCTCTCCTTCTCACTCTCTCTCTGTCTCTTCCAGTCTCTTTGTCTTCTCTCTCTCCCCTTCTTTCTCTTTCTCTCCCTTTCTCCCTCTCTCCATCCCTCTCTTTCTCCTTCCCTCTCTCCCTCCCTCTCTCCTTCTCTTTCTCTCCTTCTCTCTCCTGCCCTCTCTCCTTCTATCTTTCTCCTTCTCTCTCTCTCTCCTCTTCTCTCCTCTTCCCCCTCTCATTCTCTCTTCCCCCTCTCCCTCTCTTTCTCTCTCCCCTTCTCTATTTCTCCCTCTCTCTCACTCCTTCTCAATCTCCCTCTCTCTCCATCTCTCCCCCTCTCTTTGTCTTCTCTCTCTCTCCCTCCCCTTCTATCTTTCTCCCTTTCTCCCCCTCTCCTTCTCTCTCTCTCCTTCTCTCTTCTCCCTCTCCCTCTCTCCTTCTCGCTCTCTCTACCCTTCTCTCTCTCCATCTCTCCCTCTGTCTCGCTTCTCTCTCGTCTCGCTCTATCTCTGTGACTTTATTTCTCTCTCTCTGTCTTTATTTCTCTATCTCTCTCGATATACAGAGATCTACCACATCACACCTTTCTAGCGAAGGAAAGAAAACACAATACGGCTGATTCTAAGAAGAAAGAATTTGCACGCGCAAAGTTCACAGGGCAGAGTCTGCGCCAGCGACCGCCTGATTCACAACGAAGGCCTTATGAGCCAACGGCACTTTGCGACCTGCCGCACATGGCATTCGTAAAAGCAGCTGTTTCATGAAGAAAGAGAAACCACACGACGCCAGCGCATGGAAGAAGAAGTTAATGGAAAGCTGAAAAGTGAAAAGGCAATATTGTGACATTTGCTCCTGAAGCAATGTCAAACTTTGGGAGGAGTGGGCCTCGTTCAGGGGAAACCTTCTAAAAGACTTACACGTGTTCCCGCGGCTTTTCCTGCGATCGGGGCGCGCCACCTGCACGTGTCTAGGTCTGGAAAAGATTCGGGGCTTCGCTAACGTTGGGACTGTCGGGACTCAGGGCTAACTAGCCTTTTGGTTGTTACCCCTGAGCCTCTATCCGGGGCTACAACCAAAAGACACGGGGCTATAGGCCCCTCAGCCCCCCTAGCAACGCCTCTGCGTGTCTGTGGGTTTTTCCTTTCGGGCTCTGCCAGCCGTTGCTGCCCCTCCAGACACACCCATGTTGCATATGCAAAGTAAGTGCTAATCGAGGTGCACACCCTTCTCCCCCCAGCTACTGCCATTCTGTGGCAAAGCCGTGTGTGTGAAATTGCACAAACACAACCATTCTGCAGATGTATTTTTATTGCAACCAGTCCCACACAGGTCATTTGTACAGATGTAATTTGCAGCCGAAAATGCACTGGCGGCCGAAAAAGCTCTTTGTGAAAGGGCCCCAATGTAGCCACTGACAGGGGCCACAGCCGGCTTTAGTCCACTTCATGATACAGTTCTCAGGGGGGAGCAATTTGCTTTCATAATGAACACATTCTACAAAAAAAAGTCATTTTACTTTTTTAATTAACCTGCATCTGACACACAAGCAGGACGCTGCAACAATTCATTCAGTTTCTTTACGAGTTTGGAGGTAATTCGGCAGGACATGTACTGAATGATCGCCAAAATCATCTACTATTCCCATCCTTGTTCTGTGTATTTGCCCCAGGATCATTTTTACAGTCCATAGGGCTCCATGGGAATGTTTTGTGAAATTACTGCAAGTGGAAATTCTGACGTGCTAATTCTGCCAATTTCTGGTGGTAAAATGGAGGATCTTTCACCAGCAAAATGCTGAAGTAGATCCTCAACTTTTCCTCCAAGCCTCGATGTATGGCAGTGCAGTAATGCAGCAGTAAAGTGTCAGTAACCACCACTATCACTGCACCGCCTGAAATGAGGTCCATTGTATTTAATTAACGGAAAGAACATACACACTCTCTGCACTGGTATTCCATAATTCCAACAAGACAAACCATGTTGACGAAAAGTGTGTATAGCACGTGGTGATTTAAGAAAATATCATATCAAGACACTGGGCTATTAGCGCCATGGTTGATGCCGGTATTTTACCAACTCCGCCATGGTGAATTCCAAGGTTGGCGGGATGGTAATTCCCCATTCAGCATTGGCCCTTCCCCATTCCCATTTTTGCCCCCATAAGGCTCAATGGGAATGGGGAAGGCGGTAATTATGGTACCGCAAATTGCGGTACGGTAATTACCTTGAAAGTCCCTTTGCGGGTTCCTTCCTTAACGGCTGGTAAAACCAGCCAGTAAGGTTGGGACCCGCAAAGGGACCTCGTAATTAGACGGTAAGGGTTTAACAGCGCCAACACCTTTTGCGGCGCCGTTAACCCTGTACCGCCTGGGTCGTAATTAGGCCCATTGACACTTCTACTTATTGATGAACAGTGCTATGCGACATCATGAACTAAGAACATATAAAGACAATGGGCCTCATTACACGGTAGGCGGTAACCATGGCGCTATTAGCGCCATGGTTGCCGCTGGTATTTTACCGTGTCCGCCTTGTTGGATGGCGGAATTACCGCCCTACTCCAAGGTGAGCGGGGGCGTTAATTCCCCATTCACCAAGGCTCTTCCCCATTCCCATTTTTCCCCCATAGGGCATAATGGGAATGGGGAAGGTGCTAATTACGGTACCGCAAATTGCGGTACCGTAATTAGCTCCGAGGTCCCTTTGCGGCACCCTACTTTAACGGCTGGTAAAACCAGCCGTTAAAGTCGGGTCCCGCAAAGGGAACTCATAGTGAGGCGGTAGGGGTTTACTGGTGCCCTTACCAGTACCGGTAAACCCCTACCGCCTACCGTGTAATGAGGCCCAATGACACTTCCACGTATTGATGAAAAGTGCATATGGTGCATCATGAACTAAGAACATAAAAGAGAATGTGCCTCATTACGAGTTTGGAGGTAGCCATGCCCTTAACAATAAACCCCTACCGCCTACCGTGTAATGAGGCCCAATGACACTTCCACGTATTGATGAAAAGTGCATATGGTGCATCATGAACTAAGAACATAAAAGAGAATGTGCCTCATTACAAGTTTGGAGGTAGCCATGCCCTTAACAAGGGCATGGCTACCCCCAAACCGGGTACGGGTCCCGCAAAAGGCCATTCTGACCTTGGAGGGCCCGGTAAATCCTTTTCGCGGGACCCGGACTCGGTACGTCCCCATTCCCATTTGAGCCCCCATAGGGCTCAATGGGAATGGGGAGGATAGTAACAACGGCCCCGTTGATAAAGGGGCCATTGCTGCCATCCGGTACTGCTCGCGGGTGCCGCTCTGCATGCCTGGTCTGACCAGGCGTTCCAGAGCGGCACCCGTGAGCATACTCGGAATGTTGCGGCGAGGTAACAACGGTGCCGGAAGCCCAACCGGTGCTGTTGTTGCCTTACCGCAACTCTCCTAATGAGGCCCTGTGACACTTCTACGTATTGATGAAAAGTGCATATGATACATCATGAACTAAGAACATATAAAGACAGTGACACTTCTGCTTAATGATGAAAAGTGCATATGGCACATCATGAACTAAGAGCATATACAGCCAATTACACTTCTGCTTAATATGCAGCATCAACTGTGAGGCATTTATGAGAAATGGGCATAGACCATAGCCTCTTACTTGTGTCAGACCCTCCCCAAAATGGAAGATGCTCTTGTATTATCTTGTTTTGTCTTCACATTAGTGTTCAATAGTGGTAATGGAGTGTTCAATACTAAATCAAGACTAAAAGGCTATAAAGCGAGTATTTGTTTTGAATTCTGTTGGCATTCGACTGGTATTCAATACGCTGAATCGCCTTCATACAATAGTCTGCTTAAAAAGAATGCTATGGAATAAAAGAAAAATGGCTATACATAGGCTTCAAATACTATAAAAATACAATTTAAATACTAAACGTAGTATTCGACTTTGTCAATCGATAGTCTGTTCGTTTTGTGGCACTATCAAGGCACATTTTCAGTGTTGTTTCCTGTTCATTTCAATCAGGTTATGTACTCCCAATTCACCATAACATGTGATGTATTTCTAAATTAAACCAACAAGTTTCGGCTACAAGCCTCAAATTTATGTTTGTAATGGAGCCTTCCTCAGGGTGAAAGCAACGGGTCTTGAGCATAAGTGGGTTCTGATTTAATCTGGAATCTGAATGATAGAACATTATTTTTTCATTCTTTTTTTCCCTTTTGTTGCAATAAGTAATTGGAGATTTTCACTGTAATATTGAGTGTCAAAGGCAGCGCTTGACAAACTGTGACAATAAGACTGCAACTGCTTTAATTAATGCAAATGAACCAGCAATGCATGTGTACAAATACATTTTAGATTAAGTACAATTGCACTGGGTAAATAGAAATACAATAGAAAAAAATGTGTTGCTTAATCAACAGCATTGAATAAAGGAAACACCAAAAGATTACAAGAAACAGCAAATGTTTTGCTTGACATGTGTCAATGGCAGCCTGCAATAGTCCATTAAACTTAAAGACAACACAAAAGGCAGCAATAAAGTCTAGACTGTGTCAAATAATAACAATAACTAAAGTATGCTAGACACCTCAAATAAAAATGTTCAGTTAAAAAGCATTGCTTCTTTCAAGCCTCAGACATCTGGGGCACGTTTCATCAAATTGACCGCAAAGATAAATTGCAACTAAGGCACCTGCATAATGTCCAGTTTTTTTCAAAATTAGAATGCCCAAAACATACAAAAGAAGCATGTAAAGATGACACATTATTAAGCCAGACTTGTTTTCATGGCCATTTGCCACCTACAATTATCCACAGCATCAGTTTCTGCCCCACTAGTGACACCTATGAGCAAACGCGAGTAAGGAATAGAGGCTTGGGTGGCCCTTTGGGCAAGCTGTGGGGTCCTGCCTGGGGCAGTACTGTAATACACTCTTTTGGAGGTTGTTTTGAGGACCTACCTATAAGCACCATACTTCTGCCAGGGTCATACCATGGTGAGAAACACTAGGGAAATAATGTACACAAACATGTGTTGACATAAGATTGTTTGAAGAGAGTCAAACACCACATGTTCCCTTGTGATCTGCATCATGTGCTATCAATGGGAAGTGTCACCTTTACCCTCTCAATAAATAGTGCCGCCAGGGGGTAAGAGGTAAAGGTGGCAACATGGGCACGCGCATCCTCCTCCGCCCACTCCCTGGAAATGCACCATGGCACTGTGAAGGCCATTGCTCGCTCTACCTTGGAGTCTAGTGGGTGCTATCAGGTTGCGCTCCAGCTCACCATTAAATGTATGCGGGAACGCTGGCCGCCCACTCCACGTCCCACATGAAATATAAGCAACCTTACTCTGACCTTGCATTATTCCTACGTGATAGGAAATAAGACCCCCTTTAACTGGCCATTAAGATTCAATGAAATTCATTGTACATTTTACCGGCCTGTTGTTCCAAATCCTCATTAAAATGAACTGGGGTCGTGTGAGGACAGACAGCACAAAGTTTCTATTGAAATACAATTGCCTCACCCCTCATCCCCATATTAGCCAACATTTGGCATCAGGTGGAGCCCCTCCAAGTCCACCTTGAATTCCTTTGCACAGTATGAGGACATGGTCTAGCTCCCTGTTGGCATGGCATGGGCATCATGTGGACAGTTGCTAATAACCCAAAGAACTCCATTCAACACCATACCGACACAGCTAACTCCTCATTTAGTTGGTTTGGGCATCCTGGTGTCCTGCTCTCGCTGTCCTTTTAAATCAATTGGTCACCCCGAAGACTGGCACAAACTCCCTTTTGAAATCCAATCAGTAGATTAAGGACCTGATCACAGTAATGGCCCATCAAAAAAACACGGGTAGACCGAGAGTCACTCTATATCACCCACCTGCAATACACTGAGATACAGCATCCACCAAGGGGACTGATATATACCGGTTCTGCATCTTTGGGCACAGACAAGCAAATCATAATTGAACTAATGAGAGAGAGGGGGGAAGGGTAGAGAGAGAAAAGAGAGAGAGAGAGAAAGAGGCACACACTGAGTGAGGGAGAGAGAGAGAGAGAGTGACAGAGAGTGAAAGACTCGGTTTAATAGACCCATACCTGCTTTGCTGTCTTCTCCTCAGTCGTTTCCTCCCACACACCCCGCCCATCTGGACATGGTGGTGGGGTGGGGATTCTATCTTCTGTGCATCCTGTTTCATCTCATTCTCAGTCTGATCGTCTTTGTTTTACATCATTTGAATATCATTATTGCTCTTTTCCTGTCCTTCTCTTTGTTTGGTTGTTTTCACCCCCCCTGACCCAGTCTCTTCTTTCTGTGATGATCTTCGACCCTTCTTTCAACTCTTCTCCCTTCTTCTGCTCCTTTATTTCTCTTGGGTGATTTCAAACTCCATCTCTCTTTCACCAAAGCTACTGTTCCTTCACTGTCCATTCTTCATTCGTATTCTCTTCGCAAATCCCAACTCCTCTTTCTTGTTACTATGTGGGTCTTCTCTTGATCTTGTTTCCTATACTATTCCTGCTTCTACTTCAGTCATTGCACTCCCTCTCTACTCTTCTGATATTTTTCTTCTTTCTTTCTCCTTTTCTTTCTGCCTTCACTACCTCTGCCCCAATCCTCAACTATTTGAAATTGTCGTGATCTTAGATCCTTTGAACTTACCTCCTTTTCTTCTTCTGTCATCTCAACTCTCCCTAATATTGCAAATGTGTCCACTCTTTCTGTGGACTCTGCTTCTTCTATTTCGTCTGATTCTTTCGCTGGTTCACTGGATCTTCTCTAGCCTTCGGTTACATTTGCTTCATCCCATAGGCCTGCCCAGCCTTGGATGTCACTGTCTCTTTGGGGGCTCAACGCTCTCGTCATCAGGCCGAGCAGCAGTGGCATATATCCAACGTAGAAATGGACTTATCTTCTTTATCTGAACTTCATTCTACCCATGACTCCCTTCTTTTATCCGCTAAGTCACAGTACTGTCAGTCTCTTTTTGCTTCACCGACATCGCATCCTCATTGGCTTTTTCAAAATCTGAATTGTGTTCTTTCTCCTTTTTCTCCTGATCCTTCATCCTCTTTTACCCTTTCTGCATCTGATTTTGCTTGATTCGTCTCTTCCTATATTATCAACATTCCAACCTCTTGTGGATGCCGATATTTCTGTAGCCCGGGCCTTTCCCTTGATTCTTCTTTGCCCTCTAATGTTTGTCCTTCCTATTGTTTCTAAGCTTCTAGAGCGTATTGTTTATCTCCAAGTCTCCTCTTTTATTAATGCATATACGTTGCTACCTTCTTTTCAGTCTGGATTCAGGCCCTGTGACTCTGTGGAAACTGCACTTCTGTTGGTCACCAATTCACTTGTATCTGCTCATCACTCTAAACGTTCCTCTCTTCTTGTTCTTCTTTATCTTTTAGCAGCTTTTGATAATGTCGATCCCACTATTGTTCTTTCTTCTCTGTCTAACTTGGGTTTTCGGGGTTCAGTGTTAAATTGGTTTCCTTCCTACCTTATTGGACATACTTTTTCTGTTTCTTGAGCTGGACTTTCTTCCTCTAGTCTCCCTCTAGTCTCGGCTTTAGGTCCTCTTCTCTTTTCACTTGCTACCTTTTCTCTTGGTTCTATTATGTCGTCTGTTGGCTTTGCGACCATCTTTATGAGGATGATTCACAAATGTTCCGATCTTTTCAATCGCTTACTGATTCTATTCATTCTTCTCTCTCTGCCTGTCTTCTTGCAATTCAATCTTGGATGTCGCCTTACTATTTACATCTTAATCCCTCCAAGACAGAGGTTCTGGGTTTTTTTTTCTGCTTCGACTATCCCCTCTGCCCCCTTCTCTTTCCTTTCCTCCCTTCGTATTTCTCCTTCTGTCCGTAATCTCTGTGTCATTCTTGACTCTTCATTATTTTTCTCTACTCATATTTTCTATATTTCTCGCTCTTGTCGCCATCAACTTTTTAATATTAAAAAAGCTTGTCGGTTTCTCACCTTCTCTTCTGCTAAACTTCTCATCTCTTCTTTAGTTCTTTCTTGCCTGTTCTATTGTTCTTCTCTTCTTCATGGTCTTCCCACATCTCATCTTGCCCTCCTTGGCTCTATTTACTGATCCTCTATACACGATCATTGTTCTCTTGCTTCTCAGGATTCCATTTGTTCTGCTTTGCTCTCTTTCCACCAGCTCTCGTATAATCATTGTTTATTCTTTAAGTTCCTGTGCATTGCATTTATGTGTCTCTATGGTCTTGCTCCCCAATATCTTTCTCCTCTAATCTCGTTTTACTCTCCTGTTTGTTCTCTTCTTTCAGAATCCCTCTTTTCTCTCACTGGTCCTCGTACTCCTTGTGCCTCCTCAGGATTCTGTTCTTTTGCTCTTTTGGCCCCAAAAAACTGAAATCCTCTTCCACTCTCTTTGCGCACTGTAGCTTCCTTCTCTCTTTTGAAGGCTTCTCTTAAAACCTTTCTCCCTACTCAGTGGTCTGTTGGCTTTTGACTGTTTGCTCATGTGATTTTTACTGTTGGTTGCTTTGTTTAGCACTTCGGCGTTAAGCGCTTTATAAATTCAATAAAAATATAAAATACAAATACAAGAGAGACAAAGAGTGAGACTGGCACAGAGAGAAACAAGGAGAGAGCAGAAGGGAGATGGACAGAGATGAACTGAGAGAGAGAGTGGTACATGGAGAGAGAAAGAGAAATAGAGATGCACGGAGAGGGAGGACAGAGAGAGAGAGTGAGAGAGAGGGAGGAGAGAAATGCAGAGAGTGGGAGACAGAGGGCGAGAGACAGACAGACAGATAGGGAGAAAAAGAGAGAGAGTGAGGGAGAGAGAGAGAAAGAAAAAGAGACAAAGGCCCTCATTACGACCCTGGCGGAAAGGGGTTTACGCCGGCGTAAACCATGGCGCCCCTTTCCGCCTGAGTACGAGTTCCCGTAGCGCCATGGTGATTTTTACGCCTGCTTTTTGCAGGCGGTAAAAACCATGGCTCTACGGGACCTTGTTGTTAATTACGCCACCGTAATCTACGGTGGCGTAATTAACGCCTTCCCCACTCCCATTATACCCTATGGGGCAAAAATGGGAATGGGGAAGGGTAAATGGGGATTGGGGACTTACCGCCCCGCCAAGGTCGGAATGGGGCGGTAAGTCCGCCAACCACCATGGCGGAGTTGGCAGCTTAGCGCCATGGACCATGGTGCAAATTGCACCATGGTTCTCCGCCAAGGTCGTAATGAGGGCCAAAGAGTGAGAGAAGCACAGAGAGACACAGAAAAGACAGCAAAGGAGACAAAGAGAGAGATAAAAAGAGGGAAGGTAGAAGAGAGATGGAGAGAGAGACGAGATGGGAAATTATACAAAGACAGAGAAAGAAAGAAAGAGAGAAAGCAATATAGCTGCAGAGTGAGAGGGAGAGAGGCAGAGAGAGAGAGACCTAGACAGAGAAAGAGAGAAACAGGAAAGACACAGGGAGACAGAGCGACATAGCGAGAGAGAGAGAGAAAGAGAGAGAGAGAGACATTAATGCAACAGCAAGCTCTCTGCTCTAATTTATGCCTTTCGACTGATGGTGGCGATATACTTCCGCAGTGCGGTGCAGATTACAGCGATAGCCACAGGTCACCAACACAGAAGAGGCACTGCAGCCATGCCAGCACCCAATCTCCTTCTAACACAATGTAAAAAGTGCCCGACATAAGGAGTCATGGCTCATGGACAGCTCTCAAATCCATGCCACGAGCATCTTTCCAAAGCATTCCCATGGAAATAGGTTTAAGACCAGAGCATTCCCTTCTCATTAATGAACCTACACATTCCACGGTGACAACCGCAGCCGTCCCGCACAAGATGCACACACATACATTATGCAGCGATAAATAATTGGGGAAAAACACCAGCACCAGTGTCGGAGCTGCCCTGTTTTTTTTTATTTTTTTTTATATAGAAATAAATATTTTAAAAGTCCAATTTTCGGGAGTGGATATTGCTTGCAAAGCAGGCTGCTGATTTCAAAGCCGTGTTTATTGTGTTATTTATGAGCGATTCTGTCCAATATTGTTTTCCCAACAAACTAATTTGAACTGTTGCATTTGGCTCTTTTTGTCACTCTTGGTGTTAGTGGCCATAAATCACAGACATGCAAGCGCGAACTTCTTCTATATTAGCACCGGGGATGTCACGCGGGAAGCAGCCGCGCGCGCCTTCCACGGCCGCCATCGTGAAATATTAAAGACGCAGAGTTAGCCGAGAAGCTCTGAGGCGCGTCTTATCCAGGAGAGTAACGCTTTAACACGGCCAACGCCTGCAAGGCACAGAGACAGCAGCGTCGCCCCGGTTTGCACCGGGTTGTTCTTGGCTGTTGGTTGGAGACAGCGCCGGCTCAACGTGCGCTCAGAAGGTGTAGTCGGTCAAGGGCGGCCCACTCCGCAGCTAAAAAGGGTGCATTGTGGAGTGGGAGAGGAAAGTATGGGGTGATGCAAATGAAATGGGAAGGATGCAGTGGTTGGGGGAAGACACCACATTAAAGAGAGAACGGAAAGGCTCTGATGATGACGTTATTAATAAGCCAAATTGGACAAATGGATGAGGCTGCGGGCATTACACAACTGCCAACATGATATATTTCAACCTGTAGCTGCTTATCCAGGCCATCAGCCTCACTCCTCTCTTTGGTCACAGAACTTCTCACTGACTTGCAATATCCTTAGAGTGTACACTAGTGGTACTTTATCCTATGTGTACCTCCTCTTTTAACCTAATCGCAACAACGTGCACAATGCCATTACAGTGTACTACTGTCGAACAACAAACAGGACATAACATGAGGTAAAAAGCAAATCATATCATGCTGGCGTTGCATGAACCTAGCTGGCATCGGTGCCTCAGAACAGATGCTTGCACTCTGGCCTTAGCCTTTCTAGCTTCTGTGAGAAACCTGAGGGTATCCTCACTCCTAAACTCCCTGAACTCTCTACTCAGGTGGCCTGGGGGTGGAGAAGCGAGGGAGGATCACCTGGGTGGAGAGTCTTTGGGGATGGGGAGCAGGGTACACCCAGGCGAGACATGGTATCGCCCTTTTCCTATTGACAAACAACCCAAGCTTTCCCTAACCTTTATGGCTTGGTGGAAAGATTTACTAAGACCCTCAACACTATACTTCGAAAGCTAGTTGAGCAGAATGGTAAGAACTGGGATCAAGTGATACCCTCAGCATTGTTTGCAGGCCGGAAAACACCTCAAGCCTCAACAGGGTTCTCCCTGTTTGAACTCCTTTATGGACGAGAACCGCGGGATGTCCTAGATATGTTGAGGGAAACATGGGAAGAGAGAGGAGGCTCTAATGCCACTCTCTGAAACTGCAAATAGATTCAAGGAACACACAGTGGCTGTAAGATCTTTGGTACAAACTCATATGGTTAAAGCACAGGAACAGCAACGGACCTCCCACAATAAAAATATTTCTCTCTGATCCTTTTCGGTAGGTAAAAAGGTACTTGTCGTGTTACCTACTTCGGAAAATGAACTTGTGTCCAGGTGGCATGGCGAATACAAACTATAACAGTTAACGGGCCCATGTAACTATAAGTTCTCACAAGCGGACCGTCAGCTTAAAACTCAAATGTACCACATTAATCTATTAAAGGAGTGGAAGGAATATCCTACAAAATCCCCGGCCATAATATCATCTTGTCTTTTACCAGAAGACACAGAGAGCAAAGCCTTAATTTCCTCTGATCTCAACAACAATCAGAAAAAAGACTTATATGAACTTATAAGGCAGTTAACTGATGTGTTTCGAGAAGAACCTGGGAGAGTAAAAGGTATTTATCATCACATCTGCACTCCCATGGGTAAAGTGGCACACCTAAAACCATATCGGTTACCTCAGGCTAGAAAAGAAACCATCATTCAAGAAGTTAAGAACATGTTAGAGGTCAACATCATTGAACATTCTAATAGCCTGTCGTCCTCCCCTTTAGTGTTGGTGGCAAAACCCAATGGAAGTTGGAGGTTTTGCATAGACTTAAGAAAGGTGAATAACATCTCTGCCTTTGATGATTACCCTATGCCTCTTATTGACGGCCTAATAGACCGACTGGGTAATGCGGTCTGTACTCCGGGGAACCCCGGCCAGCTCATAGAGCCGAGGTTTGCTCCGAAGTACTTTAAGACGAGATAGCTGCACCCTTGAGATGGATGGGGGTGCAGATTTCTTACTCCAACACCAATCAATAAGGACAACTCAATGGTTTGGCAAAGGGAGTCCATTTAATGACAAGTACAAAAAATGGGGAGACATGAAAATCAGCAGTGATGCGATCGTCCTTCTCGCTTCAACTCCAACGAACTTCATACAAGTTGTAACATTTATACTCAAAACTTGTCATAATTGACGTGTAACACTCAAAAGTTAACATGCAATTCCATTGCTTAGGAAAATGTAACTTTAATATAGGTACTATATCTGTATATGGTAATGGAATGAGGGGATTGGGTAAACACTGTCAGGTGGCCATCTGAGCCCTACCTTCAAAAATCACTACTGAAAACATCACTAAAAGTATGATGTCTCATTGGCTCTACTAACTGTTGGACCCTAGATTATTTGGTCCGTTGTGATTGGGTTGGCACCAACCCCATGCATATTCTTCCAATTCACTTAGCAGCACGCAGAACGGTCGGCCAGGTGCAGGGTACCCCTTAGTTACCTGGCCTTTCTCCAATTAGGGTTACAATCAGTCATCGCTTCAGCTACTATGTGTCAATTATTTCACTGTGATTGGCCTCGAAACTGCATCTTCTGTCTGGAAAAGTTCTGATACCTCTGCCTGGGTGGATGCCAAGTGTAGGTGTGAACCAGTGCTTCTTCTCACTTGGCTGGTCATGTGCTTCCCGCACCGTGAATTTGTCTAGTTTCTCTCAATTTGTTTATTTGATTCTTACTTAGCTTGCCACCTGCCTACGCCTCCTTTCTTGACCTTTCAGAGACAGGAAATTCTGTTCTTAAGTTTCAATTATATGTAGCTACTGTTCGCTTCGTCTATTGGTATGACCTTGGCTCTTCTGGCACGAGTTGCTTCTGCCGAGTTTCGATTCAGCCTTCTCTCCTTGTGTTGCTAGAATTGTCCAGAGGGGGGAGTGTAGAGGAGGTCACAAGTAAAGCCTGCACTCAAGTCGCCCATTTTGGGAATGGGGAATGTTTTTTTCAATGGGGATTTACCGGTCCCGCAAAGGTCGGACTACACCGGCAAGTCCCCATTGAACGAGACTGGTGCCGGTACCGTTATTGGAGGCAGTCATGGCGCAAATAGCGCCATGACTACCTCCAATCTCGGAATGAGGCCCACAGTTGCTGAAGCGATAATTGATTTTAACCTTAATTGGAGAAAGGCCGGGTAACTAAGGGGCACCCCGCACCTGGCCGACCATTCTGCGTGCTGCTAAGCGAAGTGAAGAATATGCATAGGGTTGGTGCCAACCCAATCACAACGGACCAAATAATCTAGGGTCCTATAGATAGTAGAACCAATGAGACGTTGTACTTTTAGTGACATTTTCAGTAGTCATTTTTGAAGGTAGGGCTCAGACTCATGAATCTGGGACGAAATCTATACCTGTGTTCTACCATAT
Organism: Ambystoma mexicanum; assembly: GCF_040938575.1. Taxonomy (NCBI): domain Eukaryota; kingdom Metazoa; phylum Chordata; class Amphibia; order Caudata; family Ambystomatidae; genus Ambystoma; species Ambystoma mexicanum. The sequence continues at coordinate 243,989,973 of NC_090925.1, read as the reverse complement.
TTTGTGCCAAGGGCTGCCAGAGCCGGTACAGAAACAGCTGAAGAAATTGGTAGGAATTGAGGCTAAACCTTGGGCAGAAAAACAGCTGACCATCGCACACTATTGCAGACTACTGCAAGAAAAGTATCGAAAAAAGGAAGCTACATGAAAGGGTGAGGAAGCGAAATTGGTGCAGAAGAAATTGTCAAAGTATGCTCTTAAGGGAGACATGATAACTAGCACAGCTGAATCAACCAAAGCAGGTGACTAATCCACAGCAGAATAATCAGGAACATACAGGGTTTTACCCATGGAGAAGAGGATTTAGGGGAAGAGGATGGCAGAGCAATCAGGGAGGCTTTCAGAATAACCAAGGAGGTTTTCAGAATATACAAAATGGCAATCAAGATATGTCAAAAGGGCAAATGATCTGACTACCTCCAGTACGTTGGTTGTGTGGAATGACAGGGCACTTTGTGCGCACATGCAGAAACCAAGGCATGATGCAGAACGGCCAAGGGACGGGAGCAGGCATGGCAAATCCACCTGCAGTTTTACAGCAGGAGGTTGCACAAAATCACACAGTTCAATAACAAGCGCTAGAAGCGCAACAAGGCGTGCAACCTCAGAATATGGGGAATTTTCCACAAGGACAATCCCAACAGGCACCGATGCAACTGTCACAGACGATGAGCACAGGGCAGACCACGAACCCTGAAATAGGAAGTAACAATTGGAATGGGTGAAATCAACCAGCACACAGTGGCCGAAAATTGTCTATGGACTAAGACAGCTCACTGGGAGCCCAGATGTGTTCTATCCTATCAGTGACACCAGACCTTCACAGGGAACCTAGGGTGGATGTCATTATAGGAGACAAAGAATATTCCTTCCTAGTTGACACGAGTGCAACATGCTCGTGCATACGTGAAGGCAAGTTTTCCTTGTCCGGCAAGGCCATAAATACTCAGAGATTTACAGGAGCTACATGTCATGTTCCCTTCACAAATGCACTTCCAGTCTCTATCGGAGAATGTGAAATGGATGTACTTTTAATATATTCATGTCAGACCACAGTAAACATTTTAGGTTGAGATTTAATGACCAAGTTAAACATGACAATCTGGTTCACAGAGGAGGGCATAATATGTTCAACTGCAGGAATGCACTATTCAAATGTATGCAAAATAATCAGAGCGTACGAGGGACACACAGCCATGAGGGCTATCCCATTAGAGCCAGAAATATTATCATATGGTATGCGTGTGCTTATGGCAGGACTGCCAAGTCTTACAGACAGAGTCATGAGAACCCTTGATGAGTTCCTATTCAGACCAAGAATACCGATGCACGAGGAAAAGGGACAAGTATTTCCCTTGATGATACACACAGCTGTAGTATGAGGGAGAATGGCATTGATTGATGATTATGATGACGAGGGCCGACAATGGTGCGCAGTAATCACAAATGAAGAAGGACATTGATTGACTGACGTCACCAATGACGATCTGTTTGAAGAGCAAGCAGATATGGGAGAGACAATGGTGGAAGTGAGTCTCATCTTTTGAGTGAAAATGATCAAAATAGAAGTGCCTCAGAGAATGATGTTAGCACAAAAATGTCCTGATTATTTTGATGACAACATGGCCCAGGTGCCTGTCTCAGTATGGACCACAGGCCCCTATAACGTAGGCCTCTTGAAAGGGGATGGAGAAGTGAAAATTAAACTGAAACCAGGAGCAATTCTACCAAAAGCCGGACAATATCCCATGTCCAGAGACGCAGATGAGGGGATTTTTAAGACAATTTCTGCAATGATAGAGCAAGGCATCTTAGTGACGTCAGAGTCATCATGCAATACCGTGGTTTATCCGATCAAAAAATCAAAGGGAGGGTCTTGGCGTTTAATCCAAGATCTGAGGCCAATAAATGATATTGTTGAGGGCGAGTTCCCTCCAGTCCCTAACCCGGCTACCATTCTATGTAATATACCCGTTGAGGCAAAATATTTCATGGTAATTGACTTGAACAATGCATTTTTCCCAATCCCGCTGCACCATGACTCGCAAGATCTGGCTACCCCAAGGATACTGTGAGTCTCCTTCTATTTTTAACAGAGTGATGCAGATGGACTTGCGCAATATTGCACTAAAAAGTGTCGTCTTGCAATATGTGGATGACATCTTAATTTGCAGCATGACAGAGGAGCAATGCAGGCACGATTCTGTTCAGCTATTCACTATAATAGCTGAGAAGGGATATAAAGTTGATAAGGAAAAGTTACAATATTGTCAACAAGAAGTGCTGTACATTGGCCAGCTGATCTCACATGAGGGAAAATTATTGACCCCAGAAAGGGTTGTAGCGATACTGAACACGGCAAAGCCACACATGATAAAACAGATGCAGAGCTTTTTAGCCCTATGCAACTATGTCAGGGCATGGGTCTTCGATTATAGCTCGTACACTAAGCCCTTACTTCAGACCCTAAAGAAGGCCCAAGTGTTGAATGAAAAATGGAATGGTCTGAGACCATGGAGGAAAGATTTGCTGAACTCAAAAGAGCTATTTGCACAGCACCAGTTCTAGGGATTCACAATTATGCAGAGGAATTTTACCTGTTTTCACACACGAATGGCAGCATTATGACGACATTTCTCACAAAGACATCCTCATTGGGGTACAAGACCCTGGCATACTACAGTGGAAATTTAGACCCAGTAATGAGAGGTCATTTCCTGTGCGAACAGAGTTTAGCTGCTGCAGCGTTTGCCATAGAGAAGGCTACAACCATTGTAATGGGATGCTCCATGACATTGCACATCGAGCACTCGCTATTTGCCATTGTAGAAACCAAAGGACACATTGACATCTCAGTGAGCTTCTGCTTATGAATTGATCATATCAAAACCATCGATTAAGGTAGACTGATGTAAGATAGTGAACCCAGCTACGTTTATGGCAGAGCTAGTCACTGAAGGAGAGGCATTACATGACTGTGCGAACTATGAAGAATTCTATGATGAAATCCCCAGAGTTCAAGAAAAAGCCTTGGCAGAAGGAGGAATCATCTTTATTGATGGTTCTTCGAGGATCGATAAAAATAATGGACAAAGATATACAGGTGTTGCTGTAATGAAACACACAGCAAATGGAGAATTCCAAGTACTTATTAGCGCACAAATACCATCTCACAATTCAGCACAGGCTGCAGAATTATTGGCATTGATACTCACCATTGAGAATCATGCAGACCAGGAAGTAACGGTTTAGAGTGACTCCGCCTATGTTACGTCGACAGTGCATGAAGGCTTAGCGCGCTGGAAAAGGAGAGGCTACCTCCGAGCAGACGGCACGCCCATGCAGCATGCTGCCTTATTGGATAGGCTTATCCAGGCACTATAACTCCCAGTGGGCATAGCGGTCGTCAAATGCACCGCCCACACGAAGACGACAGATTTTTATCTCACGCGGAAATCAAGCAGCAGACACGGAAGCCAAGCGTATGGCATCCAAAAGTGAAATGATCATGGAAGTGGAAGTTCTCCATACCAATGAGCGAATAATGATTGCACAAACTGCACCCAAAGGTTACAGTAATTTGGGACAAACACAGATAATGGAACTCCAAGGGGAGGCACCACAGGAAGAAAAGAACCTTTGGAAATGTCGAGGGTGTTCTTTAAACTCCTCTGACAGCTTGTGGCAACAAGACAGCACTGGTAAACCAGTAATGCCTGTAGCCCTATTAAAAATAGCACTGGAGCAGTTACATTATCCGAAGCACATGACAAAGAAAATTTAGCAGCAACACTCACAGAAGACTGGTTCATACCGAATTTAGCCGAGCATGTTGCATTTTTTATAGTAAATTGTGTAATATGCCAACAATTCACAGCTGGGCACACACTAAAAGTAATGAGAGGAGTCATTGTAAGGCCAAATTAGCCTTTTCAGCACTTGCATGTCGATTACGTCAACATAATTCAAATATGTAACAGGTACAGATACTTAATTGTTGTGGTGTGTCCATTCTCTAGATGGATTGAGGCAGGTCCCTGTACACACCCATACTCTACCTGTGTGGTCAAATTTTTAGTGAGGGAAGTGTTCCCCAGGCAAGGGGTGTGTGAAGTCATGAGATCAGATAACAGAGCTCACTTTGTAAACGAGACATTTGAACAGATTAGCTTGCTGCTTGGTATAAAGCACAAGTTCTCGTTGGTGTATCATCCACAAGGTAACAGACACTGTGAGAAGCTCAACGGCTTATTAAAAAGAAAGGATATCCAAGTTGAAGCTTACTCTAAAGAAGGGATGGTTGCACTGTCTTCATTTCGCACTACATGCACTTAGGAACCAACCCGGTTCTGACCATCCTCTTATGCCACACGAGATAGCCACAGGAAGAAGAATGAGAACTCCCCTGACACCTTGATATAGAGCTAAGTGTGATGCCCAATCAACAGGAGAAATTTTAGGGTCTGAAATGCAAAACTACCTGAACTGCATGACATCTTGCCTTACTTTAATTTCAGACTAGCTGCAGCGACGAGGAAAGGGGTGCAGGGCAGCACGGAACACAGAAGGAGATACTGCAACAGACGCAGCTCAAGGACTTTGTATACCATCCATCTTCCCTGGAGACACCGTCCTTGTAAGGAACCATACAAGGAAATAGTGGGACGAGCCAAGATGTAACGGTCCCTTCACAGTGGAGGACCATACTCCATCCGCAGTGAACCTACAAGGCAGGAGAGCTTGGATTATTCTCAAACTTTACATTGGAGAAGCCCCCCTGCCTGCTCCCCAATGAGAGGAGTCAATGAGCGAAGTGGAAGAACCACAGCACGCGCAGATGAGATCCATGACAAGGAAGCAGGACGCATGACCAGCCAGACAAAGACAAAGAACTTTTGCAAATTGTGGCTTAAAGCGGACACTTCCTCTAAGCAAAAAAGGGGATAAGGACACAAAAACGGACACTCTGTGCATCCTAGTTGCAGGGTGAAGAAGAAAATTGCACTTATAGGCCACAACATAGTCTGTTGAATTTTGAACTTTGGACTGAGGCACACTTAAACCTTGATGAGAAAAGAATATGCCAAATTTTGACCGAGGACACCTACATTGGAAAAAAATACGGTATCCCGACTCATTCTACACCGAGACCCTATTCGGAATCACTTATGATGTCCCACAGCAGTGACATCACAAATGACATGATAACTTATTTCAATCTAGTGTTAAGATCATACCGTTTTACAAAGGTAGCGGGCGCCCCTCTCTCGCAAGAACAGACATGATAACCTGTTCAGTGGTTATTAACCACTTGAGAGTTCGCAGCCACTGCTTTTACTCACTGTGCCTTTCACAGATGGGAAATATGTATGGGGTTGCTGGTGGTACTCTCGTTCAGATTGGAATTGCCATTGTATTTCGGTGCTGGACTGCCCCTGGGCAGGACAAAGACTGATATGCAAATGGATATTTCCCATCTGTGAAAGGCACAGTGAGTAAAAGCAGTGGCTGCGAACTCTCAAGTGGTTAATAACCACTGAACAGGTTATCATGTCTGTTCTTGCGAGAGAGGGGCGCCCGCTACCTTTGTAAAACTATTTGTTAAGGAACCTGGGATTGGTAACCCTAGGTCTCCTGGGGGCAACCAGACGTGGTCTCCCTCTCACTGTGCTTAGAGAGGCATCAGCTTCACCTCACTGATGATCCCCAACAAGGGTGAAACACGTGTATGGGGTTGCTGGTGGTACTCTCGTTCAGATTGGAATTGCCATTGTATTTCGGTGCTGGACTGCCCCTGGGCAGGACAAAGACTGATATGCAAATGGATATTTCCCATCTGTGAAAGGCACAGTGAGTAAAAGCAGTGGCTGCGAACTCTCAAGTGGTTAATAACCACTGAACAGGTTATCATGTCTGTTCTTGCGAGAGAGGGGCGCCCGCTACCTTTGTAAAACTATTTGTTAAGGAACCTGGGATTGGTAACCCTAGGTCTCCTGGGGGCAACCAGACGTGGTCTCCCTCTCACTGTGCTTAGAGAGGCATCAGCTTCACCTCACTGATGATCCCCAACAAGGGTGAAACACGTGTATGGGGTTGCTGGTGGTACTCTCGTTCAGATTGGAATTGCCATTGTATTTCGGTGCTGGACTGCCCCTGGGCAGGACAAAGACTGATATGCAAATGGATATTTCCCATCTGTGAAAGGCACAGTGAGTAAAAGCAGTGGCTGCGAACTCTCAAGTGGTTAATAACCACTGAACAGGTTATCATGTCTGTTCTTGCGAGAGAGGGGCGCCCGCTACCTTTGTAAAACCTTAAGATCATACCCTTCATTGGTGGGAAGGCTCACCAGTGTCACTGACTTTCTTCAAGATCCTGAAAACGAAAACATAATAAAGAGATTGCTTACTGTTATTGCCGAACAATTCCTCTTACTTCCCGAGTACAGTGAGAAAGAACCAAATGTCTCAAGCACAGATAGAAATAAATGAGCTTATCAACACATTGTTCTTTCGTATAATCGAAGACTGTCCAAATCTTGTCGGTGGAACAACAGACAAACTCACGTTTCTTCGAGATCCAGAAAATACAGAACACTTAAGCCAACTCCTAAATACAATTGTGATCTTAGTTGCACTCCACGCGAATGGACAGTGCAGACATTGTTTACATTGAAGAAAAGCAAACAATCTTGAAAGACTCAGCAAGACAGGACGGATGTCCCTGTCACTAGAAGACAGCAGGTTAGCTCACAATGTCCTCATTTGTCTAGTCACTGAATTTCCAGAGCTAGTGGGGAGACCGATTGATGTTGACGTTCTCACATTCATCAGAAATCCAGCTAATGTTGCACAGATGGGCATGCTCTTTCATGGAATCGTACTACAAATAGAACTCTCAAACCATCAACCGAACTATCTTAGTAGATTCTAACAAAGCTTTCCGCAGAAGGACAGATCAAGGAAGCAGTGTGAAGGGTTTCCCATTCTTCCATTTGTTGTTATTTTTCTCTATTCTTCATACTGCCCAGGATACAAAATGTCTTCTGGACTGAAGCAAATCCAAACCGTGGACTGGGAGTTGACCTACTTTGAACATGCACCATGAAAGGACATGCCGAAGAGTTATTTGATTTGATTTTTCCATAGTTTAGCAGAGGAACTGTATCCTGAAATAAGAGGCAATCCATCACCCACAAGAGGGGGGACACTTGTGGAGCACCTGACACTTTTAAACATAGAACCCGAGAGACACTATTGTTTAAAGGAGTACCATACAAATTGACATTTGGCAAATGATCGAGATGGGGATCCAGAGCAGCAATCTGGTCTTCCCACAGAAGGAGAGAAGCCTACATTTCTCTGGAAGTAAATGATACCGCCTGATCTACAGGGACATAATGTATTTGTGTATCATATTCATCATTGTTTTACTATCACTAACAATCAGAACTGCATTTTTTATTGGTGCACAAAGCGTTCCAATTCCAGTGCACCCTCCCAATGATGAACGCATGAAACCCACAAAAGCACCCACACCTTACATAGTCATTCCAATCCCTAGAAGATCTGATGGAGGAATGATTGAACTTGAAATGGATGTGATTAGCAATGACACACACACACTTGTGGTAACAACCAAACAGAACATCCGGAGACAGGGTTCGCAAAGAATGAATGAAGAAAGGTTACTGACAACCACACACATGCAAACACTGAATGCAGACTAAACTGGCCAAGTGTCAATGACTGCAGAACCACAAGCCAGAACAGTAGATAAGAAGAGACTGCCTGCCATAAGAAACTCCACAGCAGATGTTGCTGCGAGACAAGGAAAGTTGGGAAGAAGGCCAAAAGAAACAGCCACATCCGAAACTCTTAAGAAAACAACGAGCCAATTCTGAGAAGCTCTCTGCATGAACACAACTGATAGTAAACTCATTATGGCCGTCATAGCCAAAGCAAGTAAAATACAAGAGGAACTGAAGAACAAACCCACAGAGACTGTAGGGCCAAGCATATATGTTCCAACACAGTCCCAGTTCTACGATACAACCATACACCAACCAGCGTCAGGGTGGTTGGGATGAGCATTAATAACCAGCAGGAGAAAGGTGTATGAGGAGAGGGAAAGAGCTGCTAGACTCTTGTCCACTCAAATGGCGCAGATGAGGAAGCCTGCACCATGGACCGAGATACCTGAGAATCCTCCAGCAAGAAAAAGCCATACAGATGCATTCAGGGATGTAGTCAAAGCCAAATACAGGAAAACACTAAGAATCAAGAGAAGCATGCATGGAGATGACAATGAATTAAACGACTTCCTGGATAGCACAGCACATCTGGGAAACAACATCTGGTACCAGCACATGAAGGAAGTTGGAAGACAAAGTTCAGAAGGGGAACGCTTTGTTTGTGCCCTCCTACCATACAGCATGGGGAAATCCAAGATCTTCGTAGCTGTAGAAATTGATGTCCAGACAGGCACACTGTCTTTCACACGTAGCCATGTGCAAAACTAGAGGCCAATATATGGGAAGTGACCCTTCCCTAATATGGGAAACTGAAACAGCCTATCCCTATGAAGATGATTATGTGCAAGACATTAAGACAAGAAACAGAGCTCATACTAGGAATCATGTGATCAGGTACGAGAAGCCTGGAGTTAAAGGAGCAGAAATAAGATAGGGAGTGAACCCGAGACTAAATGTCCAAGGAAAAACTCCAGAGGAAGCTCGAAAGTGGAAGAAGAGAGCCCAAATGCAGATTTGGGGAACAGTGCTTTCACCAGATGGATGGGAGAAAGGAGTGGTTATTTGCAGAGCCTGGGTAATCACTGGACTCTACAAAGAAACTCTTGACATCGTGCAGAATGGATGCAAGCCATTATGGCCAAGACTTGCAAAACTACTGAAATGGGTTGAAGACAGAGGGGGACCCTTACAGATAGTATCACTGGAGAGGCCAAAGTTCTGCTTCAGAAATAATGGCACAAGAAAGATGGGAGACAATCAGAACTGTGGACGAGTTTTTGACGTTCAAGGAAAGCCCTACTGCAGCTCTCTGTTGGTTTATTTGCTCATCATACATCACATATTTTGGTGTGAACGTTCCTGATACCTCAAAATGGGCGACTGGAGTGCAGGCTTTACTTGGGACCTCCTCTACAGGTCTACCTTTCGACATTAGAGCTAACTAATAGGTATTGTCAAGTTCCCTTACATGGCCCAGATAAAGGAAAGACTGCATTTGCCACTCCTATAGGGTTGTTTCAATTTAAAGTCCTGCCCTTTGGTCCACAGGGTGCCCCTGAAGCATTCCATTCCAGAGATCAATAGACACAATCTTACAACCTTATTCAGAATTTTGCAGAGCCTATACAGATTGTAATCTATAGCAGGACCTGAGAAGATCACTTACACCATCTTTACACAGTCATGAGAGTGTTAAGAGACGCAGAATTTACCACTAATTCCAGAAAATGCAAGCTTGCCCAATCAGCGGATAAGGATTTGCTTTTTTTCTGGGGAATGGCACTGTCCAAACACAACAAGAGAAAGTAAGAGCTGTTCTCGATACCCCACACCAAAAACAAAAAAAAGATCAACGGGCCTTCCTGGCATCAATTGGGTATTATCACAGGTTTATTCAAAATTGTTCCAGTAAAACATCTTGACTGACAGATAAATGGAACAATGTCAACCCCCAAAAGATCAGATGGGAAGAAGAGGATGTAATCTGTCAAACAACCTTGAAACAAGCCCTTTGCTAAAGCCCCATTTTGAGAGTTTAGATTTCTACAAAAAATGTATCCTCCAACCTGATGCTTCCCTAATCGGACTGGGAGCTGTTGGTTTTGAACAGCCCATTTTATATAGCAGCAGAAAGCTCTTTCCCATAGAGAAAAAGTATTCAGTTAACAAGTTGGAGGCCTTGGCAATCAAGTGGGCTGTAATCCATCCGAAGTATTACCTGCTGGATCGCAGGTTTTGCCTACTAACAGACCACTCTCCTTTAGTTGGGATCAGCCAAAGGAAGGAATGCAAACCTCGGGTAATGCACTGGTTCCTGGACCTTCAGCCATATTGCCTCATAGTTGAACTCCGGAAGGGACGAGAGCAAGGCAACATGGACTTTCTCTCCCAGTTTCCCTGTGAATCACCCCAGTCCAACCCGCATTGGGGAAGGTTATGTGGAAAACTTGAGGGTATCCTCACTCCTAACCCCCTGGATTCTCTTCTCAGGTGGCCAGGAAAAGGCCATCTCTCTTGGATCCTAACCCTGGGGGTGGATACGCGAGGAAGCATTACCAGGGTGGAGAGTACTTGGTGATTGGGAGGAGGGTATACCCAGGCAAGATATGGTATCCCCCTTTTCCTATTGACAAACAACCTAAACTTTCCCCAACCTTTATGTGTTAATGTAAGTCAGCTCCCCTCATTTATTCTCATGTGACACTTGTAAGTACTGAAACAAGGAAGAGACAGCTGAGAGTGATGAACAATAAACCCTTTCACCACTTTAGTACTGGGAGGAAGAAGATGCCTGTTAAATGTTGTGAGGATCAGGCATGTCCTCTTAACCATGGTCAGGCAATTTTTATTGAAGCACACCTTCAACCTGTTTGAGGGTTCCCGGTGTATAAAAGGAGGAGAACAAAGCAACACAGAGAAGAGGGGCAGCAAAAGGGACAGCAAAAGAAGCAGCATGAAACAGGGTTTGAAGAGAGGCGAGCCGTGGAAAGAAACTGTTGTGGGCCATTCCACCGTGTACAGGATGCAGAGACACCGGGGTCTGCAGGCAGAGAGAATCCTCTGCAGCGTGGCATAGGAGCTGGGGCTCATTGGAGCAGACTAAGGGCTGAGAAGGGAGCCGTGTGTAGAGGCTATCCCTTTCCCTCACATTAGAAGTGTTAATTCCCCTGTGTGAAGCCCACAACAGAGGAGCATCTGAGGGGCAGGATTTGGACCTCTGGCAGCAGGGGAAAAGGTGTGTGTATCCCGCGCTGTTGCAAGAGCTGTCAAATCGACCAGACAGTTTCAAGCAGATGAGAAACACGGTGCACTAATGTTGGACCATTACCACTGTTAACAAATACTTTGCATCAGAGTGGTTGCATGTCTCATGGAGCACATTTTCAAAGGTCTCTGATTGAAGACTATTTCCTTTGTTGAAGGTTGAAGAGTAAATACCTTGTTTCAGAGTGGTCGTGTTACTCAGGGTGCACCTTTTCGAAAGGCTCAGAGCACTGGGCATTTCAAATGAAGTCAAATGAATGAATGTTGAATTATGTTAACATCGGGCTGAACAGAAAATGCCATTCAAGCCCCATTAACGCCTATTTAATACCTGACTGAATAAATACATTTGAAATTAAGTAAACGACTGAAAATTTTATGCAGAAGTGAAGGGAAATTTGAAACTAAGCCAATCTACTATGTTGAAATCCAAAGTGAACTGAACGTTGGAACTAAGCAAATCTACTATATGTTAAATTCCATAGTGAATTAATCTAATACATGTTGAATTTCGAAGTAAGAAGATTGTTACAATTAAGCATGACTAATGTTTGTTGCATCCCAAATTGTATGGGGCTTTAGACTTTAAGCTAAATAAAAGTATAATGAAGATGGAATAAAAGGGAACTTGAAAATTGAGCCAAGGAAAGGGTGCATTGAATACTGAATTGAGGAAAAGCTTTAGTGGCACATATATACACAAAATGACATTCATGGGAAGAAATCAAAGTCCTGGGGAAGGGAACCCTGAGACTTGAAGAATTACCTATGTTAAAGTGAGGACAGAGCCTCTAGTTCTGTTAATGTTTGGAACTGTGTTGCTTGGAACAATTGTGCTACTGGGAAGAATTGTGGTCCTTGGACCTCGGGGAGGGGAACCCCGAGGATTGTTTACAACTATACCATCCTGAACCTAATAAAGGTAAAACTGTGAGACTTTTTGCGCAGCTGTCTTACACTTGGGGACGGGAGTTGAATGGAATCTGCGAGCTGGAAGAAGCTCGGATCTTTATTTTTAACACTGTTTCTTTGGTTGCGGACATCCCTACACATTGCATAGATTGGAATGTGAGGGCAAGTATAGGTTTTGGACCCAGACAGACTTTTAAGTTGAACTCTTAACTCAGACTTTGATTAATTTCATTTAGGTTGGGAAATCACACCTTTGCATAGGGCAAGTTTAGCCTTTTTCCATCCTGACATTTAAGTTAATAAAGTGTTTTATTTTGAACATTGACTCTGTTGTCTGTGTCTTACATTCTGATGCCTTCACACTTCCCGCAGCTGTGAAATGAACAGAGGGAACGCCTATGATTTCTTTAGCTGGCCCTGTCTATCGTCACACTAATTGCACCAGCAATAGGAGGAGTATGAGGGGTAGCAGCATCAAAGAGTGTGTAAAACAAGTGCCTCACTTTTTTATTTTTTTAATAGGTGGGAACTCTGACTATATGTCTGCATGGCACACTAGAGTGGCTAATGGGCAACTCTGACTGTGTATGTCCACATGGTAGACTGGAATGACTAATTGGCAGCACTGACTGTGTATGCCCGCATGGCCCACTGGAGTGACTAATGGGCAGCAGTGACTGTGTACTTTCACATGGCATTGGAACAACTAATGGGCAGCACTGACTCTGTATGCCCGCAAGGTACACTGGAACGGCTAATGGGCAGCACTGACTTTGTATGCCTGCATGGTAGACTGCAATGGCTAATGGGCAACACTGACTGTGTATGTCAGCATGGCCCACTGAAATAGCTAATGGGCAACTCAGACTGTCTTAACCGCATGGTCCACTGGAATGGCGAATGGGCTAACCGGACTGTGTATGCCTGCATGGCACACTGAAATAGCCAATGGGCAACTCTGACTGTCTATTTCCACAAGGCCTACTGGAATGGCTAATGGACAGCACTAACTGTGTATGCCCGCATGGCCCACTGGAATGACTAATGGGCAGCACTGACTGTGCATGCCCGCATGGCCCACTGGAATGGCTAATGGGCAGCACAGACTGTGTATGTCCACATTGCCCATTGGAATGGCTAATGAAGAAATCGTCTGAGTAGTCTACACCTTCTTCCTTAAGAAAAATGATCTTGAAACTCATGGAAGTATTCTACTTGTTCAAAATTTCGATTTTTTTTTAGAAAATCGGTGCAGGGTTCCAAAAAGAGTGTGCAGGGTAAAGGTAAGAGATGAGGGACATTTCACAAACGTCCCACTACTTTTATTTTTTACTGCTAACAGCTCCACTACCGTAATGCAACCATTTTCACCATTCCAGAAATGTTCTTTGTGAAGTTAAAGCACTCTTCTCCATTTTACCACTGGATATCAGTGACAGCTAAACTGAAATCTGTTTTGCCTCAATTGACTGTCAGCCAGTATGACTGCAACCCTTGAAACATGTGTTTCATGTCCCTTACTCCCTACCGTGTCCCCCGCCGGAGTCACAGGTCCACTACCTTTTTGGTACTCTTCTATTGCTGGCTTCCAGATTAAGAGTGGAATAGATCTGGTCTAACGTGGAGCAGGCCCAGTGCGGCAGAAAGAAGACCCAGGCCAGCACAGCAAGGCCCACAATAGAAATGCTTATGCTTTCCATTTATTTATTTAATTGTTCTTTATAACACGCTAAATACCAACAATGGTTTCTAAGCGTGGGGTCGGGGTTGCGCCGTGTTATCTTGCTTCCAGACAAATGCGTTGCTCCTGAGCTATGCTTCCTCCCCCATGAGCACATCTATGTCCTCTGCATGATTCTGGGACTTGCAAGGCGATATCTCTAGGCACACCTGTACAATGGAAAAAAGACCTTGCAACTCAGCGTCTGCAGATATTTGAGAATTGTGCTAAAACGCCTGCTGTGTACATGATTTCAGATCATACATCAACTTGATTTCCCAACAGCATTATTTCCACAGCCATTGAGGTCAGAATGCCCCGTGACATTGACACGTAGCCATGCATATTGCAGTGCTTGAAGCTGCATATTTAACACATCCAGCAGTTCATCAAAGCTACTCATTGTTGTAAAATGTAACAAGCAGAAATTAGACCCTGCTGATCATAAAGCATCTCTGGTGAAAACAATCAATTTTGAGTTGGTGTTTTTTCAAAAGAAAATGGCATGAAATTAACACAATGTTAGGGTTTTTGCAAGTACTGCTTTTTTGGATGATGCAATCAGATCAAACACTGGACGCCATTCACATGCAGGACCTATGTCCAATTTCTGAATGCCACACTCCATTGATGCCGTGCATGGTCGCTACCGGTTGAATTTCAACAAGTGATCTTTTTCCCTTTTCGTCTCTCGATCAACTTGGAGACGCCAACTTGGATCTATCCCTCACCCCATTCTTGTTTAGCCTTTGCCATCCAATTTTAATGGGGGGCTCTGACTCCCCATGCTCCCTTCTCTCGCCACCCACGCATCCTCTTCTTCTGCCCCTCCCCCACGTTCCTGCCACCCACTCTTGCTCAATTTTTGAAAAGGTGGTTCACCTCTCCCAGTCTGCTGACCTCCCACTCCTCGCCATCACCCTTCTCCACAGCCAAGGCCAGCCCAGCCTGCATCTACCCCTCACCGTTCTCAGCCTCCCTACTACTTACTCTGTAACCACTGGTGCGTTGGGTCTAAGGCACAGACTTACCCTTTGTATAGTGCATCTATTGGCGAGTGACCCTGTCGAGAGCGTGCAGGGTTCAGAGTGCAGGAAATCAATGCACGGCTCATCCGTTACACTGGGTAAAAACCAACTCCCCCCATTATGGTTTGGATGTCGCTGTCATAGAAATGATTTTTTAAATGCCTTTTTGACTAGCATTGCTATAGTGAAACTCCTGTTTATCTGCCTATCCCTTCAGGGTCCTGATTAGGGGTCAGCAAATCCGATTGAGACATACTCAATCCGTGCTAATCAATGGGGTATTGAATCAGATGGGGTGCCTCGAAACATCTGGAACTTAAAACATTCAATTATTAGCAGAAAATAGCTGTTATTAACTCTGACTGGTTCAAATGTTTGGATGATTATTCTGTTTTGAGTTAAGATTTTATGGATATAGGGCATCATTACACGGACGGTGGTAAGGGTTAACGGTCACCGTTAATGGTACCGGTGACCGTTAACCCTTACCGCCCTACTACGAGGTCCCTTTGCGGGTTGGAGAATTTAACGCCTGCTTTTTGCAGGCGTTAAAAACCAACCCGCAAAGGGACCAGGGAGCTAATTACGGTACCGCAATTTGCGGGGCCGTAATGAGCTCCTTCCCCATTCCCATTATGCCCTATGGGGCAAAAATGGGAATGGGGAAGGGCAATAAGGGAAGGGGGAATTACCGCCTCACCAACCTTGGAATAGGGTGGTAATTCCCCTTTCCACCAAGGCGGTGCCGGTATTTTACCGGCATGGACCAAGGTGCTAATAGCACCTATGTCCACCGCCGTCCGTGTAATGAGGCCCTTAGTCTTGCTTTCAATGCTTTTATTTGATTTCTTTTTTTCCGGTTGAATCAATTACAATTTCTAAAAAACAATCCAATTGTTTAGAACTGATTCAAATTACATGTTAAAATCCTTACTTTTGATCTCCTATATAGTTATCTCTACAGGTGTTCGAGTGTTTCAAACTGATTCAATTCAATTTTGTGATGACTCCCACCATGATCCGAATCGAGCACTTTAAGGCTTGCCCATACCGAGTCCCGAATTGTACGATGCGTATGTTAGAAGTCAGACCCAAGATATTGTTTGAGATGTTTAAGGCACAAGTAGTTATGGAAAAATGTTTATCTCTATAGGGTGAAGGGCCTGTTAAATGTGTGTGGCAAGATCCAATATGCTTGTGAGTCTAGAATGAAAATCATCCGCTAGCAGTGGAAATATTGGACTTTAATACTCAATTCTCTCTAGGGCCTAAAGAGCAACAAACACCTCAGCGGGATTAAAAGTCAACAAATGTCACATGCGGGGCACTCAGTAGGATAAGGCGTTGTAATGCACGGATGAGTGGACAAATTTACTCTTGGTTCGATCAAATCAAGAGTCATGCAGAAAATATCCAGGTTTCTAAACTTAACCGAGGGCTTTCCGATGCCAACAGACTGGCGGTGTAAATACCAAGGGGATCAGCCAGAACCGTGTTGACCTCCGCGGATGAATATTATCTCATGTGTACATATATTGATTTGCTGTTTTAAGCATGCTTTCGATCAGCTGAGAGAAGCTTTTTTCAGCATCAAGGGATGCTGTTTATGACAGAGACCTAGGTCGCTGATGTACCAGTCCCATTATAGTCTGATTTATATGCATAAGAAGAGGGGCACTGTTTATAAAGCCACCAAAAATGGTGTCATTAGGGGAAAAACACTTATGTTTAAGATGTCTTTCTAAAAACGATTTCTGCAAATAATTGGACAAGGTTTAGCAGAGCTATTTTAGATAATATGGAAGAACACCTAGTAAGCCAGCAAAGTAAAACAATTTCCATTCAGCGATGTCACATGTCCATCCCACAGAGGGACTGGGAAACGCTTGGAGAGATGTGCCACGGTGGTGTCTAAGATTAACCGAGAGGAGGAGGCCAGAGCGGTCGATACAGGATGGAAGCAACAGCCTGTCAGTGTCAAAGTTCCAACATTTAAATGCACCTTCATGAAGATTGCGTGCCACTTCTGCATCACACTAACATAGCTTAACACAAAAGGATCTTCACTCGGAGGTGCCTTGGCGCTGAGTCACAGGTGTTTGCTGTTACCCAACTCAACAAAGACATATGCCCTTAACACAAGGAACGGAGTTGTGAAAGGACACACTTGTTGTCCTATATCTATGGTTTATACTAAAGTCTATCAATGTGTTGTGCAGTGTTTTTAATAGACAATTATGAAGTTATATCTAGACTAGAAACACCAGGGAGCAATTATATTTACAACAACATATGGACACTCAAGTACTCCTCAATGTGGGTGTCTGTTGAATTGTCTACACCAAGCGTTTACCAATCCAGGGTATTACAAGGGGCCCTGAGAACGTGTCAACGTTCTTCGACTAATGGAACATTTGTGGTGGATTAGATCTTGCTTAGACTTTGCACCTATATAGCAGGGAAGTTGTATAAGGCGCTAAATACCTTGAATAGTTGTAGAAGGTTTGAGTAACCTAACAGGATAATGGCTTGAAGGAAGTTTATTTGAATTTTTATTCAAGTAGATTGAGGCTGCAATTAAACAATAGCCAGTCTACCCATGATGCTGTGGTGACAGTTTCAATAGTTCAGTGTCATTACTTCTTTTTTTTATATTACTGCATTTTCAAATATTATATTTCATTGCATATAATAAAACCCTTAACAGTTATGACTGGCATATATACACAAGCAGAGGGCATTTAATCAAGAATGCCCCGTCTCTGATAATCCCTTCCAAAGTACTCCTCAGTAATCTCTGGCTTGTGGGCATTTTGCTTTCAAATATAAGGGGGGTGTCCATTCCCCGTATCCACATATATTTTTTAAAGAAGGTTGATCCTCTCTGTATTTGCACATGACATCCCGGTGTGCTACCACCAGTGCAACCAACCTAAAGACCTTCAAGAGTGCTTCCAGATCTGATGCCATATCATTAAATCCAAATGCAACAGAGTATCTCTAGAGAGATGGCACTGAAGCACTGGGCTCATTGTAGCACTCAGGAGGACTGACACTTAAGTCAGATCTGATGCCATAGCATTACAGACAAATGTAATAGAGTACCTCTAGAGAGATGGCACTGAAGCACTGCACCCAGTGTGGCACTCAGGAGGTATAGTACTTAAGTTTGCTCCTGACAGCGTGGCTAGTTTAGTAATACAACAAACGACAAAGGTAGCACCTGCTGTACAGCACGTGGACAGGCTGCTAGAAATCAATGCTAAGACATTAGTATTCGCTTTTCATTGGAAAACATTTAATCACGCATCGCTGGAAGCGTCTTGTCTACAGTTTATCCACCAATGGAGTGGGAGCAGGGGGACTTAGGGTCTAAAGGCCTGTGCCGACCTAACCGGGGTATTGAACCCATGACTCTTGCACAGGAGCGACCCGTCCGGCTTGGGTAGTGGCCTTGTGCTTTTGCATTGACTTGCAGACTTGTTGGCAGATGTTAGCATCATTCAGTTGCCTCTGAACGTCGGCGGGAGAAGGCTTCCGATGCTTCCTCTGTAAGACTTCACGGATCTGGACTTTTCTCAGTTACAGAACCGGCCTTGTTCCGTGAGGCGCCTTGAGATACAACAACACCCTCATCTGGAACTGTTCTGATGATATGTCTCTCAGGCCCATTACGTTTCATAGACCAGGGCGATAATCATTTCGACAACTACCAGAGGGTTCGGTCCAACCATAAGAGCACTGATCATTTGCAAGAAGGGGATCAGCATTTTAGAAGACAATGCAGACTTTGCCAAGAACAGTCAACAATGTTCCAGCCCAGCTGTGGACTATCAGTGCCTTTTGCCGACAACAATAGTGTTGATCTATGTTCAAAACACGCTGTCCCATTTAATACTCATGAAAAATAACAATCAAATGCCATTGTATAAAACTACCACTTGAAACTAGTGCCGATTTACAGATTATGGCAATCAATATATAAATATATATCTATTTCAAATGTGATTGTTTAAAGCGAGGACCTAGATTTAGAGGAGGGGAGCGCTTTGCAGAGTGTGGGTAGCCAGGCATCTTTTAGCAGTAGTGCAGTACTGTGAGGGGAGGTCTGTGCATCGGTATATGCGTCCATTGGAATGCTCATGTATTGTTGAAAAAGCCATGTTTTGAGAACTTTGGGAAATTGGAGAATTGTGCTGGCATATCGAGTTCCGGCAGGCCCACTCTTTGTGTACGATTTGTGATGGAGGCTCCTTGGTTGATGGCTGTGTGAGGAGCATGTGTCAGCAGATATGTGGAGCTAAGCCGCCATGTACCCTGGTGTGCTACTCGTTACTGCTTTATAGATGATGCATGCAGTCTTGAACCGTATCCTGGAGAGGAAGTCATTGTAGTTTGCGTAAAATGGGGTGATCTGTCAAATTTCTGTGCACCCAAAATAAGACGTGTTGCAGTGTGATGGACTGCTTTCAGGGGAGCCAAGTCTGTCAGGAGGACATTTCGCCTATCGATATGCAAGACCACAAGGGTCTGCACTACGGTCCCGAAATCCTAAGGCGGGATGATGGTGTTGATGTCCTGCTCTATTTACTGTCATGTAACACTAAACATCATCCCCGTATTGATGAGGTGGCTGTATTGGAATCTTTGAGGAGATTGTAATTGTAATTGGTTATTTGTACCACGCTTAATACCCAGCGGTTTCTAAGCACGGACCCAGGGACCGAACCTGTGTTGCTCCACGTCGTCTTGCTTCCAGCGTGTTGCTCCTGAGCTCCAAAAGGCTCCATCCAAAGGTTAAAAAGGTTTATATATTTTTTATTTATGATTTTTTTTTATTCATAGAGCGCCGGTAGCCCACGGGCATCGGGGCGCTAACACAAATACCAGATGGACGAACAGAAAAGACAGGACGAGGAGACTGTTTTTGCAGGGGGGGGCGGAGGATTTATTTGAAGAGCAAAGTTTTCAGGGCTTTCCTAAATGCTCGTAACTGGGACTCTCCTTTGGTGAGAGGATGAATCCTGGGGGGAATCCACAGGAGACCTGGAGTCGGTTAGAACGAAAATAGTTACTGTGTATGGCCGGGTGTCTGCCCGAGAGGTAGGAGCTAAACACATTCAGTGCAGTGCCGGAGAATCCAACTCCGGCCAGGCCGTCTTAATCAGAAACAGTGATAATATTACTCCTCAAAATTGGCAACAACCAAAAATAGTGGGCTCATTACCTAGCACAGTGGCACCAAATCTATGTATGGCAAAAATCGACCCTAATGCTGCTCTTTCTCAATCTCTAGATCGGCTTCCTGGCCAAAGGTGAATTCACACCAAGGTGCAAATACTCAATAAACGGAAGGTGAGGGAACGCTGCAGCAGGCTAAGACTCGACCCTGAGGTCTGAATGCAGATTACAAGCTCACATGTGGACAGTGTTGACAAAGCCTTTGCTCCAGCCCAGGTCAATAACAGGAGTATTACTGTGGCGGGCAGGCGCAATGCCTCTTATATACAGCACTGGCCTCACATGTGGGCTTCCAAGGGCTGCAAAAGAAAAGAATAGTATTCTAAATGGCCTCACGTGCTGCACATCTGCCGCCATACCAAAGCCTGCTGCATGCACCCCTGTGCTCCCAGAGTTCATTCAAAAAGAATGATGGCAGCTGAGGTTCAGAACTCACGAATACTAACAGCAATAGTACAAATGTTATCACAATAATAAGTACAACTGTTTATCACAGTGTAGTCATCGTCTATTAATGAATGCACACACAGTTAATAGGCAACAACATTAACTCTGTAGTAAGTGTGAAATGTAAACATCACATAATGTACAGCACACATTGTGTTAGAATGTATGATTGACATGCATGAGTGCAGTCATGATCATCCACTATCTTTGATGTCTACGTCTTCACAGAGGTTCCTCCCTAGGAGCCTATTATGGCGATGTGTCTAAGTAAACACTTCTCCTGCAGTCATTAATGTTCCGTGCACTGAATCATAAACGTACACCCAAAAAAGAAAGGGATAATAACAGCGATAGCAGCCATAATACTAGCAGTAGCACTACAAATAACGATCATAGACACATGTGTATAACAGGAATGCTACTAATAACAAATGACTGCGCTAATGAACGAGGAATAAGACTAATAATCTTGACAGTACTACAACTAAGCACATAGATGATAATAATGTCAGTGTTACGATTACCAGCTCTATATGTGTACTTCTCTAAGGATGTCTGTGCACTGGGAACTGGGCATGCACACACTCCCATGGGGACAGGCACCCTTCATCTGAGTCCAGGCTTCCTCTCTCAGGCCCTCCTATTCTTAAATTCAGCAGAGCTCACCAACACAGAGAGGCTCCGCATATATACACACACATATATACACAGGGTGATCAGACCACCCAGTTTTGGGAAGAGGATGAATTATCTCTGGAAATGGGGAGCAGAAATGCACTTGGACCCCTGTGGAGGGAGCTGTTTTCCCCATTCGCACCACATCCACAGTTCACCTGTCTAGCAACACTTGCATGAGGTCCTAATCCAGGTGATCTGCACACATGCTCACTAGACGACATGCGCATGTCGCTGCTGGACCACAGAGTCAGTCTCTCATGTCTGTGGTTGTCCTTGCCCAGGCTTGATCCCTCATCGTCCTCCCACATGGTCGGCTCGTAGTGGAACATCCAGAGGGGGAGTTTCCCCCAAGCCCCCAGTTTTCCCCCGGACTCCAACCAGGCGTGCCTACTGGCTCTGTTCTAGCCTACTGCAACTTTTAGAGTCGCCTCATACGTGCTACCTCAAGCTGTGGCCGCCTCCACCGACCTTTGCCCCACTCCAGGTCCATCACAAATGCGTGTCCCAGTGAGTAACTTGCTCCTATGTGATTTTGCCGAATGAAAAAATAGAGGATTATATTTTGGCGAAACATAAACAACGACAAAATGTCGTTTTTTGGAGGGGGGGACCCAAACCCCCCGTTTCCCCATGTTTAAAACCCCAACACAACCCCCTGCGCACCAGATGTACCCCTTTACTCCACCCTAACATATGCATTATTTTTAAATACAGTATTTTTATGTTCTTTTTTATTTGTTTAAATAATCACTGGATACCGAATAACTCTCACAGGTTCCTTCCACATTGCCGCCTTGGTCACACATGCTACACTCTTCCTGCTCAGGTATGATGTCATTCAGGTCCACCCTTGTGCTCCAGTTTGCACATTTCTCTGCCCCGGGGAACTTTGGTAGGTACCGGGAGCTTGCCGGAGCTCTGTTCTTTGACAATGCCCCTGCTGCAGCACACCTCATCTTCTGAATCTGCACTGATAATGCAGGTGATGCTTCTTTGATTACCACTGTGTGCCAGCTTGGTACTCCGGCATTACAGGGAAGCCTTCTTCTGGGACACGGCTCAAAACCAGGCTGTTGGTACTGCCAGCCCTTAGAATCATCACACCACAATATCATCTCCCTCTGAGACCTTCTTCTCGCGTGGGTCTTCGAGCAATACCTCACCATGCAAGCTGTGTAAGCGAAGATTGCTGGATGCCCCAGAAGCCACTATTTGCATCTCTTTTGGCAGCGGTGTTGTTGTACTCTTTGGTGGTGGGCTATACGGTGGAGATGACGGCCTCAATTGCGCTAGGGACGGACTTGGTTTCTAGTGGTGGTGAAGTTGGTGGTGGTACTATTGAATGCTGCGGCCTAGGGTCCACTTACTTTTGTGTCTGTATGGCACCACGTTGCGGCAAAAAGGTTTCAGCTTCTTCAGATGCTGCTGGTTCATTTGGGAAGCATGACCAGAATGATACTGCTGTGGTTGACAGTGGTGGCATAACAGAAAGATGCTTTGGACATCAGCAGTGAAGTGGCAGTTGTGGTGATGCTGCGGTGGTGGTCAATCCACTCTGCTTCCTCAAGACCATCTTATTCCTGTTTTTCACGGTCGTCAGGAGGAATGGTTCTCAAAACCAACATAGACTAGAGCAGGGATCCATCCAGGGGGAACTCACAAAAGAATGTTCTGGGTGAAAAGCTACGTTTCAAATACAGTGACCTATGAAACGTGAGGCATCTTTGCAGGGCAGGCAGGTCACTAACCGATAGGTGCCTTGCTTTGGCGTTTTGGGATATTCAGTGGAGATTTGCCCCAAAACAATGCCTCTCTAGACCCCGATTCTAAACAGCCACAAAACGAATACAACCCCATTTTGGCGATATGAATCCTTTTTCTGGCACTTCTGCATCATGACAGCACCATTTTGGAACACAAGGTCCTTTAATGTCCTGATTTCATATACTTCTTATGGGCTAATAGTATGAGCGGGCATCGCTATAACTGCGGGAGTGGGCGGAGCCTACAATGATTCCTTAGGGGAATTCAGGACGAGCCTAGATACCATAGCACTTATTTTCACCATGGTGGCCCCACTCTTTTACCCATTCTATGCGTTTTATTGCCTGTTTGCCTCTTTCGAGAGACATCCTCCCCATTGTTTTGAAGTGTTCCTGTTTTGTATAGTGTAATTAGTATTGTTAGTATATTCATCGTCACATGAATAGCATATTTTCTAGTTTTTTCATTGTCATTTTTTTTTTAATATTTGGGTAAAGAGGCACACATATAAGAGAATAACAACCATGGACAACAGACAACATCACAAGATGGAGACAGTC
Source organism: Ambystoma mexicanum (assembly GCF_040938575.1). Classification (NCBI taxonomy): domain Eukaryota; kingdom Metazoa; phylum Chordata; class Amphibia; order Caudata; family Ambystomatidae; genus Ambystoma; species Ambystoma mexicanum. Next base: position 243,966,606 of record NC_090925.1, on the reverse strand, counting down.
CAACTAATCCAAGCCTACCTTAGCATACCCTAGGCCATCACTATGAGTTCAAGCCAGCCATGAAGCAACATTTTAAGTAAAAAAGAAGGTCTTTGGGACCTTCTTTGAGAATGGCAAGAATTATATTTCTTAGATGAGAGGCTATTCCAGAGAAAAGACGCAATGCAATCAAATGCCAAGTTCCCGCTCTGGCAAGTTTAACACATGGTTTAATGAGAAGTTTGGAGCCAGTGCTCCAGATAAGGTTTTGAAGTGGGGGTATTTTGCTCCCTATTTTTTAAAAATTGGAAGTAAAATGATATTTTAGGGAGTAAACATGTAAGTCCAATTCCCAATGGGAGTATTTTACAAGTGAATAAAAATATGTTTTAATTTGGAAACGGGAAAACCTTTTGTGATGATTATTTCTTTGCACCACGTTATGTAAACAGATGAAACGATACATGTTTACGTCTTCTGATCACGCAGCAATAGTAACAGTTTCTTGTCCAAACATATCCATGGAGCCGTGTGAGTGAAAACAGGGTCACAAGGTCATATGTGTCTGTTTGCCATTTTTTTTGTTGGAAGTATTTTTTCTGCCTATTTTTATTTTTTGGGAGTATTTGCCTATTTCTAGGCAGTGAATGCGGCCAATAGACCCCTTATCTGCAGGGCTGGTTAGAGCGATTGGATAGCAGTACACGCGCTCTAGGATTAAAAGTCAGTCTATTTTGCAAATAGGCAGGGGCATTCCCGTGCAAGCACCTGTGGGTGATGGTGATACCCCAGAAAGCAATATGCTCCCTTACAGGAAGCCAATGAAGTGTGAAACGAGCCTCACTAGTACGGTCCCTGCGTTTTAGTTGGTTATCAATCCGCACTGCGCTGTTTTGTATCGTCTGCAGTTTGGTCATATTGCCCTGCGAAGAGCCATATAAAAGACTGCAGTGGTAATCTATTTTCGCACTAATATTGGCACGCGCCAGATGGGTGCAATTCTCTTTGGACAGAAAAGGGCGGATGCGGTAGAGGAGCTTTAAATAATAGGATGATGTTGAAACAATATGATTAGTTTCTGCTTTCATATTCAGTGCGGCATCGAGATAAACCCCCATGGTCTTGACTTTACATGACACTGAAATAGTCGAGCTAGCAATTATAAACTGCTTATACTCAGGTGGAAGCCTGTTTAACATATGCCGAGTACCAACAATCAACATTCCGGTTGTGTAGTCATTAAGGGACAGCTTATTACAGGACATCCAATTCTGAATGGTATTGTAAACTTTGTTAATATAATCAACATCATGCTTCTATACCCCAGATAACTGAAGCAGTACCTGCACTTCATCCGCATAGTTGGTGTAAAAGACACCTAGGTCATCAGGATTTTTGTCGAGGGGCTTGGTAAACATGTTTTACAGTGTAGGGGATGAGCAAAATCCCTGTGAACTTGCAATCAAGAGTAACTGGAGCAGCTGCTGCGGCGTCACTAAAGATTCTAGCGGAGCACTCCAATAAAAAAGGAAGGGATCCAGTTGGCTGCACCTATGGAATGGCTGGCTGATAAGCGTAACCTGTCTTTTAAAATCTTATGGTCAACCAGATCAAAGGCGGCTTAGAGATCAAGGAGCCCTTGTCCATAGTCTGTAACAAACTGGATTTAAGATCGAGAAGGGCGGTCTCTGTGCCGTGTGCTGCTCTGAAACCTGACTGCCTATGACCGAAAAGTTTGTGCTTTTCTAGATAGGCTGTAACTCCAAATAAGCATTCCTTTCTATGACTTTTAGTAGGAAAGGCACGTTCGTTATGGGCCGGCAATTAGTGGCCACAGTGGGATCAAGGGACGGTTCTTCCGGTAGTGGAGGAATCCAGGCCTGTTTAATTGGTGGTAGGAGTATGGCCGACCTGAAAGAGGCATTCATGAACTTAGTAATCGGTCGAACCAAGACAGTAGCACATTCCTTGACAGTAACTGTGGGACAGGGGTCCCCTTTACGAGACGTAGGTTTCTGATAATAGCTGTAATGTCTTGCTCGGCGACATTTGAAAATTCAAATGTTGGAAAACCTACCAGGGAAGGATCTCTACTTTCAGATGTAATAGGAACATGTTTGGACTTTTTAGAGATTTCCTGCTGCAATGTGTGAATTGTATTCTTAAGGGCCTCCTGTGGTGTGGATGTGCACCAAGCATCATCTTTCAAGGTGGTATTGTGTGGCTTCACATGCAGAGACTCTAGTTCCCTCAAAACTTTAAACAATACTTTTGAGTCAGAATCTGCAGTAACAATACGATATTTGTAGTATTCCTTTTGTGCTTTGATAAGAACACTCATATTGTTTAGAGATAATCACAAAGTATCTGCTAGTGTTCTGAGCCAACTTTTGCAAGGTTTATTTTTGGCTGCTCGCAGTTCATGTAGCTCTGGCATAAACCAGATTTGGTTGTTGGCCCTAATGCAGATCCTCTGATTTTTTTATTCCGCCATCTTCTCGATGCTGTCAATAGCGTATGATGATAGTGCTCAGCGAGTTCTTGCGCTGATGCAAGAGTATCAGGTGAGTCAAAAGAAGAGCTGAACAATGGAAGCAAAGAGGTTTTGGTGACCTTGCGCATATTGCGTCTAGTGGTCAAAATATGGGTAGGGTGCAATTTGGGTGTCAAGACTAAACAGGCCCACTAAACCTAATAAAGAAGTGATCTGACCATGGGCCTGGGGATCTATCAGGCTTATTGATGGTTACGCCATGAGAACATAACCAGTCTAGCGTGTGTTCTCCTACGTGTGTCGGAACCGTGATGTGCTGACTAAAGCCTAAATTGGCTAATGCTTGAGTGAGGGAGTTAGCAACAGGCTATGTGCTGTCCTCCAGCCAGTAAGTGAAGTCACCAAGTAACAGAATATCAGAGAAGGGTTTAAAGGAGAGTTCCGGGACTTTTTTTTTATTGTCCCTACGGTTCGGCCATGTGTTTTTAAGCATAACTCGGTAGATCGTAGAAAACTTTCCTATGGACCTTACCCGACTTTTCGTCCATTAACGCACTCGAAATCAGCCGCCATATTCTGATAATCCTATCATTTCCCCCCATCGCCCTGGCTCACCTGCTTTTGCGGCACTAAATCAAATCCCCCGCCCCTGAAACAGACTTTATCAAAACATTCATATTCCCCGCCTCTATCCGTGACGTGACTGTGCTGCGTAGGCAAACGCGCCCAGGCGTCTTCTACGCGACTCCACACAGAACCCGGAAATCAACACAGATCAGCTCACAACACAGCGCGCCACAATTCGGAATATGAAACTGTACTTTTAAATCAAACCGCAAGATTGTAAATTTGGTAAAGTACATTTATTTGACATCAAATGTTTAGAGAATATTCAGCGATTTTCTTTTTTATTTGCTCACGTTCCAAAAAGTTCGTTTTGAGGCACGCGATGTTCCTTTGCTGTACACAGGGTCTTAGATCATCTCACAATACAGCGCCACAATTCGGAATATGAAACTGTGGTTTAAAAGCAAACTGCAAGATTGTACATTTGGCAAAGTACATTTATTGGACATCAAATGTTTAGAGAATATTCAGCGATTTGCATTTTTCTTTGCTCTCGATCCAAAATAGTTCGTCTTGAGGCAAGCGATGTTCGTGTGCAGTACACAGGGTGTTGGTTTACGATAAAATAAGCTCTTCGGTCTCACTGATAATCGCATGGCTGTTCCAACAACGAGGCACTAGGCCACCACAACGGTATGTATGTTGCATCTAGCCATTAGTACCGCGTAAGGGCATACTTGTACTTGGCGATCGTCCCATAAAATGGTCAGGGTGGTAACGTTGTTCACGCGGAGAAGCAACTGGCGGTTGAAAAACCCATCCACCGGTGTCTGGTACTCGTGACACACACAATAATGAGTGATGTACCTGTTTTAAAAACATAAAAAATGAAATTAGTCTCACCATCAGATCTTTATTAAAATTATTCATTTTATATATTAGGTCGGGAAATTATTTCATAGCTAGGACAGTGCAACTGGGTATTATACGTCATTTCCAGTAACCCACCCCCTCTCCTCCGCCTTTTTCACAGCCGCCTGAGCGCCAGTGGACCACTTCGTCACTGATATGATATAATATGGCATTTGCAACGCGCCTATACACAAGTGTTTCAAGGCGTGGCGAGGCAGGGAGGGGGGGGAACAAGGAGAAGACAGACAACGATCCTACTAGGCCAGGTGTCATTCAGATCGCACAAGTGCAGGGGTAGGGGGAAGGTAAAAGTGCAAGGGGAAGGGGAGTGGGGAAGTGGAGTACAAGGTAAGTAGCATAAAATAATAAATACATAGGGCCAGCTGGTGGCGAGTGCAAGGTAAGTGCAGAACAAGTGCTGGGAAGGGGAGGCTGTAGGATACTGGGACAGTCCCCCAGTGCAGGGGTTGACAGGGAGGCAGTGCAGGTGGAGAGTGGAAGGGCCCAGGACTGAGGTCGCAGACAGTGGACCAGTTGTAGCAGGGGAGAGGGATAGAGAAAGCAGAAGCAAAGAGTAAGGTTTTGAGGTGCTTCCGTAAAAGGAGATTGTTCTCCTCAAGATAGTGCGCGGTACAAAACAATATGCCACATTGAACGAACAAGTACAACTTAACCCGTCTTTAAAGTTACTGTATAGTAATTAAATTGCGGTATAAACTCATCTAAAGAGTTACTTACATTATATTTGCATTTTCCATTGTGTCTGTGCGTAGGGCAGCCCCGAAATACCACTCCTTCTATGCCGACATTATTTCTTCTAATGAACGAACATTAAATGGCTATCGTTTCTGAAATTGTATTCATTATCGTTTCTTACGTTATTGCACCACACCCCCAAAAAGAAGTCTTTCGGGATGGTCCCGGCCTGTCAAGGTCAAATAACAATAGAACCTTATACTGAGTCGTGGGCCATTCCGGCACCCGAGCAAAAAATCAAAGCAGCTGACCTTCACTTTGAACGAGCACACATTCCTAGTTAGCTACATTCAGTGTAAGGCCATCTCACAGGACTTGAAATTTACACTCCATCTTTGCATTTTGTATGCGTGCTTTGCAGCCCCAGAGAACCATAAATACGGAGACATTCTATATTTTTTGAAAAATGATTTATATTACTGTTTGGTTTAATTTAATGCGCAAATGAACAAGGTTGGATAGAAACATTGCATGTACACTGAGCAATCACTTTTATTTACACAATACATAGCTAGACATATTCAATGGGCCTGCGACATGAGGAGACTCGAGAGAACAGACAATCAAATTACAATCATTTAAACCGTGATGTGTATTTCTCAATGAGCTCTTCTTTAGGTGGACATGGAACAGAGGCAATGTTGGGTGGCAATGCAGTTGTCCCCTGCACAGGTTCGTTCACAACTCCATGTATGTGCCTATCTATGACATCCACAATAAGTCTCTCAATAAACTCATATTGCATATCCTCAAACACTGGTTTGATCACCCATTGTTTTCTTCTTTTTGTGAAGGCCTTATTGTATCGAAGCGTCCCTAAAGTTCCGGTCGTCCTACTTTGTTGACGGCCAACATTATGGTTATGTGCCAAGACCGCTAGAAGAGTCCGATTTATCATGCCCTCCATGCCAAAATGCAATCGTTTTGGCCTGTACTTTAGGCACATATTGTGGAACACCTCCAAATCTCCTGTGTGGCAGAATTCCGTGAGTCCCCTCAAATCTCTTGTTATAGTTTTATTAAATACAATATTTTCAATGGCTTTGTGAGTGGGTGATGAAGGAATCAACCACTTCTTCTTCCGTGCCTCCTCTGTGGACAAATGGCCATGTTCACAATTTTGGAAATGTTGGTTTGTGTTCCAACGGTGAACGTTGGTACAGTGTAGCATTACTGACCGCCATTTTTCCAGTAGAATTTCCAACAACCCTCCACATGTTTTTGAGCTCCACCAAAGATGGTTGCTGATTGACTTGGACCACTGTGAAATACCTTGCATATCTTTTTTTTTACCTGCAGCCGACATTTTTTTATTGATTGTTTTTGCAAGATGCCAAACGTCAAATTGGTGATTTATATTTTTGTACTCTTCTCTCATTGTCTTGGCAATTGAAACGTGTCTGTCCGTGGCTATCAGGTCGATCACCATTCCCCGCGATTGTAGTTCTTGCAATGATGCTCCAAAGCCAACTTTCTCCATGGCCACTGAGGATGTACTTTGTGACACCTGCACGACCACCGAACTCACAATTTTCTTACTTTCCATGTCCTGAAAGTGGTAGGTGCAGTACTTGGCTGAAAATCCTGGGCTGTCGCACTGTCCATCACCGGCTAGCCTGAACCGTTTGCCCGCGAATGTACGATCAATAGACATTTTTTCCATTCTCCAAGCTTCGCTAATGGCTGGAAATAGATAATCGGTTTGGTATTTGTAGAACTGAGTTTTCGCAATGAAATGGATTCCCACAAACTGAAAGAAAGACTCTAACTTTTTAAAACTTGAACCACTAAAAAGTGCAGCCGCTGCACAAAGTAGATTGCCTGCTGGCAGTTGCCCCAGCATGGGTTGTGCAGACCATGAGAAAGGATGATATTTTGTACAGGTGGCATGTATTTTAAGGTTAGTGCCTCGAATTGCACGAGTCACATTAATCAATGGCTCCCCACATACTTCCCCACCAACCGAATGCCCACATTTCATCCGAATAATAATATCAATCAAACAACTATCGAATACAATGAATTTGGCCTCTTTCCTTATACTGTCACTCTGCATCCCAGCTGGTTCGGCCTGTAACGTTGAGGACATGTCACTCACATGAAAGGTAGAATCTCTGATATCGTCTTCCGCTATGTTCAGTGATATTGATGGTGTTTCATTGTCGTCCACTTCATTCTCTTCCATTGCAACATCTGTTCCTTCTCCGGCGATGGGTGAATAAAACAATTTCTTAAACTTTCTCGCGGTCTTAGTTTTTCCGGGTGTGGATTCTGTGAATTGATCTCCGACTGCATCCGAACTACCAGGAGGACATTCACTATCAATGGCTGGTGGTGGTATAGCTCCGTTGTCAATCACTTCATATTCTTCCCATTGGCACGATGCATCTCCAGTCTCAAGTCCCTGCCAAAAGGTTTGACAAGCAACATCTCTCGTTCGCTTCACTGTCTGTGTAGATCTAGTTCGTACACCCACTCGCAACTAGAGGACAGATTGGAAAAGGGATGTTCAGTTTAAACACAACTTACAGTATTGAACTATTAACAGTGAACAACAACATAATATAGTGACCAGGACACTAACCTTCTTTTGCTTTCTTTTCTTTGAAACTTTCTTGCCTCGAACTTCAACATCAGGACGCTGTTGCTCCGACTCGTGTGTGCATGTCTCCACTTCCTCTTGCGCTGCAACGACTATATTTTCATGATAAGCACATCCATCACGCACTGACGCTCCATCGACTCCCTGAAACATAGAACTTTCATTAGTATGTATAATAATATCGAAAACACAAAATGTACTTGGGGACCAATACCCACGTACATCTCAATAGCAAAACACGAATGAACGCTTTGTGTAGAACATTCAAACGACAATTATTCACGCATTGTTGATCTAGTTAGATGGAACTGTCAAGATCCATACCTCGGGCTCCTCATAGACTTCCATTGATGATATTATTGAAGATGATGCTTCAGTAACTCCCTGAAACACAGTAATTGCAATAGTATGGTTTTCTATTTTGTTAAAAAGAACATACACTTTGTGCAGGCGTCAACGGCTCATCTAAATAGACCTGCACAAATGATCAGTTAAATAATGGATATCTAAATATGATTCGATTTGCTCGATCGTTGGAAGTGTCACCACCCAGAGATCTGCATCAACTACTAGGGGTGATGTTCTTGTAGAAGAAGCTCCGTCATCTCCCTGAAACATAGTACTTGCGTTAATAAAGAAGGAAGTATAGCGGATGTAATCACGTCATATGATTTCGCTTGATCGAACTGTCAGTATCCATACCTCGAAATGCATAAGAACATCAAGGGACGATGTAACTGCGGTGCACACTTCTGCAAGCTGTTGCGCAGACCCGTAACTGCATGCTCCCCCTTCTTCTTGGACTAATGCTCCATCGACTCCCTGAAACATAGGACTTTCATTAGTAATGAACACAATATTGAAAAAAGAAGACACATAGGAGGGCGACGACAGAAGGACATATCAATGGCTAAAAACGAAAGAAACATTGTGTGTAACAATCACGCTACAAGAATGCAAGATCTGATGATCTCCATCGATGGAACTGTCCGGAAACGTACCTCGAGCATCTGAGTGACATCAACGGTTGTCGTCAATACGTTGGACTCCTCAGCATCTCCCTGAAAGACAGTACTTGCATTATTTTGGATAACAATAATTATAACTGAAAACAAAGACTAGAGGACGAGTACAAGGGTGTACCATTGGGTAAAATAATTACACGATAAATTAAAACTATTGATTTACATGCCTAAAACAAGTCAGTGGCAGAATAGCCAAGTAAGATTACCCGATAGGCGCTTGAAGTGGCTGATGACTGCAATAACGACACGGATGGAGAATCTTCCGCCTTCATATTGAGTGGATACATAAATGGGGAAATTATTGTTAGCTAATGCTACACACTACCGCAAGGCCGAGAGATAAATACGTAAACTTGACTCACCAGTGGAGGGATGTGGACGAATAGAGTGGGAATAGCGGTTGAGAGCAATTTTCGCCTCGCTCGCGGTGTGTTCTTCTTTATTAGCAATGATGTGGAGTACATGTCTGAGCTAAAGTGCCTGCTGCAGATGCGGTATCGATCACCCCTCTTGTCCGCAAAGACTTCTAGGACTCTACTTTCAAGCTCAGACGGTGGATATCCACAATATCGGACCCATTCTCTTATCTGATCTATTGTCTTAAGGAAAACATGCATTATAGTACCTTCAGATTTATTATGGGTCTTCGAAGGGCAACCGCCAATGGAACAGGCAGGCATTGTGGAAAGTTCTGAAAAGTAAAGATCAACAATTCTCTATGAATACCAATGTAAACTCAGAACATGTGACTAGTTCCTTGCATGTACTGTCTTGAACGAAAAGAAATTGGACGCAAAATGATTATGGTACATGGCCTTACCTTGACGAACAAACAGTTAGATGCAGGGATCAGAGTAGTTTCTTGTCATAGAACAGGGAGCAGTTGCAAACTGAGGAGTTTCCTCGAAGTGTTCACGGAAGTTCACAGAGACGAAGAGCAGATAACCAGCACCTTCACGGGTTGACTAGCAAAGCGCAAAGAAGTGCTCATAAGAAATATGAAGTGGGTTATAAAGAATTCGAAACAGGGGTGTGTTTGTGAATGAATGACGTGTATATGTCGTGGCATTATGCGGTTTGCAGGGGGCCGTCCAGCGTGAGGGGGGATGCTTGGCAGGAGACACGGGGTCTGGAGGTAGACATGGGAACAACAACCCATGCTCTATAGACCACTTTGAAGTGTACATGGTGTTTGGCACCTCTTGGCCTTTATCGCTCCCTGACAGCTCCACTTGCCAGCACAAGTACCCCGGTGCGAACTGCCTTTGATAGGGCGGGGGTGGATTGGGGCGGTGGTCGTGCAGACAAGACACAGGAAGACTCGTGAATGGAGACACACTTATGTGGATTGCAGGGGGCCGTCCAGCGTGAGGGGGGATGCTTGGCAGGAGACACGGGGTCTGGAGGTAGACATGGGAACAACAACCCATGCTCTATAGACCACTTTGAAGTGTACATGGTGTTTGGCACCTCTTGGCCTTTATCGCTCCCTGACAGCTCCACTTGCCAGCACAAGTACCCCGGTGCGAACTGCCTTTGATAGGGCGGGGTGGATTGGGGCGGTGGTCGTGCAGACAAGACACAGGAAGACTCGTGAATGGAGACACACTTATGTGGATTACAGGGGGCCATCCAGCGTGAGGGGGGATGCTTGGCAGGAGACACAGGGTCTGGAGGTAGACATGGGAACAACAACCCATGCTCTATAGACCACTTTGAAGTGTACATGGTGTTTGGCACCTCTTGGCCTTTATCGCTCCCTGACAGCTCCACTTGCCAGCACAAGTACCCCGGTGCGAACTGCCTTTGATAGGGCGGGCGTGGATTGGGGCGGTGGTCGTGCAGACAAGACACAGGAAGACTCGTGAATGGAGACACACTTATGTGGATTGCAGGGGGCCGTCCAGCGTGAGGGGGGATGCTTGGCAGGAGACACGGGGTCTGGAGGTAGACATGGGAACAACAACCCATGCTCTATAAACCACTTTGAAGTGTACATGGTGTTTGGCACCTCTTGGCCTTTATCGCTCCCTGACAGCTCCACTTGCCAGCACAAGTACCCCGGTGCGAACTGCCTTTGATAGGGCGGGGGGGGTGTGTGGATTAGGGCGCTGGTCGTGCAGACAAGACTCGTTTGCCGCAGGGCCTCACCAAGGAGAGGCCATCTCACTGCATGTAAGAGGCAGGGTGAAGGATCTAGTACATGGAAGGCAGGGGGGTGAGTTTATAAATACCTCAGCCTCCCAGGAGAATATATGGGTGCAGTTCACCCTGGAGACCCTGGATGCCTAGGCAGTTAGGCAGCAACAGGCTGGCCTGTGGTGGCAAGGCGGCACGGCCCAGAGGGGGTCATCTCTGTACCCGGTGACCAAAAGGATGATTTATTATGATCAACCATATTGATTATTTACCTATAACCATGTTTTGTATCAATAAAATCCAACGGCCTTCCTTTTATTGCCAACGCTTGAACAAAGTGGTGTGGTAAGTATTTTTGGGGGAGGAGGCAAGGCCGGGAGGCTTGATGCCAACCCGCAAAATAACATATGTATGTCTGCTGCATATGGGTTCAACGGTTATGTGGATTGAAGGTGGGCGGCCAGCGTGAGGGAGGATGCTGGCCGGAGACATGTGGTGTGACAAGACAAGGCACAGGAAGACTATTCAATGGAGACACACTAGATTCATTTAAAAAATCAAAACAACCATTGTTAAAATATATGTTGGGTTTTATTTTAGATCTTAATTTCAATAGAACATAAATAATAAACATTACACATTGTAAAGTTCCGGTTGCAGCACATCCAGGGAAAATCCGCGGTATTGTCCACTGTCGCTGGGGAAATGTTGTCTAATGGCAAGTACCGCACAGGCAGGTATTACTCTCCGAACGCGGTGTCCGAGCCTCCCGTGAAGCCACCAAGTGAAGCAACGATAGGCCACCAGCCTGTACCACCTGTGAAAATGAAAGATGCAAACTGTATTAAAATGACAAAACTTTCTTATCACTGTCGATTCAGGTAAAAAATGTCATTCTGCTTTGAAAAAAATTCTATCTAGAAAATGCACAATATGGAACCAATTTACATGCATTCGAATGATATGTAGATGTAATTTTATATGTGGGAGACGACCATGAAATAGTAGTGGCATCACTGACATCACAACCAGAGTATACTTACTCGTTACTCGGATTACGCGGACGAACAGTGCCGCGAAGTTCGTGCATAAGCACCATCATCATCCTCAACACGGTCCGTGAGAGGCAGGCTTCTCTGAACTCTGGCAGCTCGGTGATGCATTGCGGACTTGGCTCGCCTTCCGAAATGTAGGCCAAGCACCCGGAATTTTCACGGCAGCAGCAGTTCTCCTCCTCAGTTGGCATTAGCTCGCACCGATTGCACGTGCACCAGGTGGAGACGCCGTCCATGCGACATGGTCCAGGCTCTTCATCCGTTGACTGGTCCTCCCAACTGCCGTCCGAATCCCCATCGTTTTCGCGTGCTTGCCTTTCCAGTAGTTCTTCCTCGGTGTACTCGGGCTCGTACATATACGGCATTATTGTAGCCATTGTGTGGTAAAGAAAGTAAAATAATTTACAGAGATGGTACAGGTGTTCACAAGGCCTAGAAGCGGCGAATGTAGCTGACCAGAGCACAGAAACGCGTCACAGAATACTCAAAGTAACACAGCGAGAGTAATGGAATCGAAAATCTGCTGCTGTGTGTTGTGAAACGGTGTGTTTATACTTATTGAGGAAAGAGGCGTCCTGCCATTTCCATGGCGACACTTCATTAGCTGAGGCGCAGCGATTGTTGACACGAAACGTGCTTTGGCGTTGGGAAATGGGCGGTACGCGTCTGCTGATGTCAGGCTCAGGGGCGGGGGATTTGATTTAGTGCCGCAAAAGCAGGTGAGCCAGGGCGATGGGGGGAAATGATAGGATTATCAGAAAATGGCAGCTGATTTCGAGTGCGTTAATGGACGAAAAGTCGGGTAAGGTCCATAGGAAAGTTTTCTACGATCTACCGAGTTATGCTTAAAAACACATGGCCGAACCGTAGGGACAATAAAAAAAAAGTCCCGGAACTCTCCTTTAAGTACTGACGTAAGAAGGTGGCATATCGTTAGGTGTTCTACACGGGATGTAAATCTGTACGCAACACAGGGATCGACTAACAACTTCATCAGCATCGATTCTGATCCTTCAGGAGCTTCAATATGTATATCATGAATATTAAGAGAGTTATGAAGAATCCCCGCCCCCCTCCCTTTGACGAGAATGGAATAACCATCAGAGACAGTGAGAAGTAGGTTAGGGCCCAAAGACCCCGAGAGCCAGGCTTCTGTGATTTCTAGGATATCAATGTTATTTTCTGAGATACATTCAGATATCTTAATAGCATGTTTGACCAACGTGCGTGCACTAATTAGTGCGCAAGTTCGATTTGTATCTTTTTCTAAGGCATCGAATTGTGACAAGGACGGGTCAAGTCCATCTTGAATACATTCCCTGATGGGAGTCTATATGTAGACACGAGTGGTCAAAGTGAGCGGGAACGGTCGGGAACGCAGTTCCACTACTTTTCTTAAATGTGTTGAACGTTTCTCCCTGCCCGGGTCACGATTCCACTTCTGTTTTTTGGTACACTTCTACCACTGGTAGACACAGACACCCTATCATTCCTCATTGTCTTTATATTGAGATCCAAAATGAACGTCACACTGTGGTCTGCTACAAACAAACATCTCAAGTGAAGTCTATGTATTGCGCCAGGCTAGTTAACGACCCAGCATTACATAAATCACAAATAACAATCATTTATCACACCACCTACACATCTGTTATCATTCTCACAGCTTTCTTTCATTTTAAGTGAGCTTTCTTTACACCTTTTGCTTGATTGTTTATTTCACATTTAGTAGTCATTAATGGTGCCGACTCCCTCCAAGCAGTGCACAGTAATTTAATTATAACTTGTTATTTCAATTGTAAACTGTTGGTGTCCGTAATTGTTCCATCATTTGGTAGGCGCGATGTTGGAGTGCCACGTATTATGGAAATTGCACAATGACAGCAGCTGCTATGAGAAGCCGTGAACTGACCCCGCACGGCTCGCATTCAGAGCATCATATTGCCTTGGGTAATCGGGATCCGGCACCCAGATTTGGAATCATTTCTCCAGAGACTATAGTTAACCTTGGGTAGATGAAGACGGAGGTTTCAATATGGTGCATATTGTTGGTCTGGGAGACCCAATAGAAAGTTAATAATGTTCTGGGTGGGGGATGGGGCGTGTACTTGAAGAACAAGAAGAGACTCAAGATGGAGGGAATTAGACAGAGGAACTCGAGCTTCGCCTCAACTCCAGATTGCAAATCTGGTTAGGTGGCCATAACGGATTTAATGAGAAGTTTCTTAGCGCAGACCCGGGGATCGAACCGGTGGTGCTCTGCGTTGTCTTGCTTCCAAGGCAAGCACATTGCCCCTGAGCTATCCTGCCAACACATTGGCCTTCATAACTGCAGTAGATACATATATGTGTGAGCAGAATTAGCCATTTCAGCCAAGTCACATGCAGCCAGGCACCACCCAATAGCTACTGCTGAATTCACCTCCAGTTTAGAACCATAACGACAATGCATTTTGGGTATGCAAATTAGCTCACATGTGATGTCTTTGCTACAAAAAAATGTAATGTAATTGACTATAGGACAGTGTTTTTTCAACTCTTGCTCAACATGCCCCAAAGATCCAACCACACGGGTTCAGACTATTCTGCACTGATGATCCCTAAAAAGGTCATGCCTGTCATGGGTTGAAAAAACAAGTGATAAGTAAAATAGCACTGCCCTCCAGAGAAAGACATTTTCCTAGAGCGAAGAATTGACGTTTGAGCTCAATTGAACACCCACAGTGCATTGCCGATGTGGCTCTGACGAGGTGGTGAACTTCCAGTAAAGGCTACTGGGTGTAGTTGTGCAGTGTGTGTGACTTGACTGAAATGTCCCATCCTGAATATATATATATATAATATATATATATATATATAACACGGTTATGGTTAAATTGCTAATCCCATAAGAAGAGAACTTTTTGGGCGGCTTATAACTTCGCTCCCCCTGGACGAATCCTCACTAAACTTTGCGCACAGCTACAGATCAAACCGCTGGACAGATTTCCACCAAAATTATGATCAAAAAGTAGGTCTAAAAAAAATAATAATTTGTGATATCTATGTCTGCTCCATGGTCACACTTCCCTGTTCGCTCCGCGGACAAGATAACGATTGGTTAATCGGGTGCGTCATGTCCGCGGACATGTGACGTGTTCGCTCATTGGATGGTGAAGAGCGTGAAGTGCGTCAGATTGTTTCAATGCGCCTGCCATCTTTCATCCGTGTTTTGATGTCCACGGACATCGTCGCAAAAACATAAAAAAACACAACATTGCACTTGTTAAACTTATCAAATACTGTCTCGGAAGGTGAGGGTTGATGAGGCTGGGATGGGATGTGGCAGCAAGAAGTGAAAAAGTGGTGTTTTTTTGTCACAAAAGTTATACCGTACATTTGGAGGTGTCCTCAAAAGTCCAGGCAAAGGACTAATGTGTCTGTGTTACAATGTATTTAAAATAATATTGGAGTCAGAATGGCGCCCCCTAGAGTTTGGCATCTGAGGCAGCCACCTGCAGTGTTTGATGGAAATAGCGGTCCTGCACGTGTATGCGAGTACCATGAATGCGTTGAGCCATGTTGTTGTAAAGTGAGAATGTATTTGGATTCTGAGTGAAGGTCACCAGCTTTGATTTTTGGTTGCGAGCTAAGGAGGCCCCCGCATTGTACTGAAACTATAAGGGTCAATAGTTTTTTGACCTTGAGGGAAAGGGAATATTTAGTAAGAATGTAGGGAGAGGAGGTTTGGAATAAAGAACATTTGATAAGGTTATGCATTCCAAATGTTTGCAAGGAACATGTTAAATCAGTTCATGCAGATTCTTTGGTGGGAGCGCATTGAGCATTGCAGTCTGCGTTACATGAAGAGAATGGAGACGGTGAATATCATGTAAGTTTGCTCTTGACGAATGTATACCGGAACAAGCTTTAATTTATTAATATCTGAACATTACTTTTGGCAATGTAACTGAAGTAGTATCTTTCTGTGTGGTTGTCATTTTTTGGTGGTTATGGGGAGTGCAGAACCTAGGTGTATGTAAACTACCACTAGAGTTACCCAGGTTCAACGCTACGATTTCTTTAAATTGTTATGTATGACCATATCGATTTATGTATCAGTTTCTATGTTTTTTTTGTCTTTTTTGAGATTGTTTGCTGTGTGTGCTAATCGTTAGTTTAAACTGTATGCCGAATTAACCAATCAATAGATGTATTGTAATAATGTTTGGGTATTGATACATATTTTCTGTTATGTTTTCCAAATAGCTACATGCTGCCTTTCGGCGATTGCCATGGATTCCAGATGTTAACTGATGGATTTTTTATTCGCCAGGTGCACGTGGGCATCAACGGCTACATCACCGTGACTGTTTTGTGGGACGATTGCCCAGGACCATGTTTCCGTATGCTGCACTAGCGAGTAGGAGTAAAATAACATCTTTTATGGTGGTCTAGGCCCAAGTTCATGCCGACGCCCTGGAATTCACTGTTCGACCCAAGCGGTTCCTTTATCGAAAACGAACACTTTGTGTATGGGAAAAGAACAATGTGTGTCTCACGATTAACATTTTCGATCAAGAGCTAAGAAACAAATTTGCAATTTGATTGAATATGGGAATAGTCGGATGTTCTCAGAGAGTTCATTGTCTAATAAAAATACTTTATAAATTGTACAGTGTTATTGTTTTCTTTTAAAGACCGGTTTATTATTTCGATTTGTGAAGTGCTATGTTGTTAGTCGAAGTGTGTAGATTTTCAGGTTCTGCGTCACGGCACATAGGTGATTATGGCGGATTTGGGTACGCTGAAGAGGAACGTCACTGAGAAAGGTGTTGAATATCACTAGGGTTGGTTATGTGAGAGTCAGGGGCGGAGCATATGATTTAATGACACCAGGGCAGTTTACCTTAGGCAGATGCAGCAATGGATAAGAATAGCACAAGCTGGACGCGCCCTGCTGTCAGATTTCGTATGTTTCTAAAAGAGTAAAAATGAGGTAAGGTGCTTTGGAAATGTTTGCGATAGATGAACGTGTGTACAAAAATACATGGTCGAACTCTCGGGACCATAATATTTTCCGAGCGTTGCACTTATGACATGATGTTTGGGGAGCTGAGGGGTAATGCTGATGGGTGGAATATTTCTGACGTGATTTCGAATAAGTTTACAAAGTTTGGTGGGATTTTGTGCACACCTTATGTGACAAATCATTTGTGTATTGTTTTTACAGTTTTGAAAAAATAAAATGTGGGTGGAATTCCAGCAAATTTGCGTTAGGCTCCTTTGCAACGATCGAAAAGCATGGTTTTGCAAATGTGGCAGTGTTTTCTTATTTGGCAAGTGTCATAATGTAGTTAAAAAAAATAGCGGTAGAGCTTTACTGAGTGAGGGGTAGGCTGTAGCCAAGGGCAGTGGCCAGAATGTCGGGGTCATGGTATAAGGTCATGATGCAGACAATGTGGCTACTGGCTATGACCAGAAGGGACAAAACATAGGATTGAAGTGGCCATGTCCACATGGGACTGGCTTTGTGGTAAAGTTGTTTGAAATTAGGATAGATTTGAAAGGGAAGAGAAATGTGCTTGTGGGAAAATGGTCACAGGGTTTTGTTTTTGGCTTTTGCAGGCTGCCATGGAAAGCAAAGAGGGGCCTGTATGGAAACCTCGCCTCTCTTTCCATGGTGGCCATCTTGGAAAAGGATTTTACTTACTAAACCGGGACGCCAAAGGCGACCCGGTGTAGGACGAAAAATCCTCTTTTTCAGTAGCACAGGTTACCGCTTTGGAAACCTAGCCTGCTAATGGCATTCATCCCCTATTTTTTGGGGCTGGAATAGGGGGTAATGGTCAGAGACCTCGTTATGCACCCTTGCTTCGATTGGGCTGATAACTTGGACTGCTGGCCCTTTATCCACCGTTCCAGTCCCTGGAATGGAGCATGAACGCCACAATATTCCCATTAGCATAACACAAAATGCAAATGGAAATGTTGGAAAATCTTATTGCGTCTATGTACTTTACTAGAAATATAAAGTAGATGGAGTCTATGCCTTTTTATTTTAGTTTTTATTTTAAACTTTGAAAGGTGGTTCCTAAAGGAATGTTTATTTTGTTTTTGGATGGCTTTTTTTTTGTCAGGACAGCTAAGAACGAAAGTTGGGGAGGGAACTGAGGGAAGAGGAACCAAATACTAATACGGAGGGCCAGGTGGACGGGGGAAAATGGTTGCATGTGTGTTATTTCTAAAGTAGGATGCAGTGTTTCTCATGCTCCTTGATTACAGCACGGTGGTGTCTCTTGGGGAGGAGTTATGGCGTTAGCTGATGTCATTTTAAGATAAATAGCAGTGTTGCTAAAAGTATGTACTGTGCAGTAGATTGTTAATGGCTGAGTAAGAATAGGTGTTGGAGCTGTGCAAGGGAAATGTTGAAGTTGCAAGTTTCTACATCAGTAGAAAATGTAGTTCCACACTGTCCACGAAGCACAGATCTTACTGTGAAGTTCGTACGGGTTCTCGGACACGTTATCATGCTGTGTGCCAGCATATGGTCATGTGGCATTCTCCGGAAGGTGTGCAATGAAATTAGATGTTCGTAGACATTATGGTTACGTTGCACTACTAGAAACCTATGAAATTCAGTAAAAAAACTTTGTTAAAGGGGCGTTATGGTTAAGTTGCGCTTGGAAAAACCTATGAAATTCAGTAAAAAAAAAATGTGTTAAAGGGACGCTATGATTCCAAGTAAAACCGAAAAACATCAGTGATGTCATCAATGACATTTGTCTTGTCATCTTTGATGTCCTGGGTGTTAGTCTTAGCAGTACACGGTGGTGGCGCGAGTTATGGTTGCCTAGCTTACCATAACTGGCACATTTCAAGGGTTTTTCGGTTTTACTTGGAACCATAATGTCCCTTTAACAACGTTTTTTTTACTGAATTTCATAGGTTTTTAGTAGCGCAACTTAACCATAACGTCCCTTTTAACAAAGTTTTTTTTAACTGATATTTATATATATATATATATATATATGGACATAAAAATACACACAAATACATACTCATCTCGCATACATTTTCACTGAAATACAACTTTCGTTGAAGGGGCGTTACGGTTGCAGTGCATTGTTTCTAAAACAACCATAACATGGCTGCTGCCATGCACTGTTCATGTTGTCGCAAGTTGTGCTAAATGACATCCAAAATAATATTTTGAAAATCATCTTTGTGGTCCATTTAGGCTTTGTCCTTGTTTTGTTTGGCCCTTGTAACATAAGTAAAACTCGACATAGGCAGTTTGACATAACCCAGGCACCTTTCAGCCACTAAGACCAACATTAGACTATGTTTGGGGTCTGTGGGTCCGGAGACGGGTACTTAGCCATTATAGACTAGCATGTCCACAAGCCCCACACAAACCCTTCTCATGGACTATATGCCCCAAACTGGGTAAACAGGCCCGCAGAGACCCAGCTCATACCCTCCCTGAGCCTCTTTGCCCTGAGTTGGATTGGCAGGCCGACACAGACCCGGCTCATACCCTCCTCGAGTCTCTTTGCTCTAAGATGGATCAGCGGGCAGACACAGACCCGGCTCATACCCTCTTTGAGCCTCTTTGCTCTGAGTTGGATCAGCGGGCCCGAAAACACCAAGCTCATACCCTCCTCGAATCTCTTTGCTCTGAGTTGGATCAGTAGGCCCGCACAGACCCAGCTCATACCCTCCTCGAGGCTCTTTGCTCTGAGATGGATCAGCGGGTCGACACAGACCGAGCTCATACTTTCCTCAAGTCTCTTTTCCCTGAGTTGGATCAGCGGGCAGATACAGACCAAGCTCATATCCTCCTTAAGTCTTGTTGCTCTGAGTTTGATCTGCAGGCCCGACACAGACGAATCGCATACCCTCCTCGAGGCTCATTGCTCTGAGCTAGATCAGCAGACCCACAGAGACCCAGCTCATACCCTCCTTGAGCCCCTGCTCTGAGTTGGATCAGCGGGCCCGCACAGACCCAGCTCATACCCTCCTCGAGGCTCTTTGCTTTGAGCCAGATCAGCAGACCCACAGAGACCCAGCTCATACCCTCCTTGAGCCCCTGCTCTGAGTTGGATCAGCGGGCCCGCACAGACCCAGCTCATACCCTCCTCGAGGCTCTTTGCTCTGAGCTAGATCAGCAGACCCACAGAGACCCAGCTCATTATCTCCTCGAGCCTCTTTGCTCTGAGTTGGTTCAGCGGGCCTGCACAGACCAAGTTCATACCCTGTTTACCCCCCTGCTCTGAGTTGGATCAGCGGGACGCAGAGACCCAGCTCATACCATCCTCGAGCCTCTTTGCTCTGAGATGGATCAGTGGGCCCGCACAGACCCAGCTCATACCCTCCTCGAGCCTCTTTGCTCTGAGTTGGATCAGCGGCCCGCACAGCCCCAGCTCATACCCTCCTCAAGCTTCTTTGCTCTGAGTTGGATCAACGGGCCCACACAGACCCAGCTCATACTCTCCTCGAGCCTCTTTGCTCTGAGTTGGATCAGCGGGCCTGCACAGACCAAGTTCATACCCTGTTTACCCCCCTGCTCTGAGTTGGATCAGCGGTACGCAGAGACCCAGCTCATACCATCCTCGAGCCTCTTTGCTCTGAGATGGATCAGTGGGCCCGCACAGACACAGCTCATACCATCCTCGAGCCTCTTTGCTCTGAGTTGGATCAGCGGGCCCGCACAGACCCAGCTCATACCCTCCTCGAGCCTCTTTGCTCTGAGTTGGATCAGCGGGCCAGCACAGACCCAACTCTCATACCCCCCTCAAGTCTCTTTGCTCTGAGTTGGATCAGCAGATCCAAACAGCACCAGCTCATAACCTCCTTGACCCCCTACTCTGAGTTGGATCAGCGGGTCCGCACAGACCCAGCTCAAACCATCCTCGAGCCTCTTTGCTCTGAGATGGATCAGTGGGCCCGCACAGACCCAGCTCATACCATCCTCGAGCCTCTTTGCTCTGAGATGGATCAGTGGGCCCGCACAGACCCAGCTCATACCCTCCTTGCGCCTCTTTGCTCTGAGTTGGATCAGCAGGCCCGCGCAGACCCATCTCATACCCTCCTCGAGGCTCTTTGCTCTGAGTTGGATTAGCAGTCCCACACAAACCCAGCTCATACCCTCCACAAGCCTCTTTGCGCTGAGTTGGACCAGCCTGCCCGCACAAACCCAGCTCATACCCTTCTCGTGCCTCTTTGCACTGAGTTGGACCAGTGGGTCCTCACAGACCCAGCTCATACTCTCCTTGTGCGTCTTTTCTCTGAATTGGACCGGCGGGCCCCACACAGACCCAGCTCATACCCTCCTTGCGCCTCTTTGCTCTGAGTTGGATCAGCGGGCCCACACAGACCCAGCTCATACCCTCTTCGAGGCTCTTTGCTCTGATCTAGATTAGCAGGCCCGCACAGACCCATCTCATACCCCCTTGTGCTTCTTTGCTCTGAGTTGGATCAGCGGGCCTGCACAGACCCAGCTCATACCCTCTTGAAGGCTCTTTTCTCTGAGCTAGATCAGGGGGCCTGCACATCCCAGCTCAGACCCTCCTCACGCCTCTTTGCTCTGAGTTGGATCAGCGGGCCCGCACAGACCCAGCTCATACCCTCCTGGAGACTCTTTGCTCTGAGCTAGATCAGCAGACCTGCACAGACCCAGCTCATACCCTCCTGGAGGCTCTTTGCTCTGAGCTCGATCAGCGGGCCTGCACAGACCCAGTTCATACCCTCCTCAAGCCTCTTTGCACTGAGTTGGACAAGCGGGCCCTGACAGACCCAGCTCATTCCCTTCTCGCATCTCTTTGTACTGAGTTGGACCAGCGGGCCCGCACAGACCCAGCTTATACCCTCCTCGAGGCTCTTTGCTTTGAGCTAGATCAGCAGACCTGCACAGACCCAGCTCATACCCTCCTGGAGGCTCTTTGCTCTGAGCTAGATCAGCGGGCCCGCACAGACCCTGATCATACCCTCCTCGCGCCTCTTTGCTCTGAGTTGGACCAGTGGGCCCGCACGGACCCAGCTCACCCCATCCTTGATCCTCTTTCCTCTGAGTTGGACCAGTGGGCCCACACAGACCCAGCTCATACCCTCCTTGATCCTCTATGCTCTGAGTTGGATCAGCGAGCCCACACAAACCCCGATCATACCCTCCTCGCACCTCTTTGCTCTGAGTTGGACCAGCGGGCCCACACAGACCCAGCTCATACCTTCCTCGAGCCTCTTTGCTCTGAGTTGGATCAGCGGGCCGCACAGCCCCAGCTCATACCCTCCTCAAGCCTCTTTGCTCTGAGTTGGATCAGCGGGCCCACACAGCCCCAGCTCATACCCTCCGCGCGCCTCTTTGTTTTGAGTTGGATCAGCGGGCCCGCACCGCTCCAGCTCATACCCTCTTAAAGCCTCTATGTTCTGAGTTGGATCAGTGGGCCAGCACAGACCCAGCTCTCATACCATCCTCGAGCCTCTTTGCTCTGAGTTGGACCAGCAGGCCAGCACAGACCCCGATAATACCCTCCTCGAGCCTCTTTGCTCTGAGTTGGACCAGCGGGCCGGCACAGACCCAGCTCATCCCATCCTCGCACCTCTTTGCTCTGAGTTGGACTAGCGGGCCCACACAGATCCAGCTCATACTCTACTCGAGCTGGGACCCACAAGCCCCAAGCTATTTCCAAAGGCCTCCCAATGAAATGGCACTGACCCAGTTGTGGCCCATATGCCTCAATCAAGGTATGTGGACCCCCTAGGATCTGGATATTGGCCCACAGGCCCCAAGTCCGGTTTACATGCCCACACAGGCCCAGACAAACCAATCATATCCGGGCCAGGAGCCATGGGCTGCGATTTCTTGCCCACTGCACTGGAGCTGGCCCCACAGGTGTACTCAGAACCAGATCCGGCACAGAGCCAGCTTGGGGCACTTGAGCCCCACCTCAGGTCCACGCAGTGCACTGGCCTGGGTCAGACAGGTCTGCTGGCCATGATGGGCCCTGCTCATCTAGAGAGGCGGGGAGAGCAGACGAGGAAGGTAACCAATGAGAGAGAAGGGCCTTTCATCACAGCTGACCCTCTACAGTAAACAAACCAGTTCCAGCAGAACTGACCCAGAACCGAGGAGTGACAAGGTCCAGATTCAGGAAAGATTGAAGCAATTGATGCTTTGATGTGCACATTAAGTTACCATTACATATGTAGAGATATTTTCAGATAATGACATGAATACATCAAATCTTAGAGTCAGTGGGCCTCATTCCGAGTAGGGCAGTAAGGGTTAACGGTCACCAGTAACGAGACCGGTGCCGTTAAACCCTTACCGCCTTACTACGAGTTCCCTTTGCGGGTCCTTCCTTAACGCCTGCTTTTAGCAGGCGTTAAGGAAGGACCCGCAAAGGCACTCCGGGGTCAATAACGGTACCGTAATTTACGGTACCGTCATTGCCGCCTCCCCCATCCCCATTGAGCCCTATGGGGGCTCAAATGGGAATGGGGAATGGCCCTGGTGAATGGGGAATTACCGGTCCCTCCGACCTCGGAATGGACCGGTAATTACTCCATTCACTAGGCCAGAGTTTGGACGAGTTCGGAGGCAGCCATGCCGCAAATAGCAGCGTGCTTACCTCCGAACTCGGAATGAGGCCCAGTAGGATTATTAATTACAAAAACAACTTTTAAATCTGTGTTAAATAGGAATGTGCATTGTGTTGGCTTAAAGCAAACTCATCCAAACTGAAAGTTAGAATGTATTCTTTTTTGTTCCAATGTCAGGACTTTTTCTATGAGATGTCTGTTTCAGAAGACTGCTGTGGCCATCCGTGATTAAGACAGACACGCTACATTCTCTCATGTGTGAGCTTCCGGATATTTCACAGTTAAAAGTCTACTTTTTCTCAAAGGTACATGCCACTGATGACTTTAGAAAGACACAGCCGGGAGTCTCCCGGAAACTCGAAATTCTAGGAAAGTGACATATGTCTATAAAAATAGGGTTTTTATTTTTAGAACAAACGTGGACACGTCTCACTGAATTCCTATCAAGGTGGCGTTCTCTAGTTAATGCGAGGGCACACATTGACTTCACGATTCATGAGAAATTCCCCAAAGCAACATATAGATGGACTAGGCACTACAGATAAACAGACCATGATGGACGCTCATCTCGGCCAAAAGTGCATTTATTCTGTAGTAAAGATTCCGAATTCTTCAATTGGTGGCACTTATTTATTAATATTTGTTTAGTCTTATTTTTGAAAGGGCTCCATTTCCAAAACGAATGGAAGAGGCGAGTGGGACGAGAAGGGCTTTACAAGACGAGGAAAAGGGCATGACAAGGCGAGGTGAAAGGTATTACGAGGCATGGGCAAGGGCAAAACAAGGCAAAGGGAATGGTATGACAAGGCGAGGGGAAGGGCGTGACAAGGTGAGGGGAAGGGCATGACAAGGCGAGGGGAAGGGCATGACAAGGCATGGGGAAGGGCATGACAAGGAGAGGTGAAAGGTATTACGAGGCGTGGGGAAGGGCAAAACAAGGTGAAGGGAAGGGTTTGACAAGGCGAGGGGAAGGGCATGACAGGGCGAGGGGAAGGGCATTACACATTGAGGGAAGGGTATTACAAGTTGAAGGGAACGGTATGACAAGGCAAGGGGAAGGGCATGACAAGGCGAGGGGAAGGGCATGACAATGCAAGGGGAAGAGCATGACAAGGTGAGAGAAAGGTATGACAAGGCGAGGGGAAGGGCATGACAAGGCGAGGGGAAGGGCATAACGAGGTGAGGGAACAGTATGATAAGGCGAGGGGAAGGGCATGACAAGGCGAGGAAAAGGGCATGACAAAGCGAGGTGAAAGTTATTCTGAGGCGAGGGGAAGGGCAAGACAAGGCAAAGGGAAGGGTTTGGTGAGGGTAAGGGAATGGAAAGGCAAGGGAAGGGTGTTACAAGGTGAAGGGAAGGGTAGGACAAGGCGAGGGGAAGGGCATGACAAGACGAAGGGAAGGGCATGACAAGGCGAGGCGAAGGGCATGACAAGGAGAGAGGAAGGGCATGACATGGTGAGGGAAAGGGCATGACAAGGCGAGGGGAAGGGCATGACAAGCTGAGGGAAGGGTATTGCAAGGGGAAGGGCATGCCAAGGAGAGGGGAAGGGCATGACAGATCTACTGACTGTTTGGAAGACATGTTTCTGAAGAAGACACTACTTCAAAGCTTTCCTTAAGGGGAACGCCATGTGCGTGGAAACTTTTTCCAATGCAGTACTTATAATCACAACGTTTTACAGAAATTCTTTTCAGGTTACTGGAGGTCCATTTGACATTGTTGGTGGTATTACTGAAGGTTTGATGTTGGTGCAGCACAAGCATCAACCCCAAGCCCTTTGTGTGCCCCAACATGTCCCTAAATAAATGATTGCCCTGACACCATTGTTGTATGGCCCCCCAGCGGGTTGTATGCACTTCGAGACCCCCCCCAGCCCTACAGATGACACACAGGCACCTTGCTCTCCATGCGGGCTCCGCACATGCCCTGAGGCACCACGGCACTCGCCCCATTTATTGGCTTCCACACGCGACGGGTTTACCTCAAATAAACCATTTTGCTGCATAAAAACTTGAAACGTAAAACACACAACCAATCAACTATATTATTTACAACAGAGGCCAGTGTTCAGCTCATGTGTCCAGCATATAATCTTCCAGGCAAGCAGGTCTCCCCTCCCTGCCAGCTGTGGAAACGGCCATCCCGCTTTCAAGCTCCCTTGGTCCAGGGGATTCAGAGAACGGTCAGTCCCGCCACCTTCATCAGACTCTTCGGCATGCATCCTTCCAGGGGACACTTCCGGCTGGTTGTTGTCCTGGATCCTCTTAAAGAAACGTGCGTTTCTCGTGACAGTTGCTGTGCCGTCAGAGGCAGTTACCATGGACCCCTTCACAGCTACCACGTTCATGGGATTGGGCTCATATGGCAAGGACAGTTTCCTTTGCGGGTGCCGGTTCCTCACAATTACCTCATCTCCCGGCACAAGTTGCCTGGGTTGCAGTCCTCTTCAGGGGTGGACTGGCCTAGAGTGCACACTTGAGATTTCTTGGTATGTCTCTGCACCCTCGACAGGGGTGGACTGGCCTATAGGGAACTCTGGAGATGTCCCAGTATGTCTCTGCATCATGGGCCTCTTGTGTGGTTTTTCACATGTTGCCATAGGAAAAGAGTTGGGCTTGGTGAACATGTGTAATATGGGGCCAGTGAGAATATTTTTCCAGGGCCTCTTTTGGTTTCCAGTCCGCCCTGGCTTGAAGGGATGGGCAGGAAGCTATAATGAGAGCCCTTCGCGGACTGCTTTTGACGTGTATTAGAGCCCTCCCCTTCAGCCAACTAATGCTTTCGGACCCCATTTAGGAGATTAATTAGGGGATTCATTTATAATTTCACAGTTTCCCTTTAAGTGATGGCTATTTTTAGATCCGGTAATTTCGGAATTATCCCTTCCCCTCCACCGCATGTGATCACGTTAATTATGATGGCTCCACAGGGCTTTCCTGAATTTGATGTTAAATTCGTCCATACCCGGAGTAGCAGAGGTCGCTTCAGGGGCCAGGGGGATGGATAATAGGGCACCTGCAGGAGGCTGGGGGGCACACTGGGCACCAAAGTGCAGACGTGCGGGCGGCAGCCCTCTCTGCCCCTGCCCTGGCTCCGTCACTGGATACCCATGCAGCAGAATGAGATCTGCATTCCTGGCACATGACGGCCATTAACACACAGACATATACCCCCTGGGCTGCACTCACAGGACTGACTCCAACTGCACAGAGAGACGGACTCTCTGCACAGTGGACAGTCGCTGGGTCACACTCACCAATGGACAGTGGGCACAGACCCAAAGGCCAGGCTGCAGACACTTTGACTCTGCATTTTCGGTATACAGTGATAGTATTTGCTAAACCTACTCAATGCGCCAACCTCAAAGATGTCAGATTACACCTATAGATGATCCATAATGACGGTGAAATGCATATGTGTGTGTCTGCATTCCTGGGAACAGTCTGTCTACGGTTGATAAAGCTATGTATAACATAGGGCTGCCCTATAAGACATAACATGGATGTTGAGCTCATTTGCATACCCACAATACTTTGCTCTGTGGCTCTGAACTGGAGGTGAACTTCCAGGGATGGCTACTGGGTGGCGCTGTGGCATGTGCTGCTTAGCCGAAGTGGCCTATTCTGGTACACGTTTCTTCATGCTCTTTTAAACTCACCATAATAAATTTTAAAAAAACAGATGCTTTCCTCCAGCAATCCAGAATACACCCACTCTAAGGTCAACATTATGTTCACAAGTTAGTGCAATCCTGATATTTATTTGCATAACAAAATGGCGGCCATGGAGTCGCACTGCCTATGCACTTCGCTCTTCATAGAGCACTTGTTCATAGTAATGAACATTGTGTGACAGGCACACTTATGGTTGACAGTTCTTTTGACGTTGTAGTTCTTTTTTGCTGTTTATGGTTATCTAGGCTTTTTCATTGGGTCAGATATGTGTTAGGAATGTTCTGGAAGGCCCTGGCAGAAAAACTCAACTAGCCCGCACAACGTTGTAGATTCTGTGATCAGTTGGGATTTGTGGATTTGGGTCTGCTGCTGCGGGGGGAGGGAGGGACAGGATGGTGATACCTGAAAGTAAAGTCCAGCCGGTGATTGCAATGGCCCACCAGGGTCATCAGGGGATGGCCAATCCCAAGCCTGCCTAAGGCTGAAAGTGTGGTTTCCGGACCTAGAAATAAAGGTCGAGGAGTTTTTGGCGGGCGGCCGGCCCCGACACAGATGGAGCCCATGATTGAGTCCATGCCTCGAAGCACGCAGCCGTGGGAGGCTGGGCATGTAGATTTTGGCTCCACTGGAAAGGACACTCATTTTCTGGTGGTAGTGGATCAGTGGTCGAGATATCCAGAGGTGGAGTTCCTGGAGTCGGTGTCATTTGATGACGTGACAGCAGCGCTAGAAAAGGTTTTCTCAACTGACATGCTCCCTGCATGCTATGCTCAGACATTGGACCACCATTTCAGGGACAAAGCTTCAGTCAACTCATGCAGGAGTATGGCAAATGCCATCGTAAGGTTACACCGGTGTGGCCAAGAGCAAATGGTGAGGCAGAAAGATTCAACAAGGTGTTCTGCATCGCCCATGTCCAAGGACATTGCCTCAGAAGGGTCCTGTACCAGTTCCCGAGGGAGTATCTGGCGATGCCTTACTGTTCCACATTGGTGGTGCCGGTGGAGGCGCTGTTCAGGCGATGTCTGAAAGGTCTGCTGCCAGACGCACGGGACTGGGAACCGGCGGTGATTGAAGACGACAGAGTGGAGGAGGAAAGGAGGTCCAGGAATGAGAGTGAGAATGTAAGAAGAGGACCAGGGGTGGACTGCCCATAGGGCACTCTGGAGATTTCCTGGTAGGCCTCTGCATCTGGGCAAGGGTGGACTGGCCTATACGACACTCTGGAGATTTCCTGGTAGGCCTCTGCATCATGGCCAGGGGTGAACTGGCCTATAGGGAACTAACAGGAAATCTCCAGAGTTTCCTATAGGCTAGTTTGCCCCTGATTCAAGCACTTGGATATAGGGCCGCAAGAATGCTTTGTGCTGCATGCTCACTCCCTGGCCCACAGTGGAACTAGGTGGAATGGCGTATTTACTCTTCATATTGTGAGTCAGAGTGAGCGGCGTGAAAAGAAAGCATCAACCAAACTTTTGGGACTTTTGGGAATGCACACACCATGTGTGTGGCGCAGCTCTCCTTTGTACACTGTCTGAAACAAGATGCGCCAGTGATGGCAGATAAGGGTGAATGGGACAACCATTGTTCCAGGTACTGGCCTCCTGTAAAGTGGAGCACCACACATGGATGCCACATTTTCCATCACTTACCAGTACTAACAACACAAGGATCATCCCCATGTCATCTGAAATTGGTTGCCACTGAGACGCAGTTCCATGCTTCCAAAGCCAGCCTTCTGCCAAGGCTAGCCTCCGTGTGCCCCTCCGGACACCACCTGTCCCTCCCATGACCCTTATGTCATTTCCCCCAGTTTCAGACCTTCCTTAAATGTGGATGGGGAAACGTTCTGCAGGGGTTCCCCAGGCTTGAGGTTTGAGGCCTGGCGTCTAGGAGCTTAAGACCAGGTTAGTTTACGCAGAAACACATTTGAAAATCTCTCAACATTCCTTCCCCTTTTCCACTAACATGCAGGCTCGAATGTGATCTTGGAGGAGCTTGAAGGACTCTGCAAGCTTGTAAGAAATTATACAAATGTTTAAGAGAGAAGACTTGCTCGAAGAAACCAGTAATGCTAACACTCTCACCAGACCTTTGACCAGACTGTGCAAACCAGATGTCCATGTGCATAAGCTTACTAGCCCAAAATACTTCCAGGAAATTAAGCTACAATGTCTTTAAGCGCTTCCTAAAATAAAACAATAATTGCATTCAGAAACCATACATTAAACCTACAGTTTATTGGTTCGTGAGTTAGTATATGTGTGTTCAAAATATTGAATAACAACTCCTGCGGAAATATTGAACATCATATTAAAGAAACTTCTTGAAATCATAGACGTGTCCTAACTGCATGTCGATCAGTTTCGCCCTGCGGGCTTCGTCAGGGCATTACTAAGTGAGCTTGTTTTGTCGCTTGCTTCCATTTATATTTGTTAACTAATGCATGTCTTCACGATAGTCTGTTAATTCTTCACATAGGGTCAGTGGAAAATGATACTCTTTGTTCTGATTACCCAAGATTCAGATGGGCTTCCTTGTGATATTTCTTCTCCCTGCGAATCAGCAAGATGCATTGGTGGCCACATTGCCTTATTGTGTATGGTTGGGACTGGACCTCTGTATTCTATGTGCTCCTAATTCCAGATGCTGTTAAGCAAAGGCTCCTTGTAAATATATCATCTTCTATCAAACTTAGAGTTCTGAGGGTTCAATTCTCGAACAACAAGCGGCGATTCGCTACAATGTCTACAATGCAGTTCTGGATCCTGGTATGAAATTATAAAAACATTGAAAATAACCTACTTCAGGCCTAAAACTCTGAAATGGGAATCCCGAGGAATGCCTGATATCTTCAGAGTCAAACCGTGTGATTCCCTGCAGAAGCACAGATTCTTACGTAAGCCACTCAAATTATAATGGGGGCTTTATCACATTCCCAGATTAAAGCCCACAAACTGAATACACATTAATCAGGTTAAATGTCAACAGATCAGGGGCTTTCTCCATCACAGTAAGACAACTATCTCAGAAGGAAAGACTATAGTGCTAACCACCTGTTCCAAGGGCTGGAACGGCTGCTAACAGTCCAGGGCCCGAGTTAAAGGGCCGAGCGATAGCACTGGCTGCCACCGCAATGAGGTAAGTAGGGTGTGGGTTGGTAAAAAAAAAAGGCACAGACAGTGGGGGGAAGATGGAGGGAGGAGAACCGGCCATAAGGCAGCTTGCAACGTGGGCTAGATCGGCAAATTCAGCCCACGTTTCGAACCTTCTGATTGGCTGGCTCCACCCAGCAGGGTACTAATAAGAATCTGGCAATGCATGTGGACAGAAAGAGCAAGTCAGGAAAAAAAACTGCAACTCGGTATCACCCGATACCAGACATGGTAATGGTCTGAATATCTTCAGCTGGAGTGTGCGGCAAGACGGACATTCTCTTCGAGCGGACCTTGAAACTAAATGGGAACCTTCAGCGAAAGCAGCCCCCTTAAAGCAAAACCAAATTCTCCCCTTTGGACAGCCTCGACTACTTTCCCCTGAAGTTGAAGAAGCTCAAGAAATCGCTCGACAGCCTTCTAGAAGATGTGGAGATATGGGAGCAGGCGATGTGACGCGATGGTCACCTTCAATATGCCCAATGATTCCCGGCAGAGCCCGCGGATCTCACTGGCTGAAAGCTTAGGCCAGGAAGTGGCAGTAAGTGACTCACATATTCATTTGGGTATTTAAAACGAACATAATGACTTCTGGTCTAATAACCTAAAAATGAAGCTAACACTACAGTCTAACTGCTGGAGTGCTAATATGCAAAAAAAGTGGAAGTCAGAGAATCTTCCATCTCCAAATGTAAGGACTCAATGAATCAATGCTATCATAGAAGTGGGCTAAGATGCCTTAAGATTAATTATTTGTCTAGATTTATAGAGTACTGACGGTCATCATTTGGCATCTGGGTGCTGTAGGGTTCAGAAGTGATGGAACACAATAGCTGTTAGAGACAGAGACACAGTAACAGGTAAAGCAGGTAGAGCCGAGTGTTCAGCTTGCGGCTTCCCAGGAGAGAGGACTAGCGTTCCATCGCTGGGCCACCTGAAAAGAAACCCTCCCACCTCCAGTGTTTGCCTGACTGGCATTGGGAGGTTTGAACAGTTTGATAGTGAATGGATGAATGACACAGCTTGGACAAGTCCAAGGAAGTTTGTAAACTAGATAGACAGGCTTGGCTCTACACGCCGCTTCTGTGCTAAACAGAGTGCTTTCAACTCAACTCTGGCCTTCACTGATATCCAGCGTACGCAGTGAAGAGCTGGTGCGATATGACCACGCGGGCCAGAGTCACATAGTGGATGTGCCGATAGGTTCTGCACTATCTGCAGTTTACACCACGCTTGATCGGGAAGGCCTAGGAAGATGGCAGTTCAATAGTCCGGCCTAGAAGCGATTCCTGTTCTGGCTGCTTTGGTTAAACATAGTTCTGTGCCAGGCCGCGCTCTCTGAACGATGGCCTGTCAAGAACCAAAGCATACCCTCACTACGCATACGGAAGGAGGGGACCAGGAGCTGGATGTTGACGGTGTGTTAGTTATGAGGAATGCAGGAGAGAAAACGGAATAGGAAGGGGAGCGGACCAGGAGACCGTGGGATTTGGGTATGTCCTCTGCCTAGGAGAAGGGCAGAAAGGACCAGTGCAGCGATATTATGTTTCACCGCAGTTCCGAAACCAGACTCAGGAAACCGGGCTTCATGAAAACGGCATGTGGGGAAATATCATGGATCTGGGATTTCGGTATTGACTATTATGATTCTGGTGCTAGAAGACACATATTTCATAAGTAAGGGTAGAATTCACAATTAAAAGAAGCTGGTCCTGGCTAAAAAATGGTGGTGTGGAAGATTGTCCAGAGCAAGGCCAGTGATTCAGATTCCTTCAAAACCTTCCACCCATCACTTTTGTGGTCACAGTTTGTCTCACTAAGTGAGAGAGGGTATGCACAGACGTGGTTCCCTTGCTCGCTGTGCCATAAAGAACCAAGCTGCACCTCACTGAGGAGGCCCAACAAGGCCGAAACATGCCTGGGGTTGCTTGTGTTTCCATGCAGAGGGGACCTGCCCTAGCAGTTCGGTCTGGGCTGCTACCATTGGTGGCAGTACCTGACTGATTTGCGTATGGCTGGACCCCTTTTGCAATGGCGCAGACGGGCTCAAAAACGGTGGTGTGGAAGGTTGCCCAGAGCAATGCCAGTGGTTCAGATTCATTCAAAACCTCCCACCCATCACTTTTGTGGTCCTAGCCGCTCTAGCAATCTGTGTAGTCAGGGAAAGGGAGGACTTAGAGTTTTTACCTCTTCCACAGGCATGGAATCCCACCACCACCAGGCCAAAAATCTGCTGCCCAGAACCATTAATCACAAGCTGAAAGAATTATCATTCACTTCCATACAGTCCAGATCCCTCTTTATCCCTGGCAGCTATCTAAATGAGTCTAAGAGATGATCAACTCGCGGTCTAAGAAAATATATTTAGCAATGACCATATCTGATATGGGCAACCGTTGAATGATTTATCGTGAAAAGGCCTGCATTGATCTGGTTGGGCGTTGCCTCCCTGTCTGCATTTGATAGTGGCATTTTCTCTCTTCTTGCAAAGGAAAAGACTGAGGCCAACAAAAGAAGAGATAACACATGCTATGAGACCACGGGTAGCAGGCGGGGGTTCCCCGTTTAGACACAAATAATAAGCTTAGGTGAATCTTCTTCTAAGAGGACATCAGCAAATATCTCCCCAAAAGACTTACACCTTTTTCAAGGAGGCTCAAGCTAATTAGAGAAATTGACCTTAACTCTAATTCTTCCAGAGTGCTTTATTCTAAAGAGAACTTTAACGGGGGAAGGTCCATCCGTCAAAGGGAGAATACAAGTGAGAGAAGAGGACAGCGAAGGCATTAGGCTGCTGAATGGGCTTGGGGGGGGGAGGCGAGGGTGTAAATTGCTGCTAAATTTACTGATGTTACCTAGAGGAGAGAGCCCATTAAATGATGTAGGACAATAGCTATTCCCAGTGTTAAGATGTGTGCAAGAACAGCAGTGCACATGCTTAAGTCTTGCGCATGCAAATGAGTACCACCAAGTTCAGTAATGTCAACAGCAACTCTACAATTTGCAAACAGGCAACACACTTTCTGAAACGCACTCGACTGACTTCTATCGCAATGGGTCAATGCGCCTGCTGCAGAGTTCAGCGTGCAACGTGCAGGTCCAACGTTTGAATCTGGACAGGTGTAACAGATTTTTAACCTTTTTGCATTTAATGAAATGAGCAAGATTCTGGAATTGAATGCTCCAAAAGACAGCACAGTTGGCCTTTGGGGTTGTAAAGCCATTATCTGCCGGTGTGAAGCTACTGTGAGCGCTTCATTATTCTCTGCCGTGAAAGTTCTACGTTGTAGTGTAGACACCAGCAAGGCGTGTGACACCGCCATTTTGTGTCATTTCACAGATCAATGCATTATGGGTTCTGAGCCATTGCTTGCAGCATGTCCCGGCCAGGAAGAAATGGCACCTGACTTTTTCCAACTGTTCCACTATATTTGGATTTCAGAAATACATGTTCTTGACCTTCGCTCAGAGGAAAGAACATGTGAACAAGATCTTCAATTTGCATTACTGTTCTATGTGGAAGCGGCTCTGGGTTCCATAGCGTAACTCAATGTGGAAGATCATTTCCTGTGCAAAGTGGGTCAACAGAATAGAAGATACCTGTGAAGCTAATCACCCCAACTCTGGGGTCCTGAACACGTGATATCTGTGATAAAGAAATAACGTGAGCATGGCAAGCGAGAGAGCTCGGGGGGTTACGCCCCAACACAAGCGAGCAGTTACTGACAGCATCCAATGGCCAGGACCATGTCCTTGCATTCCTGTGATGTGACCATGAGCGGGTCAATAGCAACACCTGTAGTCCAGTGGCGTAAACATCGGCTTATAAAACATAGTCAATGGGCCTCATTACGACCCTGGTGTTAACCATGGCGCTTTTAGCGCCATGGTTGACGCCGGTGAATTACCAACTCCGCCATGGTAAATGGCGGAATTACCTCCCCATTCCAAGGTTGGCGGGGCGGTAATTCCCCATTCACCATTGGCCCTTCCCCATTCCCATTTTTGCCCCGATAGGGCTCAATGGGAATGGGGAAGGCGCTAATTACGGCACCGTAAATTACGGTGCCCTAATTAGCTCCTAGGTCCCTTTGCGGGTTGGTTTTTTAACGCCTGCTAAAAGAAGGCGTTAAAGTGCAATCCGCAAAGGGACCTCATAATCAGGCGTTAAGGGTTTAATGGCGCCGACACCTTTTACGGCACGGTTAACCCCTTAACGCCTGGGTTGTAATGAGGCCCAATGACATGAACAGTAATTGCTGATATATTCCACCAACGATGCTTAGAGGTTTATAAGCAAAAAGTTAAGTGTAGTCTCTCTCTAAAAATCAATGTGACAATCTAAATATACTTCATATATGAATTAACATTTTGGAATTTACAACAGAACATTTTAGTTGCTGGGTTTGAGGGATGGCCTTTGTTTGCACATGCACGCTCCGAATACTCACAAGGCCTAGTCGGACTGCCTCCATCTTGCTCACCATTGTTTTCCTATTTTCCTTTGTCCCATGTTCCCTCCCTGTTGCCCTGTGGGCGCTTCGAAACGCAATTTCTTGATGTATAAGCGCCTTACAAATGCACAATAAATAAATAAATAAATAAATTGGTGCTGCGCTTGAGCAGAGGGTTTCGCCAAGGCCCATTATACCTGATCACATGGTTTAACCCTTTTTTTACCTTGCCCCCCCACCCCCACGAGTGGGGCACTTTCGTTAAAGATGCTATCGTGTTGGACTGTATGGCCTTTTATTCATGTATTCATGTATGCTGTGCTGGCTGTGTTCTACTGTGCTCCATGATGCCTTCGGGTGACCGTGCGCTATATAAGAAATCTTAACATAACATAACATCTAATGCAGATCAGCATGAAAAGACTCCAAATGCTAGTATCAAAAAGTAAAAACATTGACAAATGGTATCCTTTTATTTCTTGTTCCCTTTCAATATTTGTCTACTATATGTTTAGTACTTACGGATGCTTCCTGACATTATTTCGCGACAACCTCTGAAGCCACTGTAGTTCTGCTGCGTCTCATAACTTGTGGACATGGCCTTATGTTCCTAAGGAGAAATGTGCTTGGTACTCCCTTTGCTGAGAGGTTCTGAGCTTCAATCACTGCTCTTTTCCAGCACTGTCAAAAGGTTTCCTTTTGTGAAGCGAATCAGAAATTGCTACTATTGTACGTATTTTATCGGCAACATTTCAGCATAATTGGAAAGCGCATAATTGGGAACGCAGAGCATACCTTTCCATTTTCTTTTCCGTGAAGTTTCGGCCGTCCATGCCTCGAATAGCCGTTAACGAGGTTAACAAGAAGGAACCGCAAACATCCTTGTCAGTCTTGCACCCTAAACCAGGTATCTGAGGACTTTTCTGCTATTAGGACATTCAGATGTCGGCCCCAGGTGGCAGAAACTTGGTCCGAAGAAAGCTAGATTGGACAAAGGTCTTTATGTCCGTTTTCTGCTAGGCTGGTGCTCAAATCTGTCCATTTTCTTTGGTCCTCTATAGTGGACATTTGTACACCGAACAATGGTTGCTCCTGATCTTTGACTCCTTTATCACTTTTTCGGCTGGTAAAGGTTCTGCAGCAAGTACTTTTCAATAAGGATATGAGCAGGGCAGACACATCCTTAGTTCCGATACCTACTTTTAGGGATAACCATATCGTTCCAAATCCCTTGCTCATTTACTAAGTCTTTAGCAATCACCATGACCAAAGTCATCATAGTTGGGTGACACGAGCGAGGCGCATATGTCCAGGATTCTTCTATCCTTCTAAGCCAGCTACTTTGCGATGGAAGACTGACATGACAACTTTCTGGAATGTTCATGCAGTTGTTGATGTGCACCTAAGGGGATGAGCCCCAACAGTCACAGTGAAAAACGCCCAATCAGCAGCCGGGACTAGATGGTCCACAGACATCTTGCTGTGAATTCTTTAAATAGCTGTCTTGGGTGGTGGAAACCATACTTATCTCTGCAGATGCCTTTGCTGATTACTTGAGAGCATGGCATTATGGACGAGGTACCCACTGGACAGCATGATGGGTTACCTGTGGTCTTCCATGCTTGTCCTTGGTTTGCCCATAGTGCTAGCAATGAATTGCTTCACCCTTTGAACCCCTCAGCTGTTTATCTAGGAATTTAGAATCAATGACAGCCATGATGATGTGAGCACGAGTGAAGCGAGGCTAGGGATTTGTGTCTCTAAAATATCCCTACTTATGAAAACGTTTCCTCGAAGAACCGCGCCCGCTATATGCCACTCAATTGATGTTGATTCTAAGCAGCATCTAGATCTTGAGTCTAGCCAGCCAGTTCCAGAGGATGCCCCCCCTCACAGCAACTATCTGGCCTCCCAGTAAAAGACATGTAAAGTCTGTCAGTAGCGATAGGTTGTTGCTGGAGGAGTACCAAGCCCTCACCGGGCAATGCCAGGCAACTTTTACTTTACTTTAATTAATTTATATAGCGTGCAATGGACCCAGAGGGCTCCCGACAAACATAATAGAAACAGCAAGGGAAGCAGCGAAGGGCCCAGGGGCATCAGTCATCAATAGAGGTTAAGCAAACAACAGTGTTTTAAGCCCTTTTTTTAAAAGTCCCAAACTTGGTTTCAAGTCTAAGATACAACGGGAGGCAATTCCAGGCTGCGGGAGCTGCCAAGGCAAAGGCCCCTCTCTCAGTCAGTTCTACATCTAGGGATGGCTAAGAGATTGAGGTTGTTTGATCTGAAGGCTCTACAAGCAACCATATTAGTGATCAAGTCCCTCAGGTAAACTGGCATGATAGCTAGTGTACATTTGAAGGTGATTGTTAGTAAGCGGAACCAAATTCATGCCTCAACTGGCAGCCAGTGAAGAGCCCTTCTCGCTTCCAAGACGTGTTTGCGTCTAGAGAGGCTCATACCCACTCTCACAGCCCCGTTCTGTATCACTTGAAGACTGCTGATTTTGGTTTTTCCGGTCCCTGTTAGGAGGCTACAACAGTAATCCAATTTAGCCCCTACGATTGCTCTGGCTAAGGTCTCGGCATTGGCATTTGTGATCAAGGGACGCAAGTGGGTGAATAACTTCAAATAATACGCTGCTGCTGAGACCAATACCCCAACATGGGCCCTCATTGTGAGAGATTCATCGAAAATGACCCCAAGGGATTTCACTTTCTTAAGTGTGGGGTATAAATATAAAACCCAACTGGAAGCCCTCAGAGGCCGGTCCAAGCTTAGAAAGGGTGCTCTGCGAGCCCACAACCAGTAACTCCGTCTTGGACCTGTTGAGGGCCAAGCCATTCAAGACCATCCAGAGCTCAATGCTAGCATAAGCTTTATTCAGGTTAGCTTCATCTTGGTCATGGGAGCCTGATAGCGGGATGATACACTGGGTATCATCTGCGAAGTTTGTGAACCATATCCCTTCTTGTTCTAGCATGGCAATGAAGGTGGCTGTAAGAATGTTATATAAACCCTGGGAAAGGCTGTCCCCTGAGGGACCCCAAATTCAATAGAGATGGGACATGCCTCAGCTGTTTCAAAACAGACTCTACTGATCCTTTTGGCGAGTAATGAAGCAACCCAGCATGAGGCCGAGGGGGAAAAATTGGCCCCTTCTTCTAGCCTGGTGACCATCAACCGATGGTCTACCTGGTCAAAAGCGGCAGAAAGATCAAGCAACATAAGCATAGAGGATCGACCATTATCCATGCGTGCAAGAAGCCTCGACTTGAGTTCCAGTAGTGCCGTTTCGGTGCTATGTCTCGATCAGAATCCTGATTGGCAGCAGTTGAGGATAGGAAAGTTAATAAGATGGAGGGACACTTGCTTATATGCAACCCTATCCAGGATTTTTAACAAGAATACATTGTTGGTAATGGGTCTGTAATTCAGGGGGTAACCGTTAGGGAGAGAAGGTTTTTTTTCAATAACGGTGTCACCCAAGACTGTTTGATATCATTGGGTTCCAAACCTTCCATGAGCGAAGCGTTCACAAATGTATGGATTGCTGGGAGAAATGCAGGGGGTCATGTTTTAATAATGACTGCTGAGAATTGGATCTCCCTTACATCTGATGGGTTTCAACTCGGCCACTACCTCAGTCAATTCCTCCAAGGAGATCGGAGAGAATTGAACACAGGGATTGTGGGGCATCTTTTATAACCCCTAGAATCAGTCTTGCTGGCCTCGCCTACCACAGCAGCTTTCTTACTAGACAGGGGCGTTTACGTTTTTTTAGACAATGTTTGTATGGATTCCTGCCAGCAGGACTTTACATCGACTACCTCTTTCAAAAGGAACCAGTGTGTTGCTGGTAACAGGTGTTGTAAGAGGCCTTGTCTCCCTGAAGTGAAGGTCACCCGGTCTGCAGAATTCTGCAATGTCATGATTAGCAGCCAGTGGAATGCTTCATTGACTGAGTTACGTGAAGGCAATTTTGAAGACGTCAGAATCTACCCTGGTCCTCATTTACAGGAAGACGATAAAACATGTTTTAGTGTGTATTAGATCCAAAGTACCACATGACAATGTGAATGGACTGTGGGAGAAGAGAACAATCTTAAACCGGTATCGAGATTACAGTATGATATGTTAATATGCTTTCAAATTGCACAAACTGATCAGCAGTGGAGTTTGAAAGCGCCTAGTCTTGCTTGTGGAGTGGAGTACTTGAGCGCAACCCAAGGATACCCAGGCCATAGCCTGCTGTGGAAAGAAAATGAGCGAAGGGGCTGGGGGGGCGGGCTTACTGAATAGGAAATCTGGAAATAGATGTTACGAACACAGGAAGAAGCGTGGGTAGATTAATTGACTAACAACTTAGAAACAACCAGCATTAAGTGTTATTTTTCAACAGACAGGGCGTAGCAATTTGCCAGAAAACTTGTGTTTGTATTAGATGCTTTAAGTGTTGAACTCTATGAACTCTAAAAACCTCAGTTGATCTGGGCCAGGTCCCATATCCTCTACCAGTGTCTGGCAATTTCACACCTATACCAGGAAATTGTGTGCCAACGTTTGCATGCATCGAGTGGTGCAAGATGCCGTTTTTGCCATGAACAGCCAGAACAAATGGTGTATTTTGCTCTACACTGGTTGTGCAACTTTTCTAGAGACGCGTGCTCCTTAGGATATTCAACAATTCAACAAGTGGGAACCCTTGTCATATGCGCTGGGTAATTGTTTATAAAAGAGTAGACTGTCTATTATATTGAAAAGACACAGTTGGTTGATTTTGAGCAGCCTATATTTATTCTTGTAGCCGACACGTGTTTCTACCCTCCTGGGTCATTTCAAGGCAATGTCATGTGCAGAGTATTATTCAATGAATGAAGTTGCAGGGTGCAATTTCTGAAGATGGTTGGAGAGTCTCTCAAGAATGCGTTACTGTTGCCGGTAGGTGTTGCTGCGGTCAGGACCTTCTGTGCGCACAGTCCATCTTGATGATGGCCTTGTTATATTAATGAGTTAAGGGTAATGCGGGTGATCTGGAGTTTGGGGAGGCCCTGTCAGGCTCCTCTCCTGACACTGCACGAGCGACTTGCACTGTCACTACACCTTATGATATCCATCCTCCAAAGGTTCTTAGAGTGCTACGAGGGGATATTGTGCACCTGCTGTTCTTCACCGGTAGTGTCCTTGGAGCCAGCCCTGAGTGCCTGCAGAGGTATCTTCGTGCGTCCAAAAAAATAGTGTCCAGACATCTTGTGCCCAAGAAGTCCACCAGTGTCGTCCTGTGTCCAGAGCCTGTCCATGCCCAGAAGAAAGCTAGATTGCGGAGTATCCCCCAGAAGAGGGGGAACCCTGGCATACTGCTGCTCGACGCCGGGCTTTCCAACCAACCAAAAAAATCTTCAAGTGGCATTGCAGACACACTGTCGTTCTACCTTTCCACGGCTGAGTAAGTCCAGTGTCGCGGCCTGCAGAGAAGTGCTCGCTGGTTGGTCTCCCGCCATTCCAAACTGAAGATGAATGCTGAGGGTCCAAACTTGGTCCAAACTGCAAAGAAGTCCAGTGCTCGAGTCCACGTTACCAGAAGCCATCCTATCATCCGTCCAGCGGCTGCACCACCAAAAAACCAAACGGCAGCCAACTGCAAATTACCGAAATCCAACACCTAATTCTGTCATTGCACCCGTTGCAACCGTAGGTCATCAATGAGATCCAAAGGCACTCTTCCTCACCTCCTACGCCTTGTCAAGGTCCACAGTGAGTTTAATCTTTGTGGGACATCCAGAGCCAGCGGAGCAACCCAACCGAGGAGACCATCTCAACAGACCTTCACTGCTGCCTTTCCGACACTGCTTGGTTCCCTTCTCCTGCTCTACAATGATGGCTCAGTGGCTTCTTCTTTCAGAGAGTGTCCATCCTCATGGGGAATCATCAAATAAAGCTCTGAGACTCCAGCACGTTCCCTTCCAAGGCCCCTAAGGTACTGTGACGAGGAAGAGGAGCTTTCTCCTACAGGGTCCATCCAAGTGTCCTAGATTTAGCTTGGGCCCGGCTCTCCTGTTGCTTCCCAGGTACCTTGGGGTGGTGGGACCTATAGAAATAAGATAATTATTGAACACATAAGGACTGGGCATTGACATCCTAGCAAAGTATAACTTACCTTTTCGTACAGGTTTTCCCCGGTGGGGGATGTCCACACAGAATTGCATTTTTACTCTGAAAAGTATTCTACCAGTGTTCTAAAGTATTACCTGCATTTCTACATCTATATCTGTGGGGTTAAACAGTTTTTAGTAATTGTAATGCTTTTTAAGAATTGTTACCAGTTGGTGAATTTTTGCTGAACTAAGATTAACTGTGGTAGCACATAGTACTGTGCATATTGTGTTAACTATTTAAGTATAATTGCATATTGCAAAGTGAGTCTTCATCATTTGTTTGTATTCACGTAAACCTTATGTTTGTTAATAAAAGATAATGGGCCTCATTATGAGTCAGCTAGTCCGGAAAGAACGGTGGTGGTAAAACCGCCACCACCGTTCTTTCCGGACCTGCTGATTCCGAGTTCTGCAGGCGGAAGGTGTCACTCCCACCAGGTCATAGACGGAACCGGTGTTTCCGTTGTCCCCATCCCCATGGAGTCCTATGGGATTTACACAATTCCGCCTCCGGAATTCCCAGGTCGCCGGGGTCGTAATGGCCCGGTAATTCCGGGAATCATGGAGGCGGAATGGTAATACGAGTCCGGCGGTAACCTGATGGTTTTTCCGGCTCGGTTACTGCCGGACTCGTAATGAGGCCCAATGAGTAACACCTAACATAGTGGGTAGGCCTTCATTTGTGGGGGATGGGGATTCACTGTACCTAAGAACCAGCCTGTATCACCTCCGTTGAGTCTCAGCCTTGGCTGCTGGTCCAACGTTACCAATTGAGAGCCTTGGCTGGGGAACCTCTGTGCCTCTACCTCAAACATATAGTAGGTAGTAGTACAGATACCCCCTCCAGTCTTTTTACAGCCGAATCCATCTCAATGCCTCAAATACATATGTGATAGGACAACTTCCTAACTGGAGACAAGTTTACCCAGGTTTCCCTTGGTCATGGATGTTCATTATTTGGCCATAACATTTCATATGGTTTATCCCAGGGAATCTCTGTTTTTTGTCAATTTATTGCACTTTATGAAAGGGGAGAACTCTAGCTGGCAATGTTTACTGTAAGATGCCAATTGCCAGCACCTTCAACATCTAGATGTTGAAGGCGGACATGCTTTCCCTTGTTCTCCTGCAAAGGTACGGCCTGTTGCTGCATGCCCTCTCATTTAATCAGAACTGTATTATCCCAATGTACTACATATGCAGGAGTGCAAATCACCCACATTGTGGTTGTGCACTTGGCATGGCCCTTGCAGAGGCATGGCCATGACTCGGCTGCATGGAGATCACTTTCTTGGCTAACGGTGAAGGATCATGTTAGTTTCAGTGTAGAAAAACTGAGCATCAAATGTCCATATCAAACGGCCACGACATCGCGAAAGACAAAGGTTACAGTTTACATTCCTGGGAGTCGACAACTCTCATTGAAGCCAACACCCCGCTTTCTGTCCAGCTTCAGGATAGTCAATGCGATGGCCCACTATAATGGAAGACGCTTCAAACAGCTATCCAACCGGAGTGACGGTCACTCCTATGCTAATTCTCTGTTCCACGGCACCGGTGTGGTGTGCTGTGCCTAAAGTCGCTAAGATTCTTATAGAATGGATGATAGGACGCACAATGCAATGTGGTCAAGATACACGTCTTAAAAGATGTGGTTTGTGTGGACCTTGGAGACGTTGAGCACCTTTGGACAAGCCCTATATTCCGGAACGTGGTTTCCCTCTGCAGTGGCGCCTGGCCTGCTGTGCATGGTGGCAGATCCAGCCAATTATACACAAGCAGAAATTTGCTCTTTGGTACAAAGGAAACAATGGAATATCAGTTTGAGGGAAAGTGTTCTTCATCATCAACACTAGTCTTGTTTGAGCTGGAACTTTTTCCCTAAATGCAAAATTGGTGAAAAAGGATCGTCTGAATGAGCAGTTTACGAAGCTTTCGCTCCACCGCCAACACGCTTGTTCGCAATATCCCACCTCACCTGGCCGCCTGCTTCTATCATGATAGACTTTGACACTTCTGATCACTCCAAATATATCACTGCAGCTGATACTTCCAACACAAACAAGCGTCAATGAAACACCTTCATTAGACACAGCACCTCATCTGCTCCACCAGACTTGACGTGATTTAAAAAAACAGCTCTGGGGCCCCAAGAAGAGCAAGAGTGTGTTCATAGGTTCGCCCAACTCATGCCTTATTCCCTGAGCTTAAGAAGGCAGGATAAAGTCACACTTAGCGCAAAAGAAAGGAGCGCAGAAGCGATGCGCGTCATCAAAGAGGGCGTGTCTCAGAGACAGAGGTAATTTAGCTGCATCCCCTGAATGAGCTCTTAAAGCAAGGCCTCTGATGCCTTAGTAGACGGCCCTTCGAGGTCAGACTTTAAATGCTACAGCAGGTTTGGGCATTCGCCGGCGGTGCAGATTTAACTCAACTTTAAATAGAGTGTGTGGGCAGCATCGAAAGCACTGACCTTAAATTCCCTCTAAAACCGTTGAGCATATACTCACTTTATGTTATGAAACAGAAAAAAAACACCCAGACCTAATTCTAGCTCTAGTACTTTAAAATAATATTAGATCCATTGCTTTTCAAATTGGTTTCAGGGTGTCTTCCTGCATGCCAGGTTTGCAGGAGCTGGGCTTGATATGATCAGTTATTTATAACGCGCTTA
This sequence comes from Ambystoma mexicanum, assembly GCF_040938575.1. Classification (NCBI taxonomy): domain Eukaryota; kingdom Metazoa; phylum Chordata; class Amphibia; order Caudata; family Ambystomatidae; genus Ambystoma; species Ambystoma mexicanum. The sequence continues at coordinate 243,923,381 of NC_090925.1, read as the reverse complement.
ATACCCAGAGGTTTCTAAGTACAGACCCAGGGATCGAACCTGTGTTGGTCCGTGTCGTCTTGCTTCCAAGTCGAGCACGTTGCCCCTGAGCTATCCTCCCGAGACAAAGTTTCCTGCTGAGTCAAGGCACCAGCAACCTTTCTCTTCTGTGCGCTCAGCAGTGTCCCACTTTGTGCTCAACTTTTCAATGCGGGTGACTCCCACGCAACCCATGTTCTCCCACATCCCCATTTCCTGCGACATGTTCAGCGGACACCCCTGCAGCCCCCGTCTGGTCTCCTGCCATCACCCGTACCATTACATCAAATGTTTTTCCCCTTGCACCCACACCGGTTTCTCTTTACCTTCCCTGTATGGCAGTTTCCTATGTGCCGCCTTCACCTTTAACACACATGCACCCTTTGTAGCCACACGCCAATAGCGCCTGCCCATCTCTGCTAAATGTGCCTTTTCATAGGAGCGCTTGTGGGAAAGACGGACCCTTGCTTCAATCTAATGCCTTTGCCATCCCGGCGAAGCTTAGAGCAAGAAAAGGAGGCTCCCTGTTGCCTCCCAACAACCAAGATGGCAGAACTCGGGGAAGGGCCTTGTGTGGCTGGAGAAATGCGGGTGGTGCACTGTGTGTCCTCGCTGTGTGTAAAGCCACCTGATTGGTTGAGTGCCCTTCTCTGGGTGTGAATTAAGCTTATTAGCCCTCGCCCGAGGTCTGTTATGTGCCCAGAATACCAGGTGACAGACCGGAATGCAAAAAGGGCATTTAACGAAGTGTACAGGCCCTTAGCTCTCAATGCGGCCGGAGGGCGAGGTCTATAAAGCTATTATAATCTAGGCCACACTTTAAAAGATTGTATATAGAAGTTTTTGGTACAAAATCTGTCCGGGTCGTCGCTGGTATTTTTCTGTGTGTACTTTCTTCCTTGGAAGTTAGCATTCAAAGAATCTGCAGTGATCTCTGAGCATTCCATAGGGTTGTAATACCAGTTAATATGTCATATGCCTGGTATTTTCACAATGTGAAATGTGAGCCTCACTTGGAGACACTTCCTTTTTGAGCGGATGAAAGCTCAAAATGCATTCACATTTGGCAACCTACTCGAATTTTATGTGCGTATTTTGAATGGAGATATTCACAGATTTTTCTGTTCTAAAATAATTGTGCAAATTGCTAATTGTATCAAATGTACATGGTAAAATGCCAATGCACTTTATAATTGCATGAATTCAATAAAAGGGCATTAGTTCAAGTGTGTAAACCTAAACGCCCAGGGTTGAGCAATATGCCACACATTACAATTGAGCATCGGAGGCCTTGTGCTTTAATGTGGTGTTAACACCGGATCTGGCACGCGGAGAGGGTGTTAAGGCCATTAGCACTTCGGGTTACCAAAGTGGTAACTTGACTGATAAACAAATAACAAAAATAAAGGATTTAATTCATTGAACGAGCCGCGCGAGGTGTCCCGTTCAATGAATGAAGTCCTTTTCCAAGATGGCCGCCATGGAAAGAGACGGCAGGGCTCTTAGGGGCCCCTCTTCCCTTTCCATGGCAGCTGGAAGCAGGGAATCAGCCGCGGTAGTGGCCTGCTTCACCACCAAAAGCAGGTAAGTGGGGTGGGAAGGGGTAAACATATTTTTAATAAAGGGACGAGGGTGGAGGGAAGATGGCGGCCGGAGGAGCCGGCCACCAACTGGGAAGGAACACAGGCTTTCAAGCCTGCGTTTCTAGCCACCTGATTTGCTGGCTCCCCCGCCGGGGTGCTAATAGTGCTTATTACATCAAGCCATAGGATTTGCCCTAAATAACTTTCTGTATTGGCATGAATGGACAGCAAGGTTGCAGGCATGAATGGATCGCCAAGTGGCTGTTAGTGAGATATGTCCTTTATTGCAAGGTTAAGCAACTAGCAGTAAGAAAGTTAGAGGTCAGAATGCTAAATCCATCTGCAACAAAACCCCTTTCAACGCCTACTACTTGAACTCACAACCTCTGCTCTACTCCAGCACACCCACTACACCACCAACCTGCACATTCATTCACAAGCTGTATCTGTGCAAGAAATGCTGGCATTGCCAGAGTAATGCTCCACAAAACCCTCAGTAGAAAACCGACCCACAAGCAATACTTCTTCTCTTGTGAATTTTTACATAACCCCACCTGCCTCCTGTCTTCCTCTTGTCCCTCTGTAGCACTATTCTATCACCCTTGTGGCACTCCCTGAGCTTTCAAATGAAGAGCAAGGCAGTTCAATGAGGACACAGAGGGTGCAGATAATATGTTTAAATTGAATGTCCCAGTGTACCTTGTCAATAATTGTAATTTCTACACTAGCTTGTTTATCCCAGCTATGCAAATTGGTGGTCGCCAGGGGTTGCAATTGCAACCCCTGGCAACTCCTGTGCGACCCCTGGCTCTGCCTCTGGGACCCGTGGGGTCCTCAGAAGCAGAGAGAAACCAAATGTAAAGAGGGCTCTCAGACAAGAGCCCTCTTTACATTCATTTCTTTTTGAAGAAAGAAATTATTTCAGTTACAGAAAACCATAACAGAAATAATTTCTCTTTGAAGTTGGACTGACTTCAAAATGAACCCTCTTACCTTGCCCCCCCCCCACTTGCAGGACATGAAAGGTGCTGTCTCCCCTACTCTGCGCATGACAGGGACCAGAGCTGGTTCGTTGTGTGCGTGGGACATGGGAGAGAGGCCTGCCTGCAGAGGAGTCCCTCAGAGCAGCAATGCATTTGTAAATGTTTGTGTGTGTGTGTGTGTCTATATATATATATATATATATATATTATGTAATGTGTGTGAGTGAGTGCTTGATGTATGGGTGGCTGGGTATCTGAGTGAATGGTGGATGAGAGCAGTGTAACTGAGAATTTGAATGGTGTGCTTGTGTTCAACACCTAGATTACTTACCGTGTAGTCTTCATTACTCGTAGTCCGACTCTTCCTCATCCCAGCGCTTGCCTATGAAGCACCATGGCTCACACATAAGTACTGGGATGAGGAAGAGGCACGTGAAGGTAAAGCTGTGCCACGGGCTGAGTTTGGGGTTGGAGGAGGAGGTTTGAGGGATAGGGGACATGTCTGAAGGGTTGGGCAGGTGGGGTGTGTGATATTATGGAATGGGCATCCATGATAAAGCAGGCATGATATGTGTTATTAGTGTGCAGATGCACATTTTGTGAGTCTAGTTATTTCTTAATGTGGCATGACATGTTTACAGGGCATCTATGATACAGTAAGCAAGGTAAGTTTTTTTACCTGCCTAGAGTGGCATTTGGGTTCAGCCAGTATAGCCATTTCTTACTGTGTCATGGCATAATTTTTGAGCATCTATAATGAAGTAAGCATCATGTGTTAGTCTAGACTAGCAGTTTGCTGCAGCTAGATTTTGTACTGGGCATCTCTGATAAAGCAATCATGATAAGTGTAATTAACTGGCTAGACTGGCATTTGGGTGTAGCCAGCCCTTACTCTGGCATTGTATATTCTTCTGGGCAGCTATGATAAAGTAAGCATGATAAGTTTTATTACTTGGTTAGATTGTTATTTTTGTGCTGCTAGCCTAGGTATGTCTTACTGTGGCATGGCATTTTTACTGTGCATTATCAAGGCTACAGCAAACATGATTACTTACACACCCTGGTGTCCTCTTATGACATCTGTGTTCACAGCCAAGAGTTCAGCAGACTCATTCTGAACACAAATTTCTGCATTCACAAACTCCCTTAATATGATTCTCGCCCTCTCTCTCCTTACCGCTGGTGGTAATTCTGCTGAAATCCCCATGGAATCCTCTGGACTCAATTAAATTGGGTCTAACACTGCCTACTACCAATTGTAATCCACGGTAAATCCGTTTGATTGTATTTTGGCCATTTTACTGCTGAAATACAGCCAAACTTGCAATGAGCCCCTAGGTGTTCTCATTTTGCATTGGTTAACAGTAACATCACTGAGTACAAATATAATTATTCCACGTCTCTCCTACCATCCTTACGCTACCATCCTTACGACCTTGAACAAGATTATTCATTCCAACCCCCGGACTCCCTTCTACTTACAGAAACACATAATTTCTCTTTATAGACCCCAGGTACCCACTAAACCCACAAGTCCGATAAGCCACTTCCCGCATATCAATTATGGTTCATCCATTGCCAAACAGTTGGTCTCCTCTACTCACCCTACTAGAGTTCTGAACTGCTGGACCTACAAGGTCAGCACCCGTATTAACACATTCTAACCTGCCGTCAAACCCTACCTCTTCAGGCAGAAGTCCTTACCATCCTTTACTCAGTGATTCTCAAGATGCTAAAGTGATCAGCATTAAATCCCGGAATTAATATCTGTATTATTTTTAGTCAATATTACTCCAGAATGTGGGTGGTACTGAATGGTGGCAGCCCTCGAGCCTCAGTTAACAGGCCTAGAGATGATTTTTTCATTTTCCATGGTGACAAAAACAATCACTTAGGCGCATGTTTTTATTAATGGAAACTAATGCCCAATTCAAAATGGCTGCCATTACAAAAAGGAACGGGAGCCCAATGAAGATGTCCTTTGTCTTTTCACGGGTGCCTATGTGTGACACAGCAGAGGTGAAGCACAAAGGAATATAGAGTCAAATGTGAGAAAGTTAAGTAGAGCTTTTTTTTTTTAATTAAAAACATTTGCACATTAGCTGGTAAATTGTAGTTTTGAATGGCTATGAGGCAGCTTAGAAGGTGCGCGTATACTGGAAAATACAGCCTGCATTCCGAGCACTCTCATTGGTTGACGTGACTGCCCCTGGTGCTAATGTATACGGTTAATCTCCCACTCACCCTACATTCACCGCGACGCTCTATCTCTGTTATATCATCGTCTGAAGATACGTTCAGCATTTCTGGGAGATACGAAATGCAATACCAACAAGTAGACACTGAACAAACACACCAATAAGACTGCAGTGTCTACAATTGTTGACGTAACCAAGTTTTATAAGGGGGGTACAGATAAACCTAACTGTAAATTCTTGTGCCTGAACATGTGCAGTTTGGAACCCTTTTTGTAACTACATCTTATGGTTGCGCACATGCTGGGCACAAGGCAGGCACCAGGCTTAATTGGATTAGAACACCTCATTTGACGATTTACCCGTTCCACAGTGAAATGAACGTGTACTAATGGAAGTTTCACAGTAAGCTTGACATCATGCAGGTGATCTCTCCCCGTTGGAAACGCGCCTGCATCCTAAAATAGGCTTCCTCCTTATTTTCTGCACAGAGAGCAATCACATGGACGCCATCTTGCAAACTTCACGTGGAAGAAGGGAGATTCTGCCGGCGTTACTTGGTGCCACTTACATTCAGGGTTGGAAAGCCCAGAGCAGAATCAGCAGTCAATATTTGTTATTTTAAGAAGAGCTTTGAGTGGAACTGGGAAGCGAACACATTGAAGAGCCTGGAGGTATGGAGGGTACCCCTGCCAGTGATTGACAGTGCACTATTGTGACGTCAGCACGAGCACTGTGCCTCGTGGCAAAGTCACATGTTGGGGCCACGTGTGTAGATACGTGGCCCACTCTGATAAAAGAGCTGCGCGGTCTCCCACTCAGCAGTTACAAAGGAAAGCGGTGTCAGTGTCCTTGTTCTGACCAGGAATAGCTGAACAGCTCACATCTGTCCAGGGACAACATGAGATCCTTGAAAACTCTCCAAATACTTTCAAATCCTAAACGGTGTCTCCAAGAGCCTTTGAGATTCAGTTGCACAGATTCCAAAAGTGACTCAAAAGAGGCAGAGGCGGGATGATAAGTAGTTGTAGCTCAGCAGGGGGCTCTGCTGGGCTGCCCGACTACTGCCTCACATCTGCTTTAGAGGGACTGAGTCTTCCCTGTGAAGATAGTGTGGGGGTGAGGGGTAGACTCGGTCCACCTACTTATACGGTCAATTTGGGAACTGGTATAGTCGGGCATGTTTCAAAATAAGGCTAACGCACTGAACTTTAAGACCCTCGAAGCAACCCATGACACTCGTCATGGCTATTGATTGAACCATGTTTAACAAACAATGCGAATTTCACTTTGTTTTTCCGCTGCGAAGTAACCAGCCTGCAGTGCTGTGTGAACTTCAAAGTGGCGTCTCGCTCATTGTTGACACCTGATTTCTGCACTTACGCGTTCACTTGCCAACAGCTGGCTGCACTTTTATTTATTGTCTTTTATTTATTTTACTGTTATCCTATGTACTGCACTTCCCCCTCCCCCTTACCCCCTGCACTTATCCCTCCCCCCTGCACTGCACTTGCGTGATCTCAATGTCACCTGGCCTAGTAGGATCGTTGTCTCTGTCATCCCTCTGTTCCCCCCCTTGCATGGTCGCGCCTCCTTGAAACACTTGTGTATAGGCCCGTTATAAATGCCACATCAGATCATTTCATCTCATATCATGTCATTGTTTCAATTCTGTGCACCGTTTTTAAGGCGTGAACTCATTTTGGAACACAACTTGGCCAATATGGTGTCAGAACCTGCAGGAGCATGACACACAAACTTTTCTGAAAGACAGACTTATTACCAGTCAGAAATGAGTGCAATAAGAGGTGCATTCTGTCTAAGTTGGGCCTGCAGAGATGCAGGCAGGACTTGCAGGTACTGAACAATCACCAGATGCACTGGTGAATGAAAGCATTTGAAAACTTGTTCTCATTATCTCTTCGCTTTATTTTGTAATCTTTACCATTTCAATTCCTAATCATTCGCCCTCCCTTCCATGCTTGTTTGTTTGTTTGTTTGTGTATTTATTTAGTATGGCGCGCAAAACCCAGAGGTAACAGGGCGCAACAGAGAGCAGGAAGGTAGGATTACATAAAAACTTAGTTGCAGGATAAGGCACACATGAAAGAGAGGCATAGCATTACATGGCGTGGAATGTGCATATATACCTGTAGTTAATAAATTGCTTACATATTCACATATTTAGTGCTGTACATAGAGACAGTTCGGTTGCACGTACATATTTAATGCTGTGCATAGCAGTCAGGTTTGAGCGAAGGCATGGGCGGGTGAGATTGAGATGGCAGGGTTAGTCATGGGGGTCATTGGACCACAACCAGGTGAGGGTGTTTCGCCTGATGCTATAGTAGGATTGGTCTGACCTAATGTTGAGTGGGAGGGCGTTCCAATGTTGGGCTGCCAAACCAGGGAAGCTACTGCCACCGGTTTTCTTTTGTCTGAAGTTGGGTACCTGCAGGCAGTAAGAGTTAATCGTTCTGGTGAGGCGGGTGGAGTTTTTCTTTCTTTATTCTGGATGCGAGATGGGGGTGCTGCGATGTTTAAGCATTTGAAAGTGAGTGATGCCGTTTTGAGAGAGATGCGGTCAGAGATTTTGAGCCATTTGTGTTCTCTCCTTTTTTTGGAAATGTGTTCCTTGGAGGGTAGGTTAAGGGCTGTTCTGAGAGTGTTATTTTGTAGTGTCTGTAGTTTGTTGGTAATGCATTTGTTGGCTCCTAGGTACATGGTATTACAATAGTCAAGTCTGGAGAGTATTAGGGCATTGGCGATGATGATGCAGCTAGCTTGGGTGAGGAAGGCTCTACTTGCCCTGATTAGTTTGCATGTGTAGGCGGTAGAGGATGCTAGAGAGTTGACTTGTTTTTTTAGTGACATGGTTGCATCAAGGTGAAAGCCTAGCGTTTTCACTGTTTTGGCCACTGTGATGGTGTTGCCATCAATGTTGAAGGCCTTATAGTTGGAGCTGAGTTTTTTTAGATTAGTGTTGGATCTGAGGAGCAGGATTTCGGTTTTCTCATCATTCAGGCATAAACTGTGTGTGGCCATCCATGCCTGAATGATGAGATATATTTTGTTTACCAAGGCCGTATCTGAGTCGAAGTTGCCCGAAAGGGGTATGAAGATCTGGGTTTCATCTGCATAATTAGTATATGAGACACCCAGTCTGTCCAACTTGTCAAATAGGGGCTTGGTAAAGATGTTGTAGAGGGTGGGAAGATGCAGGAGCCCTGGGGTACCCCATAAGTTATTTTGATGAGGTCTGCTGATGCTAGGGTAGAGAAGACCCTCATGGTTCGATTGTCCAGGAATGATTGGATCCAGGCTATGGCCTCTTTTGAGAAGTGGGCAGCTGAGGCCAGGTGTTCACACAGGACTGCGTGATCCACCAGGTCGAACGCTGCCGACAGGTCGAGGAGGAGTAACATGGCGGTGTTCCCTTTGTCGTTAATCTCATTGATCTTGGTTTTAAGATCGATTAAGGCTGTCTCAGTACCGTGCTGCGGTCTGAAGCCCGATTGGCGGGTGCCAAATAGTTTGTGAGTTTCAAGATATTGCTGAATTTGCAGGTATGCTACTCTGTCGATTATCTTTAGCAGGAACAGCACCGTGGTGATGGGCCTGTAATTGTAGGGAATGGCAGGGTCTAGGGTTTGCTTCTTGAGGAGAGGCAGGACCCAAGATTCTTTGAGGTTGCTTAGTATGGTGTTGGAAGAGAAGGATGCGTTGATCAGTTTGGTTATTAAGGGGGCTAGGTCCCTAGCAGTATCCTTGATTATCTGGGGAGGGCAGTTGTCGTCTTTGCAGTTAGATGGTTTAAGTGAGGGTATAACTCTTTTTGTTTCTGGGATAGATATTTTGGTGAACCTGAAGAAATGCTGGCCTGGAGGGTTGTTGGTAGTTTTGGCGTGGTTGCTGGCAGTTGCTTCATTAGTGGTGAGGGAGTCTTTTTTTTGTGCGGTTTTAGTTTGGAGAGTTTTGATTTTATTGGTTAGGGCGTTTTGGACGCTGGTGCACCATACTTTGTCCTTAATTATGTTGTCTGGTGGGGGTATGGAAGATTCTAGTTCCCTTAGTATGGCAAATAGTTCTCTGGTGTTGGAGCTAGATTTTTCAATTCTTTCATTGAAGAGATTCTTTTTGGTGAGTAGAATTTCTTTTTTATAGTTGTTTGCAAAAAGTTTAAGTTGTGATTTGTTTTCTTCTGTAGGGGAATTGCGCCATTGGGTTTCAAGTTTCCTTTTGTGCAATCTAAGTTCTTTCAGATGTGGGGTGAACCAGGTGTTCAAGTGGGCTGGTTGTTTGCTCTTTTGTAGTTTAAGAGGGGCAATGCTTTCCCACTCCCCTTATTTGGACACTGTGTCATTTCGCTCCCTCCACTTCTCCCCTATTTTAGGACATCACTGCTCCATGGGGGCAGATGCAAAGCTTCATTGCAGCAAATGATTTTCCAAAAGCCCAAAACGGAGCCACTTCAGCTCATAGCCATTGATGGAAGGACATGTTAATGAGCAGTGGGTGATCGGAGAGTCTGTGTAGCAGCCGAGCTCGCGGCGCAGGCCTAGGTTGGCATCAGCAAGGAGTGAAGGAGTCTTGGGCAAGCATGATCCCCTCTCCTCCATCGCAGCCTTCCCCCCCCCATGATTCAACTGCTGGGTGCAGCACTAGTCCAATGCTCTCAGCTGGTTACCATGAACAGGTCATGCATCGTCATAGTTTACTTTAACAATCAGTTGTTTGGCAGGTGGGCAAGTCATGTAGCTTGCTTTAAAACATTGAAAACCACATCACATACATTGTCACAAACCACACTTTACCCACTGAAAACACAAGCAGTGAACTAAAAGAGGATCTGCAGGGGAAGCTTGCAACGCACTTTTTTCTGATTTCAGTTTCAAGTGTATTTTTGGTATCATTTACTTAGGTGAGCTAATTGGCGGGTTAACGTTTGCAAATCATTAATTAACAAAGGACTGGTTGGCTAAGAGATGGCCGGCAATTGGACACTCACCAGCTCAGGTATGTGTACACAGTGCAGGGAGATGTTCACTAGCAGCGGGGTAACATGGCGTCTCCGCTGGTTCACTGATGTGCAGCGGGCTAAAGCGGGGTACCATGGCGTCTCCACTGATGTGCAGCAGGGTAGCATAGCGTCTCCATTGGTCCATTGATGTGCAGCAGGGTAGCATAGCATCTCTATTGGTCCACTGATGTGCAGCGGGGTAACATAGCATCTCCACTGGTCCACTGATGTGCAGCGGGGTAACATGGCGTCTCCACTGATCTGCAGCAGGGTAAAGCAGGGTAACATGGCGTCTCCACTGCTCCAATGATGTGTTGCGGGGTAACATGGCATCTCCACTGATGTGCGGCTGAACTCAGGGTAAGGCTCTCGTAACTGGGACTAATGTCAGGCATAGGGACTCCCAGGGACCCCCCTCTTTTTTTTGCTTGAAGGGAGGATGTTCCGGATAGGAGCAATGAAACTGTTGCTGTAATTGAGGGAGGGCAGTAGAGCTGGTTGAAGAAAGTGTGCGTGGATGAGAGCCAGGTAGGGAGAGTGATGTGTGTTGATGTAGATTTGAAAATGATGGCGAGGCAGGCCCCTGTTTGTGGCTGAATGTTTGGTGGGGAGTGCTATCGAAATTAGGTATTAGCCAGTGGTAGAAGTGTACCAAAAAAGTAGTGGGACTGTGACTGCGGCCGGGAGCTACGTGCAACACATTTTTCAAGGGCTGCAGCCATCCAGCTTGACAGCCAATTGAGAAGAAACAGATTTCAGTTTAGCTGTAACTGCTATTGGGTGTAATGTACTTTCATTTCACAAAGTACAGTTCAGGAATGGTGAAAATGGTAGCAAAAAGTAGTGGTGGAATTGTTTACAGTAAAAAATAAAAGTAGTGGAACTCTGCTGCTGACCCGTCCCGCTCATTTCAACCACTGCTATTAGCTGAAAGACAGGTGAACATTTGCGTCTGAGCCAAGTTGGTGCGATGTGTGGGTTGTTGCACATGGAGAAGTTGTGGATGTTGGAGTCTTGTTTGTGAGCAGTCCTTGCATTGATGAGTATGAGAAGGAGGGGGAGGGATTGAGGTGTGTGTGGCTGGGCGGGTCTCAATGGAGGATTGTAGAGGCAGGCAGCTGTGCAGTATTGACTTCCACACATATGGGCCGACTGCAACATGTGTAGGTACGGCATTTTACACCTTCTTCTTCCAAAGTAATAGCTCTATGCTCTTCTTCCCCATGCTGATTAAATACTATTTTGCACAATGGACTCGATCGTTGGCTTCACTCGCCCTTTCAGTTCATTGTGCTTGCATAAGAGCTGTACCAAGATGCTATTTGCTTCTCAAATGTCATTGATTTATCTGAACCCTTCTTGAATTATAACACGACAAATTGTCGAATAAACTACAAAGTGTGAATTTGTTGATTTTAAAAAAAAGACGATTTGTATGTGAAATAAAAAAAGGTTAATCTGTTTCAAGAATACATTTGTTTTGTTAGGAATGTAATGTATTATTATATCATTAATTCCTAGATCTAAAGAAATATGTTTTGAATGAAGTGTATTACGCATTACATGTTGGCCTGTTTCTAAGGGTTACAATTTTAAATGAAATTGGGATAATAACCAGTTTGGCAGAGAATTGAATGTTGTTACAAAATCTACTCCAATTGGCATTTGGTTGAATTCACCTTCTGGCTCCTCTCGTGTTTGTTCCTAGTTATTACATATCCAGCATTTGCCAATTCTCTACACAAGTTCTGCACTCCACGCCTACAGAATGTCTTACTTTGTTGTACAGAAAAGTGAAACAGACACATAGGAGCGTTTATGTATGTAACACGGCACAGAGAAAGGAAGATGGTCAATGTAAAAATGACCGCCTGCGGTAGCGCGCTACCAGGTGAAAAAGCGCAGCGACCGAGTTGCCAGCTCAGAGGCTGTCCTGGGGGGATGATTCAATTAATAATAATAATAAGTTACCTTATAGCTAGTTTAATAAAAGATAATAACAATGAAGGCGCCCAACCTACATGGCAGATTTATGCAAAGTGGGAGTGCTCCTTTCCAGGATGGAGCAATTTAACAAGATATTAAAATGTAGCACATTATGGTTAATGTGTGTGCTGCCAGGTGGCGGGAGCAGCTTTCATTACTTGGCGGCTTCTTCTCTACGCCACGAGGATCCGCCCAGCGGGGTCTATAGCAAAAGCAGCCACGAAGGGGAGGCCACGGCTAGTTTGGGATTTTAAAATGTCTCTTTGAGTCAACAATGTTTTTTTTAAGTTGCTTTAAATTATATCACATTATTTGCCGATATTACATTTGGAGGAGGGGGATCTGTTGTGGGACCACAGGGACAACATCTTTTGTTCATGAGTTTCCTGTAGCGGTTGAAGGTCCCCATCAGGTGCCCCCACCAAGGGCATGGGTGATTCGCTTCACACATCGGAAGAGAAGGGACCCAGTAAAAAATGGGCAATGTCCTGACCAAATCTGGGGAGCTACCCGTGGGAATACTGGCGCCAACTCCAGCTCAAGCCATTGAAGGAAGTGACATCATCTCCTAAGGTTCGGCCAAAAGTTAATTTAGTTCCAATCCTTGCATCTGTTTAACATTTTCTTATTGGGGTGGTCCTTCTTACCAGTCTCTAAATCCTTTCTGGCTTCAGAATTAAATTTAGTTTTATTAAATCTAATGTTCCGGCACAGCTGTGAAGAACAAAGGGGGATTCATGCATATTGACTTATGGAAAAGGGGAAGGGACTTGTGCCCAATTTTCTGTAAGCAGGCCAGGGAGTAAATTAAGTACGCTGCATCACACTGAAACAACAAACACAGTTGGAGCTAAACATAAGGCAAAGACTGACCAGTATGCAATCTCATTTCTAATGGTGTCTGCTTATGGGGCATCTCCCCCAGATGCTGTCTGGCCGCCATAGGGTGGGAGGCAGTGCGAGAAAGCCTTTAGTTCTAGGCTGCAATTGATACAACTTAAGACGCTACACAGGGTATGTTTCACCAGCGCGTGCGCATAAGTTTGATGCAACAAAATCTGCTGCTTGTCCGAGGTGTAGGGAGGACCAAGCGGATATAATTCATATGCTGTGGGAATGTCATGTTCTCAATCCTTTCTGGGAGGGGGTGTTCAGGCTGTCCCGGACATATTGGGGTTGAATGTTCCACGCACGATAATATGTGACATGCTGGGATGGTCCCCGGTTATACCCATAAAGAGTAGTAAGCTTTTGACATCCTGTATGATTGTGGCTAGAAGATGTATCCTCATGAAATTGTCACATTCCTCCTCTCCTCCCCCGGAGGTGAAAATATGGCTGAAGGCCTTACTCAGGCTGTATGAAACCGATAAAGACTATGCTGCCTTGTGTGGACTGCAGAATAGACCTAAGGACATTTGGGGCCCATTGACGGCGTATCTGTTGGCAAGAGAAGAGGACATGGATGATGGGGGTTGGAAGGGGCTACCTCGGTAGCCGGTGATCAGAGCAATGGGGTCTGATTGAAAATTTGGAGGGGCGCCAAAAGGCTCCTAAATGTTATGTGGGGGTAACTGCTGTTATTTAACTGATGGGCTTGTAATTTATGGTCTTGTAATTGTCAGGATGGGGGATGTTAATGTGAACCGGTTAATAAAAGTTAATAAAGAGATGTTTAAAAAAAAATAAAAAAAATAAGCCAGGGTGCAGGTGTGAGCCATCTCTAGTAAGCCTTCTGAAATGACAGCAGCACTACCAAGGGTAGAGGGCACCCAGTGCAAAGATAGAGGCACTTTCCATAAAGTACCCTCTGCGGAAATGCTAATTCATCAATACCAAAAGGGACCTTTGAGTAGGGTCTTTTTCTAGACACACAGAAAGGATTCACTCTCCCAGGATGAGTCAGGATGAGTCAGAGTCAGGTGATCTAAATGTGAACCTAATGTCCTGTTGACTCAATGAGTTAGACATGCGTTGCTCACCCACTGTAATTGGCTGTTTCTAGCCCTACGCTGCTGAATTTAGCTTCAACAATGTCCTTTTATTTTGACAAGTCAAATGCAGGCGTGTAACTTTGATAGCATTAAATCCATAATTCATTGCAAACCTGAAGTGAAAGTGCATTGTTTATATAACATATTTAACTGTTTGCCCAATAACCCATTGCTTGGCCCTGGACTTGATTAAATAGAGTCAGTCCCTTTGTCTTTCACAGTGCGTTCTTCCCTCAAAAGTACATTTCCCACGTCTCGTGTACACTGGTCAATCTTAAGATGTGTGGGGATTTAGCCACTCATGTGCTCCATTGAGTCTAGGTAATGACAGTAGGAGTCAATGGGCTTCCACTACCTGTCTCTGCCCTAACATCTATAAAACAAGATAGACAGTAGTTATTTTATTAAAAAAGTTATTCCTGAATCGAAGTCCCTATTAATAGTTATTTAGCCCTGTGTTCAAGTACACACTCATTTTGATCAGTATCCAACCATCTGGTCGAATCAGTTATAACTATAAGACACACAGATTGGAGGCGGTCAGATTAAAGAAAGAAACTGACAACCAATAAGTGTGCACCTAACTATTTAGATACAGGAAAGTAGTGAGAGAGTTAAGGGCAAGGACCTCTACACCTTGATTGCAGGCGTTACACCATCGCTATCTAGGGATGGCTGGACCAAACTCCAGGTGCATGAGGTACTTGAACACAGGGCTAAATAGCTATTAATAGGGACTTAGATTCAGGAATAACTGCATTGAGTCTAGCAATTGAGATCAGAGAGTATCTTCATCTATGCAGCTCTACCGGTGTGAAGATAGGGATCAGTTATGCTCTTAATAGGCCAAAGCCTTACATTATCTGGAACCAGATTCATTTTCAATTCCAAAGGGATTTAATAATGCTTGCAGTTGTCATATAGTGATGTAGAGTGGGTGACCATTTCTGAGTCTTCAGCTCTGGATCATCGGTACTTATAACTTAAACCATGCTGCCTAGTTCTGAGAATTTGATACTTGATCCTTGACATAATTTGGTAAGAAATTGATGCGAAGAAAATGTAGCTAAGTAACTAATGGTAGAGGACTAGTTCTGAATGTGTAAATATTTACAGATAGCATGTGTTGCTACCATCTTTTTAATCATTACACAGTCTGTTCATGGACATGCACCATCATCTACTACATCTTCGTGATTGCCACTTTGCAGCCATCAGAGTGATCATGGGCGTCGTGAGGGGCTGTGGAAATAACCGAGAAAGATATTGCAACCATCAGAGTGATCCCATGCGTCTTGAGGGGCTGAGGAAATACACGAGAAAGACTTTGCAACCATCAGAGTGATCCCATGCGTCTTGAGGGGCTGGGGAAATAACTAAGAAAGACTTTGCAACCATTGGAGTGATCCCATGCGTCTTGAGGGGCTGAGGAAATAACCGAGAAAGACCTTGCAACCATCTGAGTGATCCCATGCATCTTGAGGGGATGAGGACATAACCTAGAAAGACTTTGCAACGATTAGAGTGATCCCATGAGTCTTGAGGGCCTGGGGAAATAGCTGAGAAAGACTTTGCAACCATCAGAGTGATTCCATGCATCTTGAGGGGCTGAGGAAATAACCGAGAAAGACATTGCAACCATCAGAGTGATCCCATGCGTCTTGAGGGGCTGGGGAAATAACTAAGAAAGACTTTGCAACCATCAGAGTGATCCCATGCATCTTGAGGGGATGAGGACATAACCTAGAAAGACTTTGCAACCATTAGAGTGATCCCATGAGTCTTGAGGGCCTGGGGAAATAGCTGAGAAAGACTTTGCAACCATCAGAGTGATTCCATGCATCTTGAGGGGCTGAGGAAATAACCGAGAAAGACATTGCAACCATCAGAGTGATCCCATGCGTCTTGAGGGGCTGGGGAAATAACTAAGAAAGACTTTGCAACCATCAGAGTGATCCCATGCGTCTTGAGGGGCTGAGGAAATACACGAGAAAGACATTGCAACCATCAGAGTGATCCCATGCGTCTTGAGGGGCTGAGGAAATACACGAGAAAGACATTGCAGCCATCAGAGTGATCCCATGCGTCTTGAGGGGCTGAGGAAATACACGAGAAAGACATTGCAACCATCAGAGTGATCCCATGCGTCTTGAGGGGCTGAGGAAATAACCGAGAAAGACCTTGCAACCATCTGAGTGATCCCATGCATCTTGAGGGGATGAGGACATAACCTAGAAAGACTTTGCAACCATTGGAGTGATCCCATGAGTCTTGAGGGCCTGGGGAAATAACTGAGAAAGACTTTGCAACCATCAGAGTGATCCCATGCAACTTGATGGGGCTGAGGAAAGAACTGAGTAAGTATTTGAAAAGAAAGCTCTGCTTTTGGCTCAGGCTTCTTAGCAGGATGATGCATTGTTTGTTGATTGGTTAAGCACCCTTTATGTCAACACCTGCAGTACAGTGCAATTGCAATAATCTGATGGTTGACACATGCTGCTCTAGATGCAGGTACCCGCTCTGTTTCTAGAGGTTCTACATGTCCTGCCTTGGTCGCAGGTAACCTGGGTGGGGGGCTTTGGGTGTCAGTGGAGTATTCAGGATCAATGGCGGGAAAAACAGGTGTTTTAAATACAGTTCAGTCACCAAGTGTCACTGCACCTACACTAGAAAATAGGGACATAGTTATGGCTTCCGTGCAGTGCCGGCTGGCCCTCATTCGGCACTTCATGGTAGGGCAACAGATCCCTGTAAGGGAGAGCATGGCACATGTTGCTTCCAGCTGTGAAAGGCTTATGTGGGGGACTAGTAATGCCACATTGCAACCTGTTACTTTGCCAGTTCTCTTTATCACCACATGTGCGATGCTCTTAATTGCATGAGAAAGTGGCATGGCTTAGCCTCATCCACGCCAAATGCTCTCAGGGGATTCTCGCAAGAAAATGTATAATTCTGGAATATGTTGAATTTGACATCCGAATTTTGAAATCGATTGGCCTAGGATATGTATGTTTGACAGGCACTTAGAGAGAATAAGTACAGCATGGACAGCGGTAGAGGAGGCTTCTTTGGCAAATAGAACAGGGGCAGCTTGCTCAGCAGAGCAAGCTTCCCAAACACAAGAAATTAGAACAGATTAGGTTATTGCTGTAGCAATGCAACAAGAAATAAACAAATAAATAAATAAATAAATACATCATTTCGCGAAGAGAAAAGCTATTGCAATGACTTCCACATCGTAGGCTTTCCTCATACACAGGGAACATGTAGATCACTTCACGCACACAGAACATGTTAGCTCAGGCACAGAAGAGGCCACGCCATGGGCAGCAGCACTGCATCCTTTCCCCAAAGAACAGGCGCAGTATGCACCGCAGTAGCGCAACCCAAAATATGGCAATGCTTAGTAACAGATGATGCCGCTTCCTGAATGTGAAGCGGCGAAAGGTCGTGTGCCACCACTTCCTGTGATGCCACTTGAGGGTAGGGTCAAATGACACCACTTCCTGTGATGCCATCGATGAGGCCAAGGGTCGTGTGATGTCACTTCCGCCACCCCAGGCATTTTGGTGAAATGACGTCGCTGCTCTCAGCATACAGTGGCAGCAGATATGGCAGATTACTCCACTCATGGTCAGGCCTGGCACAGCATTTAGTAGCAGGAGCTCCCTAGATGCCATTCAGTAGCATACCCTAATAATGACCCGCGTGTGCCAGTGCATGTTTCCATACCTCAAGTATAGGGAATCAGCAGGCCCTCCTGCAAGGCACAGGCAGTCTTGCATGGCAGAGGCTCTGGTGCCCCCTGTCATTTCTCCATCTCTAATGTTCATCATTGGAGTGCTTGTGGCTACTGTGATGGTGGCATGTCCATGTGTGCTTGCTCTTAGCATTGCCCGCTGTGTGAAACCATCCAGGGATGGTTTTCCAGGCATTTCCCCGGGCCTGTCCGCTACACTGCTTGAGTATTAGTACATTGAGGTCAATGGAGGCTAGTGCTACAAATCAAAGGAATGCACAGATCTGCTCTGTGCTGGCTGCTGGCAGGCATTGAAATATCCTCCCACCTATCCCGTCGCGCAAGAAGAGCCATTACAGTATCTTATTTGTATTTATTTATTTATTTTTCCATTTCTACAGCACCTAAACCCAGGGGCATCAGGGCACTGTTTCAGAACATGTTGCTCGCGTCCTTCAACAATTTAATTTGAATAAGTTTAAGAATTTAAAACTGGGAGTACCATGAAGATGATTGTCCGTGGGTGGGGCGCCGCAGGACTGGGTGAGTAGAACGGCGAAGACCAGGGACCGCTGCAAGTGACCATGGATTCCCATTCCACGACGTGCCCTCATTGGAGAACACAGTGAGATTTGCCCCTCCTCTGGGGCCACAGTATTGAACCTCGGATCCTCTTTGCACAATGTCTCAAGATGAGCACCCAGATAGATGCCATGTCGGTTCAGGGTGGTAGTGGTGACTGTGACTCATGAGTTCATATCGACATGCGTACATCCTCATATTGCCTATAGCTGCATCCTCTGTGAGTTTCATCCCAAAGGCTACCACTTGCACCGAATGCAACTGCTTCAGTGCTGACCTAAGTCTCTCTCTTCAGCTGCATAATCCCAGCTTCCTGTGGTCTTCTGGCACCCAGTGACCTTCAGCAATGAAGGAATGCTTGGGCAGATGATCTGGGCTGCATAAGGTTCTCCAAGGACGTGGATCTTGTTATTTGCAACCCTGCCCACTACCAAAGGGCTTATCAGCTCCCCTTGAAGACCTCAGAGCCTGAGATCAAACTTTACCAATAGATCTGGTAGCCATCCATTGGCGGGGTGTGTGCCGTAAGCCACCAGGTGTCTGGGACGCCATCCATTCTAAGCCCTGTCGCAGTGCACAGTTTGTTGCGTGCTTCACACAAGTCTGCGCCACCTGCATGGATCCCTTTAAACAGATCCTGCAGTTTTATCAGAGCCGCACCCTTACTGTAACTACCAATGTAGGTCGTGGCATGATTGAAACACAATCAATTGAGATATGAAGCAATTGTAAGAGGATTCAATTCAACACTACAGCTAAGTCAACGCCTAGTCTATAATACTGAATGAAAACCCTTATTGATATATCTTTATGTCCAGTTCATGCGTTCTGGATGACTACCCCTATATAACACCCCTCTCTTGGAATCCCCCTGACCCCACTGAGCCAAGAAGTAGTTCTGTTTTGCAAGTTAAAAGGTTTATTTGATAATTTAAACAATAGATATATATATGTCACACCTTATAATAAATTAATAATTGAATATCACACTTAATCTGATATGATAAAGATTAACAACGGAGAATCTGGCACTAACACGCTTCTCTATAATCAATAAGGAGTTGACATGAAATGGATAAGGTAGCACAGTGGTAAATAGGTACAGAAGTATAATGTGGTAGAGAATGCTTTATAGGGTTCAAGGAAATGCAAGGTTGAATGAATGAAATGCAGTATAGAAAATACTCAATATGATTTCAACAAAACAAGGTAATCACTTTTCTCTGGCAATCCCCTCCCCCCCTTGATACAATGCAAGGAAATGGGAGGAAAGCACACAGTTCTCAGAAATGCAATCAATGTAATTCAGTTCAATCCCGCAACTTAGACTACAGACGTTGAAAACACGGGCCCAAGTTGCTTTGATATGTGCTGGCAATTCAGTGAAAAGTATGCTAAAATGCTTTTGATTCCCTCTAGAGGTTCAGGGTGAGTGGTATCTAGTTAATATTAGCTCAGGCTCACTCTTGCAATGATTCAGGGATAGTTTTTATGAGGCAAACGATTTTCTGGCAAATGGAAGGCAAGCAAACTGCTGTTTTCACACGTGGAGAATTTTGCAAATCGCGGTAAAATTCGCGGATGCGCTGAGCGCTATTACAGAGGAACCGCAAGGACTATCACTATCGTTTTGGGGTCCTAGGAAAGCCTAGGATCTCAGCTTCCAAATGAAAGTTACTGCAAGTCTCTAAGACAAACGGTCGCGGAGATATGAGCGATTTTGTGAAGGTCGTTTTTCAGATTTGAAATTTTAAAAGCTCAAAATGACAAGTGACAGATTTTGCAGCTAGAATGACAGGTGACAGATTTGGAGCTATCAGGCAGTTCTACTTAGGTTAAATAGATTGAATTAGATGAATTTAAACTAAGAGCTTTGGTTTGGTACAGTTTTACTATGTACTCACACTATATTCTTGAATTAAATGGGCCTCGTCACGGATCTGGTCAGGTTTTCTTCACTCGCCACGGACGGTCTCTCCGCACAGCGGTCTGGTCTCTGGAACTGCTAACATGGGTCTGGGTCAGCTCTGCTCTCTCTCTGGGTACAGCACTGCTTCTGGATTCTGGAGATTGATGGATTTGAAGTCTCTAGTTTGTCTCTCTGGAGGTTTGATGGAGGTAAGTATGGATTTTTCCGGCAGAGCTTCCAGCGGCAGATGGAATTGAAGGTCCCTATCTGTCCTGTCTGTCTGCTTTTATGTGTTTAGAATGTGGGTGTGTTCTAGCATCACTGACCCTACCTCTCTCTCAGCTTCTAATTGGTCAAACTTCCATTTCTCATTTGATTGGGGGAGCTAAATTGTGTCAGAGTGATGTCAGCCATTTATGATCTCTTGAAAAACCTCCCCTGTCATCTGTGCACCCAAATCTATATATGATCAAAATCCATATTTCACAGTTACACAGTTGTTTGAAATTACATATACATGGTGTGGCTGAATTTAGCCATGTCTCTGTCCAAATCTGCTGTTTCTAAGAGCTTGCATTCAGAAATGGCACATAATTAACTTTTTAACTGATTTTTCAATTTCTGACATTGACCCAACTTTACATACATGTGCGCAGGGAGTATGGACATTAACTGATGAAGTTTCATATTTTTAACATGCATACATTTAGAGTAATATCCACTTTTCCGCTAACACCCCCCTGAACATACCACCGGTTCTAAAAACCTCTTAAACTGTGGGCAGAAAAATCACAAGAATTATGGTATCATTTATAAAATTTTCACATGTCCGCACCATGAGTTATTCATCTTTTTCTAAACAATATTCTGGCTACAAAGGGGTGTGGTTTCCCAGGTCACATGGTGGAAATACTGGTTTATCCAGTTCTGCCAAGCCAGCTTGCTCTCACAGGCAGTGCCCCTCCCAGCTTCTGCCAAGAGGAAGCTACATTTTACGACCGCTGTAATAAAACCTTTGCCTGAGTCAAGACAGGCTTTGTTCAGAGCTCCTGTAGAGCACAGGTAATTCAATTATCAGATAGATGGCATATCCTTAGTGTGGCCAGCAAAAAGGCAGATGGGCCTGGGAACACAGTTGTGACTCAAGTTTCACTCCTGATGGGGGTAGTTGCCAGGCAGAATCAAGTTCCTTAAGCCAGACTTTCAGCTAACTGTCATGTTTTTTGTTGCTTTTTAAATTAACTTGCAATTTTACACATGCAGCTAGAATGCTGATTCTAAGTGCAAAACTATGACATTTCAACAGTTACAAAGGCATGTGACACCAAACATAGGTCACTCATTTAATCTAAACATTTTCGATTTTAGTGTCTTTAAATCCAGTGCAACTTAAACTGCTGACTCCATAGCAGTTTTGTTATAAGCATTGTTTTGGGCTCTTCATTTCCCAGATTTTGTAAGCACACAAAACTCCATTCTGCCAAATGTCTGCTGGTGTTCAGTGAATATTTTGCACATGTTGCAATGTTTGAAAATAGGCATTTTGAGCCTGCCTTCAGAGAAACACAGGGTGGTTTTAAAACGCCGGCTTTTGGATAGTGGTGAGTACTGGTACTGCACCCATTTTTGGGATTTAAGAAAATGAATTCCCAACAGTTATGGGTTTGCTTTTGGCAATCAGCATTGCCACTCCCGATGGTTTCAAAATACTGTGCGGGTAGTCCAATGGTGGTTCTAAAGCGCTTTGAAGCTAACCGGCGCTACTGTTTTTCCTTTGGCAACCCATTTCCCTCAAGGCAACCCGGCCTTCCATTCTCGCACTGGTGGGTGGCAAGTGAGGCAACCATTTTGGTGTGCGCACAAACTGCGCAGCTTTCCTGGATTTCGGCGCACATGTGGGTTTTCCGCCATCTTGAATTTTCTAAGCCCACAGCACCAAATGTTGTGGCATGATAGCTTAAACGTGGGTCAGGACACCCAACAAGCCCCCCCACGCGACTGCACTTTGAATTTGAGTCGATGGGGAGTCGCGTGCCCAAGGGTTTTGACCCACGCACCGGTCTGTCCGCATAATCTTCTTCCTACTCTGTAGATGGCACAGTTCAGCATCTTCTTCTCCATCCGGTACTGATCGATCGGTTCTCCTCGCCGGTCCTGATGGGAATATTGGGCGGTCCACTGGGCCCATTGCGTCTTCGTTCCCGGTCTCCGGATCGTCCTCCTTGGCCAGTCTCAAGGTCTTCTTTCTCCTAGGACGACAAAGGAAGAGGGGCAATACCTACTCATAGACGTTTTTCCACCACTGTTGAGATGGTGGGACAGCATATGCATTTCATCATGACGAAACATTACATTCTTATTTTGAAAAAAAACAGTATAACTAAGAGACAGTTTCATGCAAATCACAATATTTTAGAGACTAGATGTGGTATGTTTTATGATTGGAA
The DNA here is from genome assembly GCF_040938575.1 of Ambystoma mexicanum. Classification (NCBI taxonomy): domain Eukaryota; kingdom Metazoa; phylum Chordata; class Amphibia; order Caudata; family Ambystomatidae; genus Ambystoma; species Ambystoma mexicanum. Next base: position 243,900,925 of record NC_090925.1, on the reverse strand, counting down.
CAGAATTAGTCTGAGACAGTACCCGCTAGGATTCCAGAGGATTCCTCCAGTTGTTGCAGAGTGTGCCTGGGATGGCAACATTTCAACTGGTTTATGTGGACCCACTTGTCTTCCCCCGCTGCCAAAGGACCTTTGGGGATGTGGATTTTGTAGGCCACAGGAGAGATCTTGTCGATGATCTCAAAGGGTCCCTTCCATGTAGGCAAAAATTTGCGCTGCTTGGCCTGGTTCCTTTGGAAGTTGTATAGATAGACCCGGTCTCCCACCTGATATTCCTTCCTGGAAGTTTTCAGGTCATAGTGGGTCTTCATGCTATCAGCCGATCTTTCTAGATTCCGCTGAGCGTAAGCAAAAGCATGTTGGAGGTGTTTCCTTAAATTCTCCACATACTCATGAGTAGTGGAGGCATTTATCAGTGTCTGCTCTTGGGTCCTGTAGAGCAAATGCTGGGGAAGCACCATCTTGCGCCCAGTCATCAACTCAAATGGTGACATTTTGGTTGCAGATGAAGGGGTAGATCTGATGGCCATTAGGACCAGAGGTAATCGGATATCCCAACTTGGCCCAGAATCTGCCACAAACTTCTTTAATATGCTCACAATGGTTCGGTTATATCTCTCTACTGCCCCAGAAGAAGCTGGTCTATAAGCAATATGCAACTTCCTTTTGACCCCCAGTATCTCCCACATCTTTGTCATTACTTCACTGGTGAAGTGGCTACCTCTGTCTGACTCAATCCTTTGAGGTAGACCAAAACGGGAAAAGATGTGGTTAATCATCAAGGCAGCTGCAGTTTCTGCCTTGCAATTTGGGGCTGGGAGACATTCCACCCACTTGGTAAACAAGCATGTCACAGTCAACATGTACTTATTCCCCCTAGCCGAGCGAATCACAGGGCCTACAAAGTCGATTTGTAAATCTGACCATGGCAGTGTCATCCCCCTCTTTTGTAAAGGCGCGCGGTGCGTGAGGGATGATGGCTGAAATTGTGCACACACAAGACACCCCTTCAAATATTGGTCGAGGTCCTGCCCCATGTGTGGCCAGTATGCAACCTCTCTTAAGATTTCCAATGTTGTGTGAAACCCCCTATGACCGGCGGTGGCCGCATCATGGGCGTGACTTAACATCAGGCTTCGGAATGAGGTAGGAACCACCCACTGATCGTGGCCAGCTTTGGATTTCCTTACCAGCAACCCGTCTTGGATTCTGAACATTTTTGGACATTTCATCAACACTCTTAGGTCCTCTTTCCCAATGTAATCGGTATCCGTCAGGGGAAAGTTCTCAGGGTCCTCAAGGTGCTGGTAAAATTTACCAATAATTGGATCCCCCTTCTGAGCTGTAATCAAATCAGCATCAGGGGTCTCCTTACTCCATTGTGCAATTGAAAGGTCGTTGTGAGCATTTGTCTGGGACCTAGTGATAGCAGTGACCTGGATTTCCCCCAACAGGGACTCAATCTCAATTAGACCCCCTTGGATGGCCCCGGTTTTGGCCAGCTGATCAGCTAAGTCATTTCCAGTTTTGTCTGGTCCCTCTACTTTGGAATGACCCTTGATCTTTTTCCAATAGATGGTCATCTCATTCGCGGTGACCAGATCATCAATGTTTTGGATCAACTTCCCATGTTTCAAGGGTTTGTTGTTAGCACATAACATGCCTCTGGTTTTCCAATTAACCAGGTGCTCCACGAACCCGTTCCGTACATAATCCGAATCTGTGATTATGACCAGTTCGTGGAGTTGATGCTGGACAGCAGTGAGGATGGCCTGATGCACAGCCATCAATTCTGCCACCTGACTACTTCGGGGACCAATTTTGTATCCAGCGGAGGGTTCTGGGGACTCATTCACACATGCATTCCCTACGCCAGCCACCAGTTCTTTCTCCCCGTTGTTGTCAACATGGTAAGAGCATCCATCCACATAGACAGTGGGCATTCCCTCACACTTGTCCTCTTCAAAGACTTTGTGTGGGGAATTAAGGTATGCCTCCCTGTTGTCCTTGATTTTTAGACTTTCGTCCTCGAGACAGTTTTCTCTGGCACAATCATGCAAGTCAGCCAGACCTTGCGCGAGGGGACTCTTCTTGTTTTGGCCATATCGGACCTCCACAGGAAAGCCTTGCATTGACAGAATCCAGGAAGTAATTCGGGAATTACTCACATTTCCGGCCCGGATTCTGTCACTTTGGAGATATTGCAGAGGCTGGTGTGGAGTCTCCACTATGATGTGTTCCCCCTGGATAAACGGGCGGTAATTCTTCAATGCCCACACCGTTGCCAGGAGTGTCTTCTCACAATCGTTGAATTTTTCCTCCACAGAGGATAAAGTTTTGCTCGCATAGGAGATTACTTTATTGACCTTGTCATGCTTTTGGTATAATACTGCCGTCAAGCACGTATTAGAGAACCCCGTCTCCAGGAAGAACTCCTTGTTTCTGACAGGGTAAGCTAGGCAAGGCGCTTGTGAGAGGCTTCTTTTGAGTTGTCTTACTGCCTCGGCTTGTTCTGGACCCCATTCCCACTTGACCCCCCCCTTCAGGAGATGAATCAGGGGTCTAGTGATCTCTGCGTAGCCCTCAATGAACTTTCTGCTGTAATTAGTCAGTCCAAGGAGGCTCCTTAGTTCCCGCAGAGTTGTGGGGTCTTTCAGTTTCTGAAGTGCTTCCACTTTCTTTTCCTGGGGACAGAGACCCTGAGGAGTAATCTCATGCCCCAAGAAATTAACACGGGTTCTACACCACTGTGCTTTCTGAAAGGAAAGTTTTGCTCCGGCGGCCCTCAACTGGGTCAGAACATAACGGATCTCCGCTATGTGTTCCTCCACAGATGAACTTTTGATGAGGACATCATCTACATAAGCCAGGTTACCCCTCGCACCCAGGTCGGGCATGGCCTTATGTAGGAAAATATTGAACTCATTACCGGAGTTAAGGTATCCGAAGGGAGTCCGGGTCCATGTGTACTGCTGGCCCCCAAAGGTAAAAGCCAGTTTGTATTGGTCCTCCCTGCTGACAGGCACGGTCCAGTATCCATTGGTCAGGTCTATTGCAGTGAATACCTGTGACCCCTGAATCTGGGCCAGCCCTTGGTCAATGTAGGGCAGAGGCCATCGGGAAGTATGGACCCGTTTGTTGAGCTGCCTGAGGTCAGCGCAGAGTCTCCACTGGCCGTTTGGCTTCAATATTCCCAGCACCGGATTATTGAAGGTGCTGTGGACTGGACGGATTATTCCCCGGGACTCAAGGTTCTTAATTATTTCAGTAAGGGACTCCATTGATGCGAGAGGCAAGCGATATTGCTTCACAAACACTGGAGTCATGCCAGGGTCCGTGGGGATTGTTGTTGTGTGGATGTCGGTGCGACCACAGTCATATGAGTCTACCGCAAAGAGATCTTGGAAATCCAAGAAAACTTGTTTCAACTTTTGCTTTTGTTCCAGAGTCACACAGGCATCAGCTAGGTTGACTCTCTCTTCCACCATCTGCCTGAAGCCTGGAAAGACTTCTGGTTTGGCTATTTCAGCGGCCTCCTCCAGCTGGGTGGAGAAGTCCCTGGTTAGAGTGCTGATTTGGACCGGAGGCTTCAGGTGGGAAAGGCAGCCCTCATGGACCTGGAAAATCACCTCATCCCTCCTGAAGTCACAAGTCACATCTTCCTTACCATAGGGGCAGGAAGTGTACACCAGGAAGTTCCCCCCATGCCGGGTAAAAATCCTGTCTGGTGTTGTGTTGTCCTCACTGTCACTGTCAAAACAGTCCTTGGGGATTGGTCCTAACAGTTCATTTACTAAGTCGATGGAAAAATGTCGGTCATCAACCGCCATTCCAATAATGGTGCCGGCGGCTAGAGTAATACTCTTTAAGTCGCTGTTAGCCACCTCTATTGGAATGGTGTCATGTTCTATGTTGACTAATGGAGTTGGGTTTACCCCCAACCCTTGCTGTTGGAGAGAAGCGTTTAGATGTATGTAAGCATCAGGGTTTTGCAAATGTTGTCCTCTTTTAACTTTCACTTCCAGGGAGACTTGTCGGGTCCTTTCTGGGATGGTGACTTCCTCTTTGATCTGAATTTCAACTGCATAAGGTAGCAATTGAGCTGACCTAAATGCTTTTTCTGGATCATCAAAGCCCATGGGATTATCCGCTAATCGGGACCAAGCTTTGAAGTTTATTAGGTCCAAACTAATGGCAAAGCGATTGAGAATGTCACTGCCTAAGTAAAAGGCGGCAGGGACGTCTCGCACGACCCAACAATTGTGGACTATGCTCTTGTTGCCAATGGAGATTTTGAGCATACACCTGCTTGGCAGGAGATGTTTGGAATTGGGTGCTTCCAGGTCCATTTCCCATTTGTCTATCAGTTTGAAGGTGGGAATGGCTGGATCTTTTGGGAGTTGGCGGAACATGGCTTCGCTGATGAAGCTCTTACCATTGTTCACGCACACTCGAGCGAGAACAGAGTCCTTCCCATCATTTAACTGAACAGGGATGAACAACTGCTCTCCAATTTGCTGAATATCAGCCAGACTTTGAGCTGATTTCACATCTTTCTGGACTATAGGAGTGGGGGTTTCTGATTGTGGATTAGTATAGAATTTCAGAGTGTTTCCTTCCAGTGTGGAATACCACCTTAAACTGGAAGGAAGGTTGATTTTCAGAAATAGAGAGGACCCCCCATCACCAGTCTGTTGTCCTACTGCTATTACTGTCACGTCTGGAATTTGGCTATTCTGGAAGTGAAATTCTACTTGGTCAGATTTTTGTTCAACCATGTGGCAGGTGCCGTTTAAACTAACATGGTTGACACTCTGTTTTAATTTTATTGGTCGGCTAGTCTGGGTCCAGAGGACCTTGTTTACGCAATCTATTAGGGGTGACAACCTTCTCAGGAGGTCATTCCCTAGTAAACAAGGGGTGCCCTCTGGGGTCACAACTATGACCGGGTGTTTCAACTTGTGTCGCCCGATCTTAATGTCCAAGTCTGCAGTCCCCTCAACGGGAATTTCCTTCCCGTCAAAGTTCTGCAGTTGTCCAGGAAGAGAGGTGAGAGGAATTTGGTAATTCTCTCCCCTTCCTGCATTCAGTTCGTCAAAGGCCCTTCTGGACAGAAGGGTAGCTTGAGATCCAGTGTCCACCAGTGCCGAGATTGTACCCTGCCCCTGTACTTGTACCGGGGCATAATATCTTCCCTCCTTCTCCTCAAGGGGGCACAGATAATGTACATTTTTGGACAACTGGTGGGCTAATTTTCTGGTTTTGGACATCGCGAGAGAAGAATTTTGGGCAGAATTCTGTGGAGAGCCTTGGGAATCTGAAAGAAAAAGTTGGCAACTGGAGATCAGAGCCATTGTGGGTTCCCCTGGCTCCGGTTCTGGGCCGCCCCCCCCTTTTTGGAGGCAGTCACCAGGATGGGTTTGAACCAGGGGATTTTCTTGCTGTTGGTTCTGGGATGAGATGGTGGGCGGCGGTAGCTCAGTCTCCACATCTCCCCAGTCTGGATTTGCATCCCTAGGGACCCATTTTTCTTTGGGAGGAGTTCCCCCCTCTCTGGAGGAGAAGATCCTTTTCCCAGGATCCTCTGAGGATCCCTCTCCCTCAAATTGGAAGATCTGTACCTCCTCCTCAAACTGAGTCTGTTTGGGTCTTTTGTTTCTCCTACCCCCCCTCTGCTCCTTAGGAAGCAGACTTTCAGGGGCAAGAGATTTTGTTTCCGGTTCCTGGGTTTCCAGGGGCTGTTTACAAGTGAGGAAGGAAGCTTCCTCCAAGGCTTTACACCCCCCTTCCCTTTGTGCCTCCTCCCTGGGAACCGGTGTGTTATCGGGGTGCTGCCCCCGTCATTGTTCTGGAGCACCAGGTCCAGAGTTGGGTGCGTTCTGCGCTGGCACGCCCATCTGAGGGTTCTGCTGAGCCCTCAGTATGTGACCCAGATCCCGCGCCATGTTTTGAACCTGGCGCTCTAACTGGGAAACCCGCTCAGGCTGATACGGGGCCCTGTTTTCTCCCCTGGGCTGATCCCGGGAAGGGTAGCTGTCCCTCCTCTGGTAATACCCCGGGTTGGGAAGATTTGGGTACCCCTCCACCCTTGGCCTCCCCTCTCCCGGATTCAGTGGTCTGGGCTCAGGGAATTGGGGAAAGAAGGATGGATGATTTTGGGGTTGGAAGTCGGGTGGATATCTGGGGAAAAAGTTCTGCCCAGGGTTTGGTAAATTTCTGCCCTCCTGTGGGAAGTTTGGAGGGAAGTTCCCTGGGTTAGGTGCTTGGCTGGATCCCCCCCCTTGGGCTGGAGGAGTCCACACATAACCCAGGATGGGTCTGTTACCTTTGTAGCGAGGACTTACATAGTCAGGAGAGCGAGGGACCCCATTGGGGGGACTACCTCTTTCACTCCCTGCCTGTGACTGGCCCGAGGACCTTCTGGGCCTAGCATTATTAGGTGCAGGTAGGTTTTTAGGCCCCCCATCTCCAAATCCAAAACGGGGGTGACCTTTACCTCTGCCACCTTGGCAGCAGCAGGGGTGCTGTTGGCTTTGGGGTTTTTCTGGGCATTACTTTTGCTATCTATCGGTTTCTGCACCTCATAGATCCGGGTAGCCTGTTTAATGACCCAGTCTAAAGATCTTTTCTCGTGAAAATCCCTCACGAGCTGGGTCATGATATATTTGGGCAAGGCATGGAAAAACGTATTAATAAATTCTCTGCTATCCGTGCGCACCCTTCTTGTGGTCTGTGCAAAAGCACGCTTTAACTCCTGCACAAATTCTTGTGGGGCCTGATCCTCCCCACATTGCAAATTGTAGGCTGCCTTGCGAGCCTCTTGAGGATTTCTGTGAACAGAAAAATGTTTCAAGATGGCCGCCTTATAGGTGGACCATCTTAAATGATTTTGGTCCTCCAGCCCCGCAAAGAAACTGGAGTATTCCGGGGAGAAGGTCCACTTTACATATTGAATACAGCTTTGGCTGTCCTTCAAATGGAAAGTCTCCATCATTTGTTCAAACAACTCTAAGTGCTCCCAAACAGAATACTTAGCGTTCTTATGGTAAGGCGTGATGACGCTCCTGATTGCCTTAATCTGTTTTAAGGGGTCCTTTAGCAAGGCCCTTTTTGCCTTATTGGCCTTTTTAGTTCGGGCAACCCTTGTCCATTCGTCCTCGGACTCAGAGGCACTGCTCCCGGAGGTTCCCGTCTGTTCTTCCAGGTTTTCCCGGATTCTGCGAGCCTGGGAATGGCTGGCAGAATGTGGGGACCTGGTCTCCTGTGTCCTGCGCAGTTCAGAGGAGTCTTCAGATTCCTCCTTGCTGCCAGGATTGGATGGGTACCCCCTCCACTGACCTAACTGGGCAGAGGTTTTCAGGATGCCCTTAATGGGCCTACTCTCCTGGGGTTCCCCACTGAACTGTACTGTACTTGGGTGCCCATACCCGGATGCCCACCCCTCCATTCCTGGGTGGTACTGGCCTATGAGCCCCATACTCTTAGCTGGATAGTAATCTGCCATCCCTGTGGCCCTGTGCTCACGTGCGCCAGGGGACATGGGGGTGGCAGAGTCCAGGGACTGAGAGGTATGAGGACCTCTGGTACTAGGGCTCCTGAGGTTATGCTCCGGAGTTTCCATTTCCCAGCGAACCTCATCTCTATCCGCCCCTGCTCCCTGTTGCAATGCAAGAGCCTGCATTTGTGCCTTCAGTTCCTCTGTTAAGGCCTTACTCGACTCTATCAGTTTCTCCTGCATCGCTACCTGTTGCTGGAGCCTCTCATTGTGCTGGCAGAGAGCCTCATTTTCCCTCTGTGCTTCCTGATTGGTCCTGGAGCACTGGGCCAGTCTTTGCTGCAGGAGGGTTACCTCCTGATTCCCATCCCTACTGGCCTGCTCCTTTCTTGCCAGAGCATCTTCCACCCTTCTGGTGTGCTCTAACAAGTTTGCATGCTCTTTTTGGAGATCACCCAGCCCCTGGAGGGCCAAGTGATTTTCTTCCATTTTCCTTTTTAAATGGCAGACTTCCTGGCCTATGGCGTCTCTTTCCTGACTAAGAGCCTGCATTTGTGCCGCCAGGTCGTCCCTCTGCCTTTGGAAGGCACCAGCTTTCTGGCGCTCCTGATCAAACTCTGCCTGGGTATCCAGGTCTTTCAGAATCAGTTTATTGCTCTCCTCTTTCTCTCTATCTAGCTGGCTTTGCAGGGTGACTACCTGCTCCGCGCATGCCCTGTTGAAATTGATCTGTTGCTCCAACTTTTTCTGGTTCTGCAGTAAGGAGTCCAAACTGTCTTGGTGCTCCTTCTGCAGGGCCAGAAATCTGGTATCCTGGTCTGTCTTTTCCTGTTGTAGGATGCCCATATCCACTTTTATTTTAATGATGTACTGCCTGCTGTCATTTTCTGACTCCTGGCTCCCCTGCAGCCTCTGCTCAGAAGAGACCAGGTCAGATTGGACCTTCTCTAACACCACCTGTTGCCTATTTGCCAGATTTTGGCTTTCAGCACATCTATCCTGCATGTCTCCCATATATAGGTACAGGTATGCTGCTATCCTGGCAATCTTATTGTGTTCCTCTTTGGCTTTAGGAGCCATATATAGTTCACTCAGGGCCACATGTAATGGACCCTGATCTCTCCATAAGTCTGACCCTGTTTCAGTGACCTGTCGCGTGATGGCCTGCAACCAGGCATCCTGGCCCTGCTCAGCCCATTCACCTCTCACAAATAGTTTATGTAAGAAGTGCTCTCTGGCTATTTTCATATCTACCAAGGTCGTCATTCTAGAGATTGGTCTCTGTCCTGACTTACAGAAGTTAGTATTTTATTTTTGCAGAACAGAACTTTTCTTGGAGTGTCCCTTTTGAGGAATGCTTCACAGCGTAATGCAGCGTGGTGATCCGACCGGATGTATGTATCCCGTCAGTTAGCACACTGTATTAAGCTGCACAAGTGGTATTCTAACCCAAACGTCCGGCCGAGCCCCCAGTTTGTAAGAGGATTCAATTCAACACTACAGCTAAGTCAACGCCTAGTCTATAATACTGAATGAAAACCCTTATTGATATATCTTTATGTCCAGTTCATGCGTTCTGGATGACTACCCCTATATAACACCCCTCTCTTGGAATCCCCCTGACCCCACTGAGCCAAGAAGTAGTTCTGTTTTGCAAGTTAAAAGGTTTATTTGATAATTTAAACAATAGATATATATATGTCACACCTTATAATAAATTAATAATTGAATATCACACTTAATCTGATATGATAAAGATTAACAACGGAGAATCTGGCACTAACACGCTTCTCTATAATCAATAAGGAGTTGACATGAAATGGATAAGGTAGCACAGTGGTAAATAGGTACAGAAGTATAATGTGGTAGAGAATGCTTTATAGGGTTCAAGGAAATGCAAGGTTGAATGAATGAAATGCAGTATAGAAAATACTCAATATGATTTCAACAAAACAAGGTAATCACTTTTCTCTGGCAATCCCCTCCCCCCCTTGATACAATGCAAGGAAATGGGAGGAAAGCACACAGTTCTCAGAAATGCAATCAATGTAATTCAGTTCAATCCCGCAACTTAGACTACAGACGTTGAAAACACGGGCCCAAATTGCTTTGATATGTGCTGGCAATTCAGTGAAAAGTATGCTAAAATGCTTTTGATTCCCTCTAGAGGTTCAGGGTGAGTGGTATCTAGTTAATATTAGCTCAGGCTCACTCTTGCAATGATTCAGGGATAGTTTTTATGAGGCAAACGATTTTCTGGCAAATGGAAGGCAAGCAAACTGTTGTTTTCACACGTGGAGAATTTTGCAAATCGCGGTAAAATTCGCGGATGCGCCGAGCGCTATTACAGAGGAACCGCAAGGACTATCACTATCGTTTTGGGGTCCTAGGAAAGCCTAGGATCTCAGCTTCCAAATGAAAGTTACTGCAAGTCTCTAAGACAAACGGTCGCGGAGATATGAGCGATTTTGTGAAGGTCGTTTTTCAGATTTGAAATTTTAAAAGCTCAAAATGACAAGTGACAGATTTTGCAGCTAGAATGACAGGTGACAGATTTGGAGCTATCAGGCAGTTCTACTTAGGTTAAATAGATTGAATTAGATGAATTTAAACTAAGAGCTTTGGTTTGGTACAGTTTTACTATGTACTCACACTATATTCTTGAATTAAATGGGCCTTGTCACGGATCTGGTCAGGTTTTCTTCACTCGCCACGGACGGTCTCTCCGCACAGCGGTCTGGTCTCTGGAACTGCTAACATGGGTCTGGGTCAGCTCTGCTCTCTCTCTGGGTACAGCACTGCTTCTGGATTCTGGAGATTGATGGATTTGAAGTCTCTAGTTTGTCTCTCTGGAGGTTTGATGGAGGTAAGTATGGATTTTTCCGGCAGAGCTTCCAGCGGCAGATGGAATTGAAGGTCCCTATCTGTCCTGTCTGTCTGCTTTTATGTGTTTAGAATGTGGGTGTGTTCTAGCATCACTGACCCTACCTCTCTCTCAGCTTCTAATTGGTCAAACTTCCATTTCTCATTTGATTGGGGGAGCTAAGTTGTGTCAGAGTGATGTCAGCCATTTATGATCTCTTGAAAAACCTCCCCTGTCATCTGTGCACCCAAATCTATATATGATCAAAATCCATATTTCACAGTTACACAGTTGTTTGAAATTACATATACATGGTGTGGCTGAATTTAGCCATGTCTCTGTCCAAATCTGCTGTTTCTAAGAGCTTGCATTCAGAAATGGCACATAATTAACTTTTTAACTGATTTTTCAATTTCTGACATTGACCCAACTTTACATACATGTGCGCAGGGAGTATGGACATTAACTGATGAAGTTTCATATTTTTAACATGCATACATTTAGAGTAATATCCACTTTTCCGCTAACACCCCCCTGAACATACCACCGGTTCTAAAAACCTCTTAAACTGTGGGCAGAAAAATCACAAGAATTATGGTATCATTTATAAAATTTTCACATGTCCGCACCATGAGTTATTCATCTTTTTCTAAACAATATTCTGGCTACAAAGGGGTGTGGTTTCCCAGGTCACATGGTGGAAATACTGGTTTATCCAGTTCTGCCAAGCCAGCTTGCTCTCACAGGCAGTGCCCCTCCCAGCTTCTGCCAAGAGGAAGCTACATTTTACGACCGCTGTAATAAAACCTTTGCCTGAGTCAAGACAGGCTTTGTTCAGAGCTCTTGTAGAGCACAGGTAATTCAATTATCAGATAGATGGCATATCCTTAGTGTGGCCAGCAAAAAGGCAGATGGGCCTGGGAACACAGTTGTGACTCAAGTTTCACTCCTGATGGGGGTAGTTGCCAGGCAGAATCAAGTTCCTTAAGCCAGACTTTCAGCTAACTGTCATGTTTTTTGTTGCTTTTTAAATTAACTTGCAATTTTACACATGCAGCTAGAATGCTGATTCTAAGTGCAAAACTATGACATTTCAACAGTTACAAAGGCATGTGACACCAAACATAGGTCACTCATTTAATCTAAACATTTTCGATTTTAGTGTCTTTAAATCCAGTGCAACTTAAACTGCTGACTCCATAGCAGTTTTGTTATAAGCATTGTTTTGGGCTCTTCATTTCCCAGATTTTGTAAGCACACAAAACTCCATTCTGCCAAATGTCTGCTGGTGTTCAGTGAATATTTTGCACATGTTGCAATGTTTGAAAATAGGCATTTTGAGCCTGCCTTCAGAGAAACACAGGGTGGTTTTAAAACGCCGGCTTTTGGATAGTGGTGAGTACTGGTACTGCACCCATTTTTGGGATTTAAGAAAATGAATTCCCAACAGTTATGGGTTTGCTTTTGGCAATCAGCATTGCCACTCCCGATGGTTTCAAACTACTGTGCGGGTAGTCCAATGGTGGTTCTAAAGCGCTTTGAAGCTAACCGGCGCTACTGTTTTTCCTTTGGCAACCCATTTCCCTCAAGGCAACCCGGCCTTCCATTCTCGCACTGGTGGGTGGCAAGTGAGCCATTTTGGTGTGCGCACAAACTGCGCAGCTTTCCTGGATTTCGGCGCACATGTGGGTTTTCCGCCATCTTGAATTTTCTAAGCCCACAGCACCAAATGTTGTGGCATGATAGCTTAAACGTGGGTCAGGACACCCAACACAATGCAAAGCTGGCACGCGGGTCCCAATGGTATACGAATTTCATATGACAGCTTATGTAGCAGCCAATCTGATTGAAAGGCATTTTGTCCAATGTGATTTATGTAAAAAAGACAAAGGATCACCAAATCTATGAAAATAGGGCATTACAAGCCTAGCTTTCCAGCAAAAAGTCAAATGCAATGAGGTGTCATTTATTCTAATTGCAAGTAATGATTTCTTGCCTGAGCGACAGAAGAAGGACGTGGAGTGACCCGTAACAACCGGGACACAGTCTTGGCATGGAATTAAATGAATTTCGCTGGATGTGCTCACAACATGGCGGTGCCAGTGACATCCACGCGTGCACTGCGGAGCGGCATTGAATCTTCATAAAATTAGCATGGACCTCCGGAAAAGGCTACTGACAATTTGCATTTGCATTTTCAACCAAGCTAGGAGGAATGTCCTTGCTTCACCTAAATCATTCAGCAGAAGATGCCAGGGCAGTCCAGCCTCCTCCCCACACCCCGTGTTTAATTGTTGTGATGATTGTGAAGCAGCACAGGTTTTGCTCTTGTGCAGGTTATGCTTTTATGCCAAAATCCACTGCCAATGTGACGGGTGAAGCTTTACCTAATTCATAAGGTTTTTGTACAGGCTATGTGACATTTTGACCAGGCTTCTACTCTGTGGGCAGCCCGTTGGATATCCGGACACCATCCATGCACCATCCTGAAGCACATGCCTGGTCTATGTTCTGTCAGCCTACCAGGGTGCATGCCAACAGAAGCACTCAAAGTTGCTAGGTCCTGTCAATCCATCAGGTTACATGGCACCTGAACCACTCACTGGGTCTAAGTCCTGTGAGCCTTTATGGGAACATGGCATCAGAAGTACTCACCTGGTCTAGATCCTGTGTGCCTATCATGGAAAATGGCATCAGAAACACTGACCAGGTCTAGTACATGTGAGCCCATATTGGAACATGGCATCAGAAACACTCACCAGGTCTATGACATGTGAGCCCATCACAGAACATGACATCAGAAGCACTCACTGGGTTTATGACATGCACGCCCATCAGGGGACATGGCGTTAGAAGCACTCACTGGGTCTAGGACATGCAAGCTCATCATAGGGCATGATGTCAGAAACACTCACTATTTTCAGGTCCTGTAAATCCATCAGGTTACATGGCACCTGAACCACTCACTGGGTCTATGACATGCAAGCCCATCAGGGGACATGGCATCAGAAGCACTCACTGGGTCTAGGACATACAAGCCCATCATAGGGCATGATGTCAGAAACACTCACTGTTTTTAGGTCCTGTGAATCCATCAGGTTACATGGCACCTGAACCACTCACTGGGTCTAAGTCCTGTGAGCCTATCAGGGAACATGGCATCAGAAGAACTCACCGGGTCCAGGTCCTGTGAGCCCATTCTGGAACATGGCATCAGAAACACTAACCAGGTTTAGGACATGTGAGGCCATCACGGAACACGACATCAGAAGCACTCACTGGGGCTAGGTCATCAGGATACATGGCGTCAGAGGCACACACTGGGTCTATGATATGCAAGCCCATCAGGAGACATGGCATCAGACGCACTCACTAGATCTAGGACATGTGAGTCCATCATAGGGCATGATGTCAGAAGCACTCACTGTTGCTAGGTCCTGTCAGTCAATCAGGTTACATGGTACCTGAACCACTCACCGGGTTAAAGTCCTGTGAGGCTATCAGGGGCCATAGCGTCAGAAGAACTCACCGGGTCTAGGTCCTGTGAGCCCATCAGGGAACATGGCATCAGAAGTACTCACCAGCTCTAGGACATGTGAGCCCATCATGGAACATGGAATCAGAAACACTCTCCAGGTCTAGGACATGTGAGCCCATCACGGGACATGACAACAGAAGCACTCACTGGGGCTAGGTCCTCAGGGTAAATGGCATCAGAAGCACACACTGGGTCTACGGCATGTGACTCTATCAGAGTACATGGCACCTGAAGCACTCACCAGGTGTAGCTCCTGTGGGATATATTTTGCTGAAAATGAGGGAAACTGCATTTAGCCACATTGGGCCTCAAAATTGCTGGGCATTGAAGACATGCCGAGATGATCCTAAACTGAAAAGGCAGTATTTCATTTGCATCTGTCACATATCATAATGCTGTTACAAATAAACAGAATTCCACTTACTGATTGGGCTTTGCATGTGATTGATAAAAATCAAGGCTTATTCTACATGGAAAGCATGGCATTTGCAAACACATACACTGCAATCATGGAAGTGGGTGCATTTTGCAGCTGAAATAAAAAACACATGGAGTTAAAATTTCCCTTGCCAAAATGAACATATCATGATGAAAAAATTAACATGTGGTGGCAAGACACAATTATATTTAAAAAAATAAACAGAAGGCGTCCTGTGCCCCAGGAAATGAAACCTTCACAAACCTAAGTGTCTGTTCCTAGAGGCATGACTTTAGGTTTCTATTTCCTGAGAAATGCTCTGTTTCTATTCAGAACACTTAACTGTGAAATGAAAGTCAGGTTCTGCATATATGTTTGAAGATTCCCATTAGTTTTAATGGACAATCATTGTTTGTTAATGTTCTCAAGAATCACACGGTAATGGTTCAAGTATCACTAAGAAGCTGCTGAACATGCCTACGTATGGATCTAACCCTTATCAAAATTCGACCTTGGGGACACAAGTTAAAACTTAAAATGTGTTGTTAACTCCCCAGAAAATGCCAAAAAGTAGAGATGTGATAACTTAATGAAGTAGATATCTGAGTAGAAAATGTCACACTCAAAACTATTTTAATTTGTGTATAAACTGAAAGAAATTGCTCTTTCCACCTACAACCTCCTGGTGAGATGGGAGTTAGTTCATTATGAGGTGGCATAATTAGAGGAACTCAAAAATATAGATGTTGTTTGGGTTTATGTGTAAAATGAAGAAAGTTGCCAGGTAGTGACTTTTTAGGTGAAACATTGAACCATTAAAATGAAAACTCATACCTCCCAAAATTTCAACCACATAACTTCAAGGGTCTATCCACAGAGAGGTATTTAGGGTAGAGAGGACTGTAGGATTCCAATTAATATTCAGGGCTAATAAGCAGGTACCTCTTAATTTTAATATATCAGAGGTGAGACTTTCAGGTTAAAAAGTGAATGCACAAACCTGATAGAGGAGAGCTGCCTAAAAATAATCTGGGTGCAACTGTTCAAAAAATGATCCAGATTTAACATTATTTGGCAGACAGCAATTGGGAAAGGCTAAATAGACTGGGATCTTTTTAAGGAGAGATAAATAGAGGGATGCATGCTGGTGGGTATCCATGACTGAAGTGCCTGACCAGATCCATGTGAGTCCCAAGAGAGGGTCCTGAAATGATGGTGTCTTTCCTGAGCACCAAGCCCAGAAATCCAATGTAAGTAGTGTGTCCAACGGAACCAATTGTGGGGCTTTGTTTGATTTAATACCTTCCCCTTAGTTAGTGGGGTATGGGAGTAGACCCCTAGTATATTTTAATAAATAATAACTCAATTAATTCCCCTATGGCTAAATAACACAGGGTGATTTTGTTAACCTTCAGAATTAAGAAAACAGCTCCCAGTGTGAATAAGAAACATGTAAATTGTTATTCCTAATTTCATTCCCAACCCCAAAATTGCATCAAGGGAAGGGGTGTCCTTGTCTAAAAACGAAATTCCTGTCACCATTGGTCAGACCTGGTCTTTAATCAGAGGGGTGCAGAATGTAACATAATGTCCGGGTTGCTGGAGCTCAGTAGAGAAGTGCTTTGCTAAATGAAACAAAGTGTTGTTCCTGATTGAAAAATGCACACTCATTCCTGAGAGTGATGAAGTGACCCTGATAGAAGAGAGATTTTGTATTGCTTCAGGGTGAAGAAGGAAAAGGTTCCATGTGTGATAAATGTGCTGTTTTTAGTGTTTGGTGTACTTTCACATTGTTAGTTTTGACATGCGCGCAGGGAGATCATAAGTCAAGCACACTGCATGGGAGAAATTGTTTTACACAAATCAACAATGTCGTTGTGATATAAATCTAACTTTAGAAAAGTATTACCAAGTTCACGATTTTATAACATTCCATGGTATTGTTTAATTTTGACATTCAGGGTTTTTTGTGGGACAGGAGGGTTGAATAGTTCATTTGTCTGGTGCTCCATGTCCATGAGACCCAAACGTGAAATCTCAAAATGTGAGTTTGTGTATTGAGCTTTATTTTGTGCCACAGAGAAGGTGGTGTGTTGAATCATTTGGTGTGAATATTCATTGAACCTATTATTTATGGCGCCGGCCCTGTATAATGCATACATTGGAGACTACCTTACATGGGAAAACTTGATCAGAACCTTCCCATCATCTGTCGGGAAGGAAAAGATAAGCAGAATGCTATATGTTGATGACATTCTTCTGCTTGACCAAACTCCGGTTGGACTTCAAAGGAAATTGGACGCCCTGTTGACCTACCTGCAGACAAATGACTTGAAAATCAATTTTACGAAAACCAAGGTGATGACATTTGAAAAAACCTCCACCAGAACAGTAAAAACAAAATGGCATATAGCAGGTGACCACCTGGAAAAAAATCAAGGTCTTCAGATATCTGGGAGTCACAATCAACTCCAACTGGCTTGAACTCCCAATGCAAGAAACACTACTAGTCAAGACCAGAACCTTGGCAATTCAGACCAGAACTCTGGACACAAAATGTGGCAGATTCTCGCTAAAAGCAGCTTTGAATTTCTACAAAGCTCAGGCAGTCCCAGCGATTGTCTACGCAGCAGAAGCAATGCCACTGCTACCTCAAAACATCTGGTCCAAGCTAGAAGGTCACTTTTGGAGAAAAGTCTTAATGCTTCTGCAATCCACTTCCATAGCTTCAATATGAAGGGAGCTCAGCCTGACATCCCTAAAAGGAACAGTGGAATTGAACGGTCTGATGTTACATAGGAAAATAAGACTCTCAACCCAAAAAATCTTCGAGATAATTCGAAATGAACTGAACTCAGGGTCTAACAAAATGCTGACGACTTGGGAAAACAAGAACTTCCTACTTCTGGAGGAAATAGGAAGCTCTTGGGTAGAACTGGAAACAAACCCAAACAAAACTGCAAAAGAACTAAGGGAGACAGACTGGATCAAAACCTTAGAAACGGCTGCGGAAATTAAGTTAACTAATGGCCTCCCAATCAATCCTCAAAAAGTAAACAAACCCATGGGATATCTGTTGAAATTCCCAAGCAAAAACATCAGATTCACTTATTTGAGGGCCAGGCTCAACCTCTTAAAAACGAAGGAAATACTTGTGATTAAAGGCTTGACAGAAACCAATACCTGCAGGTTTTGTGACAAGCCTGACTCCATCGAGACGCTAAGACAATCTTTTACTAACATGTACAGGCCTGAGAACAAAAAGATCGCTACACATGGGTCATCTGTTTAAGAACACTCAATGTTGGGGGGAAGGACACTGGTGGAATCTGCTATGTGTGGGAAAGACTCTAAAACTGTAATCGCAGTCTCACAATTCTTCCATAACCTAAACCTAAACCCAAGTTCGGGTGACACCCTGACTCCCTAGACAACAAAAAATAAGTGGGGAAACAGTCGACTTGGACTTGGATTTGAAGAATGAAGTTCATCCTCCTCTTGTAAAAACTGTCTAACAACAGTTGAATCAAGTAAAAAATATATATGTATATATATTTATTAAGTATATCCTCTTTCTGTACCCCGCCCTGGTTCTTGGTTTATTGGTGACACAGGGGGAGGGATCTACATGGCTCTATATGAGTCATAGACAGGACTAGACTGAATCAGACAAATCATATATTGTGTGGCGCTTTAATTGGGGGGGTGAACTCCCCATGTTAAGGGTAGTCTCTAAATATAGTGTTACACTTATGTGTTCTTTTTCAGGACACATAACATGAGAAGCACTCACCAGGTCTAGGTCCTATGGGCCTATCTGGGTACATGGCACTGGAAGTACTCTCCAAGTCTAGGTATGCTGAGTCTAAAAGGGAACGTGGGATCTGATGATCACTCCTGGTATAGGTCCTATGAGCCTTTGAGCACATCCAAAGAGCTGTGCGCCAGTGGGGGCACATCACATTTCATCAGAAGCACTTGCTGGGTCTAAGACCTGTAGAACAGTCAGGCCACACAACATCTGAATCACTTGCTGAGTCTAGGTCTTGGAACCCTATCAGGGCACATGACATCTCAAGCACTCGCCAAGACTAGGTCCTGTGAGCCTATCTGGAACATTTGCTGTGTCTAGGACCTGTGAGGCTGTCAGGACATGTCATCAGAAGCAGTCAGGTTTAAGCCTTGTCAGGTCAAGTCACATTAAAATAACCTGCACGGTCTAGGTCATAGGAGCCTATCAGGACCTACAACAGCTGCCGGGTCTAGGTCCTTTGGGCATGTCATGGCATACGCCATCTGGAACATTCACCAGGTCTGGGTGTTGTATGCCTATCCGGGCACATGTCATCAGAAACATTCACCAGGTCAAGGGCGTGTAAACTTATCTGGGTTCACGGCATCAGAAGCTCTCGCTCTATGTTGGGGTCCAGGTCCTATGCTCCTATCACGGCACATGGCATTTGAAGCACTCGCCGGGTTTAAGCCTTATGAGGTCCAGGTCGAGCCTATCAGGACACACACCAGCTAAAACACCGGCCGGGTCTAGGTCCTATGCTCTGATCAGCGCACGCGCCATCAGAGCACTCTCCAGCTCTGGGTCCTGTAAGCCTATCAGAGCACAAGGCATCAGAAGTAGTTGTTTCCATATCCTGTGACCTCACCAGTGCACCGCTGGCAGCCTGCTCTCAGCATGACTGGCAAAGCAGGGGACTGGCCTGCATATGGCCAGCGTTGAACCTCTAAGTGCCGGTCGCAGCGCATCCTGTGTGGCCTGCTCAACTATCCCCTTGTCCATCAAAAATATTGCAATTTTCCAGCGTTTAAAAAAATATATGTTATCCCTCCCGAATTATCCACAGTGTCAGTCTCTCCCTCCCCAGTCGTTATCTTTCCTCCTAAACACGTGCCCCTTATTTTCCTGCATCCGCCATGTTTCTTCTCGGCTCTTAAATGGGCCTCGGGCCGCTAGAAACACTACGCAAGCAATCAACACAAGGCTTGCCTAAGTCAGTTCAGGGCACGCCACCCCTTTCCGTATACCCCCAAACCCCTTACAACTAAGCGCTTTGAAGTAACCTTAGGGTGCAACACGCGTTATTCCAGCAACTAACTTCCCAAAACCGATTCCTAAAAACACAGGTGGAAAACCCCTAGTCGCAAGAGGGTGCAGGCGGTGCCCTTTAAGAAGGTGCAATTGCACAGCTGGTTGAAAAGCAGGATTCCAAATGCAGTGGCGTGGTGTTCCCTTTGCTTTCAGGGGTGCTCAGGGACCATTGTGTGCTGCACCCGCAGCTGCTTGGGGCACTGTAATTAATTAAGAAAGACACATGAACATATAACATTGTGTTCCTTCCAAGTTCCCAAAACAAAACGCACTGACAGCCAAATATCCCAGACCCGACTTGCCGTCCTCCCTGGTTCCCCGGCTCCCAGGCAGAAATGATTGCTCACCTGAATTCTGCATTATAGTGCTTATGCGCCAGCGCTCCGGATCGGACTGAAGTGTTTCTCATTGTTTTGTCTGCTTAGCGCTCATTTCCTTGAGTATTCCATGTTCTCTTTGATTAAAGTAGTTTTCTTCAGCACATGCCATCGGGGGCTCTCATGGACATTGGGCCTCATTAGGAGTTTGGAGGTAGCCATGCCGTACTTACCGGCATGGCTACCCCCAAACCGGGTACTGGGTCCCAAAAATAGGGAATTACTGGGCCATGCCGCCTTTTGCGGGCCCGGTAATTCCCATTCTCTGGACCCTGACCTGGTACATCCCCATTCCCATTTGAGCCCCCATAGGGCTCAATAGGAATGGGGAGGATGCTAACAAAGGACCCGTTAATGACGGGTGCGTTGTTAGCATCCTGGTCCGCTCATGGGTGGCGGTAAGCACGTCTAGTCTGGACCAGGCATGCTTACCGCCGCCCGCAAGCGCACCCGTAATGTGGCGGCCCGTAATGAAGGGTGCTGGTACATTACTGGCACCGTTCATTCCGCGGCCGCCTACCGTGTAATGAGGCCCATTGTCTCCCCATTGCCTTGATCACGCTCTTATACGGTTTATAGTCATAATGTCGAAAAAAAAATGTCGACAGACAAAAATTTCGAAAAAAAAATGTCGAAAATAATAATGTCGACATCCTATACTTATAATGTAAAAAGTCATTTTTTCGAAAAAAAAATGTCGACATTTTTTTTTTGACATTATGACTATAAACCCTTAAAACTATCAACACCTCACCCAACACCCCCCTGCCACCCCCCCTCCCACACCCCCCAACCACCCTTTCACCCCTCATACTCAACACATACCAATTATTTATTTATTTATTTATTTATTTATTTATTTATTTATTCAATAAATAAATAACCTAAAAAAGGATCATTTACTATGGGGGGGTTCCCCCCAACCCCCCCTCACCCAACACCCCCCTGCCACCCCCCCACACCCCCCCAACCACCCTTTCACCCCTCATACTCAACACATAACAATTATATATTTATTTATTTAGTCAATAATTAAATAAATAAAAATAGTATCACCCCCCTCACCCAACACCCCCCTGCCACCCCCCCCCCACACCCCCCCAACCACCCCTCATACTCAACACATCATATATATATATATATTTATTTATTTATTCATACAATAAATTAAATTTCGAAAAAATATAGAAAAATGTCAACATTTTTGTTTGTCGACATTATTGTTTTTCGACATTAATTTGTCGACATTTTGACTGTCGACATTATTGATGTCGACATTATGACTGCACACCCTCTTATACACCCAGCATGGGCTTCTCACACAAATCTCGGATCATGTTGGCTGGATACTGGAGACGGTCTCACCCATGACTACCCTCAATTGTTTCTCAGGTCTCTCCCCTCTGTAGCTTGGCCAGTGAACATGATCACGACTTTATGGGCTATTACAAATGCTGACCTAGCAATGCCTCTAAGAATCATTTCAAGAAGGCCTAGTTAGTCCGTAATCGGTACGCCGATGCTTGGTGGCCTTGGGAGCCTTCGGCAAAGAGAAATAGCACCACATCTGAGTCAAAGCCAACCATCTTCGTGCCAAGCAGCAGTACAGACTTTGTCTTGCGCACGGCATGCAGTCAGCTTTCCTCAGACGTGCATCAGGGAAGAATTTGACAAAGGACGACAGAGTAGCTTTTTTCTCCTCAATCTTTTGTCAAAAGGTATTTCTAGGGTGCTGGAGTTTGCTTCTTTGGGTGTGCTTCCACTCTGTCAACATCCTCGACTCGGGAATCCGCAGTGCCCATTGATATCCCCTATGCTCCGCGGAACCTATATACATCCAACAATTCAGCGATGAGTTTCAATTTTATGTTGCACTGAGGTGGTAGGGACAGCACTGCGATAACACCATTTGGAGCCATTCTAGAATGTCTTAAATCCATCCAGGGCTGGATTATCAACACCAGATTTTCCCTGAATGGTGGAACAAAACAAATTCCCTGCTCCACAGGCCACAACCTGCCAATCTCAGGATACACCAATGTCACTGGCCACAGGCACTCCACAATCTTGTAGTTGTGCCGGATCCAAAGATCACTCTAAAGAATGCTATCATCCAATCAAATTCTGCAATAACTATGTCAGCCTACAAAGGAACATCACAAAGTTCCTCCATTCCAACGTCTGACCCTCTCAAATCCATTGGATTGTCTTTCTTGCCAGGGTGAGTCAAATTCCTAATACACTGGCCTTCACTCACACTCAGCGTCAAAGCTTTGGTATGCTCAAGATAAGGTGGCCAGGCTCATCTTTACCCTTAAGCCGTTGGTGCACTACAAACCTGCCTGGCAACCCTACACTGGCTACTGTATAGATCCTATCCAATGTTGCAGGTCCTAGAGCTCACACACACAGCTCTGCACAATACTGAACCCACCTAATACAATGCAGAAATGGACAGATTTATTCAGACCAGGAAAGTACGATCTGAAAGCACCATGTTCATCCAATATCACAGATAAACCGAGCAATGCTCGCAAAGCCGAGGATTTGATGTTCAGGCTACAATCCTCTGGAACTCTACCCCCCCCTGGCTCATTGAGGGAACACAACCATCCAATGTTGTGCGTAATATTACACATTCTGCACTCAACCTTGGCTTCTGAATTGTGGGCCCCCCAGACTTCAACTTTCCTTCACCCCACTGGATTGTGCAAAGAATGTTGCTGCCCTCTGCCCGTCTACCTTTTCAGGCATTCCTTTGTTTCCACTTAGCCTCTAGCACCGTGCGCCCTGAAGCTCATACTTCAGTGTGGGTGTGCTGTAAAAGCAGAGCACATGCCCACTACTCTCATGAAGCTTCTGAGTGAGAAGCTGTCATTGGGCCTTTTTTGGAGAGTCATAGAGCATCCTCCCAGAAGTGTCCAGTCCTCAGCTGTGACCCTCTCAAAAGATACTTGCCTTGTACAATGCACCTTGACAGGCACGGCAGCCTTAGCGGTACCGGTGGTGGGAGTGATAGAAGTGACTATTCCAAGCAATGTATGCCCAGATAGTGTAACATTCCATGGAGTCAGTGGAGGACCCTTGATGCCAGTATAATGTGTAAACATCACACACGAAGACATGGCAAACAATTGTGGCTACCTTCCATGAGCTGGTGCCAATTTAAGATAGTGTACAGCACAGATGGAGACTCGATGACTGGGGTTGGGTGAAGAAACCACTTCTGAAGTGGAAATCCAATGTCTCTACCCTTGAGATGACTCACAGGCAATCTCTAGGGGCCCTGAGACTAGGGAGTCTCAGAGAACGAATGGTACAGGACGGTTTTCAGAGGTGTGGTTGCCTTCTTACTCATAAACCGCCTCCCCCATTCCATTCCACCTTAAAGCAAAAGAATCCCTCCAACACAGGAGGCTCCATCGCCTAGAGGCTGTCCATTCTGCATTAGCGCAACTTACAAACAAACTCACAGATCCGGTCCACACGATTTCTACCTGCACCAAGTTTTCAGTATAACCATTTATAATGAAAGTAACTCCCAGTTATATTCACTGTGTTGCATTCACTGTGCAAAGAGTGGAGGCTTCTGGGAAGCCAGCAGAGCAGTGACCGCTTGTGTAAATAAACAGGACCCTTGGTCGATGTTAGTGGGTTTGCAGTGCCGGTTGACAAGCACTGTGCACAGGTGTGACTCCATCATGAACAAAAAGGAGCTCCAGTATACAGGTGGCTTTTACACCTAACACAGTTCTACAAATAATTCCTAGTGGAAAAGAAAACAAAACAGATTGTGCTTGAATATTAAACGCTAAAGCTCCATCAAGGGACAACATGCGTTGAGCTGCTGTGTGCATCTTGGATTCTGCCAGAGGCACTGAGTCTAAACGAGTTCTGTGAAGGAAGCTGCCTGGTGCAGTTACGCATGTGGCTACAGGTGCATTCAAACACTCCTGCACTTCTCCTCGATGCCGAATGTTATGGCAGGCATTTGCACTCTACGGACGGTTCTGCTGGGCTCTTTGCCTGGGTTCAGATCGGGTGTATAGAATAGGTGCGTTTTTACACATTCCCTAAAAGGCCATCCGTTATGGTGGCAGGAACGTGATTCAATCGGTGAGTTCATCACAGAGTCCGGGCTCCTGGACTTTCCAGCATCTGCCCCATCTATATGGCTGAAGGATATGGATTGCGAAGGCCATCTTGAATTCTGACTGGGTGTCCTAAGACCTTAATGTGGGGTTTGTGATGACAGCCCGGGGGGCACTGGAATGTCAGAGGACATGTTTATTCCATTCTACCTCTCTAAGAGGGAAGGTGTAGAATTTACCATAATCTGGCACCCAGGGGAGGGCTCTCAGCCAATCATGTGGGTGGGAAAGTGGAAAGAATCTGCCAGTGACCGCTTGAGTTCTTCCACCTAACCAATCACTTCCATTGAGGGTCACTTTTGGATTGTTCTTTGGGCTCTCCCACTCCCTGCCTCCCATCACCTCCAGACCACTACTCTTTCCTACCCTCCTTCCCCTCCCCAAACACCACCATATACCTGCTCCTCACCTCCGGTCCCACGTCATCTCAGCTGTCACCATGGGAATAGGAAAAGGGCTATGTGACCATAATTGCTTTTTTTCCCACGGAAGATTCGACACATGTAATTCAAGCAGTGCCCCTCTCCCATGGGAAAAACAAACAAAAAACATTTAACCTGTTAGTACCAATCCGAGTGAAGGTCGGGATGCTACTAGTGATAACTACTGCTATGGGGAGGAGGCAGGGCCAATAATGGCCCATAACACCTGCGATGCACTCGCTGCACTCGGACCTACCAGGCGTGTGCTAGGGGGCCATTACTGTCCCTGTCCAATGCCCATAGTGCTAGTTATCGCTATATTAACAAGAACATGAAAGCTAAATAAATATAATCCTTTTTAGCATTACAAATGGCTGGGCTAAAACCTCCTTATGTTCCTGGGTTGAAGAATGAAGCTTTTAGGCCTGAAGATGGACGACAGTAGAAACTTGTCATTAGGACTTTTGTGAGAATTTGAATGAATGTGATTGTGCGGATCAAAATGCTTCCACAAAACCGGACCCACAAAGCATCAATTCAGAAGATTGTTGGGACCTGGTTTAAAAAAATTAAAAAAAAATCTTTGGTGTGATCTGTCAGAAAGACCATTAATGTTCGTGAAGTAAAATGGGATTTCATCAGTCTCATTTTCGTGGGAAGCACTATTGTGAAACGGATACCGTAAGAACAAAACAAAATGGCCGCCTCCACCATCATTATTCACCCTTTCATGTCCTCACATTGCCCCCGGCCCCTAGCGAGCATCACTAGTTGTGTGAACTTCTCACCAGCTGGTGAAGGTCCCGCAGTCTTTAGTGACAAATGAGCTACGCTGCAAGGTTTGGCTCTTAACCAACATTAGCACATTGATTCCTTATAGACCTCCTCTCAGCCAATCATAATGCTTGAAACGTCATCTATAATATCTAGGTAAACCTTGCTCCAAATATTCTGCCTCTAGGAGTAGCCTAAAATCATTCACTTTCCGTTTTTGCACCACTGTATGTTCTAATTGCTTTGAAGAGCTCAGCTGCATAACATGATCTCTTGGACAATGACTCTAATTACAGTTCTCAGCTTTGCCCCTGGAAATAGCTCAGGGACGGGTCATTCTTCACCGATCATGACCCGTCACTAGGTTGATAAGGCTTAATTATAGCATTGGAATATTACAGGGACATGGAAGCAATGGGTCAGCGGAGGGCCTTTACCAGTGTTACAACGTCCAATGCTTCCCTCCAAAAAATCCACACCCATGCTCAGTGTCTTGATTACAAATGGTTTTGCCTGGACAATGCTCTTTACACGATTCCAAGCACTCTCCCCTACTGTTTCTTTGTGTGTGTGCGGATGTTTTATTGTTTTTGCTATAGTATAATGGCAGTACAGAACGGAGTTGAGGGAAATGGCCCACAATGTTGCCCTCACAATTGTGACCAGCCGAAATGCCTGACTTTAATTTATTTTAACACCCCCTTTACACCACATATATATATGGGGGGGTATGGGGTAATATAGTAGTATGGAGTGGGTCTCCGGGGTGTCTCTCCCTGCATATGTATGTGGTTTAAAGGGGGTTTAATAAAATAAAGTCAGCATTTTCGGCCTTCGCAATTATGTGTGGTCCTAGTGATCACATAGATCCGAGTTGAGGGCTGCCACAGGAGTTATAGTTTCTTACTCGCATTGGGACGATTACTCGGGTGTGGGTCATCAACAGTTACAGCCCTCTCCCCCTGTGCTGCCGGCCGTGCCTCAATACAATCTAACAGGAACTCACTCGCACTAGCCTATAGACTATTAGGGCAATACCCGCAGGTCAGGGCAAACATCCTAATGTGGGCATGTCTGTGGGCACATTTGATGATTTAGGGCACAGTCGAGTTGGTAGTCTTGATCAACGTTACTCATGTCTTTTAAAAGGCACTGTTTGGCCCAGGGTTTAGAAAGAAATGTAGCCTTGGGGCACTACTCACATGGTATGTTGTGGAAAGTACTGTGGATGGCCAGTGTGAAACACACTTAGTTGGAGGCTGGGCCTTTCTTCGTCCCAGTCACTGCCCATGAAGATGCCCGTCAGGCAGAAATGCTTCACCATCGAGACAATCCAACTTGGTAGCGATCCATTGGTCAGCTTTGTGGCAGTGACCTCAGCAGAGAACCCTAAACGGAAGACCATCCGTCTGTCTGCCCTCCGGATCAGGACATTTCGGTTCTGATGGGCCCGGCCGTCCCACCAAATTACTTTTGGTGCACAGAGGCTCATTCTGGCTCCTAGATGTGATTTGCCTGACACACCTGTAGTGTCGTATAGCGCTTGGAAATGCGGCTTCACCCCTTTGCTTAAGCAACGTAGCATAACCTTTTTCTTTTCATAGTTTACTCTTAGCCGCACCTCTTTCTTTCTACTCCGCGCATTGAAGACGTTCCAGCACAATGGTAGCACGATTCAAGCAACCAACATAACTTAATATGAGCAGAACCGTTTTCAGAAACAACTGCTACGTATAACTTAATATGAGCAAAACAGTTTTCAGAAACAGCTCCCACGTAAACCTGCAAATAATGGGGCTACTTCATGGAATTTGTGCGCAGAAAAACGGGCATTTGTGTGCCATTCTGCCCGCAAATCTCTGTTTAACAAATGGGGATTTGGGGCAGAATGGCACACAAATCCCCGTTTTTCGGCGCACAAATTCCATGAATCAGTCCTTTGAGCGAAATGGTCCCAGATCCCAAAACAAAATGGCCGACGATCTCGCACGCTCCTCCAAAGAAACGCTTCCTGGTGTTCAATTAGTGTTCTGCCTTGTAAACAAAGCATTCAAGAGACTGCAAATCGCTCTCCTTTTGACGGGACCCCGTCCATCTGCGTGTCATGTCCTACTTCTGGTTCCTGTGGCAGTGATAGGTCCTAATACGCGCCTTACATATGCGCCTTAATGGAGCTGCTTTGACCCTCCTACGCGCTCCAGCCTATTACATGAATTGGTCTCCGAGGGCTCGGATGACAGTGCGGTCAGTTTAATTGATGCCAGCTCGGGGCCTGTCCTTTGGATTCATTACAGAGAGAAGGGCTGCAGTCTGCAGAAATGGAAACAGATTTCATTTCTGTGGAAGGGGAAAAAAGCGCATCCCAATTCCCCATAGAAAGGGTACAATAGGCCAACACACCCTATTGACTTCCTAGCCCATTCACAACCGGGTGACTCTCCCTTCTCATTGGTCTCCAGCTTCCCACCTGTGTTTCAGTGCCTTTGTTTTCACATATTACGCGGACCCGTGCCAGGGCATCCTCCACCTACTAAAAAATATAAAGTGTTCATCATGCACAGCCTGCAGATTTCCCCGGCCTTCGAACACTTTAACAACCGGAGTTGTCCGGTTTAATGCTATTTGGGGATAAAGGACTCAGGGGCTCATTACAAATATGGAAATGCATTAAAAAAGTCGAAGTTAAGGAATTACCAGCACGTTTATTGCACTACTATAAACCTGCCTCTCGCTGATCCAGTCTTGAGTGTCCAGTGCATACTTGAAGCTCAACCCCTTCAAGACCGAATTCCTACTCCTCATCAGCAACACCAAACACCCAGACATACAGACTTGGCTACCAACCATGAACTCTGAGGGCTTCACAACTGAGCACACATCCTGTGCCAAGGCCCTCTGGTTCCACACCGACAAACACCTCTCCTCCAAGACACACATAGCTAAGACCATGTTGTATCTGTGAGTAAGCAGTGGTTGAAGTGGGCGGGAGTGGTTGTGAACCGTGCTCCTCTACTTTTTATTAATGAAGTTTTACTGTTCCCATAAAGTAACTGTTCGAGAACGTTTTTGTTTTAAAATAAAAGTGTAGGAAGAAGTTGAAACTTGCACTTTCAGTGCACTGCACAGGACGTTCCCTTAAAGAGCAGGTGCATGTGTTTTTGGGTTTGTATTGTACATGGGAGGGGGTGTGGTGATAGAGTTTGTGGGGAGCTGGGGCAAGCCAGTAGGGAGCATAGTTCCACTACTTCTTTTCGTACACTTCGACCACTGCAAGTGAGTGCATGCGTGTGTGTGCAGAGCTAGGCCTCATGGAATGTGATGAAGTATGTTGGAATGGAAACTGGGAAACCATGGGGTTCCAAAAAAGGCAGTTAGGGGACTTGGAGTAGAGACAGGAACCACGGTGGGTGTTAGTGACCTACTCTCCCACCTCTGACCTCTGTACCGTAACTAAGAAGAAATAAATCATCCTGTTCTTTTACACTTACTTGGGTCGGTCTGGTTCCTGCTCCTTGTTCACTTACCTGACCCAGATACATTAGAAAACTCAGACAGCTTGGTATCAGCTCTCCCTCCTCTGGAAAGTCAAGCCCTTCCTCCCTCCAGAGAGCTTTAGATCCACCATTCAAGCACTGGTCCTATCTCACCTGGATGGGGGCAATGCCATCCACGAAGGCCTCCCGTCATCTTCCCTTGTGCCCCTGAAAAGTGTCCCACACGCGACAGCACACCTCATCAAGGGTTCTATGCAGATGTGACCACATCACCGCAGCCCTCATCAACCTTCACTGGCTCCCAAAAATCACCTTCAAGTCTTGCTGCATCATCTATAAGGAGGCCACCTCCCAAGTCACCCAGCTAAATCACATTGAAACTTGTCAGCTCCGGCAGAGAGCGCACCACCAGAAGCCAGGACCCGTGCTGACTTGAAATTCACCACAGCAAAAAGGAAAGGACCGGAAAATAGGCCTTGCCTGCCTATGCCCCAACACTATGGAACCTCCTCCCCGTCAGCATCAGACTCGCTCCCACGCTCCTACAATTCAGAAAAGGACTCAAAACCCACTTCTCTTCTTAAACACCTAGGCCATCACATCACCCTTCGCACCAACTGACTCGCTAGACCATGTGCCTGCCCCTCTCCTCGCCACCAGCTGGTACAGCTGTACCCCTCCTCTGTGCCCCTCTGTATCCTACCCCCCGCTCTATATATGTTCTGTGGTTACCTCTGCAAAGTGCTCCATTGCTTCTTGAAGCTCGGACTGTGCTCAATAAATATCTTAATAATAATAATAATAATAATAATAATAATATATTATGAGTCCAGCGAGAAAGTGGAGGAAACACAACCTATACTTACAGGATATTTCCTCCATTTTACCTTCAGAAATTGGAGGAATTACCCCAGTAGAATTACGAACAGCAGTCATTCTCCAAACCCTAATGGAGTCCTAAGGCGCTCTGCAGGGGTGAATAAACATCCTCCGAACAGGGGATTTACCTCCAGTGCTCAGATGTTATCCCGGCAATAACGGTTAGCAAGTATGGCAGTGTTTCCACTAGAAGAATCACCAAACTCGTATGGAGGTCCTTAGTCTGCTTTAACCGGATTCAAACTTCCGACTGCAGGTTCTACAAAGATATATGAGGTGGGCGATTATTATCTGAGAGTGCAAAATGGTAAAATTCAGCAAGGCTTTTAAGATACATACAATATAAAGGTATGAGCAAACCGACATGTAATGAATTTCAGTGTGAAGGATTATCATATGTATTTGGTCATTCTTAATTTTTGTATCTGTGTTTACTTGCATTTATAATGCGCTTTACACCAAAGTGCCCAACAAATTAAAAATGGTACAACAAGTGTGGATAATGAGGAAAACAAAAATGGATCAATTAAATGGAGAGAAGATCGTGTTTGAGCTGAGGACAGAAAAGAGGGCAAGAAGAAAGAGAGTGAATTTGAAGTGGAAGCGTGTTCCA
The DNA here is from genome assembly GCF_040938575.1 of Ambystoma mexicanum. Classification (NCBI taxonomy): domain Eukaryota; kingdom Metazoa; phylum Chordata; class Amphibia; order Caudata; family Ambystomatidae; genus Ambystoma; species Ambystoma mexicanum. Next base: position 243,870,797 of record NC_090925.1, on the reverse strand, counting down.
GTGCAGCAGGGCCACAGGTCAAAAGAACGGAACAGTGATTCAGCACAAGGAGGTCACGAGAAAGTAAGAATGAATTGGGAGTATGGACCAGAGGTCCAGGAGAGGAGTAGAAAGAAACAAAAGAGAGAAATTACGGAGACACTTAAAGACTAGACACAGGAGGTTGAATTTAAGGCGAGAAGGCAAAGGAAGCAATGCAAAGCGGAAAGAGTGGGAGAGAAAGAGTCACGTGGAGTCACACAGAGTAATAAACAAATAGCCAGGTTATAGATAGATTTTGGAGGACTTAATTGCCAAATATGAAGACCAAAAAGAAAACAAGAAGTATAAAAGTTGCAACAGACAATTAGTGAGGATAGTAGCAGCTTAGAAGTGTGAAAAGAAAGAAAGAAATGACAAACATGACAAATGTTGTAGAGGTGTGCATGACAGCAATGGGATATGTAAGAAATCTTTTGTGCATAAGTGATTGAAGAGCCCAAATAGACTCCATGATTTTGGGCCATAGAGGAAATTGATAACGTAGCGGGAGGAAAAGAAATGGAGACCAGTGGAAACAGAGGAGGAACGGCAGGAGATGGAAAGAAAAGGTTCTCAATTTTGGAGGCATTTCAAACTAGAAAGTTATCAGGAATCTATGATTGGATGGTCAATATGCAAGAAGTATTTTCTCTTGGATCAGAAATGAGAAGGATGGAAAAAGTTGAGTGTCATCAGCATAAAAATGGTGTGAAATTCCAAAAGAAGAAATGATAGAAGCAAGAGGACAGGTGTAGAGAGAGAGAAGAGTGGAGGGCAGATGACAGAACCCTGAGGGACACCATGTTAAAGGGGCAGAGTAGAAGAGGTATTACCAGCCCAGGAAACAGAATAAGTGAGGATTAAAACCATTTTAAGACGACCCAGAAAGACCAAGAGAAGAAAGGGAGGAAATCAGAATAGAATGGTCAACAGTTTCAAACACTGCTGACAAATCAAAAAGTATTAGAAGAGAAGAGTGATTATCGTAGCGAGCGGTAAGCAGAAAATTACAGCTAGAATGTTGAGATTTGAGAATAAGCAGCACACTCCAGGAGTTTAGACGGGTACAGAAGGAGAGATATAAGGCAAACATTGGATGGAAGAGAACAGTTTGAAGAAGGTTTTTTCCTAACTAGGAAGGATAGTTGTGTGTTTAAAAGCAGAAGGAAGACATAGGTGAGGAAGGAATTATTAAACAATGAAGTAAGAAAAGGAAGGAGGACAGGATAGACTTTAAGAATAATAGAAGAGGGAAGGGGATCTGAGTGGGTAGAAGTAGGGTGTGCTTTTGTCAGCAGAGCAGAGATACCAGAATCCACAAGGGGGTGAAGGGAGACAGAGATGCAGTAGATGCAGGTAGAGGAAGAGAAGAACGTGAGGAAGCAGAGGTAGTGTTAGCAAAATGGAGGAGAGTGTCTTTGGAAGAAAGATATGAAGCAATGTCAATAGGAGAGAGAGAAGAGGAAAGGGCATGGTCAGGAGGTGGAGGTAAGAGAATACAAGCTATAGTTTGGAAAAGACGACGAAGATGAAAGGCACTGGAGTGCAAGAGATCAGAATAGTGAGAACATTTAGCCGAGAGAAGAGCAGCCTCAAAAGGATCATGAAGAGAGGTTAGAGGGATCAGAGAGAGCATGGTCTTTGCACCAGCCACACACAGCCCAGAGAAGCATGCACCTTTGCGTCCAAACCTGCAGAGTATGCCAAGATTGGGGGGGGGTTTACGGGTGGGGGAGAAAGGAAATGCAGGATGGAAAGAGTGAAGGGTGGTTAGAAGAGAAGAAGAAAAAGAACAGACAGCAGTATCCACAGAAAGCAGAGCGAAATCAGACAAGGAAGAGAGCGAGGAAATCAAGTAGATATGAAAGAAGATGTGTCCAATGCAGAGAGATTACGACGGAGAATTAACTTGACTGAGGGAAAAACAGATTGAATAGGAGCCGAAATAATTCAAAAGGAAAGTAGATGGTGATCCGGATATTAGATAGGTAGGGCCGACATAAGTCATAGAGAGAGCAGCAGAGAATATTAGATCAAGAGAGGAACCATAGATTTGTGAGGGGGTGAAGAAACAGCAGACAGAAGATAGGAGTCGAGAATAGAAATTAAAGGGACGGCCGAATGTGTAGAAGAAAGATGGAGATTAAAATCTCGAAGAACAATAAGGGGGATGTCTAAAGGAAGAAGCACAGAAGCAAGAGTGTCAAGGTAATCCCAGAAAGAATTTACAGGGTTAGAGTGTCGATAAAGGAGACAAAAAGGTACTGAAAAAGGTCATATGAAGGAGGAACATTGATACTCGAAAGATGAAAACGAGGGTACATCAACAGGAAGAGGTAAGAAGGAAAGGGAGGAGTGAACATATGATTCATTACTTTATTAGTTGTATCAAGTCCAGGCCTATCTTCCACCAAAGATCCTATGCTCTGTACCTCACACCTGTGCCACTGTAGCATTAAATGGATAGCATGCTCTCAACACAGGTTCTGGGTTTCCATACCCCCCTGTGTGAATTTAGAGAGCTCTATGTTCTCCCCTCCCATGTTCTAGTGTATAATTGAGGCCAGATTCCGGTTAAAGTCAAGAGGTTGAGCACATTAGAAACTGGCGTCCGTATCCTTCGCTGCTCTCCTGCGGTAAAGCCATTACCACTCGCTGCAATGCCCAATCACATGTCACCATTAAGACTGAGCTATGCTCAGTCCCAGAGATGCCCTGGTCAATTAAGAAGGTGATCACATGGATTTCAATGTCATGATAGAATGGGCCCAAAGATCAGACTGAGACATTTTATGACATCTGGGGTCAATATTCTTATCAGACTCTTTCCCTCTGTTTCCTTGTTTGGTGTGAACCGCCACATTTGGGAGCTCCATGTTTCTAATCTGCATACTACACACATGTCTCGCCACTGAATATATTTGCTGTGACTTTGCTTCAAGTCTTCCGTCGATTTCACTCTTCAAGATACTGCTTTATCGGTTCTTCCTAAGATCTATTGGTAGTCTCTTTCGCAGTGGACAGAGAGGAAAGCTAGAGCAAACACGGCCTTCAGCTAGGGAGTAAATACAGCAGATCGACGATCATTTGGTGGTTGAAATAGGCAAGACTGGTTCTTGGAGAAACCACGTATCTCAATTCTGTTGTCCACAGGCCTAGACGCAACATATAGAGGAAAGGTTTATGCTAAGGGTAATAATGAGTATTTTGGACTGACAATACATGATGGGTAATAAAATCCTGTTTGTGACACGAAGGCAGTGTGAAGGGAACATAACTGAAGTGACAAAGACCCCATGGTGCACCCCGGATATGCGGTCGAAAACCAGATTAAAGCTCAGATTGACCCCTAGCATAATAGGGAAAATCCCCAAGAGCAAGCCAGGAAGACCATCGGGGTCCAGATGTCTGGTCAAATGTGGGCCACTTAAATACATGTGTGCACTGCCCAGGTGGTAGTTTTAAATTATGTCCAAGGACCAATGTGCTCTAAAATGCACCATTTGCCATTTGCTGTGTTTGCAAACTTGTCGCACAGATACAACTCACACTGTTTGTTGGCAAAAGTCAAGCACTGAGATTCGTGAATTTGGACCACTTTCATTTTGCTGTTTCGGATTATTTTATACCCCAGTGTGACCCCTGGTGACGTTTAGAAACAACTATTATCTAAAGACCTATCTATTGCTACTGACTCTGCAGTAGCACAATTATTCTAAATAATCTTCTTGATATCCAGTGGTCAGAGAGGGGTCGTCTCAGATGATTTCTGCAGCTGTGTTCACAGTGCTTGGGATGGTTTCTACACACTCTGCAGCCAACCTCAGGTCATCTGATTTGCAGAAGGTCTTTACAAGTTATTCCTATGAACACATTTGCAAATAAATTAGGTTATCACACAAAAGAGGCATCGGGTGCAGAGGCCTACTAGGAAATCTCCAGACTTGCCTGTAAGACAGTCCATCCCTGCACCGCACGCCCACTTCCCTTAGCTTTGGGATAGAATGAGGCTCAGCAAATGCTAAATATATATATATATATCCCTTTGGTATAATTGTACAGCCTTCTGTCAACTCAGCTTCGTTGTCTTTCTTTCGTCCTGTCAGAATACCATTTGGCACTTGGATACACGCAGGGTTGTAGCACGATGCAAATTTGGCAAAGTCAAACTTAATTTTCAACACTTGAATCTTTTTTTTATTCAGTGATGGACAGCAATTGATCAAGTAAGGGGCACAAACTGTACCCTGAAGTAAAGAACAGGGCCTCTATTAGGCAGAGAAGGATATGAGGGAGGAACATATGGATTTTGTCATTTCCAAATGGTTCCCCCTTTCATCACTTGCCTATACTCTGCTCCTCCAATCACTATCAAAATGACTCTGCCCTTGCGGCATGTATTTCAATGAGTATGCCGAGGACACAAAGATTTGGCTAAGATTTGTCTAAGATTTGATGAGAAAACATAATGGTGATAAAGAGAAAAATCTTGTATAATGTGTGACCTCCGACCAAGAAGATAGCCCCTCTCTCTCTCTGTATGGAAGCTACAGCCACAGATATACGGATCCTGGAAGGGCCAACTCAGCCCTCCACCATTCCGTGGCCAATAAATTGAAGACCATCGATCTGGATAACATTAAGAACACATACTACCATGGGCAGTTTAAAGTTCAGCGTCTGGTGTGCTCGAGATAAATGGTTCTTAGTCTTTACGCAATAGATGAAATTCAGTAGAAGGACATTCAATTAGTCCAAATCTAAGATACTAATCTACAGATACTTCACAAATCAAGTGAATCTGAAAATGTAAATAAGATTTCTTGGTGACCCACTAAGCCCTGTTTGTACAGTTAGACATGCAGTGCAATTAACATATGATCAATTAACACTAACAACCCTGATAACCCAAAGTCACACAAACATCTTTTGCAGAGCCTTATCATTTGCATTAACAACCTCATCTTTTTGGTATTTGCTCATCAGATGGCCCTCGTTAATGCTTATATCACAGCCAGAATTATGGCACTCCATGTATCTATGAAGGCAATTTATCAATTAATCACAATTTCAAAAAATCTAAAGACTACCAATACATACACTTCTCCTCAGGCTCCCCAGAAGAGCCCACATTACGTCAACTCTGCACAGGTGGCTTGAGGTCCAACATGTCATAGGTATGACATGCTGTAGGGCACATTAGGCGTCGTTTTTGTCACCATTCATTTTGAGCAGAAGGCAAGGGCCTCTCCCAGGTCCCATGCTTTAGATATGGTAAATGTAGATGGCTTTTTAGAGTTTGTGTTTAATTGTGTTTTTTTGCAATTTATGTACATAGTTGTTTATGTTATTAAACTTTATTCTCTGCTTCATTTCTGTTTGGTTTTGACTTGTATAATTTGAGGTGTGATTTGTTATGGTGTTAGGTGTTGTACCATCTATGAAGTACATAAAGGATTCAACATTTTAACTTTATTTAAAATAATACAAAATGTGTAATTTTTATATGGATCTTTCGGTGATTTGGTCAGTAATAAAGTTATCGGATTTCTTCTCTGCAAATATTTTGAATACTGAGATGGAGTAGGCTTTCAAGGTCCTTGGGATATTTGTTCAAGTCTGAAACGGTGAGGATAAGCCTTCCCTTCACAAGCAACCTCTCATTGCACATCAGCTACCGAATATCTCCGAGCTAACAAGAATTATTCACATTTTTGCAAACAGTTAAAAACATATCGGTTTCCCGAATAGAGGCGAACACCAAACGCGGGCAAGTTTTGTGCACTCTCAGCGGCAAGATGCACTTTCGGGGTGTGAGATGCATTTCAGAAATAACATAACACCTGGACTGAACCAACCAGTGTTTAAAAGGGCCATCCAATGGCTAAACCCAGTCAATGGTCATGAAGCTGGCGCAACTGATGGTAAAAAGATATGTCAACCAAGAACCCTAAGCCTATTGCCGATCCATGGTCACAAGACTAGAGCTAGTGAAACTTCATACTCTACTACCATTGAACGTGATTTGCCCGTTCTCCGTGTTCCGTCGTACTCAACTTACATTCTTGTAAGACTACATTTGTGTAACTAAAATTAACAACAATTCCAAATCTTGATGCAACGTGCCTGATTGGCCCCGGCACACCTTGTCTGCATCAGCACATTACGCGGGAGGGCTGCGTTCACACAGTTGCAGACTTCGCGGCATTCCCAGAGAAGGTAATTTATGTGAGATGCCTGCAGTCACTGTGATGAATGAAGCTATTCACATACTACGCGTAGTCGCGTTTCAAAGCTATTCATGTGAGTCAGTCTCAGGCTGATCACATAACATTTGGCGTTCTTCAACATTATCAGTCCCATGATGTCATCTATGAGATTATTTAAGGCTCTCCTGCTTTTGACATATATTCCGAGCTGCCTACTCCCTCTGTCTGATCATGTAACTCACAAGACCTTTGTAAATTATTTAACTACATTGTGTGAAACATATTTCCACAGTCAATGGCAGATTACGCAATTCATGGCATTCCTCTACATTCCAAGCAAGATGAGGAACTCTGTGGCATTCTTTTTTCTTCCTAGTCTGTTGTTGTCATTGATGACACCAGTCTTCCGTCTTAGTTTGATTATCTTCAATATGCTTAGTCTTGTTCTGTGGTCTCAGTCTGCTGCTGTCATTCGTCAAACTCTTCTAGAGATGTCTTATGTGCTATTTTTCAAAGGAAGTCAATATTGTGACAAAGACTTCATGGTCAAGCTTTCCCTTAACACTTAGGAGAGTAAATGCTTTGGGTGTCAAACCCTTTATCAGTGCCTAATTGTCATTAAGTCTCACTTGTCGATATCATTTTCTCAATGGGTACCTTACTGTCCAGGATTTCTTAGGTGTCGGTACTTCATTAGGTGCTGTTATTCTGATAGGTACTGGACAGAGCCCAACTACGGCTCTCTGGTGGTTGATTTGCTCATCATACATCACATATTTTGGCGTGAATGTTCCTGGTACTTCAAAAGGGGTGGCTGGAGTGCGAATCGTGCTTGGCACTTCCTCTTCAGCACTTAATACCTAGAGGTTTCTAAGCACGGACCCGGGGATCGAACCTCTGTTTCTCAGTGTCGTCTTGCTTCCAAGGCCAGCACGTTGCCCCTGAGCTATCCTCCCATTTGGGTTATAGAAAGGGAGGATGAAAGGAAGATTAGGTTAAATTCGAGCGAATCAACATAGAACCGCTACCTCTAAACAAAATAATACTATTGATTATTTGTCTTGGATTTTCTGAGCTGAGCCTAAGAGCCTCCTCTTCATTGGTTTCCTCTGAACCTGGATATCCTCCAACTCCTCACCCCCCATCCATCCTCTTCCTCACGCCCTCGTCTTTGTGTTTTCTAGCTTTCGTCTGTATTTTATGTACTTGCTGCTTGTTGGTATTGGAAAAGTGCTTACTGTTGGGGGCTTCGCTGTGATATCAGCGATGATGGAATGGATATTACTTGGAAGAGTAGATAGCCTTCTCATTCAAAGCCACGTTGTATTTGACTGCTCTATGGGAGAATGATTAAAATATCCATTCAAGTACCTCCATAGTTTGCATCTGTATACCCCCACTTCGTGGGCAATGTTCAGCACCTTTGTGTGACTCTCCAGTTCTTTGGGTTGTCATGGTACCGTAAATTTCACCGAATCCAATTTCACCTGATCAGAAATCTCCCATAAAATCACGTTGGTATAGCCTGGAGAATACTGAGGGGCTATAGCATGATGCCGGACACATCTAGGACTCACCTATGAGAGATACACGGGGGATCCGACAGCAATATCACTTCACTCATCCCTTTCGATAAGAGTTGTCTAAGTGCAGTGCTCACGAAAATATTGATGTATATAAGGTAGGGCGATTTGTAGAGTACATATTGTGCTGTATGTCTGCTTCGGAGCGCTGGAATGGAGGGAGCAGGCAGGGAAAGCTGGGGAGAAGCTGGGGAGAATAAGAGTGTAGAGGCACAGCACCACAGAGGGTGTTTCGTAGGTCTTCAGAACTTTAGGGTCAAGTGGCAGATGTGAAGAGACGAATTTACAGAGTTTGGGGCCACCAATAGGCAGAGGCTTTCCCAGTGAATGCTTTTAGTTCTTCCGCCTGTGATAGGAAAGGTTCTGTGCGGCCGCAGTCAGGTGCAAGGTTGGTTTATAGGGTTGGAACCCTCTGGTAGGGTAATCGGGGGGCAAGGCTCTGTAGAGCTTTGCAAAAGTTACATGGAGCTTTTAAAACGGAACATTCTTTGACAGGAGGGCAGCACAGCACTCCCTGCAGCACAGCGCTCCCGGCCCTGGCCACAAACACGAAGCCAAGCCCTCTAAGCTCACGAGCTCAGAGAGAGCCTTTGGGCTCGCATTTCAGATTCAGTTAGTGCACTGACACATTGTGTAATCTTGGGCTCGTCATCTGCTCTTATTGGTGTAATCCCCACTTTAGCTATTTAGAAGCGACCCAGATGCTGCCAAGCAGTAGCGCTGTAGAGCTTAGGCAATTGATTAAAAGTCAATTGCAATATGAATAGAACTCACTCTGCTCGGAGCTAAATGAGATCTTCATCAGCCAATCAAAACACTGCTGCGAGTCCCAATTAAAAAGACAGCTTTCTGAAGGAAAAAACACGCCACCAGTGGTCGCAAGAAGCCTAAGATAGAAGACAGGAGTGCCCCTCCGAGCAGCAGAGGCACAGTGAGGCAGGCATGAGGCATGCAGACCCAATTTCCAAATGCCAGCTTCTCACCCACGAGGCACATCCATGATGGGAGACTGGTAGACCACGTGCCCTCCACTAGGAGGCGCCAAAGCACGCCCATTGAAATCCCTGAGTTCTCCCTTAGTGGCAGCATGCAGCTGAGGGAGCGCGCCGAACAGTCGCTTTGTGGTGAAAGCCAGGTTGGAAAAGGCCGCGTATCATGCCCAATGGGCCATGCAAGTCGGCGATATTTGCTTACCCTAATTTGCATGGCCTTCCAGCAATGCCAATTGGGGTTCTGCATGCCAACAAACATATAGGAGGCCCTCTATGGGTAAAGGGTGTCCAGAGTGATGATTCCTAGCTCTCTGCACATTCTAGGGCCCAGGACTATGGGAGAGGTGTGTAAATGACACCCCCCCCTGCTTCTGCTTCCTGTCTGGAGGGTGCCATTTGGAGCATCATCGTGCGGTTCAAGTCCCAAGCTGAGGTGAGCACGAGCAGGTAAGTGAAGAGAAAAAAAACGTTGTGTGTGTGTGCTTGCATGCATGTATGTATGCATGTACCTGTACATACTTGCAAGGGGTTTTGTGCCCGAGTGTGTGCATGTGAATGGTGTGTGTGTTGATGTGTGTGAAGGCCAGGGAGAGGAGGGCTGGTGGTTATGGCATGGATAGAAGGCCAGAGGGTGAAAGAGTGTCATTGTGGTCCCAACAGTATGGACTATTCTGAAACATATATTGCTGCAGCCAGCCTGTGCCTGTCTTCTTACGGTATTGTACGATTATACCGAATTTAAAAGTCTGAATGCACCAAAAGTCTAAAAATGCATACCACCAAAGGTTTGAAAGCCAAAATTTCGAACCTTTGGTGGTATGCATTTAAGGTAGGTAAAAAAAAAAAGACTGCGGGGGCTGCGGGGGTGTCACCCGCAACTCCCGCTCACTATACTACAGTATATATACAGTATACAGTTCACTACAGTATAGTGAGCGGGGGTTGCGAGGGACACCCCTCGCAGCACACCCAACAAAAATAAAATAATAAAAATAAAAATTAAAAACAGGGTCTGCGGGGGTGCCCCCCGCAACACCCTGCTCACTATACTTTACAGTATACTTTACAGTATAGTGAGCGAGGGTTGCGGGGGAATCCCCCTGCAGCTGCCCGAAAAAAGAAAAAAAGAAAAATGAAAAGGACCCTGCGGTGGCGGTCCCCAATCACGGAACTGAAAAGGAACTGGCGCCGCAGGGCCACAAGGCGTCTTAAAAGGTAAGCAGGGTTTGGTTATGTTGGAGGTGTGGGTGGGGGTGTGTTGAGGGTATGGGTGGGGGTGTGTTGTGTGTGTGGGTGGGGGTGTAGGTACGTAGGGTTTTGAAATGTATGTTCTCATGGGAAATGCACAAACCTTTTGTGGTGCGTACATTTCCCATGCAAACTTTTCCGTCGCGGGAAAAACAGCTGCGGTCGGATCACGCAGATCCCTTTTTAGGATGGCAATACTGGCATTATGGGAAAACAAGCATGAGGTTGTTATAACATGGTAATACTGGGATGCATTGGTGCAGACAACATGGGCATGCCTTCTTACAGTGAAAATGTTGCATTATGGGCAAAGGAAAGTTGAGGTGTTCTAATGTTGGAATACTCAAATGTATTGCCAGCATGGACTTTTCTTCTTACCTTGTCATTGCTGTAATTATGGGCAAAGTCAACATGAGTGTTTTCTTCCATCAAATTGCTGGAATATATTGGCACAGCCAGCATGAATCATGAACATGCTTTCTTACAGTGACATTAAAGATATTCTGGGCAAAACCAACGTGAGTGTTTTCCTTTATGGCAATACTGGCATCTATTGGTACAGCCACTATGGATAAGTTTTCTTATACTGTCGTTGCTGACATTATGGACAATGCCGGCATTAGTGTTCTTACTACTGGCGTGTACTGGCACAACAAACATGTTTTTTTCCTATAATGGCATAAAACTGGAATATTATCGGGGCAAAGATAGCATACACATATGTTAGAAAATGCTCATGGGTACTATTGGTGACCTTGAATCTATTTAATTTTGACATGTATTATGGTACAAAACCGATTATAAAATCTATTGATTTTTACGCTACTTTTTACCAAAACTGTGCTGTGAAATGAGCAATTTTAATCCGGTATTTTAAAAAAAATAATCTGATGAACCTCACTGGACCACTAAACAAATTCAGATTTGATAGGAAACGTACCCACCCTCTCAGAGTATTGCCAGGAGGGAGGTCACATGGTACGTTTCCTTGAAAAACACCCAGACGCTTATCGGAATAGTCAGCCCAGGTTCTTCCAATCTCTCTTTATGCACATTGCAAGTCAAGCTGCTCGCCTCTTTCTAATCCTACTAGCTTTCCACCCCAACCAACCATATCTTAGCCCATCCTATCCCTCCAAGCCAAGAGCCTGTGATAATAGCAACAGACACACCACTGATGCCCCGGAAGTCGGTAGATGCTTGTCGAGGCACTTGTCCCAGCTTCTTCAATGGGCTTGCGTCGTCCTTTAAGGCGGACTACCCATAGCTGTGGAGTGTGTCTCAGGAAGCTGGCTTGTCCCTGGTTGTAGTTTCAGATGCCTTCTGGCACTTCCCATCCAAGAAGCTTGCTGCAGAGCCTAGCAGGGCAGGCACTGTGCTGACTGGGTACCGGTTCTGGAGAAGCTGGAGGGTTCTCTGAGTTCTGTTTCTCCCTCTGTTCCCTGGGAGATGTTTAGGCGATGGATCTTGCTTCCCTCTTTGCATATCCCGGCCTTCCTTCACTGGAGGAAGATGTGAGGCTGACTGTACCTTCAGCCAGGGTCCAAAGTGGAGTTCTTCTTTCTTACTTCTTGTGACGTCTTCAGATGATCTGCCACAAAAGGGGCTCTGCCGTCTTTTAAAGGCAAATGGGCCACAGTGATTGGTGTAGGCTAATCCTACCTTAATTCACCAACCCTGGCGGCCCTACCAAATATCTCTTATATGCGCAAGGTCATAACCAGAGTGCTTTGCAACAGGAAAGGTAAAGCCGTAAAAGCACGAACAGTGTGTTGCCCAGAACTAAAATGGCTGAACCCTTCTCCTCAACAGAAAGAGCTACTAAGTCCCACCCATTTCCCTGTCTATTTTGCTCAAACAGTCTCTCTGGTGAACGGTCATCCCTGTGTGGTCCCTGTTAAAGCAGCGGGTCTCCCTTGAAGCTGCGGTGAGACCAGACTCTCTGGCTCCTGCATACCACATCCTTGTACCTTAAAGAATGGGGCCCCCCTAGCAAGGTGGCCTACTGTAAACACCAGACCCAGAAATGACAGTTCACTGCCATAAATAACAGGGACTTCATTTATGGGTCGCCAGGGGTCGCAATTGCGACCCCTGATGTCGCACCTGGGACCCCTGAGGTCTCCCTTGCTACCCCAGTGGTCTTCCTTGATACCCCTAAAAAAAGAATTCTAAAAATAAAAATGTAACCTTTTTTCTTTCTTTTTAATTAAACTGAGGCTCCTGGGCTGTGGCCAACAGCATGTGGTTCTTTGTTTCTGGAGTGGCTGCTTTTCTGATAGCTATATCTGGTAAGATATCTCAGTGGGTTGAGCGCTCTCTGCTGCAATGTGTGTGTGATCTGCAGGTTGCAAGTTGGACTCCCGGGAAGGTTAACTCAGCCTTTCATCCTACTGAGGTTGATAAATGAGTACCAACACAGGGTGGATGATATTGTGTGTATATTTTTTCTATATGAAGCACTAAAGCATAAGTGCTACATAGTAACACATCATTATCATTGGACCTTGGACGCCTGCTTGCATTCACAGTAATTTGGTAATATGGGCCTGTACGCACTGATATTCATGATACATATGGTGATCCACTCTTGTACAAATGTATATCACTTTACAGTGATATGGTAACCGTATGTTTTGACGTGTACTTAGAAACAATGCTATGTTATGTCACTTCCTGTTTTGTCAAGGGGTGAAAGGCCGTATCCATCGCTTCCCGTGATGTCACTTTGGGGTGGGGTCAAATGACATCAATTCCTGTGAGGTCATCAGAGGTCAAGGGTCATGTGATGTCACTTCCGCTACCCCAGGCATTTTGGTGCAATGACGTCCCTGAACAATACTGAGAGGTAGGAGCTGGCTTCAGATTGACACAGTTGCATATGAAAGGTTTTTGACGGGGCAGTTGGTACCTGTTGGCGTTGTCCAGCGCAAAGTACCAAGGATTATGCTTTTGTTGTGGTCCGAGTACAGGAAAATGTGTGTGCATTAGAGGTTGGTCAGGAAAATGTGTGTGCATTAGAGGTTGGTCTACCATCATTCCATTTAATTAAACATTTCAAAAAAGCCCAGCCGAGCACACGCCCACCATTCGGATGGTCAAATTCCTCAGACAGCATTTTAAAAAAAAAATATTTTGCCACAATACCCATTAGACCACTAGACAAATTCACCTTTGTTAGCAAATGTACCCACTCCCTCAGAGTATTCCCAGGAGGGAGCTCACCGGGCACCTGACCGTGAAAACACCCATAAGCTTATTGGAATAGTCTGCCCAGGTTCTTCCGATCTGGTAAGTTACCTCCTACTAGCTTTCCACCCCACCCTATCTTAGCCCATCATGTCCCTCCATGCCAATAGCCCTTCATAAAAGCGACAGACACACCACTGATGTCCCCATCCCAGAGTTATGAAAAAAGTACACATTTCTATCCAACTCAAAAGGATGGGAGCCAGAATCATTCTCGCAGGATCCTAGCATGCAACCTGCGCAGGGCACACAGACCTCTGTAAAACACCAGAAAGCTGCCCCGTGCCCATGCCATCGCTGCCAATGTGTGCATGGCACGTGCCCAGCAGCTTGTAGGCTTTTCTTCCCTGAGGAACATGTCCGATATCGAAGAAAGAGGCGCAGTGGTGGGTTTCTGCGGACTTTAAGATGGGCGTCCTGTAGTTACAGGGGTAATTGGCAACGTGTTGTTGTATCTGTTGTGCTCTCTCTGGGTGCACACGTGCGGAATATACTGGCAAGCAGTGGCCAGAGGAGAGAACTAACTAACTGCACCCTGTGCCAACAGTGTCCGCCGTGGCATCTGCCCAGACTGGGCCCATGTCTCCAGAAAAGGCAAAGGATGCAGGGTGTACAGCCAGTGTGGACGGCAGGCCAGGCAGCCGCTCAGCAAACCCCATAAATACCACCCCAGCTTAAACACATCTCGGGGGGAATGAACAAAAAAAAGGGAAATGTCGCCTAAATGATTAATTTTGATTTCTTTCATAATTCTGGAACACCCCAAAAGTTATCACAGCGCCTGGGTACATGCAAACCACAGGTTAGATATACCAGGAATAGCTCAGAAAAAACATCTTAATTCTATTTCTAAAATTGGTGAGTGGTATCTCCTCTGGCAAAGAATGTCAACCTTTCGCCCTTCTGAGTTTGATACAGTGAGGACCCCTAAGGTCGTTGAAAATGACGTGTATTCTTTACAGTGCCAGCGTCCCGGGAGGATAGCACAGCGGCAGCATGCGCGTCTTGGAAGCAAGACGACACAAAGCAACAACAGGTTCGATCCCCGGGTCCGCGCTTAGAAACCTCTGAGTGTTTAAGCGCGTTATAAATACGTAACTAAGACAAAGTAAAAAAAAACACAATTACACAACTAAGAAAAACTAACAATTCCTGTAACAGCTCCTCGATGCCTGCGGGCTGTGTGAGCGCTTTATAAATGTAAAATAAAATAAAATAAAAATAAAATAAAATGAAACGGCGGTAAGCGCTAAGTGAAAACAAACGTCATTACATGACCTGGTCTACTGGTGCATACATGTTCAATGAAAGACATGTACTCCATATAAAATTGTCAATTAACCTATACCACTGCGTTTTATGTTTTGAGGCCTCTGGAATTATAATGGCAATCGTAACATGTAGTTGCTACCAGACATTACCCAGAGCTGCAAGAATGTGTTGCAATGAGACCTGTCTTATAAGACTGCAATGAGGAGGCTTGATGGAGTGGGGCGCCATTGTGCGGGCAGAGAGAATTCCACCGTTTCATTTTAAGTGGTCTCGTCCCAGGAGACGGACCCATCATCTTGGAAAGACGAACAGTCGCAAAAAATAATAGTTTCCGTTTGCCTCGAGGCAGCGGGCGGAAGCGCCCGGCCTGCTCCTCGCGTCGCAGGTACACGAGAGCCGCCGCTGCGGAGCGTCCCAATTTGCTGCACTCCGTGCCCCGAGGGGAGAGGCGCTTTCCGTGGGCCTGGCACCACTGGGCGGTAATAGAGTGGGTGACATGATATCTCGCTCCACCTGTGAAGTGGCGCCGCGGCAGCTAATGGCGCCAATGCGGCGGGAGGGGAGGGTCGAGGGTGACAAAAAGTAAGAATTTTATTCGCACATTTTGGGTATTAAAGATACGGTGTGAAATATATTTTTACTCCGATGTGCCACCTCGGTACTTAAGATTCAACGCAGAGACATCACCAGCTCTTTTTATTTTTATATATATATTTTATTTTTAAATAACGTGCATTTTCTGTCTTCGTACAGCCCTAATCCTCTGCCATGGCGGCACATTTCAAGTTTGAATCCCAGGTTGATTTCATGAGTGTGATTACATTTTGAGTAGAAGTAACAGCTAGTGACAAGCGGCAGTCATTACTGGGATCCTTTAAACCAATTAGAATGTTCAGAATGCGGTCAATAATATGTTATGGACCTCAAGCCATACATTATGACTTCTGTAGCAGCAGAAATGGCACATACAATGTATTTATCTTACTTTCAAGTGCTTATGATATCTGCACATCTGATCCGGCTCATTTGGCGAAACATCAGGTTTTTTAGGGTAGTGCGGTGTGGGGGGTGGGCTGACGGGGGCCTGGGAGGAAGGTACTGGGGCCTGCCCCAATAACAAAAAGCCACAAATAATACAGCAAACAGACCAGTGTGATCAGATGTGCCTGGCCAGATGCTTAAGGCAGGAGGTAGGAGAGGGCTTCTGCAATGAATGCTGTGGGATGGATTGGAACCCCACATCCACACCCATTGCTGTAGGATGGAAAGTCCCAGAAGGCCCCCTTGATCCCAATCCACAGCTCTGAAGCATGTTTTGTGGCACTGCAGGAGCGCTTGGGTGGATTACATCAGCACAGGGTCAACCTTGCTGCCAAAGTGCATATTAAATGCATGGCACAGACCTTTCTGGTTGGCTCCAAAATTGCCTTTCGGTCTGTGTAGGGCATTGAAAGAAACTATGGGGCTCATTACACGGAAGGCGGTAAGGGTTAACGGTCACCGGTAAGGGTACCGGTGACCGTTAACCCTTACCGCCTTACTACGAGATCCCTTTGCGGGACCCGACCTTAACGGCTGGTGTAGACCAGCCGTTAAAGTTGGGACCCCCAAAGGGACCTTGGTGCTAATTACGGTACTGCAATTTGCGGTACCGTAATTAGCTCCTTCCCCATTCCCATTATGCCCTATGGTGCCCTATGGGGCAAAAATGGGAATGGGGAAGGACCATGGAGAAAGGGGGAATTACCGCCCCGCCAACCTTGGAATGGGGTGGTAATTCTCCTTTCCTCCATGGTGGTACCGGTATGGTACCGGCGGCAACCATGGTGCTAATAGCACCATGGTTTACCGCCGGTACCGGTATGGTACCGGCGGCAACCATGGTGCTAATAGCACCATGGTTTACCGCCTACCGTGTAATGAGGCCCTATGTCCATCCTAATTATAAGGTCAATTAATCATGTTCGACTATGACTAAGCAGCTTCTTCCGACAGGAAGTTGGAGGTATTCGCCACCTACTGACCACATTGTGGTCTATTTCCCAGGTTGCGTGTTCAAATCAGAAAGCATCTTCCGACCACGCAAAACCTACCCGGTTTGCTTAACCTGCCCCAGAAATGCATGAGCGAGTAAGAAATTGATTTTTTAGTATCTATTTAGTGTTGAAGATTTTCAAATAGATTTCCAATTGTAAGAAACTCCAGCACTGTACTATGCTGAAGAGTTACATACGTACAGATTTAAACATCAAATTAAAAGATAAGGCGTAGCAGCATCCATTTCCTACGCCTTATGCCTAGTGCATTGCGGAAAGGGCTTTTCTCGACAAATTCTCCTTTATCGTCCTCCGATAATCTTTCCCCGCATTGAGAGCGCACACGGTGCTCGGCTTCTTTTGCTACGGCTCTGCAACTTGAATCTTGCAAATTTAAAATGGCATCGCTTATGCTAGGGTACACATACATATGCATTGAGAAACAAAATAGATTCTGCAGGTGTTCCGTGAATACGCAAAGACGAGTGGGAAATGGGGTTATCGTGAAATAATCGCACCCCGAGGGTTTTTGGCTGCAAACGGTCCATATGACTGCTTCAAGCATAGAATCGGTGCAATTGACTCGGTTTCATGATAAAAAAGGCATTGTTGTGCTTAGAAAAAGTGCACCTACTTAGTCGCGTTGGAGAGCGGCAAGCAGCGTTTGCTGATGCCCGACAGCGCGTTTGCTAAGGCCCTAGAGATTCGGCTCCGCTGCGCCTAGCACTCATCCCACCGGCTGACATTTGCAATCGCTGCAGAATATGGCACGACGCCTTGGAGTACTTGACTCCAATACGATGCCAGGGCTTTTAGGTGAACAATAAAGCACCTGCCTCAAGATGTCACCGGTGCGTAGAGTCTGTCTATCTCCATCGTAGGCCCTTCCTTCCAATTACTAAGATTCTCTTACAGTTCAAATTTTCAATTCAACTTCTCAGTATAAGTGTAATTGGCAAATCGACTCGTATCAGAATCAAATCTATCTAAATCATGTGCGTGTCGATGTGGATCAGGAACTCAAAACAATTATAAATATTGAATGATACTTTTTTATAGTGTGCGAGTACAACCCTGGGTAGCGTGGAACAAAGGTAAAAAAGGTAACGATAATTCTTTGACTAAGAATCAGCACAAGTGTGTCCCCCAACAGGGGCTCTGGCAGCATGCACAAGTGTGTAAGATCCGAAGATCTGGGGTTCCAGAAAAATCCAATGATAACACAAGAATGGCCAGTGGAGGCTCAGGCCATACACGATAGGGGTCGTTTTTGGTCAGTTCCATGCAATTTTCAGTTTTCCCAGACCTCCTTCATGACGACACTTGATCCTCCTCCCACCCGTGAAGACAGTAGAGCGGCGCAGAGTGAGGGTGAGCAAGGATGTGCCGCGCAAGAAAATTAGGCAACGGGATTGCTACTTCTTATGGATCGGGTTTTAAGTTATTGGTTTTCTAAAAGAGTAATGTCTATGTTGGGTTTTATTTTGGGCATAATGGGGCAGATGAGAAGCAGGGATGTTGAAGGTACATCAATCTTACTTCAAGGTACACTTGTCTACAAGCAAGGACATTCTCTAAGGAAACAGTAACTCCTAGAATGCCCCTATTGCACCCAATGATTTGCTTTGGTCTAATAGGATCATCATTCCATGAACACACACCAGATGACCCAAGTAGCTAATTGCTATTTCTTGAAATGCCCAAAACTGAAAACAGAATGTGTGCACCTTAAAGGCGCCAATTGAATCACTAGCATCCTATATTCGGGGCACCCACCTTATGCAATACCTAGCTCTATCCCTCAGTCCCAACCACACCCCTGACAACCCTCCTCTCCCACCTGATACCCCTCACACTGCAAATGTACAAGGAGGAGGGGGTCCCCCAGTACATTTTCTTCATTTCCAGCACTGTCAGCACAAAATACTAGGTCAAATGCTTTCTGCACAAGACCACAGGCAACTGCAGACATGTATCAGCATCACTGGGTGTCATCAGTGAGGTGTAGCTTGGGGCTTCAGGCACTAGGTGGCAGTATTTTAGTTGTAGGTATCTTCTGTTTGCAACCCTTGCATACTAGTGAACGGGTCAGACAGGAAATGGAAAGAGGGCACAGATGATGTTGTCACCGATGTCGCTGCAGAGCATGAGGTTAAGCCGGATGCACAGGTTTATCTGGGGCGACAATTGTGGATTAGAATGTTAGAACATTTTAGAAGTCGCGTTTGTGCCATTAAAGTTGTTGGTAATATTGGGAGAAGCATTCCATGCACAGGTAGATTAGGCATAACACGCTTTGTATTTCACTATGCCTTTAGGACAGATTGCAGTTAATTCCACTTGCTTGTGTTCTGAGCCATTGCAGAACAACTGGAGGCAGAGCACCAGCTCCCTTGGTTGAGGGCCAAATGAGCTCAGCATAGGCTGGATTCGGAGGGAGTTGCATACTGCTTCCCAGGTACACTTCACCTAATGGCCACCTCCACACTCCAGGTCACCCACCATCGACAGTCCATTCATTAACCTCTAAGCCAGCCAACGTATTCAACCCGCCACTGACACAGCAATGTCTACTCCACCACTGCCATGGAAAGTGAAAAGGGAGGCCCTCTCGCATATCCTTAGCGGACATCTTTTCTTGAAATGGAGCGTGTATGCTTAACACACTATTAGCGCCTGGTGTGTTATGCCGGGTTGCTAATAACATTCAGTGCTGCTGTGGTGGGGATGGGATGGCTTACATGGACTATAATGGCCCCAATCCCTTGATCCCCTCCCTGCTTGCCCTCCCCGGCCGAGCTCCTCTGCTACCCCTGCAGCCTACCTGTAAACTCCTGGTGGCTTCGCCTTTTGGGGCCGCTACATTGCTCCCCGGCTAGGCTTCCACTTTATATATCACATACATTGAATGCTGGGCAATAACTGGCCCCTACCCCCACAAAGTAGCCATTAACGAGCAAACCATAATGATGTGTTATTATATAGCACTTACGCGTAAGCACTTCATATAGAACAAACATACAAACAATATCACCCGACCTGTGTTGGTACTCATTTGTCAACCACAGCAGGATGAAAGGCTGAGCTGACTTTGCCGGGATTCAAACCTCCAACCTGCAGATCACACACACATTGCAGCAGCAAGCCCTCAACCCACTGAGCTACCTTACCGGCATAGCTATCAGAAAATCAGCCACTCCAGAAAAGAGGAGCCACATGTTGCAGACAGCCCAGGAGCTTCATTTAAACAAAATAATTGAAAACATATTTTTTAAAACATATTTTTTTAGGGGTAGCAAGAGACACCACAGAGGTAGCACAGGAGACCCTAAATGACATCCCTGGGGCAGCGAATCAACACTCAAAATGTAAAAAGTGGACTTTAATTACATAGAGATTTCAATTCAAACCCTGTCCATCACTCATCATGCCTTTCAGAGTAGGGGCTCAGAACTGATCATGAGAAACGCCATCAACTGCAAGTCAACTTGAATGGTGTGGTCCAGAAACGCGGCCTTCAAGACCGCGCCAAGTTTCTAGCAGGAATGTCATGCAGGATCGTCCTCCTCTTTTCTCTCAACCACACTCTGGAACTCTCTGTATCCCTAGACACTTGCAGACAGAAGAACGCCCCCTGAAAACCTGGCGCTCAGGACAGTCCCACATCACTAGATGTTCAGGCCTTACGATGCGGGATACACATCCTAGACCACTGGAAGATCGAAATGCAGTTAGCACTGATTTCAGACTGTCCAGCGTAGGATTAGAACAGCTGTGAGATAACCCATATTCCGAAACCTCACCTTTCAAACTCAGAATGCCCAAATGTCTGTAGCCAGCAGCTAGGGATGTGGGATCACAGGCGGTGCTAGGGCTATAGCCCTGGGTCTTTTGTTTGTAGCCCCAGATAGACACTCAGGTGCTACAACCAAAATGCTAGCTAGCCCCGAACCCCGCCAATCCCGACATTAGCTTAGCCCCTGATCTTTTCCAGACCTAGCAACACACACAGCGGATGCAAGGCCATGCTTTCAGGCTTCCCGTGTCTGGTGGTGCCGTCCCCAGCACAGCTCAGGATGAGGCTCAGGATGAGGCAGTAAACATCTTGTTAAGTATTCCCGCCGTTTGTCGTGGCAATGCCAATGTTCTCCATTCGGCTCCATGCCTTTGATGCTCGCTGGTGGCAGGGCTTGGCCCGGCTGGGAGTGGGAAGCCGGGCACATGCCCAGCAGGATGGAGCAGATCTCCGCCTCAGCAGATGACATTTCTTTGAAAAGGGGTGTCAGGCCAGAGATGCATATGCCCCTCGCTATTCCGTGCATGATCGCAACATTAAATATCAGTGACACATATTTACCATTCCCTCTCTCTTTGAAGGCTGCTGTCAGAGGCTTCATTCATTATGCATGGTGTGAACTCCATGTGCAGGGAGACACCCCCGGGGTGCTTCAGAAAACTCTGCCGTGCAGTGAAACCAAAACACACAACACAACACAACCTTCCAAAAACAGGTTACTATGACATATTGTGGGCCGGTATAATGGCTCAGGGCCAATACGTGTGTATTGGAAGCAAGACAACACAGAGCAACACTGATTTTAATCCTGGTCCCCGCTATTAAGCGCGTTCTAAAAAATTAGATACTATGAAATTTCGTGGCTCAATTTCTGAACATAACAATGGTGTGCCCATGCGTCACTGCTTGGTGTCGCACGGGCTGCAGGCCACATTTCATATTTTAGGTTGGGTCAACCAGGTATCAAAGGCCACAATGGTCCCAGTGGTTTGCGGGCAAATTAGTAGTGTAGTCCTGCTAGGATCACACATGCCATCTCTTCTGTGTGATAACCACCAGGTTTCATCAATGCAGAAAAGAGGATGATGAACTTGTCAATTGCTCTTCCTTTTCTCCAGGTGACGTGTGCTCTCCTGCAGCAGGACTCCATCTGCCTCCAGCGACCTGCAGAGTTGTTTCTCTTTTCTGAGAACCCCTTTTTCGGACCTTGGAGGAGCATGTGCCTTTGTGTTCTTGGTCCTCCCTCGCATGTTCAATTACATTGTTACTATGCAGCCTGGTGTTAAGGGAACACATGGTGGCACCTAGCCATGTCCTGACCTAAGGACAATGGCAACAGTGCCCATTGGTTATAACTATTAGCACCATAACGAGGGCCAATCCCGAGAAGGGTGGTTTCTTTACTCTATGTACTGGCCCTATACCCTAGACTCCCCAAGACACCTTCTAGCTCTCCAGGTGACAGGAGAACATATAGTTGCCCTTATTTAGGGTACCAGAACCCATGCACAAAGAGCCGTTCCACTGCAGTGCTACAGACCATCATGCCACCTCCCCCCAATGCGTCTGCATAGTGTCACAGTTTCATTGTACCACTAAACTGATTGCATCAAATACACCAAGGAAAAGTGCCCTTGCTGAATGTGTGGTAGTCGGGCTGTATCTTGGCGTCCAGGGGCTTTAGCCAAGGCGTGACAGACACCAGCACTACTTGTGTGCTCACACCTGTCCTTATAACAAAAGGCCTCCGAACTAGCTCTTGAAGGAACCCATCCTATGATACAGTTTTACTAATCCAGGCCCAGCCAGACCACTCAATTACTCAAAATCTGTTGAGCCTCTGCGGTGTGGCTGCCGCACAAAGGTTCTTTAATGTGCTCAGAGATGGGGGGCAGGTATGAGTCTCATGCAGTGTGTTTGCAACTATACCGCTGGGCCAACATCTTAAGAACTAGCATGTCTACTGGAATATGGAGAAGGGGATAACATGCAGAAGCACATGCAACCTCCAGCCAAAGGTCAATGCACCAATTTCATAGGTTTTGCAAAACTATCTTTTTTTCTGCAGAATACAATGTTAGCTGGAGCACTTAACATAGAACAACAGTGCAATGCTTTACCCCCTGCAACCGCAGAATGTGGCAAGGTTTATCATTGCGCTGGGTAACAATGCACATTTGCTATCTCTCTGTAGCGCCAAGATACCCCTTCAATCCCACGGGAGGAACATGCACTACACAAATACACCGATGTTTTGTTGTGTGCTTTAAAAGAAGTGACACTTTGTTTACCTTAGACAAAAAAGTTCAATGCTACAACTCTTCAAAGCCAATATGATATTTGGCCCAGGCAAAAAGCATCAGAAAATCCTCTTAAGAAAAGATGTCATTATCCACTACATGCAGAGTTAATGCAGTGCCAAACATGAGTCTCAGCGCATGTCTCTCTCAAAGACACATATGCATAGAAGTGGCATTGCCTAGTGCACAATGGCGTAGCTGTTACTCACCAGAATATGCTCCAATTGGCATGCAGCAAAGGTCTTTCATGAAGAGATGGCCAATCGCATTGGGGGTACCCCTCTAAAGAAGGGTACTGCCAATCTCCTAACATGTATACACATCTCCAATGTTGAAATTTAGCTACATGGATCTTACAATAGGTAAGCAACGATAAGCAAATGCAATCTGTCAACTTCCTATGTGTGCCAATATAGTACACTATACTAAATCTTCAATTTGCAGAAAACTAAATATTTGGTTAGGCTTTAATAGTAACTTTGTTATATGTTAAGCGTATCTGATTAGTTTGGATTCAGATGTTGTCATTTTTCAGTCTGCATGCTTAATCAAAGCTTAATTAATTCAGCGATTCAAATGAGAGATTGAAACAAGCACATAGAAAACACTAAAAAAGGGTCCATTCAGAAAAAAAAAGCTTCCATTGGCCGACACTACTTTCAAAATTATCGGTCTAATGGAAACACCCCTGATTCTCCTCAGTGCGATCCCCACTAACAGAAGCCATTCTAGCACCCCGGAGTTTGTTGGTTTGCCTCAGTGATCTATCTTGAACCTTGTCTTTATAAATTCCTAAAAGGGATCGGGAAAAATCATAATACATAGGAGAGTTTCTGAGACAGTCTGAGATCATCTGAAGGCCTTCAATTGGTTGGCGAGTCTTGCGCCTGTTGAGCTGCTGTCTTAAATTTTATAATTTAACTCGAATGTCCCTGGTGGAAGTAGACCTTGTTTGATGGTCAATTTCCAATATTGACGGAAGCCCATGCAGCAGGCTACCTGAGACGCGAGACCCTGCCCCACAGTGCGTGTCTTCCCAGCGACGACTCTGTCTCGTTTGCTCAACTGCGCGTTCAAGCCCAACAGCAAGCCATTCTCCGGGTGCCGGACATTAAACATGCTGGAGAAAACCATCTCGCTCATCTCTGAGAAAAAGCCCACGGTTCGGCGATCACGTTCCCGGCACCAGCAAGAACCGCTGACAGTTATCGATGGTCCTTTCACGGCTGAAACATCAAACATCCACACAAGAGCAGCTGCCAATCTAGCGATGCCATTCCTGAGCCAAGCGGACAATTTCCACCCCAGTTTCAGGTGGATAAGAGAAAGGAGGGAGGGAGAGGGAGAAGGCGAGAGAGAGAGTGAGAAAGCACATTTCCTCCTAAAGTGCAGATAATCTAACAGTGTCACCCGAGAGACTCTTATTATAATCAGGACAGCTCTGCAGCTGCTAATGAGATAACCCGACAAAAGCGAGTCCAAATCTGTTTCAACCAAAATTCCCTTCAGTTGTTTCTGCGTCTGTTCATTTCTTCGCCAGCGCAGATCTCACACAGCCACTTATTCTCCTGCACTAAAAATAACTGCAGGAGCTCTGAAAATGGTTATATTTTCAAATACTTGAGCAGGTTGTCAGCTTCGCTACTTATTCTGATGGAAGGTTTCGTGATTTACAGTTCCTTTAGGAGCAGAGGAACAAACAGTCCCATTTTCTGCCGGGCTTAAGGACATTTGTCTTTTCATACAAGCCATTTTTTTCAAATGTTCAGAATCTCTCACCTTGCCTGGGGTAACTGTCCCAAAATACTCTCAGTAATCGTCGCCACACTCAAATGATCCACCTCCAACGTCACCCATCTTTTAAGATGCAATTGCGCACTGACTGCACAGAGGTTAAATTGTTTACTTAACAGCTGCAGAAATGTCAGTCTTCAATGAAATTCAAATATTTGAATATTAGAACATTGGAATGTTGGCGGTTCCACTGTCGACAACTCAGTTGCAGAGCGGACTAATGGCTGGTATGAGCTATCTGTCCCAACATTTCAATACTTTTCCTTTGTTTTCCCTTGTCTTAAACAGAACAATATCCCGACATTGGTTGTAATGTTCTAATAGCAATAATTCCCCCGGCCGGCACTCTTAGCCGGTGGCAACATCCCTTGGCCCTCGTTTAAGACTTTCACTTTGCTTGAGCCTAAAAGCATGAGCTCAGGGCTGTTATCACCTGACAACGCCCCTGCTTCATGAAATCAAGTATTATTGGACTTTGATCTCCATGTCCCTGCTTAGCGGACATGCTTCAGGAGTGCCATGCTACATATCCCAATCTCCCTCATCCCCTTGAGGATGTTTAACTTTCCCATGACCATATCCAAGCTCAAGGCAGAGTCAGAGAAATGTGGCCTGAAGCTAATCCCCTGTCACTCTCTTCCTGCACTTTACCACCACCGCCGAGCCAACAGGAGGATGCTGATTACAGTAGATATCATTGTTGAAATATTCCTAGTGAGGGAGGAAGGGAGGCTGGAGGGTCTGTGACTATTCCTAGTGTAACAAAGGGATGTTTTGCGTGGGTAGGGTTGTGTTTTTTCGAGGGACCATGGGTACACAATTCTCTCCTGTTGTATGTAAACAAGCCCTACATCATTGTTAAGAGCGTGGGGCTCTTTTATGCCTTCAAATGCCAGTCCAGTCTCCCATGATAATGGCTAACATTAACTATTATCCTCTAGTTTAAGCTTACTTGGATTGTACAGAGGCTGTGGGGTGTGTAGAATGTCGTTACACAGGGGCGGTAGCAGCATTTTTGATACGTAAGGTGGCTAAAACCACAGTTCACGCGGTCATGCAGTAGCATCCCAGGTTCTGATGTCAGGGGAAAAGCAGTCTTGGAGGGCGAAGGGGGGGGGTGGATTCAGAAGAGACACTGAGAATTGGTAAACTGGCAAATGCAGGGTCAATGTCTTAATAAGGAGGCTGCACAAATGGTGTTATGTCAGTTGCCGGCATTGTTTTGAGTCCCTGAATTGCAAAAGCCCCACCGGCATCTGCAATGAGAAATCCTGGTACAGACACTAAGCTGGGCTTTAAGATCTGAAAGACAAACAGATTTGCAGAAATGTAGCTGAGTGCTTTGTATATCGTTAATGCAGGGACGCACTGACACAGATGAGATGAGTACTTATTTCAGTCATTCACTCGTATAATCGTACAACCAGAAATCTATCAACAGCACCAACGTGTCTACGACTGCACGATCAACAAGTAGGGACTGCATGCAAGTAACCCATGGCACAACTCTCTTTTCCCCAGGTCTTCACCATTAATTATCTTCGGGGATAAGGGAAATGTCAGGATTTTCCTAACGTAGGGGTATTACGAAGGGCAGACCCAGTGCACTGTGTTTACGGACTTTGTCCAGAAGAAACACCCACACTGACCCTCAGCTACCCATGACCCTGTAGCGTTAGAGGAGGATAATCAGCTGAGTGTCTAGATGGTGCCTAAAGTCTTGTCCTTATGCAAATATTGAGGAGAATGACTGAGTATGTGTGGAATTAATGTTAACAGTGTGAGAATAGGAGAAACTACTCGTATGGCTCAACAGAGCCAATTGAGTGATGTTCCAGAACATGGGCTTTCTCGTCGAGGGTGACATGCCTTAGACGTGTAGAGGAGCAGGTGGACACGTCACCCCTAGCTCCCTGCACCTCCATCATACTGGAACAGCAGGGGAAGAGGAGAAGAGCCCTATGTGGAACACCAGGTATCATCCCAAAACCCCATCGAGTGTATGAGAGACAATTTGCACTCAGACAACCATATCGAATATACCCTGGCAATGAAAAGGTGGAAAGATGTCAGCACACACCATTGGACATCATAGAGTTAAAAGTGAAATCCAAAAAAGGCTAAGTGACGTCATGAAGGAGACATACGAAGACACACTGAAACAATATCAAAATACTTGAAGGATAAAGTGTAACTGGAGTAACAGGAGAAACATGTAATCAGATACAATGCAATCAAATGCACTAAAGAAATAAGTAGAGCTGAAGTAACTGTATACACACCGAGACAAAAGGTAGATGAGACATGTAGAAGCTTGCTGCAGAAGAAAACATAATGTGTCTAGGGTGGCCATGATGGAAAGATGGACGTCACACTTGTGTTGAGTCCAATCAAGCTACCTCAGAGACAGTTCTCTTTTGAGACAGATCTGGAGCCTTCGATTATATGAGTGGAGGGAGGAACATTAAAGCCAGTGGAGTTAATGTTGGGGAGGCATGGCATCTAAAGGAAAGTGGCCACTGCCAAAAGAGGGAGTCAGAATGGTGTGCCACGGAATTTGGGAGGGCAAACACCCTTGCCGCCTCTTAAAATGACATCCATGTTCAAGTCACTCTGGGTGGGTGCTGTAATGTTTTGCATCTTCTGACTTCACACTATACAGTATTCTTACTGCAACCTGCAGCTAGCCAGATGTTTTGGACCACAAATCCCATGATCCTCACCATTGACTATAGTGAATAGGGCTCAGGGGCTTTGTTGTCTGAAACATTTGGAGAACCGAAGGTTGCAGACTCCTGTTGTACATTATTTCTACTTTTAATTTCCCACTGTAAACACAGCACTACCAATACCAGAATGCAATGTGTTGGGAGCTTACAAACCAGGAGAGTTTGACCATCTCCCACTTGGTCACGGCCAACTAGAGATACTTTTATTCCCTTTTATTCCCTGATTTGTCTCTTACATGTGTGATAAAGTAATTTTTGATATATGCCCAATAAATATATACACCGAGGAGGTTCTGCATACTCCATTGATTTGTTTTGAGGGAGTGGGGGTCCAAAAACCTCTGGCCTCCACCAAGTCAGCAGCACCACTGTTTGTCTTTGCCTATATGATGTTACCAGACCAGGGACGTCATTTCACCAAAATGCCAGGGGTAGCGGAAGTGACATCACATGACCCTTGACCCCTGGTGACATCACAGGAAGTGATGTCACTTGACCCCACACCGAAGTGATATCGCGGAATGTGATGGAACGCAACCTTTCACCGGTTGACAAAACAGGAAGTGCTATCACATAGCATTGTACACTACAAAAAATATGGTTACGATATCGCTATAATGTGATGGACATTTCATACAAGAATGGATTACCATATGTAACGTTAAGATCAGTGTATATAGGCCCATATTAGCAAATTACTGTGAATGCAAGCAGACGTCCATGACCAAATGATAATGATGTGTTATTATGTAGCACTTACGCTTAAGCGCTTTATATAGAAAAAATATACACCCAATATCACCCAACCTGTGTTGGTACTCATGTATCGACCTCAGAAGGATGAAAGGCTGAGTTGAGGCGTTTAAGAACAGACTAAATCAGTGACTAACCCCCTGAAGTGCGCCTGAAATAAACCTTTAATGAGTCTAGCAATTATTGTACAGAATTCCAGAAAGACACATTACTTGGTATTCCTAATCTTTCTTATTTAGGGTCAGTGCTGAAAGTGTTAGACTTACGTCATTTCTTTTCTTCTTTTTCTTCATTTTTTTAAGGGGCTTTAACAAGAAAGCCGGCCACTCCAGAACTAAAGAGCCACATGGCGCTGGCCACAGCCCATGAGCTTACATTACAAACAAAAAAAAACCCTTTTTGTTTTCTTTTTTTTTCTAGAGGTCGCAAGGGTGACCATAGAGGTTGCAAGGGAGAACTCAGAGGTCGCAGTTGCGACCTCTGGCAACCACTAAATGACATCCCTGTACCAGACACTGACATATTTAAAATAGTGTTTCCAGAGATGAAGAGCTGCTGAGTCATAGCTATACAACCCCCAGCAGACTCCTCCATGATAACGAGTTAGGTGACCCCCAGTGGTCGGTGTTCAACTTCTTAGCGGGACAAGTGGCATTCAGCCACACGAGATCGAGCAATAAAAGGTCTGTGATTCCCTTAGATGTCCGGGGATGCACGCGCGCTACACTGAATGAATCAGCGTGTGTCCACCCTTCGCCAACAGGTGCGGGTAACCCGCACAACCCCGTTCGTGATAGGGATTTGGGATTGAAAAAATACAGTTTGCATGTAAAAAGAAGCCAGAGACACAGGAGTGCACAGCAATGCTTTATCCGTTTGGGAAATGTTGCCATCAGGGAAAATGTTATGCGTTGCTTTCCTGGGCTCCACAGGTTGTCCTTTTAGATTTATAAAAAGATGTGAAGGGCTTTTCGTTTTAAATTCTATTTTTAGTGAAAGCTGCCTTTCGGCATTAATTCACTTTGTGTTTTTGGGTTAGGTTTGTGCAGGAATAATGCCAGAAGGTCTGAGAAGGTCTGATGGGCATTCGAACCTGTGTGTGTGGGCTGCACAAAGACCGATGTAGGTGGACCTATGTTGCAAAGCTGTATGTACCGAGAGCAAGTGCACAGCATGTATAAACGCTAAGATTTGATAGAGCAGCTCCATACTATAAAAAGATGGTCATCTGAGTGCGAGACACCTGTCATTTGGTGGCAGGTGCCTGTTACATTCACACGTTCACATACAGCGCCTCGATACTCCTGGGATGCAAGTACCCTATACAAATGCAAATAAATATATAAAATATACGGTCCCTGCCACCAAACATTTCTCATTTGCGCTGCAGAGTGCAGAAAGTAGCATACACGCTTGTCTGCTGCCCTTTAGCACTCCGTCGTGTAGATTGAATAATCCCTGCCTTCCATGTACAACACATGCTAGGCAGCATTTACAATGGATCCCTATGGGGTCGGCCAGCTTTTTGCTGGTGCAAAAATCCAGCAGACGCCATAGGAATCTCCAGCATTTGCGGCGGCATGAAAATCCTTGCTCGCGCACATACTGGAGTATTAGCACGGCAGAGAGGAATGGAGTACGTTCCGCCCATCCTCTCTGCCATACAAATCACAGGAAAAGAGCCGAAATGAAATGAAATGCGTAAACGCCAGGACTTTTATGCACTTCAGTTCCATTACGACGAGCTGCAAAATTATTTTATTTTCATCAGGTGTTTGTGAGTTTCTCTATCACCAGAGAAAGTTTTTTTAAATCCTTCTTGGAAGATAGTTTTAGTCTTAAAAATAGGTTTCAACAGCAAAGCAGACGTAGCAATCAAAAGGTCTTGTGCATTGCAGTTATTTCCATAGATGAATATAATTAAAGACCATAGCTGTGCAAAGTGTGGACTGGTCCATCTAATGATGATCACAGTTTCTAAAAATAGTGACGGAATGGATAACGCAAAGACAGAGCTGAAGACTGCATTGCCTGGTGGTCTCAGTCTGCTTTCATCGCCTAGATGCCCCCGGGCTAAGAGCGCTTAACAAATGTCAAAATTAATAAATTAATAAATTGCTCAGCTGTGCATCACAATATAACAATCCTTATGCCAGAACATCTAAAAGGAACACATCCCAACCACACACAGCCTTTCCCTTCATCCGAACACATCTCAACCACACACAGCCTTTCCCTTCAGCCGAACACATCTCAGCCACACACAGCCTTTCCCTTCATCCGAACACATCTCAACCACACACAGCCTTTCCTTTCAGCCGAACACATCTCAACCACACACAGCCTTTCCCTTCAGCCGAACACATCTCAACCACACACAGCCTTTCCCTTCAGCCGAACACATCTCAGCCACACACAGCCTTTCCCTTCATCCGAACACATCTCAACCACACACAGCCTTTCCCTTTAGCCGAACACATCTCAACCACACACAGCCTTTCCCTTCAGCCGAACACATTTCAACCACACACAGCCTTTCCCTTCAGCCGAACACATCTCAACCACACACAGCCTTTCCCTTCAGCCGAACACATCTCAACCACACACAGCCTTTCCCTTCAGCTTCTGCCTGGACGTTTTTGTATGTATCACCTTCTTATTTTAAATGCGCAGCTGTCTGCACTTTTGTATCTACACATTTTTCTTCCAAATCCTGCAGTGGAACCAGTTGCCTGGGAGTGACATATCGGAGCAGGGGCAGGACTTGTTTGCTAACTAGCAGGTCAGGCTGTTTGATACCGCCGCCCTATCTGAAACTCTTAAAATATTGTCTGAATACACACACCACTAATTCTCACCATCTGGAGCGCCCCCTCTACTCTGCGTCCCTTATCTATCGGGGTTGCTCTTCTGCCCCGCACCCACACTTGCCACCCCGGGGGACGTGCCCCTCTGTACCACGCTCCAATACCAATGAGCTAGATTCACGCTTTATAAATCCCACACATACATACCACTGTGATCAGAACCACTGCCACAGAAAAAGAAGCCTTTAACACCCATTTGCAAAATGACTGTGCGACTAGGGAATGGGTTAATGTTCTCTCTGAAACACTTTGCTCTGTATCAGGGAATGCGCGCAGGCACTTGTCCTATGAAACACAAAGGGTAATAGCGTATATTTTCATGTACTGCTGGCTGGCACGCTTCAGATTACTTGTGTGAATATCAGACATTTAATTGTACTCAATGCATCAACCCCAGGAGAGTGTAAAACAGAGTTGATTCTTGTGGGACTGGAGAGTGTGACCTGCAGTGTGAGCATTGATCTTAAAAGCACTTAACACAGTGAGCTATCTGTCCTGCAGGAGCAAGTACGCTGTGTAAATGTGGATGACTAGTAATGCCGTCTGTTTAAAATGATGGCTGTGGGAAGCAGGAGCTGCAGAAAGCAAGTGTCCCATTGTGAGGAATTCAACCATCCGCATGGTGGGCGTGAGCTTGCCTGGGCTTTTTTGAAATATTTAATTAAATCGAATGATGGTAGACCAACCTCAGGAAAATGTGTGGGACTAAGACACATACATTTTCCTGTACTCACCCATGATAAAAACATAGACCTGTGTACTCTGGTATGGACACAGCCTACAGGTGCAGTCTGCCCTGTAATATTTAGTTGCAATGTGACAGCCAGGAGTGCGCAATGCCATCCCCAGGAAGGGAAAGGACCAACCTTCCCCCTACGATGGTCAGCATGATTAACTGACAAAGGCTCCATGGAACCACCCTGCTCTTTTGTTAGGCCCTTTAGCTAGTGGAAGAGATTAACAAACCAATAGAGGGTACTTCAAACAGGCCCGCACGGGGTCTGGCTGCAGAGGTAAAAAAAGGAGACAGAAAACCCAGCAACCTTTCATATGTAACTGTGTCAACCTGATGCCAGCTCCCTCAGTATCAATGACAGTGAACTGTCATGACTGGGGCTTTTTTACAGTAGGCCACCCCCACTAAGGGGACCCCATTCATAAGGTACGGGAATGTGGTTTGCAGGAGCCAGAGAGTCTTGTCCGACCTCAGCTTCAAGGGAGACCTGTCACATTAACAGGGACCACACACGGGGACCATTAATCGGAGGGATCCTTTGAACAGACAGACAGGAATATTTGTCTCGGGAGGATAGCTCAGGAGCAACAAGCTTGCCTTGGAAGAAAGACGACACAGAGCAACACAGGTTCGACCCCCGGGTCCGCGCTTAGAAACCAATCATATCATATCATGGGCGGGGCTTACTAGCACAAGAGAGTGAGCCCAAATCTCTTTCTGTTGGGGGAAGGTTTCAGCCATTTTAGTTCTGGGACACACCTTGTTCATGTTTTCACCCCTTTATCTTTCCTGTTGCAAAGCACTTTGGTTATGACCTCACACATTCAGAAGATTGTTGTCAGGGACCCCAGGATTGGTTGCTTAAGGCAGACTTAGCCCAAACCAATCACTGTGACCCCCTTGGCTTTAAAAGAGGGCAGAGCCCCACTTTTGGCAGATCATCTAAATGCTTCACCAGAAGCACGCAGAAGAACTCAACCTTGGACCTTGACTGAAGGTACAGTATGCCTTACATTTTCCGCCACTGAAGACTGGGCAGAATATCCAAAGAGGGAAGCAAGATCCCTTCCCTACACTTCTCCCAGGGAACAGAGGGCGGTTCAGAACTCAGAGGACCCTCCAGCCGCTCCACAACCAGTACCCAACCAGCACACAGGGTGCGCAACTAGGCTCTGCAGCAAGCTTCCTCGTTAGGATGTGCTGCCAGAAGGTCTCTGTACCCAAAACCCAGTACAAGGCAGCTGCCTGCAACACACTCCTCAGGGTTGGGTCATACACATTAAAGAACAACAAGGACCATTGAAGAAGCAGGGAGAAGTGCCGCTACTAGCATTTACCGATGTCTGCCTTAGCGGAAATGTTCGAGCCAGTCGAGTTCCTCTGTCTGCAACCGAGGGCAATGCTGACTGTTGTCAAAGCGCCGTTGCTTAAAGACATCCGAGACGTCTTGTAAGTGCTTCAGAAGCGCCGATCATCACTGAGACAACGATTCCTAATCCTTAGCCGCTGTATAGGCCAGCCTGCAGCTGTTCATCCATCTTCGCTTGACAAACCTTCGTGCCGCCTGATACCTGCAGTGACTCCCATCTCAAACCCTGTCACAGGAGCCTCCAAAACGCACTGAAGCCGACTCGACCATGTCGAGCACCCGGAACATGTACAGCTCAAGGTACATGGTGGTTCTCTCCGCCTGGTCCTTCCCTGAATGCCCCTAGAGACATTGTAAGACCCATACTGCCTTAGTGTTGAAGCCAAGAAACCTTAACAAACTGTTGTGTTTATTAACCATACCGACTACCCTTCTATCAGTATCCAGAGTGCTTCCCTTTTCCTTTGAAACTGTCTGTTCTCTGCATTCCTTTACAAGGTGGGTTGTTTTTCAGTGTTGCTAGACTGTCTGTTGTGATTAATAAAGTAGATAATTTTAATACAACCTTGACTGGATACTACTTTTATCATTGGTTAATAATTATGTTTTCGCTGTGTTGCAACTAACCAACAATCCACGACCTTTCGGAGATGAGATTGCCGTCACGTCCACGTTACCAAAATTGGATGAGGAGTTTTATCATTTCTTTGTTATTCAAATCTGTTTGGATCCCTTCTGGTGTATCAGAGGTGTGGGGTTGATTGATGGTTTAGAAACCAATATTCACCCCTGGACCAAAGGTAACCCAGGTACCCACACAGGTACTTTAGTTGTGCTAGGAACGTGAGATTGTGCTGTTTGTTTCTGGTACGACTGCCCAATACTTGATGGGGAAGTTAGGAGTGTAGTGATCAGATGCAGTGAGGCATACCCAAACCAGACGGTGACCAGCCCGGGGAGCTTTGCTGCTGCTGGCAGTCAGGCGCTTGCCTGCTCCATTTAATGCTCAATCCCAACGTTGAGCCAAGATACCCCTCCACCAGAGGAATGAATTCTGCAACCATGCATTTGCCTTTCAAAGCATCAGGCTGAGAGCGTCTCACTGTATGCTTCATCTCGATGCCGGCGCAGAGCTGGAGGGGTGTAAAGAAAGTGAAGTAGAGGGGCATGGGAGGGGGCCGGTGTGAAAAGGGAACGTGCACACATGCATGCCACTGTGAGTCTGCACACAAAAAGATACACCTCCCTCAACCAGTCCAGTGCTCCCAACTACCTGCTAATGATACCTATTCCCATCAACCATAAATGGGGCTGGTAAAAAAATACTATATTGTTTGTAAGGGCTGCCAGCCCCTTTATAATCATCTAATGTATGCCTGCAACTCCTACCAATGTACAGAACATAGGTTTGCACACAATAGATACCCATATTAATGTAGACATGATCAGATACACATATATGAATGTCTCTAGTCCTGATGACATCTGCATGTTCAGAATACACATCATGTTTGCCTTTGATGCTTTCAGCTCTTGGTCTGTGCATCTGAGCAGGAGAGGGGGGCGGGGGGAGAAGGGTGGGGCGCAGGGGGCGCAAAACGTATTTCTGTGCAGGCAGCGTGACATGAGGTCTCAAATGGGACTTTGCTGAAGTGCACACCTGAGAATTTCCCTTTTGTAAATATTCATTCTGTCATCTCCCAGCCGTGCACAGGAGAACACACAAGTCGCAGCAGTGTAAGGCAGACAGCAAAGAGCTCCCGCAAACGAGAATGCAAAAACAACTTACAAATGTGCGCAACCCCAATGCGTAAATGGTAACCCCGCAGGCATGTACCGGTGTGCATACACATGCCCCCAATCGAGCCATGCCTTCGGAATGCATCAACATGAAACAGGCACAGGGGAAAGTGCAATGTTCAGGAAAGGGACTGGGACAGCTGAACGAGATGCCTCAGCTATGAAAAGTAGTGGTATCTGCATTACGTCCCCAAATGCATGTGTATGGATTTATGCCAATTCAAATTATATTATTTCACATTTCAAGGACAAAGTATGGACCTTTAAACTGACCTCTCTCTCAGAATAGGAGGGCCGGAGTCTGCTGACATCAGAGCACACCAGCCACCCACGTGTGTTCTGAGAACCAATAAATATCCACGCATCATGGTCACGTGGCCAAACCCTAAGTAGTCATGGGGATGAGGAGGCAGGCTGTACGGTGCTCTACAGCCTTAGCAGCTTGGCTCTGTGATCGGTAATGCGGCGGTGTACTGCGCGTTGTCTGTTCGCGCTCATCTCTGCACAGCACAAGATTGGGACTCAACTGTCAGCAGAATGGGACCTTGGACTTCAGGACAATCTATATTTCTAGACTAATATGATTCACCCTGGCCAGTTCCAGCCAGTGGCAGAGCCAGTAGAGGGGTGGTTGCCCCCCCAGGACCCCACTGGAGCCCAGTGTACCTCCCCAACCTCCCGCTAGTGCCCTAATAGCTGCCCCTCTGGCACCAAGAGCTGCCTCCGCTACTGGTTCCAAGAACTATGTGGGTCCTTTTCTCAAAACAGGGGCGAGCGAGCACTGGAATATATAGATCACTGCTCTAATCATGTTTAGAAATGAATTGATCCTGCAGGCAGCGAGAGGTGCTTAGGAGACGCTGCTCATACGTCTAAGCAAATTTACTGTGAGCTTGGTTAAGAGCCAAGGCCGCATAGGAGCTGGATCACTGATAATGTAGTAACTCCATTTGGTGTAAGTTATTAACAAGATAAATGAGAAGTCTTTGTCATTTGTCACCCCCTCCACCCACATACGTGGAGAACTGATTTACTGGCACACTTGAGTGAATGAATAGTGGTTGGCTGTTAGTTGAGTGGAGCTCTTGAGTGGAGCTCTTCAGTACACTTGAGTGAATAAATAGTGGTTGCGTGTTAGTTTATTGGAGCTCTTGAGTGGAGCTCTTGAGTACACTTGAGTGAATGAATAGTGGTTGGCTGTTAGTTGAGTGGAGCTCTTGAGTGGAGCTCTTCAGTACACTTGAGTGAATTAATAGAGGTTGGCTGTTAGTTGAGTGGAGCTCTTGAGTGGAGCTCTAAAGAACACTTGAGTGAGTGAATAGAGGTTGGCTGTTAGTTGAGTGGAGCTCTTGAGTGGAGCTCTAAAGAACACTTGAGTGAGTGAATAGAGGTTGGCTGTTAGTTGAGTGGAGCTCTTAAGTGGAGCTCTTGAGTACACTTGAGTGAATGAATAGTGGTTGCGTGTTAGTTGATTGGAGCTCTTGAGTGGAGCTCTTGAGTACACTTGAGTGAATGAATAGTGGTTGGCTGTTAGTTGAGTGGAGCTCTTGAGTGGAGCTCTTCAGTACACTTGAGTGAATGAATAGTGGTTGGCTGTTAGTTGAGTGGAGCTCTTGAGTGGAGCTCTTGAGTACACTTGAGTGAATGAATAGTGGTTGGCTGTTGGTTGAGTGGAGCTCTTGAGTGGAGCTCCTGAGTACACTTGAGTGAATGAATAGTGGTTGGCTGTTAGTTGAGTGGAGCTCTTGAGTGGAGCTCTTCAGTACACTTGAGTGAATGAATAGTGGTTGGCTGTTAGTTGAGTGGAGCTCTTGAGTGGAGCTCTTCAGTACACTTGAGTGAATGAATAGTGGCTGGCTGTTAGTTGAGTGGAGCTCTTGAGTGGAGCTCTAAAGAACACTTGAGTGAGTGAATAGAGGTTGGCTGTTAGTTGAGTGGAGCTCTTAAGTGGAGCTCTTGAGTACACTTGAGTGAATAGTGGTTGGCAGTTAGTTAAGTGGAGCTCTTGAGTAAGGCTCTGCTTGTTTAACCAGGGGGGCGTCTGCAAAAAGTTGAGGGCTCACGGCCTTGCCGCCTGACCATGGGTGAGCTTGTGCTGTCTGATGCTGTGTTTAGTGAAGAATATTATATTTAATTTGCCTACCCTGCCCCCTCCAGCCATATCAACATATTCGCAAGCCCTCCTGGCAGTAGACTACCTAGTGATGCGAGGGCATGGCAAAAAAAGAAACATTTGCACACACACACAAAAAAAAAACAACAGTGGCCTGCTTATACAATTATCTCATTTTCGTTTTAGCAGCACACTTTATCCTGCAGATTCCCGCAAATAAGGAATGACAGAGAAATGCACACATGTGTAGACTAATGCGCATTCTCTCTCCCAAGAGTGGGCGTGCCCTTATTTGATGTCATTAGTGCTTAAGGCTGTCCGGGAAGTGACAATGTCATTTTTAAACACCTGAGAAACAGGTCTGTAAGAAACACACAGGGCAATGGAAATGAAACAGCACTCGGCTCGGTCCAATTTCAAGGCCGGAACAATGTTTTCCTTTCCATGATGAATGGAATGCTATTGCTACATGCAGTCCCTAAATGTGAATTCTAATAACTTTGTAATAGAAAAAGTTTAACGATTCTAGTGTCAGGTCACTGAAATGGCCATATGCTAAGAGCTCGAAGAAGCATACAAGGAAAGCTAGAAGGATTGAGTGTCTGTGTTCCTTTTATACAAGGAAAGCTAGAAGGATTGAGTGTCTGTGTTCCTTTTATACAAGGAAAGCTAGAAGGATTGAGTGTCTGTGTTCCTTTTATACAAGGAAAGCTAGAAGGATTGAGTGTCTGTGTTCCTTTTATACAAGGAAAGCTAGAAGGATTGAGTGTCTGTGTTCCTTTTATACAAGGAAAGCTAGAAGGGTTGAGTGTCTGTGTTCCTTTTATACAAGGAAAGCTAGAATGATTGAGTGTATGTGTTCCTTTTATACAAGGAAAGCTAGAAGGATTGAGTGTCTGTGTTCCTTGAACGCTTCCTCCTCTTTTGTTGAGTCCAATGCAATGACGGATGAAGGGGTGCACGTGCTGCATGAACAAGCAACAGAAGGGGAATCCTCACGAGTTGCCACTCAGTTTGGCGAGAGTTTTCTCCAGCAAAAGACTCAGCTTTCTAGCAGCCAGGCACTCAAACAAATATACAACACATTCTGCTTTTATGAGCAAACCAGGTTACACATAATACATGTTAAGATCTTAAAGTACCAAAGGAAATGTACCTATGTAAAGGGTGCTTAGAAAGTAAATGCTGTATGGAGGTCAATTGTTACACAAGTATACACTTTTCACCAGAAAAGAAAACCTTTATTTTTCCATGGCTTCAGTTTTTACAGTAATGTTACACCTTGCATATTACCTACACATCCTTAAACCAACTCGTTACCCACTTTGACAGTAATATGTCTCTTGTCACGTGTCTCCATCACTGTCGCCCGAGCAGGCCTCGCGCTTCTAACCCCACTGCAAGGTCAGGCTGTACCTTCTCCTCAAGCAAAGCACTAGATAGTGAAATCTTGGCTGCTGCTCCCGTCTACCCCCAGGGCATGTGTGGCATTCCCTCTAGCCCCAACCTGCCCACCTCACCTCACCACGCCAAGGCTCTTTCACGTCCAGGAATTGACCCTCACACACACACAACGCACAGGTTGCCGTCTCTTCATGTATGTAAGAACCATCGGCCAAATCCTACCTGCTCTTCAGATTTCCTCAAAACATCATCCCCACTTGCCCGATCTTAGCCCAAAACTCGTTCCCCACACTCTCTGCTCATATAAGCCTTCCACAGTCTCACCACACCAAGCACTTGATGTGCCCCCTCTACTTTCCGCTGCCCCTGCCACTCGGTGTAAGAGTCAGTGCCCCCCTAATCATCTTTAAACCGGTCTTGAATGGCAGCCTCCTTGAGAGCACCCCTCTGTCACTCACTCTTCTGAGTGAGAGGGATCCAGGGGGCTCTCACGGCACTCCTCCGTGGTTTAACAATGGAATCTGTGCTGCTGGCAGCGCTACTTAAGCCCCATCAGCATCCTTTGGAGAACATCATCTGACACCACTGCCATGCCAACCTCTGGATTGGCTTGAATATGCCAGGATCACCTTCAACACGTTGACTTCTGCCCACTGCTGTTTATTAAACTCAGGGCATACAGCAATGCTTCCTTCATGTGTTTAATAGTTAGCGCTTTCCCATTTCCCAGCCATCAGAAAGATATTTGCATCCAAACCTCCTAGGACCGCATGGTGGCCTGATTCAAATGTTCGGCTCAAAGGGAACTCTGTAGCCTATGTGACATCAACTGGGCGAACATTGCCTCATAGGCAGCCCCAGTCCCCCTTCCGCATGAAACCCTAGAAACTAGCACAAGCACCCGAGAGGGATAACCTTTCCTCATACTTAGAGTGACCTTCTAGAAAACCTGTGAACCACCAAAAATGAGTTACCAGTATTGTGAACAAACCTAATGGTTGGAGAGAAAGGGTTGCAGCGATCGAGCTCCAGGCTCAGAAGAAGGACAGCACCAATTCCATCATTCCCTGCCAGCGTAGAAAGCATGGAGGATCATGGGAGCTGTAGAGCAAAACATCTGGACGGACGCAGGTTGCAGGGCATGGGTTAGTTATGAAGGTGTCTGAAGATTGGCACTCACATCAGGTTCACTTTGCTGAGTCTGAGAGAGAAGGGATTTTGAGAACCACATCACGTGGTCTCCTCTATCTGTAAGAACATGTTCCTGTTGGAAGGAGGGAGCAGCCCGCATGACATGACAGGAGGGAACGAGAGGCCCTGGGTGCAGATCAGGGATGAAGCTGGCAGACTCACTATTCAGACATTTAAGCCAGCCGTTTACCAGGGGAACTGCTGGCAGGGATGCCAAGGGTGTCAAGAGATTTAAGACTGAGTATTTATGCCTTTTCAAACAGCAGTGTTCCTCTTGTAATTCGACATTTTCCTACATAGTTTGTAAAGCAGCAACTGTGCCCAAGGGCCTGGAAGAGCTGCAGAAAAGCATCAGTCACATGAGAGGCAGCGAACACGGAATCAACAAAACGGAAACAAACCCAAGATCAATAACGAGCATTCAGCAATATTACAGGGCAGGCGCGGAGCTTATAAAGGAAGCAGCCTGGAGAGAAGTGCTTTTTATAATTATCTTGAAATACAGC
The DNA here is from genome assembly GCF_040938575.1 of Ambystoma mexicanum. Taxonomy (NCBI): domain Eukaryota; kingdom Metazoa; phylum Chordata; class Amphibia; order Caudata; family Ambystomatidae; genus Ambystoma; species Ambystoma mexicanum. The sequence goes on along the minus strand of NC_090925.1, from coordinate 243,830,829 downwards.
GGCGGGAGGTGCTCTCAGGTGAGCGGCTTCCAGGCACCTTCATGTCACTGGAGACCACGTCTGCCAGTCCTGGGCTTTCACCTCTCAATCAATTGCATTCTGGGAGTTGTAGTCTCTGATCACTCCCACTAAACAAAACTGATTAAAGTAAAAGCAAATCCCAGGACTAGATTACGGTTTAACAGGTAACACGAGGTAATCTGGTAACCTTATCTGTCTGACCTCCAGCGTGGCCGAAGGCAACGTTTTCATGTCAGCAGGTTTCATTCTGCTACCAAATACTACAGCTATTTAGCTAAATGGGGAGGATAACACTGCAAAATAGATTTAATAATTTCTAGTGCAACTCTGAACGTAATTCCAGCTGCTACTGCAAGCCCATTCCAAGCCTCCTAAAATGAACTAGACTGCTTTATCAACCTTCTTGGCCCCTCCAGTCACTTTTGCTGTACTATATGAACCGTCTTCGTCCCCCAAATCACTTGACCTGTGCTATCCCAATCTTCTTAGCCCCTCCAATCATTTTAGCTGTAGTATATGAGCCTTCTTGATCTCTGAAATAACGTTATCTGGGCTATATCAAACTTCTTAGACCCTTGAATAACTTTAGCTGTAATATATGTACTGTCTTGGTCCCTTAAATCACTGTATCTGTGCTATATCAACCTTCTTAACCCCTCCAATCATTTTAGCTGTACTATATGAGCATTAGTGGTCTCTCAAATCACTTTATTTGTACCATATCAACCTCCTTAGCCCCTTGAATCACTTTAGCTGTACTATATGAACTGTCTTGGTTTCTTAAATCACGTTGTCTGTGCTATATCAATCTTATTGGCTCCTCCAGTCACTTTAGCTGTACTATATGAACCGTCTTCGTCCCACAAATCACTTGACCTGTGCTATCCCAACCTTCTTAGCCCCTCCAATCATTTTAGCTGTAGTATATGAGCCTTAATGGCCTGCACAATCACGTTATCTGTGCTATATCAAACCTCTTAGACCCTTCGAATAACTTTAGCTGTACTATATGAACTGTCTTGGTCCCTTAAATCACTTTGTCTGTGCTATATCAACCTTCCTAGCCCCTTGAATCACTTTAGCTGTGCGATAATTGAACCGTCTTAGTCCCTCAAATCACTTCATCTGTGCTATATCAACTCTATATGCCCCTCCAATCACTTTAGCTGAAGCACTGATGTTTCTTGCTGTTGCCATGGAAGAAAAAATGTCCAGAGAGCTATAATTTAGGGCTTATTAGAAAATTGCAACCTTGACCAAGTGGAGTCTCAACAAGCATTGTAAATCATGCCTTCTCCACCATTGATCCCCACTTTTGGAATTCTGAACCAGCAGCGTGTGTTTTCTGCTTCATCAACGTATCTTCAACAACAAAAAAGAGCAAACAATCTATTATGTTGAAATTGGGTTACCACATCAAATGTTGAAAGCGGGGCAATTCATGGGTGATAGGGGGAAAGGTTATTTGGGATGCTGGGTGCCTGGGTGGGCTGAGAGGAGAATGGGCATACTACCCATACAAGGGAGGGTCAAGGGAGACAGAGCAAGGTGTGGAATCATAACTGGGGATAAAACCCAAATTCAAAGAAACACATAGAGCCCCTTAGGCCACAGGATTCACTCGAGATTCAATTGGCTTTTGTGATTTACAGCATATACTTTGCAGCCCAACTCTGCCTCCTCCAGCCAGGCCCTAAATTGTTAGCGACAAGAAGCATCTGGAATTATGAGTGCTAAAAGCATGTCTTGGAGAGGTTGTTATCTCACCTGTGATGCAAGTTCAGATGTGTTTGAAAGTAGGCAGGTGCAGCAAGTTGCTCTGCTTAGCCCTGAACCGCTTCGATTGCCATGCAATGACTACACTCCACTTTACCTGCAACTCTACCATCTGCATGAGAAGACCATGTCCCCACTGTATATGGAACTATGCCATCGGTATGCAATGACCATGCTTATGCTCCTACTGTATTTGCAACCCGACCATCTGCATGTGAAGACTGTGTCCCCACTGTATATGCAACTATGCCATCGGTATGTAATGACCATGCTTATGCTCCTACTGTATTTGCAACCCGACCATCTGCATGTGAAGACTGTGTCCCCACTGTATATGCAACTATGCCATCTGTATTTAATAACCATGCTTCTATTGTACTGCCTTGCTTTAACTCGGTGGGCGCTGCACCTAGTGTCACCCGTCCTTGCCCTTGACACCCAACCCACTGCTCACCACATCCCCCAATATGGCCATCACACCCCCCTCCCATGATGCCCCACTTAAGTGTGCACTTATCAACTCCCGCTTCCTACCAGCACATGCCCTAGATGGGCATGACCTGATCACCCAAGACAACCTTGACCTACTGTTTCTTAGCGAGACCTGGCTGACCGAGACCTCTGGCCCGTCCCTCTCCCACGCCATTCCCGATGGCTACACCATCTTTAGGCAGCATCGTTCATCCCACAGGGGTGGGGGAGTAGCTGTTACTGCAAAGGAGTTCCTCTCCATCAGAATGATTCAAGGTGAACTCTGCCAGAACTCAGACTACCTGCTGCTCAAACTAACGCTCTCCACTAACTGTACCATTGACATCCGTGTCGTCTACCCCCCTCCTGGCCCCACCTCTAACTTCCACAACGCTTTAATCCATGCCCTGTCAGATAACATCAAAAAGACCTCCAAAATCATGCTCCTGGGTGACCTCAACCTAGGCTAGGGCTTAATGACCCAAATGACACTCATTCTGCCTCCTTACGTAAAGCTCTATCCACCCTGGGGTTTACCCAAGCAATTGATAAGCCCACACATATCAAAGGTTGCACGCTGGACTGGGTGTCTCACCACAACTGTGAACTCTTGGTCACTTAGCTCTCTCACATTCCTTGGTCTGACCACTATTGCATCAAATTTGACCTCAGCACCGCTAAAGAGCCTCCCAAACCCACTCCCCCCCTCCCTGCTGCATTCTCCAGAAGCTCACGTAAGCTCACCAAAGAGAACATCACCCCCTACCTAACTGTCCCCGACCTCCAGCCGCCATTCGACAATGATCCCGAGTTCCTTGCCAAAACCTTCAGCAGGGTCATCACGCAGGCCGTCGACATAGTCACTCCACTTTCCCTCAAGAAAGCCAAGAAAGATAAGCACTCCAATACCTGGTTCACCTAGGAACGCTTGAAGCTCCGCACAAAAAAAAAGGCAGCGCTTGCTACTTGGAAAAACAACCGTAACAAATCCACTATGACAGCCTTCAAGGTCACTTGCAAAGATTACAAAACTTCCATCACTAAGGCCAAAGCCTCATCCTTCAATAACAGGATTGAAAATGCAAAATCCGTGACGAAAGAGATCATCTCTATCTTTAGAGAGTTGGAATCACCCTCTTCTCCCCCCTACCCACCTTCCCCAAGGACAAGTCCTGGTGCAACAAAATTCAATCTGCCATGCTTGACAAGCTGGACACGCTGCACGCCAAAATTCTAGACCAGCAAAATACTCTCTCCCACCTGGTAACCAACTACAACAAAAATCAATCCCCTAATACTCAATCTCCCATGTTTGACTTTAGAGATATTAGTGAACCAGAGGTCCCCACCCTCCTTAAATCCATCAAAACCTCAAACTGTAAAGGGGATGCCTGCCCCGCCCAGCTCATCAAATACTGTGCCCCTTCTCTCACCCCTCTCATCAATGCCTTCATCAACTCCTCCTTCCAGTCGGGACTCAAGGAAGCATGGGTACGTCCGCTCCTCAAAAAACCATCCCTTGACCCATTGGTTCCTGAGAACTACAGGGCAATCACCACTGTGCCCTTCCTTCTAGAAATCTTGGACAAAGCAGCCTACCTGCAAGTTCAAGAATTCCTTGAGGATAACCATCTCCTTTTTTTGCGGCAAACTGGATTCCGACCACGCCACGGCACCAAATCTGCCCTACTGGACCTCAAAAACCAAATGGATGACCTCAGGGATGTAGGCAAACCTGCACTCCTTCTTCTCCTGGATCTATACGCTGCCTTTTATCTGGTGGACCACAAAACCCTATGTCACCACTTTTCCACTGCAGCCAATTTCTCCCTGAGGGCCTGTGCCTGGATCACCTTGTTCCTACAGGAAAGAGCTATGAAGGTCTTCTCCGACTCTTGTTGTGCCAACCCTAGTGCCATCACATGTGGGGTCCCACAGGGCTCATGCATAGCTCCCACCCTCTACAATGTTTTTATGAGACCCGGGTTCAAAATTCTGGACGCCCTGGGCATCTCATACACCAATTATGCAGATGACACTCAGGTGCTCAATCCCCTTTTCAGGCGATTATCTGGCAGACCAGAGCACCATGAACTCCATCTACTCTACGAGCCAATTGTGGATGGCAGAAAACTTGTTATGTCTTAACAGTGGCAAGACTGAACTTCCGTTAATTGGATCTCCCTCTACCCTGGGCAAACCTGACCAACAATACACGTCATTTACTGTTGACAACATTCACATAGCAGTCTCCCAATCCGTGAAGACTTTGGGCGTATACCTAGAACCGAGCCTGACTATAAATAGACAGGTTAATGCCATACCATCTACCTCAGCCTACCACTCTAAACTTCTTAATGCATCCAGACCTTTCCTATCCAAACAAAATTGCCTCACCATTGCCAGGGCAATCATTGGGTCTAGAATGGACTACTGCAATGCCCTTCTTGCTGGGACCTCTGGCAAAAATCTAGCCAAACTCCAACTGGTTCAAAACAACGCCCTTAGGGCTGCCACAGGCATCTCAAGAAGGGAACACATTTCAGAGGTTAGAAGACAGGTCCCCTGGCTCCCAGTCAAGGAAAGGATCACGTTCAAAATCCTTGCACTGATGCACAAATGCTTCCACGACCTGGCACCTACCTACGTGGTCCAAAGAATCTCCATCCACAACCCCGCCAGGCCTACTAGGGTGGCCTACACCAACAGGATCATTGTTCCAAAATCCCACAGAGTTTGTGCCGGAGGGACCAGCTTCCCGACTATAGCCGCCACCCTCTGGAATGCCCTCCCCTCTCACTTCAGAGCCATTGACTCACACTCAGAATTCCAGAAAGTCATCAAAACCAAGCTGTTTGTATGACCGCACCTATTGCATTATCTTTGTGACTATAGATACGCCTCTGAAACCAATATGTAACCTGTATCAAGTTATGTTGTTGTGGGGACGCACCCTATTTCCCTGAATTAAGCCTTCTTAAGCTCACAGTGCCTCGATGCCTCAGGGCTGCAGTGCGCTCTACAAATGTCAAAATAAAATAAATAAAAAGTTATGTTATGTTATGATGTTATTGTGCATTTGTATAGCGCCTTATGTACCAATGGTATGATCTCAAAGCGCTGTGGTTTGAACGCCCTCGGGGACCGTAGTCCAGGTCAGTGGAGAGAGTAGTGTCATATATAGTTCTTGGGTGCACTCAGTATGTGTTCCGCCAGTGCAGTTTGCATGGTGTGTAGCTGCATTCTAATGATAGGCATGGTGCAGTGGTTGTGTGGGATCAGTAGAATGTGTGCAGCAAGGCCACAACCTCAGAGTCTGCATTCTGGCAGTGGCGGTGAAATAATGTGCGTGGCTAGGCCGATTTTTCATGGGGTATAGCTGCGCTCTAAAGACTGTTGAGGTGTTCCTGGAGGTGTGTAGGTATGTGTGCAGCTCGGCCGAATTGATCGAGAGGTATAGCTACATTCTATCGTTAGTTGCTGTAGCGGAGAGAGTGTGCATATCGGTATGTATGGTGGGAGACCCCTATTCCTGATTCCCTTCCAGTGCCCGTTTAGCTGATTGTACCTATTCTGGAGGTTCTGACAGGGCTCCACGGCTTCCAATGCTACATGTTTTGGAAAAAGAGGCACACTCAGGGATAGGAAGGTAATAGAGGAGACCCAGACATTGACAGGCGAGAGAGCTTCCTAATACACCTTTCCTTTTGCTTGAGAAACTTTACTATTAGAGCTAGGCTAGACCAACTGAAAACCTACCAAAAGCCACAAGATATCCACTGTGCGTATTTATGAAGTAAACATACTTGTAATTGGGGTCCATTCATAAATATGTATATTTTTGGCCATTCAGATATCACAACTGTTTTTTACTAATTGGGCAACAAACCAAGTCACTATTTTAATGCGAATGGAGGCAGAGATTATAATACTTCCAGATCATTGAGACAATTGCACTTCTGAAGACATGAGCCATTAATAAATCGGGGCAAGGAAATTGCAATATTTCTGGGGCACAGACACTCTCATCCATCTACAGCAAGGAGACCATACTACTACTAGAGCAATAAACCTTTCACACTTCTGGAGCCATTAGTCACTATGTGCCACTTAAACTAGCATTCTGGAGCCATTAGACAATGACACTACTCGAGTCATTAGACAATGACACTTCTGGAGCCATTAGGCAATGAGACTTCTGGAGTCATTAGATAACGACACCACTGGAGCCATTAGACAATGCAACTTCTGGAGTCATTAGACAATGACACTTCTGGAGCCATCAATGACACTTCTGGTGTCATTAGACAATGACACACTGGAGCCATTAGACATTGACACTTCTGGAGTCATTAAACAATGACACTACTGGAGCCATTAGACAATGACACTTCTGGAGTCATTGGACAATGACACTTCTGAAGTCATTAAACAATGACACTACTGAAGCCATTAGACATTGACTCTTCTGGAGTCCTTAAACATTGACACTACTGGAGCCATTAGACAATGACACTTCTGGAGTCATTAGACAATGACACTCCTGGAGCCATTAGACAATGAAACATCTGGAGTCATTAGACAATGGCACTTCTGGAGCCATAAGACAATGACACTTCTGGTGTCATTAGACAATGACACTTCTGGAGCCAATAGACAATGACACTGCTGGAACCATTAGAGAATGACACTTCTGGAGTCATTAGACAATGTCACTTTTGGAGGCACTTCGGGGGCCATCAGACACTGACACTTCTGGTGTCATTAGACAATGACACTTCTGGAGCCAATAGACAATGACACTACTGGAGCCATTAGACAATGACACTTCTGGGGCCATTAGACAATGTCACTTCTAGAGCCATTAGACAATGACACTTTTGGAGTCATTGGGCAATGACACTTCTGGAGTCATTAGACAATGACACTTCTGGATCCATTAGACAATGACACTTCTGGAGTCATTAGACAATGACATTACTGGAGCCATTAGAAAATGACACTTTTAGAGCCATTAGACAATGACACTTCTGAAGTCATTGGGCAATGACACTTCTGGATCCATTGGACAGTGGCACTTCTGGAGCTATTAGACAATGACACTTCTGGAGCCATTAGATAATGACACTTCTGGAGCTGTGACATTTGAATATTTTTGGATCCAGGACCCCAAGGTACAAAAATAAAACAATACCTTTGCAGTTGAAAAAGTCGAGGAAACCACAATGTTCTTTAAACATCCGACTGTAAACACCAGAGTCACTTACCTGCAAACAAAAAAGAAAAAGTGGGTTAAGTGTCAAAATGACAGCATGGTTCTAAATGACAATGCATTTTTGAATTCATTGCATATTTAAGAAAACATCTAATGGCTTGCTAAGCATTTTCTTAAGGCAAATAAAAAGAAAAAGGGTTCTATATTAAACAGAGACTCTTGATTGTCTGCAACTCAGGATGGAGGCTTGTCGTTGGCTTTGCAGAACACAGATCATACACGTGTACAACTAGCTGGCATTTTCATAGCCTACATTTTGGAATTGTAACTTTTTCTGAGTAAACATGTAGTGTGATGTATCTGCTTGCTGCATATGCGAAGGTAGCATGTTACGCTGCCAAACCAAAGGACCACAAGGCTTTTTTTAAGTAAGTACCATTCCTTCGGTAGCTATACCACTGTCCCCCACCAAGCGAGTTTGGCTTAACTTCAAGGCTGGACGGTAAGTGTTTTTGACAAATACAGAGATGTCTTTCTTTCCTTTTTTGCAAATATATGGACACATATAATTTGCCTTCAACCCCCTCCCCACACCATTTTCTTTTGTTGGAGTTGCAGCCCACAGACCACAGCTCCAATTCACCCTTCATAATATTGTGTCTCATGCCCAGCAAGTGTGTTTCAGATTTGATTGTCCCTGTTAAGAGAAAGTGTATCTTCCAAAGTGTTGTAGCCCTTGGGTTGTTTATGTGTTGTGCATTTTTCAGGCCTAGAGACGAGGGGGAGGGGAGAGTGCAGGATTTGCTGGGGAAGTGGAAGACTTCTTAATTTGCCACCGCTGGCAGATCACTTGACGAATATTATGTTATGTGTCTTTGGCACTGCGCACCTCACCACATTTGTGGACCTAGAGCACCAAGCCTTGTCGGTGTAGAAGCAAATTGTGACCTCGTATCACAAACATGAATGTGTTTATCTAGTGAAATTGCCTCCTGAACAAGGCAGTTCGATCGTCCTCAATGCAAGATTGTGAGACTTGCCAGGTGGAGGCAAAGTGGGCTTTGATCGCTCTACCGACCCCTGGAGGCGGCCCATGGGGGGTTCATGAGCGCTGTGCCTGGCCACCTAGTGAGGCCAGACCAACAGAATATTAAACGTAACCAACTTTAACATTTTGAAAACTGAGCAATCGGTGTCCCAACCCGTTTTTTTTGGATAGTTAAAAGTACATGGGGTCACACCAGTGAAAGGTCACATCTGAGACTTGGCATCAGGATGGATATGAAGAGGCCACTGATGCCCAATGGCTCTTCTGGGTGTGCCATGAACGACCAGGTTGTGGGACCATCTGTCGCTCACGATGGCCAACACACCTTTCGAGCATTCTAAAGATCGTAAAGATGGCTCTTCTGATAGGTCGAATTATGGTTACAGGTCGTAGAAGATCATCACAAAAAAACCCTGTTGAGGAATGGGTGATACCAAATACAAATGGGGGCTCCATTGAAAAAGAACGACATACAGGGCTAGGCCCAGGAAAGAACATTCACCCAGTATGGGAGGTCGACCTTGGACACGCAAGCATCTGAAGGTATGACTTGAGATCACACTCAGATATTTAAGCTGTGAAACACACTATTAGACATTGAATGTCTGACAATGATCGTGGGAGATTACCTTTAAAGCTGATCAGATATATTGTATGATCAAGTGGGAGAGCTGTGTCAGAGCTGACCTCTAATGTGGCCATTTCCAAGCCATCTGCAGAAATTCTGCACTTTGAGAGTGCACAGAAGCAGTGCATTTCGGAGCCAAGATGCCGCTGTCGTTTCTGTGCTGCTTCTGCAGCCATCAGCATAAGGATGGCCTTGCAGGGCAGTAGGCACGAATGTGGTGTTTGTGGGGCCAGTGAGATGGGGGAAAGAAAGGGTGTTGTTATGTAAAGGCGGTATGTGTTTCTCGCACTTTTCTTTGGTGAGTTAGTTTTCGTGGCAAATTTAACTGAGCATATTCAAAGTCAGTCAACACAAAGCAATGAAAAAACTAGAAAATAGGGGTAAGGGGAGCAGAAGGGAGAAGAAAAAGGGGGAATACAACAGAAGCTCACTCCGTCTAAGATATAAAATAAACAACTACAAAGAGAAAAAACTTTGACTATGCACATTAAAAAGTGCACTGACGAATCGAACATTTGATCTGCTACTCTACTACTGTGCATTAAGAGTCATCCCAACAAGAGGTCCCGCATCCCAGAACATGGAAAAGCCAACAATCCATATTCAGTTGATACCCAGCTTCATTCTAAGCTTCTCCTCCATTGACAATAGTGTAGCTGCAAAGTTCAATCTTATATAATCTAGAGGGTTTGATGGATGCCCTGTCCCTCAAACGTAGCCCATCAAAAACTGAATTCCTTCTCCGCTCACTCTCATAAACTGAATTCCTTCCCCGCTCACTCTCATAAACTGAATCCCTTCTCCGCTCACTCTCAAAAATTGAATTCCTTCTCCGCTCACTCTCATAAACTGAATTCCTTCTCCGCTCACTCTCATAAACTGAATCCCTTCTCCGCTCACTCTCAAAAATTGAATTCCTTCTCCGCTCACTCTCAAAAACTGAATTCCTTCTCCGCTCACTCGATGCAGATGCTGCAACGATCCACACATGATTTAAACTGGTCACACCTCTGGGGTTCTCCTCAACTATATTCGATTCTGCAAAGATCTTAGGATTCTGCATTCACACCCACCTAAGCAGGCAAAATCCAAGGGCCAGCATTTCTATTAAAAAAAAAAACAATTTACTAGCTCAATATCCTCAGAAAAAGCAAACATATTATAACACCCGTGGACTGTGGAGCGGTGGCCCCAGTCAGGATTCCCTAACACCAGGATGTAGGGAGACAACACTGGCTAGCCATCCTACAGCTTCCATGGCCCTTTAAAAGCAATCTGAGTGTGTCTAGTCACTGGTGTAAGAACATATACTCCACCATGTCTTTGCACCCTCAACTGGTCTTGGCTACCACTGGGCGCTAGCGTCAACTTCAAAAGAAGACACCGCCAGAACTAGCAGCTCATCAGAAACACCCCCAATTAGAGGGTCATCAGTGGAAAACCCCAAAGTGACACAAAAACAAACCTGCTTCACAGGCCTTCGTTTACGTTCCGGCTACACCGCGGATGAAGTGCTGTGTGACAATGCTGCCCCCCCCCCATTTCATAACCTACCCTTGCTCTGAAACGCTCCACGTTCTGCTCCAAGACCACCTCCCCTGCCAATATCATCAGCCTTGTTGATACTGTTGGCTGTGTCCGGTGTTCTCATGCAGGTAAACTAATCTGCTGCCTTTAGGCCAAGATTCATTGTAAAAACACATCAATATTAAACACAATAAATACAATCCCAGTCAAGTTAACTTCTAGAAACAGCTGCGTGTCAACACATCTGACATCTGTCCCAGGATTGCTTACTGGGCTGGGAGGATCGCTCAGGGGCAACACACTCTCTTGGAAGCAAGACGACACAAGAAACACAGGTTCGAATCCCTGGTCCACGGTGAGAAACCGCTTCGGTATTAAGCATGTTATAAAAAACAATTATAATAATAATTACCCATCAGAGTTCCAGGCAATCACAAATGGCAGAGTGCCCAACAACAAGGTCTACCTGGTGGCCAGAGTGCTGCAGCACCACAGCTCCCAACCGCTCTCATGCCAGCCAAGTGAAGCCCAACCACTCTTGTCTTTATTGATAATGTGCCAGTGCTTTATAGTGTTGCTATTCCACTTATGAATGCAGGACTACAAGAGCAAGAACGTAAAGACAAAGAAACCCATGGGTGAGTGGCGCATGCCTGACCTTGAACAACATGAGAGCTTCGCCTGAAATATGCAACCAGAATCGCCACAAAGTCTGCAGAAACCCTGTAATGCAAGCTCTGAAATGGAAGCATAACATATTGTGATTGACAGCATATTTACATGTATTACCAAACCTACCGATGCATTATAATGTAATGCAGTAGGAGTTTAAGCTAACTTTATTTCCTCCCTTTTTATGTAGCTATTTCCATCAAAATGTCAAAGGGCTAAAGCTGACTGTGCAGTTATGACAGATGCTCCTGGAAGTTGCTGCGCTATTGGTCTTTGTCTCTACCTGGAGGAACTCCTGTCAATCAGAATATCCCACAACTGAGCATGCAAGGGTAAACCTGGAGACCCTGCAGCTTATGTGTGTGCGGAATTCGACCATCTGCACGGTGAATGTGCGCTCGCCTGGGATTTTTACATATTTTAAATGAAATTGAATGATCAACCTCTGGATAATGTGTGGGTCTAATCCGCAAACATGTTCCTATGCTCATCGCACAACATACACACAGGCTGTGTAATCTGGGTGGACAGAGCCTGCAGGGACCATCCCCATTGTCACATTGAATTGGGAAATGACGGCCAAGAATACATCAAGGCATCTCAGAAGGGGAGGGCAAAACCTTCCTCCGCCAAGACCAGCCTAATAAACTAACAATGGTTACATGGATCCACCCTGCCCTTTTTTTTAGCTCTGCGGGTGGAAGCTTCACATACTAATCAGAGTTCATTAAAAAAAAAGCCACCGGGCCTGGTTTCAGGACTAACAAAACATAGGAAAACCCCAACAACCTTTGATATGCATCTGTGTCAACCTGAAGCCAGCTCCTGCCTCTTAGTATCAAGGTCAGTGACCTGTTATGTCGGGGACAGCTGTTTACAGTAGTCATCCCAGCAGGGGGACGCCATTCAGAATTATGTGGTTTGGTGGCGACCGAAAGTCTGGTCTTTCCTCAGCTTCAAGGGAGACCTGCCGCTTTAATCAGGAACCACAGAGAGCTCAATTAACCAGAGAGACCCTTTTATCCACAACAAACAGGAAGATGGGTGGGACTTAGTATTACATGTGTTCACCTCTTTACCTTTTCTGTTGCAAAGCACTCTGGTTATGACCTCACGCATACAGAAGAGTGTTGTTGAGGACCCAGGATTGCTTCATTAAGGTAGGTGTAGCCTACAGCAATCACTGTGGCCCATTTGGCTTTAAAACAGGGCTTTGGCAGATCATGTTAATACTAAGCAAGGAGTAACAAGAATAACTCATTTGGACCCTGGCTGAAAGTACAGTCTGCCTTTCAGCTTGCGCCAGTTATGGAAGGCCAGGATTTCCAAAGAGGGGAGCAAAATCCCTCCCCTAAACATCTCCCAGAGAACAGAGGGTGATACTGAATCCAGAGGAACCTCCAGCAGCTCCAAAACCGGTACCGGGCCATAACACAGCGTGCCCTGCTAGGCTCTGAAGCAAGCTTCCTAGGTGGGAAGTGCCAGAGAATCTCTGAACCAAACACAGGACAAGCCTGTTGCCTGCAACACTATCCTCAGCTTTGGGCCATCCACCTCCTAGGAGTGCATTGGCAAGCATAAACCAGCGTCCGCCTTAAAAGACATTTCTGTTGTTACGCTGCAGTCGCTCACACCATCCAAAACGCCTCGACCAGTGCTTCAGACGCGCCAACCAGCACCTAGACAACAATTTCTGACCCTGAGCCATAATGTAGGCCTGCCTGCAGCCATCCGTCCAGCCTCTCTCGCCAAACTGCCTGCCGCCTGATACCCGCACCTGTCTTCCATCTTGAACTCTGTCACAGAAGCTGCAAAGCGCCCTGAAACCAACTTGACCCTGTCGAGCACCAAGAAATTCTAAAAGTACAAGGTACACTGTTGTTCTGCATCCCTGGTGCTCCTCCGAAGGCCCCTAGTGACATTGTATGACCCATTGCTCACTTTGTGCTGAAACCAAATATCCTTGAACTAATGTGAATAATTACTTTACCGACTACCCTCCTGTGAGTATCAAGAGTGCATCCCCTTTCCTTCTTGAAACTGTCTGTCCTCTGCATTACTTTACAGGGTGGGTTGTATTTTGTAGTGTGCTAGAACTGTCTATTTATAGATATAATTAAACAATCTTGACTGGACATGCCCTTCTATCATTGGGTAATAATTGTATTTTCGCTGTGTTGCAACTAACCATCGATCCACGACCTTGTGGAGATAAGCCTGCCGTTCTGTCCACGTTACCAAAATTGGACAATGAGGTTTATAATTTGCTTGTGTTTTCAATCTGTTTGGATCCCTTCTGGTGTAGTAGAGGTGTGGAGCTGATTGATGGTTTAGAAACCAACATTTATCCGTGGACAACTGGTGCCCCAGAAGTTGATTTGTCTCAATGTGGGCCAATAGTAGGCATGGGTTGTGCCATTATCTTCAGGATGGGAACCCTAACTACAAGGGATTCACAGTCAGGATGGGCCTGGCAACCTTATTGGCTAGGCATGTGCATACTGGATATGCCTGAATACTTTCTCTGCAGGAGATGTGAAGATTATATGGGCCTGGGGTCCAAATCAGTGGGGGATATGAATGCCATAGGAGCAAAGGCACCGTAGGTATGGCAGAGGGGTGGTAACCGCATCTGAAAGCAATTTACAGTCAGAATGGGCCTGTGGACCTTATCAGCTGGTAATGACCATAGTGGAATGGCCTGTGAACCATACCTGCAGGGGATATGCATACTATATCGGCTAGTGGTCTATATCTGCAGGGAACGTATAAACTGGGGCAGCCCACAGTCCTTCTCTGCAGGGGATGTGAATATTGGATAGGCCTGAGAATTTTATGTGCAGTGGTTGTGCTGTCGGGACCAGCCTAGAGCTAATGTTTGCGGGGCCTATGCACACCATGCGGGCCTAGGGACCATTTCTGCTGGAACCATGCTGCCTGGATGTGTCTGGGGACTTTACCTGCAAGTGAAATGCAGATTGAATGGGCCTGGCACCTTATCTGCAAGGATGTGCAGACTGGATGTGCCTGGAGGTCTTTATCATCATAAAAGAAAAATTACTGCTTCATTCTGAAGGTTACCCCAGGGACCACATTACTCTGCCCTATATTTTTGCTGAATACAAATTTACAAAAAATGCTGAGACTGAAAGGGCTGCGCCGTTCACCGCGTGTGTCCCACGGTCGGTGTATTGTGAGAGAACTATTCATAAAGGCTGAGGATGAATAGGTAGAACACATATCCGGCCTGGCTAGTGAAATGCCACACACAAGTTATCATTGTCTCTTTAGCTATATGATTATTCTATCATACCAGGCCCGCTAACGTGGCACTCCCTGCCTAAGCTTCCACCTACCTGTCTGTCTATTATTCCATCTGTCTGTCCCTGTCATTCCAGCCGCGCATCCCTCTATACTGACACATATTTATTGCCTGTCCACCCATCTACCATCGCACTGTCCACCTGTCTATGTTTCCACTGGTTTATAATTCTACCGGCTCATCATCTAAACCTTCACCAGTTTGCCCATCTGGCCTTGCATCTGTCCATCATGTCCTTCTACCCGTTCCTCCATCTGCCATAAGGTCCTTTTAATCGTTCCTCCATCCACCATCATGTCCTTTTAACTGGTTCTCCATCTGTCATCATGTCCTTCTACCTGTTACTGCATCTGTCATCATGTCCTTTTCCCTGTTCCTCCATCGGTCGTCATGTCCTTTTACCCATTCCAACATCTGGCATCATGTCCTTTACCTGCTTCTCCATCTGTCCATCATGTCCTTATAGCTGTTCCTGCATCTATCACCATGTTCTTTCACCTGTTTCTCCATCTGTCCATCATGTCCTTATAGCTGTTCCTGCATCTATCACCATGTTCTTTCACCTGTTTCTCCATCTGTCCATCATGTCCTTATAGCTGTTCCTGCATCTATCACCATGTTCTTTCACCTGTTTCTCCATCTGTCCATCATGTCCTTATAGCTGTTCCTGCATCTATCACCATGTTCTTTCACCTGTTTCTCCATCTGTCCATCATGTCCTTATAGCTGTTCCTGCATCTATCACCATGTTCTTTCACCTGTTTCTCCATCTGTCCATCATGTCCTTATAGCTGTTCCTGCATCTATCACCATGTTCTTTCACCTGTTTCTCCATCTGTCCATCATGTCCTTATAGCTGTTCCTGCATCTATCACCATGTTCTTTCACCTGTTTCTCCATCTGTCCATCATGTCCTTATAGCTGTTCCTGCATCTATCACCATGTTCTTTCACCTGTTTCTCCATCTGTCCATCATGTCCTTATAGCTGTTCCTGCATCTATCACCATGTTCTTTCACCTGTTTCTCCATCTGTCCATCATGTCCTTATAGCTGTTCCTGCATCTATCACCATGTTCTTTCACCTGTTTCTCCATCTGTCCATCATGTCCTTATAGCTGTTCCTGCATCTATCACCATGTTCTTTCACCTGTTTCTCCATCTGTCCATCATGTCCTTATAGCTGTTCCTGCATCTATCACCATGTTCTTTTACCTGCTTCTCCATCTGTCCATCATGTCCTTTTACCTTCTCCTCAATCCATTGTCATGTCCTTCCAGCTGTTCCTACAGCTGTCATCATGTTCTTGTACCTGTTCCTCCATCTGTCAGCATGCCCTTGTACCGGTTCCTCCATCTGTCATCATGTCCTTCTACTTGTTTCTCCATCAGTCATAATGTCCTTTTACCTGTTTCTCCACCTGTCCATCGAGCTGTCCTTCACCCTTTTTGCCTTTCTACGATCACACCAGTCCATCCCTCTCTTCCCTCTTGCCAGACTATCCATCCACCTGCCTGTTTACCGAGCATTAGAACATCTCTGCTCATCTGAGCTTCCACCTATCTTTCTGGCTAATCCCACACGTTTCCGTTAATCTATCCACCCATTTTCAATGTATTCTGCCATCCGCCTATAAACCCCTTGTCTGTCTGTGCTCGCACCTGTCTGGCCTCATCCCTGTCTGTTCGTCTACCCTTGTTCATCTTTTCATCACTTCACTTATCTGCCCTACTCTCCTTGCACCTGTGTATTCGGCCTATTGGCTCATCAACCTTTCCACCTGACCATCCATGTTTTCTACCTCTTGGTCATGTGCCCATCCGGTCTCCACCGCTTTTGTCTGTGCTTTTTGTCTATATCTATTCTCACGCAGACATCTATGCCTGGTTGCATATGTAAATAGTTACTTATGTAACTATGCCTATGACTGATCACACATATATCCCAATATTATGCCACTAGTCAGCCTGGCTCTTCAGCTTGCCATGTGTCTTGTGGCTATATCTGTCAATGTATACATTGATCTATAAACCCTGTCCTCTGTACATCTCCGTGGCTGAATAACTATCCACCTTCCCTTATGGCTGATCACCATTTTTGTATTATTTATTATTATTATTATTATTATTATTATTATTATTATTATTATTATTATTTATATTATTATTGTATGCATTGAGAGCAGACCAAGCTTTGGGAAGCAACTGAGGGCCTGATTCAGAGGCCTGTGTAAAAATAGAAATGTGTTGTTCCAGGTCGGAACAACACATTTCTTAACTGCACCATATTCTGACAGGGAAATAATGTGGCGTAGGGACAGGAAAGCCTCAGCTTTTGCATGAGCCTGATTTACGGCTTGACAACTGCCCTAGCAACCATGAGGAATGCAGGGCAGCCACAGGAGGGGATTCGCCTACCACCAGCACTGTTTTAGCATGACAACAAGAAGTTAAAATACAACACCTCCAGTTTGCTCTAGCAAAGAACTGGTTCCAGGAGGAGCATTATCCACCTCAGGTATGGAATTAGGCCAATAGTTCATACAAATGGATTCTTCCAGACCACCAACTGTACCCATCACCTGTGGAGTTCCACAGGGATCCATCCTGTCCCCTGTGATCTTCAACCTCTACATGGAACCGCTCAGAACCCTCCTTGCTCCACACAACATCCACTTTTACCAATACGCAGATGACACACAGTTACCCCAATATATCCTCCATCGAAGACATCCACTGGCTCAAGGCCTGCCACAAATTGATCCAGTCCTGGATGTTCAGTGCTTACCTGAAGCTCATCTGCACAGGGGGTTCTTCCCCTACACACCCCGTGCCTCCATTAGACATTGTGGATTATCATGCACCCATCCATTAGGCAGTGACAGGAAAGAACAGACGCCTGGGATTCAGAACATGTCTTTATTCATCAAGAAAAAAGAACAAAAACTCAATGCATTTCTGCCTCCATACTATCTTTATAGATTTTCCAAGATTATGCAACATTTGTATGCAAATTAGCATCTTGCAACTGGTAGGCTGTGATAGGCCAAGTTAATTAAAGGGCAAACATCCCTTTGTTACCACTGGATAACTTTATCACATGTGCACAACAATTTTTCATTAGCATAACTGACATCCCCAGATTTTCTCCGACGCATGAAATTAATATGACTATTTTAGAATTGGCTGGACATAGCTATCAAAGTGCTCAACTCCTGCCAAGAACATTCCTCATGCGTCAATGTCAGCACCTTATCTACTTCCTGAGGTTATGCCAATTGTTCTGGTACACAACACCATTAGAGAATATATATCCTCTTATTTATGGTACCAAATACTACAGCTGAGCTTTGAAACTAATGTATATGACAAACCTTTTACACTTTCTCCACAAGAACCCAAGAACATAGATAAATGTGTCAGAAGCATTTATTAATTGCCTAGTCTTATCTAATTTTTGTCTGATTTCTATACCAATTGGTTTTTAAGCTACAAACAGCCTATCTTGTTAAAAAATGCTGCCAAAACTGTTTTACTCCCATCATCAATAGTTCTAAATGTTCCAAATTGTTGATTTTGCTGCCCGAAATCCGTGCGTCAGTGCTTCTTGCTTATCTCAAAAATCTTGTCATGGTTTATAGTTCCCCACACCTGGCTTCATAGGACTGAAAACCATTTGCATTTGATTATCCATTTTAGAATACATATTTATCTGGCGCTGTGAATTTCTCCTTATCGTGAGCTATATTTCACATGTATTTAAGCATTTTCATTTTGTAGACACATTATTCATAATATATCCCTGTAGCACCTATGGAGTGCGTGCTATAAGTACACCCTTTATTTCCCGTGCCACCCCAAACCAAGTATGTGCAGTGATCCCTATTTCTAATGTACTTTTTAATTTTAATAAAGGCAATCTGATCCTGATTTCTACAATGATGGACAGGAGAGTGAGCAATTTGACCTCCCTACCCTTTTATCTATATACCAGATGAGGGGGGAGGGATTGGCACACACTCAATGCATTTATGCCTCCATCCTATCTTTATGGATTTTCCAAGAAAAGCTGCCCTTCTACCCCTTCAAGACTAAATTCCTACTGCTGACTAACAGCACTGAACACCCTGATATCCAGTCCTGGCTCTCTGCTATGAAGCCAGAGGGAGTCACACCCTAGCTGGCCATCTCTGTCAAGTACCTTGGGTTCAACATCAACACACACCTCATATTCAAACAGCACATAACAAGGAAGACACAGACGGCCTGGTACCAACTTTCTCTACTGCAGAAAATCAAGCCCTTCATTACAGAAAATAACTTCAGATCCACTATCCAAGCCATGGTCCTCTCCCACCTGGATGGTGGCAATGCCTTTTAGGAAGGCCTTCCGGCAACTACCCTGGCCTCACTGAAATGTCTCTTGCATGCTGCAGCAAGACTCATTAAAGGACTCTGCAAATTCAACAACATCACCCCACCCTCATCGAACTGCAGTGGCCCCAAACTGCAAGACCGTATCATCTTCAAATTCTGTTGCATCATCTACAAGGCTGTCATCCTGAAGTCCCCAAGCTACCTCACTGAGACACTCATCATCTCCAGAGACCTGCGATCCACCATAAGTAAGGAAATGTGCAGGCTTGTATTACGAGAGTGCAGGAAGGAAAGAACCAGAAGACAGGCCTTCTCTGTCTACGCTCCAAGAATCTGGAACCTCCGCCCGTCAACATCAGTCTTGCCCAATCCCTTCTACTGTTCAGGAAAGAGCTTGAGACCGTCCTCTTCAAGGAATGGCTCCTCTCTAACACCTAGGTCCATACACCCTGCTCTCCCCACCCTACCCGAGTCTCGGTGATCTGTTCCTGACTGTCTCCCGGCTGAGTTCTTGTAGATTCCTAGCTGCCAATTGCCCACCCTCTCCCACCCGTGTTAACTCACTGCTCCTTTCTTTTCTCTGCTTCCCTCACTGTGTTCTTTCCCTTATGATTGCTGAGTGCTCCATTGTTTCCCGAAGCTAGGTCTGCGCTCAATAAAAGCCCTAATAATAATAATAATAATAATGATAATAATAATAGGAAGGCTTATGTGCAACCTTCAGGCGTTTCCATCTGGCTACCTCCCTCTCTCTATCTGTAGGCTGGTATATGTCTCCATTTCTCTTTCTAATTGCAAAATCCATTGCTGAAAGAATCTCATCACAAAGGAAGTGGCCCTGTAAGTCATGCCCCTAGGCTGTGTACGGTCCGGCCAGACTCTTCAAGGAAGGAAAGGGGTTCCTCGAAGTTCTGATATGCTTGCAAGTCCTGCCAGTTTTGAGTATATCTAAAACAGGGTTCCGTGGAGGCCTGTTGTTGCTTTGTCATTTCCTTTAAGTTGAGCATTCCGTGTGGGGGGGCACACAGTCTGCTATTTCAGGGAGTCAGACTGGTGACCAAATGTTTTACTGGCAATGTCCCGGTAACCTCTCAAAACGAAAATGAGATGGTATGGCCCTCTGTGCATTCTGGCAAGCACCTCACCTGGCCAGATCTGAACACGTGCTGAATTATTTCATGGACCTTTTCACGTGGAACAAGAATGATGAATGAAGGGTGTTCTTTGCATTGAGTTTTCCATAGACCCCCAAAGAAAGGATGCATTTGGGATGCAGATCTCAAATTGCCCACTTCCATTTTCAAGATTTTAGCTACAAACATGGCCCTTACTTGAACAGGTACAGGCCACAAGCATGTCAAAGATCAAATCAGCCAAACATGAGATATGTATTCACTTTTGAAAATCCCAAACATATGTCCATATATTTGGACAGGTGCATCAGGTCTGGAGAAACACTAACACACGCACTGCGGATGAGTCGCGCCCATAGAAATACCATTACCAATAACAACATGCATGAGTAAAATGCATGCAACTACTTTCCATGCAGATCACCAACAACACGCAGGAGTAAAATGCATGCACCTAACATCCATGCAGATCACCAACAACAACACGCAGGAGTAAAATGCATGCACCTACTATCCATGCAGATCACAAAATAGCAAAACGCATTAGTAAAATGCATGCATCTACCATCCATGCAGATCACCAAAAGCAATACACAGGACTCAAACACATGCACCTAAAATCCATGTAGATCATCAATAAAAACACACAGAAGCAACATGCACGCACCTACCATCCATGCAGATCACAAACAACGACATGCAGGAGTCAAACGCATGCACCTACCATCCATGCAGATCACCAACAACAACACACGGGAGTAAAATGCATGCACTAACCATCCTTGCAGATCACCAACAACAACACGCAGGAGTAAAATGCATCCACCTACCATCCATGCAGATCACCAACAACAACACACAGGAGCAAAATGCATGCACCTACCATCCATGCAGATCACCAACAACAACACGCAGGAGTAAAATGCATCCACCTACCATCCATGCAGATCACCAACAACAACACGCAGGAGCAAAATGCATGCACCTACCATCCATGCAGATCACTAACAACAACACGCATGAGTAAAATGCATGCACCTACCATCCATGCAGATCACCAACAACAACATGCAGGAGTCAAACACATGCACCTACCATCCATGCAGATCACCAACAACAACACGCAGGAGTCAAACAGATGCACCTACCATCCTTGCAGATCACCAATAACAACACACAGGAGTAACATGCATGCACCTACCATCCATGCAGATCACTAACAAGAACACACAGGAGTCACGCGCGTGCACCTACCACCCATGCAGAATGTGATGTAAATGAGCATGCGCAGAATGGACCTATTGTCACATTGTAAGATGATTATCAGGGACCACAAAAGACATACAATGGCCTCAGCTATGCTCATACTCGCTAGGATACAAGTGCCTCCACACCACTGTCCCTCAGGCTATAAGTAGGCGCATGAGACACATCCGAAAAAACGTTACCACAATCTGTGCATGCGATATGCATGTACCATGAATACACTGAGACATTATGCAATGCACAGGAACACACACTGTACATTCACAAGGAGCGCGACACTGCACATTCACAAGAGCATGATATATATGCACAATATGCAAAAGAGGTATGTGCAGAATTAATATGTGCACATACAATCCAAGCAAAATGAAATAAAGCACAGTATACACAGAGAACACACATGACCTCAATCCGCACACTAAAAGCACATGTAACATTGGCAAAAGGTACACACTTTATTTGGTAAGGCACATACATAGGGCACAGATGCACTTTGCCACATTCACAAAGTGCAGAGACAATCTCTGCATGGCCCCCACTCTACGCTGAATATGAGACACAAGATGCACCGACTACACGCATGCACCGACTACACGCATGCATGGACACATGCACGTGACACGTTAAGCACACACGATAGTCCACACCCTTTGCGTTATATGCAGTAGCTCAGAGCCAGGCTAGTCTACAGCGAGTGCAGCGAAGGTGGGAGTTCAGGTTACATCTGTATTGCAATGGACTCTGTTATAGAAATAGGACTATTGGCATTCCCAACCTGTGTAGCTTTTAAATGCTGTTTCCTTCGGACGAAGTGCGTGAACCTTAATGTTGGCATTTCGAACATTAGAGGACTTCACCCGTTTTCATGAGTAGTAAGTAACCTTTCTACGGAGCGCCCTCTCCGAGCAGGGGTCTTCTGGGAACTCGAATAACGCCTCCATGCTGTTTTCGGAACTACTTGAGTTACAGCTCCAGGATGCCGCATAGTGTTTTTTTAAAAAAAATATCAGTCTCGGGAAGGTTCAAAAGTGCAGACTGTTAGTCCAAGGCTTTCGAAAGAGGACACACTGTGCATTGTTGTGAATGCAATGCTGACAATTGTCTACTCCCGTTCCAGGTCCCCCAGTACAATGCAATTCTGACAACTGTCTACTCCCGTTCCAGGTCTCCCAGGACAATGCAATGCTGACAACTGTCTACTCCCGTTCCAGGTCTCCCAGTACAATGCAATGCTGACAACTGTCTACTCCCGTTCCAGGTCTCCCAGTACAATGTAATGCTGACAACTGTCTCCTCCTGTTCCAGGTCTTGCAATGCTGACAACTGTCTACTCCTGTTCCAAGTCTTCCAGTAGACCAGCAGAGTCTGGTGGATGTACTGTTGAAAGTTGAACCTTCAATTTCCAGGTCTTCCATTACATGAGCACAGTGCATTGTGGAGGTTGTAGTGCTGAAAAGTACATATTATGAGTTTGCGCCTTTCAGTAGAAAAGAACAATGCATTGTGGAAAATGTAGTGCTTTTATATTGAACGTGCAAAACAACTGATTATTGATGAAGGCCCATCCACACGCTCATTGGTTGAGGACTGGTGAGGTGGTAATGGAGGGTGGCTGGCTGCACAAAAGCTTACCCATTCAAACCTTGGCGAGGGAAATGAAGATGTTTGGCAACGTTGGCATGGCTGGCATGGCGGGCATGGTTGGCATGGTTGGCATGGTTGGAATTGTACTTGTCACTTCCCAGCTTCCTAGGCATGACGCACATTGACCAAACACTACATCTTTTCTGGTTGACCTCAACCGTACCGTATACAACCTTTCTCCCTCCAGGCAAGGTTTGGTGTGGTGTCCAAGAGGTCCCATGTCACGCGTGACACCTTCGGACAACCCTGAGGGACTGGCAACCATTGTTAAACGTGACAGGGACAATGCCAGTTGCTACCACACTACACAAATTTCACGTGATGACACTTTTACAAGAAAGCAGAAGATCTTCAAAATAAAGATCAGGCGGTGTGTCATCCTTGGCTAAGAAAACTCCCACTATAGCCAGAATGCGTTGCGATTACTTCACATGCAAACATGCTCAATTTCCTATTGACATTGCAGGATCGTGACACAGTCACATTTAATCTCAGTCCTAATCTCTGGATGGAGGGTTTGGGAGTCTTTCTAATCAAGTGCAGGAGCTGAGCTATGTGTAATTATTATAAATCAAATTAACATTTACACAGTCTCTGGCCCTGGGGGTGAATTAGCGGCTGAACTGCAGCGTCTCCGCGAATGCTTGAGTGCGCGCAGTGCACTTCACTGACTTTTTAGGCCGCGCTTGAGGGGTCACGACAGGCGGCTCTTCTCGCTCAGAACATCGTCTCAAGTGGTGTCCTTGGGTGTCTTGGGGCTAATCCCTGGCCTGATTCTCACTGCTCGGGTGCAAGTGCGCTTCAACGCCGCCGCCGCCACCGCCAAAATACCAGCAGGAGTTACTGCTTTTTATACCGGCAGGAATATGTTCACATGGTGGACCCAGTGAGGACGGTGCTTATCCCAGCCACACATGGTCTCATACACTGACGCCCTCTCTCTAGCGCCTTGCACATTTCTTTACCATGCATTGTCCTCAACCCGCTACGCTCATCACTAAGACAATGCGACTGATTAACAAGGGTCGATCCCACATTTGCATGAAGTTCACATAGGCACATTACAGTTTCCCAGTCTCGAAAAAATGGCAGTCACATTGCCAGTAATAAGAGTTCCAGCATTTTTACTGGTGAAACACAAGTTTGCTGGTGGGAGCCACTGATCTACCCTCAAGCCTGAGCTGCAGGAAGATATTGCCCCACTGGCAAAACACATCCACAAATAAATGCGGCAATCCCCTGTGTGACTCCATTCCCGCCACCCGTAATATCCTGGAGATACTGGGATATCATGCGGCGGGAACGCGGATTCCATTTTTGTTGTCATCCTGACGGAATCACCGGCGGGATGCCAGCAAACTCGTAATGATGCGCATAGTGTGTGAACTGATGGCTTTTTTATTTAAGTTTTCATACAATACTGGCCTTGGCAATCAGCACTCAGGATGGTTTATAAAATGCAAAGCGAGGAGGTGAAAAAGAAGTTATAATGTTTTCAGAGCAGGATGTTTTCATGAGGAATAATCTCTCTTGATCCGTTCCGTAAGCCTGTCAACGTACTAAAGCGCTAGTCTTGGTTTTCTGATTCCAGACGCGCTTTACCATGGGCTCTAAAAAACAAATCCAGAAGGCGCGAATTATAACGAGTGGAACAGTTTGGAATTAATTCGGAAACCAGTACAAATTGTCTCCATAGACTCCAAATCCAGAGAATCAGAAAGCTCACAGTCGCGCCACTGCACACTTCACCCTCATTGATCAGCAGTACACAGCTCCGGAGACACTTTGCGCCACCGCACACTTCACCCTCAGTGATCAGCAGTCCCCAGATCTGGAGACACTTTGCGCCACAGCACACTTCACCCTCAATCATCAGCAGTCCTCTGCTCTGGAGACACTTTGCGGCACTGCACACTTACCCTCAGTGATCAGCAACAATCCTCAGCTCCGGAGACACTTTGCGCCACCGCACACTTCACCCTCAGTCATCAGCAGTCCTCAGATCCGGAGACACTTTGCGCCACCTCACACTTCACCCTCAGTCATTAGCAGTCATCAGCTCCGGAGACACTTTGCACCACCACACACTTCACCCTCAGTCATCAGCAGTCCTCAGCTCCGGAGACACTTCGCAGAACCGCACACTTCACCCTCAGTGACCAGCAGTTCTCAGATCCAGAGACACTTCACCCTCAATGATTAGAAGTCCCCATCTCCAGAGACACTTTGAGCCACTGCACACTTCATTCTCAGTGATGAGCAGTCCTTAGCTCCGCAGACACTTCACACCACTGCACACTTCACCCTCAGTGATCAGCAGTCCCCAGCTCCGCAGACACTTAGCACCGCTGCACACTTCACCCTCAGTGATCAGCAGTCCTCAGCTCCGCAGACACTTCACACCACTGCACATTTCACCCTCAGTCATCAGCAGTCCTCAGCTCCGGAGACACTTTGCGCCACCTCACACTTCACCCTCAGTCATCAGCAGTCCTCAGCTCCGGAGACACTTTGCGCCACCTCACACTTCACCCTCAGTCATCAGCAGTCCTCAGCTCAAGAGACACTTTGCGCCACCTCACACTTCACCCTCAGTCATCAGCAGTCCTCAGCTCCGGAGACACTTTGCGCCACCTCACACTTCACCCTCAGTCATCAGCAGTCCTCAGCTCCGGAGACACTTTGCACCACCACACACTTCACCCTCAGTCATCAGCAGTCCTCAGCTCCGGAGACACTTTGCACCACCACACACTTCACCCTCAGACATCAGCAGTCATCAGCTCCGGAGACACTTTGCACCACCACACACTTCACCCTCAGTCATCAGCAGTCCTCAGCTCCGGAGACACTTCGCAGAACCGCACACTTCACCCTCAGTGACCAGCAGTTCTCAGATCCAGAGACACTTCACCCTCAATGATTAGAAGTCCCCATCTCCAGAGACACTTTGAGCCACTGCACACTTCATTCTCAGTGATGAGCAGTCCTTAGCTCCACAGACACTTCACACCACTGCACACTTCACCCTCAGTGATCAGCAGTCCCCAGCTCCGCAGACACTTAGCACCGCTGCACACTTCACCCTCAGTGATCAGCAGTCCTCAGCTCCGGAGACACATCGCTGCTCACACCTGTCATCCTTCCTGACTCCACTGCCCATCCTGCTCTCCCCCACCACCCCTGTCCTACCACTTCCCCAATCCCTGAAACACTCCGGCCCCACTTAGGGTCAATTCGCCACCTCTCCATTTCCCCAACCCTGTTTATCAGAGCACGGAGACCCACCTTCCACTTCCGTGAATCCATCTGTGGTGATTTTATTTTTCTCTCTCGAAGAAAGAGTGGCGTGCTCACTGTAGCCTGTAGAGAGGAAAGACTTTCAACCTCTCCTCGCCCCCCTCCCCCACCCGCAAACCTGTGGTGCTAATAGCGATAATGACCTGGGCTGTACTTGGTGGTAAGGGCATGGGACCCTAGTTAAAAACCTTCCCCGGGCTCACGCCTATTAACTCGGGCCAGGAGCCATTAACACCCAGTAACGCCCGGGGAATTTGTGATTATTGCTTAATTTAAAACCCATAGATTATGTCGGCTCCCTTTACTCTGCATGTTTGTAGGCCTCCTTTCACAATGGTGAAAAAAGTGCAAATCATCCTCTTTTTGCACACCATGTAGCTATAACAAAGAGATAGTATAGATAGGATTCACCTATTGTGCAACTGAGCTGAGAAATTCCTTGTAACGGTGCGCCCTGATACCCTCAGGTCTGGAGCGCAATATAAATGAATAAACAAACAAACAAACATAGTTGGTTTAATTTGATTTGCACATGTTTAAAGTGAGTTCTATAAAACAGGGTGCTTCTTTCTGTTTTATCTCCGAGTTTTTTTTTAACTCTTTTTGAGAGCCTATCACTTGACTCATTAACTCCGCCCCCTCACTATGTCCCTGTTGCCATGGAATCCTAGAGTGATTCCTTTTTACTCCATTTTCTGCACTGGGGTGGAACATCTCACGACCTGCCCCCCCTGGTCCAGGCCCCTGCATGGTTAGGTATACACTCTTCAGAAGAATCTGTCCAGAAAGTGACCCGCGACACACTCAGGCGGGGGCAAGGCGCTGTGGAAGCATCTGCTCTCTGCTTTATGCCACCATGTTATTCTGACCTGATATCTGTGCAACCAAGCGAGGCCTGGTGATGCCTTTATGCAATTCTAAAATTAATTAAATAAATAAATAAATAGGCACAAGGAATGGCAGATCTAAAAATAAAAACATGAGTACGGAACTCTTCATCAAGCAAAAGATCAATGTACAGCTAATTAAACCCCAGACTTACCAAAAAGCAATGGATAGGACATTAGATGGTCCAGGGCAAACATATACATGCAAATGTTGAAAATTAAAACACTGAGGTTGTATTTCCAGTGCAAAAATATAGACCTAGTTCAAAGGTCATAGACAGCGGGTTTACAGTAAGAGGAAAGGCATAGCCGTGATTCGCCACCACAGCAGAGAGAGGAAAGGGGCACGAGTCCACAGGGGGTAACCCACCCCGTGGGTGTGCCAGACGTAGACTGCCTGGAGCTATGTTTGAAATGTAATCATGACGTCTTTTCAAAATACGGTCCAAAGTTTTATTTTAATGTTTTATATCCAACATATTAAAATTAGAATTTTCAATGTAGGTAGATATTTTAGTCGTCAACATCTTTTGGTCGACATTTCAGTGTTCGAAATGCCAGCAATGGACTGTGCTTGATAGAGTCTTCTGAGCAGGAGCCAGGGCTAACAGAGGGGGCGACCCCTGAGTCAGAGCACAGGCGTTCCTCCCGGCTGCACACGCAGCAGCCAATAACGGACTAATGTTTTTCATTGCAGCCAAATTTGATTAGCAAGCTTTCAAAACGAAAGCTCACAGGGGCTTTTCGGCGAAGCGATTAGACACAACGTTTTATTGAGACAACCCAAACCCCCCGCACCCCTCGCCGCCCCGCCCCCCCCCGCCCCACCAGGGAGCTGGCGCTACGAGGATCTCAGCTAAAAAAAACCTAGACGTGCTAAACATGAAAGCAGAGATTGCCCGTGCCGTGGTGGGGTTGGACATGGTCCTGAGACTTGCCATGCGGCTGGTACCCCAGAAACAGGTCCAGACTGCGGGGTAAAGGCGGAAATCTCGCTCAAACCAGGGGTGTTGCAATGGTCTGGAAAATATCTGTGGCTACACTAATGTCGGGACTGGGGGCTAGCTAGCCTTTTTGGTTGTAGCCCCTGAGCTTCTATCCAGGGCTACAATCAAAAGACCCATGGCTATAGCCCCCTCAGACACCCTGTAGCAATGCCTCTGGGGACGGGGAATAGCTTGCGGTTTGATGCGCGTATGGACCGGGGTGGGAAAATGGATCTTGTGCAGAACCGATTGAAGCTCCACAGACTCTATGATGCATTCATGGACCTCGTGGGATGGATCTATTATTTTCTGACCTCCATCACGCTCGTGGGGTGATGTCTCAGCTGCCCGGTGTTCCAGCCTGAATCATCAAGATTACTGGGTGTTCACAGATATCGCCCATCGCTCATCCTCGCAGACACGCATTTCACATCTGGGCCTTGCAAGTGCTGCACGGTTGCCCAATATTCCCAAGGACCATCATTATGTCAATACATTGAGTTCACGGGCAGTGCTTTATTTTTTTATTTTTTATTTTTGAATTGGTAAAGCACGTTACAGCCCATGGGCATCGAAGCGCTGTTGTAAGAGGATGTCTTAGTTACAGGAATTAGGCTTGGCTCATGGTTGCAGGGAGTGAAGGCCTAGCTTAGTACGGACATGCAAATGCATAGGTGTCCCTGGCAAAAAGCTACCGTGGTACAGTTATACAACCAATAGCGTTTTGACAGCTTTCCTAAATGCTGTGCGCGAGTCAATATTTCTCACGTGTGGAGGGAGGGAGCTCCAATTGGTGGCTGCAATGATCAGAAAGCTGCCTCCCCGTGCCCGAACCCTATGGGTTTTAGGCAATGTGATCGATTTATGGTTCGTGTGGGTCTATCAGATGAGGGTTTGCTTACGCCCGAACTTTAGATAGGAGGCTCTGCGGGGAGCCCCCTAAGATATTAAATGCTTTGAGGGCAGGAGTGGTTAGCAGGAGATGTCTAGTGGTTAACAGAGAACCATGCTCTTTCTCAACTTGAGCCAAGCATTGGCAATGACAACATTGTTGGCTTTTGTGTAGACATAGGTATTTGCCAGGCATTGCCGTAATGGTACCATCTGCCCCCTAATGGCAGCAATTTGAAAATGGTGCACGTACATGGGCATATATGATAGCAGTGCCTGGCAAATGGCCATCTAATACCTATACACAAGCCACAACTGTTGACTTTGCCAATGCTCGTTTTTAACAGCACTTTGATGAAGTTCAAGCATACTGCTTATAAATCAAGTGGCTGAAGGCAGACCTGGTGAGTACGTTTTATTAAACCAGTAGCACGTTTAGAACATCAATTACAAAATAAGCCCTCAGAAGACCGCTTTGCAAACACTCCCAACACGAAGTTTCATTTTAATGCTTGATAAAGTTGGCTCAAAAGAGGTCCCAGGAAGGTGTGTTTTTGGTGGGCAGGGGTATGAACAGGGTGGGTCATGACCATAGAGATTACATTGGGTGGGTAAATCACCAAACAACACCTTCAGGCATTGTGACCCTCCTCATATGCCATCTCTCCCTAGCTGTTCTCCAATGTATTAGTTTCAAAATTATAGGTGGCGTTCAAGCGCCACCATGTAATAAAAACTAAAAAAATCAATTAGCATCCTGGGAAACTAGGCCAGAATGCAAATAGCAGCACACCCCTCGGGGCACAGGGCTTTGCTGGGTCTGGCAATGGCCGGGCTAATTTGAAGGCCCACACGGCCCCAGGCATTACCTGACCTGGTATCACCCCCACCCTTTGGGTTTATTGCCTAAGTAGTAAGTGGTTCAAGGGCAAAACAAGGGACCCCTGGTCTAATCCTAGCTTCACCCCATCTGAACAAACTGTGTGTGGGTAAATGACTTAATTGCTCTTTAAGTCAAATTGCAAATATGTTTCATGGAATGGGAACATGTAAACAATTAATTCAAAACACGGCAACATGCACTGGCCCAATGACATGCCCCGTGACACTCCAGCTCCTGTAGTAGGGTAACCAGACGTCCCGGTTTTGCCGGGACTGTCCTGGAGTTTGGAGCTCTCTCCCTCTCTGTCGACATTATGTTTCTTTTGGAAACTACAGTGGTCCCGGTTATTGGTAGTACGTTTTCATAGCTGACAGGCAGGAATGCACGGAAGAAATGCTGCATTTTATAACTTAAGATTGTGTTGGTTTCTGATAAATTAGTGATACATTAAATATAATGTGTTTATTTGAACGGTGTCATTTAAACCCCCTTCTCCTCCAACAGCTACTGAAGTGTAGCGTCTTGACAGCCATTTTCAAGAGTTTGTCCTACGTTTATGTTAGTTGCCCTGTCCCTGTTTTTTCCTTTGTATATCTGGTCACCCTATCGTGTAGTCCAGTCTCACCCACACTCAGTAGCACCACGTTAACTATCACCCTGGCCATAATAAGGGTGTTGAGTGCAACGCTGCACTTCTCTTCCGAGCTATATGTGTGCGATATCAAATAACTATCAAGTCATTACTATTCCGATTTCCAAATAAGTCTCGATGCGCTAATTGACATCAAAAATAATTTGACAACCAGTAATTTGCATGATTTGAAGTGTTTCGGATGAAATCACGGCCTCATGAAATCGGCGAGGCGCCAGTCAGGTGGCCACCGGGATGGAGACCCCAGTAAACAGGTGAAAGATGAGCGGGGCACCCCCAGTGAGCGAAAGGAGAGAGGGAGGGGGGCGCGCTGAAGGAGAAGCAACCAGACGCCACAAGAAATGTAAAGGGACAGAGGTCAAGGCGCTATAAGGGCAGGCAACATGCCTGCACAAGAGGGCCTTGGCGATTCTGCAAGCTTTCTATCCTGCAAATGGTGGCCTTGGGCTTCGCCACACATCCCCATTTATGATGGAATGTTCCCTCTGCTTTCCTCCCTCACTCAAAGAAAGTACCTCTACTTCCCTGGACACCAAGTGAATGCAGGAGGGATGATTGATTAGACCACACACACACACACGGAACATGCATGCATTATTGAGGCAATATGCCCCGAGAAGGCGGGTGCACCCTTCGGGTAACGGCCCGCCGCCCGTGTTAAGGGCCCGAGCAAAGCAAGGGTCCCTTAACGCGGGTGGCGGGTCGTTACCCACGGGCTGGGCCCAACCAACGAGGGGCATATCGTCATTAGCACCTGTGTAGCATGCTACGCGAGTGCTAATGTGTTTTTTGTTTTCAAATGAAAATAATTTTCTTTCTGTGCATGGAATGCCGCACAGAGAGAAAATATTCTACCAACATGGCCGCCATGGAGTAGGAACATGGCGGCTAGAGTGGGGATGGGAGCAGCAGCAGCTCCGTCGGCGGGACTCGCCACTGCAGCAAACAGGTAGGTGGGATTAGGGGGGGGTTAAAAAAAGCGGGGTCTGGTGAGTGGAAGATGGCATGCGAGGGAGCCGAAACAAAAAAGACAAAGAACACGGTCTTTCACTGGTAGTGTCAGCCCGCGTCCCTAGCCACCTGATTGGCTGGCTCCCCCACTCAGGGTGCTAATGCTGAATACAGTATCATGACTTTATACCAGCGGGCGATACTTAGTCTACTTGCCTGCAGTCTCAAGATTTTAGTCTAATAGTAAGTATTCCATTGGCTTGCTTGGTTGTTTTGAGTGGGAACAAAGAGGAGAGACATGCATTGCCATACAGGAGCTCCTGACACATCAACATATAGCTATTGACAGAGAAAAGCAGAATCACTAAACATGCCCCCCTTTGCTTACTGTTTATTATCGTGGGCAAAATGTGGCCTTCAACCTTGAAGGCGGTGGTACATGCGTGGTACTTGGTACATCTCAATTAATAGGAGATAAACACGGTAAAGCTTAAAAAAAAGGTAATTCTAAACATAATATTAATAATCGATCAGTCTGCACTACTGTTGGCACAATTAACCATTAATGTCACTAGCAGGAATAATATCAACGTACAAACTCCATAGGCAGAAGGAATAATGTTTCAAAAATGGCGTCTTCAACAGCAGACGAGGAGTTCAGCAGGTGCGCGTCTGGTCTGGATGCGCGTGGCAAAGCTTTATCTCGGTGGGCATAGGCGTGGACATGTTGCTGTTAGTCAACGGTTACTGTTAGGCGTAGAATAAAGGGTCCTACGCTGAACTTGCACTGAAGATCTTTCAGAGTGTGCCTGATGAGCCTCTGGTTTCTTGGGAAACGTACCGAAATGTCGCCCTCATTTGTGCGCCCCTGCAGTCACTGCAACTTTGCAGGTGCACAAAATACTGATTCCTATTACTGCCCACAAGCAGAACTGGGGTTGCCGGGATGTACCTCGATCTCCTTTGGGGCAGTAATGGGAGTCGGTGGTTGCAGGGGTGTCCTCCGATTACCATTGTGGTAAGCGGGGGACAAGAACGTTAAAAAAAGAAAAAAAAGCACCTGTAGTGTCGGCTCTGACCCACGCAAGAAGAAGGAACCGACGCCGCAGGTATAGCGGGGAGCCATCGGCTCCCACAGAAGTGTGCAGCAGTGAAGGTAAGTGGGGAAGGGGGGTCGAGTAGGGTTATGCGGGGTGGGGGAGGTGGGTAAAGTGATCTATTGGATCACTGTGGCGTGCCACGCCATAATTGGTGTTGACATTTTTGTCGGGGCAGTTACGGGAGACGCAGTGATCACATAGATTCGGTTCTTGTAACCGGGCTATCCGCAAACTGCAATCAGTGGTTTCATAGCCATGACATTGATGGCCAATGGTTTAATCCCCAGAAATATATTGTGGGACGGGGGCAGGGGGGATTTTATGGCCCTGGAAGGAAAGGCTCTGGTATTGTGAGTTGGGGGGGGGGGTGGGGCAGGGCATGGAGAGGACTGTTAAGTGGAGGGGAGTGGAGACATGGGTAGGACCCCCACTCCCTAAAAAGAGATAGTCAGGACAACTAAAAAGAGCAGGGAGGATGAAAGATGCTGGGATACATTTTGTAGATGAAGATGTCAGCGTTCTCTAGAAGCGCGCCAGACTTTGGGACACATGACCACGGCCTACACCTCTCTCAGGACTCGTGTGCCCACTCCGCCATCGAGGGTCTGACCCTCGATGCCAATGACAAAGTCCAGAATTGGAGATGGCACCACACAAAAACTTGAGTGTGCTAAGGTTGGGTCACAGATGCCTGACTTGCTTTGCATGGAAGATGCAAGCGCACACTGCAGCCCCAGGAACCCCCATTACCGCTGCCTGCATAGGACCGCGCAGAAAGCACCCACACTTTACCTGCTAAACCTATGTCTCACATAGTCTATTCTTGTCTGATGCAAGGCTCGTGGCTTCTGAAATATGGCATTTGGACAATTACATTAAAAAAAAACAGGGCTTCAGATTAGAATGTTTATATCACTAAAAACTAGATATGTGCACGTGGCGGGATCCCCGCATGGGCGCGTGCATTCATGCATAATTAGGACAGCATGGCCAATTCCTGCTCAAGCCGACCTGCGGTTTGCCTGCAGTGCTGGAACAAAAGTCACACCTTAGCTGGGAGTCTTTAACCACATTTAGTGATAATGGGGAACATTTTAACATTGTTTCCGGGTCCACTATCTAATCAGCATTGGACCAAACAGCAGAGTATGTCCTTTTTAAGGCTCTGCTTCCGGAGGCGCCGTTCTGCGTGCATTCTTCCGCTGTGTTCGGTTTATAACACTAAAGCTCAATTTATAACATGCAGACGTCCTTTTGCAACTGACACGCGATGCGCAAATAAAATCATGCACACCATATATAGCCGGTGCAGGTTACCCTAACAGGGCTAGGGGTGTTCCATGAAGGGCTGGGATCTCATCCCACATCATTTTTCATCCTCATGTCTTTTCCCAGACTATCTAGAGCAGAGGTATCCAACATGTCACCTGACACACGTTTTGGACTACAATTCCCATTGTCCTTGACCACTGGTTCGGTTGGGTGGGGCTGACGGGAATTGTGGGACAAAACATCTGGAGGGTAAAAGTTGTCTGCCAGCATATAAAATAATGCAACCACTGCTGACAGCGTGTGCCCTAACAGTAGCAGCGCGCTCTTTACACGCCGTGAGACATATCCTGCTTCATATATTAAAATATCAGCTAATACTGGGACTGTCGATTGAATGCTATTTTTGGGGTCAACAACAATTCATTTGGGACCGGTGATGTGATTGGGTTCTAAGAGCAGAGCCATGTTATTGGTCTACAGATGCAATTTGCCTAAATAACTGCCGGCACGGCATCACAAATATCCATGGCAAGTGACGTAATAAACCATGGCCCTCATTACGATTTTGGCGGTAGCCATGCTGCTATTGGCGGCATGGCTGCTGCCAAAATCGGGTCCGGGTTCCCAGAATGAGGAATTACCAGGCCATTCTGAGTTCTGAGGGCCCGGTAATTCCTCCCTCTGGGAACCCGGACCCAGGCTGTCCCCATTCCCATTTCAGCCCCCATAGGGCTGAATGGGAATGGGACAGGGAGCAAACAACGGGCCGATTACGAGCGGCCCGTTGTTTGCTCCCTCTTCCCCTCGCGGGACCCGCTCTGCACGTCTGGTAAAACCAGACGTGCAGACCGGATCCCGCGAGGGGACCTCATAATCAGGCGGTACGGGGTTGACGGCGCCGTTAACCCCTTACCGCCTGACTTGTAATGAGGCCCCATATCATGGCTAGCGATGGAGAGACGGGCAATGTGTGAAATTACAGACCATTCTGGCCACAATCCCACATCAGTGGCTTCCGGCAAGGGCCGAAAGTGACCAATAACTGTCCTGCTCCAGGGGACCCTTGCATGTTATTCTTTCTACTACTCAACTGTCCACCAGCCCAACTGCTAATAAATAAATAATGTAGGACGAGATTTCTGGAGTGGGGTTTGTGATTAATGCATGGCAGCCATTTTATTGAAAATCTTCCATCCCTCTGGAGGCTGTATCTCCTGAACGTCGACACCGGTGTTGGCTTTACTGAAAACCCTGTCTGCATCGTCTATGGTTGCATGGAAACACATCTCCAACATTGGTTCTTTTAAAGGTCAGCCCACGTAGAAATGTATTGCGCTGTAGAAGGAACTGTAAAATACACAATGAGAATGTCAGCGAATCCTCAGACTTCTGGAAGTCGGGGATTTCTCAAAAAGTCTCTCGGATGAGCTCAAGAAAGGCAGCACAGCCATCTAGTAGTCTTAGGATGCGGCACAGGGATCATGCGCAGGCGGGCGGGATGAGGCATAGCAAAAAGGCATCCATGACACCCAACACAGTGGACAATGGTTGGGCAGTGACTCTGGGAGTGAGGCATTTAGAGGGCAGTAAGAAAGCCATTTGCTGTTATGAGATACAAAACACATTAGACCTTTAAAAATCACATGTGCTCATGTGACAAAGGCTTTTTTGGCCAGGAGACATACAAGGTGGAAATGTAGAGGAGCAGGTGGACAGGTTATCCCTAGATCCCGCACCCTCAACTTCAACCTATGTGGGACACCAGGTATTGTCCCACTACTGCATCGAGTGTATGAGAGACGATATGCACTCAGACAACCGTATCAAATGTGCCCTTGCACTCCACGAAAGGGAGGAAGGATGTCTGCATTCACCACTGGACATTGAAGAGCTATGAATAAAATCATATGAGGGCAGAGTGATGTCATGAAGGAATACTTAACGGATAAAGTACACATTTGCACATTCACGCTCATGGAAACGAAAACATTATGTTGTTTCATGTTCCATTTTCCACTCCTCTGCAATGTAAAAACCAGGTGTTTCAGATAATTTGGACAATTATCCTCAAACCCACCAGAAACAGCTGAGCCATTCAATAAGCGCTTTGTTCAGTCTCTTTCCTAAACAGACACACTCTGATGGCCAGATTACCGAAATGTTCACAGAAAACCGCATCTTCCATGAAGTGAAGAAAAATGATTTTCATGATGTTGCATTAACATAAATCACTACTCAGGACAGAGGTCTGCAACCTTTGGCTTTGGGTACAACGTGCTAGGCCAAGCATGTTTCTTTCTAAAAGAGCACAGATGCATGTGAAATCATTTTCTTGTGCAAATGTTCTAAGTGTTTTAAAAGACTTTCTTTTAAAAGTCTGTAATGTGCTCGACTACTTTTCGTCGAATCGAATTCAGTGTTTTCTTTTTGTTCTGGGGGTACACGACCAACCCAACCGCTTCGCTACTCACCCTCTCAACCCCTCCACCTCCTGCCCTCACATTCCTACTCTGCTACTCCCACATACACATATACATATGCATGTCAATATATTTGATGAAATCGACAAAGCGTTCAACCAAACTGCAGACGTTCAAAAGAAAGTATTTTAAAGAACAGGACACCTTTAGTGGGGCATGATCAGTCCTGGGCTGCTTTCAGGAGTGTAATGGTGCAAAGCGTGGAGCAGGGATCACTCTGCTCTCCCAGTAGGGGAGGGTGCAAAGCGTAGAGCAGGGATAACACCGCTCACACAGTAGAGGAGGGTGCAGAGCGTGGAGCATGAGTAACACCGCCCTCCTAGTAGAGGAGGATGCAAAGCGTGGAGCAGGGATCACACGGCTCTCCCAGTAGAGGATGGTGCAAAGAGCGGTGCAGGAATCACACCGTATTCCGATTTGAAGAGGATGTAAAGTGTGGATCAGGGATCACACCGCTCTCCCAGTAGAGTGCAAAGGGTGGAGCAGGTATCACACCACTCTCCTAATAGAGGAGGGTGCAACGTGTGGAGCAGGAAGCACACCACTCTCCCAGTAGAGGAGGGTGCAAAGCGTTGAGCATGGATCACACCACTCTCCCAGTAGAGGAGGGTGCAAAGCGTGGAGCAGGGTCACACCGCCCTCCCAGTATTGGAGAGTGCAAAGCGTTGAGCAGGGATCACAACACTCTCCCATTAGCGAAGGGTGCAAAGCATGGAGGAGGAATCACACCGCTCACACAGTAGAGGAGGGTGCAAAGCAGGGTGCAGGGATCACACCGCTCTACCAGAAGAGGAGGGTGCAAAGCGTGGAGCAGGGATCACACCATTCTCCCAATAGAGGAGGGTGCAACCACTCTCCCAGTAGAGGAGGGTGCAAAGCGTGAATCAGGAATCACACCGCTCTCCCAGTAGAGGAGGGTGTAAAGCGCGGGGCAGGGATCACACTGCTCTCGAAGTATAGGATGGTGCAAAGCATGGAGTAGCGATCACACCGCTCTCCCAGTAGAGGAGGGTGCAAAGCGTGGAGCAGGGATCACACCATTCTCCCAGTAGAGGAGGGTGCAAAGAGTGGAGAAGGAATCACACCGCCCTCCTAGTAGAAGAGGGTGCAAAGCGTCGAGCAGGAATCACACTGCCCTCGCAGTAGAGAAGTGTGCAAAGCGTGGAGCAGGGATCACACCGCTCTCCCAGTAGAGGAGGGCGCAAAGCGTGGAGCAGGAATCACACCGCCCTCCTAGTATAAGAGGGTGCAAAGCGTGGAGCAGGAATCACATTGCTCTCTCAGTAGAGGAGGGTGCAAAGTGTGGAGCAGGGATCACACTGCTCTCCCAGTAGAGGAGGATGCAAAACATGGAGCAGGGATCACGCCGCTCTTCCAGTAGAGGATGGTGCAAAGAGTGGTGCAGGAATCACACAGCTCTCCCATTAGAAGAGGATGCAAAGCATGGGTCAGGGATCACACCGTTCTCCCAGTAGAGGAGAGTGCAAAGGGTGGAGCAGGTATCACACCACTCTCCCAGTAGAGGTGGGTGCAACGCGAGGATCAGGAATCACACCGTTCTCCAAGAAGAGAAGGGTGCAAAGCATTGAGCAGGGATCACAACACTCTACCAGTAGATGAGGGTGCAAAGTGCTGAGCAGGGATCACAACGGTCTTCCAGTAGAGGAGGTTGCAACGCATGGAGCAGGAAATACACCGCTCACACAGTAGAGGAGGGTGCAAAGCAGGGCACAGGGATCACACCGCTCTCCCAGTAGAGGAGGGAGTAAATCGTGGAGCAGGGATCACACTGCTCTCCCAGCAGAGGAGGGTGCAAAGCGTGGAGCAGGGATCATACCATTCTCCCAGTAGAGGAGGGTGCAACCACTCTCCCAGTAGAGGAGGGTGCAAAGCATGGAGCAGGGATCACACCACTCTCCCAGTAGAGGAGGTTGCAAAGTATTGAGCAGGGATCACACCACTCTCCCAGTAGAGGAGGGTGCAAAGGGTGGAGCAGGGATCACACCAGCCTCCCAGTAGAGGAGGGTTCAAAGTGTTGAGCAGGGATCACACCACTCTCCCAGTAGAGGAGGGTGCAAAGCGTGAAGCAGGGATCACACCGCTCACACAGTAGAGGAGGGTGCAAAGCAGGGTGCAGGGATCACACCGCTCTCCCAGTAGAGGAGGGTGCAAAGCATGGAGCTGGGATCACACCGCTCTCCCAGTAGAGGAGGGTGCAAAGTGTGGAGCAGAGATCACACCACTCTCCCAGTAGAGGATGGTGCAAAGAGTGGTGCAGGAACCACACCATACTCCCATCAGAAGAGGATGCAAAGCATGCATCAGAAATCACACCGCTCTCCCAGTAGAGGAGAGTGCAAAGGTTGGAGCAGGTATCACACCACTCTTCCAGTAGAGTTGGGTGCAACGAGTGGAACAGGAATCACACCGCTCTCCCAATAGAGAAGGGTGCAAAGCATTGAGAAGGGATCACACCACTCTCCCAATAGAGGAGGATGCAAAGCATGGAGCAGGGATCACACCGCCCTCCCAGTATTGGAGGGTGCAAAGCGTTGAGCAGGGATCACAATGGTCTTCCAGTAGAGGAGGGTGCAAAGCATGGAGCAGGAATCACACCACTCACCCAGTAGAGGAGGGTGCAAAGCAAGGCGCAGGGATCACACAGCTCTCCCAGTAGAGGAGGGAGCAAAGTGTGGAGCAGGGATCACACCGCTCTCCCAGTAGAGGAGGGTGCAACCGCTCTCCCAGTAGAGGAGGGCGCAACGCGTGGAACAGGAATCACACTGCTCTCCCAGTTGAGGAGGGCGTAAAGCATGGAGCAGGGATTACACTGCTCTCCCATTAGAGGAGAATGCAAAGCTTGGATCAGGTATCACACCGCTCTCCCAGTAGAGGAGAGTGCAAAAGGTGGAGCAGGAATCGCACCACTTTCCCAGTAGAGGAGGGTGCAAAGCGTGGAGCAGGGATCACACCATTCTCCCAGTAGAGGAGGGTGCAAAGCATGGAGCCGGGATCA
This sequence comes from Ambystoma mexicanum, assembly GCF_040938575.1. Classification (NCBI taxonomy): domain Eukaryota; kingdom Metazoa; phylum Chordata; class Amphibia; order Caudata; family Ambystomatidae; genus Ambystoma; species Ambystoma mexicanum. The sequence goes on along the minus strand of NC_090925.1, from coordinate 243,791,314 downwards.
CACCACTCTCCCAGTAGTGGAGGGTGCAAAGCGTGGAGCTGGGATCACACCATTCTCCCAGTAGAGGAGGGTGCAACCGCTCTCCCAATAGAGAAGGGCGCAACGCGTGGAACAGGAATCACACTGCTCTCCCAGTTGAGGAGGGTGTAAAGCATGGAGCATGGATCACACTGCTCTCCCATTAGAGGAGAATGCAAAGCTTGGATCATGCATCACACCGCTCTCCCAGTAGAGGAGAGTGCAAAGGGTGGAGCAGGAATCGCACCACTTTCCCAGTAGAGGAGGGTGCAAAGCATTGAGCAGGGATCACACCACTCTCCCAGTAGAGGAAGGTGCAAAGCGTGGAGCAGGGATCACACCACCCTCCCACTAGAGGAGGGTTCAAATTGTTGAGCAGGGATCACACCGCTCTCCCAGTAGAGGCGGGTGCAAAGCGTGGAGCAGGGATCACACCACTCACACAGTAGAGGAGGGTGCAAAGCGGGGTGCTGGGATCACACCGCTCTCCCAGCAGAGGAGGGTGCAAAGTGTGGAGCAGCAATCACACCGCCCTCCCAGTAGAGGAGGGTGCAACGTGTGGAGCAGGAATCACACTGCTCTCCCAGTAGAGGAGGGTGCAAAGCGTGGATCAGGGATCACACCACTCTCCCAGTAGAGGGGGGTCTTTCTTCTAGTTATGAAATTTGCCTTCAGCAGAAGGCGTCAATTTGTAGTGGTCTACGCGGACCATCGTAATTCTCTCATATCTTGCCGCATGATCGCCTTCATGCATTGGAGCACATCAGGGATGTTCACTGCATGAATTCCATGCTGGCTAACACCTGATTATATTATTGTAATTTTCTATCTTCTCACAATGCATACTTGGGTTCAATTATGGAATTGTGCATTCAGGCATTGCCTTTTGCATATTAAATTAAACTATGAGACAGCTGACCTATAGATTTGTCAGTGCTATTCCTGCACACGGTAGCATTAACTTCACCTTGATTATGTATGAAATATTCTCTGAAGTCTTCCATGACTAAAATAAATACAGGCTTGGAAGGAGGGGACGAGGGGGGAGGGGGGCATCCCCAGATTTTCTGAGAACCCTAGCATGTTGAGTGTGCTTCCGCGCATGCTGAATCTCAAAGGGTGTGTGGGAGGAGATTGCATCAGCGGCAAACCAATTGTGCCAGCCATTGGCACTTGCCGCTCTCCTGGAAAGCGGATCTCCACATACCAGGGGTATGGTGGTGAAGAGAGGCATGGAAGGAGATCCTTTAGACACAAATATGGGCACAGGTCCAGGCTGGAACCTCAAAATGCCACATTACTTGATTGATTCATCCTTTGACTGATTAACTATACCATCTGTGGAGGTAGCAGTACTTCTAATGCCAAGGTCATCTAGAGAAGGGCTGCACTCTACCAGCCACCATCTGTGTTATTTTCTACTCCTCTCTCTTTTTCTTCTAACATTCTTAAATTATATTCGGCCGTTGATTTCTTCCGTATAATATGTGAAAGGCCCACCCCTTTCTCTCCTTCCATGAATCCAAACTTCTCATCTCCTCTTCCACCTTGACTACTCCTCTTCTCCCGAAGTCAAGACTCCATACATCTCACCACACACCTCTTCATTCTGTCTTTCATTCTGCTGTTTGTTTCCTCTTTATCTTGCTACTCCATCCTCTCTATCACCCCCTCTCTCCCGGCCATCCCTCTTCTACCTTTTTATTTTCCTCTACTTTTTTATTTCTTCTGTATAGTCGATACATTTATCGATCAATGGCCTGGCTCCTGTCTACGTCTCCTCAAATGATTTCCCCCTAATTTCCCACCTGCCTTCTCCGCTCTCAATCTCTACACTTTCTTTCAGTCTCTAAGCCCCCATGTGCTCAATCAGGCTCATGCTCTTTTTCTGCTCTTGCTCCTAAACATTGGAACTCACTTCCTCTATCCATTATTCTACTTCCCATCACATTTTCCGATCCCGACTTAAAGGCCATCTCCCCTCACAGTTTTCTGATTTGTAAATACCTTTTCATGCCTTCTTAATTCTCATCTGTTACGTTTCCATAATTATTGTGTAGAGGAGCAGTTGTATACCTCTGCAGGAGATCCCGCCCACCGTGTACCCTCTATATTGAAGACATGAGACTGTGCCGTGTTTGACACCAGCCATTGTGCCAATACCGCAGCAAGTGTTTGGAAGAAGATGCCGATTAAGAGAACCTTATTGAATGTACCCTCGAAGTACGATAACCTTAAGGAGGAACTCCCTGAAGGAATATGAAAAGGAGCAAAGAATAAGAGCTAGTGACATCCAAAAAAGTGTGCAAGATGTCTCAAGACACTGGCTGAAGATGACTTATGGATCCTAGAGGGCCAATGCTGAAGTAAGGATCAAGTGAACTCTCAAGAATAAAAAAAGATTACACATGCACAAAGTGCACAGAAAACAACCGTTCAATAAATTTACAGACGCTGAAACGCAAGATAAAGTCACCATAGAAGATGGCTATGAGTAGTGAATAGAATGCAGGCAAACCCGGCATTGCACAGAAACTGGACATTAGTATCATGAATTAATTGAGTCAGAACCCATGAAGAGGGAATGGAAAACTGTGTTGCAGCAAGAATAATAGGCTCATGGAGCAGCGGGGCGAGGCAGCCTTACCTGAAGTCAAGATTCTAGAACTCAAGGTCAGCTATCTAATCTGAAGAAGAACGAGTATGCAGAGGATGAACCTTCTCACGTTGAGGTGCAAGAAAGAACACAAAGGATGCCAAGCTTTAATTCATTTAGAGCATTTAAAAGATGCAAAATGAACCAAATAGTTGTTTCCTGTCACGCGAGCCAAGGATGGAAATAGAGTTTGAACTTGAAGTTCCAGACATGATAGTTTGTGCCCTCACTTCTGTGCATTCTCAAAGACAAGGATACTGTGCAAGGCCACGTACAAAGACAATTTCATGGCAGAAGGCATGGGTGATGACAGATGCTGTGCTAATTGGGTGATGAGATAGTTTCATGTCCTATCTCCTTGCAACTGGGTCTGGGCCTACATGCTGCTAAATTAAATGAATGTTCCAGACATGGTACAAGCGTGCCAGCCAATTATACCAGTCCATATAAGGAAGGACCTTATAGTTTGCAAACCAAGGAGAAACTGTGTACCTAATGTTTCTGAAATTACATGCTTTTAGAGGTAGACATATGTTGTCCACCTGATAACAACAGCCAATATAAATCCTAGCTCCTATAGGAATGTATACTTAGTTGTCTCCCTTAACCAATCCCAACCCTTGATAGGTTTTTCATTATTGTCACATAGTATGACATCACTTAGACGCATTATTTAGTATGAAGTCTATATTTTGTGTGGAGATCATTGGGAGACTGAGCGTACTTCCGTTGATGTTTGTTGAAGCCTCCCTGTTTTCAACAATTGTTAATAAAACAGTACTTTGCCATCTTCCTGAGTTGGTTCCGTTATTTGGACTCAGAATGATTCTGGTGGGATCCCATCCATTCCATATGCATTTTCCTAGGGGCCATAAGCTCATTTGTACTATTTTTTATTAAATATTGTTCAGCACTTTGGTGGAAGTGCTATATATATGAATCTAATTAAAATTAAAAAAAATACAAATAGGAGAGACTATTTATGACGATTGGGACTAACTAACTTTCTATCTCTCTCAGAGGTATTGCACTTCCCAGCATGCATTGTATCCTGGCTTGGCCATAGTTGGTAACGTCCCTTGCCCTCTGCCCTGAGTCTCCCCTCGTACACCCCACCATATCGCTTCAGTCGGAAGGCTTGGGGGACTATGGAGTCAAGAATCTTTCTGGGCAAAGTCTGGGATCCTTGGTGGACTGCGGAGACCCACTTGAGCTGAAAGAACTGTGGCGATGAATCCTGTGACCTTTTTGGTTAGTTAAAGTGACCTCCTACTGGCTCACCCTCTCCTGTTAGGAGGAATTCACTGAGAGAGCCTTCCCAGTGAGACCCTGGAGGTTAGTTGACAATATTGGGATCACGCTGAGTAGTTTGTAGACTAGCGGAGACTCACGGAGCCCAAACTATTGCATTTGAGTACACATTCGTACAGATAGGGAGGAATGGGTCATATGACGAGGAAACAAACAGGAATGACATATGAGGAGGGACACACTGTCTATGGGTGTTGTTTGGCTATGAGTCCACCCATTCCCTGTCCATGGCCATGTAAATCCCTATGGCTATTCTCACCCATTCCTGCCTCTCCCCACCCAAAACCCCTCCTCATGGGAACTCTTTGATTTCTAATTTGATAGCGTGACGGCCATTTTAGAATGAAAAAATCTATCTTTCATTTCAATCGTTATGAGAGATTGCTAGAAATAGAAAGGATGTTTTGATGGAAATAGAAAGCACGGTTGCCAGTCAAAGGACCGACAGTAAAAGGGTCGACAGGTCAAAGGATCGACACCAAAGGGTCGACAGGACAAAGGATCAAATTTTTAATTTTGTATTTTTCACATTTTCTTTTTTTTATGGGGGGTCCCCCAACCCCCTTTTTTTGCTAGAAATCACTTTTATTTCCAAAACGAAAACCTAAAAAAGGAATTCGATCCTTTGTCCTGTCGACCCTTTTATTTCGATCCTTTGACTAGACACCGAAAGCACTTTTGTTAATATTTATTTTGTATTTACTAAACAGTTATGAAAATATGCGTTTTTGTAAAGCTGACAATTTATTTCTAACTTTAACCAAATTGATTTGAAATAATGTATAATTTCAAAATATTTGCATGTTTCAAAAAGTAAATTACTTTATTGTGTTGTTCTTTTAAATTGTTCATATGTAGTCCATTTTAAAAGCCAGAAGTATACCTGCAAATTGGCCTTTCTGCTTCTTCTACTGCACCGGCATGCAGAGTCCACAATTACAGATGGAAATGATGTACAGATTCCGGAAGACTCTTACTACTGGCTGGGGTACTGGAGGTTTCCGTGAATTTTGTGAAACTCCAGGCTGTTTAGAAGACATAAAAACTCTGGTCTATGGGGAGCGAATACTAGGGGGTGGGCTTGGAAGCACAATGGTGAGGCAGTTGGTGGCCAGTGGGGAACTGTGAGTCTAGAATCAGAAAGGTTGAGAGTGGGCAGTGTTAGTCTATAACAGCAAGCATAGACACACAGCCCACTCTCAGGTGTGCAAACACCAGTCAATGTTTCCTTCTCTTCAGAGACCGTGCACTGGCCCAGTAAAACACAAGCATGTTGTGAAATAATCAAAGGACCTTCACAGTCTGATAGAGCGATGCCATATAACCGAACACACAACATGTTGATTCTGTTTATTTGCTCTGACCCAGCATCGTTTCTCAGATAAATAGAGCCGTAGTTTCCATTGCTGGGGCCTCATCAGGAGTAGGGGTGTATCCCGGCTGTAATACCGCCCGACTGTAATAGCCTTAGCATTTATTAGTATTACCACCGGATCACGGGTTGGGTGTTAACAGTAAATCCCCATTCCCCATTGGGTGCATTGGATCCAATGGGGCATTTTAGGTGCTAATACTGCACGCTAATACATCCAGCAGTAATGCCGCCGAAAACTGGGTGCTAAATGGGATTTTCACCTCCAGAAAAAAGCTGGAGGTAAAACAGCCCATTTAGCACTCAACTCATTATAGGGCCAGTCCTTAAATGCGGTGGTCAACCGTTACTGCCGCATATAAGGGCTACAGCCCAACTCGTGATGAGACCCTTACTCTTTAAAGAGGCCTCGGCAGCTGTGGATGGCACTGTGGAAAGAATGCATGTGAGCCCATGCATGTAATGCAAGTATGAAGTCAGCACTGATTTCGTCTCCTGAGTTGTCTGTTTAGAACAGTTCTGTTTAGAGTGCAGGGGAGTGTGTATATTGCTCTTAGGTCTGCCCGCAGTTTTGTCCCAGAGGGATAAATGCCACGTTGTGTACCATTTAGTATATTTGTTTGCATGTGCACCATGCCCCTAGAGCCATCCTTCTTAACCATAAAGTGAAGTGCCCGTTTGTGCGGGTGGCGCAGTGTTAAACCATTCAGCCTCAAAGATAAATTATGAGGAAAGACACGATGTGGCTTTATACCATTGTAAACCTTCTGAGGGTGTGCAGTAGAACGGTTCTGTACATTGAATACCCATGCGCGACCCATCCCACTCCTTAGTGCCAGGATAATAATTGTCATACTTACTCAGGTCAAAGTACTCATTTTATCAACCTCGCAAAGATGAAGGGCTGAGTCATTCGTGCCAGAATTCAGGATTGGGATGCGAAGGTTGCACCCACGTCAGAGGTGAGCACGTGCTGCCTTAGCTAAGCTGCTTGAATGATTGGCTGATATAGAGGCAGCATGCCACAGATGAGAAACAAATAGGCCGTGTCAGTTGGGGCTACCAAAACTATTGCACTAGAGTACAGACAGGGAGACACAGATTGCAGTCATTGTTTGGTATATTGCCCCCCATTGACTGCCCATGGCCATGCCAATCCCTAATGCCGTTCCCACCCAGTTCCCCTCTCCCGCCCAAAACACCTCCTCGTTGAAACTTTTTGAGCTTGCCTTAATCCGGGGTTACCATTAAGCTTGGCACTCAGGGTGTGTGCCAGAGTTTTTTTCAAAGCTGTCTTTTGAGAGGTAAGGATTTGATTGAAGTTGTAAACTGGCTTATAGTTTAATTAGAATGTTTGAACCAGGTCTGCCTCAGCCACTCGATTTATAAGCACTCTGGTTGTCCTTCACTGAAGTCCTGTTAAAAACAAGCATTGGCAATGCCAACAGTTTTGGCTTCTGTACAAATATTAGGCATTTTCCAGGCACTGCTATTAGATGCCCAGGCACTTGCACCATTTTGCGCTTGCTCCCATCAATGGGCAGTTAATACTACTATGGCTGTGCCTGGAAAATGTTTTTGCCATGCCTACACAAAAGCCCAAACTGTTGGCATTGCCAGTGCTTGTTTTTGTTTTGTATTCATCGATCACTAGAATTGATTGATTCATTTTATGGTAATAAGTCGATACAGGTATAGAATTGTATTATTCTCTTAATATGCACCCATTGGTTATATATGCATTCCTGAGCACCTGTGATGCAGCTTAAGTCATCAAGCTCGGACCACCCTACCCAAAAGGTGAATCGAGAGGGTATCTAAAGAGCCATATAGTCCCGGGTGGCTAGCTCAGCGGCAACGTGCTCACCGTGGAAACAAGATGACACGAAGCAACATAGGTTCGATCCCGGGTCCGCTTAGGAACCTCTGGGTATTAAGCGCGTTATAAATATGCAACTAAGACATATTCCTGTAACAGCACCTTGATACCCCTGGGCTGTGTCAGTGCTTTAAAAATGCAATAAATAAACAAATATTATCTCTTCACTGCCTGCCCCCCTCAGGCTAGGATGGGTTTGTGGGGGGTGCTCAGCTACATTTCTAGCGACTCTCCAACTCCAGTAGTCTCGGTGCAGTCACACAATCACAAATATTCTGGCAATGTATTTATATACAGTGTGCGCGCCACAAAAGGCAATTGTGTGCAGAACTGATCGCGCTGTGCCATTTGATTCTGCAGCCCTCCTCCATATAACAGTCAGGTCTAATGAGGAGGAATGCGGAAGGTGTTACAGTCTTGAGTAATTGCCATTTTCAACACTCTATGATTTATTCATTATTTGCTGCTGTTTTCAAATGCATCATCTGGTCTACAATTCACTTGACATTACGCGAGGTAATCATCTAATGCGTGAATGCCACCGCCTGCCAAACTGCAAACGAAATGACTAGAATGTGATCCAGGAGAAAGGGAAATCTCTTCATTTGACATTCAAGAAATGCTCATTTCAAAATCTTTCTCTAACCCTGATGTAGAAAGAACAGTGCGAAACCCGCGAGTCAACCTGGTGCTTACAATACTGGCCCGACGCAGAAGAATCATTGCCACCCTTATTAGGAGCCGCCATGGCAAGCAGCTTCTGGCGCCCTCATGCTCGCCCACTCCTGGAGGCTCTGCACAGAGATAAACCACACAGGCCTGAGTCTGGCCATGGCCAGGGGTTCAGCAGGAAGCTCAAAACCAGCATTTAAGGTTCAAGGGTGTTTATATTCTCTGCTGTGTGCACATGTCTATGCTTCCACATGTATGCTCCATGTTCTAGATGAGCGACTTTCCTGTGCTGTAGGTGACTAAAGCATGGTTATCTCATTCTACCACTCGTCTACGCATGGTTCCTCACAGTGGCAGTACCCAGTAGCATACGGTCGTGCCAGCGTAGTTGACAGCCTACGGGGTGAAAGGATGCGGCAAAGTCTTTTGCAGAGCACCCAGAATGGGTCCAATGGCAGAGAAGCAAGCCTCATCTAGGTTTAGGTTAGGTTTCCGATTTTCTTACCACCCATTTCAGGAGTTTAGCCGTAACCTCTTGAATGGTTGTTGGAGACCTCCCGCGGTAGGATGCTACTGGGGAGATATATGACAAGCACTGACAAGTTGTTGACACTGACTGCGGGTGTAGCTAGGGACTGGGAGATACTAGGGGCAGACTATCTAGTGGAAAGTAAGGGAGGCATTGTCTTTGACTTGGACAGTGCACACAAACATGACAAACACCTAAAAGGGGCGGTGCTGAATGTGAAAGGGATAGGGATGCTCAGAGCTAAAAAGGGAGGGACATGTAGTTATGACTGTTTTGTTGTTTTAGATGCACCCTAGATTATGGCTGATGGTAATAGGTGGGGTGTGTATGCAATACAGTACAGTGAATGAATGGCTTTAGATGAGTTAAGCCATAAATAAGTTGTCTTCGTTTGATAATGTTTTTATTTTTTTTGTTTCCTTATTTAGTTTGTTAGTATCCAAATAGTTTTGTTGCAGTGTGCTTTATATAGAAGTGGTGCAAGGCTTTGGTCAGCGATTCATATATAAAATGAGAAGAAAGGAAAAAAAAAAAAAACTAGGCACATGTTAACTTTCTGATTCTCCACTTTCTTTTGGTTTCTTTGAGATTCATCAGATAAAAATGGACTGGCCTAAATACTTGCCTAAGAGACTGGCCTAACATCTGAACACCCATTCCAAGTGATGTCACCGAGCAGAGCACAGCACAGCTGAGCTGTGGAATGACGTGATGCCTCAGAGACGGGCATGAAAGCCCCTTCTGAAAAGTACACATTGATGACGCTGCTGGCTCTAATCCCAAGGCTGCCAGAGGCTGCCTTGCAGAAACAGCCTGCAGTTACGAAATGTACTTTCTTCCCCCTGTTTGGCGAGATGACCGGTTTGTTATGATACGTGCTGCTAATGGGTGTAGAATAGATGTAGCAGCTCCATTGTACATGGGGATGAGCCAGGTTTGGGAGGGGCAGAGCAGAATGCAGCCCTCCTATTATAGCTATTTTCATCCCACTTCTGGTCTCTTGTATATTATTTGTGTCCGAATTCTGAGTGCTTGGAATGCAGGCACTGATGTGAGGGAGCTGGATGAGCACTGGTACCTTATTCTGTTCCTTTGCACTGCTCTTTCACTTTTGCTGGTCCTCTCTTACTCCCTTGTCCTGCTCAGAAGCTCCCCCTCTCATCCCACCTGCTTACTCCTCCCTTTCATCTTTTATCTTCTCTGCTCCTCCTCCCTAGTGTTCTTTTACACCTTCTCCTCCTCTTGCTTTTTCAATGTGTGCTCCTCCTAATCCTGATTTTTCTGCTTAAACTACACAAACTCCTCTCTCAGATGGTTTGTTCTCCTCCACCTCCTACCTGCTCCTCTCCTCCTCCTCACTCTGATGTTTTCCCCTCCTCCACCTTTTGTCTGCTCCTCTTCGCCTCTGTAGTCACCCAACCTACTCCTTTCTCTGACTGCCACTCCCTGTCCTTTCTGCTGCTCCCCTTCTCCTTCACCTCTGCTTCTTAGATAACAACCCAAGAATTGGATAAATATTTCTGCTGGTTGCCGCACTGTCCCCTGTCCTCGGCAATATTACCTTTTGCATGCTCCTTTGTGACCAAAATATCTTGTTTCCCTGTACATACATATGAAAAATAATAGAAACTAAAATAAACAAGTTGAATGGGTTCCTTCATACTGTTACATGCATACCAGGAACAGCCCCAGATGAGAACAGTGATGCAGACCCACTGGCTTAACATTGCAGTTTTGAAGTTCAATGTATTGGAACCTCACAGAAATAGAGCTTCAAGTAAGTACTTCCAAGTTAGGTGATCAATTGTTGCCATGACAGAAAACCACCTCTCTGCTTTCAAAATCATCCTTGGATAACCTCCGAAAAGAGAGGGAACAATGTGGGAGGAGCTACTTAATGGTTTGGTGCCTTGAGGGCCATTCAAAGGACAAAAAGGCAGACACTTCCTCCACAATGTGCATACCAGGCGTCCTGTTTTGTTTGCTGTGTGTGTTTTTGCCATGTTTTTTACCTTAAATAAATGTGTTTCTTTATCTGGATTCGAGTTTGTCATTTTTGGGATTGTGTAGTGCCTCATCTCTTGGAGTGCAGTTTTTTCCTCTGCTGTTTCACGATATATATATATATATATATATTTTTTTTTTTTTATTTTTTATTTTTTTATTTTCCTTACTGTTTTATTCCCTGTTTTCTCCCTTCTCCCTTCTCCCTCTCTCTTCCCGCCCTTCTTTACATTTTTCTATGCACTCACTCTTTCAGAATTGTCCCTGGACCTAGTATGATAGCAACACATGTTTGTCTCCCCCCTCGCTTTACTTGTCCCCTCCCCTCCAGCACTATGTGAAATGTCATCAGGCCTAGTACGATAGTCGCTTGTTTTGTTCCTCTCCCTCTTTTCTCCTCCCCCCTCCCTCACCTCTTGTTAATCTCCAGCTTTACCTGAAATGTTGCCAGGCCTAGTACGCTAGTTGCCTGTCTGTTTCCGATTTCCTTCATATCTGTGTTTTAGCTCTTGCACTATCTGAAATGTCGTCAGGCCGAGTACGATAGTTAATTTGACATTCTTGTTGTTCATGGCCTGTAAGAATGTCATTGTATTTTCCCTTGTTCCCTGCCTTGCCATAAAACCGGTTTGAAACACATTGTGTATAGGCGCTATATGAATAAACTATCATATCATATCATATCATATCAATGCTATGCACCTTGGGACATGCATTGCAGCCAGTTTATATCATTACAACAAAAAAGGACACGCATGCCCTTAGCCGTGAATACTGGGTGATCCAGGTCTACGTGGGTATTGCACGTTATCCCACCTGAGTGGCAAATGCCCGCACAACAGTAAGCACAGGAACCTCCTTCACAAACAGACTGGTCCGGGCCCACCGTCATGTTTGTGGTAATCTCTGCACCATCTGGGTGTAGTTTCGCCACCTCTTGGGCACAGGCTGTAGGAAACAGGACAAGACTGCTCAGGCAAATCGAGTAACAGACTCATGCCACACCACCGATTTGGATTTCTCAATTCACTACTTTCTTGTAATGTCCTAAATGAAATCATAGATAGTGAGAACATGCCAGGCCCACCAAGGACATCTTCTCTGCCCAGCAGGTCTATCTCATTTGCCCACTATGACCCTGCCCTCCAATCTCAATTAAATCTGTCAATTTCTCAGCCTGCAAACCTCAAGATTTGTTCGTGTGGTTCTAGCTCTCACTTTGCCTTCACAGTACGATTTGTTTATTTTTGTATCCCCCCGAGCTTTTCTTGAACCCTGCTAGTGATTTTTACCATCACCCTTTCTGCACCAAGGCGGTGAGAGACTTTACCACACTTCATGTCACCATCAAGCCACTCACTGGCAAAACCAAGCCTGTCACTGGGAATACCAAGCCTCACATTGGCAATTCTTGCTGCAAGATCCCTTGCTGTACACCAGTTGAAAATCAACTATGTTTTTATTCATTAGATAAATATATATATATATTACTCCAGAGTGCAGGAATACAATTAATTGGGTAATTAGATGGTTAGAAGCATGAGGAATCTGACGTGAGGCGCTTTGTAACAACGATAGTATTACATAATGCTGCAAGCGCGGCTTCATCATGCTATTCTATCAGGGTGGCGAGGTACCAGAAAGTCCATTAAGTCTATGCTGTGCCTTGCTGCATTTTCTTCCTCGATGCATCAAATAATGGTAAAGCAATCCATCTCAAGTGACAAAACCCAGTGGAGCAGAGGTTTGCCTTTAAATGGCATTTGATCGACACCGGATAGCTACAGCATTTAACCAATGCAAGCAGATGATAATGGACAATAAACGTGAAATGAAGGCATCATCCATAACATCTTATGGAGTCTTAGCCTCCATCATTTTGGAGTGTGTGCGCGCGCACACACACACACACACACACTCATGCACGTCGCTAATGGCAAAGAAAGTCACACTTTGGCACCCTCCGTGTCAAAATGGGGCAAGATGTTGGGCTTCATTATGAGTTGAGCAGTAGTAAAATAGGTTGCTAGTATCTACAGAATGCTGCCAGTGTTGCCACCCTCCCACATATGTAGCATTTGAACTCATTTGCATACCCAGAATGCCTTGCTGGCGTGGCTCTGAACTGGAGGTGAACTTCCAGTGATGGTTACCAGGTGGTTTTGTGTCATCTGTGACTTGGCTCAAATGTGTTGTTCTATGTTCATAATTCTGGTAAAAGTTTTTTTTTTTGTTAGCCTGTATAAACCCACCATGACTTTGCTGGTGTTTGATATATAGATATATATACACAGTGGCAATGACTACTACCAAGGATAGGCCCATTACAGCGAAGACCCTGTGAAACAAGCCTTACTGTGCCAAGTCCACACAGACCATGAAGAAATCCAACCCACGACTACTCACTCAAACCGAGAGGACAGAGTAATGAGACTCAAGCCGACGGAGTAATAGCAACGGGGTAGTGAGGCTCAATCCTCAGTAGCCAACAATCACCATTGATGAATACAATTTGTCAGCAAGAAATAGAAACAAGGCAGAGCTACCAGGATAGACTTGGAATTTGGTGTATTTTCAGGTATACCGCCTGCATCAGTAGTATTTACCTCTGGCGGTATTACAGTTAAACAAAAAAAATACCCAGCTCGTAAAGAGGTCCTTGAATTTATTAGGGCCAAAATGATGCTCTCTGTTGATCCTCTACTAGTGCTGCCCTAGGCAGCCAGGTAGAAATGTCTTATACCTGTACCAGGCACAGCACTGTAAGCAAATAGGGAGTCAATTTCGTGGCATGGTGTTCAATCCAAGACGTGTACAAGTGTGACTCATTAATAAAAAAAGGCTGATATTTTTAATAGCCACTCTCTGATTTTTGAGCTGGTAAGGAGTGTATTTTGATGTACTCTGTCATTCTTTGTGTTCATCTTTTGTTATCAAGTGCAAACAACTGTCAAGAGTTGTTTGTTGTCGAGTTGTGTGATGACATGGACTATATTTCACTTTGTAAAGACATATGGGAATTAAGGGGCGGCAAACCTGCACATTTCAACACAAAAGAAAAAAGCACATTGCAAACATCCTGGATACATGTTCATGAGTGGTTTGGAACTCGGCTTATCAACCTGGGTCACCATTGGTACCCAGAGTCATGTAGAGGGTGTTATTAGGAAGCTATTTGAAAAGGTTACCTCCCTCCAGGTGTCCGGGCGGCAGTGTTCCTAAAAGCAAGGGACATCTGGAGTGACAGCACAATGTGAAATCGCAGGTCCTTGTGCACTCCCCCTAAGCAATGGGACAATCCTGAGGATTGAGCCCTGAAAAGCAATTTGAAAACTGATCTGAAATAAATTCCTACTGATCAACTATGAGAAGTGAATGTGCAGGTCATTAAAAAGACCTCCGTGATACGTCTGTAAACTCTAGGCCTTGAGCTCCAAGCTACTCCTCATTAATGACGCACAATGCGGCTTAAACATGTTTAGGGATGCGTGTGATCTTGTGCAGAAATATGGGACCTAGCAGTTCTAGCTGGACTTGCCCTTCTGGGGGTTGGACCAAGATTGATTTGCATATGGTCTTTCCCCTTTCCGTAATGGCTTGACAGGTGAAGAACGATGGTCTGGAGGGTTGCCCAGAGCAATGCCAGAGGTTAATATTAATTCTAAACCTTCCAGCCATCACCTTTTATGTTCCACTTTAGTCACTACGAGTGGGTCAGATTTGCCCAGACGGGGGTCCTGTGCCTACTGGGCCGAGAAACCCACAATGAGGCTGAAACATGTCTGGGAATGCTTGTGCTCTCGTGCAGAAGGGATGTGACCAAGCAGTTCGGGCTGGACTGTCCATTTTGGTGTGGGAAAAAGACTGGTCTGCATATGGTCTTTCCCCTTTCTCTAATGGCTTGAAGGCTGATGGTCTGGGGGTATTGCCCAGAGCTTAAGATTCATCTAAACCGTCCCGCAATCACCTCTTTGTCTTGCTTAGGTCTGTAAACTCTGCTAGGCCTTGTCTCTCTGCATTCCGGTAAAGTCCAGGGCACCCTGGCCTTATGCATGCTCTCAGATTAAAGATGAGGTGTTATGACACTACATTTTACCAAAAATAACAAACTCGTCGGGATGCAAAGCTTTTTTCAACCCCTCAGAAATCTGCAGAGGCCTACAGAGACTCAGAACCGCTGTCTGTTGATAAGGTGCCCAAGATGGCACTCCTCAAAAGCCCTGTTGCCAGCTATGACAATGCATTAATGACTTGAGAACAGTTTGCAAACTCTGTAAGTGTGAGGAATCCGACCGTCCGCACGGTGGATGTGTTCTTGCCTGGGCTTTTTTGAAAATGTAAATGAAATTGGATGGTGGTAGATCAACCTCTGGAAAATGTGTGAGGCTAACCCGTGCACATTTTCGTATGCTCACCACAAAACATACACATAGATCTGTGTACTCTGGGTAGACACAGCCTACAGAAGCAGCCCTCCTTGCCATATTTAGTTGGGATTTGACAAGTGGAGTACATGATACATCTCAGAAGGGGGAGGGTCACAACCTTCCTCCTGCCATGGCTAGCCTAATTAACTATCAAAGGCTCCATGGATCAACCTTGTCAGTTTATTTACCCGCTGCAGATGTTGGCATCAATTAACATACTAATAGAATATACTTCAAACATGCCCACATGAAGCCTGGCTGCAGAGGTTTAACAAAAGACAGGAACACCCCAACAACCTTTCATATGCACTGTGTCAACCTGAAGCCAGTTCCTACCTCTCATTATCAATGACAGTGACCTGTCATGTCTGAGACTATGTGTTCATAGTAGGCAACCCCCCCAGTGGGACCTCATTCAGAAGGTACGAGTATGTGAATTGATGGAGACAGAAAATCTGTTCTCGCCGCAGCTTCAAGGTAGACCTGCCCCTTTAATCAGGAACCACACAGATTTCCATTAACTAGAGAGACCTTTTGATCCACAACAGACAGGAAGATGGGTGGGACTTGATATTACATGTTTCACCCTTTTACCTTTTCTGTTGCAAAGCTGGTTATGGCCTCATGCATGCAAGAGATTGTTTGTGTGGACCCAGGATTGGTTCATTAATGTACGCTTAGCCTACAACAAGCACTGTGGCCCATTTGGCTTTAAAAGAGGGCTGAACCCCTCTTTTTGGAAGATCATCTGAAGACTTTGCAACGAATAACAATAAGGACTCATTTGAACCCTGGCTGAAGGTACAGACTGCCTTACAACTTCCGCCAGTAAAGGAAGACCAGGATTTTCAAAGAGGGAAGCAAGATCCCTCTGCTAAACATGTCTCAGGGACAGAGGGAGATGCTGACCTCAAAGGATCCATCCAGCAGCTCCAGATACGGGACCCAGCCAGCACACAGCATGCCCTGCTAGGCTCTGCAGCGAGCCTCCTAAGTGCCAGAGAGCCTCTGAACCAAACCAAGGACAAGGCTGGTGCCTGCCACAATCTCCTCATCTTGGGGACGTCCACCTTAAAGGATGACACAAGCCCAGTGAAGAAGCTAGGAGGAGTCCATCGACAAGCATCAACCAGCGTCCGCCTTAAAGGAAATATTCGAGCCAGTTGAGCCCCTCGAGCTGCAACCAACGGCACCACTGACTATTGTCACGCTGCAATTGCAAACGTCATCCGAGACACCTCGACCAGTGCTTCAGACCAGAAAACCAGCACTGAGACAGCGATTCCTGACCCCGACCCACCATGGACTTGCATGAGGAGGTAATCTAGTCCCTTTTTTTCCCTTTGGATTCTGGGACTTATTGTTTTTTCTTTTCCGTTTGAAATTTAGGAAAACCACAGGTGCCAGAATTCCAAGCAAATGCAGGACTGGAAACCCTTCTCACTCATGGCCACGTGCAACTGGAGAGCTCTGCACACCCTGGGGATGTGCACATATAGTAGGCTGACCACATGACTCCACCCCACCTAATTCCACTTTTCAAATCCTGTGCATTCGGTGCATCTTGGGTGTTGTAGTCTTATTCATCGACGATTGAAAACATTGAATACACTGCCTATTACTACAGCTCAGTGTTAGGGAGTCACCCTAACAGAGAACGTGGGCAAATGCATCCCAATAAAACTGTTTTGAGTGCTCGAAGAACACCTCCTTTAAGACATTGCTAATGTATACATAAAGTCAGTTTACATTTCATGCTCATTAGGTCCTGATCTCTAGAGGTGAGGCCGGCACTGAAAATGTGGCAAATTGTTTGATGGTTTGTGTGTGACATGGGTACGTGCCAGCTAGTGAAAAAGACACCCACTGTGATTTTCTGAAATACACACCAACTCCTGTAGGATTAATGCTACGTCGGAGGTGAGGGCGGAGCCTGCAATAATTCTGAATTGAAAATCAGGGCAAGCAGACCCGCCCATAGCACCTACCAGGGGTTAGTGATCAGCAACTGTGCGGGGTCTCAATTAAGTGACACACGCGGTAGGGCGCTTACACATACCAGGCCAAACCCACTGAGACACCCGGACTCGCATGCCACACTGTGGGGTTGCTGGTGTGTGAGATGTCGCCGATTGGAACGAGAACCAAGCCCAGACTGGCCTATTGGTCAATGCTGACAGGGCCGGACCCAGAGGCCGTTGTGTGATGGCTATCTATGGGATCAGTTTGGTCACTTAGTGAACTGAGAAGCTGGTCGTTTTGACCAATTTCCCCAAATGTTATAAAAACCTAGCTGAGCAATTTCTTGTGAAATGTCGCCATCATGAATGTGTGCGACACCTTTTTGGGGTACCCTGAGTTTCTTCGTGCCACACTGACGAGTTTGCATAACGTTTTGACCACATTATGGAAAACAGTTGCAGGAATGATTGTAAATTCCAGTCAACAGTGCTCGGGCAGGTCTCCATTCAGTGACGTTGAAGTGGAAACCTCAGACAAAGGCCCAACTGCCAGGGCTGTCCAGGGCCTCCACAATGCAATCCCCAGGTGTAAGGCTGTGAAGAAGCTTTCCAACGAGAGTCACGCGGCGGGCGAGCTTCCCACCGCGGCGAAGAATTCATAACATCGGATATACAAACCTGCTCGAGGCTGCAATGGATACAAAAAATGCCATATACTGGAAATTGAATGAAATGTTGGAGGCAATCCTGATTATTATTTCAAACAGAAGCTTTTCAAGTGTTTAACCCAAAGCACCCGGGGCGCAGAGCTTCCCCAAGTCATAACTCTGCCTACGTGGGCCTGAAAGTTCTGAGGAGAGAATATGACAAATGTTGCTGATTTCGTTTCATTGCCACCTAAATCGATAATGGTCCTACCCGTGGTGGGGGTTTGAGCGAGTGTCCTTCAACCAGTTTTGCTGAAGCCTGGAAATAGGGATAAACGCCTCCAGAAGTGCACGGTCGCAAAGATTGCAAAAAACATGGTGGAGAAATTGAACAGCTTCCTTTTGAAGGGGTCTCCTTTTTAAACATACCTTTTCTGCTCTTCTGGGGCACTGCCGCCAAGACTCCCATAGAGGAGGCCACCAGAGAAATCTCCTCTGCATCAGTGACTTTGGTCTTCTGGGGCATCACCCGTCGAGGCTTCCATGGAGGAGGCAACCGGAGAAAGCTCCTCTGCATCAGTGACTCTGGTCTTTCTGGTCTTCTGGCCCTTGGCTGTCAAGCCTTCCATGGAGGAGGCTACCAGAGAATTCTCCTCTGCATCAGTGACTCTGGTCTTCTGGGCCATTGCTTGTCAAGCCTTCCATGGAGGAGGCCACCGGAGAAAGCTCCTCCACATCAGTGACTCTGGTCTTCTGGGGCATCGCCCGTTAAGGCTTCCATGGGGGAGGCTACCGGAGAAAGCTCCTCTGCATCTGTGACTCTGGTCTTCTGGGGCATCGCCTGTCAAGCCTTCCATGGATGAGGCCACCAGAGAAAGCTCCTCGGCATCAGTGACTCTGGTCTTCTGGGCCATTGCCTGTCAAGCCTTCCATGGAGGAGGCCACCGGAGAAAGCTCCTTCACCTCAGTGACTCTGGTCTTCTGGGCCATTGCCTGTCAAGCTCCTCTGCATCAGTGACTCTGGTCTTCTGGGGCATCAACCTTCAAGCCTTCCATGGAGGAGGCCACTGGATAAAGCTCTTCCGCATCAGTGACTCTGGTCTTCTGGGGCATCGCCCTTTAAGCCTTCCATGGAGGAGGCCACCAGAGAAAGCTCCCCGGCATCAGTGACTCTGGCCATCTGGGCCATTGCCTGTCAAGCTCCTCCACATCAGTAACTCTGGTCTTCTGGGGCATTGCCTGCCAAGACTTCCATGGAAGAGGCCACCAGAGAAAGCTCCTCTACATCAGTGACTCTGGTCTTCTAGGGCATTGCTTGCCAAGCCTTCCATGGAAGAGGCCACCAGAGAAAGCTCCTCTACATCAGTGACTCTATTGCATTAAGCTGCAGACAGGTTAACCATGCTCCCAAGACCATCATTGAGGTATGCAAAGCCAGGTCCGAGCCTATGGCTTGATGCAAAGACAGGAACAAGGTGTGGGTTGGGGGGTGAATCATTGAGTAAGAATTTGCACAAAGCAATATTTTAATATATATCATTAAGCACTGCATTCTGGTACGGGCATGAAGGTATGTGAGCCTTCTGTGAGTATATCTTTTGGGGGTATTAAATAGATACAACAGTTTTTCAATACAAGTGCTCATGTGCCTCTATCTCTAGCGAGCAGGGGTCTGAAACCTGCAGCACTCCAAATGTTTTGGACTACGGCTCCCATGATCCCTCACTATTGACTGTGCTGGCTAGGGCTGATCGGAGTTGTAGTCCAAATCAACTAGAGAGCCAGATGTTGGATACCCCTATTCTAGAGAGACCTGTGAGGCTTTAAAGAGCCCACATAGAGAAACAAGTTCCTCCCAGACTCTGACAGGGACGCATCCAAATAAACCCCTAATTAAGTATGAACAGTATGTTTAAGACCTTGTTGACAAAAGACCCCACATACCTCAAATCTACACGGTATGTGCATTTTTCAATGAAACTCTGAACAATAACATTAGTTTGGAGAGCACGTTCTCATACATCATATTTTTGTGTAGGTTTTAGTTTACTTGTTTAGAAGAGTGCTGCCTGGAGTGTCACAGCTCAGTCTAGGAAATTGACAATATTCCTGAAACGGATCAGGACTGTCTGGGAGAATGAAGGGCTTTCTGTCTGTACGGGCTCGTCATTAGCTGGCGGGCCTTGGACTGAGGGGGAGGGCTTTCTGACCGTACGGGCTCCTCATTGGCTGGCTGCCCTTGAAGTGAAGGGGATGGGCAAGCGATGACAGCATTCATGCAAGAATGAAGGCGGTTCTGCCTCAGTGGAAGTTGAGGTGAGAGTAGCGGGTGCGGGCTAACCCACACCAAAACCCTCAACATTTAGTGATGTCAAACTGAAATCAAAAAAGGTGTAAGAACGCTGCAGTGGAGTGGCTTTTAGTGCTTTCCAATGGTACTATAGAGTTCAACTATGCACTGCCAAGAAAAGCCCAGAGCATTCAGCAGGCTCCGGAAGTCCTTCACTAAGAGAACCTATGACTAGTTTGCCCCTTCCTGCAAAAGAGATGTGCCTACCAGGGGAGGATCATGCAAATTGCTGACTTAATGCCATGCTCAGTGGGAACTCTGGTCCTCTGTGGAAACCAGTTCATGCCTGCCCGATTGCCTTCCCAGAGCCACAGATAACTTTGTAATCTATGGTGTGTCTCCAGTTCAGGGGTCTGTAACGTCTGGGTCCCCAGATGTTTTTCTCTACAAATCCCATGATTCCTTGCCATTGACTATGGTGGGTACAGCTGATCAGAGTTGTAGTCCTTCCCTCCACCCCCAAAATAAAACACCTGGCAAGTCAATAGTTGACCCACATTGTGGCAGAGATCCAAGCAGCAAGTGCTTAACTCATTGAGCTATCTCGCCAGCTGTGGGGGGGTTCATTGCTAATAATATTCACCATTTGCCCAACTATTTTGTGATTATGCATATGTTTAATGGTGTCCCTTTGGCCTACTCTACTCTATAAAATACCCATTAATTGTCGCTGTTTGCACGTCCATGGCACTGTACCAGGCAGGGCAAGCAGACCTTTTGCTGTATCCTAGGTATGCCACCAGAGTCTACTAGCGAGGGGGCTTTTATTGGAGAAGCTGTGCTAATGTTTTCAAATGGAGATGCCAACATGTGTACAGAAGCCTTGATGCCAGAACTGCAATGCAAGATATGTTGCCCCCCTTTGGGGTGAGCTCAAGCCTGAGCCGCACACGGGTTTTCCCATTCTCTAATGTGTTCTTAGGTTATCCCATGAAACCTTTCTACTGGTGCAATGAGGGTTCTGCTGGCTGAAATGGTGCCCCCGTCAAGCAATTGACAGTGGTTATGACTAACTCAAAGATTGAATTCATATGCAGGGACCAGCAGGCATTATTCCAATGTGTCTATTGACAGCAATTACACTCAATGCTTAAAGACTGCACCTTCCTCTTGTTGAGTTACTAAAGGGCTCTGCAAACCGTGCATACGTCACCTCCTGACCAGGGAAGCCCCGCCTTCCTCCGCATCAAGGTATGAAGCAGAATTCTAGATATGGTGGGAAACCGCTGGCGGGTGGGTGCTGCTAGAGGACAATCAGTCTGGCTTTCATCTTATTTCATAAAATAAACATGTGCGCAGACAGGATATGGAACAGAGAGGAGAACAATCGATCTGTGCCTTCATTACGGCTGCACAAGGAAGGCAAGCTGCTTGAGCACGCACGTGTGAGCTGGTGGATAAACTTCCAAGGCTCAGTAGCTCGCAGTGCAGTAGAATCAAGGGCCCCAAGCCGCACCCCAATAAGGCACGGACGGCTTCATTACGAGTGGCCGGTAGCCCTTACATGTGGTGGTAACGCTATTACCGCTGCATTTGAGGGCTGGCCCTATTATGGGTTGGGCAGTAAATTGGAGTTTCACCTCCAGCAAAAAGCTGAAGGTAAAAATGCCGATTTACCACCTGTTTTCGGCACTATTAGGGCTGGCGCAATTACCGCCGGCCATACTAATGCCTCAGAATGGGCAATAACCGCACAACCGCTACTTATGATCCGGCAATAATAGCAGAGGAGCCAGGATAGCCAGGATACTGCCAGACTCATAATGAGGTCCAGTGTCTGGTCCATTGGTTTTAGAAAGGTACAGAGACTGGCTCTTAAGACTTGGCGCGGCACAGAGACTGGCCTGTCAATAGAGCGGCACAAGGGCTGATCCGTGAATGCATGCATGGGAATACTAAAGTGCAATCCTAACTGGGAAGCAATAGAGCGCAGGGTGGATGCGCGCTGGGCCAGCAAGTGGGATGCAGGGGTAGCGGTGGAACGGGCATGGATAGGGGTCCTGATCCTTCAGCCATAGCGGGTACAAAAACAGGCCCTTCGGTCTTACTGCAGGACACAGACTAGCCCTTCAGTCCAAGCAAAGGCAGAGAGAGGCTGACACTTCAGTCTTAGTCAAGCACGCAGGCAGGCCCTTGAGCACTACTCAGCCACTGAGTGCAATCAGCCAGCCCTGGTGAGTCACAGAGCCTGGTAATTTGGCCCTAGTGAGTATGAGAGACTAGCCCTGCAGTCATGGCGAGGTACAGGGACTAGCCCTTTAAGCCCAACAATGTAAAAAGAGTCTGGCCCTTCGGCATCACTGATGCATAAAGCCAGGTCTTCAGTCCTATATGTCACAGCCTGGCCATACCGGTCTGTCGGTCATAGAGGCTCATGATTTAGTCCTAGCAAAACACAGACGCTGGCCCTTCAGTTCGAGTGAGTCACTGAGGTTGTTCTGTCAGTCCTACTGAGTCACAAAGTCTGGTGTGCAGCTCCAGTGAGGCCCCGAGGCTGGGCATTCAGTCTTAGCAAATCACAGAGACTATCCCTCCTGCACTAGTCAAGAATAGGGGCTGCCCTTCAGTACCAGTAAGGCACGGAGGCTGGTCCTCCAATGCCAGTGACGCCCCGAGGCTGGCCCTCCAGTTCTAGTTGGGTACTGAGTTTCACTCTTCAGTTATAGTGAGGTACAGAGTCTAGCCCTTTAATGCTAGTGAGACACAGAGGACGGTCTTCGCACTGCATCGAGGAGGAGAGGCCTTAGATCAGAGGAAAGAACAGAGCCCGGTATTTCCATCTTAGTGAGACACAGAGACTGGTCTTCCTAGTGATGCATTGTGGCAGCTGCTCCTTCCTAGTGATGCACTGAGGCAGCTGCTCCTTCCGAGAGATGCACTGAGGCAGCAACTCCTTCCTAGTGATGCGCTGAGACAGCTGTGCTTTCCTAGTGATGCACTGAGGCAGCTGCACCTTCCTAGTGAGGCACTGAGGCAGCTGTGCTTCCCAGAGATGCACTGAGGGAGCTGCTCCTTTCTAGTGATGCAGTGAGGCAGCTGCTCCTTCCTAGTGATGCACTGAGACAGCTGTGCTTTCCTAGTGATGCACTGAGGCAGCTGCACCTTCCTAGTGATGCACTGAGGCAGCTGCTCCTTCCGAGTGATGCACTGTGGCAGATACCCCTTCCTAGTGATGCACTGAGACAGATGATGTTCTGAGGCAACTACTCCAGGCTAGTGATTCAATGAAGCAGTTACTCCTTCCTACAGATGCACGGAAGCATCTACTCCTTCCTAGAGATTCACTGAGGCAGCTACTCCTTCCTAGTGATGCACTGAGGTAGCTACTCCTTCCTAGTGATGCACCGGAGCCGCTTCTCCTTCCTAGCGATGCACTAAGGCAGCTGCTCCTTCCTAGTGATGACCTGAGGCAGCTGCTCCTTCCTAGTGATGCACTGAGGCAGCTGCTCCTTCCTAATGATGCACTGTGACAGCTACTACTTCCTAGTGATGCAATGAGACAGATGATGCTCTGAGGCAACTACTCCATGTTAGTGATTCAATGAGGCAGTTACTCCTTCCTACAGATGCACTGAAGCATCTACTCCTTCCTAGAAATGCATTAAGGCAGTTGCTCCTTCCTAGTGATGCACTAAGGCAGCTGCTCCTTCCTAGTGATGCAATGAAGCAGCTGCTCCTTCCCAGTGATGCACTAAGGCAGCTGCTCCTTTCTAGTGATGCAATGAGGCAGCTGCTCCTTCCTAGTGATGCACTAAGGCAGCTGCTCCTTCCTAGTGATGCAATGAGGCAGCTGCTCCTTCCTAGGGATGCACTGAGGCAGCTGCTCCTTCCCAGTGATGCATCAAGGCCACTGCTCCTACCTAGTGATGCACTAAGGCAGCTGCTCCTTCCTAGTGATGCACCGAGGCCACTGCTCCTTCCTAGTGATGCACTAAGGCAACTGCTCCTCCCTAGTGATGCACTAAGGCAGCTGCTCCTTCCTAGTGATGCATTAAGGCAGCTGCTTCTTCCTAGTGATGCACCGAGGCCACTGCTCCTTCCTTTTTTTTTTTTTGAACATTTATTTTCAAAGCATAACCATAATACATCAGCATATAAAACAAGAACATATGTACAAAATTTATATACAAAGCCAGAGAAACCCACCCACCCCTTGTTCGCATCTCACCATCCGCAAATACAAAGTCAATAAATCTCCACAAATTTCCCCCATATCTTTTCAAAGAAACATTCCTTGCCTTGCTTCCTATACAAACGTTCCTCCATAGCTGCCAAATCTCGCATCTCACTCAGCCACATTTTCTTATTTATCGGAGCAACAGATTTCCAATTTCGAAGGATAACTTTCTTACCCATAGCAGCCCCTCTAAATAACCATTTTTTTTGGCACTGAGAGAGATCATCCAAGATGGAATCATTCCCCAGAATTATCATCTCCAAATTAAAATGAATTGTCACATCGAGGATCTCTTCACATACTTCACCCACATCAGTCCAAAACCCTCGGACCTTCACACAGTCCCACAACATATGTTCCATCGTTCCATCCTCATGTACACATGCCTAGCATTCAGGACCATCCTTCAAACCTCTCCTCCACAGTTTTTCCGGAGTCCAATAGACCCTATTCAGGATCTTAATTTGTCTTGTCCGCTCTGTCAATCTGACATTCTCGCACATCCTAGTCCAACTCTCAACAGTAATGTCCGCCCCAATTCTCCTACCCAATTCAATCCTCAGCGAATCATTGCCTTTATAGTCCATTAAAATCTGTCTATAGATCCGGCTCGCCAAGCCACCCTCTTTCACAAATGCTTTCTTTGTCAGAAATTCCAAATGCAGACAATTCTGAAAATCAATCTCACCAACAGCCTGTTTCAATTTCCTGTAATCCGAGACTCTAAATCCTTCAATGCTAAATTCCCTTTGCAAATCCCTAGCGCTCTTCCATTCACCCTCAGCGAAAAGGTCTCCAATCCAGCTGATACCACCCAAGAACCATTCAGGCCAGAAAAACGATTTACCATTCAATTTAATAGACGGATTCATCCAAATCGATGCATGTGGATCCCTGCACGCATCCACACCCAACAAGACATTCAAATTCTTCCAGAAATTTCTCAATGAAGTGGTCAACACATTTTTCACACCTTTCGAGACTGTGGTTAACAATGCCCTAGGCAACAGAGGACCATTAGCACCAGCCTCGGCCACAGCCCATATACTCGGAATTGTTTCCACGAAATCTATCATGAAAGCACAACTGAAGGCCAAATGATAGGCCCTGAAGTTCAGAACATCCAACTCGCCCTTCTCCAAAGGTAGTTGCAGCTTCCATAAACTCAATCTTGCTGGTTTACCATCCCACAAGAAACCTTGTATTAGCGTGTCCAATTCCTTCCAATAAGAAGCTTCGATATTCAACGGGATCATACTTAAAACATAGTTAATTCTAGGGGCCGACATCATTTTTAGGGCATTGACCTTCCCCCAAAGTGACAGGTTCAGCAACCCCCATCGAGCCAGATCATTCTTAAAAGCCACAGTTAGCACATTCATATTCACTCTCACCAAATCACAAATCTTCGGAGTGATCCAAATCCCCAAATACAACATTTTTTCCGGGCACCACCGAAAACCTAAATCTGAAACATATTTTTTGTTACACCCAGGAGCCAGCGGCAGCACTTCAGATTTACTCCACTTTCATAATCAGATATCCCCTGGAATGAAGTTAAGATATCCATTAACTTAGGTAAATACAAATGTAGGTCCTGCAGGACCAAAAGTATGGTGTCTGCAAATAACCAAATCTTCTGTTGCAAAGCCCAACAAGAGACACCATTTATATCCAATTTGTTTCTAATGACGGCCTTTAGAGGTTCAATCAATAGAACAAATAACAGAGGCAAGAGAGGGCAACCCTGTTGCGTTCCCCTCTCTAGTCTAAAGGGACTAGAACGAATTCCATTGGTATTAACATCTGCAGTCAGACCCGAATATAAGAGCTTAATCCATGATCTAAATTTCTCTCCAAATCCCAATTTCTCGAGTACTTGAAACAGAAAAGGCCACTCTACCCTATCAAAAGCTTTCTCTGCATCCAATGAGAAAACAGCTGCATCCTCTGATTCATCCGTTGCCCTATTGATAGTATGGAACAGACGCCTGATGTTACTGGACGCCTTTCTCCCTTTTACAAAACCTGACTGATTTTCATCGATCAGCTGTAGTAGAAGCCTTTCCAACCGAACAGCCAAAACCTTAGCCAAAATGTTGTTGTCGGTTTTAATAAGACTAATCGGGCGATAATTCCCAGGGAGCGTCTCATCTTTACCCTTTTTTGGAAAGACTGATATCATGGCATGTCTAGTCGACGCCGGCAGAAATCCACTAGCCAAAGAAGACTCATACATATCCTTAAGTAGATTCAAGGCCGAATCTGTCAATATTTTGTAGAATTCTACTGGAAAGCCATCTTGCCCTGGTGATTTCCCAACATTCAGTTTGCTGATTACCATCTTAATCTCGTCCACAGTCAGATCTTCCTCCAGTACCTGCGAATTATAATTTGACACGCTAGCAAGGTTTGCTCTCTCAAGAAAGTCTGCACTCCCTACTGGCACATCAAATTCACTCCTATATAAATGCCTATAATAATCTCGAAAAACAGTATTAATTTCATTCGGCATAAATGTAAAACGGCACGCCGCATCCCGAATAGATGCAATTGACCGCTCAGATTCCCTCATTTTCAACCTATATGCCAGCCACTTATCACACTTCTCACCCTTCTCAAAATACTCACATTTCAGATTATAGTATTTTTCTCTGTCTTTTCATCAATTATGTCGTTAAGTTCTTTCTTTAATTTCTTCAATTCAATCAAATTATCCCCGTTAAACGGGTCAGCCATGACCATCTTGGATAAAACACCAGTCCTCATTTCAAGTTCCTTCTGCCTATCAGCATTTTTCCTCCTCAAACCATACGTCAGATTAATCAGGTAACCCCTCATAGTGCATTTCAAAGCCTCCCACACTATTTCTGGTCTCGAATCACCATTGTAATTTACAGAAACAAAGAAGTCAATTACTGCCTTCAAATTATCCACTTCCTTTCCATTTTCAAATACGTATTATCCATTCTCCACGTATATTGCCTCTGAACAGGGCTTCCCCAGTCAATACACAACATCACATGTGCATGATCCGTCAATAGGATTGTGCCTATCTCGCTAGACTTAAAATTCTTTGTCATTAGTCCAGCAGTCAATAACATGTCCAGCCTAGAGTAAATTGAGTGGGCACTGGAGTAGAAACTATACTCCCTAGCCTGGGGATGCTGCAGCCTCCAACAATCCCGTGAAGCGTGCCCCTCTAGCAATTATGTAAGAGAAACATAATGGCGATCACTAAGCCTAAAGTTTCCCGAACACTCGTATCCAAATCCTTATTCAAAACAGTATTAAAGTCACCACCAAGAAAGATGTTATCCGACCCTAAATTTTGAAGTGTCTGAACCACATTCCTGAAGAATGAACCATCATCTACAGAAGGGGCATAAATATTGGATAACGTCATCAAACAACCCTGAACCTCAACCAACAACGCCACCATCCTGCCTTCACCATCCGATATTTCACGCACAACCTTCAAGGGATAATTCCTCCTAACCAGAATTGCCACACCTCTCGAGCGAGTAGAAAAATACGAGTCATAGACTCTTCCAACCCAACCTTTCATAAGGCTGCTAATTTCATCTTTAAGTAGATGAGTCTCCAGAACAAAACAAATGTCGCACCTCAATCCTCGCATGTGACTCATTATCTTCAACCTTTTCTTCGGATTAGTTAGTCCATTCACATTCCACAAAAGTACACGTAAATCATTAGTCATTTTCTCAAACCCACCATCAATGCCAAAGTTATCAAAAATAAAATCTTCTACTAAACTAGAAAGTTCTAAAAGGCAACCACAAGATGTGAACAACCACCCCCCCCCATGAAATAGAAGCAAGTCAGCACAACAACAGATAAAAACTGTACACTAAATATAACATTCCAACCAGTCCAGTGTCCTGGACACCCCTCCTATAAGCATATGAACACCTCTAACAACAACTAACCCCCTGAAAGTCTCCAATTAGTCAAACGCTAACAAATATTGAAACTATGCAACCACGACACACACCCCAAAATTAGTTGAAATAATGCAGAGCACAAATAGTCTCTACACCACCATCAGAAAACCAATTCACCAAAGAACATCCATCTCACACCACTGAACGCTCACCCACCAACAATCAGTAACTATCAGACACCCCCCTATAGACACCCTAAAACATTAACAATGCATATCCATGCACCATATCAATAGATTACTCCATCCACACACATTGCAAACATAACCGCAACCAGCCATAGCAATGACGCATGCACAGAAATGTTACATCTAATGAACATGGTCCCACACAATCAACAACTGATCTAGGTGGCACTTACTCATTAGGAAGCATCCATATTTATCATATCAGCATATAAAGGAGAACAGACCTTACATATGACTTACAATATGTACCCATCCATTGTATGAACAACAACAGCCTCAATTCCTCACAAAGACCCCAACATCACCCATAAAAGCAATCTAACACTTCCCCCACAACTCTTGATGTGTTAGACAGTTCACCTCATCTTAATCCATTCAAAATGAAACCCTCCACGGAAAGAGCACAACAATTCACTCATCCGAGATTACCCCAACAAATATATCCTACATAACACAATTAGGGTCAGCATTAGAATAGGAGCAGATAATAAAATGAGTCATGAAGAACAGAGGTTATGTAAGGAAAAGGATTATCATCTTTGGAGCAACAGAGAAATCTTAGAGTTCTCCCAAAAGAAAAAACAGAACAACGCAAACCCACCGCACCGCAGGAACAGATAACCAGTCTCCACCAACCCATAGACCCCTCCTAGAGACACACAAACATCAAAACTAAGTCAACATGCGCATATGAACGGAGCTGTCCGAACCTAGCCAGAAAACAAGTTGAAATATAATCGCAATACTCCCACTATGCACCACCCCTCCCCAAAACCCTGGACAATCACAGCATAAATAATCCCCAGATGTATTGTATCTATGCAGGACCCGCATACCCTGGTCCCACTCAAATCACCAACAATTGTTAACTCATGAAATTAAATTGTCTGCCCATTCGTCGACAATAAAAAATCGAGCCATACCTACCTTGATTGAGAGGGCAAACAATTGAATGGTGGATGATGGTACGTACACTCTATCCCAATGGCAAATAAAATCTCCATCTCACACCACCATCAGAAAACCAATTCACCAAAGAACATCAACTTTGTGTTTGAGGAGGAGGGCCTTTGTATGCATGTGTATTGCCACAATCTTATATGCCAACTGTAATCCTGCCCCCCCACCCCTATACCGCCAACTGCATCTCAGTCAGACGCGGCCCAAGCATCCGAGTATTCATAACGTCAAGCCACACAGAACCATAAAACCATTAAACTGTTAGCGCATCCAAAGGTCGCCTCTTAGACACTCTGCATGGTCGGGTTGAGATCACCGGGTCAAGCATACTAATAAGATCACTGGATGTTCGGTGGACCTCTCTGGGTGGCAGTGGACACAGATCTAAGTGACACCTTGGCTGTTCTGATATACCAGACTTGATTCCAATACGCAGAGTTCAAGGTGCCTGGTGGTAGGTGGTAGGCGACTGTGTGGCGTCTCAAACACTCTGCACTGTCGGTTGGGAAATAAGTAGCCTGCGATGCCGGTAATCCAGTTCGATGACCGTTCCATAGTCCATCACATTTTGCCAGCGCAGTAATTGGGAGGGAGTATCGGCATTCACAAACATTGAAGCCGCCCGCAGGGAAATATTAGCATAGGGAGCGCATCGGAAGACTGAGGCAAGTCGCGTTGGGGTCCGGGACATCAAATAGTGCATTACACAAGTGCCTTACCACATGTTGACTCACCGGCACATCGCGGCTGTCGCTCTTCAGCCGGCATACTGCACATAGAATCCGGAAGTCTGGATGAATCAGTGTAACGAAGTAAATACGCAATCCAGCTTCCTAGACGATGTAAGGCACACAGGAGGCACGACACAAGGTTCTATACTCTGACCAAACTCCGGAGTATCGAATAATGAGAGGAGCGTTCATTTGAAATCATACAAGTTCCAAAATCACCAACAGTATTCAGGTGGCGGCGCCATTTTAAATAATACAAGTCAATGAGACAGCTGCTCCTTCCTAGTGATGCAATGAGGTAGCTGCTCCTTCCTAGTGATGCAATGAGGCAGCTGCTCCTTCCTAGTTCTGTCCTTCCGTCCAAGCTTGACAGATGGCCCTGTCCTTTCATCTTGGTGAATCTCAGAGGTTGGCATCTCTGAGACACAGAAGAAGGTCCTCCTGGCGAGGCGCCCAGAAGGCCTCCATGGAGGCAGCCGAAGGAGGGGCCTCTCCTGCACTTGTCCACTCATCTTCCATCGCCCCTTTTCACAGAGGCAAACAGTGAATGCATGAATTAATGTCCACATGAATTCACTTGCAATGCGCAACTGTAATACCAAAATAGCCTCAAGGTGCCATTGTTGCCTCAATCTTAGAGCAAAGGGCCTGCTGACTGGAAGTCAGGCATCAAAAGTCACGTTTTATTCACAGGCACTAGGTCCGGGTGTGAACAACTATTTTGTATTTGGAAAACCAGTGAAATACAAACGGACTGCTTTGTAAATTCACAACTCACATTTCCAATGCAAAGAAAGTGGGGGTGGGCAGTGGGGCGGGGGGGGGGCGGCGAACCGGCTTTTAAAAGATCCGAGCCTAGCTGAACAATGGGAGTGTGGCTTTGTTCGAAAGATTCAAACCCTTTGGAGATGATCCTTGAAATGTTTTGAACATTAGGACCAGAATTTCAAGCCACTTTTATAAATAAGAGCATTTGGTGGTTCGGCTCAGCTTGTATATTGCTCTTTGGTCGTATTGGCTACTAGTATCCTAG
This sequence comes from Ambystoma mexicanum, assembly GCF_040938575.1. Classification (NCBI taxonomy): domain Eukaryota; kingdom Metazoa; phylum Chordata; class Amphibia; order Caudata; family Ambystomatidae; genus Ambystoma; species Ambystoma mexicanum. Next base: position 243,760,434 of record NC_090925.1, on the reverse strand, counting down.
AATTCAGTGTTACTGGTGGCTGAGAAAAAAAGTCGAAAAAGGGAGATAAAATCACTGGAAATGAAAAAAGTACAGAGGATACACTTTTTAAATGTCTGTTAATTTCAGAAATAGGAGCATCACCTGGGCGGCTGTACGGCAGCCAGCTTGCAGACATTAGTCTCTGCACAACGCTCCTGACACAAACGGATTCGGTGACCAGACGTCCCGGTTTTGCCGCGAATGTCCCCGAATTAGGCTCTGCTTTCCCCTGCCTCCCGTGCTGAGGTTTATTTAAATTTAAAAGCCACGTCCCGTTTTTTGGGAAAGGGAGGGTGGCCACTGCAGAAATGCAACAATTCAAGCTGACATTTTTACATAATAACCAGTTACTAGTTCCCCAGCTTCCCATTATCATCGTTGTAAGATCTCTGACTCCTTAGGGTAGCCTCGAACCATGAAACTATTTTACATAGCCATCTGCATTCACTACTTGGGCCACAAAGCCCGGTTAAGAAACAAGCATAGCAAAGCCTGGAAAACCAGTCTAAGTAAAAAAGCTCCTCGATTTATTTTATGTATTTACTGTTCATTTGTAAGGCGCTTATACATGAAGTAAATTGTGTTTCAAAGTGCCCACTGGGCAACAGGCAGGGAACATGGGAATTAAAAGCAAATATAACAATTAAAGATAGAGCGGACCTATTAGGTAGTGTGAGCTTTCAGAATGTGCAAGTGCTGAGATAGAGAATGGGTGAGGGAGTGGGGGTCAGTGCTAGAGAGTAAGCATCTGTTAAGTGATTTGGTGAGAGCGGACAACTGCCAAAAAATAAGTAAGTGCAGGCCTGCCGTGACATAGGCCAATGGGTGCCAAGGCAAATGCTGGGAGCGGCCAGAGGCTGAAGGAGATTGGGTGGGAGAGGCCAGGGCCCAGGAGGATGCATACGGGCCCTGGTCACCAATCTCAGCAGCTGTGGGGGTTAGCAGAGGAGGGAAGCAGGAGGTGAAAAGGAAGATCTTGAGGAGCTTCTGGAATTTGAGGAGATCTGGCTCAAGACAAAGAGGAAGGGGGAAACTGTTCCATAGGATGGAGCCTGCCGAGGAAAGAGATGGGCCACTAGCTCGCTGTTTAGCGAAGCGCTTGACACACAGAGAGTTGGTGCCGGAGGAATGTAAATATTTGGACGGAGAGTATTAAGTGGGATCCAGAAGCACCTAGTGACCTATCATTTTTCAGCCCTGCAGTTTATATGTAGGAGAAGTGCTGGAAATGCTTATTTTGATGTGTGATCCCATAGGGAAGGGTGCCTTGGGGAGGGTGTGCCGGAATTGTGGCATGCTAGTCCTACTTTTATGTTTACAGCCTGTCCCGATTCTTTTATTTTCAAAATCTGATAACCCAACAAATGTATAACAGACTACCAGCACCCACATGGGTGCTGGGAGCACATTTCCCCATGGCATTGTAAAATGTTAAAAGAAAACATAATCTTTCCCTAATGTGAAGGATGGATGATGGTCCATTTAAAAGAACATTCCTGATACTGTCATCAGTGACCCTGTCATACATTGAACATTCCCTTGCGCCTATTCCGAATGCGTGCAGGGAAATGTGCGATTATCTTTCTGCTAATTTCAACAGCATTCCATTTGCAGCTTTGAGATGCTCTGTGAAACACACAGAGCCCTCCTTAAAATGTGCAAATGGGATACAAATGAATCTGAGTGTGTGATCCACAAAGGTGACTACAGGATGTCAGGGGGACTGTGCGGCAGGGCCAATGAATGACAGGCTCCCAGCACCAGCGTGAGAGCTGGGAGCACATGTCACAGTGACGGGCCCTTAAAGGTGTGTCATTGTGAAATGTTAAAAAATAAAAAAAAACATTTCTATCCCTTATTGAGGGATAGAAATGCAAGTGGGCCATCAGTGGTTCATACCACGGATGTTCCATTTAACAAATAATGCATTCCAGTGTTGGCAAAGACCCTGTAATGCATTGTATTTTCAATTGCACCAATTTCAGATATGTGAAGGAGAAAATGACTATTTTCTGTGCATTTCAAACAGCATTCATTTGTGCATTCGGGATACATAGAAATACCCACTTATTGACACGAATGTGCAAAGGGGTTCAAAAAAGGCATCTGAAGTCAGACGTCCTTTGAGATAAAGGCACACGTTTGTGTTTGGTGCAAGTGATGAAATGTGCAAATGCATGTCATCACTTGCCTCAAAATTGAGAATCTTGCCCACCCTTTCTTAACATTCTGAGGGATGTTATACATTTTATACCACCATTTGAGCCGTAGTGCCCTATGGACGAATTGGCCATGGGGTGGGGGAATATGCCAATTCTCCTATTATGGGCAGAATGGTGGACAGGCAGAATCATCTCCCCATGTGCCCTTCTGCCAGCAGTGCAACATCATATTTTGGGCCATTCGCATGTGAAAATATTAGATTGTATCCAATTTGACAGTAGGCGTGTCAGTATTTCAGTCAATTAGGTAGGACACAACTTTTTAGCCTCTGAATTGGCTGGCATTTCCTCGGCACCTGCAACAAAGCAGGTGCCAATACATTTGTGCCACCAGGAGTGACAGAATTGGTGGGAATTAGATTCCACGGTGGAGTGGTACAATGGGTGGAATCTGCCAATTCTGCTGCGCCGGTATATATTTCACTCTGCCCTGGCAATGGATTATTTTGAATCCCCTGTCCCGTTTCTAGATTTGTATTGTTCTTTTGTGGAACTGGAGTGTGGATCTTTTTTTTCCCCCAAATGAAAAGGTTTTTATGCCCTTTAGTATTTTTTTCATTTTTCATCAAAATAATTCACAATTTTTTTTATTGTGTCTGCAACTGTTTTCTTCTCTGCTGTTTTCTGGTGTAGCATCCATACATAAATACATTTGTTTTGGTTCTTTATCCCCGTAACTCTTTATCCCTGTTTTGCACAGTGCCTCTGGGAGAATTAAGTCTCGGACTCAGTCTGCGATACTTAACGGTGAGCCATGGGTGCATTGCAGCTGCTTTGGGTTGCCCCCTTTTGAGAATGGGCTGGGTGGGCTGCTGGTGTCTCAGAGAGGGTACAATACGCCTATATCTACCTGTGTCCTCCCAGTGAATTCCTTACATCCATAGGTTTGAATCTCATTGTCAGACCAGTTGATGGCAGACACTGAGAGACCACCCCAGTTTTTTAACCGGGCCTTATCGTGGCATTGTCAGCATGTGCCTAGTGACCGCAGTTGATAAAAGGAGAGAGGGCCTTGCAGGTGTGACAGTTTCCATTCTTCACACACAGGTTTGTCAAGTTTTACTAAAGTGTGAAGAAAGTAGAGTTAACGTTTATTTAATATAGGCAACCCACACCATATGTTCACTAGCGGCCCCCAACACACGCACAGAAACTTAGCAAGCAGATACACTAACCCACCGCCACCGCCAGACACACCCTCATATGTATGTGCACACCCCCCCTACCCCCAGCTCCCCCAGATATATGTGTGAACACCGAACACTCCTCCACCCCGATGCACGCGCATGCGCCAAGCACAACGCAGGCGTGGCAGAGCTCTCCGTTCCTGCCCCGACTTCTCAACACCCGCAACTGCTGAATAATTGACGCAGCCTCGGCCCTGGCGGCGTGTGACCGGAATCTGCTGCCGTCCTGTACGATTCCTTCACCCAAAGCCCAGCCTCCCTGTCTAGGCGGCATTGGGTATTGCGGATCACTGCGCAGGTTAAGTGAACAACCTCGCAAATGCAGAAATAACACAAGCCGAGATGGCTCCCATTTCCTCTCCCTGGCACTTTACAGAACATCGTAATCACAGCTGCCTACTCTCTGCTCCCAACCTCCCCCACCCGCCCATCCCATTCCAAGCAAATTCTGCCCATTCCTACTCCTCGTCTGTGCTTCAACCCTGCCCTTTCGCTGCAATCGTATCCTTCCCGTTCATGCGTCCCCTGACCCTCCTCTCCCAGCACAATGGGCCTCATTATGAGTATGCCGGTCCGGTAACAACGGTGCCGGTAAGCTACCGACACCATTGTTACCCGACCGGCACACTCCGAGTTCTGTGAGTGCCTTTCCGCCCGCCAGTTCAGACCTGGTGGGTGGAACGGCACCCACTTGCAGACCTTGGCGGTAGCACCGGCACCACCATGAATGGTGCCGGTGCTACCGTCCTCCACATTCCCATTGAGTCCTATTGGACTCGAATGGGAATGGGGAGTAATATTTTCTGGCGCCTGGCAATGTGGAATTATGGGGACCGCCGGGGCTGTAATACCCGGTAATTCCCCATTGCCAGGGCGATGAAAAAAAAAAGACTCCAGCGGCAGTCATGCCGTTTTTACCGGCACAGCTACTGCCAGGGTCCTAACGAGGCCCAATGTGTGCCAAAAATCTCCCCTCTCACTTCACCCTGATGCTCTCTACCCCAGCGACTCCTTCTCCCACTACAAATGTGCGCTTCTAACCTCTATATGCAGAGAGTTATGCTCACTCTTGTTATTTCTGCAGCCACTGTGTTGACAGGTGGTGGGGGCGGGGGAAGGGGGGTGTAGGGTGATCACTGAGTAGGGGAGATCCTGCCTGTAGTCTTTGTCTTAGTCATTTCTCACACTGTGGTCCCCAACCTTGAATTCACCATTAGATGCTGTTTATTTTCCTCTGTCAATCCCCTGATTTTGACTCCAACCTATGGTCTCCCCCACTCTAATAGTCCCCTTACCTCTCACATAGTGCTCTGAAGATGTCTGAAGTTGCTAATAAGCTCTATACAATACACATTTTGTGAGGAATTCGACTATACGCACGGGGATAGTGTGCTCACCTGGGCTTTTTTGATTGTTTGATAATGAAAAGGAATGATGGGTGTCCAAACTTCGAGGACTGTATGAGGCCATTCCACACACAGTCAATCTGCTTCCTGCACAAAATGCATAGTAGTCACATGTACTCTGGGAAGACACTGTCTTCCCCAGTCATATTCAGCTGAAATGTGATAGCCCCGGGCACATCAAAGCATCTCCAAAAGAGGGAAGGCACACCTTCCTCCAGCCATGAGCAGCCTAATTTAAATATCTAAGGCTCCATGGATCTGCATTCCTTTTGTTCTCCGGCTGGTGGCAGTGCATACTAATGAGAGATAATTGAAGATAGCCTGAAGGGGCTTGGTTGCCTAAATAGACAACAGGAAAGGCATGGCTAACACCCCTTCGGTATTCAATGTGTCAACTTTAAGGTAGTTCCCACCCCTCTTTATGAAAAGCAGTGAAATGCATGTCTGGGTCCACTATTTACCATAGGCAAACCCCTGCAGAGCTGACCCCTTTCAGAGGGGAGACGTATGTGGTTTAGGGAGACAGGAAGTCTGCTCCTAGCAGAGCCTTCAAGGGAACCCTGTGCTTTAATCAAGAGTCACAGAGGGCTAAGTTAACCAGAGAGACATTTTGATCTACAACAAGGAGATGGGTGGGACTAAGGTCATGTTGTCACCTCCTTGTCTGTCCTGGTGCAGAGCACTCTGGTCCTGGCCTCATGCATAACAGAAGATTGTTGGTTGGGACCCAGGATTGGTTCATTAAGGTGGGCTTAGCCTGCACCAATCACCGGGGCCCATTTGGCATTAAAGGAGGACTGAACCCCTCACTTAGCACACCATCTGAAGACTTCGAAATAAGTAGGAATAAGAACTCATTTGACCCAAGCTGAAGGTACAGTCTACCTTACATCTTCCAACCATGAAGGAAGGCCAGGAGTTCCAAGAGGAACATCTCCCACGGAACAGAGGACCCGTCAAGCAGCTACAGGACCGGTATCCAGCCAGCACACAGCGTGTCCTGCTAGGTTCTGCCGGCAGGCTTCCTAGGTGGAAGTGCTGGAGAGTATCTGAACTAAGGACAAGGCCGTTTCCTGCAAACATTCCCCTGAGCTTTGGGCCATCTACCTTGAAAGGACACGAGCCCTGTGAAGAAGTTAAAAGGAGTGCCACACAAGCATCATCCAGCGACCATCTTTCAAGGACATTTTTGTGACAGTCGAGCCCTCAAACCGCATTCTGCTGCACCGCTGCCTGTTGTCACACCGCAGTCACCAGAGCCGTCTGAGATGCCTGGACCAGCATTCCAGATCCACTAAACAGCACAGAGGCAGCGATTCTTGGCTTGAGCCATCACACCGGACAGCCTGCAGACGTCCATCCAGCCTCGCTTGCCGAACTGCCTGCCGCCTGGTACCCGCAGCTGTCTCCTGCCACTAACTCTATCTCTCGGGCTGTGAAACAAAATTTCAGCGCCAGTTACATTTTGGTACTTCCCACCTGGTCCTTCTGAGAAGGCCCCTAAAGACAGATATGACCCTTTGCCCCCTTGGTGCTGAAACCAAATAACCTTGAACAGTAAGACTGATTAGTTCACTAATGACCCTCTTGTCAGTTTCCAGAGTGCATCCTTCCTTTGTGAAACTGTCTGTCCTCTGTGTTCCTTTACAGGGTGGGTCGTATTTGTAGTGTGCCAGAACTGACTCTTGTAATAATAAAGCAGATATTTTTTATACAACCTTGACTGGACAGTCCCTTTTATCATTGGGTAATAACTGGGTAATAATTGTATTTTCGCTGTGTTGCAACTAACCAACGATCCACGACCTTGCAGCCTGTCGTTCCGTCCAGGTTACCAAAATTGGACAAGGAGGTCTTATAATTCAATTGTATCCCAATCTTTCGGATCCCCTCTGGTGTGCTAGAGGTGTGGGGTTGGTTGATGGTTTAGAAACTGATATTCAGACCTGGACCACTGGTGCCTGGAAGTTGATTCGTCACACCTATGCCCCTAGTTTCGCCTCTTGCTGCATACTTGTTCTCCTCTGTGGTCCCCCACTTAGCTCCCTCCCATCTCATCACAAAGTGGCCTGCATCGCATTTGCCCCCAACCCCTCCTTTCTTATTACAACCAGAGAGGGTGTCTTTGGCTGTCCTGCCACCTTCCTCGACTTCCTTACCAATAACACGCCTACCTTACTAAGCCATGTTCTTGGCACCCCGCTGATTACAAGCAGTCCAGGCGACCACATCTGCCATACACATGAGCTCCCTTCCACAGAGATGCCAAGGTGCCCACTGCCACAACGACCTCTTAAGCCACTCCTGGCGTTTTACCGAACAGCACATTGCGGGAACCACCACATACTAAAAATGGCTGCAGGCATTGCCCTTCAGAGTGGAACACCATAGTCCATCATGGTCGAATAGTGCTTCCAGCTTTAGAAGGAAATCTGAGCACCCTTCCCAGGTATATACATGTATACTTCCTAGCTTTCTGTGTGGCGCAATGCTCAGAAGAATCTAGTGTGTAACTTCTTTCATTCTTCTAAGTATTCAGTATCTAGCTGTGGGTCACAACGTTCCGAGGAATCTAGCGCCTAGCTTCTCGCTTGCTTCTCAGTAGTCAGCAGCTAGATGTGTGTCACAACGTTCTGAGGAATCTAGTGGCCATCTTATAGCTTGCTTCTAAGTAACCAGCAGCTATCTGTGTGTCACAACGCTCCGAGGAATGTAGTGGCTAGCTTCTCTCTTGCTTCTCAGTATTCAGAGGCTAGCTGGGTGTCACAACGCTCTGAGGAATCTAGTGGCTAGTTTCTTTCTTGCTTCTCACTATTCAGCAGCTAGCTGGGTGTCACAACGCGCTGAGGAATCTAGTAGCTAGCTTCTTGCTTGCTTCTCAGTATTCAGTATTCACCAGCTATCTGGGTGTCACAACGCTCTGTGGAGTCTAGTGGCTAGCTTCTTGCTTGCTTCTCACTATTCAGTGGCTAGTTTAATTCTTGCTTCTCACTATTCAGCAGCTATCTGTGTGTCACAACCCTCTGAGGAATCTAGTGGCTAGTTTCTTGCTTTCTTCTCAGTATTCAGCAGCTAGCTGTATGTCACAAAGCTCTGAGGAATCTAGTGGCTTGCTTCTTGTTTGCTTCTCATTATTCAGTGGCTAGCTTCTTGCTTGCTTCTCACTATTCAGCCGCTATCTGTGTGTCACAACGCTCGAGGAATCTAGCGGCTAGCTTTTCGCTTGCTTAATGTATCTAGCTATTGATGGCTCATTTTTCACCACACCTTTTCATTGCACCTTGCCCGCGGCATTCTGCTAGCCGTCTTATGTTCTTTTCCTTGCTGCCCTTTCTTTAACCACGATTGAAAGTTCCAACCTCATCCACATCAACAGAGATGCTCTCAGGAACATCGCTCTTCCTCAGAGAGAAGCAGCACTCTGAGTGGTGCTTTTTTCTCACTTCCAGATCTTTCTTTCAGCTGTTCAGGTGTCCCTTTTTGATGTCTCCTGCGCTTTAACTATTCCTTCACCTAAAGGGATAATGGCTTCGAGCTAAAACGGGGAGAGAGGTGGGCACTACAATACGTTCACTAATCAATCCATAGATGCTTGTAAGTTATTAATACGGTTAAATAGGAGCTATCAGGCTGTAGTCGATCCTCTGACTCTAGAATCCACAAAAATTCAGAAACCAAAACGGTGGGTGTTAGCACCCAGCAATGCCTAAGGCCCTCTTGTAACTCACAAATGAGCTTCACTTCCGTGTTTTTTTCAAAGCTACAATTATGCTTGTGCAAGTAAATGTCCTCATTCTTAAATATCCATAAATATTATGTTTCTCCCAAACAAGGTAAGTTGTTTGTTGGTGCTGTTCTTTAGACCCAGGTCAGAACAAATTAAATCCAACATTTCGGAGACTCGCTCCATCCTCTGGGTTTTAACAGAACAAGAATGGAAAAGACAACAGTCTCTTTTCTATTCTTGTTTTTATATGCGGAAACTGACAAGGGCGTGTCTTGGTATGTATGCCACATTGTAATATCTAACAAACTTTTGTCATTTGTGGTTCTGTTAAAGCCCTGAGGATGGAGCGAGTCTCCGAAATGCACCAGTTTATGAGCCATATCTTGATTTAGGAGGTGTGTTTGATTTATATACACCATTTTGAATTTATAATGATGTTGGATTGAATTTGTTCTGAACTCAATCTAAAGAACAGCACAAACAACTTACCTTGTTTGAGAGAAACCGAATACTAATGGGTATTTAAGAATGTGGTCATTTACTTACACAAGAATAATTGTAGCATTGAAAAAAACATGAAAGTGAAGCTGGTTTGTGAGCTACAAGAGGGCCTTAGTCATTGCTGCGTGGTAAGACCCAACTTTTTGGTCTCGAGATAGTGATGACCATTTCCATCCAAACAGAAAGAGCAAGCACAAGATGTCCATCTACGACCTGGGGACAGGGACTTCATTTCACCAAAATGCCATGGGTAGTGGAATTGACATTACATGACCCTTGACCTCTGATAACATCACAGGAAGTGATGCCATTTGACCCACCACAAAGTGACATCACGAGAAGCGATGGGACACGACCTTTCACCCCTTGACAAAAAAGGAAGTGGCCTCACATAGCATTGTTCATAAGTACACTACGAAAAATATTACAATATCACATTTCATACAAGAATGGATCACCATATGTACCGTTAATACCAGATTGTATAAACCCATATTACCAAATTACTGTGAATGCAAGCAGATGTCCGAAGCCAAATGATAATGATGTGTTATTATTTAGCAGTTACGCTGAAGCACTTTATATAGAACAAATATACACACAATAACCCCCACCCTGTGTTGTACTCATTGATCAACCTCAGAAGGATGAAAGTCTCAGTTGGTATTGCTGGGATTCAAACCTGCAACATGCAACCTGCAGATCACAGACACATCGTAGCAGCGATCGCTCAACCCACTGAGCTATCTTACCCTCTTTAGCTATCTTTCTGGCTATAGTAAAATGAGCAAATACATGTCTGAATGTTCTCAAAGTCAGAAAGAAAATTACACACTGTAGTGGATACCATTAAACTAGCAACTGAGATTTAACAGCAGACCAGTTAATCAGCAGGTCTGGTGCAAAGGTGGTAACATAAGCCCGAGAGGATCAAAATTTCAGGCTTCAGAGGTTGGCAAAATACATACCATTGGGAGGTTTTATAACTGTATTAAAACATTTAGTGTAGTGCAGGGAAAGCAGCGCACTCACGCAGCCTCCCGTACTCTGGACACTCGTTACCACATACATGCAAACAAACATCCTGAGCAGCATGCCATGGAGATAGGAAAGGTACACACGTCACAACAAACCATTAATTGTGGCACAATGAAATCAAGGGCCACTTTATGTGCTATGGCTAAACATTTCTACACTGTATACATGCTTTTAGGCACAAGGATTTGGTCAAGTGACAGAGGACACTGAGATTGAATGTCTTGTGATGATAGTAACAGAGACAACAGCAGAAAAATAAATGCTAAAACTGCAACATGTGAAAAGCAAAATAAATAGTCCGAAATGGATGCATATTCCTATCTAAATGTTTTTTGGAAGTTTGTGTCTGCATTTTGAATTTGAGGTGTTTAAGAACAGTTCAGTGGCTCACCCCCTGAAGTGTGCCTGAAATAAACCTTTAATTAGTCTAGCAATAATTGTATAGAATTCCAGAAAGACAAATTATTTGTTATTCCTATTTTTTCTTATTTAGGGTCACTGCTGAAAGTGTTACACTTGTGCAACCCCTTTAAGAGGCCTGAACAAGAAAGCCAATCACTCCAGAAACAAAGAGCCACATGGCACTGGCCACTGCCAAGGAGCTTCATTTTTTGAAGAGGACCTCAGTGGTCGCAGGTGCGACCCCTGGTCACCACCAAATGACATCCCTACCTGGGAATGAGAGTGCTCTCTTGGATGCATCCTTAGTGCATCCTTGGATTTCAGGTTCCCTATGCCTTCATTTGCTCACACCTGCCCAGTTCAACTGGCCATACTTTCACAGATCAAACACTTTGCTCCCCCAGATGATTTTGACTTTGTTGCCCATGCGTTGCTATATTTCGAGCCTGGGTGGTGGCAAAGCGTTGCTGACAGATTTTCCCCAACTTTGTCCCTTTAAAAATAACCTTTCATTCTGCAGCCCAGTCATAGGGGTAGGGAAGTTGGGTTGCATCAAGTCGATCCTTTACACCGCTTGTCACCCTCCATGTCACTTTCATAAACAATTGAAGCACGCCGGTATCACTGTCATGACCTTTTCCCAACCAGTGCGACTGGCTTCAGATTGATGGTGGTTCTGGCAAAGATGGACGTAGATTGGACATCCCTAAATCTTGGCTCCCTACTTCTTTACCAGGCTTTCTCTGCTGCCACCCCGCTCCTCTGGAACTCCCTCCTCTCACTATCAGATGTGCCTCAGAACTTTCTTTCTTTTGAAAACCCATCTCTTTGGCTTAGGTGTTCCCACTGCTTAAGCACTCATACGTCTGCCTGCTGCAGTAGCACTTACTTCTATTGGCTCTACTTTTTCATTTGATTATATAGTTTTTTAGATTTGTTTTTATGTTATAAGACATATTTACCCACTTTTGTATTTTGTACCGCCCCTACCCATTGATGTTGTGGCACTCTAAAAAATGTATAAATTAATAAAAGTACAGTATACCATCGAATATCATAACATATGGGTGCCGTTCTCCTATCCTCTGTCCCGCTCACTCTCTGTGAGAGGGAGCAGCCGCAAGCATCATAATACCACACGCATATGTTTTTTGACGCTGAAGTTGACACTGTGTAAACAGAACTCAATATTCTTACTATAGCACTGATCTTAATTACTTGCTGGGCACAGAAATCTCTACAAGACCTTGCCTAATGAGGATAAAGTGCTCTTTTTGCAGGCGCTCTTTGTCCGCAGCATGGCTACGCTGCAGACTCCAAGGCTGATTACTCCACTCCTGACCCCCTAAGAGCGCCGGCACGAGATGCCAATGGAATTCATTAACCTGCGTATATGTCAATTAAAGGAAACCCTTGACTTCTCCATCAGGAGCCTTATTTATTGTGAGCTGTTTACCGTGGTCTGTATCAGAAGCAACAAGTGGAAGGGCCGAGAGGTGAGCTGCTGACAAGCTGGTGTGCGGTTGGGGGAGCACAGTGTAACAGGTTTATTGAGAACCCACACTCAAAGCAGGGATTTTCTTCTCTCCCCACTCAAGGTGTCACACAACACACTGTTTAATGGACTCTATTATTGAGCCCTATCTCCAATTCATCTAACATCCCTTTGATCCCTCCCCTTGAGCTACAAATGAGCCAAGAATCGAGCCGATGTACAGGAAAAGAATGTATGTTTATTTGACTTAGATGTTAGGAAAAATCGCAGAAACCACAGCCACCACCTTTTTTTGTGGCTCACAGTCAGCTTCTTTTTACACAAATAAATAACACATATTAATTGGGGAAACACACAAATCACAGTACTTTATCTCAATTTCAAGTCAATAAAAAATTAGCACTGGTCAGTGAACAGAAATAATTACAAATGTAGTGCTGTGCAATTTCGATTTTCCTGTGCGCTTAAAAGGCTAGCAGTTTAGTTTTACAAATTTGGGCAAATGTGCATGGCAATTATTATATGGCCCACATGTTTGCTTTAAAATATACACCTGGTGATGTAGAGGTCTGTTTTTCAGGACCACCACGCTCCTCCACCCCTTACTTTGGGCTGGGTTGGGGAAGTCTGAAAGAAAAATAAGGATGATAGGAGAATTTAGGATTTCAGACCCCCCTCCACTAAAAGGCCTGTGTTCGGAAAAGTTGGACAAAAAGATTGGACTGATTTAAGAACAAAGACACCCCTCTTCCTTAAAGAAGTCGGGGTCAACAGGACAAAAATGATTACCCAATTAAATTATAGGCTATAGTTTTTCAGCACACACCGGGAAGTGAGCTTTGTTCATTTAAAATTTTATCAAAATCACCCTGTAGTGTTCTGCCAAAGGGAATTAATTAAATTAATAATCTTTTAGTTAAATAGACTTACAGGGTAATTCATAGAATTTCGCAGAAAAGTGTCGCAAGCGGCTGGCGCAGAGTGTCCGCGTGCGATTGACTGCGCCAGGCACGTGCGCTAAAACCGATTTCCGCGCACAGCGTATTCATGGATTTCAGGCTCCCAAACCAGCCGTGGCGCAGAGTATCGCAGCGACCCTGCAGCAGCGCCAGTAACGCCCCCAAGAACGCCCTCACGCAAGGAAAAGCCATCAAAATCGCTAAATCATCGCAAAGGGCAGCGCTAACCCTGGACCAGTCCACAGGGCTGCCAAACAAGGAACGCAAAGCGGGTAACGTGCATATCAGGGGTACGCGTGAAGTTTTACACGCGATTAGCCAGGGCACGTGTATCACAGGGGTACGCAGGAATTATCACACGTGATTTGGCTGGGTACGTATATTACAGGGGTGCGCGGGAATTATCACACGCAATTTGGCTGGGTACGTGTATTCCAGGGGTGCGCGGGAATTATCACACGCGATTTGGCTGGGTACGTGTATTCCAGGGGTGCGCGGGAATTATCACACGCGATTTGGCTGGGTAGGTGTATTACAGGGGTACACGGGAAGTTCTACACGCGATTCGGCTGGGTACGTGTATTACAGGGGTGCGCGGGAATTCTCACATGCGATTTGGCCAGGTACGTGTATTACAGGGGTGCGTGGGAATTATCACACGCGATTTGGCTGGGTAGGTGTATTACAGGGGTACACGGGAAGTTCTACACGCGATTCGGCTGGGTACGTGTATTACAGGGGTGCGCGGGAAATCTCACATGCGATTTGGCCAGGTACGTGTATTACAGGGGTGCGTGGGAATTATCACACGCGATTTGGCTTGGTACGTGTATTACAGGGGTGCGTGGGAAGTTCTACACGCGATTGGCCAGGGTATGTGTATTACAGGGGTATGTGGGAATTATCACACGCGATTTGGCTGGGTACGTGTATTACAGGGGTACACGGGAAGTTCTACACGCGATTCGGCTGGGTACGTGTATTACAGGGGTGCGCGGGAATTCTCACATGCGATTTGGCCAGGTACGTGTATTACAGGGGTGTGCGGGAATTATCACACGCAATTAGGCTGGGTGGGTCCTCACAGGTGTTCCCTGTACACCCTCCACAGCCCCTGCAGGCAGCCCACAAAACAGGGGACTACCCTGCACACCTGCTCATGTCCCCCTGCACCCCCACCCCCCAGCAGTGCAGGGGCAGCCTCCACCAGGCCCCCACTCATGTCACCCACCACCCCCACCCCCCAGCCACCAGGGTCACCCTCCACCAGGCCCCCACTCATGTCTCCCACCACCCCCACCCCCCAGCAGTGCAGGGGCAGCCTCCACCAGGCCCCCACTCATGTCCCCTATGACCCCCACCCCCCCGCCACCAGGGGCACCCTCCACCAGGCCCCCACTCATGTCTCCCACCACCCCCACCCCCCAGCAGTGCAGGGGCACCCTCCACCAGGCCCCCACTCATGTCTCCCACCACCCCCACCCCCCAGCCACCAGGGTCACCCTCCACCAGGCCCCCACTCATGTCTCCCACCACCCCCACCCCCCAGCAGTGCAGGGGCAGCCTCCACCAGGCCCCCCCTCATTCTCCCACCACCCCCACCCCCCAGCAGTGCAGGGGCAGCCTCCACCAGGCCCCCACTCATGTCCCCTATCACCCCCACCCCCCCGCCACCAGGGGCACCCTCCACCAGGCCCCCACTCATGTCTCCCACCACCCCCACCCCCCAGCAGTGCAGGGGCAGCCTCCACCAGGCCCCCACTCATGTCTCCCACCACCCCCACCCCCCAGCCACCAGGGTCACCCTCCACCAGGCCCCCACTCATGTCTCCCACCACCCCCACCCCCCAGCAGTGCAGGGGCAGCCTCCACCAGGCCCCCACTCATGTCCCCTATCACCCCCACCCCCCGCCACCAGGGGCACCCTCCACCAGGCCCCCACTCATGTCTCCCACCACCCCCACCCCCCAGCAGTGCAGGGGCAGCCTCCACCAGGCCCCCACTCATGTCACCCACCACCCCCACCCCCCAGCCACCAGGGTCACCCTCCACCAGGCCCCCACTCATGTCACCCACCACCCCCACCCCCCAGCCACCAGGGTCACCCTCCACCAGGCCCCCACTCATGTCTCCCACCACCCCCACCCCCCAGCCACCAGGGTCACCCTCCACCAGGCCCCCACTCATGTCTCCCACCACCCCCACCCCCCAGCAGTGCAGGGGCAGCCTCCACCAGGCCCCCACTCATGTCTCCCACCACCCCCACCCCCCAGCAGTGCAGGGGCAGCCTCCACCAGGCCCCACTCATGTCCCCTATCACCCCCACCCCCCGCCACCAGGGGCACCCTCCACCAGGCCCCCACTCATGTCTCCCACCACCCCCACCCCCAGCAGTGCAGGGGCAGCCTCCACCAGGCCCCCACTCATGTCACCCACCACCCCCACCCCCCAGCCACCAGGGGCACCCTCCACCAGGCCCCCACTCATGTCTCCCACCACCCCCACCCCCCAGCAGTGCAGGGGCACCCTCCACCAGGCCCCCACTCATGTCTCCCACCACCCCCACCCCCCAGCCACCAGGGTCACCCTCCACCAGGCCCCCACTCATGTCTCCCACCACCCCCACCCCCCAGCAGTGCAGGGGCAGCCTCCACCAGGCCCCCACTCATGTCCCCTATCACCCCCACCCCCCCGCCACCAGGGTCACCCTCCACCAGGCCCCCACTCATGTCTCCCACCACCCCCACCCCCCAGCAGTGCAGGAGCAGCCTCCACCAGGCCCCCACTCATGTCACCCACCACTCCCACCCCCCAGCCACCAGGGGCACCCTCCACCAGGCCCCCACTCATGTCTCCCACCACCCCCACCCCCCAGCAGTGCAGGGGCACCCTCCACCAGGCCCCCACTCATGTCTCCCACCACCCCCACCCCCCTGCCACCATGTGCAGCCCCCACCAGGTCCTCACAATGTGCGTAATTGTCAGCCTCCACAGCCAAAAAGCCCTACCAAGTAACCCATTCACCCACATGGAAATGGAAATCACATGTTACACCCCCAATGTTCATGAAGCAAATGAACCCATGTCCGTCACACACATATTTTCCAATTGAATGGGAAAACACACAACATGACATGCATGAAACCAATGAGATGAAACCACACAGTGAACAATGTAAAAAAAAATGTATTAGAAAAAAATACGAATGCTAAAGAAAGAAAACTAACTACAATGTAAATGTGAAAAAAGAAGCTGCATGTCCGCATAAAAACACAAAACTAGAAAATCTAATCCAAAAAATTTTGTCCAAAGTGAAATGTCAAAACTCTCCGTGCAACAAAGAACTATGTACAAAAATAACAAGGGTCCATCATCACAACAGAACTAAGGAAACCTCCTAAAAAACCTACCTAAATGTCAACTATATACAAAAAGTGGAGCAGTGTCCGTCGACTCCAAATCATAAGAAAAAACAAAGGAAACCTAAAACTAAAGAACTATATACAAAGGCGGCGGGCAAGTCCAGCGGCTCACTCTGTGGTGTTCCGGGCCAGGGCATCATCGAACTCCTGTTCGATGTCCCGGAGGCGGTCCAGTTCCATGGCCCCGAGGGTCCGCAGGGACGACGCCGTGTCCTCCTCCAACCCCCTGCGGATTGCCTCGAGGCACTCGGCCCGCCTCAGGGCCCTCCGCATGGAGTTCTCCGCCCTGACCATTGTGAGCCGCGCCTCTTCCGCCCGCCGCCGCTCCGCACCTATGGCGTGGCCCAACCGCTGCCACACGGAAGACACTCTTTGTCCTGGGTCCTCCTGCCCTCCGGCCGATGCCTGCCCCTCCGATGTCGAAGGCCCCGAGCCTTCATGGCTCCCACCATCTTGCTGCTGCTGCTGCTCTGCCTCTGCCCGTGCACTGCCTCCTGCTGCCTGCACATCCTCCGCCGGCTGGGGTGCAGTTGTTGATGTGGCCACCCCTGCTGGACGTCCGACTCCCGACTGTGGCAGGGATGCCTCCTCCACCAGCCTGGCCGCACTGTCAGAGGCAGCTCCACAGGGCACCCAGGTGACTGATGGGTGGGAAGATGGCACAGAGGACGACTGGCGCGTAGGGGGTCCAGTTGAGGAGGGGGTCGGAGCAAGCCCCATCAGACAGCGGAATCCGGCCTGGGTGACCTGTCCCAGCAGGCTGACGTGGTCAACGAGCCATTCGAGATGACGTGCAGTCTCTCCATGAAAAGACTGCAGGTCACCTCGCATGGCCCGTTGACGCAACGCCACACCAGCCAGGACAGGCTCAACCCGGACCTGGATAGCCACGTCCGCAGGCAGAGGAAGGCCAGTTGACGTCAGCTCATCCCCTGCCTGAAAACGGGTCTGGACGTAGGCATCCCTGCTGGTGCAAGATGATGCAGGGACAGGATCGGGGACAGGATTGCACACAGGCACCTCCGCGGCCGCCTGTGCTGCCTCCTGTCCCTGGTCCTGGACTGCACCACTAGCACCAGTGGGATCCCCACCTCCAGACCCCGTCTCTGGTGCTTGCACGGCCTCCTCCTCCACCAGACCCCCCACCAACCTGGATGACTCTGTGCCATCTTCCCCTGTTGGGCCCTGTGGGGTCCCAGCTGCCCCTTCTGCTGCCGAGGAGTCCAACTGCAACCTCCGCCTCTTGGACCTCCCCCCGGCAGCTGCGGCCTGGGACGCGGCACCGGACTCCTCACTCCCCGACGAGATGACAACACGGGAGGGGAGCCGGGCCTTGCGTCTCCGGCTGGCGGTCGGATCCCCGCCGCTGTGCTCCACAGCACCTTCTCCGCCCTCTTCATCAGTTGACGCTGCAGACAGGGAGAAACAAAACACAGGCATCAGGGCACTGTACAATGGACACATACACGCATGACAGTTGCACATGAGTGGCATTGGCAAACCTCAGACATGTCATCACAATCCCCAACACACATGTCATTGCAACTGGCACACATGAGCCATACCACAGCCATATCGCAACTGCCACCACCATCCCTACACATACAACAGCATCAGCAGCCAAAGGGGAGCCATACATCACATGCAACACAGGAAGTGCACCACACATGTACACACACCACCACACTTGCATGCATGTCTACACCTCTGCCAAGTGTCGCACTGTTCAGACGGGCATCCATGTCACATCTGCCAATCAGGCTTCCACATACCGCTGTCACATGCATCCATGTAGCATCACTGTTGCACCTTTGACAAATACACACACATGCACATGTACACAGTGCTCATACATGCAGCCGAAAACAACATACATGCCTGACATCACGGACATGTCTACTTACATACACATTCATCCAAACATGTGTGCACGCACAACTGCATTTGCCATGCAAGCCCACACACACAAGCACCATCCATGTCTCACACATTACAGCCCTCGCATGTGTCAGCCCCACGGCCCTGTACACCCCCACCCATACTCCACCCCATACAAACAGATGTGCAACCGGCACAATGGGGAATGATCACCACACGCCCTGCTCACAACCAGGATGCATGTACACTCACCGCTCGACTCCAGACGGCTCTGCTTCTCTAGGACCTGGACGTGGAGCGCTGGGGATATGCGTTCCAGGACCCCCATCTGTTCTTCCGACAAGTGGCCCCGGCGCCCCTTGGCATCCGCTGCCTTCAAGAGGCGCCGGGCCTTGTTCAGGGTCCTGGACCTGAAGTCCTCCCAGCGCTTCCTGACATGTTGTAAGTCCCGGACTGCCACCCCCTCCGCGTTGATGGCAGTCACGATGTCAGTCCAGATCCGAGTCCGTCCTTCCTTGTCGGCGCGGGAACTTCCAAAGAGGGCATCATACTGCCCCAGGACTTGCTCCACCAGGACACCAACTTCGGTGGCACTGAAGCTGGTGCCCCTCTGCCTCTCTGGCCGGGGGTTGTCAGTGGTCACAGATGGTGTTAGCCCCGACATGACAACCCCAGAGGCAGGAGTGGGTGGGCAACTGGGTCCTGGGGCTGGGCTGTGGAGCGATGGAATTCCAGTCGGGAGTCTTCTGTTCCAGCAGGGGTGGTCACAGCAACAGCACCCCTGGCTGATGTGCGGGCAGCAAATGGCAGTGCACGTGGGCAGCAGGCAGTCAGGCAGCAGCAGATAGCAGGTGGGAGCGTGCTCGGGGCTCTGGGGGGCAGTAATTCAGCCTTCTGGGCAGGAGCGTGGTCTCCCGTGTGCTCACGCGTGGCCAGCTTGGTACGGAGTGAATTGGCACGTGAAAATCCTGCACGTCAGCGTGAAAACCGAGGAAAGGCCCTTAGCGCGTAAGCGCGTCAGCACGCATACGCGATTCCATTGGACCAAAGGCCCTCAGCGCGTAGGCGCGTCTGTGACGTGACCCGCACGGGTGTTTCCCACACAGCACGTGATGACAGAGCACACGTGGAAAGACTGCACGTCAGAGTCTCATTGCGTGTGATTGGTGGAAATGGCCGTACACCGGGATACAGGTGCGCTGACGTACTTGCGTGTGTAAGTGTCCGCGCACACCTCATATACACGTACATAGGCCAATCACGTGTACACGCACTTTTGTCCAATTACACGCGATGAGACTCTGACGTGCAGTCTTTCCACGTGTGCTCTGTCATCACGTGCTGTGTGGGAAACACCCGTGCGGGTCACGTCACAGACGCGCTTACGCGCTGAGGGCCTTTGGTCCAATGGAATCGCGTATGCGTGCTGACGCGCTTACGCGCTAAGGGCCTTTCCTCGGTTTTCACGCTGACGTGCAGGATTTTCACGTGCCAATTCACTCCGTACCAAGCTGGCCACGCGTGAGCACACAGGAGACCACGCTCCTGCCCAGAAGGCCGAATTACTGCCCCCCAGAGCCCCGAGCACGCTCCCAGCTGCTATCTGCTGCTGCCTGACTGCCTGCTGCCCACGTGCACTGCCATTTGCTGCCTGCACATCAGCCAGGGGTGCTGTTGCTGTGACCACCCCTGCTGGAACAGAAGACTCCCGACTGGAATTCCATCGCTCCACAGCCCAGCCCCAGGACCCAGTTGCCCACCCACTCCTGCCTCTGGGGTTGTCATGTCGGGGCTAACACCATCTGTGACCACTGACAACCCCCGGCCAGAGAGGCAGAGGGGCACCAGCTTCAGTGCCACCGAAATTGGTGTCCTGGTGGAGCAAGTCCTGGGGCAGTATGATGCCCTCTTTGGAAGTTCCCGCGCCGACAAGGAAGGACGGACTCGGATCTGGACTGACATCGTGACTGCCATCAACGCGGAGGGGGTGGCAGTCCGGGACTTACAACATGTCAGGAAGCGCTGGGAGGACTTCAGGTCCAGGACCCTGAACAAGGCCCGGCGCCTCTTGAAGGCAGCGGATGCCAAGGGGCGCCGGGGCCACTTGTCGGAAGAACAGATGGGGGTCCTGGAACGCATATCCCCAGCGCTCCACGTCCAGGTCCTAGAGAAGCAGAGCCGTCTGGAGTCGAGCGGTGAGTGTACATGCATCCTGGTTGTGAGCAGGGCGTGTGGTGATCATTCCCCATTGTGCCGGTTGCACATCTGTTTGTATGGGGTGGAGTATGGGTGGGGGTGTACAGGGCCGTGGGGCTGACACATGCGAGGGCTGTAATGTGTGAGACATGGATGGTGCTTGTGTGTGTGGGCTTGCATGGCAAATGCAGTTGTGCGTGCACACATGTTTGGATGAATGTGTATGTAAGTAGACATGTCCGTGATGTCAGGCATGTATGTTGTTTTCGGCTGCATGTATGAGCACTGTGTACATGTGCATGTGTGTGTATTTGTCAAAGGTGCAACAGTGATGCTACATGGATGCATGTGACAGCGGTATGTGGAAGCCTGATTGGCAGATGTGACATGGATGCCCGTCTGAACAGTGCGACACTTGGCAGAGGTGTAGACATGCATGCAAGTGTGGTGGTGTGTGTACATGTGTGGTGCACTTCCTGTGTTGCATGTGATGTATGGCTCCCCTTTGGCTGCTGATGCTGTTGTATGTGTAGGGATGGTGGTGGCAGTTGCGATATGGCTGTGGTATGGCTCATGTGTGCCAGTTGCAATGACATGTGTGTTGGGGATTGTGATGACATGTCTGAGGTTTGCCAATGCCACTCATGTGCAACTGTCATGCGTGTATGTGTCCATTGTACAGTGCCCTGATGCCTGTGTTTTGTTTCTCCCTGTCTGCAGCGTCAACTGATGAAGAGGGCGGAGAAGGTGCTGTGGAGCACAGCGGCGGGGATCCGACCGCCAGCCGGAGACGCAAGGCCCGGCTCCCCTCCCGTGTTGTCATCTCGTCGGGGAGTGAGGAGTCCGGTGCCGCGTCCCAGGCCGCAGCTGCCGGGGGGAGGTCCAAGAGGCGGAGGTTGCAGTTGGACTCCTCGGCAGCAGAAGGGGCAGCTGGGACCCCACAGGGCCCAACAGGGGAAGATGGCACAGAGTCATCCAGGTTGGTGGGGGGTTTGGTGGAGGAGGGGGCCGCGCAAGCACCAGAGACAGGGTCTGGAGGTGGGGATCCCACTGGTGCTAGTGGTGCAGTGCAGGACCAGGGACAGGAGGCAGCACAGGCGGCCGCGGAGGTGCCTGTGTGCAATCCTGTCCCCGATCCTGTCCCTGCATCATCTTGCACCAGCAGGGATGCCTACGTCCAGACCCGTTTTCAGGCAGGGGATGAGCTGACGTCAACTGGCCTTCCTCTGCCTGCGGACGTGGCCATCCAGGTCCGGGTTGAGCCTGTCCTGGCTGGTGTGGCGTTGCGTCAACGGGCCATGCGAGGTGACTTGCAGTCTTTTCATGGAGAGACTGCACGTCATCTCGAATGGCTCGTTGACCACGTCAGCCTGCTGGGACAGGTCACCCAGGCCGGATTCCGCTGTCTGATGGGGCTTGCTCCGACCCCCTCCTCAACTGGACCCCCTACGCGCCAGTCGTCCTCTGTGCCATCTTCCCACCCATCAGTCACCTGGGTGCCCTGTGGAACTGCCTCTGACAGTGCGGCCAGGCTGGTGGAGGAGGCATCCCTGCCACAGTCGGGAGTCGGACGTCCAGCAGGGGTGGCCACATCAACAGGTGCACCCCAGCCGGCGGAGGATGTGCAGGCAGCAGGAGGCAGTGCACGGGCAGAGGCAGAGCAGCAGCAGCAGCAAGATGGTGGGAGCCATGAAGGCTCGGGGCCTTCGACATCGGAGGGGCAGGCATCGGCCGGAGGGCAGGAGGACCCAGGACAGAGAGTGTCTTCCGTGTGGCAGCGGTTGGGCCACGCCATAGGTGCGGAGCGGCGGCGGGCGGAAGAGGCGCGGCTCACAATGGTCAGGGCGGAGAACTCCATGCTGAGGGCCCTGAGGCGGGCCGAGTGCCTCGAGGCAATCCGCAGGGGGTTGGAGGAGGACACGGCGTCGTCCCTGCGGACCCTCGGGGCCATGGAACTGGACCGCCTCCGGGACATCGAAAAGGAGTTCGATGATGCCCTGGCCCGGAACACCACAGAGTGAGCCGCTGGACTTGCCCGCCGCCTTTGTATATAGTTCTTTAGTTTTAGGTTTCCTTTCGTTCTTATTATTATTTGGAGTCGACGGACACTGCTCCACTTTTTGTATATAGTTGATATTTAGGTAGGTTTTTTAGGAGGTTTCCTTAGTTCAGTTGTGATGATGGACCCTTGTTATTTTTGTACATAGTTCTTTGTTGCATGGAGAGTTCTTACATTTCACTTTGGACATCATTTTTTTGATTTGATTTTCTAGTTTTGTGTTTTTATGCGGACATGCAGCTTATTTTTTCACATTTACATTGTAGTTAGTTTTCTTTTTTTGGCATTTGTATTTTTTTCAATACATTTTTTTTCCATTGTTCACTGTGTGGTTTCATCTCATTGGTTTCATGCATGTCATGTTGTGTGTTTTCCCATTCTATTTGAAAATATGTGTGTGACGGACATGGGTTCATTTGCTTCATGTACATTGGGGGTGTAACATGTGATTTCCATTTCCATGTGGGTGAATGGGTTACTTGGTAGGGCTTTTTGGCTGTGGAGGCTGACCATTACGCACATGATTGGGGATTGTGAGGACCTGGTGGGGGCTGCACATGGTGGCAGGGGGGTGGGGGTGGTGGGAGACATGAGTGGGGGCCTGGTGGAGGCTGCCCCTGCACTGCCGGGGGGTGGGGGTGCAGGGGGACATGAGTGGGGGCCTGGTGGAGGTTGAGCCTGCACTGCTGGGGGGTGGGGGTGGTGGGAGACATGAGTGGGGGCCTGGTGGAGGGTGACCCTGGTGGCTGGGGGGTGGGGGTGGTGGGAGACATGAGTGGGGGCCTGGTGGAGGCTGCCCCTGCTCTGCTGGGGGGTGGGGGTGGTGGGAGACATGAGTGGGGGCCTGGTGGAGGGTGACCCTGGTGGCTGGGGGTGGGGGTGGTGGGAGACATGAGTGGGGGCCTGGTGGAGGGTGACCCTGGTGGCTGGGGGGTGGGGGTGGTGGGTGACATGAGTGGGGGCCTGGTGGAGGCTGCCCCTGGTGGCTGGGGGGTGGGGGTGGTGGGTGACATGAGTGGGGGCCTGGTGGAGGGTGCCCCTGGTGGCTGGGGGGTGGGGGTGGTGGGAGACATGAGTGGGGGCCTGGTGGAGGGTGACCCTGCACTGCTGGGGTGTGGGGGTGATGGGAGACATGAGTGGGGGCCTGGTGGAGGGTGACCTTGGTGGCTGGGGGGTGGGGGTGGTGGGTGACATGAGTGGGGGCCTGGTAGAGGGTGCCCCTGGTGGCTGGGGGGTGGGGGTGGTGGGAGACATGAGTGGGGGCCTGGTGGAGGGTGACCCTGCACTGCTGGGGTGTGGGGGTGATGGGAGACATGAGTGGGGGCCTGGTGGAGGGTGACCCTGGTGGCTGGTGGGTGGGGGTGGTGGGTGACATGAGTTGGACATGGGTGGGGGCCTGCTGGCAGGTGCCCCACAGTGCTGGGGGGTGGGGGTGGTGGGGGACATGAGTTGGACATGGGTGGGGGCCTGCTGGCAGGTGCCCCACAGTTCTGGGGGGTGGGGGTGCAAGGGGACATGAGTTGGTGTTCATTAGTTCAAGGAGACATGTGCCTTTGCTGGGGGGCATGCCCATGGTGGGTGGGCTGTCTGCGGGACATGACCAGGGATGCATGGTAGTCCCCTGTGGTGTGGGCTGCCTGCAGGGGCCGTGGAGGGTGTACAGGGTACACCTGGGAGGACCCACACTGTCAAATCACATGTGGAACTTCCCGCGCACCCCTGAAATACACGCGCCCAGGCTATTCGCGTGTGGAACTTCCCGCGCACCCCTGAGATACACGCGCCCAGGCTATTCGCGTGTGCAACTTCCCGCGCTCCCCTGAAATACACGCGCCCAGGCTATTCGCGTGTGGAACTTCCCGCGCACCCCTGATATACACGCGCCACCAGGCTATTCGCGTGTGGAACTTCCCGCGCACCCCTGAAATACACGTGCCCAGGCTATTCGCGTGTGGAACTTCCCGCGCACCCCTGAAATACACGCGCCCAGGCTATTCGCGTGTGGAACTTCCCGCGCACCCCTGAAATACACGCGCCCCCAGGCTATTCGCGTGTGGAACTTCCCGCGCACCCCTGAAATACACGCGCCCAGGCTATTCGCGTGTGGGACTTCCCGCGCACCCCTGAAATACACGCGCCCAGGCTATTCGCGTGTGCAACTTCCCGCGCTCCCCTGAAATACACGCGCCCAGGCTATTCGCGTGTGGAACTTCCCGCGCACCCCTGATATACACGCGCCACCAGGCTATTCGCGTGTGGAACTTCCCGTGCACCCCTGAAATACACGCGCCCAGGCTATTCGCGTGTGGAACTTCCCGCGCACCCCTGAAATACACACGCCCAGGCTATTCGCGTGTGGAACTTCCCGCGCACCCCTGAAATACACGCGCCCAGGCTATTCGCGTGTGGAACTTCCCGCGCACCCCTGAAATACACGCGCCCAGGCTATTCGCGTGTGGAACTTCACGCGCACCCCTGGAATACACGTAGCCCGCTCCCCCAGGCCCGATCGCGTGAGGAACTTCACGCGAACCCCTGTAATACACGTAGCCCACTACCCCAGGCCCGATCGCGTGAGGAACTTCACGCGAACCCCTGTAATACACGTAGCCCGCTCCCCCAGGCCCGATCGCGTGTGGAACTTCCTGCGCACCCCTGAAATACACGCACCCAGGCTATTCGCGTGTGGAACTTCCCGCGCACCCCTGAAATACATGCGCCCAGGCTATTCGCATGTGGAACTTCACGCGCACCCCTGAAATACACGTGCCCCCAGGCTATTTGCGTGTGGAACTTCCCGCGCACCCCTGAAATACACGCGCCCAGGCTATTCGCGTGTGGAACTTCCCGCGCACCCCTGAAATACACGCGCCCAGGCTATTCGCGTGTGGAACTTCACGCGCACCCCTGGAATACACGTAGCCCGCTACCCCAGGCCCGATCGCGTGAGGAACTTCACGCGAACCCCTGTAATACACGTAGCCCGCTCCCCCAAGCCCGATCGCGTGTGAAACGTCACGCGAACCCCTGAAATACACGTAGCACGCTCCCCCAGGCCCGATCGCGTGAGGAACTTCACGCGAACCCCTGTAATACACGTAGCCCGCTCCCCCAGACCCGATCGCGTGTGAAACTTCACGCGAACCCCTGAAATACACATAGCCCGCTCCCCCAGGCCCGATCGCGTGAATAACTTCACGCGAACCCCTGTGATGCACGTACCCTGCTGAAATCGCGTGTTAGACTTCCCGCGCACCCCGGTATACACGCACACGTATTTTTTGTCAGCGGGTGTCCGTGTTTGTGGGTACCCCTTTGCACGTCATTTTTCCTGGAGGGCCACAGTATGGGACATTCATCATGGCAGTATATAGGTGCTATTTGTTGGCGCACCTTTTGGCGCACATTTCTTACAGCCGCAGAGACGCTACCGCCTGCTTTCTTGTGGCGGTCGTGTTTGTGCCTGTGCGCTGGTTTGAGCGTGCGCTTTTTTGCCCTATTCTATTCCATGAATACGTGTTGTAGGCGAGCGTGTGGGCGTTCCGCGCACTTGTGACCTGTACTTCCCCCGTGACGCCCACGTTTTGACAAGTTGTTCCCCATTCCGAGTGTTACGCCCGTGTTCCGCCTACTTTTGTTGCGTGCGCCGCGCTATGTGCGAATTTCGCTGTGCCCTGTGCGATTTTTGCTGTGACCTGGCGCACGCTGTTAGATGGCCTGTGCGCCAACGTGCGCCGCGCACTTTTTTATCGCACGTCCGCTGGTTTTCTCGCGCACGGCCTTCCATGAATCGACGTGCGCTGCTTTTCGTGCGATTTTCGCAATTGCACTGCGATTTTCGCTATTCCACTGCGATTCGCACGTTTTTGCCCACTTGCGCCGCGCTAATTATTCCATGAATCGGCCTCTAAGGATCTACACAGTTCTGTACCCCCACCATGCCTGCTATAAAGGGAAAGGATTTAAGGCGAGCAGATTCCCCCACCTTGTGCTTGCAAATCATTCACTTACATAGACGCCATCTGTTTAAAATTCAGGACAGCCAAATGCATGTCAGGGCCCTCTGGAATGATAGGTCAGGGGTCTGGTCACTCCACTCTCAAGGATGGCCCCAGTCTTCCACGGCAGGATCCAGTTAGCTTATAGGCCTTCTCACAAATAGACAGCTCCACCCAGATGCACTCTCAGCAATCTACCTTGGTGTTGCCTTGCAGCTGTCTGATGGTAATTTTCAGCAGCTCTCCCTGATGGTAAATTTTAGCAGCTCTGTCCCTTCCTCATAGTGCATTCCACTTTACATAACAGTGATGACACTATCAAGTGTACGAGTTCTCGCAAATAGGATTGGACAGTCACCCTTCTCTCTCCTCCCAACTGCCGCCTCTCTTTACGGATTGGGTTAAGAGTCTGGACCAGACATATGACAACTTCCATTTGCAATCCCCTTTGTTTTCATGTCAAATTTAGGAAAACATCTAGCTGTGTGTCTAAACTTTGTGATTTACTATTAACTGCCATAACATATATATTTTGCGATTCAGCTTATCATGCAAATGAAATAAAATGACAGCCAGTTTTGCACCATTTTGTACCACCGTTTGGCAATTTCCCTCCTTTTCACAGAAACCGTAACAGTTATGAACATGTAATTTACTCCCCAAATTCATAATTTCACGCTTCACCAGTTCACCATCTCTAATGTTCGGGACATTTTCAGATCAGCCAGAAACCTAGTTTAACTGACCATTACATTTCTGCTAAATCACAGGAGGATGCATTTTATGTCTCCAAAATTGGATGGAAATTATCTAAAAAATGACACATAAATAAAGAAAATCCAACTTGTGGTTGGTGGAAAAATATCTAAATGATAATAGTCATTTTAAACAAAGGGAATCTTTATATAATATGGTTTAGTTTAGTTTATTTATTTATAGAGCACACTTATCCCCCAGGTATCTAGGCGGTTATGCTTGAATACATAGTTACAAAAACAAGACAAGTAGCACATTGAAATTAAATTACAAACAGTACAGTTACAGAGACAGATAAGTTAAATTACATACAGCTACAGAGACAGAGCATATAGCAGTTGCATTGAGTATCATAAGCGATATGAGAATCAGGTGGAAGGCAAGAGTACAATGAGAATTAGGGAGACAGAGTTGGTGTCATAAATTACAGAGGCATTTTCGGAATACAGGGTTACAGGAGAAGTCATTGAACAATTAGTACAGAATAGCAAGTAGTTTAAGTTAATTCTGCTGGGCAAAGAGTCAAGCTTTCGCGCTATTTCTGAAGGACCAATGTTTCTTCTTTGAGAATGTTGGGCAAGGCATTCCACAGCTTGGCCGCTAGTACAGGGAAGCTGGAACCTCCTGCTCTTTGTAATTTGTAGGTTGGAATGTTAAGACGGTGTAAGTAGTTGGATCTGGTGGGTCTAGTGGGCTGGCTCCTGCTAAATTTGTCAGCCAGATATTTTGGAGCCATATTGGAAAGGCATTTATGTGTGATTACTAGTGATCGCAATGAGATTCTGTCTTGCACTGGTAGCCAGTGTGTATCACATCTGAATGCTGAGACGTGGTTAAATTGAGGGATATCTAAGGCTGATCTGAGGGAATTATTCTGAAGCACTTGAAGTTTGTTTAGATTACGTTCATTAGTGCCAAGAAATAGAGTGTTGCAATAGTCGATCTTGGATAAGATCAGAGCTCTGGCCAGTGTAATGCAACTGTTGGTGGAAAGATAAAGTTTGCAGGCATTAATCAACTTGGTAGTGTATGCTGTTGTTGAAGTGGTAGCATTGACTTGCCTCGTGAGAGAGAGGGTGAAGTCTAAATAGATACCTAGCATTTTGACCTCACTAGAAACCTTAATGAGGTTCCCATCGATGTTGAAAGATTTGTAGAGTGCATCTAGCTTATTTAGTCATGATTGAGAGCATATGATCAGTAGCTCTGTCTTATCGTCGTTCAGACACAGGCCATGGGTTGCTATCCAAGCCTGGATCTGAAGGTAGATATTGTTTAAGATTTTTGAAACTTTGTCAGGCAGCACCTCAAGGTGATGAGGACTTGGGTGTCATCAGCATAGTTAGTGTAGGTGACACCCAAGCCATCGAGGTGATCTAACAGAAGCTTTGTAAAAATATTGTATAAAGTCGGGGAGACGCAGGAACCCTGAGGGACTATGCAAGAGATTGGTTATGGTTCAGCAGATGAAGTGGGAGAGAAGACCCTCATAGTCCTATTGGCTGGATCGGATTGAATCTAAGTAGTGGCGTTAGTAGAGAAAGCAACTGCTGTAGTCAGATGTTTGTTAAGGATCTTGTGGTCAATCAAATCAAAAGCTGCTGAGAGGTCAAGCAGCAGAAGGATGGCGATGTTGCATTCATCCCTTAAATTCACCCATTTGGATTTTTAAATCAAGGAGAGCTGTTTCCGTACCGTGTCTAGGTCTAAATCCAGATTGACGCAGGCCTAGGAAGTTGTTGTCTTCTAGGTAATTTTGTATCTGGAGGCATGCCGCTCTATCAAGGATTTTCAAGAGAAACGGTACTGTAGTTATGGAGCTATAGTTGGTATGGGTGTTTGAATCTAAGTTTTTTTGAAAAGTGGCATGACCCAGGCTTCCTTAAGATTATAAGGGACTGTGCTGGATTTGAAGGAAGCATTAATCAAGGAAGTGATGAAAGCCGCACGGTACTTTGCTGCCTCCTTTATAGTTGTAGCTGGGCAAATATCCCCTTAACATCTAGAGGGGTTTAGACTGGCTATGATGTCTTCGACTTCTTGAATAGTGACTGCTGAGAATTGGAATGGCTGACACAATGAGGGTTGTAAGTCATGAGACTTGTTGAAGACAATACTCCATGTCAAGCTGCACTTTTTTGCCTCTATTTTAGTTTATAGCAGAGCTATTTTGTCAAGAAGGGCCTTTTGGATCTTGGCACACCAAGAGGTGTCTTTAGTGCAAGATTCTATTGGTGGAACAGGAGTCGCCAACTCCCTAAGGATAGTGATGCGCTCTATTGACCCTGATCAAGCATTTTGTATTCTTGCGTTCTAGGTCTCTCTTTTGGTGTCTAATATGGCTGCTTTGTAGGTGATAGCCACCGTTGTGAATTTTTCTTTATTGAAGGCAGTAGCTGTTTTTTTCCAGTTATTTTTGATGATTCTTTTGATTCTTCGCAAGGATTTAAGTCACCAGTGAACCACCTGTTAAGATGGGCTATTGGTTTGGCTTTTCTTAAAGTGGGGTGATTTTATTTAGAGCATGAAGTGGGGTATCATTATATAAGTCCACGGGTAGGGAGGGGTTATTTTCAGAACTTTTAGATAGGTTGGTAATTGGCTGTAGTAGGGGCCAGAGAATGTCCACAGTAATGTTGCTGTTGTTTCTAATTGCAACCTGTGGTGGATGCTAGAATGGCTTTAGGACTGGGGCACAGGCTGTCCTGTATGGTGAAGGAAATGCAGTGATGGTCTGACAAGGGGCAAGGTGAGTTGGCGAGCATTGTGGTAGAGCAATTTAAGTCTGCTAGCCAATCCAAGGTTCTTCCTTTGATATGTGTAGGGCCACTGACACAGTGTTCAAAGGCTAACTGGGAGATAGTGTTCTTTAGCGCTGTTGCATTGATGTTGTTAATATCACAAAGACCTAAATTGAAGTCTCCCAACAATATGATTTGGGAGCTCAATTTAGGCTTGCACGTGACGAGGAATGTGATGTCTTCATCGAAGGAGGATATTGGTCCAGGAGGTTGGTAAATGAGATGTAACAGACGAGTCTGAGAGGCTGACAAGCGTAGTTTAACAGAGAGAAGTTTGCCAGAGGGGAAAGATTCTTTGGTGAGTTCTCTGAGGCCCAGTTGGGTTTTCGCAATGAAGGCCACATCGCCACCTTTGCCGGAATCTCTATCTGCTCTGATAATGGTGTAATCTTCTGGGATCGCAAGGGACAGGGAAGGCCCTGATGCTGGGTGTAACCAAGTTTCGGTTATCGCCAGAAAGTCAAGTTGGTTTGTAGAGATAAGGTCAGATATGTCTAGCACATGAACAGTAAATTATCTTATATTTAAAAGTGCTCCTTTGATGGTAGGTGCACCCGATGAAGGTTTTGCAGTAGCTAAGTTATTAGATACAGCCGCTGTGTATTTGTTGGAGTGGATCAGGTGGTTGGGCATAGCACCTAGATTAGAGGCAGTGGTGGGGAGAGGTTTACAGTTGATGGATAACGAGTGACGCAGGTTAAGACTGTTAATGTGATTAAAGTGGGATCCTACTCTCGCATTCCTGCCACTTAGTGGGCAAGGTACATTTCTTACCTTCTAGTAATGCATTAGCCCAAACAGTTGGCCTGCATATAGCTGCCCTTAGAGACAGCAAGTCTAAAGGACACTTGGTTTGCACACCTTTCAGACAAGCCACATTTTATTGTTGTTGTAAACCACTGGGATGCGAGCCAGGATTTCCATTAAGGGAGCCCTTTGTGACATTTGTCCCACAGCAAGCAAACAGGGTCTGCCTTTGGCCTAAATTAACATTTCATGGAAACAAAGTGGGCTTTTCTTTCCAAATGTTTTCCAGTATTTTGCATGTGAAGCATAATCTACCTTACTTTTTGTCACCACACACCATGTCTTTTCCCTGACATTTTGCTGTTAGCAGGGGTACATTGTTCACACTTAAACTGCAAACAAACATGCAAATCCGTTTTGGTGTCAGTGTTTAAAAATTCCTGTTTTCAGTGTGAAAGGGACCTTTGAATTTCTTCTACCTTTGTGAATTAAAATGCTGCTTTACCTTTTGTAATGACAGGTAGGCCTTTTCACATGGCCCTCACGTGTGTTACTTGCAGAAACCCCACAGTCTGCCTTAATAGGTCAATTTCTGGTGTGAACGTTTTGCTGTAGGTGCTGGCAGGTCAGTTTCCCAGTGGGCCCTTCGTTTTCAGTTGGTTCGAGGCCTTTGACCACACCCCACAACAAGTGCCTCTCAAAGTCATGCAAAGCGAGTCTGAGTGCCATGCGTTATGCAGAAGAAAGCACCCTAATTTATCACTAGATAGGACAGGTGCTTTAGGCAGGCATGGCACTCAGTGACTTATAGCACCAAAGGGATACATTATTCAAATAACGAGCACTGTTTATTGAAATCAGTCAATCAGAAGTGCTGTCTTTTTATTTTGGAAAATGCAGTGTTGTCGGCGAGTAACAGCACATAGAGTCATCTGAAGCCTCGGCCATGTTCTTTGCGCTTTGTTTCCTGTCTGTTAAGTTTTACGTGGTATGATACATAGAGGATTACAATGTGAGCGACTTGTGATATCACATCTATAGATTTACATATGGATTTAAAGCTCCCACCGCCACACTTTGAGAGTAATTTGCAAGTTTCTCGGGTATTGATTAGCCATCTTCACAGACAAGGTACCAGTAGAAATGTTATTTTATTTATGTTGTGCCGGTTAGTTCAAACTGTACACAAATCAGACACTCCACAAACAAATAATTACCAAGATGGATACATAACAATCTTAAAAACACACAATTAAAACGTATCAAAGTAGACACAAGTTAAAACTGAATGCAATCTCATACAGTTAATTAAATTCAAATGTAGCAGACAATCTATTCTTCACAATTTAAAATTTAATCAGATTAACAATCTTAAACATTTCACAACTGCAATTGAATATGCAACCTCGGTCCCACCATACAAATTATTCCACAGATCTTCCAAAAGTGTACTCTCCCCAACCAACCACTACTTTGGTACCAGTAACATAAGACCACTGGCCACTTGTCCCCAATTCGTTTAAAAGACCACAGTTCAAAGGCCATGACCACTGCCCACTTTGCACCCATTAGGGTAAAGGATCCTGGCTAAAAGCCATGGCCACTTCCCACTTTGCACCAATTCGTGTAAAGGACCATGGCTTAAAGGCAGTGACTGCTGCCCACTTTGCACCAATTTGGGTAATGGACCATGGCTCAAAGGCCATGACAATTGGGATATGGGTTGTTTGATCATGATGAGATGGACACCAATTAGAGTAAAGGACCATGGCTCAAAGGCCATGAAAATCAACCACATTGCACCAATCAGAATAAAGGACCATGGCTCAAAGGCCCTGCCCACTGACCATTTTGCAACAATTCGGGTCAGGAACCATTGCTCAAAGGCCATGACCACTGCCCACCTTACACCAATGTGGGTAAAGAACCATGGCTCAAAGGATATGACAACCACCCACTTTGCACCAACTAGCGTTAAGGACCATGGCTCAAAGGCCATGACCACTGCCCACTTTGCACCAATTTGGATAAGGGACCATGGCTTAAAGGCCATGACAATTGGGATATGGGTTGTTTGATCATGATGAGCTTGCCAGCGATGGAAATTATCGAAGCGAAAATGATCATAATGGCACATTCCTTGCTAGTTCTACAGCTATAAGCCACCGCCAGTTCACTGATTCTTTCCCATCTATCATCACTGTTTTTCTTTATCATTTACTCTCAAAGCCCCTCATTTGTCATAGTTCAGAACATGTTTCCAGTCTTCATCTTAAACTAGCCAGTTGCACAATATTAGAAAGAGATTGCCTGCTTCGGTGTCTCAAACCAGTGGTGATGCGTTTGTCACAATTTGACCAACACTTTACGCAGCAGTCCCGGCCCACCTAGCCAGTTAGCAATTTTGCAGGAAGTCTCCAGTATTTGAACAATAAAAAATGCGTGGCCCAAGTCTGACATGATGCCTCATGTACTATTTGCACAGTACTTTGTCTCCAGGGGGCATTCATCTATTGCAAAGGATGCATAAGCGACCTATGCACACAGTGGGAGTCCGACAAAGCCAGGTGTATTTCCTCGAGCTGCAGACCTCCCACAACTTCTGGAATGATTGCATGTCTTTATTGCAGTAATGCATTCCAGAGAAGAACTTACACG
Organism: Ambystoma mexicanum; assembly: GCF_040938575.1. Taxonomy (NCBI): domain Eukaryota; kingdom Metazoa; phylum Chordata; class Amphibia; order Caudata; family Ambystomatidae; genus Ambystoma; species Ambystoma mexicanum. The sequence goes on along the minus strand of NC_090925.1, from coordinate 243,726,961 downwards.
CATGTCTGTAAATCAACTTGCCAAATGGAAACATGTTGGATCAAGGATTACTTTTGAGACCTGTGAAACATTCCCAAATTCTGGTTCAGCTCCATTTTACTTTTCGACCTCATTTCAAAATAAAGGATTATGCCAAAAGACATTCCCATTTCCTAGCGATTTTAGGTAAGTTTCAACAAAGGACAGTTTCAGGTAAGCAATCAATAAATGAGGTCAATATGGGTGGAACGTGAATAGTGCATGTGAAATTGGCATGGGAAGAAGAGAGCAAATGAAGTGCGTTACATAGCAGTTTTAGGTAAGTCAACAAAGGACTGCATCAGGTAAGCGAACAATAAGGTCAAACAGTATAGTAGGTCAAATAGAGCATGTGAGATTAGGTCAAAAATGACATGCAATCAAAATAATTTGATTAAATTGGACAATGCCTGACAACTGCCCACTTTGCACAAATTAGGGTAAAAGACCAGTAAAAGACCAGCAGCCACTGCCCCTTCTTTCATTCCCATATGGAAGAAAGAGAAATGAGAATCAAAATAACAATTGTAGCACATTTATGTATTAAAGTATTGTGCATTACGGATATATGCACTTTTCAAAATTGCATCACGTGCACATTTATAGACAGAAAAATGGTGCACAGCCCCCAAAGTCTTTGTAATAAAATAATGATCCTATTGCCCAAACTATTTTCTCTGAAATGAATCTCCTGGCTCAATTAGAAAATAAAGCCATGCTTATATGTCACTTATTGACTTGATATATGCCTGGTATATGCACCAATATGCATTAATTGTGCTGCATGCTTTGTATTATAAGCCATTCATTAGCGTTTATTTTCAATGTTATGAGCCTTGATGAATAACTACTAATCACCCCTGGAAACAAATAAATATACAATCATAATGGGCGACATATGATACACACATCAAAGTAGAATAACATAATTGCGTCAATATGTATAGAGCTGTGCTCAGTCAGTGATTTAATATTTTAATTGTTTTTTTTTATAATGTGCCTAATACCGTACCTGAGTTTGGTTTATAAGCGTGGATCCAGGGTTCAAACCTCTGTTGCTCTGCGTGGTCTTGACTCCAAGACCAGCACGTTGCCCCTGTGCTGTGCTATTCTCTGTTCACAATATAGTGATAACCATCTCCGCGGCATCTAACAACTTGGCCGAACTCTTTAAAATCTGCAAGGAGCTGGCCAATCCTTCCACAGTCATTACCTCTCCTGTCCCCTCCCAGGCCCTCTGCACAGCCCTGGCTTCTCATTTCAGCTCAAACACTCAGGACATCCTGTCCTCTCTCTCTTCATCTCCCTCTAATCCCTGCTCTTCCTGTGGCCCTATTTCGGCTACCTCTCCTCCCTCCTTCTCTGCCTTTCCCCTGTTTTCCTCAGGCAAGGTTTCTAGACAAGTCCAATCTATGAAAGTTTTGTCAAAACAGGTTCACCCCAGTTCCTCCAAAACCAACAAGGACCACACTGACACCCTGGCTCCTGCTCTGGCTGATTTCTGCAACCACTCCTTCACCACTGGAGTCTTCCCCTCCCCCTGAAGCACTCCCTTGTGCACCCTCTTCTCAAGAAAGCCTCTGCCGACCATTCCTGCCTGGCTAACTATTGCCGAATCTCCATCACTTCTTTCTTGGGCAAACTCCTGGAAATTCTAGCCATCTGCCAGCTTAATCTTCACTCTGAATCTGTTGGTTGTCTGCATGACCATCAGTCTGGCTTCAGAGCTGGCAGAGCATGGAAACTGATCTCTTGAACATCCGTGAAGACCTGCTCTCCTACCTCTTCCAACACCCCCTTTGTCCTTGTCTTACTTGAACTCTCTTCTGCCTTTGACATGGTCAACCATGCCATCCTGCTCAACCGTCTCTGTGATATCCTGGGTATCACTGATCAGGCCCTGGCTTGGCTGACCTCCTTCTTCTCTGATCGACCCTCCCTGGTCCAACTTGTGTCCTTCCTCTCCTCTATCTCTATCTCTACCTGTGGTGTCCCCCAGGGATCCAACCTCTCTCCCTGGCTGTTCAACCAATACCTGGCACTTCTCGCCCACCGCATTGCCACTCTCTGCTCCAACTTTCATTGCTATGCGGATGACACTCAGCTCATTTTCAGGCTCCCCTCTGCCACCTCTTCTCCTTGCCTCATCTCTGACTGTCTGTCTGCTATCCAGGAGTGGTGTGCCGCCAATGATCTCTGCCTTAATGCCAATAAGATCGAGATTCTCCTCATCGGCACACCTGCTCCCTCCTTTCCTGTCACTCTCTGGCCGCCCTCTCTTGGCCCTCTTGGTGCTCCCACCTGTGAGGCTAAAAACCTATGTGTCATCTTTGACTCCACACTTTCAATCTCTCCTCAAATCTCTGACATCTCTAAGAGGTCACACCACCAGCTGCACCTCCTCAGAGGTATTCTTCCTTTCCTCACTTTCCCCCAGAGGCTCACTGTCTCCAGGGCTCTGGTTCTCTCTAGGCTGGACTACTGAAACAGCCTCTTTCTAAATCTACCTGCCTCTACTCTCCCCCCTCTGCAATGCATCCAAACCAGCACTGCAAGACTTGTCCTTGGCCTCAAGCCCAGGGATCGCATCTCTCCAGGACTGAAATCTCTGCACCGGTTCCCAGGGGCCGCAAGGATTAAGTTCAAAACCCTCTGAATTGTCCACAAGGCCTTCTGGGGCCTGCGACCTCAATATCTCCATCCCTCTCTTCCTAAATATCTTTCTTCGCAAGCTCTTCGCTCTTCGCTCATCCGCCTCCAACTCCCTCAGGGTTAGTTGCTTCTCCAAGCAGCGAGTTGGTGGTAGATCTCCTTCTTCTGCTGTGGCCTCTCCCTGGAACAGCCTACCTGCCTCTCTGAAACTTGATGAGAACCATCTCCGGTTCCGGGAGCACATCAAGACCTTCCTCTTTTCTTCTGCTTTATCTCCTCCTCTACCCTGTTGATCTCCGGGCTGAATCTGAAACTGTACTGATTACCTGGCTACCCTCTGATCTTGGGCCCAGGTATCCTCCCTGCCAGTTGCACACCTGCACTGCTCCCCTGTTAACCCTTGCACTCGGGTACTGTTTCTGTAACCCTACAGCCCCTACTAGCACATGGCACCTGATGTCTGCACTTACCCTTGCACTTGACCTGGCCACACTTATATTTAGTGTCTTTATTTATTTTACTGTTAGCCTGTGTACTGCCCCCTCCCCTTTCCTCCTGCACTTCTCCCTTCCCCCCTCCACTGCACTTGCGCGAACTCAAAGTCACTTGGCCAATAGGTTTGCTGTCTCTGTCTTCCCTCGGTTTCCCCTTCCTTGCCTCATTGTGCCTTGAAACACTTGTGTATAGGCGCGTTATAAATGCCATATCATATCATATCATAGCATATCAGATAAACATCACAATGTGGTGCAGATAGGTAAGTGACGGCCTGCCAGCCCACGCCAGGTTTTGCAAGGATGCAAGGAAGTTACCAGCGCTGTCCACCCTATACAGCATTTTATATCGAACATTTGTGGGGTGGATGTGATGAGGGAGAATGTGATAAGAGGGCAGAGGAAGAGGCCGAAGTGGCGGGGTAGTGGCACATACCCAGGGGTGGCACACAGGTGGCTGAACAAAGGTAGGCAGTCACTGATATAGGTCACTGACACTCCCAACCATCTGATTGGCCAGACGCTCACCCCCATGTGCACATGAAAACTCTCTCTGTGTCACAGCATGGAGAAGTTCTAAATTCAGGACTTTAATTATTCAAAACTTAAATTCTACACTCAGAATTTGGTTATGGATATTGAGGAGGTCTCCCTTCAGAACATATGCACTTACACGACATGTATATTCCGTGCTTATATTTGCACTTTGAAAAGTTCTATAGTCCCAACTTCAGAATAGGCACTTAGAGGTGTTCTGTCTTGAGAACACAGAGAAGGACTTGTGCAAGTGCCCTATGAAAAACTTAGCTTGACATTCAAGACAGTTCTGGAATTAGACCTTACCTATTCACTTTCAACGAGCTCTACACGCACATCCTAAAAAAGGCACTTAGGAGACAGCCTGCACTTAGGCACTTATAAAGATGTTTCACTGTTTAAAGCAGGCATGACCAAAGAGGAGTTCCATGGACACCAACACATTTCTATCTCATAAAAGAATGCAAGCTGTAAGCCACTGTTATAAACTATATTGAAGGTCACTTGGAATTTTTAAGAAAAAAATGAAAACTCACCTATTTGGGTAGGATATCTCATGTCTTAACTTGACAGTGTAGAGCAGGCCTTTGTCTTTGGCATCTGTGTTTGGGACCCTTGTCCTTGGTGCCCGTATGCCTCGGGCCTTTTTGGTTGCGCCATTCACAAATGAATTAAAGTAAAGTAAAAAAGTAAAGTCTTGGATGTTGGGCCATCACTGCTCATATGTGTGCTGCATGTGAACTGCAGTCACGCCGATGTGTGATAGTGAATGGAAAGTGTACATTTAGGGTCCTATTTCTGAAGTTGCTTTACAGGTCAAACCCGATGAAAAGCTACGTGAAATACCTCGACGTCTGACTTCCTGCCTACTTTATTAGCCCGATGAAAGGCGGAGCGGGGGCACGGAACGGAATTTCCATGTTCACCTCCCGCTCCTGCTCCACCTGCCATAAAGACCTGCTTTGCCGCCACAAAGACCTGCTTTGCCGCCAGCATCCGATTTTGATGCGCCTTTAATGAACAGGAAGTGTATGCAAGCCATCCGCTTTTAGCAGATGCTATTGTGTATTGCAAAGAACAAACACTGCAGAGAGGGGCCTGCAGCGCACGTAAATGCACACGTTGGTTGTTGTGTACGTGGTACATGAAGCGCGCAGGCGCGGCCCAGCGGGCCGGCGCATGCGCGCCAGTTAATAAAGGCGGTGCCCGGGGCAGTTGGCGCCGGAGCGCCGGAACAGGCAGACGTCTCCGGTGTGTGTTCTTGCGCGCCGCATACGCGCGCTGGTGCCCCGTCCCAGGGGGGCCCATACTCCACCACAGGGCCTCCCCCAGGGTACAACACTGTCGACGAGGAGGTACGGTCTGCTTCCGTGCCCGACTACCTCGGAGAGACGGAAGTCTGCCGTATTACAGACCCGCGGAGCGCCGGCGGACATCTTCTTTTCACTCGCTCCCCCTTCACACGTGGCGGCAGTGATTGCGGCCCGACAGGGTGCTCGTGCGCCACTCGCCAGCGGTGTTGGAGAACACTGTAAATTTTTGGAAAGCCCACAGTCCTGCAGGCGCAGGGCTGTGGCAATTAAGAAGAAAGAAGTGGGTTTTTACACCCCAACCCTACCACGTGACCAGGACAAGCCGCCCTTCTCTCAAGACAGACAACTGTGAGTACGTGGCGCAGAGATGGGTGAAGAAGCTGACGATGAGGGTGCCGCCGCCCCAATCCCCCGCAGAGCTCGTAACTCCCTAGCCCCCATGCCGGAATTCGATACTACTGGCCCCCCTTCCAAGCTGGGCCCGAAGTGGCTATTGTGGGTCAAAAGACTAGATATGTTCTTCAGGGCATCTGGGGTGGACGATGATGACACCAAAATCGCGACCATGATCTACTCGGCAGGCGCAGAAGTCCACAAGATCTACGACTCCCTCGTCATCCCCGTGGTCACGTATGACGCAGTCAAGCAGGCACTCAAAGACCATTTTCTCCCCATGGCTAACGTGGATTTTGATAGGTTTGTCATGGGCACTGAGAGACAATTGGACGACGAGCCCCTAGACCAATTTTGCGCCCGCCTGAGACACCTGGCGACCTCCTGCAGATGGGTCAATGAGGAAGAAATGGTCCGCAACCAATTACTGCAGGGGTGCAGCTCCGGAAAACTTCGGAGGCAGGTATTGAGAGAGCCTGGCCTGACCCTCCAGCAAATTTTGGACCTGGGTAGAGCACATGAGCCGGCGGAAGCCAGAGGTGCGAAAATGGACGCTGCCACGCGACCAAGGAATAACGAGGATGCATTTGCAGTGGGACAGTCAGCAGCGGGAAGGTCAAGATGGGCGCCGAGAAGGCCCGATACCACGCCCACACCAGGCAACGCCCCATCGTGCTCATACTGTGGGTATGACCTCCCCCACAGTGGTGACTGCCCGGCAAAGTCGAGAACATGCGCCCGGTGTGGCACACCGGGGCACTATGCCAGGATGTGCCGAGCTGCTTCCCCCGTTGCAGCAGGAAGGGGACTGGAAAGAGTTGGACGGGGAGGCGCTCGCAGAGTGAGAGGCATCTCCTCGATCGATCAGGGCCTGCAGGACCTGGATATCGCGGAAGAAGAAGAGGAGGAGGAAGAGGTTTTCTTCATCTCTGGCATCGCGAAAGGTCCTGGCACGAGGCGCCAACCCACATGCACTGTCAACATCGATGACGTGCCCACCCCCATTCTCATCGACACTGGGGCTTCGGTCTGCGTGCTAGCCACCAAACATTATGAGGCCCTGCCAGGCCCACCGGAACTGTCAGCGTCCACGGCACGAATATATGCACTCGGGGGGGAAACACCCTTACCCATCCAAGGCGTGTTTGTTGCCCCAGTCTCTCATGGACAAAACACCATCAAAGCAAGGTTCTTCCTCACCAACGTCAGCCCACATTCCTTGTTGAGCTGTGCGGCGTCAGAAGCGCTCGACATTGTCCATTTCACGTTTGGGGTATACCACGCCGATCTGAAAAGCATGCTACACAAGTTTGAGACTCTCTTTAAGGGCATTGGCAAACTGAACGCAGAGCCCATTCGCCTGCACATCGACAAGTCCGTGAGGCCGACAGCCCTCAAACACCGCCGGATTCCTTTTCACTTAAGGGCCCAAGTGGAGGAGGAGCTGCAACAGTTAGTCGACCGGGACATCAGCGAAAGAGTGGAAGGCCCCACCCCTTGGGTTTCGCCCATCGTAGTAGCCCCAAAGCCGAAACAGCCGGGGGCAGTACGCATCTGCGTGGACATGAGGCTCCCAAATGCCGCCATCAAAAGGGAGCGTCACCTAACACCCACTCTAGATGACATCGTCGGAGAACTTCAAGGCGCCAAAGTCTTCTCCAAACTGGACCTCAGGTCTGGGTACCACCAGTTGGAACTGCACCCCGAGTCGAGGTACATTACGACGTTCACTACTCACGAGGGGTTGTACCAGTACAAGAGACTTAACTTTGGAATCTCGTCCGCGGCTGAGGTCTTCCAGAATGCCATCAGAGGAGCCTTGTCCGGTCTGAAGGGTGTCATTAACATGTCCGACGACATCTTGGTCTTCGCCAGGTCGGAAAGTGAACACCTTAAACGGCTAGAGTGCACGTTTGAGAGACTACAGGCGGTAGGCCTAACCCTGCACCAAGAGAAGTGCGAATTCCTCAAAGACCGGCTGGAATTCTTCGGGTTCACCTTCCATGCAGGAGGCATATCCCCGGACCCTGGAAAAGTGAAGGACATAAGAGATGCGCCTCCACCCACATCACCGGCGGAGGTTCGGAGCTTCTTGGGGATGGTCAACTACTGCGGCCGCTTCATAAAAGACCTGGCCTCTCTGTCAGAACCACTGAGGGCACTTACGAGAAATGACGTGGCTTGGCAGTGGACTGAGATTGAACAACGATCCTTCAATGCCATCAAGGAAGCCCTGTCAGAGCAGGAGACAATGGCCTACTTCAACCCCAGCCGGGAATCAGAGATTGTGGTCGATGCCAGCCCAGTGGGACTGGGGGCAGTCCTCATGCAGGCAGACGAACTAGGGGCCATGAGACCCATAGCATATGCCAGCAAAGCCCTCACCGACACGGAAAGGCGGTATTCCCAGATAGAAAGGGAGGCCCTTGCCATCCTGTGGGGGTGCAAACACTTCAGAATCTACATCCTCGGCAAACCCGTCGTCGTGGTTACGGATCATAAACCCCTGATTCCTATCCTGTCTGGTACGTCTTCCAAGCCGCCTCCCCGCATCGAGAGATGGATGCTGTCCCTCATCGAATACGGCGTCAAGCTAGTATACCGCCCAGGCACTCATAACCCCGCTGACTACCTTTCTCGCCACCCAGGCACGAGGAACGCCCAGAGTACCGTAGAGATGTCAGACGCTGGGGACGCTGTGCATCTCGTCATTGAATCAGCCCTGCCAGTAGCCTTGTCGAGAGAGGACATTGCGGACGACTCGAACTCGGACGAGGCGTTCCTAAGAGTGAAAAAGGCGGTGGCCACAGGGGAGTGGCGGGACGTCCTCCTAAACAATGCCAGAAGGAACCCAGAGGTACAAAGGGACCTACAACTGCTGTGGAAAGTTCGACACGAGCTCTCGGTGTCCACGGACGGCCTGCTGCTGCGAGGGGACCAGATCGTGATCCCCAGGTCGCTGGTCATGAGAGTCCTCCAGTTGGCCCACACAGGGCACCAAGGCATGGCGAGGATGAAGGCGCGCCTCAGGCTGAAGGTCTGGTTCCCCGATCTAGAACACAGGGTGGCCGAATTCGTGAGGACCTGCATCCCCTGCCAGGCCGCGAGTCCTGCGGAAAGGGGTCCACCCATTCAGGCCATGGAACGGAGCGACGTGCCATGGGGAACGGTGCACGCAGATTTCGGCTCGACCGGAAGAGGTCTATATTTCTTGGTAGTCACAGACCAGTGGTCGAGGTACCCGGAAGTGGAACTCGTGGAATCCACCGCCAGCGATCACACCATCCTGGCCATGGACAAAATCTTCGCCACCCATGGTTTCCCACTTGAGATCTGCTCAGACAATGGAGCGCCGTTCCAAGGGCAGCGGTTTGCCAGATACTGCGCGGAACGAGGCATCAAGCACCGGAAGGTGACCCCGCTGTGGCCAAGGGCCAATGGAGAGGTTGAGCGTTTCATGCGGACGCTTACCAACATTTTTCGTATTTCTGTCAATGGAGGGGAGGACCTGCGACACAACCTAATCGACTTTCTCCGTGAGTACCGGTCCACCCCACATCGGTCCACCGGAATCGCACCCGCCGAGGCGCTGTTCAGGCGTATACCCAGAGGGCTGATACCTGAAGCGGGAGACCGACGCCCAGGAATGATCGTCGCGCACAGGTGACAGCAGACAGAGCCGCAAGAAACGAGAGCGAGACAACAAGGCGGAGGCTGCCGGAGAAAGAGATAGCAGTAGGAGACACCGTCCTTGTCCGGAACAGGAAACCGGAAGGAAAACTCTCGATGAATTACGAAACCCAACCAATGGGAGTAACTCATGTCAAAGGCTCCATGGTCACAGCTGCGAACGCGCGAGGGACGGTGACCAGAAACGTGTCCTTCTTCAAGCGCATAGGACCCGTGGCAGCGGGGGAAGAAACCAATCCTGACCAAGGACCAGCGGCAGAGGCGCCGCAGGAAGGCGTTGAACCGCCCGAAGATCCTGGGGCGCCAGAGAACCTCGGGAGAGGCTCGCCCAGGTACCCGCCCAGGGAAAGGCGCCGCCCCCGCAAAGGTTCCAAGATTTCATCATGGACTCGGCAGCCTGAGTAACTAAGTCTGTTAAGTATAATTTGTTTTGAGCCATGTTGGCTCCCCATGTTTAATGTGTTTGTTGTTTGAGGGGGAAAAGGAGGGATGTTGTGTACGTGGTACACGAAGCGCGCATGCGCGGCCCAGCGGGCCGGCGCATGCGCGCCAGTTAATAAAGGCGGTGCCCGGGGCAGTTCGCGCCGGAGCGCCGGAACAGGCAGACGTCTCCGGTGTGTGTTCTTGCGCGCCGCATACGCGCGCTGGTGCCCCGACCCAGGGGGGCCCACACTCCACCACAGGGCCTCCCCCAGGGTACAACATTGGTGGTCTCCTCCATGCACTTTGTACAGATACCAGAATGAGCCACATTGTACATGTCTAACACCTACGTGTATTCTGCAACGGTTCACAGTTGCGCTTAGCTGCAATTAAAACCTAAAACTCGCTCTGAAAAACTAATCAGATATTCACTGGCGTGACATCGGCCCCCAGAGGGGAGCCGGCTGCCACATGTTCTTGGAAGGGGCCCCCTCGGACTTCAAAAAGAAATAGGTTTTTTTTGGAAACTATTTCTTTTTGAAGTCCGATGGCTCTCCACCACCCCATGACATGGAAGCCTCTGGGCTGGAGGGCACCATGTCATGAAGTGGGCGGGAGCCCTATGACTTCAAAAAGAAATTTTCTTTTTGAAGTCACTCTGCCTTCATAAAGAAATGTTTTCAATTACGGAACGGTAATGGAAATAATTTCTTTATGAAGGCAGAGTGACTCTAAAAAGAAACTATTTCTTTTTGAAGTCTGATGGCTCTCCACCGTCCCATGACATGGAAGCCTCTGGGCTGGAGGGCACCATGCCGTGGAGTGTGGGGACCCCTATGACTTCAAAAAGAAGGGGGCGTGGCTTGCGCGCATGCTGTGAAGACAGGCTCCTGCAGAGCTCCGTTCGTGATCCTTCCATATGACAAGAATATCGCGGTAACGGGTCGGTAATCCAGGACCGGATCGGACAGAACGGAAGGGGAACCACTTCCCGACACTCTCCCTGACTCCCGGCCCGAATCGGAGAAGCAAAGCCAGAAAACGGGAAGCCCAAACTCGAGCCCCTGGAGCCCGCAAGATGGCAGCGCCCGTTGCGCGCCAAGACTAGAGCTGTGACCAAGTGCGACATACTGCAGGGCGAGACGTACGCTGGTACCGAGGCCACCGGGGCTAACTGATCGCGCTCCGGGTCCGCCTCTACCCTGGTGACTGCGTGGAAGAGCGGAGAAGTCTGGGATTCCACCCTCCGGGCCTACGGAGCGATCGAGGTGGAAGCTGAGAAATTCGCCCCGAGCCGGGAAGAGCGCAGCAGGTGAGGAGGAGGGAGCGGACCCTGCCTGATAGACCCGGGGTTCCTCCATCGAAGCTCCTAGAAAAGGAGCGGACAATAAGCCCCTGGCAACGGTGGGCCGGGAAACACCGAACCCCGCAGGCAATCCAGCGACGACATATATGGTGGACCCCTCCCGCCCCTCCAAATCCCAAATAAGCTTCTGAGAGAACGCCATCTTGGATTCGAAACTCACAAGCCGAGAGTCTGCAGACCGGCCCTAGGGAAGCTCCTTGCTAGACACAGTGGCAAAGGCAGGCCGAGTCCCTGAAACCGGCAGGCAGCCGGGGCCTATGCCCGGCCGTATCGACGGTCTGAACAGCGACAGCACCCCACCCAACTGCCCTGGAACCGAAAGAGGAGTGTTCGCGAAGCCGCAACTGGGTCGCCAGATACGCAGCTGCTAAGGGCTACTCGATATCTTTAACACATCAGCCGAAAAGAGGGGGCTACTAGGACGATCTACACAGTGCGTGGAAACGAACCCGCAGCCCCCCCAAAAATGTCTCCCCCCAAGAGCAAGCTGAAACTGGTCACCATGGATTCCTTCACGACAGTTAGACCCCAGAGACAGTCGCAACAAGACCCAGAACCTGTCGAGGAACTGCCCCAACAAGGAGAGGATCTCAAACATGCGCAAGTCCTCCAAGCAATAGCGGCCCTCCGCACATCACTCGAAGGAAGACTGGAAGAGGTGAAATCGGACATTCAGTTTATGCGTCAAGACGCCCGCAACCTAACGGAAAGGGTCACAGTGGCAGAGACCACCCTCCAGGAAAATGTAGAGGATACCCGAGTCCTGAAGAGGACGGTCCAGGATCTGGAACAGAAAGTGATCAGGCTGGAGGCCCACTCCGAGGAGGCCGAAGGGCGGGCCCGCTGAAACAATATCCGCATACTAGGGGTCCCTGAGGACTCGGAGGGCCCAGACCCGACAGACTTCATCGAAACACTGTTGCTACAGGAAATTGGACCGGGTAACCTCTCCCAAGGGTTCTCCATGGAAAGGGCCCACAGATCCCTCCAGAAACGTCCTCCACCCGGATCCCATCCACGCCCAATTATAGCTAAGATCTTAAATTTCCGAGATCGAGAAACCATATTGAGATACTCCAGAGAAGGAGGGGAGATAAAGAGGAAAGATGCAACAATAGTTATATACCCCGACTATACCCCTGCAGTGCAACGAGCAAGGAACTCCTTTATCCCGATAAAAGCCCGCCTAAGGAATCTTAATTTAAAGTACATGCTGCTCTACCCATCAAGCCTCAAGGTTCTCTATAATGGAAAAGCGATATTTCTAGAGACTCCGGCCGCGGCCAACATGTGGCTAGAACATAACAACCTGGCAGATGATGGAACAGGACCTTCAAAGTCGGACCGGGGCTGATTGGGAACCTGCCAGAAAGAGAAGGAAACGGGTACTCCCCGCATAACGACTGACCCCAACCAAGCACCATCCAATGCAAGCATTCAGTAAAGTAAGCTATACAAGTAAGCTATATCGGACGAGAGCTCAAAGGACCAAACGAGTGAAGTTAGCCAACACACCCCACTGAAAACTGTGTGAGCAGCCTGCCCACACACAACCTGATCCGGAAGGCCAGGAGTGGCCTGGAAGGCTCGGGACCCCCTGAGCGTTGCAAGTTGGGAGCAACTGCTAGGGACTGTTCATCTTGTTTTGTTTGTTTTTCCCCATTCAAAGCAATGGGAGTTACTCAAATTACGGAATCTCCTACGAGTGAAATGAGCGATGCTGGAGAAGGTGGATGGGAGGGGAGACGGCATGGACCAGGGGATGCCGCGGAAGTCACTGGTAGGTGCCGGACTGATTCACTGACAACTCGATTGATTCGAAATGGCATCTAATACTAAAATAAAGATAATGACTTGGAATATGAGGGGCCTGGGAACCTACTTACGCCGGAATAGAATCAAGTCTTACTTGAACAGGAAAAGAGTGCAGATAGCGCTGCTGCAGGAGACGCACTGCACGGCGGACTCCCTGGCTAGACTGGGAGAACATTGGGGGGGACAGGGCGTGGGCACTACCTACTCCAAATACGCAAGAGGTGTGTACACTTGTGTCCATGATGCAAGCCTTGACAGGTCCCAGCCCCACCCGAAAGGGCCCTCAGCGGCAACCACAGCCTTGTCCTTATTGTCAGATAGGTTGAACCTGGCTGACGTTTGGAGAGAGCGCCATCCTGATTCTCGGGGGTACTCATACTTCTCCTCCCCTCATGATCTTCACACAAGGTTAGACTACATCTTCATAGGCGAAGAACACATGTCACGAATAGAAGAAGCGCAATATTTGGGAAGGACCATTTCAGACCACTCACCGCTCTTAACAGATTGGAATCAAACTGGCCCCAGACCCCATATCCCTATGTGGACAATGCCGAAAGACGCCTTAAGTGATCCGGTATTCAGAGAAGAACTGCATGAAAGTAGTGGCGAGGGAGGAAATCATCGCGAAAGCGGGGGGCATCAGGAAACAATTGAGGGGTGAATTAGATCAGTCGGAACGACAGATTGAGCAGCTCGAATCTACCCCGGTGAATACTCACCAAAGGGAAGATAACCTTAAGGAACTTAGAGTTAAATGTGCCCAGGCTTGGGAAAGACTAGGCAAGTTTGATTATGCCACCAAAACAAACAGAACGCACAGAGAAGCCGATAGTCCTAGCAGAATGCTGGCCTGGTTGTGTAGGAAAGAACACCCCAAGCACACGATTACCATGATACAGACTGAAGAAGGTAAGGTAGTACAGACACAGCAAGATATAAACGAAACCTTTAAGGGCTTCTACGAACACCTTTACTCTCACAAGGATCAGGTTCCCCGAGACCAAATCATAGACACCCTGGAGGAAATAGGGCTCGCCAAATTGACCCCTGAACAGGCTGAAGCCCTTCACTCAGATATCAAAGCGGAGGATATAGCAGAGGCAATCAAGTCACTGACCAAAGCTAAGACCCCCGGGAGTGACGGACTGCCCACTGAGTTTTATGCATATGAGACCTCCCTAACACCCTTGTATTACATGAGGTCTTCCAGGAGGCACATGAGAGAGGGATACTTCCTGACAGCATGAGGGAAACCTTGTCAATTCCAATCATTAAGCCAAATAAGCCCGCCGATAAATGCGACTCCTACTGCCCAATAGCCATGCTTAACTGCGATGTGAAAATATTGACCACGGTATTAGCAGACAGACTGGCGAAAATTATAGGGGACGTGGTACACGAGGATCAGTGTGGCTTCATACCAAGCCGGAACAGGACCATGAACCTACGTAGAGTACAACAGGTTCTTACCCAGACAGAGGCCAATACAGAGACATATGCGTTGCTGTCCCTGGATGCCATTAAGGCGTTCGATTCTATATTTTGGGAGTGGCTAGTGGAGGTTCTTCTGAGGTTCGGCTTTGGCCCAAGGTTCATTAGATGGATCAAGATACTCTATACCAGACCTACGGCCAGAGTAAAAACAGGGAAACACATATCAGAAGCCTGGGACATGCGCAGGGGCACTAGGCAGGGATGCCCGCTCTCCCCCATGCTTTACGTACTGGGACTGGAACCCATTGCCATATACTTCCGAAGACAATTTTTTGATACGGCTGGGGAGTATTGACCATATTATTTCTCTTTACGCAGACGACGTACTATTGTACGTCAGAGACCCACAAAATAACGTGCCCACGATGTTAGACGTCCTAGACAACTTTGCAAGGTTCTCTGGTATACAATTTAGTAGGGCAAAGTCCTGCCTCTTCCCTCTGGCAGGCCTCAAGGGGAAAGACATAGCAGAACTTCCTGCGCTAGGAATACACTGGGAGCTGACCTCATTTAAGTATTTAGGTATACACATAATGCATACCCCTACATTAATGCATGAACACAACATGAAGACTGCGATCCCAGCCTTGAGAAAATCCATGCAATTTTGGGCGAAACTCCCCCTATCCATGATGGGAAGAGCTGCTATAATTAAAATGATTGTCCTTCTCAGATTCTTGTACGGGTTCCAGAACATACATTTTTACATTAATGCGCCTTTTTTCCGCCTGGTAGAAAGGATAACCCGGGATTTCTTGTGGGGGTCAGGGAGACGCGAAATAGCATTTTCCACCCTGATGCTACCGTACACCCAAGGGGGAATCCAACTCCCAGACTTCGAAAAGTACTGCCTTGCAGCACAGCTTAGTTTTGTCACTAAATGGCTAGCAGATGAAGCCACATCCGAGACCCCCCTCCTGCAGACCCTAGTATCCCTGTTGCATATGAAAGAACTCATCTGGGCCCCCTCCCACCTAATGCGAAATGCCCCTTCCATGGCTATCCTGGGGCAAAAAAGTATGGCGCAGGACAGTAACCCTCGCCTGCTCTAAGCCCCACTACTCCCCGGACATACCACTACTCTCGGACCTATGTGGCTCCGTCGCAGATCTGCACCACCTCAGGTGCTGGGAAAGGAACGGGATATACTCATGGGGGGACCTGTTTGCGGATGGGGCCTTTAAAGACTTTGAAACACTTCAGGAAGTAGATGGAGTCCATACGGGCCAGTTCCTGTGATATCAGAAGATGAGAACCACAGCAAGAACCAAATGGTCGTCATGGCCGGAAGAACCGGAACCAAACCCCCTGATCACATTACTTTATGCTCTAGCCGAGGGCTGGAAGCCGGTGTCCCAGATCTATGCCCACCTGAGCGACGTCCCCAACCCACGAGGTCCCGCTTTGAGAGGCAAATGGGAAGCAGACATGGGCCGTGAACTGTCAGATGGAGAATGGGAAAGGGTCTTGACATTCCCCAAGTCTGTCTCCAGGAACCACAGATTCAGACAAATACAACTCAACCTGCTACACCGAACATACCTAACTCCATCCAGGCTGGCAAAAATCAATAACACGTTGCCCTCTAACTGCACATGGTGTGGACAGAGCAATGCAGACTTGATCCACGTGTTCTGGAAGTGCATTAAGACACAATCCCTGTGGTCCACCATACAGCAGACAAGCGACATTCTGGGGGTGACTAGATACAAATGGACCCCAGAGGAATGCCTCCTCGGTACATACACCAGACCGGCCAAACTCAAGCACCTCAGCAGATTAATGGACATTATGTGTATACTGGCAAAGAGGACCATGGCAATGTCTTGGAAGAAAACGACTGGGCCCCAACAGAAAGCTGGCACTCTGAACTGAAACGTTGGGTACGAGCAGAAACAACGGCTTGGGAGGACAGTGTGGCCAGATCCACAGATGACTCTAGTATGACCCTTGAGGCCTGGAAAGAACTCACAGACTCCCTGTTCTACCCCTCAGATGACAAGCCCCCATGAATTGGTATGAACCCACTGAAACAGAACCATGAACTGAATTGACAAGACCTGTGACCACCACGCTGTCACCCCACTGGGCTTTCACAGACATGGCCACCCTCCTTCCCCCCCTCCAGACCATCAGGATCCCCCCCCTGCTCCACCAAGCAACTTCACCTTAACAGCAAACACTGGGAGATAGTTGAATGTTGTAATGTTAATTTGTTAAATGTTAAATGTTGTATTCTGAAATGCTCATTATCCTAGAAATGCGGACACGCCTGGTGTCCTGTAAATGTACTACATAACAAATGCCAATAAACAAATTTGAAAATAAAATGACTTCAAAAAGAAAGAATTTCTTTTTGAAGTCACTCTGCCTTCATGAATACATTATTTCGATTACGGAACCGTAATGGAAATAATTTCTTTATGAAGGCAAAGTAACTTCAAAAAGAAACTGTAATAGACATCATTTCTTTATGAAGACAGAGTGAATATAAAAAGAAACTATTTCTTTTTGAAGTCCGATGGCTCTCCACCACCCCATGACATGGAAGCCTCCAGGCTGAAGGCCACCATTTTGTGGAGTGGGGGAGCCCCATGACTTCAAAAAGTCACTCTGCTTTCACAAAAATACATATTTTGATTACGGAACAGTAATGGACATCATTTTTTTATGAAGGCAGAGTGACTTCCAAAAGAAAGTCTCTTTTTGAAATCATAGGGCTCACCCGACCCCGTAACATGGAGGCCTCCGTATCCTCTGCAAATTAGGGGAACAGCTGTGAGAACATGTATTTTCTTTAAATGTGTGTGTGTGCATGTAAGTGTGTGTCAATATGTATATAATGTAATGTGTGTGAATGCATTATGTATAGGTGGCTGCCTGGGTGTGCGTGCATGAATGTTTGCTGATAGGGCGCACATGTAAATGTACGGGTGGCTGGGTGTGAGTGCTTATGTTTAATGACTGGATTACTTATTGGTATTCTTCATTACTCCTAGCCCTACTCTTCCCAGTACTTGTGTATGAGGCACTTTGCCTTACAGACAAGAACTGGGACGAGGTAGAGGGGCATGGAGGTAATTCCTGGCTTAGTTACTTGTAAGCTTCATTACTCCTAGTCCCACTCTTCCTTGTCCCAGTACTTACCAATGAGGCAAGGTGCCTCATACGTAAGCAATGACACAAGGAAGAGGGACATGAAGGTAATTCTGTCTGTGGTAGTCTAGGCCGGCCCCGAGAGTGGTACGACCCATGATTCACTGATGAGCTGGGGGTGCATCAGCATGGCTCGCAGGGGGCCCCAAATTGTGTGCAACGCCACTGCAGAAATGCGGTGTCATTGAGGACCATAAGACTTTTCACCAGCAAGTGGGTTAGTCAGAGAACAAAACAGGCACGTGACAGTGAAAAGCATCTGCCGACAGTTGTCTGCAGCAGGCGTCTATTACCATTCGTGTAATGGCTGCCCCCCAGAACTGCTAATTAAGCCTTGCAGATTGGATGGCTTACTGAGAAGAAAGGTGGGGGGGTAAGGGATATGAACAACCCTCACTCTGCCCCAAAATAGAAAAATGCAACGTAGCATACATTATACGTTTGGAGAGGGAGTGCAGCTTTATTGCTCACTGAAGCAAAGAGGTCTATTTACATTCAATGTTTCACTCATTAAAATTATGTATTTTTCATGTGCCTGTAAAACAACAAAACCCTTTCACGTTCAATTACTTTCACGTGATGTATATGGGGTATCCTATTCCCTCTTTCCCCAGGGAAAGTGAAAAGAAAAACTGTCAAGCTCTTTCTCTGGAGCCCACTTTCATTTTTAAGCTTCCACACTGTGAAGCGCCTCCTCCAAAGCGCCTCCGAGCCGACTGTGCGTACATTCTCCGCTGCCGCACTCTTACAGCGGTGCCCTAGACACCAAAGTCAATTATCGGTTCTCTTAACTCCCAGGTGTTCATGGTGATGAGATGAGGGGTGCCACAGGGCCAGCCCACAAGGCCTGAGGGTACAGGGATACCGGGGCTGGGTGTAATTTAAGGGGGAGACAGGGGTTTCTGTCCTCCCCAACTTTCATGACACACTATTTTGTCCCCATTCATTTGGCTGTGCCACCTTTTCTTTAGATGTCATGTCTCCCCCAACATTTTCACCAAAGTTACTCCACTGATACCAGGGGATAGAAAAGGGCTTAAACCTTAGGCCGCTTGTCCCAGGCACAAATGCCCGCTTCACACCGCCGCCAGTGCCAATGTAAATGAGCGGGGCAAGGAGGAATGCTAGGGCGGGCCTCTACACGGAGCCATGGCCACTGTGTTGGCAGCTCTCCAGACCCTGGCACTTGGAGTGGATACTAAATAAAAAAAGAAAAGGCACTTGGAGTGGAGACTAAAAAAAAACAGAAAAGGCACCATGAGTGGAGACTAAATAAAAAACAGAAGAAAAGAAAAAGGATTGGAGAGCAGTTGGCTGGTATATCCATGCCGCCATTTGAGAACCGACGCAACGGAGAAGGGGGAGGGAGGACATTAACACTGATTCCCATTGGAGTGAGAGGTACAAGGCCAGCTAATTTTAAAAGTCGAGACATATCAACCTTGTAAGCTAAAAATCAGGAGACTGTCTACAATGCAGACACTGCCTGTCTTCTGCGCAGTTAAAGTCTTTGTGGAATGGTCTTTATCTTAAACATTTCTCATTTAACTCCTATTGTTTTTGCCCGGGTATTACTCCCAGCATTACACAGCCATCTCATTGTCATTCAAAGTCCTTCACAAGAACAGTCGCAACTTCCTGTTGACATTTTGCTGTTGATTTAGTTTTGGCTCTAGGGTGGCGCTTTAGTGCCACCTATAAACCGAAGCGAATGCATTGGAGTCCAGGTAGGGGGGAGATGGCATATGAGCAGGGACACACTGCTTGAGGGTGTTGTTTGGCCATTAGGCACCCACTGACTGCCCATGGCCAGGGTAATCCCAAAAGCTGTTCCCATCCACTTCCTGCCCTCCCCACCCCAAACACACCCTCTTGGTATCTCTTTGAGCTAATGTTATCAAGCGTTAAAATCAAAGGATGCACTCAAGTGCCTGCCAGGGTTTTTTTCAAAGCAGTCTTCCAATAGCTAATGGTTTTATTGGTGCTGTAAACGTGCTACTGGTGTAATAAAAATGTCTTAACTAGGTCTGCCTTTAGACATTTGATGTAGTGTTCTTGTCCTTCATTGAAGTCCTGTTACAAACAAGCCTTAGCAAAGCCAACGGTCTTGGCTTGTGTATACATATCAGATAGACATTTGCCAGGCACTGTTCTCATATACCCAGTTACTGCCATTACCGCAGTGGTTGGCAAGTACCTTTTCCTTATCTACAGTAAAAACAGAAATGCTTGTTTTAATAGAGCACACTGAATAACCTTGCAGTGCCACCATAAATGTTGATTATATATTCTTTAAAATGATGTATGAGAACACTGGAGAGTGCAGAACTCAACACAGTTTCTAACATGACCCATTCCATTCTATAGGTGCTCATCCACTCATACTATTTTTCTTTGCACTCTGCTTCTTGTAATCTGAATTTTATAACGGGAAAAGCAGAACTGCAAGGAATAAAAACAGGACTGGATAAGCACCTTAAGATTGGAATGGATCATGTTGGTAACTAGGACTTAATAACAAGGGTGGATTGGCCCACAGCATCGCAGCCTCCAAGGCTGCTTCCTGCAGGTGGTCACCACCCAGCTTCCTTCCCATAAATCCTAGGACTGTCTTAACAAAGACAATGCAGTGCAGCCAAGCGTTATTATCATAATGAATGCACCTGTGACATTTTCTGCAGCACCCCCGACCCCATGGGCATAGCTGCAAACAGATGGCTGGATAGTGGTCATTCACATCGACCGAGCTCATATTCACTTGCTGGAGAGTTAGCTCGCTGAGCAAGGAGCTTGCTGCTGAGAACTGTGTTCACACTACAGGTCACATACTAAACTCACAAAAAGGGCCAACTCAGTTCATTGGAGTTAGTATATGTCTACCTTTAACACGTTTAATAGTAAGACTGATGCAGCGAAGCAGTGTAGCAAGCACTACATAAAACCAGAAAAAAATCGTCTCTTTTTTACCATTGCCCGTGAAACAGTGCCTTTGTGCATTGTCTGAGTCATAGCTGAGTGTTAGAGAGAGAACATTAATCTGCTACCTGGTGACAGAGGCATTTATGCAATGGATGTAGAAGACCTCTGCGGTGGCAGGGCTTCCGAGCACAGGGGCAATCACAGAGGAGGGTTTTGGAGGGGGATATTTTAATAGTTTTGAACCTGGACTGCAGTCTAACACTGCTCAGGCAACTGGTGGCATCCCAACCCTGCGCCCTCGCCTGGCAACAGTGCAACCTTCTTACCCTCGCCATCACTGCACATCAACGCTACTGAGAACGGGTAAAATGGAATTGCAGATTCTGTGACAAATCAATGCAAGTACAGCCTGCAATCCTGTCCTCGTTTCCAGATTGATAATAGAATAATATGTGTGTTTTATATAGCGTTGCTATCACCAGCAATCCAGTTCCAGAGCGCTTGGTAAACAACATCACTTATTACTGCCATTAATGCCCACAATGTGGTTGTGAGGACTGTTTTGTTTTAATGTTTAATTAAATGGAATGATGGTAGACCAACCACAGAAAAATGTGTGGGGCCAATCCACACACATTTTCCTATGCTCACACCAAGACAAACACATAGACCTGTGTACACTGTATGGACACCTCCTATTATATTTAGTTGGAATGGGCCAGCCAGGAGTACATTATTTCCTCTTCAGGAAGAGGGAAGATCAAATATCCCCCTGCCATGGCCAGCCTGATTAACTAACAAAGGCTCCATGGATCCACCCTGCTCTTTTGTTCTACCCTGAAGCTGGTGGCAGTCTTTAACATACCCATTAGAGGGTACTTCAAACAGGCCAACATGGGACCTGGCTGCAGGGGCTAAGAAAGGAGACAGGAAACCGCAACAGCCTTTCATATATAACTGTGTCAATCTGAAGCCTGCTCCCACCTGAAGTGTCATTGACAGTGAACTGTCATGTCTGGGACTGTGTGTAACACATTCAGCAGGTACGGTATGTGTTTTGATGAAGCCAGAGAGTCTGGTCTCGCCGCAGCTTCAAGGGAGAACTGTTGCTTTAAACAGGAACCACAGAGAGCTCCATTAACCAGAGAGACTCTTTTATCAACAGCAGACAGGAAGATGGTTGGGACATAGTATCACATGTCTTCACCACGTTACCTGTCCAGTTGCAAAGCACTCTGGTTATGACCTCATGCATACAGAAGAATGTTGATGGGGACCCCAGGATTGGTTCACTAAATCGGGCCTAGTCTACACCAATCATGTTTGCCTACTTGGCTTTTAAAGAGGGATAAGTCCCTCTTTTGGAGATCATATGAAGACTTTGCAAGGAGCAGCAAGAATAACTCATCATTGGACTCTGGCTGAAGGTACAGTCTGCCTCACATCTTCCGCCATTGAAGGAAGGCCAGGATATCCAAAGAGGGAAGCAAGATCCCTCCACCAAACATCTCCCAGGGAACAGATGGAGATCCCGAAATCAGAAGACCCTCTAGCCATTCCAGAACTGGTACCCAGACAACACACAGCATGCCCTGATAGGGTCCACAGCAAGCTTCCTAGGTGGGAAGTGCCAGAAGGTCTCTGAACCTACAACCAAGGACAAGCACCCGCCTGATACACACTCCTCAGCTTTGGTCTGTCCACCTTAAAGGATGACACAAACCCACTGAAGAAGCCTGGAGAAGTTTGTAGACAAGCAGCTACCGACCTCCGCAGTAAAGGACATTTTTGAGGCAGGGAGCTCCTCGAGCTGCAACCGACTGCAATGCTGTCCAGTTGTCAGGCCGCAGTCACTGAAAGTCATCAGAGACGTCTCGACCAGTGCTTCAGAAATGCTGAACAGCACTGAGACAATGATTCCTGATCCGAGCCGCCGTGTAGGCCAGCCTGCAGCCGTTCATCCAGATTCACTCACCAAACCGTCTTGCCACCTGTTACCCGCTGCTTACTCTCTTCTTGAACTCTGTCACATAAGCCTGCAAAGCACCCTGAAGCCGACTCAACCCTGTCGAGCACCAAGAACATCTACAGCCAAAAGTACATTGTGGTTCTGTTCTGTCTTCAGCCAGGAGGATTGCTGAAGCGCAATGTGCTTTCCATGGTAACAGGACTAAACTGTGTGCCATGGGGTCCCTAACTCATTCAAGTTCATTCAGCTCTTTACTTCCCTAAATGCTGATAAACTGAGTACCACTGTGACAAATCATCTTCCGTGGCACCAGTGGTCCAGGGATGAATTTCGGTTTCTAAACCATCAATCAGCCCCACACCACAAATACAGCAGAACAGATCTTGGAAACGCAAGCAAATTATAAACCTCCTTCTCCAATTTTGGTAACGTTGGTGGAATGTCAGGCTTATCTCACAAAAGTCATGGATTGTTGGTTAGTTGCAACACAGCAAAAGTTCAATTATCACGCAATGATAAAAGGGACTGTCCAGTCAAGGTTGTATAAACATATCTATATTATTATTATTATTATTATTATTATTATTATTATTATTATTATTATTATTATTATTAGTATTAATATTAGTATTATTATTATTATTATTATTATTACACAGACAGTTCTAGCATATTACACAATGCAACCCAACCCATAAGGAATGGAGAGGACAGGCAGTGTAAAAGAAAGAAAAGGGATGAACTCTGGATACTGACAGTAGGGTAGTCGCTATAGCAATTAATCTCAATACTTCAAGGATATTTGGTTTCAACACAAAGGGAGCAATGGGTCATAAAATTTCACTAGGGGCCTTTGGAGAAGGACCGGACTAAGGGTACAGAACCTTGTACTGTAGGAGGCTTTGGTGTTCAACAGGGTTAAGTCCGTTTGATGGTGCTTTGCAGCATCTACAACAGAGTTCAAGATGGGAGACAGCTGCAGGAATCAAGTGGCAGGCACTTTGACAAGCAAAGCTGGACAAATGGCTGCAGGCTGGCCTACAAAGCGGTTCAGGGTCAGGAATCAGCTCAGTGCTGGTCAGCGGTTCTGAAGCACTGGTCGAGGCGTCTCGGATGGCCTTAGCCACTATGGCGTAACAACAGTCAGCTGTGCAGTCGGTTGCAGCTCGAGGGGCTCGACTGGTTCAAAAATGTCCTTTAAGGCGGATGTCGGCAGATGCTGTCGATGCACTCCTTCTAGCTTCGTCACTGGGCTTGTGTCTTCCTTTAAGGCGGACGACCCAAAGCTGAGTAGGGTGTTGCTGCTAGCTGCTTTATCATTGGTTTGATTCAGAAACTCACTGGCGCTTCCGACCTAGGAAGCTTGCTGCAGAGCCTTGCAGGACACGCTGTTTGCTGGCTGGGTCCCAGTTCTGGAGGTGCTGGAGGGTCCTCTGGGTTCAGCATTTCCCTGTGTTCCCAGGTAGATGTTTAGGGGAGGGATCTTGCTTCCCTCTTGGAGGTGCTGGCAAACCCTCACTGGCGTAGAATGTAAGGCAGGGTCCAATGCAGAGTTCTTCTTATTACTCCTTGCAAAGTCTTCCGATGATCTGCCAAAATAAGGGCTCAGCACCATTTTAAAGCTGAATGAACCACAGGGATTGGTGTAGGCAAAGCCCACCTTAATGAACCAATCCTGGGTCCCCACCAACAATCTCCTGTATGCGTGAGTTCATAACCAGAGTGCTTTGCAACAGAAAAAGTAAAAGGGTGAAAACATGTACTACTAAGTCCCCCCCATCTTCCTGTCTGTTGTGAATCAAAGGGTCTCTATGGTTAATGGTGCTCTCTGTGGTTCCTGATAAAAGCAGCAGGTCTCCATTGAAGCTGCACAAAGATCAGATTTCCTGTCTCCGTCAAACCACATATGCGTGCCTTCTGAATGGGGGTCGCCCTGCGGGTATGACTACTATAAACATGCAGTCCCAGACAAACCATTTCACTGTAAATCGATGCTGAGGGAGGGAGTTGGCACCAGGTTCACACAGTGCAAATGAAAGGGTGTTGGGGTTTCCTGTCTCCTTTGTCAGCCTCTGCAGCCAGGCCCCATGTGGGCCTGTTTGAATTCATCTCTGATTATTATGCATATGAGGCCACCATCTATATTGCTCAACAAAATTACAGAGTAGATCCATGAAGCCTTCTTTAGTTAATTAGGATGGCCATGGCAGGGGGATGGTTTGGCCCTCCCCCTTCTGAGATGACAAGGTCTGCTCCTGGCTGTCATATCTCAGCTAAGACAGGGGGGCTGGGCCTGTAGTCCACCCAGAATACACAGGTATGTGTGTATGCCCTGCGGTGAGCATATGAAAATGTGTGTGGATTAGCTCAACACATTTTCCAGAGGCTGATCTACCACCATTCGATTTCATTTAAAAGTTCAAAAAAGCCCATGCGAGTCCACACCAACCGTGCAGATGGTCGAATTCCTTACACCGGCGTCTCCAGTAATGCTGGGATATCTGGTAGCGGAGACGATACTGTAGTTCCTCGGTATCCCACCGGAATTACATACTAGGGAACTCATAATGAGCCCCAATGTCTTCACACTGTGACAATCGGATCTTGTCTTTGAACGTGGTGCGTCTGTGCATAATGCAGCTTGTGGCGTGTGCACACAGAATCAGCTTCACTCATAGCGCACACATCTGGTTACCAGACGATCAGTGACAAACTTAGATTTTTTGCTTTGGCTCACAGGCAACACCCAAAGAACCTTAAGTGAGGCAAAACTATTGGCGTGATAGAGTAACTCAAGAGGTGGAGATGAGATGCAAAGAGATACATTCAACCTGTGCATGTTCCTATGTTCGCCACCCACCCATTTCATGCCCATTGCCACTCAAAGGTCCATGTGCACTCCCTCAGACCCATCCCATTCAAACCATGGATGATTTTCAACAGCATTCTTTGTGCTTTTTTTACAATTATTTTCAAACTGTGCCCTGTTCAACCCACGGTTTGATTAATTGAAATTAAACATAGCACGCAACAGCATACACAGACCCGCCTTCTCTAGTGCACCACATCTTGCTTTCCTTGTACAGTGGCTGATTGCCACCGTGATCATTCTCAGCCTCCAGGGAGCAGTGCTGTTGAGGTACGAGCAGAGGAAAGGGGGGAAGTGCTTATCTGATAGTTGCTATTGGGGGATTCAGAACAACATCGGCCACCAGAGCACATTCCCTACCCACAACCTTGAAACACACTTTAGGGAGGGAATAAACATCCCAAGGAATTCCACCTGTGCACACATTGAGAGTCTGGAACCATGAAAGAAATACATTTTGGGAAATTAGGAGCCCTACTCTGAGCAGCACAGCCCAAGCCTCACAGCTGAATTCAGAATTGTTCCTAATCTTGTCTCGGGAGGATAGCTCAGGGGCAACGTGCTCACCTTGGAAGCAAGACAACACGGAGCACCACAGGTTCGATCCTGGGTCCGCACTAAGAAACCTCTGAGTATTAAGCATGTTATAAATAACCTATCATATCAATGAGTACATGTGAATCATGGTGGGTAGACGTTTTACTGTTGGTGTGAGTGTTGTGCCAAATGAGGTCAGGATCAGGCCTAGTGTTCATTATGTGTTCATAAGAAATACATACTGTCATCCCTTCTACACACATACTTGTCAAATATAAAGATGTGTGGTCATTCTTATGTTCCCGTATTGCTCTTTGATTGTATGCAAAGCAGCCAGAAAGCCCACATTGCTGATGTATGACCCCCTCTACTTTCTCAAGAGATGTATCTGCAGAATTAGGGTGATTTATGAACAGAATGAATTGTTTATATACTGAGTAAGTGATTTATTTTCAGACAGCAATTTATTTACAAACCAAGCCAGAGAGAGATGTATTTACGATATGCAGACTGGATTCAAACAAGACAACCAGAAGCCACGCTGAGTGTCAAAAGAGACATGTCTACAGGTTCTCATGCTATGTTGTTTGGTGTAGGCGGCCGTTGCCTGAGCCCCCTGAGCACCATTAGTGCACACCAGGCCACGCCCATTACCTAGGTAGACACCCTTGAGAAAGCCCCTCTTGATTTCTTATTCCACTTTAAAGCACTGGACCTTTAGAATTCAGAATCTCAACATATATTTCTGTGTTGATCCCAGAGTTGAGTGGGGGAATAAGTGAAAACAAGCAATATCCACAACAGCTAGTTTCTCTCTTAAAAGACAGATAACGGAAGCAAATGCAGAGGGACTCTTCCCCAGTAAATCTCACGTGGAAACCCACACACAGGAGCAAGTCTGGGATGGGAGCTATTATTGTAAGTTGTGGAAACCATGGTTGGGAACAGGGTCATTGGTGGTTAGCGAATGTATTCCATGCCCAGGAAAAGGTTGACCTCGGTGGCGTGTCACCGGTTTTAGCCAAGCGCTCTGCAGTCCTTTCTGAAATTACTTTACCAGGGAGGTTGTGAGCAAGGGGTGCATGGTTATGTTTATTGGGTAACTCCATGCCATGCGAAATGCCATGCTCCAGTCCTGGGCTTTCATTTTTCTCTCGTTTTTATTCTGGGACTTGTAGTCTTGGGCCACTTCAATTGAACACAATTAACGTAAATAAAGCAAAAGTAAAACTAAAGCCCAGGATCTCCACAGTAACATGGCAACACCTTATGCATCAGATGAACATGTTATGAGCTAAGGCAGAGTGGTTGGAAACGTGTTGATCAAGTAAAGTGTAACGTATGACATTCAGAGCGTAGGCTTGAACACTGCCCCACCACTTCCCTTGCATTTATGTAACGTCAGCTTTTGTGTATGAGGGGTTGGTTGTAGGAGAGGTGATTTTTACTAAACTTTTTTTTTTCATGGCTAAGTAAAATTAAAAAGACACGTGATCCGCGTTACTGAAGTAGTGGCCTATAAGACATGGTCACGTTTTTGTATCAGACATAAAACAGAGAAAATTATATTTAAAAAGATGTGATACACACAATAAAAATATTCAGCAGTCACAACTTTGAATAAAATAAAATATTTCACTATACAAACAAAATCAAATCAATATAGGTCAATGCAGGTTTCAATCTATGATGATATAATAATACATTTTATTTAATTATTCCAGTGCCAAGATGTCAATATACTCATCTGTTTCAAGAATCAGAAAATCGAACCAAGTATTCAGTGTACTATTTCCCATCAGAGTATTACAAAACAAATAATCATTCCAAATGTATGAAACTGATAATGTGAGTCTAAACATGAGCTGATAGTGCCCTCATCTGGGCAAGAGCAGTATTGTCACCTATATTTTCATGTACTTTTAGTGTTATAGGAAATGAGATTGGTAAATCCAGCGAGAGAGAATATTTGGGACGTTGCGCGGTTTATACGACTAAATTTGTCAGCCCCTCAGAAAGGCCTGAATATGGGGCTGCATAAAACTGTTAAGACCACCAAACAAATCTCTGATTAGGGTCTGAGCCAAGACTGCCTATTTCTCAATAATTCCTATGAATATTTCTCTCACAGAGAAACTTAAGGGCACGCAGAGAGCACACAGATACGATGACACATCTTGTGGCAAATCAAATGCATATTAACCTTCTCGTTTCAGAAGTTCAATACCTTTCCTAGCAGATTCCATTTGCAAATGAATATATCTGTCGAGTGAGGTTGTGTGAAAATGCTCTTTTCGAATGAATGCCAATTAATAGCGAGGCAGTGTCATGTATCCTCATTCAAAGGAACCTCGAAACCTCGCTCGGGATTTAAATGTTTTAATTAGAATCAACAATAACTCATCTATCTGCCTTCACTGCGATGACAACCTGAGATTTATTAATCAGCGCTGTATTATTGTCGTGAATGGTCTGACGGGAGCTCGCTGACAGGGTGCGGAGCCTTCAAAACAAAGCAAGGAGCTCATATGAGTGACAGATATCCCGGTGCGCCCTCAATGAGGAACAGATAAGTGTAGTAGCATGAGAAAGCAGATGTGTGCAGCAACACGCACCGCTGCAGACATATGAAGTAACAACAAGCAACGAATAGACTTGCACCTATGTAACATAGCCTAACAATTAACGTATGAGGCAACATGTCACTCAAAAGCTGTATACAGCAACAACGTGTGACAAACCGACGGATGCATGCAGTCAAGGTAGGTAACACAGAGGGTGTGTGAACTGAAGATGGCAGGTCTACAGAGATGAGTAGTGGTTTCTAAACTCCTTCTCAGCCCCACACTACTAGTAAAGCAGCAGCAATTCCAGCCATGAAGGTGAAACAGACGCAACATGAATGGTACACCTCCTTTGCCGGCTTAGGGTAGAATTGGCCAAGCAGAGGCAACACTATTCAAGAGGATGTGAGCCAGCTGGAAAGCATCCAGAACAACATTATTACTGTAAGTACCAAAATAAAAGAAATGTCCAATCAGGATTCCTTAATAAAAAGACTTTAATCAAACTAAACGGACACACAATTAAAAACACTAACATTCTATCCTGCAAGGATATACGCAGCAAATGCTGACTTTGGGAGAACATGGCATTCTGGGTATTGAAGAACAAGAGTCAACAGGTAAACAGTCTTACAGAAAAAAGTCAGACTAGTTCAAGAATGGTTCCTAGTGATAGTTTCGACATGCAAACTTCCGAATGGCAAAAGTTCCGATACAAAGGTGCAGGAAAAAAAAGTTTTTATTTTTTTTATTTTTTTTGGGGGGGGGTCCCCCTACCCCCTGTTTTTTTTAAACACCTATTTTACAAAACGAAATTAAAAAAAACCCTTTACTATAAAAATAAAAAAACATTTGAAACTTTTTACTTTTTTCCGACACTTTTATGTCGGAACTTTTGACATTCGAAACTATTGCTTTGAAACTTTGACTGGACATCTTCAAGAATATGCCTTTAAGGTATACAACGGGGTCTTAAATGACACTAAGGTCCACAATGCACTCCTTTTGACTTCTTTCAGGAGTTTGACAGCATCAAGCCACGGTTCTGGCTGCTTTCCCGTGCATCTAATCCGGTTTGAGATGTCAAGCTGGGTCATCAATGCAATTCAAAAAGCAGCAACGTCACATGGTTCAAAGAAACTTGTGAAAGGCGGACGATGTCTGAAGCAGCGTGGTTCCAAGGCTCCACAAGTCTGAACGCGGGATGGCATCCATGTACTTCATCAGTGAGCTGGCCCAACTGTTTCCAGTGATGCAATGCTGTTTGATTAGCGGCAATGACACAAGTCTTGAAGAAGCTTGGGACATGTAGGCGATGTTCAGATAAGCGTGACTCGAATGGCGCTCAAAATGTTTGAAAGTGTCGAGTGTCAAAGGCAGACTCTGTTGGGTCTTTGCAGTGGCTTGAAGGCATCCAAAGTGCTCATACCTTTCCAGCAACATCTTGCAAGAAGCTTTAAGAAGGTGGTTCAATGAAGACAATTCAAAGAAGAGTCAAGTAAAGGGGGATCTCACCCCCTTATCTAATCATGTTGTCACAGTAGATTGGTTCATTCCAACCCTTCTGTAAGGGTCTAATGCTTGTTGTTTTGACACGAGTTATTGCTTGTAATGCCAGCTCCCAGAGAACCTTGTCTGCAGGAAGTTAAGGGGGTGGGTGGGTCTCAGTAAGAAAGTGGGACCTGAGCATATTCAAGATCGCTGCACCCTTTTCCTGTTTACAAGTCCTCTCCCATGCTACACTACACTCCCTCCACCCCTCCCTGCCTGAGATTTTAAAAAAACAAGTAATGAGCTCCCTGCTGTGACTTCCCCACTGTACTGCAGGGGTCCCTTAGTTGCTCCTAGCACTCGCCACACCCCTGGAGGAGGTATTGCCTGCTCGCTCGCAAAGGTGCTAAGCCCTCCCAGCAAATAACAGAGACTTTCCTGGGCCAGGCCCAACATCTGGCGTGGGTCAATTCTCCAGGCCCACGTGAACACACAAATGGTCCTGTAGCCTGTCCATCAGTGCAGACCAAGTGTAAATAATAACATGATATCGGAAAGGGTTTTTGAAGTTTTAACTATATCTCACCATATGCCACAATGTCAAACTATAGTTGTATATGGATGTGTATTCACTTTGTATTATGGGCGCTCATGCAAAAGGGAGTGCATGGCTGTTGAAATGAATGGGATTCCAGCAGGCTGTTCCAGGAATACTCATGCCACTCTGTAGCTGCCATGTTGCCAAAACACATTGCCGCTGCCCAGCAAAGTACACATGCGTGAACTGTATGTTTAATCAAAGAGCCTTTGGGGGGCGGGCGCAAGGGTCTAACTAGCAACGCTCACTTTCTGTGGGCGATCTCACAATTATTTGCATAGCAACAGTAAAAAAATAAATCAGGATAGCACGCTCTCACAGGTGCCACTCAAACACAAGATGCAACTTGTAGCACATCGGACATGTGAAGTAACACTGTGTAGCACGAAGATGTCTAAAGCAATATATAATGCAACAGAAGTAGCAACATGTGCAACTGGGGATATGCAAAGCGCTGATGTGCAAAGGAACAGGCACAACAAGTAACAAGTAAACCCAATAGATGTGTGAAGGAACATGCATCACTACACATACATCATGTAGCACAGCATGTAAAGGCAGATGTGTGAACAAACATTGTGCAACAGCCGACTTAACTGTTAACATCAGACAGTGCCTATCTGTTACCGGATAACATACACATCTGCGGCGACATGCAGTTGCTTCTCACATCTGTTGTTATCTGCTGTTGCATACATTTACCATTTGCATTTTGTTACTTTGCAGTTCTTCTGTTTTCATTTTACTTCAAAGATGTGCCTTTACATCTTACATTGCACATCTGCTGTGTTGCATGTTGCTGCTTCACGCATCTATATAGTGTGATATGCTAAAAAGTCACACTTTGTTTTGCTTCGGGTTCATCAACCATATGTCGTGTTAAACACAGCTGTATCAGACAAGAATAATATTTAGTTATTTCACATTTCTGTTTATTTTCCCCATTCTTAGTTCATGGGTCTGTTTTGTCACACATCCCTTCAGGCGTTTGCTAGTTGCATGTTACAATGAAAGGGTTTTTTGGGGCAGTGTAGGAGATGCTGGCCGTTTAAGGAGACTTGGGGACCAGGCTCGCCAGATGTGTTGGACTACAGCTCACACCAACCCTGGCCAGCATAGCCAATGGTGAAGGACCATAGGAGTCATAGCCCACACCATACGGAGAGCCACAGGCTGAAGGGCCCTGGTGTAGGGCATACTGAATGCCTGTGCAAGGGAGACTGGAGTGCAGTGTATGGGACAATGGAGTGCAGTGCAAGGAAACTTGGAAACCATGGTAAGAGGACCGAGGCTCGTGCAAGGGAAGTGGTGGGGCAGTGTTAATGATACTGGAGGCCTGTGAAAATGAGATGGCAAGGGAGGCTTCCGTGCAGTGTGGGGGATATTGAAGACCCCTGCAAGGGAGGCAGTAGGGCAGTGTAAGGGATATTGAAGACCTCTGCAAGGGAGGCAGTAGGGCAGTGTAGGGGATACTGGCATCCAGTGTAAGGAGGCTTGGTAACCACAATAGAGGGGTGTAGGTTGAGGGTTATAGAGCAGTGGAGGGGACACTGTCATCCTATGCAACAGAGGCTGCAGGCAGTATAGTGGACACTGAAGGCCTGTGTATGGGAGGCAAAAGGTAAGGGTAGAGGACTCGGTAGACCTGTGTGGGGCAGGTTAGAGGTCAGTGTAAGATTTTTCCACCTCTGAAGGCAACTTTTTCGAAACCTGTGATTCAGCCATTGCCAAGTCCTGGACAATAACAGCGAGTGCTCTGTCAAGGCCCCCGACTGCTCGGCCTACTCTCTTGTTGGTAGCCTGAGGATCTGAAGGGCCACTAAGGCTTAGGAATCGGTAAGGAAGCCTTTCCCTTGGTTTCCTCCAACCCCTGATGTTACTGGCTGCCAGAATGATGTCTTCCATGAGGCTATCTGCCCTACTTAATGCCCCGCTTTGTTTGTGTCTGCTCTGAGTTCACGACCCCGTGGGTGACCGGAAGACTACATGCCTCTGAGACCCCATTTTCCGGGTCTGTGCTTTCATTGCATAGCCCATGGATTCTGGGAGATGGAGCCTTGGTTAACATCCATTGATCCCATTGGAATTAACCACTGCTAGAAATGTTTTGTAAAAGTAAGCCCAAGCTTCCAAACGTGGTGTCCTTGTGACATGGAGCCATTGGGTTACTCCTGCTGGCGTCGCACACCATTCTATTGGGACCCCCTACGACGGCCTCGGTGTACCCTTTCTTCTGTACCTTTGCAGGACACTGGCGTCATCTCCCCAGACACCCCCGGAAGTAGTCCAAGCAAACCCTGAGTAACTGCGAGGAGGCCTCGGTTGCAAAGCTCGTTTAAAGCTTTCACAAACACATTGCTATTGTCAGTTGGCGCCTCCAAATCAGCCATGAACAGCAGAGCCGCACGGTTACGCATCAGAGGCGTAGACAGTGTAGGGCCTGAGGGGCAAGGCCCACCCAAAATCTGTAAATGCCCACTCAGCAGTGCTGTGTGGGCATTTACAGATATTTTTGCCAGTGCAGTGGCCCCAACTACATTAGGCCTCATTTGCTAGACAATCCTGGCTACGCCTCTGTTACGCATCTCCCCCTCTGAGGAAGCAAATACCGCCTGCATTTTAATCTGCACGCTCATTGCGTATTAGATGCCACTTGCAAACTGCACCCTCGCTTTGGCGTCTTCCTCAGGAACAGAAATGGTCGGTCCTTATTTCTTCGAACAGCTTGTGGTGTTGCCGCGGCAGGGCGGGAGGTCAACCGAGGACGTCTTTCGAAATTCTGGTCTTTCCCAGAGAGTGTCAATCTCCTTTGTTCAGAAGTAGGGCAGCTCAATTGCCCTTTGAATGAATTCGATATTTTCACTTTGTCAGGCAGTTAATTACTTTAAAGTCTAATTAGTTGTTCATTACATTTCTGATTGCATTATTAGATCATAATTACTGCTGTCTCAGGACAGCTTTGAAAAGAGAAGTTTTTTAATGATAAATGCAGATATTTCTACCAATAGTTCTTGACTGGAGCCGTTACTTTGGAGCGCCCGCCCTGAGTTGGAGCAAGTTCCCCGGAGATATATGTGAGGCGCAAACAAAATGCAACTGCAGCAAAAAACAAGGTTCCCATCATTGCTTGAATGTTATTATAACAACCCATTAGGGCTGATTCAGTCTGCGTGCGAAACCCTGTTCGTCGATTAATGGAATGGACTGCGCAGCACTTTTCCCTAACTTGTGTGGACTTCACGCAGGCTCGGCACGTCTCTGTGAGCGGTCGAGTGCCTTGCGTGAGACATCACACAGAGCGTGGTTGAGGCATGCGCAGAGGGCGGAGTAGGCGGCGGAACTCTGAAAATGAGGAGGAAGAAGGGAAAAAGTGGGTGTTACGATGGACGCGCCGCAGGCAGTCCACAGTACGCCCACAAATGCGCACGTCAAAGGGTATTTATGAATTTGGCCAAGCAACATCCCACCTGCAAAATGCCTGCACACATCCCTCCATCTCTAAACCACACAAAGGCAGGCATAAGTACACTTGCACATAGCAATCTTAGCACAGAAGTGGGTTTGCATGTCAGATTCAGGGGTGCATGTATACAGCCATTGATCCAATCAAACGTAGGTGTGCGCTTGCGCAGTGTAGTGTGGAGCAGGAATGGTTTACAGGGGTTGACACGCAGAATTCCCAAGTGTTAACCGAGTTATGAAACATCATACACATGTTGTCGGTATACCGGTAGCACGTACATTGGATCTCTCGTAGGGTCCTCGAGATGCACACCCACTTGCGGGGGACCCCATGCACTGTATGAAGGGTGCATTTATTCACACTGAAGGATGCATGCAAAGGTAGTGGTTCTGGCTGTTTTTGCTTTGCATGGGGGCGTGTTGGGGGCATTCTGTCCGCGACTTGCGTAGAAGGTTACTTTGCACACTAAATACCATGAATACGCGGGGCTTGCATTTTTTTCATTCTGTACGTCAACTCACACAGTGTCGTTCTCAGCGTGTGGCCCTTGTGGGATAAATGTGCACTTTTCCATGAATCGTGCTGAAAGCGCGCCTTTGAGCATGTTTTAGGTCAGATTCAGAACCTCAGCTGCTTCACACAGGGGTCAACAATCAGATCGAACTGATGCCAAAATAGACCCAGTTCATCAGGCCAGCCAAGAAGCTGTTGGTGACACCTAACAGATCACACGGAAGGATTTATTTTGTTATTATTAGGTATATTTGGTTTATTTAAACCTTTATGCAATCCATAACATAATAATACACCCAGAGATTAAAAGTCTGTTCCCAAACAATCAAATTAAATAATTACATTGACTTCAGAATATCACTTTGTAACTTAAATGTCCCTTTTGTTTGATGCTTACACTAAAAAAAAGTAGCTAGCAAGACCTGAAACCTTTACTATTCATAGAGCATCTCAACAATGACTGATCTCTCCACTCAGCCCTAGTTCTACACCTCTGGCGCTCTCCTGCTCCCCCTTTCAGGCACAGTTCCTCTTCTGCCACCTTGACTCATACGTGCAGGCTCCTGGGTGTGTCTACTATGTATAGCGCTCTGTGCCTCCACAGTCACGATTGCCCTTTATTAATCCCATACATACATGGAACAATATGCGCTCCTTTATTCTGCGTGAGCCAAGTCTATGTATGCCAAATGCTTATCCCAATACAGCTAATTAGTGAAGTGTCATGCAAAACACAGAAAGAGCTGTTCCCACCAGGAATGATTGTGAAAATGCTATCACTCAAATTTCTTGATTTTGTTGTTTGCTGTATACATCATTGGTAGACTAGCAATAATGCTCTCTAAATCTCAACCTGAGACTGGCTGTAATGCAAATCACAGTTATTTCTGGACTTGCTTGACACAATTTAAGAAGTCAAACAAATCAGCAAAGAATATGAAGTGAAGAACTAATCATTAAACATTTGTTTGACACAATATGACAAGTAAAACCATATGACATAAATCTACGATGTACAAATGCGAAATAAATCACAGACTAACATAATACACAAGAAAAGAAATACAATAAAAATAAAACATCAACGAATGAGTCATTCAAAACTGCGCATAACAAAACGAAATGACATGCAGGTCAATAACTACCCTGGTATAAATAACACCGGTCTCCTACTCTTAGTTGATGGGGGTGGTGTTTGGGGGGCAAAAATCACTGAGATATAAGTAACAAGGGATCAACATCAACGAGGGTCAATCGGAGACCGGAATTAGTGAAGTATCGCCAATTCTTTGTAATATCATCCCCAACTTGGTCAGCTGCCAATTCCAGGATTTGTCCTCGCCCCACCCCTCAGAATGCCCATCCAAATGCATCCAAATTTACTGCACACGTGGCTCTTACGCAAAACGCAAAATCATTCATAATCTTATATTTAAATGAAAGAGTGACTTTATACTTTTGGTACCGGATGGTCATCAAAGTTTATCTTCTGAATTATCTTTACGTCAGGCCTGGAGTACCTCATTGGCAGTTAGTCTTGTGTGGCTGAATTTCATCAAAATCATCTTAGTGTCTGCAAAAAGGCAGCAAAACTATAAAACGAGTGCTCCTAGGTTACTTGGGAAATACTCGAAGGCGTGTAGCAAACATTATGGTCCTCTCAAGTACTCATCATTAGCAGAGAAATCCCTAGCTATTAATGATGACTTAATATTTTATATTGTTGAAGACTTTCAGTCCACATTTTGCACTTGTTTGTACTTAAGTCTTCAAGTAAACCCGGACAATTCAAGTACTTCTAATAGCTCAACTCTTGGCTTCCAAAACCTTTGATATACTTCTAAAAATCTAATAGCTCATTCACATGTTAATACAATTAAATCAGTTGCCACCCATGGCCATTGTTACTAATTATTTAGAATAATTGGTATTCTTGATCTTCACTAAGATGGCCGATGATGGGGGGCCCAAGTCGCTTTAAACCTACTCAGTAGGCGTAGCCTCTTATAGGCCAGAGTGCCTCCCATCTAAATATTCTTTAACCACATTAAGCTTCCGGAATCCAGATCTCAATCAAAAGCTTTTAGAAACTAAATTGACCTTATATTCCTCTAGTAGGGGTCTTAGTGAGAACCCATCATGTCGGTAGTGAAATTGCCATAATGGTGCTTGCACAATCTAATTTATCATTAATTAATAAGACAAAGGATTTTAAGGTCTTAACCATCTCTATATGTTTGGGTTTAAATACAATGTTATGGCACTTGATTTCTATTCTTTCTGAAATACAATATTTTAGTTTTGTCAAGAGTCAATTAAAGGGGATGTCTGTAGGAAAACTTCTCAATCAAATCTAGCGCGTTTTGCAGGCTAATAAGTGTTGTATCATTTAGGACTGCAGTGTCCATGTACACCAGCTGATATGTGCCCGCTGACCCCTTTTATTCAGCAGGAAACAGTCCAATTAGCTGAATGTTGACAAATGCATCACCAATATGGAAATGAAACCATAAGGGGGTAATACAGGGATCTGTATTACCCCCTTATGGTTTGACTCTAATATTCCTATTAATATCTTTTGGCATTGTGCCTGATTCACTTATGTACATCCTCACCAAGGCATTGCCATGCACTATATTAAAAAGGTCAGGATTAACACAACAGTAGGCAGCTGATTCCATATGTGTGTCCTACACACACACAATCAAACCATGCTAAATATCGCAGAAAGCAGTGTACATGGGGTGAGTATTTTTTCCAGTGCTTAATGTACAATCATGGTAAGAGCAAGATGTTAATATAACCTTATAGACCAAGGGAGGGATCATTATCGCAGGATAATGACCCGCTCTGAAGTTAAGTTGAGGAATGGAATTTTTAAGGCTACTCGCAAGAAAGGTATTGAAGTTGTGGGCTTGTAAAACATGTCCATTTAATAATAAATAAAGTACACAAAATGTGTTAGTAAATTAAATGTGGTTTCATTTTGTAACAATTAAAAAACTAGGTTGAGTTGATAAGGTAGGCATTCTAATTGTAAACTTGGTTGAACTGGAATAGTTTTAGCATAAGCAGGCTTTAGGTGTAATGTCAAGGTGAACAGTATTTCTTTTCAAAAGTGAAAGCATGTTTTCCATGTTTTATTTTTGACTTTGTTAAATTAAGTTTGCAAGTTTTGTTCAGCAGAATATTGTAAGGAAATTGCATTGCGGTTTCTTGAATGCAGGGACATGTTTTCTGCTGTTTCCCTGGCTGCTTCTGAAGTCCGAATGGCTGGAATGCAGTCAATACCATTAGTTATTGACCGCATTCCCAACAGTCTGTTTGGCTCAGGGCAGGTCAATAATGACTTAATTGTGCTAATACTGGCTGACATACCACGTCAAATTTCATTTGGCACACTTACAAGACACCCTGTTCATCCACCATCTAAATTAATTCATTTAGAAGATCTGTTGCTGCAGCATCCTGGATACAATTAACTTATATTCACGGTGCAGTCCAATTCCTTCTTTTCTTTTCTTGTCTATAAATATGTATTAATATGCCATTGCCACCGTTTTTTCAAATTGTGTCTGTGCTGTATTTGTCAACAATCTATCATAGTTCTCGGTCTATCATAGTTTCAGATTCCTATGGTCTCAGGTAGGTCATTGACAAGCGAGGCACCATAAAACATGTTCTGGATGGAAGCCTCCGAAGAAGACTGGTCTGCCTGATTACCATGTGGACTACGTGCTCGTGTTGCCCTCCTTGATTTTTTGTCAAGTCCCCCTACTATCATTATTGGTAATTATTTGAGACATTTCTTGCCGTGTTGGGCAATTCTCAATGTTCTTATAATATTGTTCACATTTGTGATGCTTTTGTTTAATAACCTGCAATGGTGCTGGCCAATTTGTTGCTATTAGATGGACTGATTTAACATAATTTGTTTCCGATTACCCCCTCTTGCTTTTCCAGGTTATTGCTTTCCCCTCCCTTGTTGAAGTCTGTATCAACGAAGATAGAGTGTCAACCATATCCTCATAAGATATTAATTGGTCTAGCCCCACCTTACTACCTTCCTCAAAGTCATCATATAGCTGTTCCAAGTAACCTCCATTCAATATTCTTTTGATTATAAATACACCCATTTTTTGCTGTGTCAGAAACCCCTTGATCTCTTATGCTCATCATCATTAACATTGCACAGCCTGTGAGATGAGATACAAGTATTCCACTAAAGCGACGCACACTACGCACACTCGGCACAGGGCCTGGCTCCGGGCCATGTTCACGCTCGGTAACAAGCCCTGAGGAAGTATGATCCAGTGAAACATGTGTTGGCTTGACTCACATTAAGCCAACACACCTTCTATGAGTAACAACACCACGCTCGTATCACACCAACCCAAAGAAGAGTACAGTTTTGAAGACTAGAAACATAGACTTTTAATCAAACAATTGCGATAGCAAGCTCTATCGTTGTTTACCATCATCCAGGGCAACGGGGGCAGTAATTCTAATCGCAGTCCCCAATTATATTTATATGTAGATTTGCAGCTGCCAAGTCTGATTGGAAGTTGGGCAGCTCCCCCATACAAAACAAAATCCTTAAGCATCATTTAACCAAGGTGCGGTAAGAGGCATCATTATCTCAAAAAAGCTATGCCACCAAGATGGATCACTCCAGGTGGCTAACACCACTGGACTGCCAGCCATAATGCCCTTGACATTAGTTCGCAATCCAAGCTCAAAGACAACAAAGATGCCAACCACCCCCATGTTATGTCTGTCCGCGGAGGCCAGTTATAGAGTTTCAGTTAAGAGCACTTTGCATTCTGGGACTCGTAGGTTATCGTTTCTCTTTTTATGTGTGGCCGAACAAGCCCCAGCATACTAAGTGTGGTTGGCTAACACATGCCAATGGCCCACTTGGCAGCTACGGGGAAGGGTAACTCTAACTATCGGTATAATTGGTTTCCTAGGCTTCTGCCACAGAAGATACACATGAGTTTCCACACATCCTCCCGAGTGACCACTGAACTCAGAGAGCAACTGAGTTCCAGACGAATTTAGGAATTTAGCAACACCACCCCCTACAGGCTGTGTAAAATATGCCACTATGGCTCCCCCAACAAAACTAGTGAATTCTGCCACTCTGGTGTGCTAATGGCGATACCTTCCTTGGTGTCTAGCTGAACCAGCCAGTAAATGCTCTTAGCCCTAACACCTACTGTGCACAGGCTGTTACCTCAGACTGGCTGGCCATTACTGCAGCCTGTCATTTTGGGGTCCAAACACTCGTACTGCCACCCTCCTCCCCCATCATTACATTGCTCTTGTTGCAGCTTAAATGCACCTCCACTGTACATGTGTTGTGTCTTGGGGAGGAGACGGAGGCGGCAAGAACAGGTGAACACCCAACCCTCTGGGCTCTGTTCCTTCACATATCATCATCCCTCCCAGCAAGTGGTGGTGTCACCGGGGGATACCCATGCTGAGGGGTGCCTATGCCGCCACATTTGAATGCTGCGATGGAGCCAGCTAGAGTCCAAATGTATGCTGGCCAAACAGCTTGGGGGAGCCAGTACTCTGGTGCGTGCCGTTGTCACCCATTACAGTCAACCAGGTTGTAAGAGATCAGCATTGCATGTATTAGAAGGTTGGCAGTGGGGCAGCCAATCAGATTCCTCAGAAGGCAGTCATAACTACTAGTGTAGGATGTCTACAATGACTCCAGCAAGGTCCCAAGCAGTGAGGAAGAGCAGAGAAGGAACTGCTGCCACAGTGAGGAGAAGAAGAGTGGGGGGTATGGCGTCACCACACACACTCATGGGCTAATGCCGTTATTGACTTTAGTGACAGACAATGGGCTTTTTATTGAACCTTGCCTTATTTGCCCCTTATATGTGGTTTGTGCCAACAATGGATAAGTGGGCATCTAAGTGCCAGGTTAGATCAGCACTTCCATGTCATTGGTGAGTGGCGCAGCCAATCAGATCACCAATACTTCTGTTTGCCTCTACTTTCACAGGATTGTACTGGAGTCACCCTCAAAAGACGTCCTATTCAAAGCACTGCCAATGCACGGGGGTGTAGAGGGCGACTGACGAAGGATGGGCGCAGAGGAGAGCGCAGGACCAAGAACATACGCACAAGCTAATGGGATTACTGATATTTGAGCCACTCGAAAGCATTAGTTACTGTGTCTTACACTCCTTATAATCCACTAGACTGCACGTGAACCCATAACTCAGTTGAGGACAAATAACTAACGTTACTACAAAGGGACATCAGAGTATGTATGAATAAATCTACAGCATCAAAACACCCTAAAATATATCCACCAGAAAAAAGACACTCTCAAAAATGATACAGAACCCAGCCTGATTCAGCGGGGCATCACGATCATGAGTCGCCCCCACATTGTCCCTACAGCTTTGATGCCGGCAAGTGCCAGTAAGTTAATAACGCATGACGTCTAGGCTACCATATTTGCGATCACAAATTATTTCCCCACCACTAATAGTTCCAGATTGCCGGTAGATGAACCACATTTGTGTGGAGGGCAGTCCGATGGCTGTTGAGGCACCATACCTGCCTACATTTGAAAATCAAAATTCCTGAGATGTATGCCCCACCCACAGCCACACAAGACCCCGCCCATGTGCACATGGCTCTGCCCACACGCCCCACCCACCTGTCAAATTTCAGCTAAGAGACATTATTGAATGTATTACCT
This sequence comes from Ambystoma mexicanum, assembly GCF_040938575.1. NCBI lineage: Eukaryota > Metazoa > Chordata > Amphibia > Caudata > Ambystomatidae > Ambystoma > Ambystoma mexicanum. The sequence goes on along the minus strand of NC_090925.1, from coordinate 243,685,957 downwards.
TAAAGTTGCGTCTACAGTTATCAAGAGATAGTATTGAAATCAGGCAGAGACACAATAGGGTTAGGCATTCTTGTTTATTCAGATGTAGTTGTTGCCTACAGCGTTCAGATATATTGTTAGCTTCACAGTGTATATCTGACTTGTGGTACTTTATGAGTCCATTTGTTTAGGTCCTTAGATGTCCTTATTGGGTTTTCATTCTCATGAGTCCATATATGTAGGTCTTGATGTCCTTGTTGGATTTTTGATTGCAATTCAGATATATTGTTGATTTCACAATAGATAACTGATTGTAGTGCTCTTATAAATCAAGGTCTTTTTGGTTTCCTCATTACAATTTGGTCCTTTGGGTATCTTGAAAAACAATTGTAATTTTACTTCTGTGAGTTTCCTCTGAATTTGTTATCCCTCTTTTTTTATATTGTCTTTGATTTGTTGTTTTGCCTCTTGATTTGTTGTTTTGCCGCGACACGTGTTTCCCCAGTAGATAATATACTGGTTCCTCAGGAGGGCTTTGGGTGAATAGACCACTGTGTGTTACGTGAGCCTAATAGTCACTGTATGGACAACAGAAAAAAGTAAACAGGGTCACTTGATGAGAATATCAAGGTAAAAAAAAGTAGAGGAAAAGGAATTGTAGGAGAGAGGTTGGTACAATATTGTGATCTGCTTGTAAATTAACAACAGAGATTTTAACTTACTGTACTCGTTGCTGAACAGTACTGATTTCACAGGTATGGTTTTGAACGCAATTGATCATTTGCAGTCTTTACTATTGATCGGCTATTGTGTGGTATGTAGTTCATATATTATGGCCCGATCAGAATTTCTATTTCAAAACTTTGTTTGAAAACCATATTACTCATTACTGAGCTTACCTCAATGAGTTTGGGGGTTTCCTGCTTGTCGTGCAGAGCCTTTTGTTGACTTCTGGTTTATATCATTTTAGAGTTTTTGAGATTTGTCAATGCATCAGTGGTTGCAGAATTTTCCACTTGCGGAAAATACTTTACTGTTTACTTTACTTTTTTCTGTTGTCCATACAGTGACTATTAGGCTCATGTAACCACACAGTGGTCTATTCACCCAAAGCCCTCCTGAGGAACCAGTATATTATCTACTGGGGAAACACGTGTCGAGGCAAAACAACAAAGCAAGAGGCAAAAAAACAAATCAAAGACAATATACAAAAGAGGGATAACAACAATCAGAGGAAACTCACAGAAGTAAAATTACAATTGTTTTTCAAGATACCCAAAGGACCAAATTGTAATGAAGAAACCAAAAAGACCTTGATTTATAAGAGAACTACAATCAGTTATCTATTGTGAAATCAAAAATATATCTGAATTGCAATCAAAAATCCAACAAGGACATCAAGACCTACATATATGGACTCATGAGAATGAAAACCCAATAAGGACATCTAAGGACCTAAACAAATGGACTCATAAAAATGTAAGTACCACAAGTCAGATATACACTGTGAAGCTAACAATATATATGAACGCTGTAGGCAACAACTACATCTGAATAAACAAGAATTCCTAACCCTATTGTGTCTCTGCCTTATTTCAATACTACCTCTTGATAACTGTAGGCGCATCTTTAAGGTAATACATTCAATACTGTCTCTTACCTTTCAGCACTGGGCAACCTCAATGCAGTATTACCATGCAGCCAAAGTTATTCCACCATACAAACAGGCTTCCACTTATGAGCTCGCTTTGTGATTGTCAACAGGTTGCACCTTTATACCCTATCAAATTTAAGCTAGCAATGATGTCAAATACTTTAGCTGGTGCATCTAGAATGGCTAATAATATGCAGTAACCAGACATCTTGTGATCTCCCTGGTGTGTATTGCTAATATTATACTTTTAGTCGACGTTAGAGACATTTTGCCTAGACGACTAATAATGGTGAACAATATGTGCAATGTCATACACCAGGCATCAAGAGACTATGAAGAGACAAGGGAGATTATCACGGTGGTGCCAGCGCCGCCGCCTTCATTTTGCTTGCTATAGCATTGAAAATCATTCATTCAATGCTATAGTAAGCAAAATGAAGGCAGAGCCGCAGACGAAATAATACTGCTTTCAATCCAATGACAAGGATTGAAAGCAGTATTAATATGGCGGTCGGTGGTCGCATTGAGGCAAAGGAAAGAAAAAGTCAGAGAATGCTGGCCGCCAGCAGCGGCCTCACATAGTGGTGCTTGCAGTGGGCACAAACATTTGATGCTGTTTCCGGGTCCCGCCCACTTCTCCACCCGATTGACTACCGGCGGCAGTCAATCAGGTGGAGAATATGAAGGGGCCCGGAAAGAACAACAACATTCCTGAGATTGCAGGTTCTTTTCCGGAGACGCAGAGAAATGCCTAAAATTCCAGAGTCTCCGGAAACATTCTGGAGGTTAGGCAGGCACGCCCTGTGAGTCTTCTCAGAGCAGACTGCCTACTGTGGGAACATCAGCAGCCATCTTCTTCAATCTAGCACTAACAGGTCCTATTGCTCCCCAACGTATTTATAGCTGGAACCAAAATGGCGGACGCTTAATCATCTGGTGCAGGGAAGCATCTTCAGCTGCGGCAAACAATGAGATCCGGATTCTGAAAACAATGGAGTCCCTTGAGTTCCTTCTCCAATAGCAATCATAGACCTCTCAGAAGACCACGAGTGGCCCGACGCTAACCACACACTTCAGAGCTCCACGCCTGCTGCCCACCAGTGTGAAGCACAGCAGGGTGTAAAAGAACACTTCTAGCAAGCTGGAGATAATGGGCTACAAGCAGTTTATGAGGAATGAATTGCATTAGAGCGGGAAATAAAACAGTGCATTAACAGAAGCCTGGATGGGCATTCTGTGGTGCATGCATTTGAAGGCCAGGAGTTCCACAGCAATGCATTAACTCACTACTTTTAGCGCCCAAAGCCCCTTTATCCTGAATGTGTTACATTCTTTTCTTGTACGTTCAGCATGCCCTAGCTTAGCACTAAAAAGCAAAAAACAGAACTAGCCACAAATCTGCCTTGCACCCCACTATCACGGTAGAGGTCATCCATCACTGCAATGAACCAGGCTGATGAGGATCGGGTGTGTAGAGACGACTTGTGTTTGTGGCATGAGTTATCCAGGTCCTAAGCTGCTTAAATATAGACCGTTTGCCTTTGGGCAGAAGGGAGGAAGAGAGTTGTTTGTGAACTATACATCAAATCTATTGCATTGGAGTACAGCTAGGAGGGAGATGAGATGTTAGGAGGGTCACACAGCATGTGGGTGTTGTTGGTCATGTATCTACCCATTGGCTGTCCAGGGCCAAGCCAATCCCTTCGTCCATTCACTCCCACTACATGTCCTTCACTGCCCAAATTATACCCTGCCAGGATCTGTTTGAGCTAGCTCTGTCAGAATGTAACATCAAACTGTGTGCTGTAACAGCATTTAAGGGTTTTTTCTTAGCACTATTCTTAGAGTTAAGGGCTTAAATGCACTGCTGTTGTAATACACATGACTTAACCCAGTGTGCTTTTTAGTCACTTGATGTATAAGCACTGGAGTGCTGTCAAAACAAGAATTTGCAAAACCAACAGTGTTGACTTGTGAATAGATATTATATTAAATAGGCATTTGTATGATTCTGCTCTCATTTGCCCGGGTACCCAGACCATTTTCTAAATGTGCAGTTCCACCTGGAGCGTTCCAAGTGCCAAATGGAATTACAACTAAATGATCTCAAGCCCAAATAATTGGACAGACTCAAAGAATATGGCAAAATGTGGCAAAATGCTACATCATTATCAACTCAATAAAGTAGGAAAACCTGGTGAACAAACAAATTGCAGCTCACACACTCTTGAATACATTTCTATTATACAAAACTTTATAGCTCGATGTATGTCAGTTATGGTGCCATTCTATGTGGCAAACAATAAAAATCTATTGAACGGAGGGATTGGTTAGGGGAACATATATAACTTTATTTTGTTTAGGTGTGTGTAATGTAAGAGGATTCAATTCAGCACTACAGCTAAGTCAACGCCTAGTCTAGAATACTGAATGAAAACCCTTATTGATATATCTTTAGGTCCAGTTCATGCGTTCTGGATGACTACCCCTATATAACACCCCTCTCTTGGAATCCCCCTGACCCCACTGAGCCAAGAAGTAGTTCTGTTTTGCAAGTTTAAAAGGTTTATTTGATAATTTAAAATATATATATCACACTTTATAATAAATTAATAATTGAATATCACACTTAATCTGATATGATAAAGATTAGCAACAGAGAATCTGGCACTAGCACACTTCTTATAATCACTAATGAGTTGACATGAAATGGATAAGGTAGCACACTGGTAAATAGGAACAAAAGTATAATGTGGTAGAGGATGCTTTATGTAAGCTCAGGTGGATGCAATATTCAATGAATGCAGTACAGAAAATACTCAATATGATTTCAACCAAACAATGTAATCACTTTTCTCTGGCAATCCCCTCCCCCCCTTGATGCAAGGCAAGGAAATGGAAGGAAAACACACAGTTCTCACAAATGCAATCAATGTAATCAGTTCAATCCCCCCCAAGCTTAGACAACAGAAGTTTAAAACACAGATAGGAGTTTTGAAAACACAGGCCCAAATGCTTTGATATGTGCTAGAAATGGATGAGAAATATGCTGGAAATGCTTTTTAATTCCCTTTCAGAGGTTCAGGGTGAGTGGTATCTAGTTAATATTAGTCCAGGCTCACACTAGCAATGATGCAGGGATAGTTAGCAGGTTAAACGAATTTCTGGCAAATGGAAGGCAAGCAGCAGCAGTTTTTACATGTGAAGAAATTTGCAAATCGCGGCAAAATTCGCGGATGCGTGTTCCGCGATTGCGGTAAAACTATAAGGGGTATTTTTGCAAGTCTCTAGCACAAACGGTTGCGGAGATATGAGCGATTTTGTGGAGGTCGTTTTTCAGATTTGAAATTTTAAAGTTCAAAAAGACAAGTGCAGCTTGCGACTAGAAAATGACAAGTGACAGCTTTACAAATGACAGGTGACAGTTAGGAGGCAGTTCTACTTAGATTAAATAGATTGAATTATATTATTTTAACTAAGAGATTGGTTCTGCACAGTTTTCTAGGTACTCACACTATATTCTTGAGTGAAATGGGCCTCGCCATGGATCTGGTCAGGGTTTTGGACTGGGCTCGGGTCTCTCTCTGGGCACAGCACTGCTTTCTCTCTGGGTACAGCACTGCTTTCTCCCTCTGGTCTGGTCTCTAGTTCTGGATAGATTGAAGTCTCTAGTTTGGCTCTCTGGAGGTTTGATGGAGGTAAGTATGGATTTTTCCGGCAGAGCGTCCCGCTGCAGATTGATTTGGAAGGTCCCTATCTGTCCTGTCTGTCTGCTTTTATGTGTTTAGAATGTGGGTGTGTTCTAGCAACACTGACCCTACCTCTCTCTCAGCTTCTAATTGGTCAAACTTCCAGTTATCATTTGATTGGGGAATGAACTGTGAGTCAGAGTGATGTCATTTTACAGCCTGCAGAAAGTCCACTCCTCCTGTCAACTTACACACAAATCTAGATTTGAAACAAATACATATTTGCAGAGGTACATATTGTTTTAAAATCATATGCACCCATCATGCATTACAGGAGGTATCCCCTGTTCAAACTCTGCTCTTCCTGGGAGCTTGCATTCAGAAATGGCACATATTTCACTTTTTAACTGATTTTGCAATTTCTGACATTGACCCAACTTTACATACATGTGCGCAGGGAGTACGGACATTAACTGATGAAGTTTCAGATTTTTAACATGCATACATTTAGAGTTATCCCCACTTTTCCGCTGACACCCCCCTGAACATACCACCGGTTCTAAAAACCTCTTAAACTGTGGGCAGAAAAATCCCAAGAATTATGGTATCATTTATAAAATTTTCACATGTCCGCTCTATGAGTTATTCATCTTTTTAAAGTTATGTTCTGGCTCCAAAGGGGTGTGGTTTACCCTCAGCACAAGGTTGAATTTCTGGTTCTTCCAGTTCTGCCAAGCCAGCTTGCTCTCACAGGCAGTGCTCCTCCCCTTTCCTCAGGAGGAAGCCACTTTTTACGACCATTTACGACTCCTGCCAATAAAACCTTTGCCTGAGCCAGGACAGGGCTTTGTTCACTTTCCTGCAGAGCACAGGTAATTCAATTATCAGATAGATGGCATATCCTTAGTGTGAGCAGCAAAAGGGCAGCTAGGCCTGGGAACACAGCTGTGACTCAAGTTTCACTCCTGATGGGGGTAGTTGCCAGGCAGAATTCAGTTCCTTAAGCCAGACCTTCAGCTAACTGGCAGGTTTTTTTGTTGCTTTTTAACTTAACTTGCAATTTTACACATGCAGCTAGGATGCTGAGTCTAAGTGCAAAACTATGACATTTCAACAGTTACAAAGGCATGTGACACCAAACATAGGTCACTCATTTCATCTAAACATTTTCGATTTTAGTGTCTTTAAATCCAGTGCAACTTAAACTGCTGACTCCATAGCAGTTTTGTTATAAGCACTGTTTTGGGCTCTTCATTTCCCAGATTTTGTGAGCACACAAAACCTCATTCTGCCAAATGTCTGCTGGTGTTCAGTGAATATTTTGCACATGTTGCAATGTTTAAAATAGACACTTTGGCTTGCCTTCAGAGGAACACAGGGTGGTTTTAAAACGCCGGCTTTTGGATAGTGGTGAGAACTGGTACTGCACCCATTTTTGGGATTGAAGAATGAATTCCCAACAGTTATGGGTTTGCTTTTGGCAATCAGCATTGCCATTCCCAATGGTTTCAGACTACTGTGTGGGTAGTCCAATGGTGGTTTTAGGCAGTGTCCTTCTGTGCCCATAACATCGGCAAAATGAGTGGCAGTTTATTCTTCCTGCATTTCCCTGTGCATTTTCTGGGAAGCTCTGGCCATCATGATGTTTTCATGTCAGTACTGCACAGTTTTGAGGTAGGGCTCGGATGCATGGGTAAATACATCCCACAAGCCCCCCTCTTGCGATGGCCATTCGGTTTCACTGATGGGACTCGCAAGATCTGGGATGTTTCCTCATCTTCTTCCAATAGATGGCACAGTTCAGCATCTTTTCCTCCATCCGGTCGGATCGATCGGTTCTCCTCGCCGGTCCTGATGGGAATATTGGGCGGTACCCCGAGCCCGTTGCGTCTCAGCTCCTGGTCTCCGGATCGTCCTCCTTGGCCCGTCTCAAGGTTTTCTTTCTCCTAGGACGACAAAGGAAGAGCGGCAATACCTATTCATAGACGTTTTTCCACCACCGTTGAGATAGTGGGGCAGCATATGCATTTCATCATCACGAAAAATTACATTCTTATTTTGAAAAAAAAACAGTATAACTAAGAGACAGTTTCATACAAATCACAGTATGTTAGAGACTAGATGTGGTACGTTTTATGATTGGAACTGAATTAGTCTGATACAGTACCCGCTAGGATTCCAGAGGATTCCTCCAGTTGTTGCAGAGTGTGCCTGGGATGGCAACACTTCAACTGGTTTATGTGTACCCACTTGTCTTCCCCCTCTGCCGAACCGCCTTTGGGGATGCGGATCTTGTAGGCCACAGGGGAGATCTTATCGACGATCTCAAAGGGTCCCTTCCATGTAGGCAAAAATTTGCGCTGCTTGGCCTGGTTCCTTTGGAAGTTGTATAGATAGACCCGGTCTCCAGAACTTTTGATGAGGACATCATCTACATAAGCCAGGTTACCCCTCGCACCCAGGTCGGGCATGGCCTTATGTAGGAAAATATTGAATTCATTGCCGGAGTTGAGATATCCGAAGGGAGTCCGGGTCCAGGTGTACTGCTGGCCCCCAAAGGTAAAAGCCAGCTTGTATTGGTCCTCCCTACTGACAGGCACAGTCCAGTATCCATTGGTCAGGTCTATTGCAGTGAATACCTGTGACCCCTGGATCTGGGCCAGACCTTGGTCAATGTAGGGCAGAGGCCATCGGGAAGTATGGACCCGTTTGTTGAGCTCCCTGAGGTCGGCACAGAGTCTCCACTGGCCGTTTGGCTTCAATATTCCCAGCACCGGATTATTGAAGGTGCTGTGGACTGGACGGATTATTCCCCGGGACTCAAGGTTCTTAATTATTTCAGTAAGGGACTCCATTGATGCGAGAGGCAAGCGATATTGCTTCACAAACACAGGAGTCATGCCAGGGTCCGTGGGGATTGTTGTTGTGTGGATGTCAGTGCGACCACAGTCATATGAGTCTACCGCAAAGAGATCTTGGAAATCCAAGAAAACTTGTTTCAACTTTTGCTTTTGTTCCAGAGTCACACAGGCATCAGCTAGGTTGACTCTCTCTTCCACCATCTGCCTGAAGCCTGGAAAGACTTCTGGTTTGGCTATCTCCGCGGCCTCCTCCAGCTGGGTGGAGAAGTCCCTGGTCAGAGTGCTGATTTGGACCGGAGGCTTCAGGTGGGCAAGGCAGCCTTCATGAACCTGGAAAATCACCTCATCCCTCCTGAAGTCACACGTCACATCTTCCTTACCATAGGGGCAGGAAGTGTACACCAGGAAGTTCCCCCCATGCCAGGTGAAAATCCTGTCTGGTGTTGTATTGTCCTCACTGTCACTGTCAAAACAGTCCTTGGGGATTGGTCCTAACAGTTCATTTCTAAGATCAATGGAGAAATGTCGGTCATCAACCGCCATTCCAATAATGGTGCCTGCGGCTAGAGTAATACTCTTTAAGTCGCTGTTATCCACCTCTATTGGAATGGTGTCATGTTCTATGTTGACTAATGGTGTTGGGTTTACCCCCAACCCTTGCTGTTGGAAAGAAGCATTTAGATGTATGTAAGCATCAGGGTTTTTCAACTCTTGTCCCCTTTTAACTTTCACTTCCAGGGAGAATTGTCGGGTCCTTTCTGGGATGGTGACTTCCTCTTTTACCTGAATTTCAACTGCATAAGGTAGCAATTGAGCTGACCTAAATGCTTTTTCTGGATCATCAAAGCCCATGGGATTATCCGCTAATCGGGACCAAGCTTTGAAGTTTATTAGGTCCAAACTAATGGCAAAGCGATTGAGAATGTCACTGCCTAAGTAAAAGGCGGCAGGGACGTCTCGCACGACCCAACAATTGTGGACTATGCTCTTGTTGCCAATGGAGATTTTGAGCATACACCTGCTTGGCAGGAGATGTTTGGAATTAGGTGCTTCCAGGTCCATTTCCCATTTGTCTATCAGTTTGAAGGTGGGAATGGCTGGATCTTTTGGGAGTTGGCGGAACATGGCTTCGCTGATGAAGCTCTTACCGTTGTTCACACACACTCGAGCGAGAACAGAGTCCTTCCCATCATTTAACTGAACAGGGATGAACAACTGCTCTCCAATTTGCTGAATCTCAGCCAGGCTCTGAGCTGATTTCACATCTTTCTGGACTATAGGAGTGGGAGTTTCTGATTGTGGATTAGTATAGAATCTCAGAGTGTTTCCTTCCAGCGTGGAGTACCACTTTAGACTGGAAGGAAGGTTGATTTTCAGAAATAGAGAGGACCCCCCATCACCAGTCTGTTGTCCTACTGCTATTACTGTCACGTCTGGAATTTGGCTATTCTGGAAGTGAAATTCTACTTGGTCAGATTTTTGTTCAACCATGTGGCAGGTGCCGTTTAAACTAACATGGTTGACACTCTGTTTTAATTTTATTGGTCGGCTAGTCTGGGTCCAGAGGACCTTGTTTACGCAATCTATTAGGGGTGACAACCTTCTCAGGAGGTCATTCCCTAGTAAACAAGGGGTGCCCTCTGGGGTCACAACTATGACCGGGTACTTCAACTTATGTCGCCCAATTTTTATGTCCAAATCTGCGGTCCCCTCAACGGGAATTTCCTTCCCGTCAAAGTTCTGCAGTTGTCCAGGAAGAGAGGTGAGAGGAATTTGGTAATTCTCTCCCCTTCCTGCATTCAGTTCGTCAAAGGCCCTTCTGGACAGAAGGGTAGCTTGAGATCCAGTGTCCACCAGTGCCAAAATTGTACCCTGCCCCTGTACTTGTACCGGGGCATAATATCTTCCCTCCTTCTCCTCAAGGGGGCACAGATAATGCACATTTTTGGACAACTGGTGGGCTAACTTTCTGGTTTTGGACATCGATAGCGAAGAGATTTGGGCAGAATTCTGTGGAGAATCTTGGGAATCTGAAAGAAAAAGTTGGCAACTGGAGATCAGAGCCATTGTGGGTTCCCCTGGTTCCGGTTCTGGGCTGCCCCCCCCTTTTTGGAGGCAGTCCCCAGGATGGGTTTGAACCAGGGGATTTTCTTGCTGTTGGTTCTGGGATGAGATGGTGGGCGGCGGTAGCTCAGTCTCCACATCTCCCCAGTCTGGATTTGCATCCCTAGGGACCCATTTTTCTTTGGAGGGAGTTCCCCCCTCTCTGAAGGAGAAGATCCTTTTCCCAGGATCCTCTGAGGATCCCTCTCCCTCAAATTGGAAGATCTGTACCTCCTCCTCAAACTGAGTCTGTTTGGGTCTTTTGTTTCTCCTACCCCCCCTCTGCTCCTTAGGAGGCAGACTTTCAGGGGCAAGAGATTTTGTTTCCGGTTCCTGGGTTTCCAGGGGCTGTTTACAAGTGAGGAAGGAAGCTTCCTCCAAGGCTTTACACCCCCCTTAACTTTGCGCCTCCTCCCTGGGAACCGGTGAGTTATCGGGGTGCTGCCCCCGTCATTGTTCTGGAGCACCAGGTCCAGAGTTGGGTGCGTTCTGCGCCGGCACGCCCATCTGAGGGTTCTGCTGAGCCCTCAGTATGTGACCCAGATCCCGCGCCATGTTTTGAACCTGGCGCTCTAACTGGGAAACCCGCTCAGGCTGATACGGGGCCCTGTTTTCTCCCCTGGGCTGATCCCGGGAAGGGTAGCTGTCCCTCCTCTGGTAATACCCCGTGTTGGGAAGATTTGGGTACCCCTCCACCCTTGGCCTCCCCTCTCCCGGATTCAGTGGTCTGGGCTCAGGGAATTGGGGAAAGAAGGATGGATGGTTTTGGGGCTGAAAGTTGGGTGGATACCTGGGGAAAAAGTTCTGCCCAGGATTTGGAGAGTTTCTGCCCTCCGGTGGGAAGTTAGGAGGGAAGTTCCCTGGGTTAGGTGCTTGGCTGGATCCCCCCCCTTGGGCTGGAGGAGTCCACACATAACCCAGGATGGGTCTGTTTCCCTTGTAACGGGGACTTACATAATCAGGAGAGCGAGGGACCCCATTTGTGGGGCTGCCTCCCTGGCTCCCTGTCTGTGACTGGCCCGAGGACCTCCTGGGCCTAGCATTATTAGGTGCAGGTAGGTTTTTAGGCCCCCCCATCTCCAAATCCAAAACGGGGGTGACCTTTACCTCTGCCACCTTGGCAGCAGCAGGGGTGCTGTTGGCTTTGGGGTTTTTCTGGGCATTACTTTTGCTATCTATCGGTTTCTGCACCTCATAGATCCGGGTAGCCTGTTCAATGACCCAGTCTAAAGATCTTTTCTCGTGAAAATCCCTCACGAGCTGGGTCATGATATATTTGGGCAAGGCATGGAAAAACGTATTAATAAATTCCCTGCTATCCGTGCGCACCCTTCTTGTGGTCTGTGCAAAAGCACGCTTTAACTCCTGCACAAATTCTTGTGGGGCCTGATCCTCCCCACATTGCAAATTGTAGGCTGCCTTGCGAGCCTCTTGAGGATTTCTGTGAACAGAAAAATGTTTCAAGATGGCCGCCTTATAGGTGGACCATCTTAAATGATTTTGGTCCTCCAGCCCCGCAAAGAAACTGGAGTATTCCGGGGAGAAGGTCCACTTTACATATTGAATACAGCTTTGGCTGTCCTTCAAATGGAAAGTCTCCATCATTTGTTCAAACAACTCTAAGTGCTCCCAAACAGAATACTTAGCGTTCTTATGGTAAGGCGTGATGACGCTCCTGATCGCCTTAATCTGCTTTAAGGGGTCCTTAAGCAAGGCCCTTTTTGCCTTATTGGCCTTTTTGGTTCGGGTAACCCTTGTCCATTCTTCCTCGGACTCAGAGGCACTGCTCCCAGAGGTTCCCGTCTGTTCTTCCAGGTTTTCCCGGATTCTGCGAGCCTGGGAATGGCTGGCAGAATGTGGGGACCTGGTCTCCTGTGTCCTGCGCAGTTCAGAGGAGTCTTCAGATTCCTCCTTGCTGCCAGGATTTGATGGGTACCCCCTCCACTGACCTAACTGGGCAGAGGTTTTCAGGATGCCCTTAATGGGCCTACTCTCCTGGGGTTCCCCATTGAACTGTACTGTACTTGGGTGCCCATACCCGGATGCCCACCCCTCCATTCCTGAGTGGTACTGGCCTATGAGCCCCATACTCTTAGCTGGATAGTAATCTGCCATCCCTGTGGCCCTGTGCTCATGTGCGCCAGGGGACATGGGGGTGGTAGAGTCCAGGGACTGGGGGAGATGAAGGCCCCTGGTGTTAGGGCTCCTGCGGTTATGGTCAGGAGTCTCTCTTTCCCAGCGGACCTCATCTCTATCCGCCCCTGCTCCCTGTTGCAATGCAAGAGCCTGCATTTGTGCTTTCAGTTCCTCTGTTAAGGCCTTACTCGACTCTATCAGTCTCTCCTGCATCGCTACCTGTTGTTGGAGCCTATCATTGTGTTGACAGAGGGCCTCATTTTCCCTCTGTGCTTCCTGGTTGGTCCTGGAGAACTGGGCCAGTCTTTGCTGCAGGAGGGTTACCTCCTGAGCTGTGTCCCTATTGGCCTGCTCCTTTCTTGCTAGAGCATCCTCCACCCTCCTGGTGTGCTCTAGCAAGTTCTGGTGTTCTTTTTGGAGGTCACCCAGTCCCTGGTGGGCCAGGTGATTTTCTTCCATTTTTCTTTTTAAATGGCAGACTTCCTGGCCTAAGGTATCCCTTTCCTGACTAAGAGCCTGCATCTGTGCCGCCAGGTCGTCCCTTTGCCTTTGGAAGGCACCAGCATTCTGGCGCTCCTGATCAAACTCTGCCTGGGTATCCAGGTCTTTCAGAATTAGTTTGTTGCTCTCCGCCTTCACTCTATCTAGGTGGCCTTGCAGGGTGACTACCTGCTCAGCACATACCCTGTTGAAGTCCAGTTGTTGCTCCAGCTTTTTCTGGTTTTGCAGTAGGGAGTCCAAACCTTCTTGGTATTCCTTCTGCAAGGCCAGAAATCTGGTATCCTGTTCTGACTTTTCCTTTTGCAGCACATCCATATCCTCCTTTATTTTAGTGATGTACAGTCTGCTGTCATTTTCTGACTCCTGGCTCCTCTGCAGCCTCTGCTCAGAAGAGACCAGGTCAGATTGGACCTTCTCTAACACCATCTGTTGCCTATTTGCCAGATTTTGGCTTTCAGCACATCTATCCTGCATGTCTCCCATATATAGGTACAGGTATGCTGCTATCCTGGCAATCTTATTGTGTTCCTCTTTGGCTTTAGGAGCCATATATAGTTCACTCAGGGCCACATGTAAGGGACCCTGATCTCTATATATATCTGACCCTGTTTCAGTGACCTGTCGCGTGATGGCCTGCAACCAGGCATCCTGGCCCTGTTCGGTCCATTCACCTCTCACAAATAGCTTATGCAAGAGGTGCTCTCTGGCTATTTTCATGTCTACTAAGGTCGTCATTCTAGAGATTGGTCTCTGTCCTGACTTACAGAAGTTTGTATTTTATTTTTGCAGAACAGAACTTTTCTTGGAGTGTCCCTTTTGAGGAATGCTTCACAGCGTAATGCAGCGTGGTGATCCGACCGGATGTATGTATCCCGTCAGTTAGCACACTGTATTAAGCTGCACAAGTGGTAAATCTAATCCAACGTCTCGGCTCGAGCCCCCAATTTGTAAGAGGATTCAATTCAGCACTACAGCTAAGTCAACGCCTAGTCTAGAATACTGAATGAAAACCCTTATTGATATATCTTTAGGTCCAGTTCATGCGTTCTGGATGACTACCCCTATATAACACCCCTCTCTTGGAATCCCCCTGACCCCACTGAGCCAAGAAGTAGTTCTGTTTTGCAAGTTTAAAAGGTTTATTTGATAATTTAAAATATATATATATCACACTTTATAATAAATTAATAATTGAATATCACACTTAATCTGATATGATAAAGATTAGCAACGGAGAATCTGGCACTAGCACACTTCTTATAATCACTAATGAGTTGACATGAAATGGATAAGGTAGCACACTGGTAAATAGGAACAAAAGTATAATGTGGTAGAGGATGCTTTATGTAAGCTCAGGTGGATGCAATATTCAATGAATGCAGTACAGAAAATACTCAATATGATTTCAACAAAACAATGTAATCACTTTTCTCTGGCTATTCACTCCCCCCCTCTTTATGCAATGCAAGGGAATGGGAGGAAAGCACGCAGTTCTCAGAAATGCAATCAATGTAATCAGTTCAATCCCCCCCAAGCTTAGACAACAGAAGTTTAAAACACAGATAGGAGTTTTGAAAACACAGGCCCAAATGCTTTGATATGTGCTAGCAATGGATGAGAAATATGCTGGAAATGCTTTTTAATTCCCTTTCAGAGGTTCAGGGTGAGTGGTATCTAGTTAATATTAGTCCAGGCTCACACTAGCAATGAGGCAGGGATAGTTAGCAGGTTAAACGAATTTCTGGCAAATGGAAGGCAAGCAGCAGCAGTTTTTACATGTGAAGAAATTTGCAAATCGCGGCAAAATTCGCGGATGCGTGTTCCGCGATTGCGGTAAAACTATAAGGGGTAGGAATGCGGTTCTAGGTGCGATTCAAAGATTCTAAGCTTTCAAATACAAGTTATTGCAAGTCTCTAGCACAAACGGTTGCGGAGATATGAGCGATTTTGTGGAGGTCGTTTCTCAGATTTGAAATTTTAAAGTTCAAAAAGACAAGTGCAGCTTGCGACTAGAAAATGACAAGTGACAGCTTTACAAATGACAGGTGACAGTTAGGAGGCAGTTCTACTTAGATTAAATAGATTGAATTATATTATTTTAACTAAGAGATTGGTTCTGCACAGTTTTCTAGGTACTCACACTATATTCTTGAGTGAAATGGGCCTCGCCATGGATCTGGTCAGGGTTTTGGACTGGGCTCGGGTCTCTCTCTGGGCACAGCACTGCTTTCTCTCTGGGTACAGCACTGCTTTCTCCCTCTGGTCTGGTCTCTAGTTCTGGATAGATTGAAGTCTCTAGTTTGGCTCTCTGGAGGTTTGATGGAGGTAAGTATGGATTTTTCCGGCAGAGCGTCCCGCTGCAGATGGATTTGGAAGGTCCCTATCTGTCCTGTCTGTCTGCTTTTATGTGTTTAGAATGTGGGTGTGTTCTAGCATCACTGACCCTACCTCTCTCTCAGCTTCTAATTGGTCAAACTTCCAGTTATCATTTGATTGGGGAATGAACTGTGAGTCAGAGTGATGTCATTTTACAGCCTGCAGAAAGTCCACTCCTCCTGTCAACTTACACACAAATCTAGATTTGAAACAAATACATATTTGCAGAGGTACATATTGTTTTAAAATCATATGCACCCATCATGCATTACAGGAGGTATCCCCTGTTCAAACTCTGCTCTTCCTGGGAGCTTGCATTCAGAAATGGCACATATTTCACTTTTTAACTGATTTTGCAATTTCTGACATTGACCCAACTTTACATACATGTGCGCAGGGAGTACGGACATTAACTGATGAAGTTTCAGATTTTTAACATGCATACATTTAGAGTTATCCCCACTTTTCCGCTGACACCCCCCTGAACATACCACCGGTTCTAAAAACCTCTTAAACTGTGGGCAGAAAAATCACAAGAATTATGGTATCATTTATAAAATTTTCACATGTCCGCTCTATGAGTTATTCATCTTTTTAAAGTTATGTTCTGGCTCCAAAGGGGTGTGGTTTACCCTCAGCACAAGGTTGAATTTCTGGTTCTTCCAGTTCTGCCAAGCCAGCTTGCTCTCACAGGCAGTGCTCCTCCCCTTTCCTCAGGAGGAAGCCACTTTTTACGACCATTTACGACTCCTGCCAATAAAACCTTTGCCTGAGCCAGGACAGGGCTTTGTTCACTTTCCTGCAGAGCACAGGTAATTCAATTATCAGATAGATGGCATATCTTTAGTGTGAGCAGCAAAAGGGCAGCTAGGCCTGGGAACACAGCTGTGACTCAAGTTTCACTCCTGATGGGGGTAGTTGCCAGGCAGAATTCAGTTCCTTAAGCCAGACCTTCAGCTAACTGGCAGGTTTTTTTGTTGCTTTTTAACTTAACTTGCAATTTTACACATGCAGCTAGGATGCTGAGTCTAAGTGCAAAACTATGACATTTCAACAGTTACAAAGGCATGTGACACCAAACATAGGTCACTCATTTCATCTAAACATTTTCGATTTTAGTGTCTTTAAATCCAGTGCAACTTAAACTGCTGACTCCATAGCAGTTTTGTTATAAGCACTGTTTTGGGCTCTTCATTTCCCAGATTTTGTGAGCACACAAAACCTCATTCTGCCAAATGTCTGCTGGTGTTCAGTGAATATTTTGCACATGTTGCAATGTTTAAAATAGACACTTTGGCTTGCCTTCAGAGGAACACAGGGTGGTTTTAAAACGCCGGCTTTTGGATAGTGGTGAGTACTGGTACTGCACCCATTTTTGGGATTGAAGAATGAATTCCCAACAGTTATGGGTTTGCTTTTGGCAATCAGCATTGCCATTCCCAATGGTTTCAGACTACTGTGTGGGTAGTCCAATGGTGGTTTTAGGCAGTGTCCTTCTGTGCCCATAACATCGGCAAAATGAGTGGCAGTTTATTCTTCCTGCATTTCCCTGTGCATTTTCTGGGAAGCTCTGGCCATCATGATGTTTTCATGTCAGTACTGCACAGTTTTGAGGTAGGGCTCGGATGCATGGGTAAATACATCCCACAGTAACATCATTGGATGCCTCTTATCTGGTAAGGCACGCATTGAATTACCTCTTAACTACATATAATACATATACTAGCAACGTGACATCAGCAGATTGACTTCTGGAACAATCTATAGCCCATCATTACATAGGCCCTCATGATTGGTTGGCATTCTCTCCCAACATTGGACATTCGGCTTGTTAGCAGCACGTAAGCAAAACGAAACCCAGATGCGCGGAACAATGTCAGACCACTGCCCACTTGGCCAATTAGCCCACCATCTCTCATCAGTTAGGCCCTAAGCATAGGCTTCTTCTATATAGGTTTCCTATATTTTTGGATGGCTACTCCATATATGAGTCATTGGCTAAAAAGGGGGAACAGGGTTTACCATATAGTGGACTCCTCACTGGAGTAGATCACACCCTTAAATCTTCACGCTTAAACACAGAACTGGATGAGTATATACTAGCAGTGGAGATTGAAAACTTCTATAGTGAAGATATGAGCAAAAGCTTATTAATCAATATATATAACCCGCCTGGGGCTAACCTCTGTGACTCCTACAGGAGGCTCTACATGATATACTCATATTGTGGTCTGTCAGTATGACTAAAAATGACGTGATAGTTATGGGAGACTTTAACTGTCGCATGACTGGGAGGGAGGAGACAGCGACTAACCCTTACTTAAAGGTCAAGAGTACTATGATCCAGGATGTAAACGATCAGGAGGGTCTATCTTGGCTAGTAATTTTTGACAACTGGAATCTGGAAATGGTCAATGGGAGAACGAAAAACGACTACCCTGGGCATTACACGAGGAAAGGAGGGAAATCATGTAGTACTTTAGACTATGTTTGTCAGTCCTAAAACAGCTTCTCGAGTAAAAGATTTA
The DNA here is from genome assembly GCF_040938575.1 of Ambystoma mexicanum. Classification (NCBI taxonomy): domain Eukaryota; kingdom Metazoa; phylum Chordata; class Amphibia; order Caudata; family Ambystomatidae; genus Ambystoma; species Ambystoma mexicanum. Next base: position 243,668,130 of record NC_090925.1, on the reverse strand, counting down.
AAGGTCAATAAGAATAACTGGAGCGATCATGACTCACTCACATTAACGGTACTGGTAAGTGACTCCAATCAAGCACTCCCACTAAGTCAGTGCCTTGCCTGGGATTGCTCAAGGGAAGCCCTTAATTATATATTTTTATGACAAGTTATACTCTGGATGATAAACCCTTATATAACGCCCCTCTCTTTGAATCCCCCTGACCTCACTGAGCCAAGAAGTAGGTCTGTTTTGCAATTTAAAAGATTTATTGGAAAAATTAAACAATATATATATATTACACTTTTATAAATAAATTAATAATTGGTAGCACATTTATGAATATAATGGTGATCAACAATAGATAATCTGACACTAGCACACTTCTTTACAATCAATGAGGAGTTAGTATAGGAAGGATAAGGTAGCAGAAAATACTTTTATGGTTTCGAGGAAAAGCAATGAGGGAAAAATGCAGCACAGAAATAAACTTGATATGATTTCAACAAAAGATAATATGATCACTTTTTCTTTGACAATTCCCCCCCTATGCAAGATAAGGAGATGGAAGGGGAGCACACAATTCTCAGGAATACAAAATGCAATACAAATTTCCAGTTCCCCCCAGCGAGCTTAGAGGAAAACAGGTATGATTTTAAAGCAGGCAAGATCCTTTTAAATGTGGTGGCAATGAAGTGAAAAATATGCTGAAAATGCTTTTAGTTCCCTCTAGAGGTTCAGGGTGAGTGAGAGATACTTTAAATCAGTTCAGGTCAGCCCTACCAATGATTCAGGGATGGTTATCAGGTTGAAAACGGGATTCATTAATGGAAGCGAAAGACAGATATTTTTACACGTGGTTGAAATGAAGCAAACTGTCAATTTGTGGCACTTTTTTCTGAGTGCGTCGATCGCGATTACGGAGGAACTATAAAGAGTAGCAAGTCCGTTCTAGGCTTGTTGGAGAGCTTAGGATCTTAGCTTTAAAATGAAAGTTAAAACCTGGTTAAAGAGATACGGACGATTTAGTGGAGGTAGATTTTCATAAATTAAATTACAGTTTCAGAATGACAGATGCGCTTGGAAGGTTTGAATCAACAGGATGGACACACGATTCCTTATGATGCAGTTCTAATAGGTTAAAATAGTTTGAATTAGATTATTTTAAACTAAGAGATTGGGTTTGCACAGTTCTAGCTGAGTACTCACACTATGAATTTGAAATAGGCCGTCAGGGTCTGGTCAGCAGGTTTGGACTGGACTCCTGGCGGGTGGTTCTGAAGTCACAGCTCTCTGGGTCAGCTCTGCTCTGCACTTCACTGCAGTCTGGTCTGGGTCTCTCTGCTTCTGGTCTCTCTGGATACAGCACTGCTTTCTGGGTCTGCTACCGGTTCTGGCAAAAGTTCTTGGCAAAGGTTCCAACAGCTCGCCCGGCTGTAGAATAGTTTGGTTGGATTGCTGGATTCTGAAGGCCTGCTGAGAAGAGTTCTCAGCTTGTCGGTTAGGCCTTTGCTTTAAGTTCTGTAGTCTATCTGGAGTCTAAGTTCTGGATGTTCCTTCTAGATGTTGTGTGGTCTGGCAAAATGCTGCGCAAGAAAATGGAAAATGAATGTTTTGCCTGTCCAACCAGTCTCTTTTTATGTGTTCTGCTGTTCTGCAAGTGGGTGTGTGCGTGGGCATAACTAAGCCTGCCCCTCACAACTTATCATTGGCCAAGTCCTCCTCTCTCCCTTGATTGGGGGAAGGAATGAAGTGTCATCAGGCATTAATTTTATGGCATACAGAAAGAACACTCCCCTTGTCAATTTGCCTACAAATCTATTTTTCATCCAAATACATATTTATCTATGTACCATTTTTCTAATATTATATGTCCAGTTAACATATTTCATATTTTTTGTAGCACCAAACCATCCGATCCCTGTCTTTGTAAGATGTTGTGTCCACTTATGACAGAATTCCGCCCTTTTCATCAAGAACACAACCTCTAAACTTTTCCTGAATTTACACAAACATGCACAAGGAATATGGGCATCAGATGATAAAGTGTCAGATTTTTAACATACAGACATTCGGAGTAATACCTTATTTTCCGCTACTACCCCCCAGAACATACCACAGAGTCCTAACAACTCTTAAAATGTGCACAGAAAAATCACAAGAATAATGATATTAATTATATAATTTTGACAAGTCCGTACTATGAATTATCCATCTTTTTAAAATTATGCTCTGGCCCAGAGGGGTGTGGTTTCCCACAGCACATGGTGGAATTTTTGGTTTGTCCACTTCCTCCAACTAAAATTGCTCACAGAGGCACTGCCCCTCCCAGTTTCTCTCAAGAGGAAGCCATTTACGACCCCCCCTAATTTAACATTTGCCTGAGCCAAGGAAGGCTCATTGCTCTGTTTCCCTGCTCCCATGTGCTCCTCCCCTGATTCAATCAGAGAGGTGTAACCTCCTTTTGGTGGCTGGTGAATGCAGTGGCTGGGCAAGTTTCAACTCCTGTCGGGGGTAGTTGCCGGGCAGAATTCAATCTCTTCAAGCCAGGCTTCATCCAAATGTCACTTTTGTTCCCAGTTTTTCTTCATTCAAAATAAACTTACAATTTTTACACATGCAGCTAGAACGCTGATTCTAAGTTCAAAACTATGACCTTTAAACAGTTGCAACCTATGTGACACTCAAAAGTAGGTCACTCATTTATTTTAAACACTTCGATTTTAGTGGTTTTAAATCCAATTTCAGTTAAGCTGCTGACATCCACAGCTCAGCCAGTTTTGTTATAAACATTGTTTTGGGCTCTTCATCTTTCCAGATTTTGTATGCACACAAGACTACATTCTGCCAATGTCTGCTGGTGTTCAGTGAGATTTTTGAATATCTTGCAATGCTTAAAATAGGCATTTTTAGCTTGCATTTCAGAGGAACAAAGGTGATTTCAAAACGCTTTTTGAGCTAACAGGCACTGCTGTCTTTTCCTTTGGCACCACGTTTCACTCATGGCGCTTCTGGCCCATCACGCTCGCACTGGTGAGTGGCAGGTTAGGCGCTCATTTTGGTGTGCGCAAAACTGCACGGTTTTCCCAGATTCTGGTGCAAATGTGGGCTTTTTCGGCCATATTGGATTTTCTGAGCCCACAGCCCCAAATGTCGTAACATAATAACTCGAACTTGGGTCAAAATCCCTGACAGTACAAACTGAGAAATATTTGCCCCATATTAAATCTCTGGGGAAGATGTATTCTAATCACACAGGGACTCGTATCAGCTGGTGAAAGACTAACATTGATAAAGCAGCTGACGCGTTATACGGCGAATGTAATTTAGACAACATTCAATTTAAAAATATGTCAATAGAAGCAATAGAAGGTTGGATTAGTACATTCTCCAATGCCCATGAAACTATTCCTACAAGAACCTTAGTGTATGAGACAAAGAAGAACTATCGATATGATAGATATATAAGAGATATTAAAAGAAAACTAAGAGCTGATATTCGTAAGGCAAAGAAAACGAGTGTCACCCATGTGATTCTCCATGAAACAATTAGAGCCTTGAAAAATAAATATAGAGCTAAGCTCAAAACCAAGAGGAATGAAGATACTATTTCCTATTGGCAGAAAGCAATTCAAGCAATATGCTCTAAAAATTCCAGAAGTATCTGGGAAATTCTCAAGGAAGCAAGAGGAGGGGGAAAAATCCAGATGATAAATCCGATAGGTGAACAACAACGGATTGACTACCTAAACAATCGGAATAGCAAGATAGCCCTGGAAAATACTGGCTCAGAAATCCAGCCTCCCTTGAAACCACCAATTGAAATTTCCTATAATCAAATTTTGTTTAAAATCATGAGTCTAAAAACATCTAGGGCACCGGGACACAATAGGTTAGCTAATGTGGTGATCAAAAGCAGACCGGGACTTTGGGCAGGCCTTTTAGAGATCTTCTTCAATAAAATATTAGCTGAAGGAAGAATACCTGCCTCCTGGCAGAAAGCAATATTAATTCTGATCTACAAGAAAGGAAATACATTGGACCCAGGGAACTACAGACTTTTGTCCATGCTCGATTGTACAGGCAAAATATTTGCGTCCTTTTTATTAAAAGAGCTACAAGTATGGATAGAGGAGACTGGAATCCTGAGCCATTTTCAATCGGGATTCAGACAGGGCTATTCGACCTCTCATAATTTGATAATCATGGACACCTTACGAACTAGAGCAAGAGAGAAAGGTAATCCACCGCTATGTGCCCTGTACGTCAATTTCAGAACAGCATTTGATCTGATCACAAGGGAAAAAATGTGGCTAAAGCTAAAAGCAATGGGTTGCCCGCTGGGACTATTGTACTATTTACGATTATTACATTGAGACAATTATTTTTCTCTCAGATTGAATCAACAAGGGAATCAGCCAGGTCTTGTAATACAAAACAGAGGGGTAAAGCAGGGGTGCGTTACAGCACCAACTTTATATATCTGTTTGTATTTGATCTTCCTGTGGCAATATCTGCAGTACCTAATTGCCCACCTAGAATTGGAATGACCTTGTGCCCAGTATTAGCTTATGCTGATGATCTGGTGATCATGGACCATACGTTTAGTGGTCTACACAGATCAACAGAATCCCTATGGTCTTATGCAGATGAAAATGGGTTAATAATCAACACAGAAAAAACGCAGTTGATGATGTTTTCTAACAAAAAAATGTGATGTTTGAAACTGAAGATGAGGGACACAGAGATATTGTATACACCGCAATATAAATATCTGGGGGTTGAAATAGATATTAAAGGAGATTACCTCACCTGCAAAAATGTACGTAAAATCAAAGCGGCCCAGGTCACCGCACTGATGAAGCGATTTTCAAGCGAATATGGTGGCTTTACTCTATGGAGGATACGCCAATTATATATACAGGCATTTGCACCCATGATTACATACAGACTTGAATCCCTCCTTACATTAAATTTACTATGGCTTCAAGCCATAGAAGGAAAATTCTGGAGGAAAACTTTGGGTCTTCCAGTATGTATTCCAATAGCAATAATCCGGTTAGTACTAGGATTAATATCTTTGAAGGCCATCGTCCTGAAGAAAAGGGCAGAACTTTATCTAAAAATGGGGAATAACACCAAAAATGGCCCATTGGCTGCCATGTTGCAGGAGACACAGAAGGAAAGTACAACTTGCCATTGGAAGGAGTCAAGCCAAAAGTTCTTTAAAGAAATCTGTTGGACCCCGAGGTGGGGCAACGTAACTGCAGAAAAGCAACGCTCATTGATTAAACATATAGAACTTTGGGATTGGCTCGAAAACTACGAGCACCTTAGCAGTTTAAAATCATATCAGTTTGTTACGTATGTTTTGTACACCTTCAAAAGCCCCCAACTATATCTGAATCAATGCCCATCTGTGAGACTACGCCGTTTCATATTATTGTTAAGAATGTCTCATCTCCCTGTCCTAACAGTACAGGTGTAATTTATAAAATACCTCATTAAGATCGTTATTACAGAATATGTAAAAACAAGGATAATTTGGAAACAGCGGAGCACTTATTAACTACATGTCCTGTTATGCAAAGTACTTATCAATTACATCTGGGTAGATATGTACATAACATGGAAAGCATTGGGGAGAAGCAATTCTGGTATAACAGTATTAATAGCACTAATGCCAAGATGCATCTTTCCCTATATAATATATGGATAAAGATTGAAAGTTTGCTGAGCATTAAGATATAAACTACCGTAAGTGCATAAAGATCTAGATCTCAAAAACATCTGGTGTGACATAGAGTTAGTGATGGGAGGTTGCTTATGAGACCAACAAGAAGCTAATGAAAGTAAGAAATGGCAAATATATAGTCCTGGGGCGCTGTAATAGTGTTTAAGATAAGTAACAACTGTGAATAGTTGGCCGTTAATGATTCTTCTCTAGTGATTGATTATCCAGTTTCCAAGTCTATTTAGAATGAATTGAATGGGGCCTATGACAATCATATTCTACTCATTGTATATATCACTTTAATGTATCTATTTTATATATTTGAATGCGTAATTAACATATTATTGGATTTGCATGTTTGTAAGTCTGTAAGTGTAAAATTGTTTATATTTGTGCTGTATATGTATAATTTATTTTATATGTGTACAGTTTAAATTTAAATTATATCAAATAAATAAATAAATAAATAATAAAAAACTAGGCTTCTTCTTTGTAGTTGACCTTGCTGACTGTTCTCTTCCTCAGATCTTTAAAGGGAGCGAAGGCACATTGTGGTCTTCATCTGGAGCTTAATGAAAAGTCCTTGTTTCCTGATCTTGCACCACGTGTCAAGAGACCACGAGTTTGTCCATTCTGCCCTTTCATTTAGTGCTAATAAATTCAATTTTACTGGGTGCTTCTACTCCTCTTGGCCTGTGGAAACTTGATTGCTCCGTCTTGTATATCTTTCTCCATCTTTGATTGTTCAATACTTGACACTTGTAAATGTTTGCTCCTTTGCTTAATCTAAGAGAAATATGTCATGCTTAAGTAACTTATCCTCTTTGACTCCTTTCGTACTTTGCAATTCATTCTTGCTGTGGCACCCTAAGCAAAACAAATCCTCTTTGTTCTTTGCATGATACTGTTTTCCATTGCCTGTCAGCTTGGCAGCCATGGTCTCTCTCATTTAGGCTTCTCGCTAACTGTTTATACAGAGTCGACGTCCATGTTCTCTTCATGGATGCCTTAACCATGTTATATTTTCTCCTGCAAAAAACTTCTATATGTTCCATCTACCCTGCTTTTCTGCATATATAAATCTACTGATTCTCTTATCACTTATAGTCTTAGAGTACATGATTTCTTTGTATTTGCCTATTTGTTTACTTTTTCCCTTCAGTTACATCTTCATTCTTTAAGTATTTGCATATTGTTTCAGTGTGTCCTTGTGTCTTCTCTTTGGTGTCCGGTCAATTGGTCGAAAACAAACTGGTCGACTGCAATTTGGTCGACACCATTTGGTCGAATGCCAAATGGTCGAATTTATTTATTTTTTTTATATATGTTTTGTGGGTTTTCGTGTGGGAAAAAAAAAAAAGAAAAAAAGGGGGTTGGGGGGGACCCCCCCAAAAAAAACCAAAAAAGGGGTAAAAAAAAAAAAAAAAAATTCGACCATTTGGCATTCGACCAAATGGTGTCAACCAATTGTCCTGTCGACCAAATGTTTTCGACCAATTGACTGGTAACCCTTCTCTTTATGACATCACTTTACACTTGTCAGGTTTCACTTATAGCTAGCTCTTCTACATCTGGTGGTGTCTTCAAGCATCCTTCTACCACGTCAGTTCGAGGGTACATTCGATACGGTTGTCTGAGCGCATAACGTCTCTCATATCTTCGATATGGTATTGGGATTATACCTGGTGTCATGCACAATGATTTCCTGTTATTCTTCCAATATGAAGGCGGTGAGGGGGCGGGCACTATAGATGACGTCTATATCTGCCTCTCTACACAGCTATTGCCATCTTCTAGCCAAGTAGTACTATGAAGTCAATGTCTGTCAAATGCCTACACTATGCCGACCCAAATGCCAACACTGTTGGCTTTGCCAATGCGTGTTTGAGTTGTTACAGAAAGAAGGGATTGGAACCTGACTTTGGGGATAAATAAGGGTTTGAAGCAACAGTTTGCAGCAGGTTGGATAAGGTGATCCAGGCTCATTTAGATATATCCTGTTATGGCCTTCAAAGGAGCCAGTGATGCCAACACAGGAAAGAGGGCATGTGATCCGATTTCCTCAAAGTGGGCTGAGGTTTGGGTGTCATCTTTAGGGAGTCTCTGAGAGGATTGAGCATGGATTTGGGGAGAAAATTATGCAGGATAATTCCATAGTCAATTTAAGAGGTGGCCTGTGCTTGGAAAACTGTGCATCCCATGTGACGACTTTGGGAGAAATTGCTGAAGTTTGAGGTGATTGTATTTGATTGGAGCTTCTTCAGAAAGAGAGGGTTTCCCAGCATGAAGCCAAACGTATTTTGATTCCCTGGCTAATGGCATGCAGAGGAGATCCTACCATTGACCTAGTGTTCGGGTGCGTACAGTTCCATCTAAAATAAATACGTTACATGTGTCCAATTTTAGCTAAAGAAGGCAGATCATCAACTGGTCCTCAATGTTCTCTTGGGGCTAGTCTTCCAGTTGAGGATGTGGTCTTGATGATTTTTAATGATGTTTAGAGCCGAGCGCAGACCGCGTACGATACGTTTCATAACTCTTTCCACTAGTAGTCCCATGTAGAAGTTGAAAAGAATGGGGACGGCAAAGGCGAACGCCCAATGGATACAAATTGGTTTGGTGGTTGCTGAACCTGAACGTACTATTTGTGAGCAGTGCAGGGTGAAATTAAGGGAGCCATTGGGGCACAGTGTTTAAGGCCTATTCTGAATCTTATCAGATCACGTGATTATTGGTTTTAAAAGGCAAGGGATGGGCTTTGAGACATGTATAGGAGTAACTTTGCCACCCGTAGCGTCAGAACATATTGTCAGTTTGTTTGAGATTGGTTCATATAATTCGATATGTCTATGCATTCCAAAGTTAAAAAAAAGGGCCTGTGGCCCCTTTGGCTGAACTAAGCCTTCAACTCTCTGGAAAAAAATGGATGTTGGCACCACCCATTGGGAAATGTTCACCACTATCGGATACTCAATAGATATTCGATAATTACCTCAAAGGACATCAGAAATGTATCTGTTGACAAATAGGATGATGATGCAGCAGGTTATGTCACGTCATAAGAATGTTTGCAGTAGAATATACCAGACAATGGTATCCTGGCCCGAGCCATGAAGGGATAAATGACAGTCGCACAAACTCCTAGTGGAGATAACTATTGAAGGCTTTAATTTGCAGCAGAAAGGGTCACGTGCTGGAGTGGATCTGAGAGAAAGAAGACGAGAATTCCAAAAGGAAGTTGCAAGAATGGAGAAAGTGCGACCACATTTCTGAGATGTGAGGAACTTGGGAACAGTAAGTTCTACCCATCTCAGAGAGTAAACATAGCCCTCTCCTCCAGACCTACAAGTACACCCTATGCCAACCTGCTGCTTTTAGCCAAAGTCAAGCGTGCCAGAGGGGGGAGGGGTGCAAGCTTCCTCTTCATCGCTGCCTGGCAATGGAACTCCCTTCTGCTCGCCCTCAGATCTTAACCATCACACCTCGTGTTTCCCAAGGCTATCACAACAAGGCTATTCTCCTAAACCCCTCATCGAAGCCAGCAGCATCTCCATGCCAGGCCCTGATGTGCACACATGTTTTTAAACCTATATTCAATGTGCTATGCCACAATATGCTATACACCATGTAACATTGTGTAGCCATATCGCCATCCATGTAACACATCATGTCCCCAAGTATGCACACCTAATTGCACCCATAACTAAGTCGATTCCATGTAACAGCGCCACGATGCCGCTGGGCTGTGTGTGTGCTTAATAAATGCAAATACATTTTAAAAACAAATTAATTAAGACGGTCATGTCTGGCAGAGCAGATGCTATGGGAAGTTTCCCATTGCTTAACTCTGGAATAAAGAGTTAGAGAGATGGTGATGGACAATAAAAAAACAGTCTTAAAAAGGACCTGGTGTCCAATAAAAATCGAATAAAGGTGAGCTAAGAACGGAGAGACGCGGGTGTGATGACACAAACCAAAGACGAGGGGGCAATCAAGCTCTAAAGAACCTGTAGACATGTAATGCAATAAAAAGGAAGACCAAGAAACAAAAGCATGTATTAGTCAGGAGAGGGTTAAGAATATTGAGAAATCAGTAAAATGTGAAGGCCGGTGGTAAGATGCACCCTCATCATATGGTGCACAAACTGCAAGTATAGGGTGTGACCTTTATTATAAATAATTTTGTAAGAGGAAGTGCTTTCCTGCTCATTGTCACAAGACCAGAAAGAGAAGCCTTCAACTGGCATGTGAGTCAGGGGTCTCCAATGCCAGTCCTTGAATGGAGCAATCACGCCAGGTGTTTCTGGTAGTCACTGGCTGTGAAACTAACTCCCATTCAGATTGACTGTATTCAAAAGTGGTCTTATGTGGATATCCTGAACGCATGGGCTGGGTAGTTCTTCAGGACTTGCTTTGAGACATCTGAACTGTCCACTTGGGGATGCATTGTATTAGAAGTAAGTATGCACTGACTGGTTTCCTCCTAGTCCTTCTGGACTGTGTGATGAGCCTGGCACACCGGGGTACACTGCTGGACACTTAGATGTGTTACAGACAATTTTGATGACTAGTGCTTTTTTTTTAAACTGTTTTATCTCAAGTTGATTACCTTGATTTTTAAAAATAAAAAATATGAGTTCCTGTGTCTGGTGAATACTTCCTGGCACTGGTACAGTGGTGCCAGCAGGCTTCAGAAGTCTACCATGGGCCAGATCAGACTTTCCAAAGAACTTCCCCGTGGAATTGGTTATAGGCTTTCGCTCCTGTGTATGTACAGTGTAATACAAAACACAATGCTTTAACTGCAGTGTCAATGGTAGAGAACCAACATTCAGATTTGACCTCAATTTACAAGCTCCTGTGGTGACCAGCTTTAGCCTTGATTACTGTGGCTGGTTGATGTTATCTGAGATGGAATTCAGAAGGTGTGTTTTTGTGTTAGGTGCTTCCCATATTCAGGGGGAAAAAAGATGGCCCCACCCGCGGGAGGTCCTCGGGTAGTTGGAACAGCAGCCGGAGAAATCATATTCTTGCCCGTTGTTCCAGCCACCTCATTGGCTAATGACACGTCTCCAGGTGCGAAACACCAATTCCCCCTAGACACGTACCTCTGGATTACAATTTCTAATGCAACTTAAATTACAAATGGCACCCTTTACCTCTGCCTGTTTCCCCTTGGTTATCTGCTGGTTCCCGAGTTTCAAGGAATGGTATCTCATTTTTGCTGGTTATGTTGTTCACTTGTGGTAGTCGGCTCTTTTTGTCATGGGGGTGTTGCCCAATCCTTCCCCCCAGCAGCTTTCTTTGGAATACCATATCCCTTTGGGGCCTTCTGGGGCCACATGGGAGAAGTTCATCTCAGGCAGCCTCGCAAACCTGACATGCAGGGTTGCGGGTCTGAAAAGAGTGGGGGTAGAACCCGTATCAAAACCAATACTTTCCTGCAGCCATCTCTCTTCAGTGCTTTGCACCAAATATTCCATGATCTACACACCGTCATCTGTGTGGGCGTACTCATTCACAGGACAAGAGCACCTGAGGGCAGCCCTAAACTTCCGGGATCTCATTCCATACTCTATAAAAGAGAGGAGCTAAGCTTTACTATATGGGCATCGCACACCCTGCATGTGAAGAGAACTCTGCATCACAAGCATCACACGCCGTTCCTACAAGGAGAGCTTGGCATCACCAGCTCTGCAGATGGGACAGCTCAGGATCACATCACCAGCCCTGCATGCAAGAAGAGCTCTGCACCACAAGCCTGGCACATGGGGAAAGCTCTGCATCACCATCCCTACTCATGGAGAGTACTCTATATCACAATCCTCGCACTTACGAACAACTTGGCATCACAATCACTGCCATGGAGAGGGCTGTGCATCACAAAACTCGCACATGGGGATATGGCACCATCACAAGACCTGTGCATGGAGAGAGCTTGGCATCGAAACACCTGCACTTGAAAGCAGAGGCATATTTAGGCTGCCTGCTGCCCTCGGCCCAAATAAATGCATGTACCCCAACTCCAACTGTACTCCACCTCTGCCAGAACCTGCACCTTCACCAGATTCTACCCTTCAACAAACTCTGTCTGTGTTGTCCAAACTACGCACCTTCAGACCCATTTCTATCCCCCATTTTGGCTCCAAAACATTATAACGATGTTTTTAAGGTTGCCGGGATTAGAACGTTATTGCTTCCTCTCCATTAAATTCCAGCCTGTCATCTTCTATGTTATGTTAGTTGAGTGTTTTCCCATCTCTGCTGCCCAAGGTTTGGAGGAGGCAGTGCATTCTACAGTTGCGTGCCCTAGAGATAATTGTTACGGCCAATTGTCTACTTTAAGTTAGGTCTGAAAACAATCTTTTCGATGAAGTGATGTCTGCCAACTGGACACAAGTGAGAGAAGGTTGGAATGAGGAATTTTGGTTTCAATGCAAATATCTGGTAACTCTCGCAAATTACCTGCTGTCACTCCATGAGAAGCATCTAGACTGGTCTGCAATATTAATGCAACATAACTACATTTCTACATCTGTTCTTGTCAAATTGTCAAGTTTACATATGAAATGACCCACCAATCCCTCAGTCTGGAACACCATTAAAATATGGCAAAATCACAGGTGAAGTCTGTAAACTCTGCCTGGGCATAGACACCTCATTAGAGTAAGGACAGTTGGAGAAAGCTCTTGGAATCTTTGGCTGTGCATCCTGTGAGAAATCGAAAGGTGCCTCCCTGTCTAGTCCCCTGGGATCTGTCATCCAGGTGGCCAGGACACGGACATCGTTTTTGGATCCAGTTCCTGGGGGTGGACCAGTGCAGGAGGATCACCTGGATGGGGGTCCTTGGAGAGTGGCACACCAACAGTAGAGAAGTCCGACACCACGTAGGTGCTCACTCAAGAATCTCTGCGCAATTACCACACGGTAAAAGACTACCGTAACCAGAAGGCCTTCGGAAGAGGCAAAGATAGGTTAAAGTGGTCATACAGGGGTCTTGTAAAATCCTATGTACTGTCGAAAGTCTTTGACCGACAGATGATTGCGAAAGTTAAGTGAAGTGAATCCCGCATGGTGAAAAATTAGCACATTAACTGTGTTTCGTGAAGATTTGCAAGAGTAAACCGGCCAAGGGATGTTAATGGAATGGGGTGAAGTCTAAAAGACTCATGAGTTGGTGAAGATTTGTGAAAATGAGAAGCAGTACAAAAGAAGGTGAGATGGACTGTCCTCCTTATTATTTGGGGTCCGAGCCTGGCCGATGGAGATCCCAGGGTGGAAAGTCACCGCCCAAAAGTTCATTAAGAAAATAACTGTTTCAGATAAATTGTTGAATAAGACTTGCGAGGGGTCAGCACCCAGAAGAAGGGGACCAAGGGGTGAAGCCAACACCCAACGTGTTTATAGAACAAGAACTTTGTGTTTGTTTGTTTAGAGCACCAGACCTCGAAGGCAAGAGACGTTTATTTGAACTGACGAAAACCCTAATAGCTGCTACAGAACTGTTAACTCGTGCCAAGAAGGCTCGAGCTGTGCTGTGCTCCAAAGTCCCACCTTGTCCCATACTAAAAATATGGGGAAGGGAGACCTTGAGACAATCACATCCTGACCTATTATTTGTGAACACTTTTCTTTTATTTGAATACCCTATCCCACACTCTTTTGTATTGAGCGTAAGGAATTGGCAATAGGTTTTTCTTAGTTTAGGCCCTTTTTTTGACAAGACACCACTAGGACTGCCTTATTTTCATTTGATGGTTGACCCTTGCTCCCATCTTAGATTCAGGTTTAGTTTAGGCATTTTTCCAACCTGTACACAGTTAAATAAACACCCTTGAACTCTGATCACTTGTGTCTGTCTTTACTGTTGCCACCATGAGTTCCTGCCAATTCTCACGGTGGAGTAATGGATAGGGGCGACCCTGAACATTCATACGTGAGAAGCAACAGCATTCCTCATAGCTGCGCAATGTAGGCACCCAGGCCTTCTGGGGCCTGGAGCTGAAATACCTTCAACTCTCTCTTCCTAAATATCTTCCTTCTCGACCTCTCCGCTCTTCCGGCTCCAACTCCCACAGGGTCAGTCGCTTCTCCAAGCAACGAGTTGGTGGTAGATCTCTCTCTTCGGCAGGGGCCTCCCTCTGGAGCAGCCTTCCTGCCTCCCTGAAACTTGAGGAGAACCATCTCCGGTTCCGGAAGCACCTCAAAACCTTCCTCTTTGCTTCTGCCTTCACTCCCCCTCTCCCCTGTTGATTTTCCTGACAGATACTGCACTGGATACCTGGCCTCCCTTCTGATCTTGGGCCCAGGCCCGCCAGTTACCCACCTGCACTGCCTCCCTGACAACCCCTGCACATGGGGACTGTTTTCTGTATCCTTATAGTCCCCCTACCAGCACTTATGTTCTGCACTTACTGTACACTTGCCACCTGCTAGCCGTTTTTATTTATCTTTTTTATTGTACTATCCCTTGTATTGCACTTCCCCCCTCTCCCTTCCCCCCGCACTTTTCCCTTTCCCCTTCCCATGCACTTGTGCAATCTGAATGACATCTGGCCTAGTAGGATTGTTGTCTGTCTTCCCTTTGTTCCCCCTCCCTTGCCTCGTCGCGCCTTGAAACACTTGTGTATAGGCGCGTTATAAATGCCATATCATATCATATCATAACATATGAAATGGTACATATTGTTTACGTCATTGAGGGTTGTGCAATTGTTCAAAATACCCAACTATCAAAGAGTAACATTGAGCAATAGATTACCTTAGTGTTCTGTGGTTTAGGCTATGGGTCTTGTCAGCTTGCATTTAAGGTGATTTAAAATATTTGTTAACTCTGTTGAGTTGGTTGGACTGTACAATGCATAGTAACATTTTGCGATTTGCGGGTATAGCTACAAATGTCTTACTGTTGTTTGAAGTACTGTTTCATAGTAAAGGTCCTACCTTGTAATTCAAATATTATTAATGTAAGCTTACTTATTAACATCACAGTTATGCATTCTGTGACATACTTTATAGTTGGGTTTCCTGGTAATACTGAACTTGCAGCAGAATGTCATCAAAGACATATGATAAACTAAGCAGAGATGCCATTTGCCTGCTTACCACTGAACAGCTTCTGTAAAGATGGCTGTATGGCTATGTTTACGGGACAAGTTTACAGCTGGGAAACAGTGTGCACCTTTGGCACACAGTTTTTGTTCTGACCCTTCTATGGCCTTGGGTATCCTTTCACAGGTTTCTTGATGCACTTGCGCATTCAGATTTACTCGGCGCCATTTTTACTTCTCTATAATCTATTTCATGTTTGTACCTTTTGGGCGGCCACAGACCTCTGACATGTGGGGCATGGGAGGGAAATTAGTGCTTGCTTCTGAACATCATTTCAGTGGTACCTGTGGGATCTCTGTGCTTGACTTAAGCATAGGCATGTGTTTAATATTGTTAAATGGTGCATCATTTTTAACCATCACTTTTCTGACAAGAAAACCCTAATTTTTGCAATGGTATAAAAAATCGATGTTGTGTATTTAAATAAAAAAGTGATTGCTTAACACGGTGTATGTGTGTATTGATTACATAGAACTTCAAAGATAATGTGAAGTGGCACCAATAAAACCAATGTGGTTTTGGCTGTTTTGCATATTAAAGAGCATTTTGGGAAGATGAGAATGACCAAAGAGCTTTATATCTGTCATTTATGTCTATGAGAGTTGTATGACTGAACCACTAAATAACTAAAGCCTGCTGGGTTTAGTACGCATTCCTTTTTTTTTACATAAACAAAAGTCACCCTAACAATAACGCGTTTGTAAATGTCAAGCATATTTACAAGTTTGGCCATAAAACACTTTAGCTGTCAGAGTGGAATGACTGCTAACAGCTCAAAATTACTTGCAGTGTTGTGGACCATCCAGGCTCAAAGAAACGAAATTGGCTTTATACTTTTAAAAAATGACAACCAGTAAATTGAAAATAAACTGCAATAAAATGCCTCTCCTCTGGCAATCTGCAGTCCTCGGCCTGGGCCTAGTCGGTCTTGTTGTACATACATCTATGATGGAAAGTGTGTGTGGGTGGCATCTACAAGCATCGAAACACCTGCACATTAAAATAGCTTGGCATCACAAGCCAAAAGCACAGACAAATCAACATCAAATGATCTGCATAAGGGAGGGGGGCGGGGAGCGATCAGCCCCACAAACTCAGCGGATGCAATCCCGCCACATTGCGAAAGCATGCCACTGCAAGCCCTGCAGGTGGGAAGAGCAATGCACCACAGGCCCTACACACAGAGCGAGATATCTCAGTATTGCAATCCCTGCACATAGAGACACAGGAGCTTTGCATAACGCACCGTGAACCTGGCAAACGCTCATCTGTCAGTCCCTGCATGTGGTATCAATAGGCACTGCACATAGAGAGCTCGACAAGCACGCCCCGAATGTGCAGAGTGAATGGGTCGACAAGGGCAGCACCTAAATAGATGATTGCATCACAAACTTCCATGCACAGCATCGAAGAGCTATGTATGCACAGTGCAAACCGCATCCCAGGACCCTGCCTGCCTAAGGCACGCTGCCTCACAGGGCGCTGCACATGTAAAGGTCAGCGATTCACATGCAGATGTCACAGGGCGCTGAACATGTAAAGGTCAGAAATACACAGGGCACTGCAGATGTCGAGGGCAGCATCACGGGGTCATGCTCGTGTAAAGGTCATGGCGTTGTAGACCCCTCTCGCACCCATGGAGCTGGGGATGAAGGTGGAGTTTTGAAAGGCAAGCAATAGCCTTTAAAAAAAAAGTGTAAACAAGTGCAGGGTTAAAAATAACACTAATTTGTTACTGACAATCGGTGAACTGTTATAGTAAAATGGTGAGCAAAAATAGTTTAGCTTTATTTCCCAACTGAAATAGACGCCTACAATGAAGACCCTGCAAAGCAAAGTGATTGTAACAATATCTCCTCTTGCTTTCTCAACAGTACTTTAAAGACTGAAAGAAACATAGGGAAAGAAAGTGCATGACGATTCCCTGTTTGTAGTCAGTTTCACACAGCACCCTGCTTTATGCAGCCCTCGTTTTTGATCACCCAACATTGACTCCCCTTAAGGGACATGCTACAGACCATACATGCTCCCATTTGTGCAATCACTGCGGTTTCTGCAGCCATCTGACATCAATTGCACTCATTTCTCTGCACATTCTTAAATGAAAAACAAACAAAAATAAGACAAGTCACAGCCGAGCACCACCTGGCTCGGAATTTAGTCTCCAAGTCTACTTTTGGCAGGTTATCTCTCATGGGAGGTTTAGTTTCCCACAGGGCTAAAGTCGAGGGTACACGCGAATGGACGGAGTCCCCCCACTTTTTTATGGAGTTCCCCCACTTTTTTTCAGAGGGCACTTTGAGATACTAATTACTCGTGACACACCTTCGATTGGTATGTTAATGAGTCCCCCCACTTTTATTTTTAGGACTTGACCCCTGGTTTCCCCGGATACAGTATTCAGGGAAATTATTTTTGCCAGATTCTGGATACCGTACATTTTGCCCCAATTCCTGCTCTCATGAAGCACGTGGCATCAAAGTACATACTATCAGGGTGTGTTGCACTTGTGGAGCACATTGGACGCTGCCTTTGAAGCCATGTGCTTTAACAGAGCAGGAATTGGGATGAATTTATTCCGGATATGGAATCTGTAAAATATTATCTACCCGGATGCTGTAAAATAAAAACCGCATGAGCTGTCACCAGACACTGCACATGTAAGCACTTGGCATCACAGGGTCCTGCACTTGTGGAGTACATGGCATCACAGGGTCCTGCACTTCCGGAGCACATGGCATCACAGGGTCCTGCACTTCCGGAAGAAACATGGCATCACAGGGTCCTGCACTTCTGGAGCACATGGCATCACAGGGTCCTGCACTTCCGGAGCACATATGGCATCACAGGGTCCTGCACTTCTGGAGCACATGGCATCATAGGGTCTTGTACTTCCGGAGCACATATGGCATCACAGGGTCCTGCACTTCTGGAGCACATGGCATCACAGGGTCCTGGACTTCCAGAGCACATATGGCATCACAGGGTCCTGCACTTCCGGAGCACATGGCATCACAGGGTCCTGCACTTCCAGAGCACATGGCATCACAGGGTCCTGCACTTCCAGAGCACATATGGCATCACAGGGTCCTGCACTTCTGGAGAACATGGCATCACAGGGTCCTGCACTTCCGGAGCACATGGCATCACAGGGTCCTGCATTTCTGGAGCACATATGGCATCACATAGTCCTGCACTTCTGAGCACATGGCATCCCAGGGTCCTGCACTTCTGGGGCACATACGGCATCACAGGGGCCTGGACTTCCGGAGCACATGGCATCACAGGGTCCTGCACTTCTGGAGCATATGGCATCACAGGGTCCTGCACTTGTGGAACATATGGCATCACAGGGGCCTGCACTTGTAGAGCACATGGCATCCTAGGGTCCTGCACTTCTGGGGCACATACGGCATCACAGGGGCCTGGACTTCTGGAGCACATGGCATCACAGGGTCCTGCACTGCTGGAGCACATGGCATCACAGGGTCCTGCACTTCTGGAGCATATGGCATCACAGGGTCCTGCACTTCCGGAGCAATGGCATCACAGGGTCCTGCACTTCCGGAACACATGGCATCACAGGGGCCTGCACTTGTGGAGTACATGGCATCAAAGGACCTTGCACATGCAAAGCACATGGCATCACAGGGTCCTGCACTTCCGGAGCACATATGACATCACAGGGTCCTGCACTTCCAGAGCACATGGCATCACAGGGTCCTGCACTTCCGGAGCACATGGCATCACGGGGTCCTGCACTTCTGCAGCACATGGCATCACAGGGTCCTGCACTTGTGCAGCTCATGGCATCACAGAGTCCTGCACTTCCGGAGCACATGTGACATCACAGGGTCCTGCACTTCCGGAGCACATGGCATCACAGGGTCCTGCACTTCCAGAGCACATGGCATCACAGGGTCCTGCACTTCCGGAGCACATGGCATCACAGGGGCCTGCACTTGTAGAGCACATGGCATCAAAGGACCTTGCACATGCAAAGCACATGGCATCCCAGGGTCCTGCACTTCTGGGGCACATACGGCATCACAGGGGCCTGGACTTCTGGAGCACATGGCATCACAGGGTCCTGCACTTCAGGAGCATATGGCATCACAGGGTCCTGCACTTCCGGAGCAAATGGCATCACAAGGTCCCCCACTTCCGGAACACATGGCATCAGAGGGTCCTGCACTTGTGGAGTACATGGCATCAAAGGACCTTGCACATGCAAAGCACATGGCATCACAGGGTCCTGCACTTCCGGAGCACATATGACATCACAGGGTCCTGCACTTCCAGAGCACATGGCATCACAGGGTCCTGCACTTCCGGAGCACATGGCATCACGGGGTCCTGCACTTCTGCAGCACATGGCATCACAGGGTCCTGCACTTGTGCAGCTCATGGCATCACAGAGTCCTGCACTTCCGGAGCACATGTGACATCACAGGGTCCTGCACTTCCGGAGCACATGGCATCACAGGGTCCTGCACTTCCGGAGCACATGGCATCACAGAGTCCTGCACTTCCGGAGCACATGGCATCACAGGGTCTTGCACTTCCGGAGCACATATGACATCACAGGGTCCTGCACTTCCGGAGCACATGGCATCACAGGGTCCTGCACTTCTGGAGCACATGGCATCACAGGGTCCTGCACTTCCGCAGCACATGGCATCACAGGGTCCTGCACTTGTGGAGCACATGGCATCACAGGGTCCTGCACTTCCGGAGCACATGGCATCACAGGGTCCTGCACTTGTGGAGCACATGGCATCACAGGGTCCTGCACTTCCAGAGCACATGGCATCACAGGGTCCTGCACTTCCGCAGCACATGGCATCACAGGGTCCTGCACTTGTGGAGCACATGGCATCACAGGGTCCTGCACTTCCGGAGCACATGGCATCACAGGGTCCTGCACTTGTGGAGCACATGGCATCACAGGGTCCTGCACTTCCGGAGCACATGGCATCACAGGGTCCTGCACTTCCGGAGCATATGGCATCACAGGGTCCTGCACTTGTGGAGTACATGGCATCACAGAGGCCTGCACTTGTGCAGCTCATGGCATCATAGAGTCCTGCACTTCCGGAGCACATGGCATCACGGGGTCCTGCACTTCTGCAGCACATGGCATCACAGGGTCCTGCACTTGTGCAGCTCATGGCATCACAGAGTCCTGCACTTCTGGAGCACATGTGACATCACAGGGTCCTGCACTTCCGGAGCACATGGCATCACAGGGTCCTGCACTTCCGGAGCACATGGCATCACAGAGTCCTGCACTTCCGGAGCACATGGCATCACAGGGTCTTGCACTTCCGGAGCACATATGACATCACAGGGTCCTGCACTTCCGGAGCACATGGCATCACAGGGTCCTGCACTTCTGGAGCACATGACATCACAGGGTCCTGCACTTCCGCAGCACATGGCATCACAGGGTCCTGCACTTGTGGAGCACATGGCATCACAGGGTCCTGCACTTCCGGAGCACATGGCATCACAGGGTCCTGCACTTGTGGAGCACATGGCATCACAGGGTCCTGCACTTCCAGAGCACATGGCATCACAGGGTCCTGCACTTCCGCAGCACATATGACATCACAGGGTCCTGCACTTCCGGAGCACATGGCATCACAGGGTCCTGCACTTCTGGAGCACATGACATCACAGGGTCCTGCACTTCCGCAGCACATGGCATCACAGGGTCCTGCACTTGTGGAGCACATGGCATCACAGGGTCCTGCACTTCCGGAGCACATGGCATCACAGGGTCCTGCACTTGTGGAGCACATGGCATCACAGGGTCCTGCACTTCCAGAGCACATGGCATCACAGGGTCCTGCACTTCCGCAGCACATGGCATCACAGGGTCCTGCACTTCCAGAGCACATGGCATCACAGGGTCCTGCACTTCCGGAGCACATGGCATCACAGGGTCCTGCACTTGTGGAGCACATGGCATCACAGGGTCCTGCACTTCCAGAGCACATTGCATCACAGGGTCCTGCACTTCCGGAGCACATGGCATCACAGGGTCCTGCACTTCCGGAGCACATGGCATCACAGGGTCCTGCACTTGTGGAGTACATGGCATCACAGGGGCCTGCACTTGTGCAGCTCATGGCATCACAGAGTCCTGCACTTCCGGAGCACATGTGACATCACAGGGTCCTGCACTTCCGGAGCACATGGCATCACAGGGTCCTGCACTTGTGGAGTACATGGCATCACAGGGTCCTGCACATGCAAAGCACATGGCATCAAAAGAGCTTCCACAAGCAGAGGCACAGACAGGGTAGAGCCTCAGCCGGCAAGGCCAACACAACATCTGTAAATGCCCACTCAGAAGCGCCGTGTGGGCATTTGCAGATGTCATGCCACTGCAGTGGGTCCAACCACATTAGATTCAAGCCCCACTGGTTAGACAAGCCTGGCTACGCCCTGTGCACAATTGGGGTTCCTTACATTTCGTGGCGCGCTCAATAGCATCTCAGGGCCCTACGCTTGCAGAGGTCATGGGGACACTGGGCTCTGAGCGTGCGCGCATGTCACACATCCTCTCATACACCTGAACTGCAGAATTCCTGCAGTGGATTCAGAACCCGTCAAAATCCCAGACAGCGCTGTGTGGTGGAAAGTGGAGGTAGCGCGGACGCCAAAGCTCTGCACCTCACAACAAATGTCGCATGTTCCATTAAGAAACTGTGCTTTTAGCTCGAGCAGGGCCATCACCTGTCACCAAGCCCCCGCGCTTCCAAAGTCCCCCCACCACACTATGCTTGGAAGCAAGCCGAGCTTCCCCCTTTTATTATTCCTCGTTTCCTTTCCAGGCGCGAATAAAGAACGCACTTTGTCAAATTTTGTGCTAAATGAGAACTGAAGTGCATTGAAGGAGCGCAATAAATTATACGCAGGCCACCAAATAAAATTCAATTTGCAGGTAATGGCACGCGTGCAACGCTGGCGGAGGGGCTGCTTTGCATATCACAGGAGGCAGGCAGGCGGCCGGCGCGCGGGAAGCGGCCTGCGCCACGTGCTCGCCTCTGATTGTCTCCCAGCTCGCGCCGCTCTAATCGCACGCGCGCAGGGCCGCTCCAGAACGCGGCGGCCCGTGAAAAATGGGCCCGTCCTGTCGCCGGCGCGCAGCCGCTGCCAATTGCAGCCGGCGCGGGCTGGTGGTGCGCGGCGAGGCCGATAAGGCGCTGCCTCGCGCCCCGCTCAGCAGCCTTCCCATTTCCTCCCGCAATTACACACCAGCCTGTTTTAGCTTCACAAGCTGCGGCGCTTTGAACAGCCTCCGGGCAGCTGCCCAGCGGGCACGCCGAGGAGCCTGTCTTGGGGAGCAGAAAAAATGGAGGCGACCCCGAGATCGGATTCCCCCATTCCCCTACACCTGCTGACGCTGCCTGCTGATGGCAGTGACTTGGCTAACAGGGGCCTGTCACGAACTGTTCACTGTTTGTGCGAATGATTTTTCTGCCATGAAAAAATGGTAACGGGGAATGCAAAACTATTGATCCTATGGGTGAAAGGCAACATAAGGAAATACGTAGTATGTAAGTATTCTTGAATTTCTGTAGCGCCTACGGCCATAGTACATGGTGTCAAAGCGCTTTTGCCTATCATAGAGGCAAAGGAAGAGCATAACAGAACTTTCAGAAGTGGATGGCAGGAGCAAAGACGGGTGGATAGTTGGGAAGAGGGCGAGGGATAGATGAGGTGCTCCGGAAGGAATGCAAGGAAAGGTGCACGTTTGCCATTTTGCCCTTCTCATTTTACAGAGCCTTGACTCAGTAACTTAAAAAGTGGACACAAAATTGCCAGGTTTTAGATTTTCCTTGCAGGACATTTTCAGTGTCGGATTCCAAGGAGCTTATCGTTTTGTATTTTCCATATTAAATATATGTTTTGTTGACTTATACCGCACACCACTACCACCCAATTGCAGTCCGCAGGCGCTCACGTGGCTCTGCAAGAGAGGGGGGGCTGGGTGTGTTAATGGGGAAAGGATGGTAAGATGGGTCCAGAACCAGGAGGAACTGGTGCCTGTGTGCATTGTCTTGTGTGTGGGAGTTGGTTTGCGATGCCCCGTGTGTTGTAACTATATGCATAGGACTCAGTGGCTTGGATGTGTGCTTTTGTCTGTATTGGGTGTGTGTATCGTGTGATTTGAGGGTGGGGTTTGCAGGTTTGTGCACTGGTTAGTTGTATCCATAAGGGGTCCAGAGTCACGGATGACTGTTAGGTCTTTCAGTGTATTGTGTTGGTGTGCTTTTGTGTAGTGCCGATAGATTTATGGACTTTGTGCAAGGGTGTTCCCTCTAATGTTGTTTCCAGAGTCTCAGAGAGTTGGTTGGGTGCGAGCATTTGATTAGTTCTTGGTGTGTCTATGTGTAGTGTGGCTAACCCCTAGTCGTGTATAGTGTTGTTGGTTATGTGGGAGGAGCAGGAAAGGGGGGAATGGGTTAGTAAATCGGTTAGTTTGACGATGCCTCTGGTGTGAGTCTTCGGTTTCCACTCAATGGTATTTTCCAACATTCTTGTTCGTGGTATGCCGGCCAATCTCGCCTCCTTTCCAAGCCTGGAGGCTGGGCAAAAAATCCCAGAATTCCAAGGAAAAACAAGACTGGATGCCTTTCTCATGCACGGACACTGGGAAATTGGAGAGCTTAAGACCTCTGTCATTTGTGTGCAAATGCAGCGTCCCTGTGCTCTTTCCCATCATTAACCTGTATTCTTGAAGGTTTGCTTTGTGGTGGTCAAGGGGCTCCATACAGAGGAAGGGCATCCAGACTCCCCTTTGCATATATCCAATGTTCCAAAACCCACCAGGAAGTCCAATCGGATCCTATCAAAGTGGGACCCTTCATTACAATGTCCACCTTTGTCTGCTGCCAGGTCCTTCGGCCAAAAGGAAAGAGACATTTCTGAGTGAAACATTTGCAAATTTAGGTTTTCCTCTTCACCCAGCTGATAATCTTGTCTACCAAGTTCAAGGCCCGTGTCACAGTTTATTTTGTGGGAAGACTTTGCCTCTCGCACATCGGGTGCAAGCACCAAGTTGCCCACCAGGCTCTTCCCTAACCATGCCACACTTACATTCTCAACATCTGTGCTTAAACACACTACACACATGCCTACTAAGCCACTTGCACTCAGTAATTGAATAAGTCTTCCAAAAGACATCAAACATACAGCCATCTTAAACATATCAGTCCGGCCTACAAATCCTCGCAGCACAGGAACCCTCGGTACACAAATGCCAGAATACCTAGGACCAGGCCTACATGCGTTGCTCAGGGAACTTCTGGAGCGCATTCATCAACACAACAGCAAAGTGATCCTACATTTTCCATCCCTCCCGATTAACTTACCCAACCACTTCTCATTCAGGTCCACCAGACGGCTTTGAGACCATACAAAAAGCAACAGTGCATGGTACACATGTGAGGACAGTGAGACAAAATAACTTTATGACTCAGCAAGTTGCGTAGCCTTCCCAAAAGGCAGTCTGTGGAATGTCAGGAGACTTTTCCAAAACAAACAAGGTGATGAGTGGAAGGCTTAGAATTAATCTTAACCTCTGGCATTGCTCTGGGCAACCCTCCAGACCATCGCTCTTTGCCTGCCAAGCCATTACAGAAGGGGAAAGACCATATGCAAATCAGGCTTGATCCCACCCTAAAAGGGGCAGTCCAGCCTGAACTGCTAGGTCACATCCCTTATGCACAAGACCTCAAGCATTCCCAGACATGTTTAGGCATGTTCTGACCTTCTCGCAACATGTATTTCTAACCTCAGAAAATCTCATTCTTTCTCCAATGCATTGTCTCCCTCAGCACCTTCATGCTTGAATTGAAGTTGTCTGCATAACGTTCCAGGCCCTTCAGTGAGCCAGCCCTACCCAGGAAGCTCTGCTGGGTCTCATGGCAACTGTAGCAGCTGTATCCTGAGACTCACGTGCCCCAAATGTAAGCACTCGTAATTGTCTTGGTGGCCCCTCTTTCCACTGCTACTTTGGTTTTTAATCACATCCATCCAGTTATCCCTCTTCTCCCTCCTCTGATTTTCCAGGGTAAGACCATTCAAGACCAGTATTGGCCCTCAAAGCTCCCCAGCTGACCCTGCGGTTAGGGTGACCAGATTTTTATTTTTTAAACGGGACAGGTCTTAGAAATAGAAGTAGGACTAAAGTAAATACAAATAAAACATTAGTCATACATCTATGTCGCTGGCCTATTGCTGGGGGTTGGGAGGGGGTGTGCTCACAGGCACACTCCTCTCATTGGAGGAGAGCACCTGGGAGGGGAAGGGGGGGAATGGGGGCGTAAAAAGCATTTCACGCCCCCATTCGGTCAGGAAGAGTTGTGACGGGACACGATTTCGGGATTTCGAAATCGGATCCCGGCAAAACACAGAGTTTATAAAACCAAAAACCTCCCGGCAACCCGGGACAGAGGGTATTTTCCCAGACTGTCATGGGAAAACTGGGACATTTGGTCACCCTACCTGCGGTCCCTTCCAAGATCAGGTGACCTACTAGGGCCAATCCCAACATGCCCACCTGTCTTCCGGATCCACCAGTTGGCTCACTGCAGATTTCCAGGGAAGCCTCAATCTTGCCAGCAAGAGGCAACTTCCCTATGACATTCACGTTACATTGTCACTTTGGTCCACATAATCCGGGTGCATCGGTTACGTGGGGAGTGTGAAAGCCCTCCCAGCAGCCCTCATGATGTCTGGAGGTCAGACGCAACTCTAGGGCATGAGCACACTGCCCTGCTTCCGGAAATTAGAGCAGAACAACACCAGCTTAGGTCAGGGTGGGCGCCTTGGTAACAAGCTCCTCAGCAGACAATTATGTGCCCTTATGCGTCCCTCTTATTCTGTATAGACAGAGTCCCCCTCCTTATTACCATAGGTATGCACCGGCAAGGGGAGGGCTTTGGGCCATGTTACCTGCCATATGGTATGATATGATATTTATAACGCGCCCATACACAAGTGTTTCAAGGCGTGATAAGCCCAAGGACAAAATTGATACTGTTATCCTCTTGTTCCAAAACTGCCTTAAGCTCAGTCATAACACCCACACATCTCTAGACCCTCCCATGTACACAAGTGGATTGGGGCCTGACCTGCAGATGCCTACCACGACCTAGAAGCGGCCTACGTTCCCTTCTAATGCTACGACTAACAGACCAGCACACCTGGTCCTAATCCACTCGGCGAGCAGACATTACACCCTGCAAAAGAGGACCACTGCCCGCCCTATTTACCCCAAATGGGGAGGGTCTTGTTGGCCATTACCATGGCATGGGCAGCACTGATGGCCTTGTAAAATACCCTTAAAAGGCCCTTTCCCCTCAGGCTGGCACCCCCTATTCACCAACTCCAGCTTCAATGATTCCTTTGGCTTGTGTTTGCACCAGCCTCTTTCGTGATTGATTATTAATACATGTTGTTAATGTGATTTTGGCCACTTCCTTGTCTCTTTCATTCCCCCACCTTTTTTAATGTATTTTTTTCATATTTGAAACTATTTTTGAGGTTGTCTTCATATGTTTGATTTCTTGAACCTAATAATCAGTATGGCATGTGCTCATAGCGATGGTCATGGGTTTTCGTAGCGCTTTTAAACATTTGAATCAAATATAAATAGTCTAGGCCTGAGACCCACCTGCCCGCGGGTACATATTCACGAGCTACCGTGTGGGCATCTCTGGGAGGTCCTGCCACCAACATGCTGGTGTGATGGGTGTGCATCAAAAGAGGACCTTTACTGCATATGTAGATGGCAAACAGGCTGCCTGATCAGAGGCGTGAGAGGGGGGACCCACCCACCAATTCGTGGGGGGAAATAAAGTTCTTGCCAGCCGTTTGCCACGGGGTGAGCGAGGGCACTGTAAAGGCCAGAGAAACAGCTGGCAAAGTTGCACTTCTGCCACTTCTCATGCTGGCAGCAGGGTCACTGCTGTCACAGTCAAGAGGACTGGAGAATTTATTCCGAAAAAAAAAGAAAGGAAATCAAGCAAAAATGGGAGCAGAATGTAAAGGATCACACTCCGGCACTCATCGCGATGCTTGCAGATTTTGGAGCCGTGTTGCTGCCTGCTTTAATTACCGGCGCCTCAGACACTCTCTGTCAGAATCCACGTGTCTCCGGGGCCTAAAGAAATCATTGACAATTGGTTGGATAAAGATGCCACCGCTGATGTACCTTATGCATAATTGCACAGCTGAGGCAGTAGTGACTCTCCGGCCCATTACATTACAAGTAATGAGAAGAGGGGCAGCTCAGATGCTCAGTTTCTCACACCCTTAAGGGACCCCAGCCAAGTACTGTCTAAGACGTGTCTCACCAGGTGGTGGGCACTCGTCCCTTGCAATCCATGGATCTCAGGTACTGTCCAACACTGGCCTCCCTCAGGTGGTTGGCGTCCATCCCTCGCAAACCTTGCACCTCAGGTACTGTCCAAAACTGGTTGCACCCAGGGGGTGGGCGCCCGTCCCTCGCAACCCATACACCTCAGGCAGTGTCCAAGACTGGTATCACCCAGGTGGTTGGCATCCATCCCTTGCATCCCATATACTGCAGGAAACAGTCCAAGACTGTCCTCACTCAGGCAGTGGGCACCCGTTCTTCGCAATCCATGAATCTCAGGTCCTGTCCAAGATTGGTCTCACCCAGGAGGTGGGCGCCCATCCCTCGCAACCCATACACCTCAGACAGTGTCCAAGACTGGTATCACCCAGGTGGTTGGCATCCATCCCTTGCATCCCATATACTGCAGGAAACAGTCCAAGACTGTCCTCACTCAGGCAGTGGGCACCCGTTCCTCGCAATCCATGAATCTCAGGTCCTGTCCAAGATTGGTCTCACCCAGGAGGTTGGCACCCGTCCCTCGAAATTCATGCACCTCAGGTACTGTTTAAGGCTGGCCTCACTCAGGTTGTTGGCACCCATCCCTCGAAATTCATGCACCTCAGGTACTGTCCAAGGCTGTTTGCAACCAGGTGGTGGGGTCCGTCCCTCGCAATCCATGGATCTCAGGTGCTGTCCAACACTGGCCTCCCTCAGGTTGTTGGCGTCCATCCCTTGCAAATCTTGCACCGCAGGTACTGTCCAAAACTGGCTGCACCCAGAATGTTGGCACCCGTCCCTCGCAATTCATGCACATCAGGTACTGTTTAAGACTGGTCTCACTCAGGTGGTTGGCGCCCATCCCTCGCAATACATGCACCTCAGGAACAGCCCAAGACTGCCATCACTCAGGCGGTGGGCACCCATCCCTTACAATCCATGCACCTCAGGTACTGTTTAAGACAGGTCTGACCCAGGCGGTGGGCACCCGTCCCTCGCAGCCCATAAACCTCAGGCAGTGTCCAAGACTGGTATCACCCAAGTGGTTGGCGTCCATCCCTTGCAATCCATACACCTCAGGAACAGTCTAAGACTGTCCTCACTCAGGCAATCCATGAATCTCTGTCCTGTCCAAGATTGGCCTCACTCAGGTGGTTGGCACCCATCCCTCGCAATCTATAACCCTCAGGTAGTGTCAAAGACTGGTCTCACTCAGGCGATTGGCACCCTTCCTTCAAAATTCATGCACCTCAGGGACTGTCCAAGACTGGTAGCACCCAGGCCGTGGACACCCGTTCCTCGCAATCCATGCACCTCAGGTAGTGTCCAGGACTGGCCTCCCTCAGGTGGTTGGCATCCATCCCTTGCACTTCATGTACCTCAGATACTGTCGAAGACTGGTTGCAATTATGTGGTGGGCGCTCATCCTTCGCAATCCATGAATCTCAGGTCCTGTCAAAGATTGGTCTCACCCAGGAGGTTGGCACCCATCCCTCGCAATCCATGAATCTCAGGTACTGTCAAAGACTGAAATTCATGCACCTCAGGGACTGTACAAGACTGTCCTCACTCAGGCGGTGGGCACCCGTTCCTCACAATCCATGCACCTCAGGTAGTGTCCAGGACTGGCCTCCCTCAGGTGGTTGGCATCCATCCCTTGCACTTCATGTACCTCAGATACTGTCGAAGACTGGTTGCAATTATGTGGTGGGCGCTCATCCTTCGCAATCCATGAATCTCAGGTCCTGTCAAAGATTGGTCTCACCCAGGAGGTTGGCACCCATCCCTCGCAATCCATGAATCTCAGGTACTGTCAAAGACTGAAATTCATGCACCTCAGGGACTGTACAAGACTGTCCTCACTCAGGCGGTGGGCACCCGTTCCTCACAATCCATGCACCTCAAGTAGTGTCCAAGACTGGCCTCCCTCAGGAAGTTGGCACCCATCTGTCACAATCCATGCATCACAGGTACTGTCCAACACTGGTCGTACCCAGGCGGTGGGCATTCGTCCCTCGCAATCTATGCACCTCAGGTACTATCCATGACTGGTCTCACCCAGGAGGTTGGCACCCATCCGTCGTAATCCATACACCTCAGGGACTGTCCAAGACTGGTCTCACTCAGGCAGTTGGCACCCATCCGTCACAATCCATGCAGCTCAGGTACTATCCAACACTGGTCGTACCCAGGCGGTGGGCATTCATCCCTCGCAATCTATGCATCTTAGGTATTGTCCATGACTGGTCTCACACAGGCAGTTGGCACCCATCCGTCACAATCTATGCACCACAGGTACTGTCCAAGACTGGTTTCACCCACGTGGTTGGCACTCATCCCTCGCAATCCATGCACCACAGGTACTGTCCAAGACTGGTCTCACCCAAGCGTTTGGCACCCATCCCTCGCAGTCCATGCACCTCAGGTACTGTCCAAGACTGGTCGCACCCAGGTGGTTGGCATCCACCCTTTGCAATCCATGCACCTCGGGTACTGTCCAAGACTCGTCTCACCCAGGTGGTTGTCACCAATGCACCTAAGGTACTGTCCATGACTGGTCTCACCCGGGCAGGGGACACCCATCCCTCTTTTATGTCCGAATGTTCCCATTTGGTGGCATCTTTCACACCGGTGCATATCTTGCTGCACTGTACTGCACTGTAGCCCAGGCAGGATCACAGGGTTGCGTTATACTGGACACGTGGTTATTGTAAGGATGCTGAATGCCTTGGGCTCGTCATCAATGATTTGCTTTCTGCTTTTGAACATGCTCTTTTTAGTGACGTTTACTAGCTGGACCGTGCGTATTTTAGTTCTCTATTGTATGGACTTATTGCTTAATTAATAGTTGAAGCATGTCATTTTGAAACAGAAGGTTTGCATCCAGCCTACCACTGCAGTCTACACTACAATTAACGTGTGTCAATCTATTTAATCAGGTCTGCATTTATTCGCCGGCCAGCCCAAGCTTTATTCAAGCGATTCCAGCTTTTCAGAAACACACAATGCACTTCTCCACTGTAAACACGCTGGGGTTTAATTCCATGCCTTGCCGTCAAGCACATCCACGTGGACCCCTGCTGGACGTGTGTGCAAGCATGTATGATGGAGGATTGGCAGGGCCCTCTGCAGTCCCCCCTCGCATGTACCCTACTGCCTCTTGCACCCCCCTCCTGCAGAGTGAGCCCTGGACTCGGACAGCTGGGCCTAGCGTCGCAAGATCAAGCTCCTGGCGTTCCTTATCTTGGGAAGTGGAAATGTCAACTTTGCAAACAAGCCTCCCTGCATCAAGGGAACGCATGCGCACATCTCAACCGCAACCCCCAACCACACAGCTATTACACGGGTTATCTCGCGAGGATGCCGAGGCAATGTATTCCTCATTGTAGAGATGGCAGATTCGCCACCCTTTTTCTGGCACTTCACTAATGAGCTAGGAGTGCTAAAACCAACCTGGGCCCAATGGACCACAACCACTCCTGTCCCCCCTTCCCCTCGTAGGATGTGTTCCTGCTCCCGCTTTCCCCACCTTCTCCCTACCCAATTCATTTCATTTTCCTCCACACACCATGGGATGGACACACCAGACAGGCGCACAGTACACCACTTCCCGGACACGCCACGGCGCAAAGAGAACACTACCGTGGGAATGTGGCGCAGTAATAATAATTAGCATTTATATAGCGCTACGAATCCTCGGCCATCTGAGCACTGCTTATTAATACCCACGGTGTGTGGTGCTCGGAAGGATGAAAGGCTGAGTTTGGCCTTGCTGGGATTCGAACCTGCATCGCCAGGCTCGGCACAGATGTCAAAGCAAGCGCTCTACTCGCATGCTATCTGACCAACATTAGAAACGTGTATTTAAATTACACCCCGTATAAGCTTGGACTCCACTATGTGTTTCTCTTTGTAACAGCCTCACACAACCTGCTTTGGTGGGTGACTTAATTAGCTGCTCATAAAAACCTATACCAACTCTCCCATTGAGGGCGACCAAAAAGCCTTATGCTTAGCTTTGCTAAGAGGTCCAGCGGCACCCAAGAGCGCTTTCAGGAAACGCACTACCGCATTGTCTCATTCTTAACTCCTCTGCATGCAATGGCGGTGGCGGTTGGGCCCACGCCTGATGGGAGTGCCCGGTTCTCCAACCATTCTGGCAAGAGGTAAAGGCCCAGATGAACGAGATACTCCCAGGATGTGCGGCTACAGAGAGGACGATATGGATGCGGGGTCCGTGGGACCCGCATAATAGGATCTTTCCCAAGAAGCAAATAAGGGGGTTTATGATTCTTATTATAGGAACATGGCTAGTGATAGCACAGAAGTGGCAGCAGAGGCAAGCTCCGAGCGAGCACAGAAGTGGAAGCAGAGGCAAGCACCGACCGAGCACAGAAGTGGCAGCAGAGGCAAGCTCCGACCGAGCACAGAAGTGGAAGCAGAGGCAAGCACCGACCGAGCACAGAAGTGGAAGCAGAGGCAAGCACCGACCGAGCACAGAAGTGGAAGCAGAGGCAAGCACCGACCAAGCATAGAAGTTGAAGCAGAGGCAAGGACTGCCCGAGCACAGAAGCGGAAGCAGAGGCAAGGACAGACCGAGGGCAGAAGTAGAAGCAGAGGTAAGCACCGACCGAGCACAGAAGTGGAAGCTGAGGCAAGCACTGACCGAGCATAGAAGTGGAAGCAGGGGCAAGCACCACCTGAGCATAGAAGTGGAAGCAGAGGCAAGCACCGCCCGAGCACAGAAGTGGCAGCAGAGGCAAGCTCCGACCGAGCACAGAAGTGGAAGCAGAGGCAAGCACCGACCGAGCACAGAAGTGGCAGCAGAGGCAAGCACCGACCGAGCACATAAGTGGAAGCAGAGGCAAGGACAGACCGAGCGCAGAAGTAGAAGCAGAGGTAAGCACCACCCGAGCACAGAAGTGGAAGCAGAGGCAAGCACCGACCGAGCACAGAAGTGGAAGCTGAGGCAAGCACTGACCGAGCATAGACGTGGAAGCAGAGGCAAGCACCACCTGAGCACAGAAGTGGAAGTAGAGGCAAGCACCGACCGAGCACAGAAGTGGAAGCATAGGCAAGCACCGACCGAGCACAGAAGTGGCAGCAGAGGCAAGCACCGACCGAGCACAGAAGTGGCAGCAGAGGCAAGCACCAACCGAGCACAGAAGTGGAATCAGAGGCAAGCACTGCCCGAGCACAGAAGTGGAAGCAGAGGCAAGCACCGACCGAGCACAGAAGTGGCAGCAGAGTCAAGCACCGACCGAGCACAGAAGTGGAAGCAGAGGCAAGCACAGAAGTGGAAGTAGAGGCAAGCACTGACCAAGCACAGAAGTGGAAGCAGAGGCAAGCACCGCCTGAGTACAGAAGTCGAAGCAGAGGCAAGCACTGACTGAGCACAGTAGTGGAAGCAGAGGCAAGCACCGACTGAGCACAGAAGTGGCAGCAGAGTCAAGCACCGACCAAGCACAAAAGTGGCAGCAGAGGCAAGCACCGACCGAGCATCAAAGTGGAAGCAGAGGCAAGCACCGACCGAGCACAGAAGTGGAAGCAGAGGCAAGCAACAATCGAGCACAGAAGTGGCAGCAGAGGCAAGCACCGACCGAGTACAGAAGTGGAAGCAGAGGCAAGCACCGAACGAGCATAGAAGTGGAAGCAGAGGAAAGCACCACCCGAGCACAGAAGTGGAAGCAGAGGCAAGCACTGACCGAGCGCAAAAGTGGAAGCAGAGGCAAGCACCGACTGAGCGCAAAAGTGGAACTAGGGGCAAGCACCGACCGAGTTTGAATGGTTGCAGAAGGTTTGTATCATTGTGGCATTGGAGTGGGTAAGGGGACAGGGAAGGCAAGATTGGGGGCAAGTGCTGTCATATGTTTTAGCAGTGGGGCTCCATGCAAAAATGGACCTTACACCGTTTCAACGCTTCTGCAGTGGGACCCCAAAAGTCCATCCACCGGTCACGCCTTGGCCAAGATTAGATGCCACCTCAGACTTCTCCACTCCATCAATGGACGCGGTGCACAATCCCCTCCCGTGCACTGTGCACACGGCGTGAGAGTGAGAGCAGCTGCCAACCACATGGCAGCAAAAGACAGGGAAACAGAACGCACCCGGCTGTGTCCTAATGCAAAACGATGCAATTGACGCCTGGGGAATTAGGGAAACTGTCATTAGAGTAACGCAAGATTTGATTGGGAAGCCGGATATAGAAACAGCGCTGCAAGAAGGATTCTCCAATTAGCGAAATGTGTGGCGGTTGCAAGACACGTTTCAGTTTGGTGTTGGGCCTGCTTTGCTGCTCATTTCCTGTCACATTGCCACTTGTGCTTTTGCTGCTAAAACCGTCAGCACATATATAGTGCTCTCATTACAAATCACCATGCACCAAATCTACAAGCTCTTTTCCAGAATGCGTGGAGCAGCAGCGGCTATTTTTACTCCCGTGTTTGCATTGCGCCTTTCAAAGCATTGCTCCCCCCGCCTAGTCCCCCGCCCCCAGGGCAGACCCGGAGAAGCTCTGATCATACCTCGCACCTGGAGAGTGATTAGCATGGGATATTAACCAAGCAGCCCCGCTAGCAGCCTCTCGCCTGCTCAGCCCATGATGTGACCGGCCCTGCAGCGACAAGAGCTGGGCACAAAACACAATCAAAAGGATCAACCCAAAAAAATGTTTATTTGTAGGATTTTTCTTTTAAAAAAAAAAGAGTATTGTTTATTCCTCCGCAGGGGTGTTTATGGTGAAAGAATTCACTGGAATAGAAGTACTTTCTTGAAAGAGTTGTATTGAGAAGTTTATAGCCTTCTCTAGAATAAAACAGTTTTAATTTTGGACGTTTTTAGTTGTATTTGTGGTGGGTTATTTATAATGTGCGTAATATCCAAAGGTTTTTAAGCGCGGACCCAGGGATCGAACCTGTGCGTGTCATCTTGCTTCCAAGGCGAGTGGGTTGCCCATGAGGTATACTCAAGGGCAACGTTGTGCTTTTTCGTAGGCTTAATTTATAATAATGCACATTACACAGTGCAGATAGACTATGGCATCTTTTGCATGTTTGGAATATTGAGTGTTGATTTTCCCTTCCTTCTCAAAAATGAGGAAGGTGTCTGTTGAGACACAAGTTTGCCCAACCTATAGCCACCTATGGGTTTGGTCGCTTGCTGGCAACTTGTATTATAAGGCACTACAAATGCTGCTTGCTTCAGGGTCTTTGTAAGCAGGTAAATAGGACTTCAATTCCCAGCAGGCAGTGTTTTTACTCCCAGTCTCCTGTAAGACATATGTAAAAACGTGGTCCATCCAACATGCCATGCGTTTTCGTACTAAGCCCTTCGAAGTTTGTCTGTGAACTTGAACTTAAACTCGCAACAGGCACATCCGCTACTCTTAGCCTCTTTCTCTGAGAGTTTAGGAATTCAGACGTTACTACCCACAGTGCAACATGTCTTGACTACATTGTTTCTCCAGGCAGTCTTATCCTCAGAGGGGTTTTCATATGCGGATGTCAATTTCCACAGTGCAATTGCTCTCCTCTTTAAGGTTTTGCCACACAGTCTCTGCCTCGGAAGATTTTTTTGTTAATTCTCACTTCAGATCCTATAATATGAGAGTTGACCTAAAATTAGACGGCTTGAAGTCGACTTTCCCAAGGTTGTTCAACTATTGAATTAATCAAAAGTTTGACGTTCAAAAGGTGAGCTTTATGACAGCCATTCTCTTTTTTTTTTAACTTGGATTATGGTTTTCATTTTAAAGTAGGGGATTCCAATAATAACACAACATTCTCTCTCATTCACTACCCTTTTTCCCTTCTGACCTCTCCACTCTTTTTTTGTGTTAAAAAATGAATACTTGTTCTTCCGGTTTATCGAACCCCTTTGATGTGTACTTAATCTTTTTTCCATTTTGCGTCGACTTTTTGTCCATAAAACCGTGGCCATGTCGACTTGCGGAATAGTTAG
Source organism: Ambystoma mexicanum (assembly GCF_040938575.1). NCBI lineage: Eukaryota > Metazoa > Chordata > Amphibia > Caudata > Ambystomatidae > Ambystoma > Ambystoma mexicanum. Next base: position 243,632,974 of record NC_090925.1, on the reverse strand, counting down.
CCTCGAGCAGTGCAACTTAAAGCCATGTAGTTTTTGGATGTTAAGCTCTGACCCTGCTGCTATGACGAATCAACACATGTCTACACTACTAGCAAGTGGGGCGGGTAGTACCCCAAGAAGGGGTGATGCTAGGTCTGGAAAAGATCCGGGGATACGCTAATGCCAGGACTATCGGCACTCAGGGCTAGCTAGTTTATTGATTGTAGCACCTGAGCTTCTATCCGGGGCTACAACCAAAAGACCCAGGGGAATAGCCCCCCCCACCCCCCCTAGCGACGCCTCTGAGCCCAAGTACACCAATGTCATATCATTTAATGGTCAAAGCTAACGGAAAAAAGCACAAGAAGCGGATCACAGGGTGAGGTGTTGACTTAGTTTCTGCACCAATTCTCCAGGCTACCAGACTGGTTGACACTACACATTGGCTGTGCAGGTCGATGAGTTGCACCAGAACTCTGGATGCTGATTCTGGCTGCGTCAAACGCCTCGTGATATAACCATTATCCCTACTGAACATGAGACAACAAAGAGACGGATGTATGGTCATGTAATAATCCCATCGTGGGTTGGGGGATTAAACTAAAATGTCACTATGAAACAATGGTCTTGCGGCTTGTAAATAGAATTGAGACGGATGAAAGTAAAGAGCAAAACAACATCCCATGGCACAGAAGGGGCCAGGCCTTGTCTTCTGATCGCAGTAGGGAAGCCGGCGGCGACAGCAACAATCGGGGCATAATTGGGTACGGAAAAAAAAGAGTCCGCCTCAAGCAAAGGATGAAACGCTATGCAATGGTGGCACTGTGAAAATGAACCAAGGCGATGGCAGATGCCATTCTGCGGGGCGCGGTGCCCGCATGCGTCCGTGAGGTGGGTACAGCTGCACTGAACGGCGTAGCCGCAGACACAGTGGTCGGGGTGCCTCTGATGCCAGTCTGTCGTGCTCGAATGCAGCATTAGTGCGTGTGGTCAATGCCCCAGGTTCTGGCTCCCAACCTACTGACTGGCAGGCAGCGTGTGTATTAACACACAGCAGTGAGGCAAACAAGCACGGAGAGCAACGCCAGCCTTTGCTTGCACTGCTTGCCATCGCTTACCCTGCTGGCCTGCGGGCAGCCTGCTGTGCTATTTAACACAATACAAGTGGGCATGCTGCCCACACAGCCCTCCCGTCTACCCCAAGCTGGGTACAATGCACCTTTTGGCAGCTTTAGAGAATGCACACAGGCCATTGACCAACACAATGACACACAAACACACATACAACAAAAACACAAAGGTACCCGTGTATTCTTTTTTCAAGGCAACAACAGCCTTAATCCTCCTGGAACAGAGAATTAAAACATGAACCTGGGGCATTCACTAATGCAGCATACCAGCATGGCAGAGTGGCACCGGGGCACTGGCAGAGTGGCACCGGGGATTCACTAATGAAGCATACCAGCATGGCAGAGTGGCACGGGGCACTGGCAGAGTGGCACTGGGGCTTTCACTAATGCAGCATACCAGCATGGCAGAGTGGCACCGGGGCACTGGCAGAGTGGCACCGGGGATTCACTAATGAAGCATACCAGCATGGCAGAGTGGCACTGGGGCTTTCACTAATGCAGCATACCAGCATGGCAGAGTGGCACTGGGGCACTGGCAGAGTGGCACCGGGGATTCACTAATGAAGCATACCAGCATGGCAGAGTGGCACCGGGGCACTGGCAGAGTGGCACTGGGGCTTTCACTAATGCAGCATACCAGCATGGCAGAGTGGCACCGGGGCACTGGCAGAGTGGCACCGGGGATTCACTAATGAAGCATACCAGCATGGCAGAGTGGCACTGGGTCTTTCACTAATGCAGCATACCAGCATGGCAGAGTGGCACCGGGGATTCACTAATGCAGCATACCAGCATGGCAGAGTGGCACCGGGGCACTGGCAGAGTGGCACCGGGGATTCACTAATGAAGCATACCAGCATGGCAGAGTGGCACTGGGGCTTTCACTAATGCAGCATACCAGCATGGCAGAGTGGCACCGGGGATTCACTAATGAAGCATACCACTATGGCAGAGTGGCACCAGGGCTTCACTAATGCAGCATACCAGCATGGCAGAGTGGCACCGACGCTTTCAGTAATGCAGCATACCAGCAGGGCAGAGTGGCACCGGGGCACTGGCAGAGTGGCACCGGCGATTCACAAATGAAGCATACCAGCATGGCAGAGTGGCAATGGGGCTTTCACTAATGCAGCATACCAGCATGGCACAGTGACACCGGGGCTTTCACTAATGCAGCATACCAGCATGGCAGAGTGGCACCGGGGCACTGGCAGAGTGGCACTGGGGCTTCACTAATTCAGCATACCAGCATGGCACAGTGGCACCAGGGCTTTCACTAATATAACATACCAACATGGCAGTGTGGCAGCAAGGCATTCACTAATGCAGCAAATCAGCATGGCAGAGTGGCACCGGGGTTGTCACTAATGCAGCATACCAGCATGGCAGAGTGGCACCAAGGCATTCAATAATTCAGCATACCAGCATGGCACAGTGGCACCGAGGCTTTCACTAATATAGCATACCAACATGGCAGTGTGGCACCAAGGCATTCACTAATGCAGCATACCAGCATGGCAGAGAGGCACCTGGGCTTTCACCAATGCAGCACATCATCATGGCACAGTGGCACCGGGGCAATCTCCAATGCAACATTTCAGCATGGCAGAGTGGCAACAGGGCGTTGGCAGAGTTGCACCAGGGCATTCACTAATGCAGCATATCAGCATGGTAGCGTGGCACCGGGGCATTCACTAATGCAGCATATCAGCATGGCAGAGTGAACCGGGGCATTCACTAATGCAGCAAATCAGCATGGCAGTGTGGCACCGGGGCTTTCACTAATGCAGCATACCAGCATGGCAGAGTGGCACCGGGGCATTGGCAGAGTGACACTGGGGATTCACTAATGCAGCATATCAGCATGGCAGAGTGGCACCAGGGCATTGGCAGAATGGCATTGGGGCATTAACTAATGAAGCATACCAGCATGGCAGAGTGGCACTGGGGCATTCACTAATGCAGCATATCAGCATGGCAGAGTGGCACCAAGGCATTCAATAATTCAGCATATCAGCATGGCACAGTGGCACCGGGGCTTTCACTAATATAGCATACCAGCATGGCAGAGTGGCACCGGGGCAATCACTAATGCAACATTTCTGCATGGCAGAATGGCAACAGGACATTGGCAGAGTTGCACCAGGGCATTCAGTAAAACAGCATACCACAATGGCAGCGTGGCACCAGGGCATTCACTAATGCAGCATACCATCATGGCAGAGTGGCACTGGGGCATTGGCAGAGTGGCACCGGACATTCACTAATGCAGCATATCTGCATGGCAGAGTGGCACCAGGGCATTCACTAATACAGCATACCAGCATGGCAGAGTGGCACTGGGGCTTTCAATAATGCAGCATACCATCATGGCAGAGTGGCACTGGGGCATTGGCAGAGTGGCACCGGACATTCACTAATGCAGCATATTAGCATGGCAGCGTGGCACCAGGGCATTCACTAATACAGCATACCAGCATGGCAGAGTGGCACTGGGGCTTTCAATAATGCAGCATACCATCATGGCAGAGTGGCACTGGGGCATTGGCAGAGTGGCACCGGACATTCACTAATGCAGCATATCAGCATGGCAGCGTGGCACCAGGGCATTCACTAATGCAGCATATCAGCATGGCAGCGTGGCACCAGGGCATTCACTAATGCAGCATACCTGCATGGCAGAATGGCAACAGGACATTGGCAGAGTTGCACCAGGGCATTCAGTAAAACAGCATACCAGCATGGCAGAGTGGCACCAGGGCATTCACTAATGCAGCATACCATCATGGCAGAGTGGCACCAGGGCATTGGCAGAGTGGCACCGGACATTCACTAATGCAGCATATCAGCATGGCAGCGTGGCACCAGGGCATTGGCAGAGTGACACTGGGGCATTCACTAATGCAGCATATCAGCATGGCAGAGTGGCACCAAGGCATTCAATAATTCAGCATTTCAGCATGGCACAGTGGCACCGGGGCTTTCACTAATATAGCATACCAGCATGGCAGAGTGGCACCGGGGCAATCACTAGTGCAACATTTCTGCATGGCAGAATGGCAACAGGACATTGGCAGAGTTGCATCAGGGCATTCAGTAAAACAGCATACCACAATGGCAGCGTGGCACCAGGGCATTCACTAATGCAGCATACCATCATGGCAGAGTGGCACTGGGGCATTGGCAGAGTGGCCCCGGACATTCACTAATGCAGCATATCAGCATGGCAGCGTGGCACCAGGGCATTCACTAATACAGCATGGCAGAGTGGCACTGGGGCTTTCAATAATGCAGCATACCATCATGGCAGAGTGGCATTGGGGCATTGGCAGAGTGGCACCGGACATTCACTAATGCAGCATATTAGCATGGCAGCGTGGCACCAGGGCATTCACTAATACAGCATACCAGCATGGCAGAGTGGCACTGGGGCTTTCAATAATGCAGCATACCATCATGGCAGAGTGGCACTGGGGCATTGGCAGTGTGGCACCGGACATTCACTAATGCAGCATATCAGCATGGCAGCGTGGCACCAGGGCATTCACTAATGCAGCATATCAGCATGGCAGCGTGGCACCAGGGCATTCACTAATGCAGCATACCTGCATGGCAGAATGGCAACAGGACATTGGCAGAGTTGCACCAGGGCATTCAGTAAAACAGCATACCTGCATGGCAGAGTGGCACCAGGGCATTCACTAATGCAGCATACCATCATGGCAGATTGGCACTGGGGCATTGGCAGAGTGGCACCGGATATTCACTAATGCAGCATATCAGCATGGCAGCGTGGCACCAGGGCATTCACTAATACAGCATACCAGCATGGCAGAGTGGCACTGGGGCTTTCAATAATGCAGCATAACATCATGGCAGAGTGGCACTGGGGCATTGGCAGAGTGGCACCGGACATTCACTAATGCAGCATATTAGCATGGCAGCGTGGCACCAGGGCATTCACTAATACAGCAAACCAGCATGGCAGAGTGGCACTGGGGCTTTCAATAATGCAGCATACCATCATGGCAGAGTGGCACTGGGGCATTGGCAGAGTGGCACCGGACATTCACTAATGCAGAATATTAGCATGGCAGCGTGGCAGCAGGGCATTCACTAATGCAGGATACCACCATGGCAGAGTGGCACTGGGGCATTCACTAATTCAGTATACCAGCATGGCAGCGTGGCACCAGGGCATTCACTAATACAGCATACCAGCATGGCAGCGTGGCCCCAGGGCATTCACTAATACAGCATACCAGCATGGCAGAGTGGCACCAGGGCATTCACTAATACACGCATACCATTATGGCAGAGTGGCACCAGGGCATTCACTAATGCAGCATTCAACATGGCAGCGTGGCACCAGGGCATTCACTAATGCAGCATATCAGCATGGCAGCGTGGCACCAGGGCATTCACTAATGCAGCATACCTGCATGGCAGAATGGCAACAGGACATTGGCAGAGTTGCACCAGGGCATTCAGTAAAACAGCATACCTGCATGGCAGAGTGGCACCAGGGCATTCACTAATGCAGCATACCATCATGGCAGATTGGCACTGGGGCATTGGCAGAGTGGCACCGGATATTCACTAATGCAGCATATCAGCATGGCAGCGTGGCACCAGGGCATTCACTAATACAGCATACCAGCATGGCAGAGTGGCACTGGGGCTTTCAATAATGCAGCATAACATCATGGCAGAGTGGCACTGGGGCATTGGCAGAGTGGCACCGGACATTCACTAATGCAGCATATTAGCATGGCAGCGTGGCACCAGGGCATTCACTAATACAGCAAACCAGCATGGCAGAGTGGCACTGGGGCTTTCAATAATGCAGCATACCATCATGGCAGAGTGGCACTGGGGCATTGGCAGAGTGGCACCGGACATTCACTAATGCAGAATATTAGCATGGCAGCGTGGCAGCAGGGCATTCACTAATGCAGGATACCACCATGGCAGAGTGGCACTGGGGCATTCACTAATTCAGTATACCAGCATGGCAGCGTGGCACCAGGGCATTCACTAATACAGCATACCAGCATGGCAGCGTGGCACCAGGGCATTCACTAATACAGCATACCAGCATGGCAGAGTGGCACCAGAGCATTCACTAATACATGCATACCATTATGGCAGAGTGGCACCAGGGCATTCACTAATGCAGCATTCAACATGGCAGCGTGGCACCAGGGCATTCACTAATACAGCATACCAGCATGGCAGAGTGGCACCAGGGCAATCACTAATTCAGTATACCAGCATGGCAGCGTGGCACCAGGGCATTCACTAATACAGCATACCAGCATGGCAGAGTGGCACCAGGGCATTCACTAATACATGCATACCATTATGGCAGCGTGGCACCAGGGCATTCACTAATACAGCATACCAGCATGGCAGAGTGGCACTGGGGCATTCACTAATGCAGCATACCACCATGGCAGAGTGGCACTGGGGCATTCACTAATTCCTATACCAGCATGGCAGCGTGGCACCAGGGCATTCACTAATACATGCATACCATTATGGCAGCGTGGCGCCAGGGCATTCACTAATGCAGCATTCAACATGGCAGCGTGGCACCAGGGCATTCACTAATACAGCATACCAGCATGGCAGAGTGGCACCAGGGCATTGGCAGAATGGCATCGGGGCATTCACTAATGAAGCACACCAGCATGGCAGAGTGGCACCAAGGCATTCACTAATGCAGCAAATCAGCATGGCAGAGTGGCACCAAGGCATTCACTAATGCAGCAAATCAGCATGGCAGAGTGGCACCGGACATTCACTAATGCAGCATACCACCATGGCAGCGTGGCACCAGGGCATTCACTAATACATGCATACCATTATGGCAGAGTGGCACCGGGGCATTGGCAGAGTGGCACCGGACATTCACTAATGCAGCATATCAGCATTGGAGCGTGGCACCAGGGCATTCCCTAATGCAGCATTCAACATGGCAGCCTGGCACCAGAGCATTCACTAATACAGCATACCAGCATGGCAGAGTGGCACTGGGGCATTCACTAATTCAGTGTACCAGCATGGCAGCGTGGCACCAGGGCATTCACTAATACATGCATACCATTATGGTAGCGTGGCACCAGGGCATTCACTAATGCAGCATTCAACATGGCAGCGTGGCACCAGGGCATTCACTAATACAGCATACCAGCATGGCAGAGTGGCACCAGGGCATTGGCAGAATGGCATCGGGGCATTCACTAATGAAGCATACCAGCATGGCAGAGTGGCACCGGGGCTTTCACTAATACAGCATATCAGCATGGCAGAGTGGCACCAGGGCATTCACTAATGCAGCATATCAGCATGGCAGAGTTGCACCGGGGCATTCACTAATGCAGCATATCAGCATGGCAGAGTTGCACCAGGGCATTCACTAATGCAGCATATCAGCATGGCAGCGTGGCACCGGGGCATTCACTAATGCAGCATATCTGCATGGCAGAGTGGCACCGGGGCATTCACTAATGCAGCATATCAGCATGGCAGAGTGGCACCGGGGCATTGGCAGAGTGACACTGGGGATTCACTAATGCAGCATATCAGCATGGCAGAGTGGCACCAGGGAATTGGCAAAATGGCATTGGGGCATTCACTAATGACGCATACCAGCATGGCAGAGTGGCACTGGGGCATTGGCAGAGTGACACTGGGGATTCACTAATGCAGCATATCAGCATGGCAGAGTGACACCAGGGCATTCACTAATGCAGCATACCAGCATGGCAGAGTGGTACCGTGGCATTGGCAGAATGGCATTGGGGCATTCACTAATGAAGCATACCAGCATGGCAGAGTGGCACCAAGGCATTCACTAATACAGCATACCTGCACGGCAGAGTGGCACCAAGGCATTCAATAATTCAGCATACCAGCATGGCACAGTGGCACCGGGGCTTTCACTAATACAGCATATCAGCATGGCTGAGTGGCACTGGGGCATTCACTAATGCAGCATACCAGCTTGGCAGAGTTGCACTGGGGCTTCACTAATGCAGCGTACCGGCATGGCATAGTGGCACCGGGACATTCACTAATACAGCATACCAGCATGGCAGAGTGCCACTGGGACTTCGCTAATTCAGCATATAAGCATGGCAGAGTGGCACCAAGGCATTTACTAATGCAGCATACTACCATGGAAGAGTGGCAACGGGACTTCACTAATACAGTATACCAGCATGGCAGAATGGCACCGGGGCATTCACTAATGCAGCATATCAGCATGGCAGAGTGGCACCACGAGTGGCTGCTGAAGTATTGCGATGTTCTAGAATTAGTTCAGGGGTGGCACAGGCCCGCGTTAATGCCCTCCCACTGTGAACAGGGCAACAATATAAAGATGCACCAACAGCTGGAACGGCAGGCGGAAGTCAGGAAAGAGGCGGCGTGCCACAGTGTAATCCTCAGGGATGAGTACATTGGCCTGGCATCGTTTAAAAGGCTTTGACTTTGAAACACAAAAGCTTCAAACACTGATTCGAGAAACTCAACTGCATATGTTGGCGCCACTTGACATGACCTGTCTTACTCTTTTGGTAGCAGCTTCTGGTTTCACTTATGAACTTTGATGTGGGTTGTGTTTATTGCGATTTCAGTTACGCATTATTGCTCTCAGCTGTGGGCAAAACAGTCTCTAATGCGCCTGGAAGAACCATTCACTCGCGAGGCGTGTTGCCCGCAGCTGTCAGCAGTATGGCTATTAGATGCTAGGCAGGGCTGCGCTGGGGAGGGGAGCAAGAAAAGCAAGCATTGGCAATGCCAACGGTTTGTCCTTCTGTGTAGGCATGGGTATGACACCTGCCAGGCATAGCCGTGGAGGTGTTAACTGCCCATTGATGGTAGCAGGTGCAACATGGTCTGAGCACCTGGGCATCTAATAGCAGTACTTATACACAAGCCAAAACTGTTGGCTTTGCCAATGCTTGATTTTAACCGGACGTCAGTGAAGGACACGCACAGTGCTTTTAAATCGAGTGCCTGAAGGCAGACCTCGTTAAGATATTTTCATTACACCAGTAGCGCGTTTACAACTCCAATAATGAACTCTCAGAAGACTGCTTTGAGAAAACACTGGCAGGCACTTTGAGTGCAGAGTTTGATTGTAAGGCTTGATTAAAGTGGCCGCAAAGAGTTCCCATGATGAGGTGTCGTGGCTGGGGAGGGGCAAGAACTGTGTCGGAATGGCCATCGGGATTAGGATGGCCATGGGCAGTCAATGGTTGCGCAAATAACCAAACAGCACCTACAAGCTCTCTGCCCCTCCTCATATGCCATTTCTCCCTATCTGTACTCCAATGCAATAGTTTTGGCTTAGAGGTAGCGCTAATAGCCCAAACTAACAAAAAGTGGTAATGCCACTTCAAGATGGCTGCCGTGCAGTGGCTGTTCGGTGGACTGAGGGGAGTTGTCCAGAGGACACACCTGCTGAAAACATGGCGCAACATTAGGGGTGCTGTAGAGGGAGAGCTGAAGGTGGAAGCAACACCGAAGGAAGTTGCGAGAGGAGGTAAGTGCGGGAAAGAACAAGGGGAGCAGGAGGAGAGCTTCTGTGGAGAGAGGCACGACACCCAGCATCACACATGGAATCCTGAGAACCGCTAGGATCCATGACTACACCTGCACATATTGCCCAGAATCGCTGGATCCTAATTGGCTCCCATGAGTCTAAGAATCCAGCCACAGTGCCAATTAAACAAATATGATTGTAGGCCTTTCTTTGAATTTAAATAAAAACCTTATTCGGCCGAACAGGTGCTTATCGTATGGAATTATTAAAAGGCCAATCGATTTTTATGTCTAAGTCTGATACCCTCAAGAGTTCTTTCAGTAAAGAGGTCCAACTATTTAGGACACATTCAAACAGTTCCTTTAATAATTCAAACCATAATTAAGACTTGCACACAACTAGGTACAATAAAGAGGAAAAGCTAATTTAAAATATTTTTATGGGGGGATCAATCCATTGACAGCATATCTTCTCCCACAAAAAACTGGAGGCTCTGTAACTGCCTGCTAGGAGGATGCTGACATGTTAAGTGGAGTGTGGGGGGCAAAGCATGAGAGAGGGGAGAGAAGAGAGAAAGAGAGAGAGAGAGTGACAGAGACACAGAGAGAGGCAGAGAGAAGCCAGAGGGACAAACTGAGAGCTGAGAGACAGAGAGAAAGTGAGAAAGTGAGATGGAGAGACACAGAGAGAGACAATGAAACACGTTTGGTAGAGAGAGAGTGAAAAAGAGGGGGGCCATTGAAGAGAGACTGAGGCAACAAGGGGATGGACAGCAGTGAAGAGAGAGATAACCTGGTGACTTGAAGAGACAGAATTTTTATTTATTTATTAATTTCTATTGCGCCGGTAACTCGCAAGTCTCGGGGCGTAGATACACGGACACGTGAGACAAACATGAATCAAACGAGACAAAAGCAGAGTGCTAAGAGCGTATGTCTGAGTAAACCTATGTGGGAGTTTATTTGAAAAAAAATGATTCTTCACCAGTTTGTGGAAGCGCAGGTAGTTTGTTTCTTTTCTTATGTTAAAGGGCAGATTATTCCATAGTCCTGCTGTGATAATCCGAAAGGATTTGCCCTGTCCTATCTTGCGTTTATGCGTAGCTACCGCAATCCTGTTTTGGTCCGCTGATCTTAATCTGCGATGGGTGCATATGTGTGTATTTTAGATTTCAGGTACCCTGGTGCCTTCCTGTGGATGCATCGGCGGGCTAGGGTAAGAGCCTTGAATTGAATTCTATTTTCAACTCTGAGCCAGTACAGCTCTGTCCTGGAGTTACTGATATAGAGCATATAAGAGATTATAGTGAAACGATGCTAGAGAGGGAGAGGCAGCAGTGAGGGCAGAGAGAGGGTAGATGACACTGAGGCTAGAGACATGAAGCAAAGGGAGAGCCATAGGCAGAGAACTGATTTAGATTGAGCAACAGATGACAAGCGAGGGGAGGAAGTATAAAGAAAAGAGAATTGATACACAATGGATGGTTAAATAACCAAGCAACGCCTACAAGCGTTGTTTGCTTCCTCATATGCCATGTCTTCCTGTCTGTACTCTAATGCAATAGGTTTGGTGTATAGGTGGCTCTAAAGTGCCACCCAATTGCCCAAGCTAAAGAAAATAATAATGGGGTAAGAAACAGAGATACAACACTCGTTAGATGTTCCCCAGGCCTGACAGAAGCTAGGTTTATTTAAGAATTGGGATACAAGGGAACAGGGGGTTGCGGGGGAGGTATGAGCGAAACGAGGCAGGTTTATGACGTTCCAGAGGTGGGGGAGGAGTGGATAAGCGTCTATGCATCAAACTAGTTTTGTAAGGTTTGAGCTGTCTGATGCACAAATTGTCATGAGCCCTTGCTTTGCAATAAAGCCTCCATTTCCACCTAGAAAGGGCGAGCGGGGGATTCTGGTGCCATCATTTATCAGCAAGCAGGCGCAGTGGCGCCAGCGGAGTGTCTTGCTTATGAAATAAGGCACTGTCTGGATGCAGATGGCACCAGCTCCAGAGAAATTCTCCCTCATGTGGCATTTATTCCCTCCTCAGGAGGTCTAGGTTGATGCTCCGGTGCCCCAATCATACGTTGTCCAATTGCGTCATTATGCTTCAAAGACCTAGCAAGGCTATATTTTAAGGCCATGCTCTTAAACATGGTGAAGAAAGGAGAGGGCTGCAAAGTCACAAACCACACACCGCGTCAGCTTTGACCTTACAATTAACTATTTGTCTTTAAAGGGGGTGCACATCCGGATTACCTTCCGGCGAGAACTGAAAGCACCGTTGCCTATCTAGAATTGAGTGTCAGACCTATTCCTGAACTAAGGGTCAGCCCTGCTCCTGAACTAAGTGTCAGCCCTGTTCCTGAACTAAGTGTCACTTGTTCTAGAACTAAGGGTCATTCTTTTTCCTGAACTAAGAGTTGGTCCCGTTCCTGAACTAAGGGTCAGCCGTGTTCCTGAACTAAGTGTCAGCCCTGTTCCTGAACTAAGTGTCACCTGTTCCGGAACTAAGGGTCAGCCCTGTTCCTGAACTAAGGGTCAGTCTTTTTCCTGAACTAAGGGTTGGTTCTGTTCCTGAACTAAGGGTCAACCCTGTTCCTGAACTAAGTGTCAGCCCTGTTCCTGAACTAAGTGTCACCTGTTCCGGAACTAAGGGTCAGCCCTGATCCTGTACTAAGGATCGGCTCTGTTCCTGAACTAAGCATCAGCCCTGTTCCTGAACTAAGGGTCAGTCTTTTTCCTGAACTAAGGGTTGGTCCCGTTCCTGAACTAAGGGTCAGTCCTGTTCCTGAACTAAGGGTCAGCCCTGTTCCGGAACTAAGCATCAGTCCTTTTCCTGAACTAAGTGTCAGCCCTGATCCTGAACTTAAGGTCTGCCCTGTTGCTGAACTAAGTGTCAGCCCTGATCCTGAACTAAGAGTCGGCCCTGTTCCTGAACTAAGGGTCAGCCCTGTTCCTAAACTAAGGGTCAGTCCTGTTCCTGAACTAAGGGTCAGCCCTGTTCCTGAACTAAGGGTCAGCCGTTTTCCTGAACTAAGGGTCAGTCCTGTTCCTGAACTAAGGGTCAGCCATGTTCCTGAACTAAGGGTCAGCCATGTTCCTGAACTAAGGGTCAGCCCTGTTCCGGAACTAAGCATCAGTCCTGTTCCTGAACTAAGTGTCAGCCCTGATCCTGAACTTAGGGTCTGCCATGTTGCTGAACTAAGAGTCGGCCTTGTTCCTGAACTAAGGGTCAGCCCTGTTCCTAAACTAAGGGTCAGTCCTGTTCCTGAACTAAGGGTCAGCCCTGTTCCTGAACTAAGGGTCAACCCTGTTCCTAAACTAAGGGTCAATCCTTTTCCTGAACTAAGGACCAGCCCTGTTCCTGAACTAAGGGTGAGCCCTGTTCCTGAACTAAGGGTCAGTCGTGTTCTTGAACTAAGGGTCAGTCCTGTTCCCAAAGATGTTACACCAAGGTCCCCTCAATGTGCAGTACAGGGCTTCAGTAAACCGAGCAGAGGACCTGCAGCAAACCCCAATAGTGGGTGATGTCGGCTCTCCATTCTTCTCCAGTCCTCACCCTTTAACTCAGGTGCCAGGGAACGGGTCCACAATACCCCATTCCCACTATGACCACTGCAGGAAATGGACTGGATTTGGAAACCGGCAAAAAGTGCTGAATCTGGGGAAACAAAAACCCCACCCCAGACTGAAACACACTGCACCTGCAATGATTGGCTATCCTCAGCCTTGGAGACAAGCGTCCTTGGTTTGAATATAGGCACATTAAGGTGCTATTGATGTGAGATGGCAGCCGACACAGCAATGAGTTGGTGACTGGGAGCACCGTCATCCCTTAAGAGGTGCAGGTGTTGGGCATTTAGAAATGGGAGGTGTTCATGAGTCTGTATGGTGTGTGGAAAAATGACTGCAAACAGGTGATTGTGTAGTGCATTTTCTTTCAGCCTTGATGGCACGTTTAGTTTAGTTTAGTTTAGTTTATTATTTGTATGGCGCACCATACCCTGGAGTATCAGGGCGCAAACAGACAAGGATATGCTGAACTTAGTTACAGGTACATAGAAATCAGATGAAGGTACAGAGATGCGCTGAGCTTGGTTACAGATATGCTCGGCTAATTGCACAGGTTCGATTTGTTCAGACTCCCATTACTTTTCGTGCTGGTATTTGACTATGGCGTTTCCCTACACAGAGTACAGCTCAGCAGGTAGTGTGGCCTCCACGGGACCTGCCGGGATATTGGGAACAGTGATCCTTCCTCAGACAGTCTTACATCATGCTTTCAATGCACAGAGTCAGTAGCAGTTAAATAGCTCATCGAGTTGAGCGCTTTAACAGACATGTGTGTTGAAGCCGCCAGGCACACGTTTCCATTGCATTGGGGATGACTCAGGTCTTCATCATTCTGAGGTCGAAAAGTCGAGTCCATTAACATGGGAAATAAGGACATCTAGTCAGTGCTTAGAAGTTGGTGGAAACTGGCATCAAGTGCTTTTTAAACATGTGTCTATATTATTAAGTGCATCCTTTAAATGCTACCATACAAACACTCCAAATCAATGGGTGTACTGGGTGACGGGAGCAGGTAAAATAAAGATAGTATAATTGCCGGCAATATGCCTGGCGCTCACAGATATTGAGAACACCAGTGAAAGCCAAGAATGCCGGAAGTGGAGATCTTGGCTCAGAAGAAGCTTATTTCTAGATCTGATCTATGAAGTCTGCTTTTTCCTTGCAATGCATTGCAATGAATGTGCAAACACTGCCAGTCATTGGAGCACATATCATTCTCTCTACAAACCAACTAGATGCTTGACCCAAGAATACATTCATCTCTGCTCACAAAAGAAGTGCAACCATTCTACTGTGCAATACTCAAACAAGGCCAACATGTAATACTCGAACAAGGCCAACGTGCAATACTCAAACAAGGCCAACGTGCAATACTCAAACAAGGGCAAAGTGTCGCCATCATAGAAGCATTAATTATCAGCCTACTGCAATAGCAGCAGCAACCACACAAGTAAAAGTGCAAGCACTTCAATGGTGTCTCCCCTGATCAGTAAGGTACTTCCTTGGGGAGCCTGCTACCCACAGCCTTGTGCCAGATTGGATGAAGTTCAGATGAATTGTGATCTGCCTAACAAGCAATGATCTTCTCATTAGGTGGTAGCCTGACTGCTAGTAATGACCAGAACGTGGTGCAGGCTGGTTACAAAAACCCAGAAAATGGAAATAATACATAACTTATTCATGTTATACCTTCTACTGCTTTAAAAATTCACTTTGACATGGAATGTGGATGGGAGTAACAGTGTATGGGATAAGGATAGGATTCTGAAGAAGATTAGGATTATCATTGACAGCAATCTAGCATACCCTAGATCACGAGGTTAAAAGAAAAAAGGACCCCAAAGCTACGATAACAAAGCCTCGAAAAAGCTGTCTTCAAGATTTTAAGATAGAGAGACCTAGGGTTTGCTTCATCAAAAAAACACACAGAACTAAACCTGCTAATCAGACCTAATGTAGCTCCTAGACTGACTCCTCTGATATGTGCAAACTGAAAAGCCTGGTTCGGAAGAAAGAAACACCCCAGTGAAACTTGCAATAAGGGATATACGCTAGAGCCAAAGAAAAGAGCTGCACCTGTGCTTACTGCACTATTGCTCACATGCACCCAGGAATCTCCTTAGTGTGTTGGTCTTAGCCAAAACTATATTCAAACTTTGAACCAACAACGAATCTCTTGGTACAATAAAACCTGGCAGCGTGGCTCACCTGCCAACAACCATTTGTGTTCAACCTAACTTTCTGCGAGTCAGCTATGGGTGGCAGGGCACTCTCGCTTCTAGGCCCAAGCGTGGAAAGGTGGAAAGATTTCACTCTAATCCTGGGTTGACATTAAGATTTTATGAGCAGGAGCCTAAATTCCTGATTCAACCAAGCCCTGCTCAAGAGGGCCTTCTCTATCTAAACTCTCTTCAAAAGGTTGGAGTCAAAGCTAGCTCGCAGTAAGAAGACCCGCAAAGAATCCTTCTCTTGCCACGCCCGAACCTGTGGAACTCTCCACCGCTGGACACCCACACCATCCTCTAGTCCCACAAAACACTAAAAACATGGCTTTTCCATCAATACCTCCTGCACAACTAAATCCACGGTTTTTCGCCCTTCTGCCAAAAATACTGCACTACTGTCCAAAAAATCCAGGTCCATTGCCGGCTTCTGCATGCTGTAAGGCACCCTGCCCCTCTCGAGCTAGGTTTGCACTATAAATGCTAAATAAACTCTGACTCCAATGCTGAGCAGCGGCCTGCAAATTAGGACTCTCGCGCTGCACAAATTATTAATCATAACCATTGTCATATTTCACCAGTTGCCGTAAAGAAAGAGGTACACAGTTTTATGTACAGTACCATAGGATTTCATTGGATGCTAGAAGAAAAACAACAGCTGGCCTGGCACAAAAATCTGATGCACACTTTGCAATACTTGGGAACCGAACCAAGAAAATCCCATTATTTTGATGATTATTTTGGAATTAGCATGTTTTAATTGCGAGATTTCATCCGGGCTGATTGTTCAGTTCCTTCAGACTTATCTGTAAGACACCAGATTTGGGCTCTTTTCAAGCAGCTTGCAGGAAATATGAGCTCTGGAATCATTCAAGGGCATACACAAGCCAATTTCATTTGTTTCTGTTGCAAATAACAGAGGCAGCTGGGAGGTAACAATTTCCTAGTGCATCATCAAAAGAGAACCGGATTTCATCACACTCAGAAATAAACACACAATGCACACACGCACTCTCTGGCAGAGTGGTTCCCGGAACCCTCCTTATCACATGGCCAATATTTGGCACTGTCACTTCTGGGGTTCATAGGGGGTGCCTAAAAAAAATGTCCCTGACAAATCTGGTTTCCACACGTCTGGGACTTGCAGGGACAAGATTTCAAGGGCATCACAAAACCATGCTTACTCCAAGTACTAGTACTTCTCAAAAAGTACCTGGCTGTGCCATCCCTGGAAAATGCTTCTTACCACAAGAGTTGTTATGCTCCCTCTTTCGAGATCACCATTCTCGTGACCCACTGCCTACGACTGCACACACGTCCCTATGTATACCATCACATGACGTGTGCCCCCTGATATTTTCCCAATCTGTTAGTTCTGTGCGCCCCTTTCCTATCTCTGCTTCTGGTGCTATGCTCATCCATCAGCAATGGGTTTTTTTTCCGATGGTTTTATTGCCTAATTTTTTTTTCTCGAAAAAAACTCATTGAAAACAATATAGATTGTGGGGAGGGGGAGTTCCCCTCTAACCGCCCTCCCCTATTATTGTTACACTATTCCCGCGCCCCCACCATTTATATACCCTTACCCACAACCCCTTATATTTATCAATGACATTTGTCAAGGAATAAATGGGGAAAAAAACCCATCAAATAAAAAACACTGTTGATGAATGAACGTCGTACCCTGCGTCTACCTCCCTCTCACTTTTGCCCCCTTTCCTTTCTCTCCATGGACTGCGTCACACCTTGCCAATTTTTGGGACAAGGTAGCAGGGCCATCAGACCATTGCAGTAGTGATCGTATAAAAACTTGACACCAATGTCACAACATAATTGCCGGTCCGGTAGTAACTGCGCCGGTAAGCAAATGGCTCCATTACAACAGGACAAACTACGAGTTGTTCTCACGGGTGCCTTCCTGCCCGCCAGGTCACAGCTCGTTGGATGCACCAGTACTATTCATGAATGATGCTGGTGCATCCGACCTCCCCATTCTCATTGAGCCCTGTTGGGCTCAAATGGGAATGGGGAGTAATGGATACTGGCACCCGGCAATGGGAACGAACCGGGTCCGCCGGGGTCAGAAGCCCCTGTACGTCCCCATTGCCGGTGCCGCTAATTTCACGAGTTTGGCAGCAGCCGTGCCAGTTTTACCAGCACGGCTATTGGAATGAGGCCCAATGTGACATTAGGCACAGCTATAAAATGAACGCAAAACACGGCTGTGGACACGACAAACAATATGCCCAACTACACACGCCCCTGGAGTCACAGAGGTGAAATGCATCTAGACAGTAAAGACAGAACTAGAGAACTTTAAGACTCTGCTGTGCAGACGAAGGTGCAAAGTAAATGGCCAATCGATGACTACATGGCTATGAATCACAACATGGCTTGCAAACCACAGCACTGTCTATAAATCACTGATGGGCCTGCAAGCCACTGCACAGTCTATAAATCACCAATGGGCCTGCAATTTCACTGCATTGTCTATAAATCACGATGGGCCTGCAAACCACAGCACTGTCTATAAATCACTGATGGGCCTGAAAATCACTGCACTGTCTATAAATCACTGATGGGCCTGCAAACCACAGCACTGTCTATAAATCACTGATGGGCCTGCAAATCACTGCACAGTCTGAAAAGAAAAACACTGAGTGGCGTATGAATTACACCCTCCCAACCTAAAATGGCTGTTCTGCCTATAAATCACTGCATGGCCCAGAAAGCGAAGCTTGGCCGAAACATGCCGGCATGGCTTCTGCACAAATTCTAAAACCTCAGAACCAAGACATGTCACATGAACCTCCACGTAAATGAGTGCAAGTTCTACAGGCATGTACCTCTAGGATCGGTTCACCCTTTCACTGCCAGGACATCATGCATTGGGCTCCTCAGTGATTGTGTGTCTCTTACAGCCTTGGGTTGGCAGTCTGTCACTGGGGAGAGTGGCGCAAGGCCCATCGCGGCATAGTGGGGATAGCCAGTTGGGATTGCAGGCTCCTCACCCGTTCAATGCCAGGACATCATGCATTGGCTCCTCAGTGATTGTGTGTCTCTTACAGCCTTGGGTTGGCAGTCTGCCACTGGGGAGAGTGGCGCAAGATCCATGGCGGCATAGTGGGGATAGCCACTTGGGATTGCAGGCTCCTCTGCCTCTGTAATGCATGTACGCCTGTTCTTTTTGCTTGCAAATAAGACTTAATACTTCACATGTCAATCTCTCAATATCATGCTCTCTTGTCCTGGACATATTGCTCTTTTTACTTTTCTTGAGGCTCCATCGATTCTTCATGGCATGAAAGATGTATGAGCGTACGTAATGAGGCTTATTGTAGAATCTTTCACGTGCTCTTCCAGGCAAAAAGAAACGTCAATAGAATACATGTCAGCCTTTTCAAGAGAGGCGAGAGACATGCCAAGGGCACAAAGGTCCATATGTTGGTCGTGCATGAAATCACAGAAGCAGGTGAGCAAGTCATCCTCAATATTTGTTAGATACATGACACACCGTTGGCTCTCAAACTATAGGGCTCTTCAATACATGGCCCTCTATAATTGGTTGGCACGCTTGTACCCTTTGGAATATTCAACTCACTAGCAGCACTCAAGCTGGTACTTTAGGAGCCTTTGGGTGGACTTGACCATGCCTCCCCGACCAATTAGCCCACCATCCATCATCACTCATGATTTCTGCCATTTGAATTGTCTTTGAACATGGCCTTGTAAAGTTTCACTGCTCCTGAGAATAGAAGGGAGTGCAAGCACGTTCTTATCTTCAAATCTCGGTGCTGCTTGCTAATGTTCTATTTCCATCTACTCTGTACTGAGGAGACCCCTGGCCGGCCCATAGAGTCGGGGTTTGCTCCAAAAGTACTTTAAGACGAGATAGCTGCACCTTGAGATGGATGGAGGTGCAGATTTATTACTCCAACACCAATCAATAAGGACAACTCAATGGTTTGGCAAAGGGAGTTTGTTTAATGACAAGTACAAAAAACGGGGAGTCATGGCAATCAGCAGTGATGCGATAGTCCGTCTCGCTTCAACTCCACTAAACTTCAACACATTGTTTATACTGAAAATTCACCATAAGTGACATGTAACACTCAAAAGTTAATAAGCATTTCTATTGGTTAGGAAAAGGTAACTTTAATATAGGTGCTATATCTGTGTATAGTAACAGAGTGAGGGATTGGGTAAAATACTGTCAGTTGGGCGTCTAAGCCCTTGCTTCAAATGACTACTGTGGAAGTCACCAAAAGTACAACGTCCCATTGACTCTACTAATTATAGGACCCTAGATTATTTGGTCCATTGTGATTGGGTTGGCATCAAACCCATGCATACATTTCCACATTGCCTAGCAGCAAGCAGAATGGACAGCTAAGTGCAGGGTGTCCCCCTCAGCTTCCTCCAATTAAGGTTAAAATCAATCATAACTTCAGCAACAATGTGTCAAAACTGCGTCTTCTGCCTGGGAAAGTTCTGCTATCTTCTCCTGGGCGAAAGCCACGCATAGGTGTGAACTCATGCTTCTCCTCGCTCAGATGGTCACATGATGCAGACACCGTGAATTTGCCTAGTTTCTCTCAATTTGTGCATTTAATTCTTATTCGGTTTGCCACCTGCCTATGCTTCCTTATCTTGACCTTTCAGAGGCAGGATATTCTGATCTTATGTTTCAATTAGATGTAGCTACTGTTCATTCCTTCTATTGGTGTGACCTTGGCTCCTTTGGCATGAGTTGCATCTGCCGAGTTTCGATTCAGCCGTCTATTCTCGTTTTGCTAGAATATGAAGTTTGTCGTGCTTGGCCTTTAGTAACCTAAGTGGATTCTGCTTTTCGTGCAAAACAGACTCACACTTATAATACTGTACTTCGTTTTGAGGTACATTATGTAAACATGGCGCTTGCCGTGCTATTCTTCTACTAAGCATAGCAAGCCATACTATTTTCTTAGCTTTCTTGCGTTTCAAGTATATGTACAGGTGTAAACTGATCGACTGTAATCATTTTACTTACAGCTTAACTCTCTTACGATTTGATAGCTCCCTATCACTATAAGCTCACAATCTCTTTTCTCATGGTGTTTCGTCTCCTTGTGTCATTCTTGGTTCCTCATTTCTTCTAACTGTGAGTCTGTCTGGGCTCTCATGACGTCACCACTCGTCTTCCATTAAGACTATTTTGGTTTCTTCCGGGACGGTACTTAGGCAATCTTCATTTTGTCTCATTTGCTGGTAGGGTTTTCTCAATGGATATCTAACTGCCCATGGTTGTCTGGTTATTGGTACTTCAATAGGTGTTGCTCTCCTGATGGGTACTGGGCAGAGCCATACTGAGGTTCTCTGCTGGTTTATTTGCTCATCATACATCACATATTTTGGTATGAATGTTCCTGGTACTTCAAAATGGGCGATGGGAGTGCAGGCTTTATTTGGGACCTCCTCTACACTCACATGTCACAGGAGACCAAATTTGAACTCCTTCTTCTCATTTAATGATATTAAAATAATACAACTTGGCACTCATAGTGTTTTTCCGTTACACCTCAATAGGAGCTTGCCTCGCTTCTCACATTCTTTGTATCTCGTTAAATAGATAAGTAGTTCTTGGCTGCTCCAACCCTTGACACTGGGCCAGATAGCCTTCTCGATCCTTCCTAGATTTGCAGCTGTTTTTCTCTACTGTGCCACACTTTCAGCCTTTCTCTTTCAGGGGTCCTGGCTTACTAAAGTTGCAATATCGAATATCTAGATTCTAATCATATATATTGGCGGCGCCGCCTGCAGTCTATTCTCTACGTATAGCCAGCCTTCATGATTACTTGTTCTACTTGCGTTGCAGCATCTGTACACTTATAAAGCAACTTATATTTTCTTCAGTGTTCTTCGCACATGCAATCTTCATTTCGCACATAAACTGATACTCGATTCTTTATCTCGTCATCAATTTTAATAAGGTCTATGCATTCTCTTATCTGATCATGCTTCTTAGTGCGTCACTCTCATTTCTTGTGATGTCACTAAACTTTTGCGTTCACTGCTTCACACTTCTTCAGATATCTCGCCTAGGAGGCTGTCATTTCTCCACGGGTACATCTTATAAGGCTTTCTCAATGGATACCTTGTGTCGAAGATCTTTCGCGGTATAGGTTTCATTACTGGCGTTTTGCATGTCGCAATTTCTGGCTTCCAACATATAGGGAGAATAGGGGCTGGACTTCTGGTAGAGGCTTTTGGCTCCTCTTCTATGCACCTTTGGCTGTTCTATTTTGGATTCTGGCAGAATATCCTTCAGGGTTCATGTCCCTAAGAGCCAAGATATTTGTATCAATCAGCTATGTTTCCATGATACGGGCCAAATCAGGTAAAAATTATCCAGTAGGTCAACAACAGCCTGGCAACCTTTTGTGGCTGATCTGGGGTTGAATAGCGGGCCCTTTATGGCTAGGTTCTCAGCAGTGGAAAAGGTGGAAGGAAAAGGAGAGATACCAGGATTGGACGATGAGATGGTCCATTGTGTACGGGTGGATTTGAATCGTGCAATATACCTGCAGTTCTCATCTTACACATGACCTCAAATGGTGGTATTTAACTGGGCCTGCAAAGGCCAAGAGGTTATTCTACAGTATAGCCTGAGATGTCTGTCTCTGTTTGCATCTAGGGCATGAACAAGTACACACAGGCTTGCCTTTAACAGGCCAGTGGCGCCCAACCGCTCTGTGGTTGGTGAAGACAGGACATGGTTAAATAATGTCTCACACACTGTAAGCCTCTGCTATAATTGTAAGAAATGGGTGACCACAAGCTGCTTAACGTTGAGATCACAGGTGCTGAATATGCCCAGTCATTTTAAATCTCATTACACACATATGACTTAGTGCACAATTCAACAGGTCACAAAAAAATCACAGCTTATGAAAGATGTTTTAATGGGTGGAGTATTCAGACCCTACGCACCTCTGTCCGACTAATCGCTCGAGGTGTCAACAGATGCAGAAAGGTCAAGGAAGTCACAGGTAATGTACATTTCATAAAAGCAGGAGCAGGATGGGCCTACCAGGAGCTCAGCTGGAATATGGTGGTGGAGAAAATATGTGTGATCACTTATAAAGGAATGAACACTTCTACACCATGCCTTCATAAGCACATCCTGTCTTCACTCTCCTCCTACCCCTTCCCTCCTTCTACTCCCTGTATTTCCTCTGGACCCTCTGCAGCCACCCCTCCTCCCTCCTTCTCTGCCTTACCCCTGTTCTCCGCTGACAAGGTTTCTAGACAAGTCTGTTCTATGAAAGTCTCATCGAAACAGGTTCACCCCTGTTCCTCCAAAACTATCAAGGACCACATCGACTCCCTGGCTCCTGCCCTGGCTGATTTCTGTAATCACTCCTTCACCACTGGAGTCTTCCCTTCCCTCTTGAAACACTCCTCTTCTTAAGAAACCCTCTGCCGACCCCTCCTGCCCGGCCAACTATCACTCAATCTCCATTACTCCCTTCCTTTGCAAGCTCCTGGAGAAACCGTCCATCTCCCAGCTCAATCTCCACACCAAATCTGTTGGTTGTCTTCATGACCATCAGTTTGGCTTCAGAGCTGCCAGAAGCATGGAAACTGCTCTCCTGAAAATCCGTGAAGACCTGCTTTCCGTCCTTGACTCCAACACCCCCTGCGTCCTCATTTTGCTTGATCTCTCTTCCGCCTTTGACACTGTCAACCATGCCATCCTGCTCAACCTTTTCCATGATAACCTGGGTATCACTGGTCAGGCTCTGGCATGGATGACTTCTTTTCTCTCTGACCGACCCTCCCAGGCCCAGCTTGGGTCCTTCCTCTCTGCTATCTTTTTCTCTACCTCTGGTGTCCCCCAGGGGTCTAACCTCTCGCCCTGGCTGTTCAACCAATACCTGGCATGCCGACTGCATCGCCACTCTCTGCCCCAACTATCAGTGCTATGCGGATGACACCCAGCTCATTTTCTGGCTACCCTCGGCCTCCTCCTCTCCTTCCCTCATCTCGGACTGTCTGTCGGTTATCCAGGAGTGGTGTGCCGCCAATGACATCTGCCTTAATGCCAGTAAGACTGAGATTCTCTTAATCGGAAAACCCGCTCCCTCCTTCCCTGTAGCTCTCTGGCTGTCTCTCTTTGCTCTCTTCCTGCTCCCACCTGCAAGGCTAAAAACCTTGGGGTCATCTTCGACTCCACGCTCTCCTTCTCTTCTCACATCTCAGATGTCTCTAAGAAGTCACACTACCAGCTGCACCTCCTCAGAGGTATATTTCCCTTCCTCTCCTTCCCCCAGAAGCTCACTGTCTCCAGAGCTCTGGTGCTTCCTAGGCTCGACTATTGCAACAGCACATTTCTAAATCTGCCTGCTTCTACTCTCTGCCCTCTGTAACTCATCCAAAACAGGACTGCAAGACTTGTCCTTGGCCTCAAGCCCAGGGATCGAATTTTTCCAAGACTGAAATCTCTGCACTGGCTCCCAGTGGCTGCGAGGATTAAGTTCAAAACTCTCTGCATCGTCCACAAGGCCTTCTGGGGCTTGGGTCCTCAATACCTTCAGCTCTCTCTTCCTAAATATCTTCCTTCTCGAGCTCTTTGCTCATCCGCCTCCAACTCCCTCAGGGTCAGTCGATTCTCCAAGCAACGAGTTGGTGGTAGATCTCTTTCTTTGGCTGGTGCCTCCCTCTAGAACAGCCCCCCTCCCTCAAACTTGACGAGAACCATCTCTGGTTCCGGAAGCACCTCAAATCCTTTCTCTTTGCTTCTGCCTTTTCTCCTCCTCTCCTCTGCTGACCTCCTGGCTGAAACCTGAACTACACTGGCTACCTGGACACCCTCTGATCTCGGGCCCAGGTCCCTCCCCTGCCAGTGTCTCACACCTGCACTGCCCCCCCTGGCAACACTTGGGGACTGTTTCTGTATACCTACAGTCCCCCTACCAGCCCCTGACACCGGATGCCCGCACTTACCCTTGCACTTGCCACTTGCTGACCGCTACTTACTTATTGTTATCTTCTTGTATTGTACTGTTCCCTCCGCCCGTCCCATGCACTTGCGTGATCTGAATGACACCTGGCCTAGTAGGATCGCTGTCTGTCCTCCCTTTGTTCCCCTCCCTTGCCTCGTCGCGCCTTGTTATAAATGCCATATCATATCATATCATATGCCTTGAAACACTTTTGTATAGGCGCATTATAAATGCCATATCATATCATGCCAATGTCACCGTATCATGGTTTAAACAGGAAGACAGACAGTACACACGTATCTGCACATACATGATAATTTCAGGGTTAAGGTTTAGGCACTTATAGTTCAAAAGTTCCTACAAACAGGGGTGTTGCTAGGTCTGGAAAAGATCTAGGGCTACACTAATGTCGGGACTGTTGGGACTCGGGGCTAGCTAGTCTTTTGGTTGTAGCTCCTGGGCTTCTATCCGGGGCTACAACCAAAAGACCCGGGGCTATAGCCCCCTCAGCCCCCCTAGCAACACCTCTGCCTACAAATATGTCTGATCATACCTGTGCATATGATCATGAGTGTTGTGATCGATGTCAGCCATACCAAGCTTTATCACTCCAGGGTAACACTCTAAGGATGGATACTCATAGGTCTCCATGTCGTTGCCTTATCAGAACACAGTGTTGCATAACTTTTAACTGGCTGATTGACCATGCGTGAGCGGGGACACAAGTGGGATACCCATGAGAACTGTCTAGGCTAGTCTTCTGTGCGAGATTGTGCATTCCTGCTTGCCAGCTATGAAGACCTACTACCAAAAACCAGCACCACTGCGTTTACCAATGGAAAAATAATCTTGAGAAATGGGGACCGACCACCCAATCCCGCAACAGTCCCGGCAAAACCGGGACATGTGGTCACCCTAGCTAAACACCTCTGCCCGTCCCACTGACAGTCCACACTTGACCTCACGAGGCTGAACTGTTCTTCTAGTTGCCATTGCGATCCACAAAATCGATCATTTTCTCGAAGGCAACTTATAGATGGGGTGATGCAAATAACAAAACAAAGAAAAACAAGCATGTATAAGGGTTGAGACAAGATTCTACCTAAATCTCTGAGTGTTGCTTTACAAATAGGTAAGTGTTATGTTATGTCAATTTAAGGGGCTTTTCATTCTGGGGCAAATCACCACCGAGTGACTGTTTTGCCCAGAAATATGTGGCAATAGTGTGCCATCAGCCCGGAGTGTGCAGACTGTAGTCTGTGGAAGGGAAAGTAAGAATGGGCCAAAGTAAGAGGATGGTAAAGCGGGTGAACAGTGCTGGACCATAGGTGGGCAATGCAGAGTGGGGTAAATGAGCAATTGTAATGCTTCTGGGGGGAGGGGTGTGAGTTATGAAAAAGGTACAATTACTTAGGATTAGTTCAAACTCAATTATCTATGTCTTGGGAAGATAGCTCAAGGGCAACGTGCTCGCCTTGGATGCAAGAAGATACAGTGCAACACAGGTTCGATCCTCGATCTGTGCTTAGAAACCACGGGGTATTAACTGCGTTATAAATAACCTATCATATCATGAGAGGCAGTTTCAAGGGATAATATGTATATTATGGTCTTACGGTGTTTGGCTGCGTGAAGGGCTGAAAAGGTTCTCAAGCCGCCTAAAAGACTTAGGGCCCGATTCACATAACGTTTTCCTATGGGATTGCGCCACTACAAAACACTTTCATGAATCAGACCCTAATTATTTCCTCGATGGCTTGCCACTTCTGTGAGCTGAACGGAGAGGATGTAACAGGCTCCCATATTGAACCAGACGCACGCCCACCAGTTTAACCAGTGCAAAAGAAACTGCCTCAGTTCCAATGGAAACCAGGCCACGCAGCGTCCAGGAGCTGGCAGACCTTCAATGTCTCCTCTAGTCGCGAGACAGCCATTTTGTCTGGGATCTTGGACACTAAAAATACATTATATAATTGATTGTACATTATAAGATGATATAATATATCATTATATACCGGGCCTTGCTGGGTCCAGGGAGGCCTCTTTCTTCCGAGTTGGCACGTGACTTCCATGAGTGCACCCATTATTTTGCTGCTGAGCATTACGTGTTTTACATCTTGAGCCAGAACCCCTGTAAGCGCTTGAGAACATTCTTGGCTCGCCAGGGAGGCATGGATTCTGAACGAGATCAGTAACAGTCTAGCGATTGTTAGGAGCTGATTTTTAGGTCAGCCAGTGGTTGGCATTGTGGTGTAATGGTAAGGGGGATGGGGGGGCAGGGGGCTCGTGACGCATTCAGCGATACGCCGGCCATGCTCGCTGCAACCTCTCAAAGAAATTGCGCGGCCCCGATCCTACGCACATGTTCAAATATGAAAGCCGCAGTGCCATCCTGAGCACTCGTCAATGGTCACCTGATTTCTCTGCAACGCTCCCTTCCATCCCCTAAGTGCACGTCCCTTAGAAATGTCCGGCCCAGCAGCGCGTGGAATGGATACTCACCTCATCAAGGTTGCTTCTATAATAAGTTTTTGCCTGGCACGTGCCAGAGTAGCACACGTGTGTGATCTGCCTGATTGCTGCCAATCACAGTGCCAAAATCATGCCTCCCTGCCTCTCCCCACCACCTGAACGCAATTAAAATTCCCTTTCGAAGCGCGAGCCCTCCGCCAGGTGCCGGGTTTTGTTTGAAGGCCCGTGGCCGCCTGCATTTTCTTCGGATGTTGGAAAGCGTGAAACATATCCGATGCCTGTTCGCAGGAGCTGCCGCCCGCTCGCGTGACAGGTGTGAAAACGGAGCAAATGAAGGCAACAATGAGAGTGATGAAGAAACCAAGGGCTCGCAGAAGCTCCCGGAAAAGCTTTAAAAAAGGATTGTTCCACACCAAAAGCGGCGTCACGCACGAGAGGGGGCGGTGGGGGGGGGGGGGGGGGGGGGGACGGGTGCTGTTGGGCTGGCACTTCATGCCGTGAACGAGAAGGCAGGGGAGGCGCCTGACGCCCAGCGCCCATGCTGACTACGTCACTGTTCCCGCCACAGAGCCAGTGACTCCACGTGACCGGACGCCACTATCCACTCCTGCAGTCCCCTTTACTAGCCATGTAGAACAGTGCTAGGTTCAGTACTGTCACATGGACGCAAGGAAAGCGCAGGGCCCGCGGAATCCGTGCTCACTGTCACCGGGGGTCTCAGGACTGCTGCCAGACCCGACCTTAGGGGGGGGCGAGCAGGGCGACTGCCAGGGGCGCCATGCCCCCTAGGGCACCATTAACACCTACCCTGCCAGCTCGGTGGAGTCTTTCAAGGGTTCCTCCGAGCTGGCGTAGCTGGAGAATGGCGCAGCAGGCGGGCTCCTAAGGCCAGGGCGTTGTTGCTCCTAAGGCCAGCCCTGGCTGCTGCTCACACCCTTCTGCAGATCTCCCCCACCCTGGACCCAGCGTTCAACCCGATTACACCCAGCCCAACATTGCCAGGGTGTCACAAGTGTACCTGTCTCTCCCTGCCTTGGGACAGCTGTAGCCGCAGCTCTCTCGTACCTACCGATGTCATCCTGCCACGCCCTCACCCCCTTAATGAAACCATACTCCAAGACCAGAACCCACCGGTCCAAGATATCAGCAAGCGCGCATGTGAGCCCTGCTGGTGTTGACACGGGCCTGCACGATCTAAAATTAAATGCATGCAAGATGCAGATTCTGGCCTGAGGCAATTGAACTCTTACTCTGCAACCTTATGTCCAGGGACCTGAGAAAACCCCAAGCCAACCAAGGCAGTAAAAGACCTTGGGGGCCATCCTAGACTCAGTCCCCTCCTTAGCATTGGATATCAACTTGTTGGTGCCATCTTCATTCCACGTGTGGAGGGTCTGGAGACTCACTGTAATATCCTACCCAGGGCTTTAAGTGGGCCAGGGCTAGCCAGGGATCAGCCTTGGCAGTCTCTCATAATCTCAATCAAGCTGGGCCTCACACTACCCTAGACAGCCCTGACATCCACTTTTTTTTTAACTCCATGCTCTGGATTCAAACCCACGCGCACTGCCGGTGAGTAGCCAGTGTCACATTGCATTGTGCTTCACCCAATAGACTGCTTGACACATAAACCCGATAACAGGCTTTATGTGTCAAGCAGTCTATTGAATAAAAGAAAAGAAATTATACACCTAGAAAATAGCACAGTGCTACGCGACACTGGTTTGTAAGCAAGAGGGCTTAGGTTCCAATCTCCAACACCAGAAAATACATTTTAAAAAGACATTTTATGTAATTGCCCCATGCTGGGGATTCGTGGCAGTGTCACATCACACTGTGCTATTTCTGAGATGTCGCATTTCTTCTGTTTCATTGAATAGACTGCTTGACAAATAAAGCCATGTCATTCAACGAAACAAAAGAAACTGAGCACCAATGAAAAAGCACAGTGCAGTGTGACACTGGCAGTAACCTGACAACTTTTCTTTTTTATTGTCCCGTGCTGGTGACACTTCAGGTCACGCCCATCACTTAGGCCACATGCCCTTGTTGCAGCCCCCCTTCGATTTCTTATCACACTTACAGCCCCAGGACCAGAAATTAGCATATCAAGGTACCCTCTGAAAAAAGTGGTGGGACTTCTGAAAAAGGTGGGGGGACTCCGTCCGCTGCGTGTACCCTCGATTTGAGCCCTGGTAACAGTGAACTTTGCACTGGAGGAATGTGAGGCCTATGCGCTGTAGCGCCTGGTGATCAAGAGATGAGGCCCAGCAGTAGCTACACAGCGGGTAAGGGGTAGCCAGTGAAGCGTATGCCGTGGCCTGAGATGTGGTACTGCGGGTTACATGGAGAAGGAGTATGGCCACTAAATTATTTATTTATTTATTTATTTATTTGCATTTTTAAAGCGCTCACGCATCCCGGGGGCATCGAGGCACTGTTACAGGAATGTGTCTATGTGTCTTAGTTGCGTATTTGTAACGCGCTTAATACCCAGAGGTTTGCCGCTGAGCTATCCTCCCTCTAACATTCAATTTGCATGTTAATGAGTCACCCCACTTTTTTGTTTGTAGGACTCAACCCCTGGCTCTTACTGTTTACTTTGCTTGAAATTCCACATTCATATCAAAAGCCTAGATGTTTTGAACTCAATGGAGTGCCAAGGTCGGCGCGCCATTGTCGCCAGGTTTGCCTAAAGACCGCAACACTGCAATCAGGGCACATCCCTGATCCTCGTGCACGACCACCCCACACAATTTTCACGCCACCTGCCCCCCCTAGTCTCTGGGCAGAATGGCCCCAGGACAAGCCAAAAGCGGTGTGAGGCTGCACCAGGGACGTCATTTAGGGGTCGCCAGAGGTCACGACTGCGACCTCTGAGATCTCCCTTGCGAGCTCTGTGGTCACCCTTGCGACCTCTAGAAAAAAAAAGAGAAAAAAAAGAATGTAATGTAAGCTCATGGGCTGTGGCCAGCAAATGTGGCTCTTTAGTTCTGGAGTGTCTGGCTTTCTTGTTCAGGCCCCTTAAAAAAAAGAAGAAAAATAAGAACAGGAGCGCCACAAGTCTAACACTTTCAGCACTGACCCTAAATAAGAAAGATTAGGAATACCAAATAATGTGTCTTTCTGGAATTCTATACAATAATTGCTAGACTCATTAAAGGTTTATTTCAGGCACACTTCAGGTGGTGAGTCACTGATTTAGTCTGTTCTTAAACGCCTCAACTCAGCCTTTCATCCTTCTGAGGTCGATAAATGAGTACCAACACAGGTTGGGTGATATTGGGTGTATATTTTTTCTATATAAAGCGCTTAAGCGTAAGTGCTACATAATAACACATCATTATCATTTGGTCATGGACGTCTGCTTGTATTCACAGTAATTTGGTAATATGGGCCTATATACACTGATCTTAACGATACATATGGCGATCCATTCTTGTATGAAATGTGCATCACATTATAGTGATATCGTAACCATATTTTTTGTAGTGTACAATGCTATGTGATGCCACTTCCTGTTTTGTCAACGGGTGAAAGGTTGCGTTCCATCGCATCCCGCAATATCACTTTGGGGTGGGGTCAAGGGTCGTGTGATGTCACTTCCACTACCCCTGGCATTTTGTTGAAATGACGTCCCTGGGCTGCACGTTTGGAAGGTGTGCGCTATAGAAAAGCTAGTTCAGGAAGTACAAAATGACAGCAGCCGTGGGGTCACCCTTGCGTTTTAGATATAAAGAAATGAGAGGGGGCACATTTTGGTTGGGTTACCAGATGACTTAAGCCCGCGGGACACCACTCATTTAGTGCCAAGCTTCACCTGTACACTTGCGGAACTTCACTTGAAGACATTTGACCTCCAGGGCTTGGACATTGGCACCCAGGTGGCTTCTAGTAGGTAAATACCTAAAGTGTTGTTTTCAGACCTGCGGCCTGCTGCCTAGGCCACAGGCTTCCATGTAATAAAGTCACCACCAAAACGGGCGCTTTAAAAGGAAATCTAGCAAAAAGGCTGTGGTGTGGAGCAAGCAAACCATGTAAAGGATGCGGGGGAAACCCCTGCAAACCCCACCCATTATACTGCTCGAGGGGGGCAGGGACAGCCCCGCAATCCCCGCTCCCCTCGTGTGGTATAATGGAAACACTTTTACTGGGTCACACCACAGCCTTTGTGCCACGATTTTTTGTAAAAACTGCAATTTTTCGGCGACCATATTACTGGATACGCGCCACAGGCATTGCATTGATCCGGTCTTGGCGTTTTAATCCATTCTGGTGCTTGCATCAGGCCTCAAGACCTTAAAACTAGTCACCTGCAAGACTCTGCATGCAAAGTGCTGTTGCTATGAAAACACGTGAAGTGACGTAACACGGAGCAGAATCGGCAGCTCTGCGTTTCTGATTGCATCATGTACGGCCAAGAGTTCTTAGCGGGTCTCAGATCCTCACCGCCACTGGGGTGGGCCTCAGAGCAGAGGTCTAGCAACATGTCAGAGGAGCATGTCCTCTCTGCCCCCTCGGGCTCCAGCAGGATGGCAGGACGCGTCCACATGCGTGCGTTCATTAATAGAGCAGAGACTGCACCACACGCGGCATTGTGTGCGCATAATGGGTAATTAAAGCGTTGCGGGGGCTCAGGCTGGGTGCAAGGAACACAAGACCCCCTTTGTCTGAGTCTGAGCGAACAACACCCATCCAGCACCGCTTCTCGCGTGGAGGAGCTCCGAGCTCCAAGCTCTGCAGAGCAACGGGGAATTGCAAAGACTCGATTAGTGAATACAACGCATGAAGAATAATATTCCATTATTATATAGCGCGTGCGCGTCGTATCAGACTCATCCCGCTTCTAAGCGCTGTGCTATGTGGGAACCTTACTCAGTTCCATGGCAGTTAATGTATGGAACTCGAAGGATGACGGAAGAGAGGGTGGAGAGCTACGTGCCATGACCAGATTCGCCTCTTCCTGCCGCAGACGACTGCTATTACTAGGTGCTTAAGTCGGTTTATAGTGAAAAAACCGAATGACAAAATCGCGAAAACAAAAATCTCGAATCCAAAATATCGAAAACAAAAATCTCGAATTTTTTTTTTAATACGTTTTTATTTCGAAATGGGGGGGTTCCCCCCCAACCGCCCCTTTTTTTTTTTTTTTTATTTTACCCTTTTTTTATACTTACCTGAACCCACAAATACATATAACTAAATAAATAAATAATTCTAGATTTTTTTTTTTCGAGATTTTGGATTCGGGATTTTTGTGATTCGATATTTTGTTTTCGGTTTTTTGACCGACCACCGCTTAAGTCACTGAGCAATCTTGCATACGTATAATAAATAACACGAACAGTATTTATTTCCACAGTTAATAATAAAAAGCAATGTGAATGTTGATACGAATAATTTGAACAAGAGAGTGCATTAAGGATGCTGTGTCTCTGAGCCCAGGCCCATTATTGGCCAAGCGTGATCATCACTCCTGCAAGAGCGTACATTAAGCGTGATGTGTCTCTGAGCCCAGGCAAGAGAGTGCATTAAGCGTGATGTGTCTCTGAGCCCATGCCCATCATCGCCCAGGCAAGAGAGAGCATTAAGAGTGATGTGTTTCTGAGCCCACGCCCATCATCGCTCAGGCAAGAAAGTGCATTAAGAGTGATGCGTCTCTGAGCCCATACCCACCATTGCCCAGGCAAGAGAGTGCATTAAGAGTGATGTGTCTCTGAGCCCATGCCCATCATCGCCCAGGCAAGAGAGAGCATTAAGAGTGATGTGTCTCTGAGCCCATGCCCATCATCGCCCAGGCAAGAGAGAGCATTAAGAGTGATGTGTCTCTGAGCCCATGCCCATCATCGCCCAGGCAAGAGAGTGCATTAAGCGTGATGTGTCTCTGAGCCCACGCCCATCATCGCTCAGGCAAGAGAGTGCATTAAGAGTGATGTGTCTCTGAGCCCACGCACATCATCGCCCAGACAAGAGAGTGCATTAAGAGGGATGTGTCTCTGAGCCCATGCCCATCATTGCCCAGGCAAGGGAGTGCATTAAGCGTGATGTGTCTCTGAGCCCACGCCCATCATCACCCAGGCAAGAGAGTGCATTAAGAGTGATGTGTCTCTGAGCCCATACCCACCATCGCCCAGTCAAGAGAGAGCATTAAGAGTGACGTGTCTCTGAGGCCATACCCACCATCGCCCAGGCAAGAGAGTACATTAAGCGTGATGTGTCTCTGAGCCCACGCCCATCATCACCCAGGCAAGAGAGTGCATTAAGCGTGATCTGTCTCTGAAGTCTGTGTAACAACAAAGATTGGATTTTTTTCAGGATCTGCAATTGGAGGAGATACGTTTGAGCTCATTTGTTAAAGCAGAGTCTAGAGAGAGAGGGAAGAAGGCGGCAGAGGCTAAACATGGGGCAAGGCGAGGGGCAGTACTTTCCAGGCATCTCTGACAGCCACGCCTAGACAAGCAGGCATGAGGAAAACGGCATTGTAACAGTGTGGCACCTGTGATTTTAAGATGATTGTCAGTGAACCCGTGGTGCCACAAAGGCCAGTGCTCAGTGGGACAGATTATCTGTGAAGGAGCAAAAGCACACGTTCTCCTTTTCTTTTCACAATGGGTGGATGACATTGCTTGATAAAGAGCAGTGTGTGTGTGTGTGTGCGCGCGCAAATGAACATGAGAAAGGTACCTGTTCTGCCTTTTCTGTCGCATTGTGTATTGGGTGCTATGTGAGTGTGTGTGCTGTGCACACATGCAAATGGCCTTTGGGTCTTGGTTGTTTCTGCTGCACATGAAAGAATGTGGTTTGCATTGATCGAAGTGAGCGCGAACGGTCGGGTGTGGAGTTCCACAACTTCCATTGTTTGTTTTTAACAGTTCCACGACTTTTTGCAACCATATTTACCATTCTGACTCTAATTTTTGAAGTTAAATCCTACCTCTTAAGTTTACCAACTTAGAACAGTTGTAGCTACACTGAAATCTGACCATACATGTATAAAGCCTAAATGACAGCCTGGATGCGTTCTAGCTGGCTTCATCTCATCCAGGGGAAGATGGAGGAGGTCTTGCTGACAGGAAGAAAGAATCTCTTTTCACACTATCCCTGATTTTTGGACAACGTGTGTGGCTTCAGTAGAGTAGAGAATTCAGGTAAAATGGCTGCTCCTACCCACCTTCATGTTATGCATCACACAGTAATTCCCAGGGTGCAACCTACGGCCTATGGAGGATCGCAGACTATTTATCCATACAACTCAGCCAGGCAAGAGCGCCCTCTATTAAGGTAGATGTTAAGTATTGTTTCTAGTGGAGCTATGATCAGCAAGTCTAGGCAAAATATAAATGATCCCACAGACACCCCGAATGAGACAAAACGAACAGTACAGGGGCACTGCCTTCTATAGACCGTTCCACCACCTTGGCCGAACCCATCCCAGGTGCAACACTGTATCACATGCTGCACTGTGCTCCTACCTATCTTGCCCCTGCTGAGGTCACAGTCCCACTACTTTTTTGTGTTACACTTCTACCACTGGTTCTTTGTGTGATCACGGTTGTGAATTTGTCTGTATGAGCACCTGTGAGTGCTTTTGTCCACACAGACCTCTTTCGGCATGTTCACGTTTCTGTGTGTGTATGTTTCCGCGTCTACATGCGATCTGTCGTTGTGTGCTTGTTTGTAAGTGTTCCTGGCATTATTTATTTTCTGCTCAACATGACAGATGAGGGAGTGTGCGTTTGCCCACGTGTGTGTGCGTATGTGCATGGGCACACGTGTGCGTGGATAATCATGGCCATATTTCTTTTTAATGGACAGCAGAGAAACAGAGTGTATCTGTGTGTGCACGTGTGTGCACTCATGCATGTGAGCATATGTGCGTGTGTGAAAGTTTGCACAAAGATCGTCCCGATCATAACTCGTTTCACTGCACCTTAGATACAGCGTGCCATGTACCTGCTTGTACGGCACCTGCTTGCGTCTTTGTGGACACGTGTGTGCGTGTTCAGGTGCTAGGTGTGCCTGAGTGTCATAAACCTTGGATGTGAAAGCGCGTTTGAGCGCGTGTGTGTGCGCTCACATGTGAAGAAGTGATCTTGACGTCAATTAAACCTTTTCTTGTGTTTTTTTTTTCTTCTAACAAGTAAACTGTATTCAGTTAGCAAGACATTAACGATAGGAAACAGAAGCACACGGATGATTTCAGCCAAGGTTCACACTATAACCTACTCGTTAAGAGAGACATCAGACATATGCAGCCGGGTCCAGCACTGCATGTGAATGGGTGCAAAACACATTTCTGAGAGCAAGTCACAGTCCTTCTTTGTGTTTCCACTAATGCACACACCAGAACATTCACACAGTGTGGAATTAATTAAATTGCGAGAATCTCAGAGCATATCAATGATATCACACTGAAGAACCCGAAGCCAAACGCCAGGCCTTGTTATTTGAAGAGCATTATTTTAAGTACAAGCTTGGAAACTCTGACATTAAAAAAATAAATAAAAAATAAATAAAAAAAACAGGCCTTCATCAGTTCCAAAGGACATATACACACTCTCCTTCAGTTTTGGTAAAACATTTCACGTGTTCACTGTTTAAAACATTGTGTGGGTCCTTTCTGTGGCCCCTGAAATCAACGTTTAGGTCTGTCTGAGGGAGCCTTAGTTCTCTGACAGAACTATTGCAGCACTATGTCGAAGGGGCCTAGTGTCAATCATCTGATCCATGATGCAGAAAGAATGCATCATGGAAAAACTTATTTTCTAGTGTCAGACATTTTGTAGAAGCTAGTGTAACTGTGAAAGTTAGGGTGGACTGTCAAGTGTTGCTTTGAAGTGCTTTGTTTGTTTCCATGCTGCTTGATAAATTGATGTTGTTACAATTTTGTGCTGCATGATAGTGTGTTTAAAAATTTAATAAAGAATATCCCGATCCGTAATAATCAACTGATCAGTGCACAGAGAACTTTTCATTTGGCCAATGAATATAAAATAAAATCGTCCTTTCAAGGACGCCATCTTGGAATGGTGCAACATGCCTGGCTGTGAGGAATTCGACCATCCGCACAGGGAGAGTGCGCTCGCCTGGGCTTTTTGATTTTTGTGTACTTAAAAAGAATGAATGATGGGAGATCAAGCTCCGTAAAATACGTTGGGCCTTTCCCGCACATATTTTCCATGCTCTCCGCACAGCAGAAAAATAGTAATGTACTCAGGGAGTACACAGTTTACCAGCACCGCCCTCCCTCTGGGTACATCAAAAGCCTCTGGCCGTGGGCAGCCTGATTAGCATTTCAAGGCCCCATGGATTTGCATCTCCATTGTTACACCTTGCTGGTGGTGGTGAATACTGAAGAATGTTAATTAGCAGGTCTCAGGGAGGCCTGGGTGCAGGAAGTGACAATGGAGACCAGAAACCAACACCTCTTTGTAATGCAATGCGTCAACTTGGTACTAACGCCCCTCCTTGGTATGAAAGGGCAGTGAATGTCCTGTCTGGAAGACTCCTTTCAGAGCAGGGAAGTATGTGAATTGTAGGAGACGAAGGTCTGCCTGCAACCTCCTACTTCAAAGGAGGCCCATGTTGTGACCAAGCACCGCATAGGGCTCAGTTAATTAGGGAGACACATTGATGTACAGCAGGCGGGAAGATGGGTAAGACTTAGAAGTATATGTTGTCATCCTTCCCCTGTCTGTTGCCAAGTGCTCTGATTCTGACCTGAGCCATCACTGAAGATTGTTGGAGGGGACCCAGGATTGGTTCCTTAAGGTGGGCTTAGCCTGCACCAATCACTTGGGTCCATTTGGCTTTAAAAGAGGGCTGAGCCCCTCACTGACCAGCTCATCTGAAGACTTTGCAAGGAGCAAGAAGAAGGACTCATTTGGACCCGAGCTAAAGGTACAGTTCCTTACATCTTCCGCCAGTGAAGGAAGGCCAGGAGTGCCAAGAGGGAAGCAAGATCCCTCCCCTAAACATCTTCCAGGGAACAGAGGGAGATACTGGACTCAGAGGACATGTCCAGCAGCTCCAGAACAAGTACCCAGTCAGCACAAAGCGTGCCCCGCTAAAGTCTGACAGCAAGCTTCCTAGGTGGGAAGTGCTGGTGAGTCTCTGGACAAAGGACTAGGCTTTTGGCTGCGAACAACCTCCTGAGCTTTGAGTCATCCACCTTGAAAGGACACGAGCCCTACGAAGAAGCTAAACCAAGTGCTACACAAGCATCATCCAGTGTCCATCTTTTTAAGGACAATTTCGAGACAGTCCAGTCTTTGAACTGCATCCGGCTGCACCACTGACTGTTGTCATAAGCAGTCGCCGGAGCCCTCTGAGACGCCACAACTAGCATTCCAGATCCGCTAACCAGCACTGCGACAACAATTCTTGGCCCCAAGCCACAGTGCTGGACAGTCTGCAGATGTCCATCCAGCCTCGCTTGCCGAACTGCCTGTCGCCTGGTACCCGCCACTGTCTCCTGCCACTAACTCTGTCTCAAGGGCTGCAAAGCACCCTGGAACTGCCCGACGCTATCGAGCACCAAGAACTTCTTCAGCACCAGGTACATTGTGGTTCTGCTCCCCAGGACCTTCTCCGAAGGCCCCTAGGCACAGTTATGACCCTTTGCCCCTTTGGTCCTGAAACCAAATAATCTTCAAATATGAGACTGATTATTTTACCAACTACCCTCCTTTCAGTATCCAGAGTGCATCCCTTTCTTTGTGAAACTGTCTGTCCTCTATATCCCTCTGTGGGTTGTAATTGGAGTGTGCTAGAACTTTCTGTTGTAATAATTAAAGTAAATATTTGTATACAACCTTGACTGGACAATCCATTTGATCATTCTGTAATAATTGTATTTTAGCTGTGTTGCAAATAACCAACGATCCACAACCTTGCAGAGATAAGCCTGGCGTTCCGTCCATGTTACCAAAATTGGACAACAAGGTCTTATAATTCACTTGTATTCCAATCTGTTGGGATCCCTTCTGGCGTGCTAGAGGTGTGGGGCTGATTGATGATTTAGAAACTGATATTCATCCCTGGGCCACTGGTGCCCCGGAAGTGGATTTGTCACACTGGCACAGGCATTATTTACGTGTGGGTGTTTGTCCTTTGGTAATGTTTCAAGTCAATGTGCACTTTCCTTGTTTGTGACAATTTTGATTTGTAACACATAACAATATATTTTAGCGAATGAATCATACCAACTTTGAGCTGTGGCAGGCAACAGTTTATTATAGTAACTTATATATCTGCATAATATTGTTATGATAATGTGCATGTGATAGAATAACAGCTTTAAGTGAACACATCTCTGCATGAGGATTTGTATGTACAGGTTAGTGTTTTTGCAAGATAGTGTATAAGTGTTGTGTTATCGTTTCCCTGAAGCTCTAAAAGATGCTGAAGGCAGCATTGCACTTCCGTTTTGTACAATCAAGTTGCTGTATGTCTTGTTTCAGTCCATTGAATTAATCAAGATTTCCCAAAGTGGAACCGATTGCTATGTTCTATTCAGCACTATTCCAGAAAGGTTCGGGCCACCGTGCATAGTGTCAGACCACTGTCCATGTGCTGAGCGTCCTGCGCTCATCACGATGGAATGCCTCCCGTGAGAAAGTCCACCCTGAGGTACAGGTTGGAAGAGGCAGCCTCCAATCCAGGCGAGAGATGTCCATTGGCTTGCATGATGTGACATGGCAGATTTCTGGTGTGTGAATACAAGGCACTGCCCAGAGACATGAACCCCAAAACATTCTGCGAGCAAACAGAGAGCTTGGCAATCCGACAGACAGTGGAGGCATTGACAAGTCTTCTCACTGGCAAATGTACAGTATTAATCATTGGCAAAGTCAATAGGCCCGGGCTTTGTACTGTATAGCGCAAGCGTGCCATGGGGGATTTGCAAAACAAACCTTCCCTTCTACATTTACAAAGCCGAACACACCTGTCCATTGTGGTTCTAGTGTGAATGCACTGCAGGCAGCTCCACAGCTGTGTTATTTTATGAATCTGTCATTTTGCTGGGTTCTCCCTCGCCAGTCATTTCCCCATTGAGTCCTCCATAGCCTGATATTAATGTTCAGAGGTTGTCAATAACCTATTGGAAATGACTCCAAAGTCAGTCTGGCCCCAAACCCCTCATTCCACCCGTTTACAGGCAGCACACACGACATCCTGGCTGATGAAAGGCCCTAGTAAACGGAACTGTACACATCTGGGGGTGTTCTGCAGAAGGCACCTCGCTAGTTTAAGCGGGGCGGAGAGCTGTCGTTTCCATTAAGTGTCCTCTGTTTGTCAGACTTAGCAGGTTAGGCCCAGGCCTCTGCAGAGATATCCTTTCATAGCCACGGAGGCTCATGCTTTCTGAAGAAATACGTGTCCTCATGATGTTCAGAGCCACAGCTATCGACAGAGAGAACCTCCGTGTGGTGCCAGACGCAGCACCAGGGGCACCCCTCCCCACATGTCTTCCCCCTTCTGAGATGCCTTGATGTACTCTTGGCTGCTATATTCCAACTAAATATGACAGGGGGTACGGCGCCTGTAGGCTGTTCCCAACCAGAGTACACAGTCTCTGTGTATGTTATGCTGTGAGCATAGGAAAATGTGTGCAGTTTAGCCCAACACATTTTACAGGGGTTGATCTACCATCAACCTCCGGGGGCCGAGAGGAAGTGGAGGGCTTTGGGCACACCCTCTGACAAACTGGCATGCTGCCTGCTCTAAAGGCAATACAGACTCGCTGGCCTCTCCAAGAAGAATGTCCATATCGGCCCGCGTCTCTGCAGCCTCTAACAACATGGCCAATTTCTGCAATCACTCTTTCGCCACAGGATCTTTCCCCTCTCTCCTCAATCACTCCCTTGTGCACCCCCTCCTACAAAAAAAAACAATGCCAATCTTACATGTCCCGCAAACTATCGCCCAATTTCTATCTCTCCTTTCCTTGGCAAACCCCTTTTCCTGGGCAAACTCCTGGAAAAGCTGGCCATCTTCCAGCTTAAACTCCACATTGAATCTGTTAGCTGCCTCCATGACCATCAGTCTGGCATCAGAGCAGACAGAGGCATGGAAATTGCTTTCCTGAACACCTGTGAAGATCTGCTCTCTAACCTCAGCTCCAGATCTTCCTCTGTCCTCATCGTCCTTGACCTTTCCTCTGCTTTTTGACATGGTCAATCAAGCCACCCTGCTCAATCGACTCTGTGTGAACCTGGGCATCATGGATCAGGCCCTGTCATGGCTGACTTCCTTCCTCCTGGACTGTCCCTCCCAGGTAAAACTTGAGTCCATTCTCTCCACCACCTCTCTCTCCACATGTGGTTTCCTCGAGGTCTCTATCCTCTCACAATGGCTCTGCAAAGTCTATCTGGCCCCTTTGGCCCACCTGATTTCCACCTTCTATTCTAACATTCAGTGTTATGCGGGTGACACTCAGCTCACTTTTAGGCATCCCTCGGCCCCTCTCCTACTCACTCATTCCTGACTGTCTTTCCGCGATTCAGGATTGGTGCACCTCCATCAATCTGTGCATTAATGCCAGTAAGACAGAGATCCTTCTCAATGGGTAACCTGTTCCCGCTTTCCCTCTTTCACACTGACCTCCCTCCTTGGGCACTCTACCCTTGATTTCCTATGGTGCAAAAACCTTGTTGTCATCTTCGACTCCACTTTCTCCTTCTCTCCTCACATCACAGACCTTGCCAAACAGGCCCCTTTCCAAGTGCACCTCCTCAGTGGTATTCTACTTTTTCTCACTTTTCCCCAGAAGCTGACTGTTTCTGGAGCCACGGTTCTCTCCAGGCTGGACTACAGCAACAGCCTCTTTCTCAATCTGCCTACCTCTAATCTTCGCCCCCTGCAACTAACCCAGAACAGGACTGCAAAACATATCCTTGGCCTTAAGCCCAGGAACCATACCTCTCCAGCCCTGAAATCTCTCCACTGGATCCTGGTGGCTGCAAGGATCAAATAGGACACCCTCTGCATTCCCACAAGGATTTCTGGGGCCGGGGTCGACACTACATCCAACTCTTTCTTTCGAAATACCTTCCTTCTAGAACCCTTTGCTCAGCTACCTCCAACTCTATCCAATTCTATGAGGCTCAGATGTTTCTCCAGGCAGAGAATGGGGGGGGGGGGGGTAGATCGCTCTCCTCTGTAGGTGCTTCCATCTGGAACGGCCTCCCTGCCCCTCTCAGACTTGAGCCGGACCACCTGAAGTTCTGGAAGCAGCTCAAGACCCTCCTTTTCTCCTCTGCCTTCTCTCATCCACTCCCTTGCTAACTTACCTGTCTGCTGCACTGACACCAGCTTCTTGGTGCCCTCATAGTCTTACTGGGTACCAGGCTCCACCAAGACCGGACTTCCTTTGCACTGCCTCTTGGTCTACTGTGCACTTAGGAGCTGTAACTGTAACCCTTACAGCCCCCCATGCCTCCTGCACTTACAAAGAGCCACACTGCCTGGATGCACTTTCTCATAGCCATGCTGCCCTGATCACACTTCTCCCTTTCCTCTTCCTTGCAATTCCCCTCTCCTTCCCCTTGCACTTCTATTCTACTAGCATGAATGAAATGACACAAGGCTTAGTCTTGTCCTCCCTATGTCTTTCCCCCCTTGTCTTGTGGTGCCTAGAAACACTTATTTACAGGCACGTTATAAATGCCATATCATATCATATCATCATTCAATTTCATTTAAAATTTCAAAAAAGCCTATACGGATGCTGGAATTCCTCACACAGATAATCATTCTTCCTCGTACCTGCAGTTGCACAATAAAACATGCACTCCAAAATACTTAACACCCTCTTTCCTTCCCAAATGCACAACAACCCAATCACATTCAGTTGCTTAACATTACACTGTATTCCAGTTATGCTTAAGTGCCAGATGCTTGGTCATTAGGTGCATAGAAGCCTGATTTAACGTCACACATGGACCAAGGGTGTTAAGGAGGAATTCGGGCATCTAATTCTTCCGAATTTCACCCCAGCCCACCAGGGTCTTAAGGCTTTTAATCCCTGTGTGGGAGTTTGCAGGTGAGATGCCAGCACCTGAAATCAAAAGTCAGCGAAGGCACGACTTCCCTCAGCTCTGCATTGTGAGGGTATCAGAAAAGGGTGGAGGGATGCTGCAGTGGGCAGACGTGATATGTGTCATTCTGGAAAAGGTGGGGCATTGCAAAGAGATAGGCTGGTTGGGGAGAATGGGAGTGGGGGCTGAGCCGATCACATACCACCTCAGAGAAGAGGCAATGAAGTGGAGGTGAGCGGCATGAAGGGAGGGAATGCTATGGAAGAAGAGCGGGGCGAGGCAGGGCACCTTCTACTTGTAGCTTGTGAGGAACTCAACCATCCACACGGGGAGAGTGCGCTCGCCTGGGCTTTTTGTTTTTTTGATAAATACAAATGAATGATGGGAGATTAGCCTCCAAAATGCGTGCAGCCATTCTGCGCCCATTTTATCTGCTCACTGCAGAAAACTCATAGTAACTTGTACTCCAGGAAGACACAGCCTACGGGCACCTTCTTCCCTTGTCATATTCAGTTGGAATGTGACAGCCATGGGTACATCAAAGCATCTCAAGCAGGAGGAAGGCACACCTTTATCCAGCCATGGACAGCCTAGTTTAAATATTAAAGGCTCCATGGATCTGCTTTCCCATACAAATGAGAGATAATTGAGGCAAGCCTGTTGAAGGGGTTTGGTTGCTGGACCTACAACAGGAAAGCAGGGCTAACACCCCTTTTGTATGCAATGTGTCAGCTTGAAGATAGTTCCCGCCTCTCGGTATAAAAGGCAGTGAATGGCCTGCCTGGGTCCATCAGTTACCGCAGGTGTCCCTGAAGAGCAGACCCCTTCCAGAGGGACAGGAATTCTGCTCCCATCACAAACTTCAAGGGCGACCTGCGCTTTAATCAAGAGTCACAGAACACTCAGTTAACCAGAGATACACTTTGATCTACAACAGACAGGGACATGGGTGGGACTTAGATATATGTTGTCACCCCTTATCTGTCCTGTTGCAGAGCACTCTAGTCTTGACCTTATGTATAACGGAAAATTGTCGGTGGGAACCCAGGAATGGTTCATTAAGGTGGGCTTAGCCTGCACCAATCACTGGGGCCCATTTGGCTTTAATAGAGGGCTGAACCCCTGATTTGACAGATCATTCTGATGACTTCGTAAGGAGTAAGAAGAAGGACTCATCTGGACCCGAGCAGAAAGTACAGTCTACCATACATTTTACACCAGTGAAGGAAGGCCATGAGTTCCAAGAGGGAAGCAAGATCCCTCCTCTGAACATCTTCCATGGAACAGAGGGAGATACCAGACTCAGAGGACATGTCCAGCATCTCCAGAACTAGTACCCAGCCAGCACACAGAGTGCCCGGCTAGGTTCTGCCAGCAAGCTTCCTAGGTGGGAAGTGACAGAGAGTCTCTGGACAAAGGACAAGGCCATTGCCTGCAAACACTCTCCTGAGCTTTGGACATTCTGCCGTGAAAGGACAACACAAGGCCTGCAAAAAAGCTAGGAGGAGGGCCACACAAGCATCATCCAGCATCCATCTTTTAAGGACATTTTTGAGACAGTTTAGTCCTCGAAGCACAGCCGGCTGCATCTCTGCCTCTTGTCATGCCGCAGTCACAAGAGCCGTCCGAGACACCTCGACCAGCATTCCAGATCCGGCAACCAGCACAGAGATAATGATTCTTGTCCCTGAACTGCCGCATCGGCCAGCCTGCAGACATCCGTCCAGCCTCGCTTGCCGAACTGCCTGCTGCCTGGTGCCCGCAGCTGTCTTCCTCCACTAACTCTGTCTCAGGGCTGTGAAGCACCCTAGAACTGCCTCAACACTGTAGAGCATCAAGAACTCCTTCTGCACCAGGTACATTGTGTTTCTGCCCCCGTGATCCTTCTCCGAAAGCCCCTAGAGATAGTTTTGACCCTTTGCTCCCTTGGTGCTGGAACCA
Organism: Ambystoma mexicanum; assembly: GCF_040938575.1. Lineage (NCBI taxonomy): Eukaryota > Metazoa > Chordata > Amphibia > Caudata > Ambystomatidae > Ambystoma > Ambystoma mexicanum. Next base: position 243,589,082 of record NC_090925.1, on the reverse strand, counting down.
GATTACCTTGAACAGTAAGACTGATTACTTTACCAACTACCCTCCTATCAGTATCCAGAGTGCATCCCTTTCTTTCGTGAAACTGTCTGTCCTCTGTGTTGCTTTACACAGTGGATTGTATTTGTAGTGTGCCAGAACTGTCTGTTGTAATAAAAATAAAGTAGATATTTGTATACAACCTTGACTGGACAATCCTTTTATCTTTGGGTACTAACTCTATTTTCACTGTGCTGCACTAACCAATGATCCACGACCTTGCGGAGTTAAGCCTGCTGTCCGTCCATGTTACCAAAAATTGGTCAAGAAGTTCTTATTATTCACGTGTATTCCAATCTGTTCAGATCCCTTCTGGTGTACTAGAGGTGTGGTGTTGATTGATGGATTAGAAACCGATATTCATCCCTGGACCACTGGTGTCCTGGAAGTTGGTTTGTCACAGCGCTGCTGTTCAAGAATGAGGATTCTGGGCAAGGGTGTAAGAGTGAGGTCCTCCTACCCCCTCCCGGAATCCAAAGACACGGGGCAGGAGTGATGGTTAGGGAAGAGGGATGGGGAAAGGGGGCGTAGGGAATGAATATCTTAATGAACATGGGAATGCACTACCGATGAATGCTTTGCTATGTTTTAATGGTTATGGAACTGACTATGCAAAAATAAATAAACAGTTGTTTTAAAAAAAGAATGAGTTTTCCAAACAAATGCCGGCTAAAAGTGCTGGTGATTGGCTTGACATCCTTGTTCCCAGAGCACTGAGCCAATCGCAACATTCGCAAAAGGGTGTTCAATTCATATTATTGCATTGAAAAATGTGCTTTTATTGGGGTTACAGTGTTAGCCACATTTTGAAACGCAAATGCAAGGCTACAGGTTTAGTGTCCTTTGCAGCCTCCCACCCCTGCATTCATTTGCCAGACCCCCAAGGATATTGCTTCATTGATCTCCAAACTTTGCAGCGAGACAAGAGAAATACTGCTGCACAAACATGTACATTTTGCAGCATGTATGCTTAATTCAAATAATCTCTGGACAAGCAACACCCGTCAAACAAGGGATATGCAAGGATTGCGGCCCCAGGTGCTGTGGACAGAGGATTTCAGAAATTGACATGGATTTGTCAATCTGAATAATTATATGAAGTGGCAGATGGGTGAAATGCTACATTTTGCACATTTCCTATCAGCATTTGAAACATGTTGCAGCACAAAATGGCAAATGTGCTTTTTTTTGCTTAAAGTGCAACATTGCTATAAGATATCTGGCCCGAGGCGCACATCCAAACCCGACCTAATTAATATTCATGACTCACCGCGCACAACCTGACTATACAGCAGTGCACCATGCACACACATTTCGGGGTTGCGACAAGGCCAATATGTACCCCTGACCCCCGCATTCATTGCATCGATTCAGCAAACTGGTTCACAATACAAACAATCCAGTTTTCTGGCTGCAAGCTCATCCTGCGCTGCCCTCGATGTTAGCGCTCATTTCCTGCAGGCCGCCATATCTATTAGATTACGCGAGACTGCGTAAAGCTTTTTGGCGCGCACTTGGTTGTTGGTAAACACGGCAGAATGCTAATATCAAGCTGGATAAAGGAAAGACTAATGTCCATGACATTTCCAAGGAACTCTGGGCCATTAGTGTTTTTCCCGCTCTTTCGAAGCGAAGGCTCAAAATTGAGTTACAGGAGACCAGGCTGTGGAATACCCAAGAATCTTCTGAAAATGTCAGATTTAACAGCAGAGGAAAATGTCTTTTGAATCAGACGATGAGGAGCCAGGGGAGCTAAATTAACAACATAGCACAACATTTTACCAAGTAATAGGCCCATATTTCCTCCTTTATGGAGCAGCGCTCAGGGCAATATTTAATCTGCACAGTTTAATGAACTTTTAAAGCTACTCAATAAATACTCAAGGCCATGACATGCGCAGGCTTAAGACACATCCAGGCAGGCGCACTTAAACGCTACGTATCTTATCCCTGCTACTTAAAAAGGTTAATTTTAATGCTCACGCAGACTCGATTTTTTCGCACTGAGATGTCAAAATGTCAGAAAACCCATCTGTGTAACTCGTTTTTTAAATGATTGCGAGTGAACGCTTTCTGGGAGTTATTTAAATACAAATCCATGGGTCCTGCTTCGCCTTCAGACCTTTAGGAAGGAGAATCGGGGACTTTAATATAACATTAACATCAAGTGGGGAGCAGATTTTTTTTATTTTTTTGCCACGTCCAGTTTGGACCCAAAAAGAAGGTTGTTCTATGGGATAGTTTAGAAACAGAAACCAAGACATATTTGCTGATTTTATCGGTATGCAGTGAAGTAACCGCAACCAAAATCACGAAAAACATTCCTAACAAAAGGTTTTTAACAAACACATACCGATTTATTTACATGTTATATATATGGGGGTAGGGTAAGGGGTTAAAACTGGTGGGGAGGATGTTGGAGTGAGAATATAAAGAAATGGAAATGGGGGTTTAGGGAGACGCCCCCAAATAAAAAAAATATATATTTTTGTTTGTTAAAAATGTTTTTGTTATTTTTTTCATTCGTTAATATCACATGGAAGGAACCCTTTTATCTCCCACCTACTCCATCACAGATGTAAGATGTTTTTTTAAAATTTTATTTAAGAACAGCACAGTACTGGAAGGAGTGTGCACCCTCTCACCCGGAATTCCTTTTTTGGGTTGGAACTCATTGTTCGTCTTTTCTTTGCATGAGGCATTCACTCGGGGTCAGTGCAAAGGTTCCACTGAGAGAACCGCGTGAGAGGAACATGAGAGGAGCGCTGCGTAGGGGGTGCATTTGGTGTCTGAGGATTCTGGGGGATTTCTTAGGTTTTGGATGGGTTATGGGATGTGTCTTAAATAAACAAGTGTGAATGACTGGGGGTTAATACTGCATTACTTCTCCGTCCTCGTCCTCGTCCCTGCAATTATCTCTGATGCACCAGACACCATATTGACCCGGGAGGATAGCTCAGCGCCAAAATGCGCGCCTGACAACACGAAGCAACACAGGTTCGATCCCCCCGTCCGCTCTTAGAAACCTCTGGGTGTTTAAGCACGTTATAAATACGCAACTAAGACAAAAACAATTACGCAACTAAATAACACAAAAATAATTCCTGTAACAGCGCCTTGATGCCTGCGGGTTGTGTGAGCACTTTAAAAATGTAAAATAAATAAATATCAGGGCCCTATTCCCATCTCTTTAGTCCCTTTCCCTTCCCTCGTCCTCGTCCCTGCAATTATCTGTGAGGCACCAGACACCATGTCATAGCCCTATTCCCATCTCTTTAGTGCCGTTCCCTTCCCTCGTCCTCGTCCCTGCAATTATCTGTGAGGCACCAGACACCATGTCATAGCCCTATTCCCATCTCTTTAGTCCCTTTCCCTTCCCTCGTTCTCGTCCCTGCAATTATCTGTGAGGCACCAGACATCATGTCAGGGCCCTATTCCCATCTCTTTAGTCCAGTTCCCTTCCCTCGTCCACCTCCCAGGAATTATCTGTGAGGCACCAGACACCAGGTCAGGGCCCATTCCCATCTCTTTAGTCCAGTTCCCGCCCCTCGTCCTCGTCCCTGCAATTATCTGTGAGGCACCAGACACCATGTCAGGGCCCATTCCCATCTCTTTAGTCCAGTTCCCTTCCCTCGTCCACCTCCCAGGAATTATCTGTGAGGCACCAGACACCATGTCAGGGCTCATTCCCATCTCTTTAGTCCAGTTCCCGCCCCCTCGTCCACCTCCCAGGAATTATCTGTGAGGCACCAGACACCATGTCAGGGCCCATTCCCATCTCTTTAGTCCAGTTCCCGACCCTCGTCCTCGTCCCTGCAATTATCTGTGAGGCACCAGACACCATGTCATAGCCCTATTCCCATCTCTTTCGTCCAGTTCCCTTGCCTCGTCCCTGCAATTATCTGTGAGGCACCATGTCAGGGCCCTATTCCCATCTCTTTAGTCCAGTTCCCTTTTCGTCTTGAGGCATATAGCCCACAGCATCGCACAGTCCCAAAGCGACACACATGTCCTTTCCTCAGGACGGTGGCTATTCCATGCATTTGCTCTTCCTACAGTCTGGTTTTTGGAAGGCAACAATACCTCAGCTATTTAAGGGTCTGGTTGCATGGGGCGGGTCTGGGATACTAACATGCAAGCACTTTCTGAGGCCAATGTGGGGTGTGCAACCTCAGGAAGACGAGAAACTGCCCGAGTCCCGGTGACAAATGGAAGGCCAGCGGGCAGGAGCAATGGCCGACGGGTGGATCCAGGCAATCTCTTCGAGATCAACAGCGGGTAAGCAGGGCGTAGAAGGGGAAACTACCCTTGGTGTGTGACATGTGATGTGTAACCATCAGCCCGACAGGTAACGGGCTGGCTGCAATGATTATTCATCCTGACCGGAGTCACGGGAGACGGTTAGCGTGGCCGGCAATGTTATCAGAGGACCATGGGCGCATCAATGCTGAATTCCTTCTTCTTTAGCGCAACAGCCCTAACAGAGCCTGTTGCAAAGAACGGACACCTAGCATTGGAGAAACTGGTGTGTTTGCATGCATGCACAGACAGGACAGCTATGGAATCCCGCAAGGGGTACATTGAGTCATTACGGCTGTCAAGGCAACATGAGAACGCTAATTGTAATTGGTCATTTATAATGTGATTAATACCCAGAGGTTTATAAGAGCGGACCCGGTGATCGTACCTCTGTTGCTCCTCATCATCGTGCTCAGGGATGTTATTTCACCAAAATGCCAGTGGTAACGGAAGTGACATCACACGACCCTTGTCCTCTGCTGACATCACAGGAAGTTATGTCATTTGACCCCACCTCGAAGTCATTATCACGGGAAGTGATGGAACACAACCTTTCACCCCTTAACAAAACCGGAAGTGGCATCACATTGCATTGTTCCTAAGTATACTACGAAAAATATGGTTACGATATCACATAATGTGATATACATTTCAAACAAGAATGGATCGTCATATGTATCATTAAGATCAGTGTGTATAGGCCCATATTACCAAATTGTTGTGAATGCACTTACGCTTAAGCGCTATATATAGAACAAATATACACACTAGATCACCCAACCTGTTTTTGTACGCATTTATCAACCTCAGAAGGATGAAAGGCTGAGTTGAGGTGTTTAAGAACAGACTCAATCAGTGACTCACCCCCTGAAGTCTGCCTGAAATAATGAGTCTAGCAATTATTGTATAGAATTTCAGAAAGAAAAATGATTTGGTATTCCTATTCTTTCTTATTTCGGGTCACTGCTGAAAGTTAGACTCGGAGAAACCCTGTGCTTTTTTTTCTTTTTTTCTTTTTAAGTGGCCTGAACAAGAAAGGCAGCCACTCCAGAAGCAAAGAGCCACATGGTGCTGGCCACAGCCCAGGAGCTTGCATTTAAAGTAAAACATAAATAAATCATTGCCTTTCAAGCGTACACGGTTGTTCTTTCTATTCATTTTGTGCACTGGGGAGAAAGATAAACACTATAATCGTGCACCGTATGAGAAAAAGCAAAACACGTGGGTGCAGCTTCATCTTAGGACTTCAGTCAATCCCATTCATAAGCACTGAATTCCAGTGTAAGGCATTTTCAATGTTCTGGTCCCGATCTCTCAGGGGCTTTGACAAACCACAGAGTGGTGTTGGTGGATATATGAGGGAAAAGTACTTGCCTCACAGGCTGCGCTCTACCATCCAATCATAACTATAAGAATTGCCCACTCAAATAATAGATATCATGCAAATCTGTGAAATTACTATGATTACAAAATGGGTCTCGAATTATGGTTGATACTAATTAACAGTTCAATATATATATTCTTTTGAAAATGTAAGTGAAATACCCTAAATGGGACATCTTTATCAATCATTTTTCTGTCTTCTTCTCTGTGCTTTACTTTCTCTACTCCCCGCTCTGCCCCGTTTTTTGTCTCCCCACTCTCATTTTAGGGGAAACTACTTTTTGAAACGCTCTAAAAACTAATGGTTCCGACTAAAAATTGTAATATAATATGATGTAATATTATTTTGTTATGCGCCCTGAGGACGACCTTTGGTAGGGTTGAAACACGTGTCGGCGTGATACATATGGTGTGATATATGTGTTACACAAATGCATCTAACCTAAATGTTGACTTTGATTTATTTGATTTTGTCAATCACAATACAGAAGTGGCGTGATATATCAGGCACACTTTGTTTCAGTTGACTTTGTTAAACTGTATGAATTATAATACAGTAGTTTAAATACTTACCTTGACTCAAAGTGTATTCCCCATTTTTGACTGAACTGCCAACGCACTATCTATTATTTGAGTGGGCAATTCTTATAGGTATGATTGGATGGTAGAGCGCAGCCTGTGAGGCCAGTACTTTTCCCTCATATGTTCATTACATAGGCGGTAGTGGAAAATCGCCTAACTCACCACACGACTGCAGCCAGCTCTGAAACATACATATATACCATTTTCTACTTTCCTTTTGATGTGCGCACACCCACACTGGGGGCCATTTGTTTCCACAAATCCTCACTGGTGTTGGTGGATAGCCAACTTAGAGACGGAGGGGCCTTGTATCCACCTGCCATGATCCCCCTTACCACAGATGCCAGCAAGAATGGTTGGAGGGCAACGTTGGGGCAGATGACTCAAGAAAAAGCAAGTCTGCCTTCGAACTGGAGAGTGCTGGCAGCAACAGGGAGAGCCCTATAAGGGTTCCTTCCATATTAAGGGCTCAGGCAGTAATGGGCCGGATGAACTATGAACTGGCAGTGGGGGAGCAAGGTCCAGGAACCTGGGTCTTCTAGGGGCAGTGACTGGGAAGTGGACAGAGATGAATGTGTTATCTCTCCAGGCAGTCCATATTAAGGGAATAGTGAACTTGGAGGCAGAGCAGATTATCACGGTCTTTCCGGACTCGCAGCAAGTGCCCCTCCGGCCGGGATCTGGTGTGTCACAAGCAGACGGTTTGGGGAATCTCCAGTAGATCTGTATGTATTCCCACCATCAGCCCAAGTGAGCAAGTTCTGTTTGAAAGATTCCATCATGGGGGCTTGAAGGAAGGCTGCACGCTTTGTCCTTTGAGTGGCCCTCATTGCCCTGTGTATGCCTTTTCTCCTTATCGCTTTGATGCCAGTGTTCCGAGGAAAATAGCAAGGGAGAAGGTTGCATTGGTTAGTGGCCCAGGAGGGGGTGTTTCCTGGTGCTACTAGAATTGGCAACGGATCCAGGGTGAAGGATTCTAAGGCGTCCATTGCCTCTCAGGTCCGTGATCGGTGCACCTGGAGCCCTGCACAGTCAATGGGCATTTGGAAGTTGAAAGAAGCAGGTTATTGAAGCTACGGAGGTCAGGCCAGGTTGCCTTTGCCTTAAAAAAAGCCAGACTCCCGGCAACCCTTGAATCTTATGGAAGAGAAGGGGCTCACTCGTGGCCTGCCGTACGGAGAGTGGTATTTCATCCATAGAAGGTTACCACACAGAGGTCATCCAATTTCCACAGGATGTATTCCAGAAGGGGTTGGCATTGCGAGCCCAGTGGGCAGCAATCTGGGCGTTCAGAGAGCACTGCAAAGATCCAGAGAAAGGGTGAGATTTGGCAAACAGGCGCCTCTGTGGGATTTCCCATTAGCCACCAGGAGGCGCTGTCTGAAGCTTTGGAGGAAACTGATATCAAGCACCTCACCCTGAGATTCAGGAGAGAGGGGTTCTCTGGTGCACACCCCTCTTCTTTTTGATTCTCCCTGACACACTAATGGTAGGTGTAATCCAGGATTGCTTACAAAGGGGGCCTGTACATTTCCTAGATCCCAGGATGCCATTCTGCAGGTATTATTCCAGAATCACCACAATAGGAGACATGGCACTGTGTAGATGTAGAGAGATTCGTGTTGGAACACATCAAGTGCACAGAGGGCGTGGGAATGACTGACATGATGTTAGTGAATTGTGAGCCTGCCCGGGTGGCGAGGAAAGCATCTGCAGTGCCAGTTAATAAATAGAAGTGAACAGTCATTGCAATGGCGTGTGCATCAGCTGCTTGCCCTCTTCCATCTCAGGTCCAGGGCAAGTCCATCATGGCTGCCATCATGAGCTCTCCCTCGGTCAATGATGCTCAGCGGCAACTTTGGATCACTTGGGCAGATCCCAACACATTGCTCAGACAATGGGCTTTGGTGTCCTAAGAGCTGGTGTGGGGTGAATTGGCCAGCAGGCTTTTATCAACAAAGACGGGATGAAGGTGTTGCAGTATTCTTCTTGGTCAGTGTGGTTTGTCATGTTCACTTTTAAAGTACAGAATTATTATAGCTGAGAGATAAGTACTGAGATGAGGACAAGGGATACAAAGGTAATGCTCAGATTACTTACCAGTAATCTTCACGACTCTTAGATCTACTCTTCCTCATCACAGTACTGACAACCAGTCTTACCCACGCCAAGAGGTTGAAAAGGACATGGTCCTCCTGGATAAGGCAGCTGTGGGATTATGGGCTAATGGAGGTTATGCAGACTCAGAAGAAAATGGCGGCAAAACTAAAGAATTGGGACTAGGGCCGTGGTATGGAGGCTGGTGACTCAAATATAAGTAGTGGGACGAAGATAAGTAGGCCCTGGAGTGATGACGATTACCAGTAAACAATCTAAGCAGTGCCACCATGTGTGACGATCCAGTGTGGACATCTGTTAAGCCGTATGGTGGGTGACATGAGGAGTCCAATTGTTGACCAGCTTGAATACATTTCAATTGAATCGAGTTATGGTAGATTCAAGCCATCTCAAAGGTTATTCAGAGACATGATATCAAAATGGTTGTGCGCACAGTCCTGCAGGCGAGGCAGGCTGCCATGTCATGAAGGACTCTATAGATTACCCCACTAATCTGAAGGTGCATGGCCATGACTAGGGGCAAAGACTTTTGGATTTCCCGGAAGGGGCCAAGGGAGGGTTTTGGGGGGGCCGGCTCCAACAAAAAAAAGTCCCATTGTAACGTATGGGGAGTGTCACGCAAATGGACGTTCACGCAATCGCTTATTCCCGGTGGGTCCCCGAAGCACCTGTGTACTCGGCACCCATGACCATGCAGAGCAGTTTAACACATTTTCTAGACTACACCTGTGCAAAAAACAGCATTCTAATTGTAGGACATGACCACCTACACTAGTTTATTTGGTATTACTATAGTGAGCATAGACTTTTTTTTAACATTTGTTTTTATTTTCCGTGGTAGGACGGCCTGCATTACAATGTATTTCTCTCAATTTCTAGCACATGGCAGGCATAATGTTAGAAATAGAAAGAATACCATTTGTGGTGTGGGCTGGCATTGGAAAGGTTCCTGCATGCACGTGGTGTATGAGGGGGAGTTAGTTGGATTGGTGGGGTGCTAGTCTCAATCAGAAAAAAATCTGATATGGTGGTGCGGATCTCATAGGGGGAAGCATGTGAGTGGGGAGACAGGCATACTCCACACTGGAAATCAATGGATGCACATAGTGAGGCATTCTACCATCCGCATGGTGGGTATGCGCTCGCCTGGTCTTTTTAAAAATGTTAAATAACATTGAATGATGGTGGATCAACTGCTGGAAAATGTGTGGGGCTAATCTGCACACATGTTCCTATGTTCACTGCATGACATACACATACATCTGTGTACTCTGGGTGGACACAGCCTACAGGCACCGTGCTCCCTGTCATATTAAGTCAGAATACAAAAGCCAAGAGTACATCTAGGCATCTCAGAAGAGAGAAGGCAAACCCTTCCTCCTGCCATGGCCAGCGTAATTAACTATCAAAGGCTCCATGGATCCGCCTAGTCTGTTTGCCTTCTGCAGATGGTGGCAGCAATTAACATACTAATAGAGTATACTTCAAACAGGCCCACATGGAGCCTTGTTGCAGAGTATTAACAAACGAGACAGGAAACCCCAAAAACCTTTCATATGCACGGTTTCAACCTGAAGCCAGCTCCTGACTCTCAGTATCAAGGTCAGTGATCAGTCATGTCTGGGACTATGTGTTTACGGTAGGCAACCTCCACAGCGGGACTCCATTCAGAAGGTACAAGTATGTAGATTGATGGAGACAGAAAGTCCATTCTCTCTGCAGTTTCAAGGGAGACCTGACGTTTTAAACAGGAACCACAGAGAGCTCAATTAACCAGAGAGACCTGTGGATCCACAACAGACAGGAAGATGGGTGGGACTTAGTATTCCATGTGTTCACTGCTTCACATTTTCTGTTGTAAAGCACTCTGGTTATGACCTCATGCATACAGGAGATTGTTGGTGGGTACCCAGGATTGGTACTGAAGTGGAAAAATGGGAAAACACCCTCCCCCCATTTTCACTAAGACCCTGGCCTAGAGGATCACGGCCCAAGCACCCTCCGCGAGAGGAATTTGACCCATTCACTTCTTTACCTGACGACATGGTACCCGTGTCCACGGTCCACACCCACGAGGAGCATGCCCAATAGCACGCCCTGGTCAAGCCGACGCATGCGGCATGGACCAGCTCGACTAAAGTAACAGCCACAAAACACCAACATCGTTAGAGATGCCATGACAACATAGCCAACTAGCAAGAACACATGTGCCACTATGCACACTGGTCACTCACGCACCAACCAACACGAAGAACATACTCAGTGCTATGTCGTAGCGGACTGAAACACCCACGGACATGCATCGTTGTTATTTTTCACATAGGCCTCCTACAGCACCGCAGAAATGCAAGACGCCTGAAGAGTTTGTGTATACATGCTGCAGATGTTTTTTTTGCTACCTATCCCCATAGAGGCGCCATCCTATATATCTACTACTGCTTGTGACACTCTGTCACCTCGTGACTCCATATTATGGATTATATACCGCCACCCAGAAGGTAGGCCCGAGTAGGCCGCAAGCAAGAGTCCCCAGGCAGGACCCTCTCAGATGAAAACCCTCCCAAGACGAAAAGCAAAGCGCTGACCACGCAGAACGAGCCCCAACGTGAGCCCAAAGCCAAGGCCGCAATGTTGCAACCCACATGCCGCGCTCCCAAAGCCAAGGTTACACCTGCCACCGCCAAGCGCCCCTCACAGCCGAAATACAAATCAAATGCTCATAATTCTGCTCCAGCTACGGTCTCTCCACACGTGACCAAGCCGAACTGACAAAATGCCAAGCTCATGAGACAGAAAGTCGCCGGGGTCCCAGGTCTGGGACACAGGTTGCAACAACGAAGCAACAAGTTGGACACCTACACCGATGGGAAAGGCGTGATCATCAGCCACTAGCAAGACGTGTCCATTGTCCACCAGTAACACAAGGTTGCACATTGTTGCCAGCACCAGGTACATCGCGAGCTGGGAACGGCGATGGTCTCAGGCTTGGGGGCTCGCAAGGGAACCAATCAGAGTATGAGGGGCACCTCACTGATGCCATTTCAGCTAGCCAATCGACAAGTGTCCCCTTGTAACCAATTTGTTGTAGCAATTGTTAGGGACAGCCCAAGTGTGCCACCTGACCCATCCTTATCCACTAATATTCCTTCATATATGTAACTATACTAACCCTACCACTCGGGGAGCCAACCCGAAGTGGCAATAGGTTTTGTGATGATTTTTCCCAAGTGACGCGAATAGCGCGTCATACTACGGTAAAAAGGGCCTGCGACCCCACTAACAGTGAGAGCGTCTCCCCGGATGCATACGGGCCAAGAACAATCCCTGCCATTACTATAATATACAGCAGTAATTACTTTGCTCTTGTGTGTACCTTATACTCCTTTAGAGACGTGGGAGTAGTTGGGGCCTCCACAGCCCCGGAGGTCCGTGGACGGCTCTGCTGGCCCCCGGGAAATCACCCCGACAGTTCATTAGGTAGGCTTAATCTACACCAATCACAGAAGCTGATTTGGCTTTAAAAGAGGGCCTGAGCCCCTCCTTTGGGCAGCTCATCTGAAAACTTTGCAAGGAGTAACAATACAAACTCGTTTGGACCCTGGCTGAAGATACAGTCTGCCATACAGCTTCTGCCAGTGAAGGAAGGTCAGGATTTCCCAAGAGGGAAGCACATCCCTCCCCTAAACATCTCCCAGGGAACAGAGGGAGATACTGAATCCAGAGGACCCTCTAGTAGCTCCAGAACCAGTACCCAGCCAGCACAGAGCATGCCCTGCTAGGCTCTACAATCAAGCTTCCTGGGTGGGAAGTGCCAGAGCGTCTCTGAACCAAACAAAGGGCAAGGCAGTTGCCTGCAACACTTTCCTCAGCTGTGGGCTGTCCATTTTAAAGGACAACACAAGCCCAGGGAAGAAGCTAGGAGGAGTGCATCTACAAGCATCCACTGACATCCGCCTTAAACGACATTTGGGGATGATTGATGGTTTAGAAACCGGTATTAATCCCTGGACCACTGGTGCCCCAGAAGTTAATTCGTCACACACATCCCACAGGTATTTTTTTTATGATGAAAACTATGGGGTTAGTGTGTCTCGGAATTCTGGTGCTTCCAAATCCCACTGCAAAGTGAATGATGGCGCTTTGGAACCTCCAAATAACTTAAACACAAGTCTGGGTCGCCCCATTTTATAGGGGTGACCAGTTATTAAGCAGAGGTCACTTTTTACAAGACTCTGCACGTGTATGTGTCTGTTTCAATGGGTGCTTGGCTTTTTGGAACCACTCACTTCATCTGATGCGCCTGTAAAGGGGCGCCTATTTCATAGATTCTGGGTCATCTGAATAGAGAGACCAGAACTTTCTGGAAGGGCTAAAAGCCAGTACATGAACCCGTGACAATATCTCAGCGGCAACGTGCTCGCCTTGGAAGCAAGATGATATGGAGCAACACAGGTTCGATCCCTGGGTCCGTGCTTAGAAACATCTGGGTATTCAGCGCATTATAAATACTCAACTAAGACATATTCCTGTAACAGCGGCTCAATGCCCCCGGGCTGTGTGAGCGCTTTAAAAATGCAAATAAAGACATTTTTTTAAAAACATGTGAATACTAATTATTCCTGGTTGGCTGACCGAGCAACACAAATGCCAACAGTTGGGTCCATTTGGCTGAAGGCTGGTGGATGTGTTCGCATTTTGCGAATGTGGCCATGTTTTGAAGGTTGAAGGACCTGCAACTGGGAGTTATTGGGGAGAACACATAGAGATGAAAGGTACGCCTTCAAACGAGAAGAGCAGGAGTTCAAAGAACTACGTCATCCCAGGTGGGATGTGGGGGTGGCTGACTGGGGAAAAGCACACCTGTGCCACATAAGAAGCACTTCAGAGTCTGTGGTGAGGGAGTTATTATGCCCAATAGACTAGAGGGGGCTAGCACACAAGAAGAGAATAGCGCCTACATGGAGCCGAGGGCCCCGGTGATTGGGACGCTGCATAGCATGGAATACGCGTGGAATCTTATCTCATGAGAGCGGGGTGCAAGCCTCTCCCCTCGTGCTTCTTCCTTGGGTCAGAAATGATAGCTAAACTCCTAAGTGGTAGAGAATCAAAACAGTTTTCTAAAAAAGTATACCTAACCACGGAAACAGGGGGTTAGAATTACGGATCGGGGTCACTTTTTGCAAATAACCATTTAGTGTTTTTGCATTGCCTAATTACTGATTCCTTCCCCAGCACTCCCATCCGTTACTTATCTGGCTGATGGGTGGCTCAAGTTGCCCGATTATTGCACTGAGGACACCCCGTGACCCTTGTTTTCTTTTCTTTCATGTTAGTGCCACACAATCCTTTACAGCAACACTATCACTGGGGTAAAGTGACCTGGTTCCAGACTCACGCCCTAGGGTATGTTACATGGTGTTTACTCTGAAATTGGCTGGGAGACTTTTTGACATCTTGAGAGCTGCCATCAGCTCCTTCCTTCATTCACTGTCTTAAATTGAAGGAAGAAGCATTGAATCATTGGGAGTAAATTAATCAAACTCAATGAAACCACATGGCTGGACTATGGGATTTAGGATCCAGGGATTATTGGCGGGCCGGCTTGTGAGCACGAACCGCGGGCCGGCTTGTGAGCACGAACCGCGGGCCGGCTTGTGAGCACGAGCTGAGGCCTGCGGTGGAGGTGGTGCTGATGTGGGAGGCCCTTGTCTGCGGTTGCCTAGTGATTGATGCACCGGCAACGCTCTTATTAATTACAGCTTCATTGTGACTTGCTACATTACCCGAGAAGGCCCTACTGTGAGAGGGCAGTAAAGTAAAGAGGGCCATAAAAAATGCATATACAGCCATAACTCTCCATTACTGGCGCGCAAACAGGTTCACGCGAAGGTGAGGTGGCGGCGCCCTGGCAGTGGAAGGTTACTCCCCAATCCACCGAGCCACTTTATTGGGCAGTAGAAAAGGCAGCAAATGACCCTTTCCTCATACTCTATGTATTTTAGCAGTTTTTATAGATCATGGTTTTCAAAAGCTGGAATCAGGCCGGAAGTTCCACTACTAATGGAGTTTGGGACCTGCAAAATATACATAGGTGTACAATGTGAAGCAAGAGGAATGCAGCGCAATGTGTGCAACCTCGTGTATGGTCAACACCATGCAGCGGCACACAGCAACCTATGGGCACATGCTGTCTCAGGGCAAGGACGCAATTTTACATGGCCATTTCATTATTGTCCTCCAATTCCATGTGATATGCCCTCTCCTCTCCCTGTCCACCCCTCCCTAATTACTAGGTACCCACCCCCCTTCATGCCTCATGTGCTCCCATCCACTATTCGATTCCCTGTTCCTCTTGTATCCATGTTTTTTTTCTCCTCTCCTTGCATCAGTGTTTCAGAGTCCCACCCCTTCCCCCCAGACTCCCTTGTGTGTCTAATGTCCCCTTCCCTAACCCTCTGTTGCTGGTATCTTGTGTCTGCCACTCCCACCTGTGCAACATTGTTTTCAGTCATCTCACTATGCTGCCTTCTTTATGGCCTACACCCAGACATCTCATGTTCCAGCGCGCGGCCACACGTACCTCTTACTAGAACCTGGTCAGACTTCCGGTGGAGTCCCAGCGTACATCGAGCCGAAATGGGAGAGTTACTCCCCATCATACTCAGACACTTACTGAACCTTTGTACAATACACAGCTTAGTTGACAAACATTTGCATAGTGCATTTTCCACCCTAAGGGGCAATGTGGCGCTGACAAGTTTGCAAGCTAAATATCTGCACTGTTATCAGAAAACATATGTTCTCAAGGGTTGTTACATCGACAGTATATTTTAGAAGAGTTTTTTGCCAACACACTTTCAATGAAAAAACTCATTGAAAAGTATAGGGAAGGTGGATAACGGGATATACGAGGTAGAGTCGTGGGGGATAGAGAGTAAATAACAGGAGATGGAGGATTGGGAGGGCCCAAATATTTTAAAAAATATGTGTAAAAAAAAACCTCATCGTAGGAATTACTGCCGATGTAACAACATAGAACCGTTTTCAAGAGCCTTCTGGAAAGAACACGTTTTTCTGCTGTTCTGACTTCATTGGTCAGGGAGAGGCCAGTGACAAGAAAGACCACCACCCTATGTCTTTAATTTAAATGCTGGTTGGTAGCACTAGCAACTTCACGCCCCCTGAAAGGAGAGAGCAATGGAGAAAACATAGGCCCTTTGTCATGAAAGTAACTGAGCAAAGCACATCGCTTTGACTTGAACTCATTCCAGGATTAGCAGCACATGAAGCTGTGTTGGTGCGTCCACTGGACGAGCTCTCCTGGGAAGGTCTTGCAGGATCCGAGTCCATTTATTCTGAACTCTTTGCAGTCTTGACATCAAATATTGAAAAAGCCCCCCCATATTCATCATTGCAAAAAACATCACATGAGGCGATGTAGGCATCTGGGGGTTGAAAAGGATGACTCAGGGGCCACAGGCAAGGTCACATTTTAAGATGCTGTGCTTTGCAGAAACGGGGTCCCCCCACTTTTTTAGTCTGTGGTTTGCGTGAGCTGAGCGGCAAGTGTACCCAAAGGAAGGCACCCCAGGCAGAGGTAATGCGAGGGCGGCTCTGATAGGGCTGACCTTTCGCTCCCCCGTCTCCCTCCCTAGCTACCTACTACCCTGTGTGGCAATCACTTTCTCACAGAGCCAATCTGTGGAGAGGTGACCTGGGAACCCCAGCTTATTGCTATGGGGCATCTATGGGGTCCAGTCATTTGCCTCTCAACTATTATGGCCTGCATGCTTCAAGGGGTGCCCCAGCACACCCACCTGGGGTCCATTGAGCAACCATAATAGCAAATAATACATGTCAGCCAGCTATAGCCATTTAAAAGACTATACATGATGTCCTTATTAAATGCTAGTTGTGACATCAATACTGACCTTCAATAAGAACATTACACCACTAGCACTGGGTTATTACAGCTGGGTTGTGATGTCACAGTGGCTGCTAAGTGTGTCAGCACAAAGCACATTTTCAAATGCCACTGCAGAAGAAAATTAAAGCCATGACAAACGTTTCAAAATCCTTTCTTGTAAAATAGCTTTCTCTGACACTTTATAGCCATTATATAATAAGTGACTCTTTCGAGTAGTGTGTTAATGTTGTGCACTGCTGGAGTTGCAACACAAGAGAGCAAGAATCTGCATGTTATTGCCTTTTTTTATAGCACAAAACTAAACCGATTGTTAGATGCATTTTATTAAACTGCTTGAACCTATTTTTCTGCAACTCATTAAACGATGTGGATTGTTTCTATTTAATCCAATCAGAGTCTATCTTATTACATCTGTCAGCGACTGAGAGGTCACTTATGCTGTATTAAGCACGCGGCCAAGTATTAAAAGGGGGTGGCAGTGTTTCCCATGCATTAAGAAGAACATACCATCCTCTCCCATACGTAAAAAGGAACATTATGCTTATGGATCCTAAAAACAGTCTCACCTGAGAACCAATATTATTCCTCACTAACGCTCACTTCCGCCCTGGAGGCATTTGCAGATCTGCACACAGGCACTCACCTTACACAACCACACTGCTGTATCCCTATTCACTCACACACGTGTCCTCCAAGGTATCTACATGTTTGTGTTCTCGCTCAGTCCCTTACTGCCCATTCCTCTCTCTCTAATAATTCCCCCTAAAGAAGCCAGCATTTCGGAAAAAGGTACTGGTGCCGTAACACCACTGTGGCGGTCTGGAGCCTAGTATAAGAACTTCTCAAGATAACCTACATGAATTCAAGTCCTGTTTCAGGATTTTCCAAGTCACTGCGGATACTCATGTCCAGATAACACACTGGCGATGGATTCATCTGCTTTACAGTCCTCAAAAGTGCTGCGTCCATTGTTCTGTACATCACATGTACAGGTGTGGACAGAGCTCGAGGTAAGAGTTTCAAGTGAGTATACTTTACTCCCTGTTTTTTGATGTTGCAAGGAAATTGTTTTTTATGGAGCGGAAAAGTAATTCCCATTCAAAATGAGTGTACTTTTTGGGGCAGGGTGTTAACTCTAAAACCAATATGTCTTTCCCTAATCCATGCTTCTTTGGACTTTAAAAGATGCCCCTTTACCTTAAAATTCCTCTCCAGATCAGGCGCTCATGATATTACAGCTCCTTGCTGTGGCGCCGCCCTGCTGGCAACACTCAGCAGAGCTTGGGGGACGCGTGCAGGGGCAGCTCTTTTGTGTCTATTGCTTCCCGTTTTGAGTTGAGAGAATCTTACTGCCTATTTTACCATTGAAGGCAGAGACCGGGTTTTGGGGTGTAAAAGTGTCATGTACACTACTTATCTGTAGGTCTGGATGTAGGCAAATGATTCTCTCCCTATGAGTAGAATTCTGAGATGAGAGACATCTCTATGCGAATGATTGAATTGGAACCTATTCCATGTCTTAATGAGTCATAATATTTGATAATGTTCATGTCACTGCCTTTTGCGTGCTCAGCGGAAGGTTCCCAGGAGACTTCCGCTGTAAAACAAGAATTAATCATTATTATTATTATTATTAGTAATATTATTATTATTATTACAATTAGGGTATTTATTGAGCGGTGCCTAGCTTCTGGAAGCAGTGGAGTGCTTTACAAGTCAAAGGGGGAAGGACACAGCGAGGGAAACAGAGTATAAGGGAGCGGGTAGATAACAACGGGGGAACGGGGAGGACGGGAAAATAGGCAGCAGCGGAAACTAATAAATGTTTCACCAAGATCCTATCTGACAAATCCTACAAGAGGTGGGTGGACAGGGACCTACAAGATCCACAACAGTAACAGCCGACTACACTAGGTGAAGGCAACAGGCTCCGGCAAGACACTGGCAGAGACCTTCCCATGCCAGAACATTAAATAGGCAGAGATGGGTGGACAGGGGAATGCAAGATCCACAACAGTAACAGTCGACTAGACCAGGTGAAGGCAACAGGCTCTGGCAAAACAGGGGCTTAGAGCTTCTCCTGGCCAGAACATTACCTAGCCAAAGGTGCATGGATTGGGGCCTAAAAGATTCACAACAGTAACACGGGCCAGACTAGGTGAACACAACAGGCTCTGGCAAGAGAGGAGCATAGATCTTCCCCTGGCCAGAACATTCCCTAGCCAGAGATGCATGGATTGGGGCCTAATAGATTCACAAAAGTAACAGGACCAGACTAGGTCAACACAGAAGGCTGTGGCAAGAAAAGGGCAGAGGCATTTCCTTGCCAGAACATTCCATTGCCAGAGATGCATGGACTGGGGACTACAAGATCCACCACAGTAACAGAGCACTAGAATAGGCGAAGCCGACAGGCTCTGGCAAGACAAGGGCAGAGACCTTCCCTTGCCAGAACATTCCATTGCCATAGATGCATGGACTGGAGACTATAAGATTCACAACAGCAACAGGGGAAGAGACTAGGAGAACAAAACAGGCTCTGGCAAGACAAGGGCAGAGAACATCCCTTGCCAGAACATTCTCTAGCCAGAGATGCATGGACTGGGGCCTAGAAGATCCACAACAGTAACAGAGGACCAGACTAGGTGAACAAAAAAGGCTCAGGCAAGACAAGAGCAGAGACCTACCCTTGTTAGAACATTCAACAGGCAGAGATGGGTGGCCAGGGGCATACACAATTCACAACAGTAACAGAGGACCAGACTAGGGGAAGGCAACAGGCTCTGACAAGACAGGGCAGAGATCGTCCCCTGGCCAGAACATTCCCTAGCCAGAGATGCCTGGATTGGGGCCTAAAATATTCACAACATTAACCGAGGACCAGACTAGGTGAACACAAAAGGCTCTGGCAAGAGAAGGGCAGAGACCTACCCTTGCTAGAACATTCAATAGGCAGAGATGAGTAGACTGGGCATGCACGATTCAGAAGAGTAACAGAGGTCCAGACTAAGTGAACACAACAGGCCCTGGCAAGACAAAGGCAGAGAACATCCCTTGCCAGAACATTCCATTGCCATAGATGCATGGACTGGGGACTACAAGATTCACAACACCAACAGAGGACCAGGCTAGGAGAACAAAATAGGTTGTGGCAAGACAAGGGCAGAGAACATCCCTTGCCAGAACATTCTCTAGCCAGAGATGCATGGACTGGGGCCTCCAAGATCTACAACAGTAACAGAGGACCAGACTAGGTGAAGGCAACAGGCTCTGGCAAGACAAGGGCGGAGACCTATGTAGTATTCTTAGTTGGTTTGGCCTCGCGCTGCGACGTCTCTTAGAATGTTTAGTTAGAAATAACCTAAGGGTTCTAGTCAGTTATATGAAGGGAATTGTAAGAGACGGTCGTAGTGCGGGGTGCAGGTTGTTATCATAAATAAACATTAATCCTTAAGTACTCACCCTGGCTCTTGTGAATACTTCAATTGGCGACGAGGATATCGGCCCCTGGTGAACCCACGCAGCACAGGAGAACGAGAGCAGCTGCTCCGAGCCGTGGCGCGATACCGCGTAGCGCAGGCTTGTGCTGTCACACAACACACAGTAACGTGGAGCTGAACGAGAGCAGATGCTCCGAACTGACACATCACGGTGTCGGTTTGTGCTGCCTTGCAGTGCCAATCCACAGAGGGGGCTGCAGCCTAGAGTTTGAATGCTCCGAACCAACCACTGAGGCTTCGTTGGTTCGTGCTGAGCTCCGGACGCTCGTTGCCCTTGGTTCTCCGGAAGCCCTTTCCAGCCCCACCTCTTTGGCATTAGGAAATAAAGGATCCCTCAGTCCCCACATCACTGTTGAGCGCGTATATTTGAGAAAAGAACCTTTCTACAGATCGCGGTCACATGATCCGGCTGGATCAAGACCAGGAAGTCTGGGGAGGGTGAGGATTAGGCACACTCATCCTCCTCCCAGTACATAAAGAAAAAAAATATTTTTTTCTCATCTCTATTTATTTGAACACACAAATTTAGGAATGTCATTAATAAAAGACTTTTAGTCTTAAGAGCTGTCTTGGAATACTATAATGCAAGGAATCAGTATCCAACCTCCTGCACGTTTTTTACCGGCTCCAGGACAACCAGCAGTTGTCTGGTCAGAATGGAAAGAATTTTGGCTGAATTATATTCAGGCCCTGGATCAAGAAGAACTCACATCCAGGAAAAAGAAACTATTATTGTTGCATGCACTCGGATTAGAAGGTCAAAGGAAGTTTAGAGAACTTCCAGAGTTAACAAGAGATGAGGCTGGAGATGCTGACGAACATGGAAGAGCCATAAGACAATTGGACAAATATTATGCGCCGGAAACCAATGTGGCCATAAATAGATATAAATTCTATACCAGAGTGCAAAAAGAAAGTGAAAGTATCGAGGAATATGTGTCAGCATTAAGGGTCTTATCTAGAACATGTCAATTTGGTAATGGTATCACTCTTGATGAACTAATACGAGATCAGATAATAATTCACTCAAAGGATAATATAGTTCAAGACAGGCTGTGGATGATTGGCAATCCATCACTACCTGAGACTATAGCTATTGCCAAGCGAGTTGAGCATAGTCAATTATGTTCTAAGGAAATGAAAAACAAGAAGGAAGAAGCTGTACAGAGTAGGCAATTAAACACTACAAAGTTGGTACAGGAGCAGGAAGAACATAGCCAGGTTAATGCACTGCGACCTAAAGACAAGGTTGAAGCTGCTCCATGGAAGAGCAACACGACGAAAAATACAGAATATAAAGGAAGTTCAAGTAAAGTTCATGAGAAAAGCTGGACTAAGAGTGACCCTCGCACACAAAATGATCATAGATATCAGAATTACCAACAAAGGGATGGAAATAGATGCTACAACTGTGGCAGATATGGCCATTACGCGAATGCAAGACAATGTCCTGCTCTAGGACAGAAATGTGGGAATTGTGGCATAAAAGGTCATTTTGCAGTTGTTTGCAAGAAAAAGAAAAGAGTTTCAGTCATCGTGGACGAAGAGGAAGAGTCAGAGGAGGAAAGGGTAGTTTTCATACAAGAACCCCCAGAAGGAGAGTTTAAGTGCCCAAGTTGCGAGGTGATCTTAGATAACTGGAAGCTTAAGATGAAGGTGGATAGTTGTTCACCTTGGACGATCATTACCAAAAGGACATGGAAAAACCTTGTGACACAGGGTCTGTGGAGCGAAATGAATTTATCAGACATTAAAAATCCAGGTGGATTTGAAGGATCAAGGATAAAGATGATTGGATGGTTTCCCAGCATCATCCAATTTAAAGACAGACGGGCCCAAGTTAAAGTTTATGTGGCAGAAAAGGGCGTCAACATCATAGGATGGAGAGATCAAGCTGGGTTGAGAATCAGATTGGATCCATGTACTGAAGAGCAGATTCTATTAGTCAATAGTAGTCAAGAGCGGAGAAACGATGTGTCAGTGGAAAAGAGTGAAGTCAAATCAAAGTTAGGTTTGTTAAAGGATTTTGCGCAGAGAATCCGCCTGAAGAAAGGAGCAATACCGGTTAGACACACAAATTCAAGACAGGTTCCATTCGCCATAGCTGACAAAGTTGAGAAGGAGTTCACATTGTTGGAATCTGAAGGTGTCATAGAAAAAATGGAATCCTCGGAGTGGGTGAGTCTCATCATGGTGGCGCTAAAGAAGAATGGCAAACCCAGGATTTGCATTGACTTAAGAGACGTCAATAAGAACATAATAATTCACATATGTCCTCTTCCAATTATTTCTGAGATGTTGAATTGTATTGGTGATGCAAATGTGTTTTCGACATTAGATCTTTCAAAAGCTTATCATCAAATTGCACTCACTGAAGATTGTAGAGATATTACAGCTTTTATTACGCCCCATGGTCTATATAGGTATAAGCGCATGCCGTTTTGTTTAGCCTCTGCGGCAGCTGTATTTCAAAGGGTGATGATGCATGTCCTCAAGGGAGTAGAAGGAATTTTCGTATATCAGGATGATATTATTGTATTCGGAAAAGGAATTGAAGAACATGATGACAGGCTAAAAAGGGTGTTGAAAAGATTGGAAGATGTAGGTTTGAAAATTGAACAGAGCAAGTGTAAAATTGGAGTGAGTGAAGTGGAATATTTAGGGCACACTGTAAATGACAAAGGATATAAACCTAAAAAGGATGCCATGGAAGCAATCAAAGAGTCACCTAATCCTAAGAACAAAGACGAGTTAAGATCATTTTTGGGATTATGTGAGTATTACAATAGATTTGTAAGAAATTTTGCGAGTGTCACAGAACCTTTAAGGAAACTTATGAAAAAAAGATGCTAAGTTTGTATGGAATGATGATTGCTACAGGGCAGTACAATGCATAAAGAGTGAAATTTGCAATTCATTGGAGCTAGGAGGGTTTGAATTTGGTAGGATGACTAAAATTACAGTAGATGCCAGTGGAAACGGATTGGGAGCAGTTTTATCACAGGTTGATGAAGATGCAAATGAAAGAGTAATCAGTCATGCCTCGAGAGCTATTTCAGACACAGAGAATTGATACTCAGTGATTGAAAAAGAGTTGTTGGCTTGCTCCTGGGCGGTAAATTTACTTCAGGAAATATGTGTGGGGAACAAAATTTGTTATTCAGACAGATCATAAACCGTTGATTGAGGTTCTCACGGTCAAGGGAATGTGCAGAGCTTCGCCAAGATTAGCAAGGCTAAGTCTTAAAATGCAGGATTATAATTTTTCTGTGAAGTATGTGCCTGGAAAAAGGAATGTTGTAGCTGATTTTCTTTCGAGATTACCATTGGGAAGTAAGCAGATGGCTGTAGAAATGGATGACGAAATGGTAGCTGTTGTGTTTGAAGTTACGTCCAAAGATAAGTGGATTGAGGAGTTGGGTAAGGATGATGAGCTTCAACAAATATGCGAATACATGAAATCTGGGTGGCCTGAAACGAAGGCAGTTCAGGAAGCATGTTTGAGATTTTGGGAGGTAAGAGATGAATTGTCCATGGAGGATGGATTTTTGGTGAGAGGAGACAAATTGATTCCCCCACGCAAGTTATATGATGAACTTATTGAGAAAGCACACCAGGGTCATCCTGGTATTACAGGCACGAAAAATAACATAAGATTGAAATATTGGTGGCCAGGTATGAACCTAATGGTAGAAAGAATGGTTAGAAATTGTTGGCCATGTCAAAATAGCGATAAGAGTTGTAGAGTTGTAAAGTCAAAGCCTATTGACATTCACAAAGGTGAAGCGCCATGGGAAATGGTAGGTATTGATATCGTTGGGCCATATGGGAAATTGATAGAAGAGAAAAATTTCCTGATAGTGCAGGTTGATTACGATTCAGGGTGGCTTGAAGTTAAGGCTGTGAGTAAGATTGATAGTCAGGAGATTATGAAGTTCATTATGCAAATATGTAGAAGGGAAGGAATCCCTAAAGTGATAATGAGTGACAATGGAGTTCAATTCAAAAGTAAAGAGATAAGAGAGTTTGCCAAAAGATCAGGAATTGAATGGAGGTTTTCATCTTTATACCATCCTCAAACCAATGGATTAGTGGAGAGATACAATCGCGTGATTATAGAGGCTGTAGAATTGGCATTGAATAATAACTTGTCGGTGGATGAAGTACTCAAAGAGAAAGTGTGGTGCAGTAGGATGACTGTTAAGAGAGGAATGAATGTGTCACCTTTTGAATTGATGAAAGGAAGAGCTGAGAACATCCCTTGCCAGAACATTCTCTAGCCAGAGGTGCATGGACTGGGGCCTCCAAGATCTACAACAGTAACAGAGGACCAGACTAGGTGAAGGTACCAGGTTCTGGCAAGACAAGGGCGGAGACCTACCCTTGTTAGAACATTCAATAGGCAGAGATGGGTGGACGGGGTATACACGATTCACAAGAGTAACAGAGGTACAGACTAGGTGAAATCAAAAGGCTCTGACAAGACAGGGACAGAGATCTTCCCCTGGCCAGAACATTCCCTTGCTTGAGATGCATGGATTGGGGCCTAAAAGAATCACTACAGTAACAGAGGATCAGACTAGGTCAACACAAAATGCTCTGGCAAGAAAAGGGCAGAGGCCTTCCCTTGCCAGCACATTGAATAGTCAGAGATGGGTGGACGGGGGCCTACACAATTCACAACAGTAACAGAGGACCAGTCTAGGGGAAGGCAACAGACTCCGACAAGACAGGGCAGAGATCTTCCTTTGCAAGAGCATTTTGTAGGCAAAGAGGGGTGGACGAGGGAATACAAGATTCATAACAGTAGCCGAGGACCAGACTTGGTGAAGGCAACAGGCTCTGGCAAGACAGGGGCAGAGATCGTCCCTTGCCAGAACATTCAATAGGCAGAGATAGGTGGACAGGGGCATACAATCTTCATAACAGTAACAGAGGACCAGACCAGGTGAAGGTAACAGGCTCTGGCAAGACAGGGGCATAGAGCTTCTCCTGGCTAGAACATTTCCTAGCCAGAGATCCATGTATTGGGGCCTAAATGATTCACAACAGTAACATGGACCAGAGTAGGTGAGCACAACAGGCCCTGGCAAGACAATGGCAGAGACCTTACCTTGCCAGAACATTCAATAGGCAGAGATGGGTGGACAGGGTGTCGGGGGAAATTCTGCCGGGGTCGGCCGGGCCGTCCGCCGACCTCCGGGCAGGGAGGCCCCAACTCCTCCCGTATATCCCAAAGGAGATAGAGTATGAGACACACACAAGAAGCAATGTGACTCTGCTGTTTATTAAACACAAACGGCAGGGATGGGTCAAGGATCATACGCGTCTGACCTGACACATACACAATCGTGGGGCTCGCAGGCCCTTTTTACTGTAGTATGACGCGCTACCTGCGTCACTTTAGAAAATTAACAAAAAACCTATCGCCACTCTTAATTGGTTGCTCGAGTGGTAGGGTTAGTGTAGCATACGTTTAGAGAATAATATGAGTGGCCGAGGGTTAGTCAGGTGATATATCTGGGTTGTCCCTACAATTAGATACATGAGAATTCTCCTGAAGACTCCTAATGGTTGGTTGATGTTAATGGTGTCAGTGATAAGAGCCCCATGTTCTGATTGGTGCGCCCGTGAGCTTCCCAGCCTGGGACCATCGCTGTTCCCAGCTCTCGGTGTACCTGCAATTTGCAACAATGTTTCACTATTGGTACATGCAGACAATGTGAAGACTTATTCATGAGCTGGACGGCCGACTACTCCCACCGTTGCAGATGTCCATTGATCCTTTCAAGTGTATCTGCCTGTGTCTTGTAACGAGGGATCCAGACGTCTCCTTCCTCCTGGGTTTGGCACCTCGTCAGGTTCGGCTTGGTCACGTGGGATGGGACCGTGTTTGAGGCAGAATTCTGCACAATTAATATTGTTTTTTCCACTGTGTGTCTGGTTTGATTGCAGGTGCGACTTTGATGTTGGTGCGTGGCGTGCGAGGTTGCAACATCGTGCCCTTGATGGTCTGCTTTTGGATTGTGGGTTTGCAACATTACGACCTTGGCTGTCTGCTTTCCCCAGGATCATTCTGCAGGATCAGCAACCTGATTCTTGTTCTGTTAATCGTCCACGAGAGCTCTTGCTTGCGGCCTACTCAGGGCTAGTATATAGGTGGAACCGTCTGGTGCACAGGCGCTTTAGGTTATAGTCTCATATTGTCTTATGACCAGTATCGTGTCTTTGTTATAATTCTCATTACGGCACCTAAGTGTAGGAGAAGCGTAAGCAAGCTCTTTAGATGAGTTCATGATGTGTCTTGCGTTTCTGCATTTCTGAAAGCCTATATGGAAAATAATAAAGATGCACGTCCGTGAGTATGTCTGTCGCCTACGTTATAGCACTGAGTATATTCTTCATGTAGATTGGTGCGGGAGTGTCCAGTGTGTATGTTGGCACAGGTGTGCTATCCGTTGGCTAGGTCGTCAAGGCATCTCTAACGACGTATAGTTTTAGTCCAGTTGATCCATGCCGCAGGCATCGGCATGGGCAGGGCGGGCTGCTGGGCAGGCAGATGGACACATCCGTATGTTCCTGTACCAGGGTATCTGGTCGTCTGGTAGATGGGCAAACTCTTCTCGTGGCGGGTGCTTGGGCCGTGAACCTTTAGGCCAGGCGCGAGAGGGGAAAGAGGGGAGTCTGTTTTTCCATTTTCCCACTTCAGTCCCCCCTCTGGTCGACTTGTCGACCACAAACATATCCTTTTCGTTATCTCCTCTTACTCTCCACACTTTAGTTATTCCTCCTAAATGTCCATAATGGTTAACATGATCTTCAAATGACCAATACATATACTCACAGGCTCCTCCAGGAGTACAATATACCCATTTCCCTATGTAACTCCTGGGGTTTCTTGGGTTCTCGACCTTCACCGATGGTGGGTCCAGATGGTTGGTGATGATCTGGTTGCGCAATTTCTCTCTCTCTTGTATTATTATGCCTGTGTGTTGGCCGTCATCTGCTGGCATCAGTGGGTGCATACCGACCATTTCAAGCAACTCATCAGTGGTGCGTGCCTTCCGGGCTTTCCAAAATCTTATTATGATCAGGGTATCTCCAGCCAAAATAATACAGCCAACTATAATTGTCAGTCCATCTGACAGCCAAGATGGCATCCATGACCATAATAGCGAAAACCAGCTCTCATCCTTTTTCACACCCTTACTTTCATCCACCATTTTGGAGTGTAACTGGGCCAGTTGTGAAACTGCTTCTGTAAATGTACCGTTGTCAGCATCATTGGCAGGAATGAATGTGCAGCATGATTGTCCTATCTTTGCGCAAACTCCTCCTTCCATGGCAGTGAGGAGGTCCAATACATATCTGTTCTGCAGTGCTACCATCCTTATTGCTCGCAGCTCTTCTTTTATTGCGTTGAATCCGTTTACTGTAGAATTGATGGTCATCATGAGTTCCTATCTAGTTATCTGGAGCCATTTTGCGTTCGCGTAAGCCTGCAATCCTGGATGTATTATTGAGGAGAAGAACATTGCTGCTCTGCTGAATAGTCTGTGTTCTGGCGGAATCAAAGTGAGTGCCGTTTCCGACCTTCCCCATAGGTAATTTCCTGTCAGAGGTTCCCCTTGTCTTTTCCGTCTGTTTAGGACAGTTTCATTGCCGTTGGTCCTGTTCCCTGGCTCCCCCTGAGGCGGTGCAGATCTCTTATTTCTCTTGTCCCCTTCATCCATTTTGGGAACGTTTGCCACATTCACATGCTTCTGGGGTACCACTAGCGATGGTACATAGATGTGCACCATCGTGCATACACCATTCCACAGAGGGGGCAGCGTGTGATATGCCTTTTCTCCACAGGCCCAGTAATGGTCCATTATCACTGCTGTTCCTGCTCCCCCCTCAGGTAACTCAATCTCGCTTCCACAATTGGTGTTATATCCTACGTCCACCTCTCCTTTATGTTGGTAGCATACTTTAGGCGCAGTCAACGGCAGTATTGTTATCGGGTCTTCATCCGTTTTTATGCATGTGAGCATGGGCACGTATTTGATCCAAGTTGTCCAACATCTGTGATTGTGCGCATCGATAGTTGAAATAGTTTCTTTTGTTACCATGTTGCTGCCAACCACTCCTATCTCCCATTTGTTGTCCAAGTATACTTTCCCCGTTATCGTCACCAGTGGCCTCTCCCAGCATCCTAATTTACCAGGGACTTCAGTGGCGTACCAATCACATGATAAGTACTGCAGTGTTACTTTCTTTGTTTCTCCTTTTGCAGGACCACTTGTTATGTATCTAAATGCTTCAGCATGTAAACTGCTCTTGTGGTAACTCAAATAAGTCTTGAGGAAGTTGTTTTCGTATGGGTATGAGTCTCGTGTTTTCCACGTCATATGCACCACTGTTCCTTGAAATCTTCCTTTCGTTTGGAACAGTGCCAAGTATATTATGCACCGTGCCGTTTTTTTCGTCTATTTCTGTGGCAACAAATGTTCGAGAAGCGCTCATGGCGTATGGTATTAATGAGCAAACGTAGCAGCTGTCTTCTGTTGTCTGCTTACCAATGCGGGTCATGTGTTGATACCATATGTTGTTTGAGACGTGTGCTGAATCTTGTATATAATTGTCAATACCTTTATTATCTGAGTATGTGCTGCGTTGTACTCTATTCTGCTTGTGCGCAATTTTGCTAATATCACCTGACGTAACACCTGTTGCAGCTGGGGATGGGGGTGTGTTAGGTGTGGGTACAGCAATAATATTGGTAGCACAGCTGTACTGCCATACAGAGGCAGCTACGAACCCGGTGATTATCAAAATCCCTATTACTTTTATTACATATGCTAATTTCACCGGCATTTTGCTCTTACCTTGCTGCAGTCCGGCAGCGAATTCTTGCGATGTTAGAGTTGCCCGCCTGAAAATTCTTCATATGCTGGTTAATGTTAGTTGTTAAGCTCTCCCTATCAAATAGTCATTCAGTGCCCAGGCAAAGAGCTGTTCCCACGCTATTCTGAGCGATCTATCTCTTAGGGCAGGTAAGTATGGGTGGAGGTGGGGCATCGAATATTCTATGGCCAAAAGGAACGCTGGGTAGTAAACTCGTACCCTTTTCCTTTTCAGGTACCAACGTACCAAAGGCCAACTTTTTATTTCATATACAAATTGGTGTGACAATTCTTCTGGGTAGTTATCGTCTGAGGGTACCATCTACTCCTGGGCAGTGAATTTGTTAGTTATCTACTTCTTAGCAATACAATAATACGCGGTTCCTGCATGTGCGAGAGAAAAGAAAAGAGAGCATTCACGTGTTTACATGTGTATTTGTGCGAGGCAATGTCCTTTAGTACAGTTACTACTGTAATGGGTAAAGGGGTCAGTGGATGGTGGGCAGGGGGTGTTTGGGTTCAACCGGTGGGCGTTGTTTTACTCTTTGAGCGTGTGATCATGGGGTGGGCTGGATGGGGATCACCCCTTTCTTCTTCAGTTATTGTCTCTGGGGAGTCTGGGGAGTGACAGGGTATGGTAATACTTGGGCCGCTGGCTGTGGTAGAACTTCCTTCTTCTGTTGTCGATGTTGTTGCTGTTCTCTCAATGGACCTGTCGGTGGCGCTGGGGCGGGTCTGTTGTCCGTAGATCTTTACGTCGTGTAGGTGGTTCCAGGCACGCTTGTCCTGTAACTTTACTGCTCTTGTTGATACCTCCTCTACCAGATGGGGACCAGTAAAGCGTGGGTCATTCCATCTCCTATTGAAGTTGCGAAGTAGTACATGGTCACCTTTAGCAACCTTACACAGTCCTTCCTTTTCCAGTTCTTTATCCGCGTCTTCTTGTTGGCTTCTATTAGACCCGCCCCGTGTGCGCTCGAGCTGTTGAGACACAAACACTACACTAGTAATCAAAGAAGACACATATTGGTACATTTCATCACCCAGAACACTTGCAGTGCTTTCATGGTCGGTAAATGCTCTTGACGTTGGCGTTAGGGGAAGGCGCATTTGACGTCCGGTAACCACCTCATGGGGAGTGAGGTGGTGGTCGGACCCTGGCCTATTCCTCAGCTCAAATAATGCTAATGGAAGACAATATAACCGACTCTTCTTTGTTGTTTGCTGTATCTTTGCAATTGCCTCCTTTAATAGACCATTCAGGCGTTCACATATACCGTTGGCCTGTGGGTGGTATGCACATACAAATTTATGTTTAATGTTCAGCAGCGATGTGATGTGCTGAAACATCTCGTTTGCAAAATGTGGGCCGTTGTCTGACCTTAACACCTCACACACTCCCCACCTGGGGAAGACCTCCCTCACTAAGAACTTGGCTGCTCTAAATGCATCTGGGTGTGAACAGGGCCCTGCCTCAATCCACCTAGAGAATGGGCATACTACTACAATCATATACCTATTTCCTTGACATATATTGATCATATCAACATAGTCAATGTGGAGATGCCGGAAAGGTCCCTCTGGCCGGGGTATAGTACCTCTTATCACCTTTAGAGTGTGGCCGGCCGTAAACTGTTGACATGTGATACAGTTACTGATAAAATTCGACACATGCAAATTTAACTCGGGGCAGAACCAGTCTTCCCTAATTCGTGCTGCAATTACTTCCTTTCCTGTGTGGGCTGGATGATGTAGTTGGCTCAGGGCAGTGTTCAAAAGTGCCAATGGTATTACAACCTTTCCAGTGCCACCTTGGCGTTATAGTGCGTCAGTTGGGGACATTGTACATCCTCTTTTTACCCATATTTCCTTTTCGGCCATTGGTGCAGCCGCTTGTAGCTCCATAATCTGTGTGGCTGGGAGATGGGTGTACCCTTCTCTTAACAACATCTCTTTTGCTATTCCCCTCCCTCTCCCTCTCTGTGACTCTGGGGAGTTCCATATCTCACCAAAGTATGCAGCATACTTCGCATGTGCGTCTGCTGCTGCATTCCCTTTTGAGAAGTGATCTTCACCATTGGTGTGTGCGGTGCATTTTACTAAAGCTAGTTCCTGGGGGTCATTTATTACTTCAATCAGTTCAGCCAATAAGAGAGCATGTTGCACTGGGGTGCCATCAGCTCTCCTAAACCCTCTTCTTCTCCATTTCGACAACCCTGAGTGGACAGTTGATGTAACATATGCGCTGTCGGAATATATAGTCACTCGTTTGTCAAAGCTTTCCTTCAACGCCAAGATCAGTGCGACCAGTTCAGCTGCTTGAGCGGAGTAATGCTGTGGTAACTGTACACATTTCACTGCCACACACACCGGTACCTCCATCATTTTCACCACTGCTGCCCCAGTCCTCCTCACACCATCCCCCTGATCGATGGTTGATGACCCATCAATAAATAACAGCTCACCGCCCTCTAGTGCGTTTTCCTCAACTTTTCTAGTACATGAGTACATTTCAGTTGTTTCAGTACGGTCATGGGCATAGTCTCCCTCCTCAATTACTTCTGCTAGGAACCTTGCAGGGTTGACCGTGCTACATCTAACAATTGATAGTTCAGCTCTGGATAGAATGATCTCATAACCTGATGCCCTTTGCGTGGTTAGGGTGGATTTAGGTTTATTCAATATTGCAAAAAGTGCATGTTCCACAAATAGTGTAGTTGGGCACCCCATGGTTATTGTTGATGCTTTCTCCACCGCAAAAGCGGCTGCGGCGAGACCTTGTTCGCAGGGGAAGTGGCCTAACATTACAGGATCTAAGTGGCCACTGTAAAATGCTACTGGTTTGTAGCCCATGCTTGTTTTTTGAGCCAAAACGGCTTTCATTACTGCTGAGTCGCAATGTGAAAATATAAAAAATCGCCGCTCATAGTCTGGGGATGCCAGCACCGGAGCAGTTGATATCGCATCTTTTAATTCATCAAAAGCTTCTTTCATTTCCCTCGTCCACCCCAATTTGTTCTCCCCTTTATTAGCTTCCCGTAACGCCTCAAGCAGGGGCCCTATATATGAACTGTAATCAAATACCCAAGCTCTACAGTAGTTGCAGAGCCCCAGGAACTGCTGCAGTTCCCTTACAGTTTGTGGCATTGGAGTGGCCGAAATAGCTTGTGCTCTTTGTGGTGCGATCTTTCTTCCATGTTGGGATATTAGCTGACCAATGTAAAGTACCTGTTCCTGACAGTACTGTATCTTTTCCATGTCTACCTTGTAACCTTTGTCAGCCAATATTGTCAACATCTTTAATGAGTCCTCTCTGCATGTTTTTTCGTTTTTACTGCAAATTATTATGTCATCCACGTACTGCAACACCGTGCTTTCTACTTCAATGTTACCCAAATCCATCTGTATCACTCTGTTGAAAATTGAAGGTGATTCACAATACCCTTGTGGTAATCTGGTGTGCTTCCACTTAGCGTTTCTGTAAGTGAAGCTCGTCAGATCTTGTGAGTCTGGGTGTAATGGTATTGAGAAAAAAGCATTTTTAAGATCGATCACTGTAAACCGTGATGCTTCTGCTGGAATGCCACACAATATTGTGGCCGGGTTTGCAGCTACAGGATATTCCGCTTCTACTATGTTGTTCAAGGGCCTGAGGTCCTGTATAAAGCGCCAAGACCCTCCTTTAGCCTTGCGCACTGGGTACACAGCCGTATTACATGGTGATTCTGAGGGGACCAATATACCATTATTTATAAGGGCCGTTATGGTTTCATATATGCCCTCATCTGCCTCTTTTGATAGTGGGTACTGTTTTACTCTGGGGAGTATTGCACCTTTTTTCAATTTTATTTTTACTCCCCCTATACTTTTTATGCAGCCCACGTCATAGGGGCCAGTAGTCCACAATGATTTGGGTACCTTTGACATATCGTCCTTAAAGAAAGGGACCGGGGTGCATGTGGGTGCCTCAAGTGCCATTGCAATTTTCTGTGCTACTTGTTTGTAGGCCACTCTTAGCCATATTTCCACACTCATCATAAACACCATTTCACCTTCCTCCTTTTCATCTGAAAACAGCTCTTCATCTGACACCTGGGTGAGCCTACATCCTTCTGCTAATGCTATCACTGCCGTCCATGCTCTTCCTTCTTTGTCTTGGGCATGTACAGCAATATAATCAGCTGTTGCAATAATGCTCTCAATATCCATTGAAACCACCTTCCCTTCTGGTTCATTAACAGGTGTTTCTGGTCTGAACAGATAGGCTGCTGGCCATCTCCATATTTTCCCTTCTATCCCTGGCATCCATGCAATTGCCATGTCGGTTCCATACTGGAACAGTTCACCATCTACTGGCTCCGCCCTAATCGCTGTCTGTCCACAGTATGCCTGCATAATTTGCCGTGCTGTGAGCATGTTAATCCCTGGAGTAGAGCAAATTATGCCGTCCTCAGTA
This sequence comes from Ambystoma mexicanum, assembly GCF_040938575.1. Classification (NCBI taxonomy): domain Eukaryota; kingdom Metazoa; phylum Chordata; class Amphibia; order Caudata; family Ambystomatidae; genus Ambystoma; species Ambystoma mexicanum. Next base: position 243,555,893 of record NC_090925.1, on the reverse strand, counting down.
AAGGAGATCGTCATATTCAACCTGTTCATTATATCTCTCCCCAGTATATTTACTGGTGAAGCACTATAATATAAAAGTGGAACTGACAGATCGTAATCTCCAATAGATAAGGGAATGTTATCAGTAAAGGGAACCAACCCTCTAGCCCCAGAGAATCCTTGGGTGTTCATGGTCTCACCTGACATCTTAAATTTACCTTCCCTTATGCAAGACTGGGTCGCCCCGGTGTCAACAAGGAATGATAATTTTTTGTCACCTATCGTTACCTCTATGCGTGGTTCCTCCGCACTATTAGGTGTTACTGACAGGATGGGACACACCAAGGCCGTCTGTGGGCTGTCCTATTGGGGGTACAATGACTGGCCATTCCCGGTATAAGGGTTGTGTCCCAAAACCGTCACCCTACCCAATTGCAATTGTGGTATTTGTGGTTGTTGTGTGATCGCTACCTGTTGTTGTGGCAATGTTTGGGGCTGTTGTTGTGTTAATTGTTGTTGTTGTTCATTTCCTTGTGGCAACATTTGCTGTTGTGGTATGCCTTGCTGTACTTGTGCGGGCCGTGGTTGTCCCTGATTACTCCATAATGGTGTTCCTGGTCTAACTCTACACGTGCGTGACATGTGCCCCAATAGTCCACAGCTCCAACACACCGGTGGTTCCCTATTCTGCCATGGAAAGCTCCCTGTGTTGTCCTGGTATACTGGTTGCCCTGTGGGATAGGAATTTCTAAATCCTCCCACCTGCGGTTGGGTACCATACCCGTACCCTCTCCCCCTCATAAGTCCTCCTCTCCCCCTGTTATAATTGTAATATCCAGCTTCTTGCATTGGGTATCCTCCTCCCATGTTGGGCGTGTATGGTTGGAGTGGCGGCACCTGTTGTGTTGTAATCTGTGAAGGTGGTATTTGTGAGGAATCTTGTGCAGCCACTACTTGTGTGGGGCTTTGGGTCATTGTTGGAGGTGTAGTTATTAGTGCCCCTTCCATTGTGTACTTAGTAAGCTTTTTCTGTACTAGTTTAGCCTCTTCCGTTTTCCTGACCTCTTTCTTTTGTTTCATTTTTCCTTGCCATGTCCTACAATGATGCACTATAGTCAGTTGTATTTCGGGCCATGGTTTTGCTTCCATTCCCACTACTTTCTTTAGTTGTTTCTGAACTCCTTCCGGGAGCCCTTGTACCAGTATATGGTAAAATATTGCTGGTGTTTTATCCCATTGTTCTCTAGTTTCCATGCGCCACTTCTCTTGGATTTCCTGAATATAATCAACAGGATCTTCGTTCTCATGCATTTTGCGAGATGTAATTGCTCCTATATCTGAGGTGTCTGGGTACTGTACCCTCAATGCCTGCCATAGTGCATGTCTGCAGTTTGCGAACGGTGCCCCATCGTGCGATGTATTTGTTATTGTTACCCCATGAAATCCCGCTCTTTTCCATATGTCATCCGCTCTATCCCCTAATATTGATATTAAAAGGCCCTTTACATCTCCTACTGCTAGCTTCTGTCCTGCGGTGTGTTTTTCCATTTCATATATCCATTTACCCGCACCTCCACTTAATGATGGGAGCCTACATTTGATATTTTCTTTATCGGTATGCTTCCAAGGAACATACTGTGGTCTAACCCCACCTCTCTCCAACAGTGGCATTAAATTATGTTCCGTTTCACCCTTTGTGTTCCATAATATTGAGTCCTCACACCCTTCCTCCTCTTCTCTTTCTTCCGCATTTACACTTTCGTTTGTATTTCCCCTGCTCATACCTCTTTCTTCTCCATCTTTTCCCCTTCTTCCATCTTCCTCTGTATTTAATGTAGGCATGTGTACACCTCTTTCCTGCCTGCGACTAGGGAGGTCTCTAAGCCGCCATGTATAGGGTGTCAGTTCGTCTGTGAAGGGAGCTAGTTTTATTTTGCGTAACAAACGTGAGGTGGTTGAGCCTGTAGGGTGCGATAGGGGAGGGCGTGATGGGGATGATGGGGATGGGGATGTTGCGTCCTCATTTGCCCGTCTTTCCTCTACTCCTGTCTTTCCCCCCTCACTTCTCTCCATCTCACCCTTTCTCCTACTGATCCATGGTGAGTCCATATTGGTCCGGGTGATGTATAGTTTATCTAAGCTTTCCCTTTCACTCTTCCTCCCTTCACTTTCCACTCTCTCTTCCTCACTACAAAAGCTATTTACAAACGGCACCCCCCACTCGGTCTTTTTCCCCCTGATCGTTACTGTTTGTAAATCTATTAGGTCCAGTTCTCCTCTTTCTCTTTTGTCAACCGCTCCCCTTTGTGCTGATGTTGTTGCTACTTCTGTGTCATAATATATATTCCCCCATCTTCCACTCTCTCTTCCCCTATCTCCTCTTTCTCCTTCATACCTTTCCTCCATCTCCTTATTATTTTCCTCCCTCTTCCTTTTCAACTCCTCCATCACGTCACTTCTCATCTGTTCTAATATTCTCTCATCCTCTTTCTCCCTCTCCCATTTCGCCCTTTCTTTTTCTACTATACTCTCCATCACCCTCTCTTATTCGTATTTCTTAGTTGATTCTGATAGTAACCTCCTCCTCCATATTGCCATTTCTTTTTCTTTTTCTTCTTCTTCCCTTTTCTTTTCCCGCAGTACTACTCTTGATACCCTTTCTGCTGCTGCTTTTACCCTGTCAGCTTGTCTCCTTTGCTCCTCAGTTCGTTCCCTTATTTTTTCCAATTCGTTCTTACCTTCTTTCCTTTTCCTCGCTCTCTCTCTCTCTTCCCTCTCAAGCTGCTTGGTCAATTCATTCTGTTCATCCCTTAGTTTTGCTAATTGTTCCTCCAAAATCTCTTCCCCCCTCAATTCACTCTCCCTGGTATTATCCTCATCTGTTTTCTTCACTACCTCCCTCTCTTCTCCCGTTAATGAACCTCGTAATTTTAATAATATCTGTGCAGCTACCCATTCATCATTTCCTATCTCCACAGTCTGGTCTTCTCCAGTCCTCCCTTCCCCTGCTGGCATTTTCCTATGAGCTACATATGGTGGAGGGCTGTATGCCGGGTTTGAGTATCCCTCAGCCGCCCTTAACTGTCCTCTTTCTATTTCTCCCAATTCTCTTAAAGGGTACAACCCCCCTCCCTCTGTTTTTACTCCCGCTACTATGGGTATATCATTGCTCGGTTCCTTTTTTATTTCATCTGCTTTATTATTCTTTTCTCCTCCCTCACCTCTGTTTCCCGTGTTCTTTGGTACCTCACTCCCCTGTTTCCCATCCTCTTCTTCCTCCTTAATCTCTGTTTCTTCTGGTATTTCCCCCATAGTGAATATTCCATTTGGTCCTGGTCGGGACCCCTGGAACATCCTCCATAAGTTAAACACCTCCATGTGGTTTGCCAACTTCTTCCCTTTATATGTATTGTGCAAATGATTTAATAGTGAATGTTGGGCATATGGATCGAAGCTATCGTTAGGCAGCCACGGTGTTAGCATTTTGTTATCCGTCCCCTGGGTCCATTCTATGCTATACTTAATCAGTTTCTCCCTATGGGGTGGCAGTGTTGTGCATATGTATTGTAGTGGCGTGGTGAGGGTGTTCCCCCACCCTCCCGATCCTGTTCCGTATGACATAATAGCGCTCCACTCGCTACCCTCCCTTAATCTGGTGTAAGTTTATCCCACTTAGTAGTTTACAATATACAGCCTTATATCGTTACCTGGCCCCGTAAGTTTGGGGACTTACGATAGTCTGCTTAAGGGAAATTATAAAAATATAGTATGTTACATTTGTACATTTTCCTCTGCCCTTCTTCCTTTATACAACACCCTTACGTCCCCCTGCGGCCGAGGCGCACGTAGCCCCCTGCGGCTGCGTACCCCTTATTACGTGCTTATACAGTCGTCCTGTTTTCACGTGCTCCTCCCCCTTCTACACTTGCCGTGGCCGGCGTTCTCCGTGCGCAGCCACGTTCCCCGCTTCGCCTTTTCTCGATCAACTCGTTTTACCGTTTATCTCCGTTTCTACTCCCTTACCACCGTTCTCTTCCTCAACACTCTCACAACGAGGATGCCTCGTGTTTGCGATATCCTATGAAAACCCTATTGGTGATGTCACCGATCACGTAGAGCTACTGGTAAGTTCTTCATATACTCTTTAAATCCAGAATACACCTGCAATCTACCCCCGTTAACCCCACAGCTGTCTTCCTGTCACTCCTGGAACAAGGTAATCAAATCAACACTATAATCGGACTGCGCACGCTGCGTCGCCTCGCGTGTGATACGCCCCTCGACAGGAGGGCTTAACCAGCCAATTATCTTCCGTATTTAGGCAACTTAACTAGCTACCGCCTACAGGGAAACGTCATCTACCTATCGAGTGTCTTGCTCGAACAATAGTGATCCTCATCTACTCATTGATCAATAAATGCCAAATCGTAGGAAACCACACACACACACACACCCTTACACGTAGTCGCGACCTAGGCCAATCAGTTTCTACGAGCGGCCGCACGTGATGTTTTCGTGCTCCGCCCCCTTCTCTCGCGTTACGTTGCCAACTGCTCTCGCGCTTGTTCAACTATCATTCATTCTATTTCTAACACTAAACTATCAAACCTTCGCCGTTCACCTGTGCAACACCTCCCGCCTCCCGTATTTAATTCTTCCCCCCTCCCTCACAATTTCACATTGTTTGTTGTGCGTGGCATGCTCACCAAGTTCTCCTGATGCGGGGCCGCTCGACTGCGTGCACCCCTCCAAGCGGCTCGCCACCTCCCCTCGTCTGGACCACGTCTGGACACTCGCCAACCGCGGGCGGGATACTTCTCAACCGGCTCCCGAGGGCCAATATTCGGATTGTGCTGTCCGGTCTTCTCGCAGTTCCGCGACGGTCCTGTAGTCCTCAGAAGGGGGCGACGGCAGAGGGGGCCGCGCCGCCGGGCCTTCTCGCAACTGGAGTGCCTGGAAAAAGTAAAAGTAAAAATGCCGATCTTAAACAGATCTCAGCAGTGCCTCCAGCTTGTCGGGGGAAATTCTGCCGGGGTCGGCCGGGCCGTCAGCAGACCTCCGGGCAGGGAGGCCCCAACTCCTCCCGTATATCCCAAAGGAGATAGAGTATGAGACACACACAAGAAGCAATGTGACTCTGCTGTTTATAAAACACAAACGGCAGGGATGGGTCAAGGATCATACGCGTCTGACCTGACACACACACAATCGTGGGGCTCGCAGGCCCTTTTTACTGTAGTATGACGCGCTACCTGCGTCACTTTAGAAAATTAACAAAAAACCTATCACCACTCTTAATTGGTTGCTCGAGTGGTAGGGTTAGTATAGCATACGTTTAGAGAATAATATGAGTGGCCGAGGGTTAGTCAGGTGATATATCTGGGTTGTCCCTACAATTAGATACATGAGAATTGTTACATGAAGACTCCTAATGGTTGGTTGATGTTAATGGCGTCAGTGATAAGAGCCCCATGTTCTGATTGGTGCGCCCGTGAGCTTCCCAGCCTGGGACCATCGCTGTTCCCAGCTCTCGGTGTACCTGCAATTTGCAACAATGTTTCACTATTGGTACATGCAGACAATGTGAAGACTTATTCATGAGCTGGACGGCCGACTACTCCCACCGTTGCAGATGTCCATTGATCCTTTCAAGTGTATCTGCCTGTGTCTTGTAACGAGGGATCCAGAGGCCTCCTTCCTCCTGGGTTTGGCACCTCGTCAGGTTCGGCTTGGTCACGTGGGATGGGACCATGTTTGAGGCAGAATTCTGCACAATTAATATTGTATTTTCCACTGTGTGTCTGGTTTGATTGCAGGTGCGACTTTGATGTTGGTGCGCGGCGTGCGAGGTTGCAACATCGTGCCCTTGATGGTCTGCTTTTGGATTGTGGGTTTGCAACATTACGACCTTGGCTGTCTGCTTTCCCCAGGCTCATTCTGCAGGATCAGCAACCTGATTCTTGTTCTGTTAATCGTCCACGAGAGCTCTTGCTTGCGGCCTACTCAGGCCTAGTATATAGGTGGAACCGTCTGGTGCACAGGCGCTTTAGGTTAAAGTCTCATATTGTCTTATGACCAGTATCGTGTCTTTGTTATAATTCTCATTACGGCACCTAAGTGTAGGAGAAGCGTAAGCAAGCTCTTTAGATGAGTTCATGATGTGTCTTGCGTTTCTGCATTTCTGAAAGCCTATATGGAAAATAATAAAGATGCACGTCCGTGAGTATGTCTGTCGCCTACGTCATAGCACTGAGTATATTCTTCATGTAGATTGGTGCGGGAGTGTCCAGTGTGTATGTTGGCACAGGTGTGCTATCCGTTGGCTAGGTCGTCATGGCATCTCTAACGACGTATAGTTTTAGTCCAGTTGATCCATGCCGCAGGCATCGGCATGGGCAGGGCGGGCTGCTGGGCAGGCAGATGGACACATCCGTATGTTCCTGTACCAGGGTATCTGGTCGTCTGGTAGATGGGCAAACTCTTCTTGTGGCGGGTGCTTGGGCCGTGAACCTTTAGGCCAGGCGCGAGAGGGGAAAGAGGGGAGTCTGTTTTTCCATTTTCCCACTTCAAGGGACATACGATATTCATAACAGTAACAGGTGAACACACAGGCTCTGGCAAGACAGGGGCAGAGAATGTCCCTTGCCAGAACATTCCATAGGCAGAGATGGGTGGACAGGAGCATACAATCTTCATAACAGTAACAGAGGACCAGACCAGGTGAAGGCAACAGGCAAAACGGGGGCATAGAGCTTCTCCTGGCTAGAACATTTCCTAGCAAGAGATCCTTGGATTGGGGCCTAAAAGATTCACAATAGTAACAGAGGATCAGCGTAGGTGAACACAACAGGCCCTGGCAAGACAATGGCAGAGACCTTACCTTGCTAGAACATTCAATAGGCAGAGATGGGTGGACAGGGGCATACGATATTCTTAAGAGTAACAGTTGAACGTAACAGGCTCTGGCAAGACAGGGGCAGAGATCTTCCTTTGCAAGAGCATTTTGTAGTCAAGTGCAAACATGGGCAATTTTGCAATTGTACATTCTGAGAAACTGCACACCAAATTACACCCATTTCCAGTAATTTGCATGCTTCTTGAAAATGAAAAACACCTGGAATCAGTACATTTGTAGAAGGGAAAGTAAGTCTGCAAAAATATGCAGAGTTGCTGTAAAAGGTAAGCAATCAAAGTGAAACATTTGCACGTGCGATTACCCTCATTCTGAATATAAAAAAAATCCCGTGCTTTTTTTTGCTATGCATTTCCACTTTGACACATGTGCAAATGAAATCGTCATGTTTCAGAGGTAGTAAGTAGGAATGTCATGTATTTTTGCCGGTACACACACAATGGTGCATACTCGCCGTACGGCAACCATTGTCGTAAGACGCGGGATGCGGGAGGTGGACATCCAAGGACCATTGATGTCATCACTGGAATGCTTTCAAAGAAGACAGGGGGTGGAGAAGCCCCTCCCCTTGCACCCCCTCTTAAAGCATTAGTAGCCACAGTACAGAGGGTACCACGTGCATCATACGTAAGCACTTGTGAATCGCATAAACCGTTTTAAAGTTTGTGCTTGGGTAAAGAGCAGGTATTGTCTTGTTCGCATCATCTTGTATGCTAGTGTGTTGTTGCACATCTATAAAACACGCAGAAAGTGCGGCATCTGGAGATAATGCTCGCATTATCCGAGGCTGAAAGCAGGCAGACGGAAACGCCGGGATTGGGGGCCCTTTTCTTCCACGCCGCTAAACGCCTCCATTCATCGCCAAGCGGCCTTGCTGCATACTTTTAATGCGAGACACTTTGAGCTAAAGTGCCTCGGCAGAGTTCAAGGTTGAAGGACAACTTAGTAAAAGCGATTTCGCACAATGCGCGGTGGAGGCGAAGTCATCTAATGCGTGTTTTTATCAGCGCCTGATTGGCGCATCCTTCAGGAGCGCGGGCCGGATGAGCTCGCGCACAAGGAGGATAGCGAGGCGCGGGAAAGAGCAAATTATGCGCATGTATACATCAGAAGAACAACAGATAGCGTTCTAAAGAACGTGGAAAGCCGCACAAGGGATGCTGCGGTCAACAAAATGGCGGCTCGTCAACAGACGGAAACCTGCAGGGAAAGAAAGGGTGAATTGTGTTCCAGGGCAGTTAGATGAATGCCTAAAATAAACATGGGTTTCTTCCGTAAAGCCTTCAGCGCGCATCTAATCATTGTGCATTAACAACATATTTATATTAGCATTTTCTGCGTGATCACTGGGGGGTGAATGCGCTTTGTGTACGTGCCTCTGCATAATGAAAAATAAGGATCGCTTTAAGTACAGGGAGAGCAGGTACGAGGTATCTTCCAATAAATACCAAGTGCGCTCGCACCCCTATCGTTAAGATAACACACGTTTGCATTGACTTTTCCAAACATTCTAATGCTAGTAACTTTTTATGACAGATTTGGCTCAAATTTAATATGAAAAATGAATGTTACAGTCCCCCAAACTGCTAATAACTTTTTATGCCAGATTTGGCTGACATTTTATATGAAAAAAGAATGGCACGGTCCCCAGACGGGAACGTTTGGAGAAAAATCAGAAATTGGCTCAAAAGTTATTAAGAAAAGAGAAAAAAAGCGGCCTTCGGCCTACTCCCATTCATTTTGAAATAGAAAAAAAGGAGCTTCCATTGAACACCCATAGCGTAAAAATCAATGGACGGGTTTGCTCCAAATAAGAAACAAGTTGGGCACAAAGCGACACAGATATTCATTTTTTTAAATTTGTTGTAAATCCGTCCAATAGTTTTGAAAACACTCGACGGCAAAAGGGGTGCACCAGTGGCCCCGAAAACTTTTATATATCTCCCAGGGAGAGTTTCAATGTGGATTTTCAAAACCCAAGAGTGGTGATCTTTTGTTTGTTTGATGTGAACAATTCCCATGGCACTCCTGCAGGACGTCGAACAGGAAAAGGGTTAGAACTAAATTTGGAGGAGGGGATGCCGTACTTTCATGCTAGGGTAGCGGTGGGGAGGGGAAAAAGAACCACGTGAGTAGTTTGAGAGTTTGGGGTGGGCTGGAGAGCCTAGTTTTAGGCAGATTTTTTTTTTCTTCTTCATTTTAATGCAGAACGTTGCAAGACAAGCTTGGGAAAAATGTGTCACAGAGTAGAGAGGGGTGATAGGAGAGGGTCAAGGAGGATGTACACAATGGGGTGACCTAGAAAGAAGAGGGGTGCACACGGAGAGTGGCTGTATTGAATGAGAAGTCTTTTAAAGTGTTGCACGCTTTTCCATTAGAGCAGTAACTGTCAACGGCAGCATTACCATAGTAACCGTCAACTGCTGCTTTCCCGCAGCAATCATCAAGCGCTGCATTACTGAAGGAATGATGAGTGGAACTAGAATGTTCTGGGGGAACTACCACAGATATGAAGGGAGAGAGAGCATGGCCGATGAACCATGATCATTAGTTGATTTGGTGCTACATGGACAGAGGCCATGGCCGATGGGACCTGGTTATCTACTAGTGAGGGTGATACAGGCCACTTCCATAGGCCATGACACATGGCCTTTGGCAAGGGCCAGAGGGCCCCAGTATTATTCGCCAGATTGTTGCAAGATGAAAAGTAGACCGGTTGAAGGCCATGCCCGGGGGCCATGGCCAAAAGTCATGGCCGGTGGGATTTGATTAGTTACTAGGCAGTTGGATATGGGTGATGGATTTAGGCTGAAGCAACTAGACATGGTGAACGGCCATGGCCAGAAGTCCATGTTTTTTTAAATAAATTTGTGTAACATGGGCAATGGAAATGGCCATGGCCAACGGCAAAGCTAGTGGGCGCTAGAGAGGATATTGCATAATAAAACCCTTGAAATTCAGTGAAAAAACTTTAGTTAAAACAGAGTTACGATGAGTTAATTCATCGCAACAAAACCCATGAATTTCCTAAGGTGTAGGAAGAAATGATAATATTGACGTCTCACCATTGCTCAGCCCATGAGCACATACATCAAATCACAGCAGGGACAAAAATCAGATAACAAATTACATCAAGAAGGGCACCTACAGGCGTTGAGGGAATCCCAGTTAAGGAGCGCATCTGTGATGTTCCTTCATGAATCCCAATGGATTCCCACAGTAAGATGAAACCAATTTGACTAAAAATGACCTCCAGAGCCCTCTCCAAAGTGTCCAATTAACCATTTGGCCCTGTTTCACCCTTTCCACCCTAATCCTGGTATGAAAAGACCATTTTCGTTCTTCCAAGTATAATTCTAAGCACTTTTCTTTTTCCCTGTCTAGTAGAATTTCTGTGGCAATTGCTCCCATCAAGCACAAAAAAAAAGAAAAAGAAATTGGCGGCAATTTGTTTCTCAAAAGCCTCAATACTTCAATGCACCATGCAATACTCAGGACTGGGGTCCCCTTTCTCCATCATTTTTTTTTTTAAACCTCTGGGGGGATTTATACCAAACCAAAATGATTGGAATATCTGGAACCATTTGAGACGTATCTATATCTTACATGACACAGATCCGTCCAGCTGTTTTCACTGTGCATGTGCATGTGCTCAATGGCAGCATGGAAAATGTAATGATTTCAGGCCTAAAACACCCTTTTATTCTACGCTTAATAACCTCTGATGTGTTTGACTTCTTTGCCCTGAAATTTCAAGTTTGGAGGGATTCCTGGCAGACTTTTGCTTTGGAAAATTTCATACAAATGTGACCGAGTCAAAAGTTATCAGCAATAGATTTATAGTAAAACACAATGTGCATTAGGGTGTAGTTAACGTATCTTCTTAAAAAGAAAATGTTGAAATTGTGTTGTAGCACTTTGAAGCATGCTCTATGCGCTAGATGGAATTACCAGTAAATATCTTAGACCAAATAACCAAGCCCAAGGAAGATGGTAAAATACTGCTTTAATCTTCAATGAAAGAAAGCAGGGAGATATACAGCTATCAACATCGATGCATGGTAATTCAATTTGTATCTTGCTTGTACAGATTTTATATAATTTTTCCATATGTCATTCGTGACGCCATCCTATGTGGCATTTTGCAAAACCTATTCACTGGAGGGATTGGATTAGGAGAACATGTCTACTTACAGAAATATATAAGATGCAATATCTCATTGGCTGCCCCTTGTCTGAAGGACACGCCCTGGGCTACTTCTAGACACGTCAAATACTGATTATAGCAGAGAATATGGCAGCAGACTAATAAATGCAACATTGTATGTAAAAGTGGGTGGCAGGCTTTATGATTGGTGACAACCCCATCCAACCTTGGACTTTCGGCATGCTTAGTAGCACGTGAGTGAAAACGAAACCTAAGTGTTAGAGATGTGTCAACTTGTTCTTTGTTTTCCCAATTAGTCCATCACATTTCATTGACCTGATCCTTTGCCAAGGCCTGCCATTCGTAGTTGACCTTGTAGTCTGCTCACTTTTCTGAAACATTTATGGTGGTATGGGCATGCTACTATCTCCATCTGGCTTTAATGAATAGCCCTTGTCGTTACGTGTTAGGAGACCACGATTTTGTCCATTGAAGCTTTTCAATTACTGCTATTTGATTCTGCATTATGGGGTTTCATTGCTCCTCATGGCATCTAGAGATGTGCTCACTCCATCTCACATAGGCCTTTTCCTTTGTGGTTGTTCAACACTTGGCACCTGCAAACGTCCTTGCTTCTCCTAATCTTAGCAGAAATATGTCTTACGTTCGTGGTCTGTTCATTCGTCCCCCTTTGTGCCTTGCACCCATCTCTCAAAATAGCCTCTTTGATCCCAGGCCAAGGTACTCCCTTATTCTGCACACAAATCCTAGGCTCGTACTTTGAGGTAGCAGGGTTGATTCTGAACGCGGGCAGTCGTCTATTTTCTTCCAAAGGCCTTCCTAAACTTTATGTATATACCTCTTTTTAGCAAGTGTCTATATGTTTTTCTACCTTGAATTGCAACATATTTACAGTTATTGGTCAGTAGGTTGCCTCACCTTCTTATATTTACGATTACTTAATCTTTAGGTACATGTTTCTCTTAGTGCTTCAATTACTTTGTCAGTCTTGAGTATTTTCATATTGTTTCGGCATAGGTTCATTCATCTTCTTTGTGACATCATTCTGTTTAGTCAGATTTTACTTCAAGTTCATCCATATTACCCATAGCACATTCTGGCATCTTGGCAGTGGGCACCCTTCCTGGTAGCATCCTTCCACTGTCTCAACGTGAGGGTATATTCTAAATGTTTGCCTGAGTGCATATCGTCTCTCATACACTTGAAGCGGTACAGACATTTTGCATGGATTCATACATGGGTTTCCAATTGTAGCTCTTGATCTGCTATTTCAATATGATGGCAGTGAGGGGGCAGTGAAAAGTGTCCACCTGCTCCTGTACAAAGTAAAGGTACAAACACTCACGCCAAAGGTAGCAAAATGTACAGTCCCCAAAGTGTGGGATTGACAACGTGAAAGAACAAACACTTACCCAAAATAAACTATTTCTATACAATAACCATTCAGCACTGTACAAATAAGCCCTAACACACACCACACCAGTACCTCACCAGCTCTACATTAACTTAAATATACGTTAACTTAAAATATGGATGTGAGCTGTCTCATATTTAAAGCTATTATTGTAAAGTAATGGGTGAGTGAGAGTTGAGGTTTCATTTGCAGTGTTATGTATTGTGCTTATATTAGGCAAATACTTTATTTAGACTGAGTGTTGGTACCTTATTGTTAGCATTCTTAACCTTTGTAGACTGTTTTATTTTCCACCAGCTTTACATTTTTTGGTATTTCACTATTCATTCTGAACGCTCTATGGATTTTAATGGTTGTGTTGTTTGGGTGTGTTTGTTGATGGTGCGTGTTGTCTGGGTCTACTGGACTCATTTGTTTTCCAGCATTAGTCACATGAAATATCCACATGTATGATTTGTGTGTATTATGTGTGCATGTTATTTGTGGGTCCTGTAACCCTTGGGGGAATGTGCAGTGTGATGACATTTGGTGGCATTAGGCTGTTTGTCTTCCTGCCTACTGGTGACGATCATATGTTGCCCTGCCCGTGGGTTCATCCCTTTGTTCTGAGTGGGTTTTTGTTGTTGAGGGTATGTGTTTGTGTGGACATGACTCACTGCAACAGATATATAGGTTACCCCAGAGCCACCATTCCCTATGGTATGTTATTGTTGTGTGTGCCTCTGTCAAGGGATAAACACAACACTTGCAAGCGTGTACATGAGGAATACTGGAGGTTTATTGTAGATGACACTGGGAAGTAGGAAGGCCTACAAGCAGGATTGAGTCTTAAACAACATTGTTGGAAAAGACACAGGCATGTGATAAAGAGGACCAAGTCTGAATATCCTACTTCAAAACAGTCCCTGATCAGTATATCTTGGAAAAGGTATGTCAAGTAGCTCACAAATACTTAAGGATCCTGGATGCCCCTGTATAGAGATCCCTGGCAAATGCTGCCCCCCCACCACGCCCACAGGGGCTTTTGTCGCTTGCCATTCAGATAAGTTGCTTTCTTTCCCTTTTGTCGCAGGTAGATTGTCAGGTTCAGGATATTATTTAAGACACCCACCTCCAGCCAAGACTTATATCTCAATCTTCAAACCAATGGGGAGTGACCATTAAATAGGGAAAGCTGTCAATATCACATGTTCAAACCAATCAGGACACAGTGGGGGCAAGCATAAAAAAGCATAGAAATGTATTTCATAATATCAATCCAAATGCTTCATCATTAAACCAAAATATTACAAAGAAATCAATATTAGCACATTTTCTGCACCCCTTGACAGCAAAGATTTCTCTCAACAAGCCACAGGGAGCATGTTCTCCGGTGTTGATCTAATCGCCAATCTCTTTGTTTGAGAGAATATTAAATAAAAGCACTGTCAATACACAGCATTTTATTTATATCTAGTGACGTATACCTAGTGATTAACGATTGGCTAATTGATAAGAGTAGGGTTCCTCAGGTCTCAAGCCAGGAGTCCCTTTACACTACCTTACCATTGATAAAGACCATCCAATTACAATAATTACTGCAGAGGATTGTAGCTGGTTTTCAAAGTCTGACACAGGAACAGCGTCAGTATTCTAAAGGCATGCACAATCTAATACATGAAATATATATAACCTGCTGTCAAGTTTTGTTGGGAAACTTGTTTCTTCAAATACAGTTTGTCCTGAAGCCCTGCAAGCGAGAGAACTGACGAATTCTTGTCTTTGCATTTTTTCATTGTCAATGTGTGCACCTATTTTTGGCAGTGTTAGCTGCTCCTCCTCTCCTCCCGTGCCCCACGCCATTGTAGACATTGGATTAGGGTTCTGCAACCCGCAGCTCTGTAGATGTTTTAAAGTTTGACCCCCATGATCTCTCACTGTTGACTATGCTGGATAGGGCTTATGAGAGCTGTAGTCCAAAACATCTGGAGAGCCAAATGTTGCAGATCCCTGCATTAGATCAATTACATCTGAAGTGTTGCTGTTGTAGGGTACGGGAGTGCCAATCCCATTGGTGGTTACCACCTCTTTTTTCAGATATAACATTGTGTGGGAAGACACACTTGGCATGACGGAACAAAATGTCATCAACAACACTAAATTCTACAATTCTCTTATTTCCGAAATAAAATACCCCAAAAAGTTTATGGTTAGTGAAAAGGAATAGGGTGGGGATCCACAAAACAGCGGGTTGGAATGGGGTCCCCTGGTGGTTTCAGAAAAATCAATTTCAGTTCATGACGACTTGACCAAAGCTTACTAAAGGAATGGAAGGACTAAGCCATATAGGTCTATTGTCGAATTGGTTGTCAGGAGACATGAGCTGTGATCCCAGCTTTCCCTCAGCAGATTATGTGATCCTGTGCAATGCACTCTTTCCCTGTGCTACAGAACCCCTATCTGTCAAAATGAAAGTGCTTGGAAATGCTGCAATCATATTTAGCCATTTACACCAAAAGGCATTAAACTTTACGCTGAAAATATGAGTAATATTGCATTTCTCAAATGTGTACTTGCTACGCAGGAAACCAATTAATTGCCTAACCTCAAAAATGCACTTGTATTTGGAGATTGCAATTCTCAACTTGAACATTTTCAACGTGTAATGTGGTACTCAAGGAGGCCTGGGGACCACTGGATGTGCACCTATTGGATCTCATGAGTGCTGCCAGAATTCTATTTTATTCATTTCATTGGACATTTGTATGGCACCTATACACATATGTTTCCAGGTGCCACAAGACAAGATGGGGGGAGGGGACATGGGAATCACAAAAGTAGAGCAACAGTTAAATTGGCCTTGTGCCAATTCTACCGTGCAAGTGCATGACAAGGTTGTAAGTGCAAGGGGGAGGAGGTAAAGGGGGAAGTGCAAGAGGGGGGAGCCCCCTATGGTGGGGGGGCCAAGTGCCAGGTGGGCAAAAGCGGCAAGTGCCAGGGGATGGGGGTGTGGGATGAGTGTGATGGACAGGGAGGACACTACATGGGCTAGTCCAGGGAAAGGAGTCCAAGGGCAAGTGCTGGCAAAGGATGCTGGGGGGACTGGTAGAAGGTGGTATCGCCCCTGTATGACTCTGAAGGGACCAGGCCCCAGTCGCATTGGCAGATGGAGAGTTAGCAAGGGAAGAAGAAGGAGAAAAGGAAAGTATTGAGAAGTTTCCGGTACTTAAGAAGACCCGGTCAAGTCTGCGAGGGGCACATTCCAGAGGGAGGTGCCAGCCAGGAAAGAGATCTACCTCCACTCTCCGGTTGGAGAAGCGTTTGACCTGCAGAGAGTTGGAGCCGAAGACCAAAGGACTCTGGCCAGGAGGAAATTATGGAGGGAAGGCCGGATGTAAAGAGGTCCCATGCCCCAGACGGCCTTGTGGATGATGCAAAGGGTCTTGAATTTGATCCTTGTGGTCACCTAGAGCAAGTCTAGAGAATTTATGGCTGGAGAGATGCGGTCCCAGCGCTTGAGGCCAAGAATAAGTCTTGCAGTCCTACTCTGGATTAGTTGAAGGGGACGAAGAGATGAAAGAGGCAGGTTGTTGCAGTAGTCAAGCTTAGAGACAACCAGGGCTCTGGAGACTTTGATCTTCTGGGGGATGGTGAGGAAAGGTAGAATGCCATTGAGGAGGTGCAGCTGAAAATGTGACTTCTTGACAAGGTCCATGATGTGTGGAGAGAAAGAGAGAGAAGAGTCCAAGATGATCCCATGGTTTTCTGGCTCACAAGTCAGTGAGGGAAGGGGACCAGGAAGTCTGGCCAGAGAGTGGGAGGGAAGCAAGGAGCAGGCGTCCCAATGAGAAGGATCTCTGTCTTGCTGGAATTAAGACAGATATGATTGGCAGAGCTGCATGTCTGAATAGCAGTCAGGCAGTCAGGGATGAGGGAGGAGGAGGAGGAGGTAGAGGTAGGCAGCTTGAAAGAGAGCTGTGTGTCATCTGCGTAACACTGACCATGAGGGGAGAAAGTGGAGATCAGGTGGGCCAGAGGCACCAAGAAGATGTTGAAGTGCTGAGGTGATAGGGTAGAGCCCTGAGAGATGCCACCGGTAGAGAGTGAGGTGGAGGAGAGAAAAGGGTCCATTTGCAATTGGGAAGGTCTGTTTGAAAGGAAGGAGGTCTGCCACGTTAGTGCCCATTACATGATGCCTAGGGTATTATGGAGACGGATTTTGAGGATGGAGTGGTTGACTCAGTCTTAGGAGGACATCTCAGATGCAACATGCTCACCTTGGAAGCAAGACGAGACAGAACAACACAGGTTCGATCCCGGAGTCCGCGCTTAGAAACCTCTGGGTATTAAGAACGTTATAAATAAACAATTACAATTACAATTAGTGTGTCAAAAGCAGAAAAGATATCTAGGAGGATCAGAACAGAGGGAGATCTAGAGTCCAGGTTGGAGAGTAGGTCTTCATGGGTGTTCAGGAGAGCAGTTTCCGTGCCTCTGACTGCCCTAAAACCGGACTGGTGGTCTTGGAGGCAGGTGGCTATTTTGGTGTCGAGGGCCAGTTGGGGGATGACCAACTTCTACATGAGTTTGCCCAAGAAAGGTGTAATAGAGATAGTGTGATAGTTAGCTGGGCAAGAAGAGTCAGCAGGCGGCTTTTTCAGGAGAGGGTGCACAAGAGAGTGCTTGAGGGGTTGAGGGAAGAAGCCAGTGGCACATGAGTGGTTTCAGAGGTCAGCCAAGGCTGGAGCGAGAGAGGCAATGTTTGCCTTGATGGTTCTGGAGGAGCAGGGGAGCACCTGTTTAATGGAGACTTTCAAAGAGCTGACAACTCTATAGATCTCATCTAGTGCAATGGGAGAGAAAGAGGAGGAGTATGGGGGGCAAGGAAGGCGAGGGAGGGGGCAGATGACAGAGAGGACAGGATATCCAGTGTCTTGGAGAAAAAAGTGGTTGGCCAGTGTAGAGCAGAGGGACTGGGAGGGGAGATAGGGGGAGACTGTGGTAGGCTTGGCAGGTTCCTTGCAGATTTTAAAGAGTTCAGCCGTGTTTTCCGCTGGCTTGAGAGATGCAAGCTTGGACATGAGCCCTCTTCTTGGAGAAGATGGAGAGACGGTATTGCCTTTGGAGTAGGCGGCATGCCAGTTTGTCACGGCTTGAGATAGATGCCTGCCACTTCCACTCTGCAGCTTTGCAATTGCGTTTCAAAGCGGCCAAGTCAGAGTCATACCAAGAGTTGCATTTGGAGGCAGTCTTCATGCGGATCCTCATGACGGGGACAAGGATGTCCAGGGTGTTAGAGATAGAGAATTACATACATTTCATCATCTAAGGATGTCTGCACTTTTGGGATTGGGCTTGCAATGGACATGTCAGAGCATTGTCATCAGTACAAGCAAATGCGTATGCTGCTTGAATGATTGTACATGGCTTACAGTTTGACACACTTTAATAAACCAGTTAATGTTGTGAGAAATAAAAGGAGCACGAAGCCCATTGTGCATTATGATCTTAGTGATTTTACATATTTCACCAATATTATGATCTGTGGATTGTTATGTTCTGACACTGCTCTTTGGTTTTATCCTAAGCAGTCAAGAACCCTCATTGGTGTTGTTTGTGATATGATATGATAGTTTATTTATAACGCGCTTAATACCCAGAGGATTTTAAGGGCGAAAAAAAATGTTTGCATTTTATCGAGGTTTTGATAATGTGCTCTGCTCAGTAAATAAGTGTCACATTCTTATTAACCCCTTTCCCATAGGACCATTTTGACGAAGCACAACATCAGTGTACCAGACTGCTCATCTTAGAATGATAACCTTATATCAGAAAATAATGAATATTGTTACTCTAGGTCTTGAACAAGTGCTTTGCTTAGTAAGAAAAGTGCAACATTCCTATTATGACTGAACATATAATGGAAGTGATGATTAGCAATGAACATTGCAACATGTTAAAAAAAGAGACAGTTTAACAAATGTTAACACACACCAATGATTTTATTTACTTTTGCTTCTTTTGCTGAGGATACACCGTCTTTTGTCTCTCACAATATTGTTCCTTCTTGTAAAGGATTCACACACAGATTAAAACAAAACATCATTTTCTTTGGGAGTACCCCGGCAATGTTTAATTTTGCGTGCTCACCACTGATTGCACAAACACTAATAACTATCAAAAATATAAAATAATAAGCATAGTTGTAAAATCTACAGTCTGATGCTCAGGACCCTTACAAAGTTTGTCAGTACCCCTGAACCCCTGCAGAGCCTACCAGGTTCCCTGCACCTCTTCCCATAGGGACACCGGGTCCTCCGTGTGACATACTTTCAGGAGAAATGCTATGTCAATGTATGTCTCCAAATAACAGGCTACTCCCCACCTTGGGGTATGCGTCTGTCGCTGCTGTTCATGTTATAATTATAAGTTTGAATGAAACACAGCACCCTCACTCCCTTCACTATATTTGTGTTTTTTTTCCTCCCATTATGCTGTTGTCACTGATGGATGGATGGGGTGGCTGTAGCAAGCACGCACCTCAAAAAGCACTCTCAATGACAGAGAGACAAAGACAGAGACATAGAGTGAAAGAGAGAGAAAGAGAGAGAGAGAGAGAGACAGACAGAACGAAAGAAAAAGAGGGGAGAGAGAAATAATGTAGAGAGAGGTAGAGTGGAGAGAGGGAGCACTAGAATGGCATATGATAAGCTGGGTAGAGCTAGTATAAATAATTGCAGCAGAGCAGACATTGTCCCTTTTCACTTTCAGTGGTGGAGGCCACGACTGCAGGGACAGATTGCCGGGACCAGAGCACTGAGCTCTGGTCAAGCAGGTAAGTGGGAAGGGAGCGACAGGGGCGAGGAAGGATCCAGAATGTTTTGAAGGAGTGGGGGTGATATGGGGGCATGGGTAGGCAACGGGGAGACTCCCCCTGTTGCCTCCTGACCATCAAGATGATGCCAACCAAGCAAGGGCCCCGGGTGGCTGGAAAATGCAGGTAGTACGCTGTGTGTTCTCACCTGCATTTCTAACCTCCTGATTGGCTGAGGGCCCTTCGCTGATAATGAATCAGCAGTAACCAGGGCAGGGATCAGAATCAGCAGGAGACTGTGCCGAGAATCAGTATTGGGAAGACTCTGTTATCGGTCTGAAGTAGCTACAGTTAAGTGTGACGGGCCGGAGTAAAGAGATGGACACAAAGGTAGTAGTTTCTCAAGTAGTTTTATTTATATCATAAGGGGGTTAGGAACAATGCCTCACCCTGTCTCTATGAGGGGTTTACTGCTTCAACAAAATGAACGAAAGGACCAGTCATTGACAGGATGCCTGCTGTCCTGTGTTCAAAACCTATTCTGACCCTCACACTCAAGTCCTACAAAACTACTATGAGGAAGAAATAATACGTAGCTGCTATCCTGCAGCTGCTCTTCTTATGGGGACCATCCTTCTCCTGATCTCCCTTACGTGCCAGGGGAACAATCCCTTGTCTGGCCTTGGTTATGCCACAGGAACAAGCCCTTCCCTGGTCTTAGTGGTGCCAGGGGAACAGGTGTCTTCCCTGGACTGTTCCTCTTGATGGTGAGGACTACTTTAGGTTTCACCTTCAGCTGTTCCTCTGTATCTAACAGACTTGGGTTGCTCATTTGGCGAATGATTTATATTCCTCTTCCCATGCACTGGGGTGAGGAAGTCTAGCCCTAACTTCCAGTCTGCCTGGTTTGTCTGGGCAAATTCAGTTGTTCCCTGCCAATTTTATTATCCCATCTCCACTGGGACGAGTTTGTTTAGGAAGTACTTCAAATGAGGGTAGCAACATTCCCCCTCTTAGCCGGCAGCTCACTGTGTTCTTTTGCTAATCACTGTTTGGTAAAGAACACTTTACACGTTACGCTGCTTCGCCTCCTTTAAGGCTCCTGTTCCCTCCCACTCATAAGTCCTGTTTTACCCCCAAACAATTAGCTTGTTTCATGGTGCATCTGTTGTCAGGACCCCACAGCTTAGAGAAAAGCTCCACACCTCTTCAGCTCGGTGGTGACCTTCCATAGACACGCCGCATCGTGAAAGGCTTTCTCTTTCCTTGATCACAGGCTGGATTGCTCACCTCCTCTCTCTTGGCTTCCCATTTTCCCTTGGGTAGTGGTTTCCAACGGTCCCTCTATCTGCCGTCACTGGCACCGGCTGAAAGATGCAGCTCAGCAAAAACCTTGTTGGGGCCTCACACACGGCTCCTGCGGCGTAGACAGCATTTCCTGTCCCCAGCATTGGTGGGCCGGGTTCCTCTCAGCTCACTTGGGTTTGCCTTGTCTCCTCCATCAAGCTGTTCACTGCCTCTCTGGTGTCCCCCAAAGCTGAGAGGGTACCACTCCCCCCAGCCCGGATTTCTGCTAGCACTCGAGCAGGGGGAGTAGTGGTCACCCTCTGGTTTTGTTCAAAGATTAAAAGGTTGCACCCACCTGTGCCGCACTCCTTTTCTTCTTTCTCTTCCTGGTTCTGCAAACGCTGTGCACGCGGTAACCTTCACGTCGCTTGCTACTTGCGACAGTGTATCTGCGTGCTGTAAGCTTCTTCTCCAACTTCCATACTGTTCCTTGCTGTTCCACCGTGCAACAGTGTTTCTCTTTCTTCCTCTATCTCCGCTACGGTCATTACTCATACCACTTTCTCTTTCACATGCATGGCCGCTACTATAACTGCTCATGCCCTTACAATCAAAACTACTCTTACTACTCCACTCATAAGTGTTCTCTACTCCAGTTTTTATAACATGAATGTCTCCTGTTACTCGATAACCACCAGCACGTTGCTGAGAACTTCCCTGCCCCTCTCCAGAGGGCCGCCTCGTCGCAGTGCTAATTGTCTGTACCGGCTTTATTCTGTCCCACTGAGTTACCTGGTGTTGCCCATTAGTGCCATCCTGCGGGGGAGTAACGAAAATCTCTCTGCTACAGTTGTCCTGTGCGACTCCAACAATGTCCCTTAGTTGGTTAAAAGGGGCGTAACCCCTAAGTTCGTCACACAAGACTCATCATGACGTGGAGTACAAAATCATTGTGCAATAAAGTCTTAAATCATCATGAGAAGCAGATTCGGATGAGTATGCAATAGAGTTTAAATTGAGCATGAGTAAGAACAGCCAAGCAGCCACAATGTAAGGTGGGGTTCAGTAAGAGGGTTTAGGGGAGCACCGGGAGCATTCCATGCGCCCAGCAGGCACACACGTCTTGCAATTGCGCGTGTTGTGTCATTGACCTTGTAGTGCCACACACATAGTCTGTAATTTAATCGTGCAGCTTTGATGTTTTTTATTCATTTGGTATTACCTTGGATCGATTAGACAATTCTGCTTGAGCTCAGATTTAAGTCAGTATTTTTAATTGAACTCGTCTTCACATTGACTGTTTTTCTTGGTGGCTTGGTCCTCTGCCCCTTAAGCACACTTACTTCCCTTTGCTCGCAATTCCTAGCATATCCATCTGTGAGGACTCCCATTGAAATGTGGTCCTTCATTTCCTGTCCTGCTTTACTGGACGCCAGGAATCTTCATCAGTTTCAGGTGTCCAGCAGGCACAGCTCTGCCGTGAAGCCTGTTTGTGCCTGCTCGTGTCTGGAATGCAGGCAGACGCAGATGTTTACTTTCGCTTCAACCCACCCTTCCAGAATTTCTTTCTTCTGATAAGTGGTTTACTTATTGTTTTTTCAATGTCTGTTTCCTTGTACACCACCTAAGCCTCACAAATTGTTCATACACGATCATGGCCCAACTCGCCTGCAGCGATCACAGGCCGTCGACCTTAAATACAAGCACCACTTTCATAACCTCTCCCTTCAGGAGGCCTGCAGCCAGATTTGCACCCAAGTAGAGGGACTGAGACTGCTACTGCTGATGAACAAGAGAACTTGCAACACATGTTGGAGGAGGGTAAAAAAGGAATCCCCGGGTTACTGGATCCGCTCTACGGCATTTGACCACTGACTATTCATTTGTTGCTTTAGGGAGATGGTGGTGCATCAGAAGAAGATGCACATTGACGGTGGAGCATCAGAAGAAGATGCACGTTGACAGTATGAGCATCAGAAGAAGATGCACGTAGACAGTGGACCATCAGAAGAAGATGCACGTTGACGGTGGAGCATCAGAAGAATCAGAAGAAGATGTACGTTGATGGTGGAGCATCAGAAGAAGATGCACGTTGACAGTGGAGCATCAGAAGAATCAGAAGAAGATGCATGTTGACAGTGGAGCATCAGAAGAAGATGCACGTTGACAGTGGAGCATCAGAAGAAGATGCACGTTGACGGTGGAGCATCAGAAGAAGATGCACGTTGACAGTGGAGCATCAGAAGAATCAGAAGGAGATGCATGTTGACAGTGGAGCATCAGAAGAAGATGCACATTAATGGTGGAGCATCAGAAGAAGATGCACATTGACGTGCCACATTTTTAGAACAGGGAATCTCTACTGTACAGATTGGCCCTTTTGCAACACAGTCACCTGAATCAGCCTTTGGCACCCCATAAGATTCCTGTCTATAAGCCTTACTAGTCAACATCTGCATTATACTCTTCCAGGATCTCCTCTGCAACAATGACATTACATTGCAAAGTAACAGCAGTGATGCAGAAATTATTATCAGTTCAGATTTTAAGCCTGAATCCAACAAATCCCATGTCCAGCCTATTTTTCTATTTGGTTGAATAATGGAGGATGAGAAATTGACTTCTCCTACATCAAAGCAAAACTGATCTGTTATAATAGGTCACACTTCATGCTGTGCACAAATGCTCTCCCTTCTGCACATCCAATCCCAGTTTGCTCTAAAGTAAAAACTTCAGGAGTCATCGCTGACTCTTATCTATTCTATGAAGCTGAGGCGAAAAACATTACTAGATCTTCTCATTATTCTTTTATAATTCTCAGGCAGATTGAGGATTGAGCTGTTCCTGTCCACAGAAGACAGCGATATCATAGCCGGTGCCATAATAGGAACCAAAATAGACTTCTGTAACATTTTATGGTTGAACTTCACACAGATGGCCCTTCAACTGCAACAGGTGATCTGAAACACAGTAGCTTGGATCATTGCGGATTCATCAAAAGGCGAGCATATCACACCAGGCCTCAGAGAACATCACTGTATACCAGTAGAGGCACAAGTTCCATATAAAGCTTTGTCCGGTCCAGCTCCAGTGCACCTGAAGCAATGTTCCACTGGCACTCTAACCCCGGGCCTTAAAGATCTCAATTGCCGTCCCCTGTTTTAGAATATTGCAGACTTTCAGGTGCTCTTTCGATGTGCATGGAGTTAAACTCTGCAACGAGGTTTCAAAAAGGTTTTGACACATACCGGATCAGAAAGAAAAGAAAGGCCATACATTAACTCCGGTCCATACTGCTTCTATACTGGATGATGATCTCCTATGAAAGGTTGGCATTTATGCCTATGGCTCTTTTGCACACTGCAAATGAAACATGCATTGAAAAAGCCAACAGTTTGGACCTTTGTGTAGGTATGGGATAAGCATTTGCTAAGCACTGATATAAAGCTACTTGCTGGCCATAAGATCGCAATAGCTGGAAAAAGAAGCAATTACCCAGGCATATGTCAGTACCCTGGCAAATGCCTATCTAATATCTCAAGCCAACATTGTTGGCTTTGGCATTACTGCCCTTACAAACGACATCAGTGCAAGGGACAGATATCAATCAAGCGGCTGAAGGCACACCACACTTGGTTAAGACATCTTTATTACACCAGTGGGCATTTAAAGTTGTAATTAAGCCATTAACTTTCTGTACACTGTTTAGAAAAATACTGGAAGGATAAAGCTTGATGCCACTGCTTGGTAGAACAAGCTCAAAGAGATCACATGGGGGTGTGTTTTGGGTGGGGAGGGACAATTAGGGGCAGGAATTGACATAGGGATAAGCATGGCCATTGGCATGCAATGGGTGGGAAAATAACCAAACAACACCCACAAGCTGTGTGTCCCTCCTCAAACGTCATCTCCCCCCTACCTGTACTCTAATGCAATAGTTTTGCCATATAGGTGGTGCGTACGCACCACCTAATAGCCCAAAGTAAAAGACAAATATAATTACATTAAAACATAGAAACAGCATGAGGGGGATCCCAGAATCAGCAGGAGATGAACTACAGAATCGGCAAGCAGGTCTAGCATCAGATCAGCTTGAGATCACACTAGCAAAGGGTGTGATAGAATCTAACATTAGCTTTGTATGCAGCCAAGAATCAGATCAGCTTGAGATCCCACTAACATAGTCTGTGGTAGAGTGTAAGATCAGCATTGCATGCTTGAGATCACACTAGCATACTGCACGCAGTCTAGAATCAGATCAGCTTGAGATCACACTAGCATAGGGTGTGATTCAGTCTAACATCAGCTTTACATGCAGGTTAGAATCAGCATTAGGGAGAACATGCTGTACATTGGTCCTCCCATTACATCTTAGGACAAAGCATTTTGCAACCGTATCAGGCATTGCTGCTAGAATCTTGCAGAATGATTTAGATTGGAAGGGATTTGGGCACCCAGGTGATGTACCTCGTTTAAACTATTGTACGTTTCTGCATACGTTTGATGCACCGGAAAAGGCACAGCGGGGGTGAGTCACACTACCACAAAAAAATGTCCTTCCAGCCTCTGATATAAACTAAAAACTCTACAATCTTTACAGGTACACACACCCCATGCATGGGAAACCCGCGCCTTGGCATTTAAGCCATGCAATCAGGCACAATTAAGGCTTCAATTGTGAGCTCTACAAAATGCTTCATTTGGAAACTGTACCGCAAGAATCAAACAAATATATGCATTCATTTCACAAAGCCAGCTGAGATAACCTGATTCACAGAACGTTTTCCTATGGGATTGCTCCATTATAAAACACTTCCATGAATCAGGCCCAATGTGTTATGAACTGCTTCCACCAGCAAGAATTTGGCATGCCCGGAACTCTCTTCATTTGATCCTGAATATTCCTCCAACCAAAATGAGGCTCCACCTTTTTTATTGGTGTACACAGTGGGCTGTCCTTCTGACCTATTACAGGAAGTAGAACACGTGGCAGGGCTGATCAGTCACCTGTGCAACCTCTGGTTGATCCCAGCAGGTCCCTGTCGCGCGTGCGCACCTGGGCCTCTTGATCAATGACACCAGATGCAATTTCTCCAGCAGGCTCCAGTCAGGGCACGGCTGGCTTCCATCCCCATGTCAATAAAGCTTGCAAGTACCTTCTTCCTCATTTAAACGACGCGGATCCACCTATTTGTGCAAACTAACGCCCCACCTGGCAGAGTTTCATCCACAGCAGTGCACATCAGCGACAGAGCGCGAGTCTCCAAGGACCCCAGTCGCGCGCTCTGATTTCGTTATAGGCGGCGCACACTTAATTGTTTCCACATAATGTGTAGATATTAAACGCAACTTTCAAATAATTCTATGCCAATATCATTAAAGCAAAATATTTTGCCAGTGCTCCTCGGTGACTGTAATGAGGGACGTTGCGACTGCTGTGGCATGCTTAAGCAGCACTCATTGCAGTCCATTAAAGCTGAGAGGATTACCAGAAGGCACTTTGGAAAGCGGCAGCGGCATCCGACTCCAGAAATCGGAAAGACATTGACACTTTCCCCCAAACACTCTGCAGAGGCCTCAACCTAGCTTCAAAGCTAAACTCATCACCAGGGAGATACAATTGGCCGTCATGGACGAACGACGATATCAACTCATGCCAGACATTATGACATATCGCGCCTAGAAACACGAGTGTACAGGCGCGTTATCATATCATATCATATCATATCATATCATATCATGAAGTAGAGATTCCCAATCAACAGCTTCCGCAGGTAGCAATGATTCTGTATGTAGGTGATTAGTAGAGCACCCTCCTAGCGAGAAACAAATACAGTGTTGTACAACACAGGGAGTGGCACACAGTGAGGGCGGCGTCTTGGCCATCATTGTTCTTTCCTGAATCATAGGATGGAGGGATCCAGCCTGATGTTAACAGGAAGGTTGTTCCAGAGAGTGGGAGCAGAGCCGGAGAACGCTCGTCTACTGGTCTTCTCCTTCTTTCCCTTTTTGGATTCCAGTCTGGCGATATCTTGGATCCTGGTGCTCTTTTTCACTAAGTATGATGGTATCTTGATTGTAGAGCTGCGTAGGCGATGCCGGCCATCTTGAAGGTGGAGGGCTAATCGGCGTAGTTCCTTGAGAGTGGGAGGGATGTGGATAAATGTCTTCAGTTCTATTATGAGGCATGCTTTGGCATGATGGACAGCTTTCAGATGGGCCAGAGTTGTGGCTGGGACACCTCCTAAGAGTGTGTTGCCACCATCCATGTGGAGGAGCACCAGGCCCTCTAGGAAGGATCTGAGGTCGAAGGTGGGGATGAAGGGTTGGATGCGGTGCATGAGTGGGAGCTGATACCATACTGTTTGTGTCTTCCTAGAGATGTGTGCTTAGTAGGAGAGGTTGTAATTGATGGGGAAGCAGAGGAAATTTGCACTAGGGGTGAGTTGGGGGGGATAAACTATCAAGATCTGGATAAACTATCAAGATCCATCTGCATCAGGCAGTTCTGAACGTGGCTGTGTTTGGTGATGCCTATGAAGGGGATGAACCTTGTTTTCGTAGGGTAGAGTCTCATATAGGCTCTTGACATTCCGTCTTCAATGGTGGAGAGGCAATGTTTCAGTTGGTGAATATCATAAAGGTGCTTCACCTTTAGGTATAATTGTGTGTCAACAGCATAGTGGTGGAATTTAATGTCGAATTTCACCTAGATTGCCCACGGTTGAATTTCACCAAGCGGGCCCAATGCAGGGGTGGAAGATGTCCCGGGAGGATAGCTCAGCGGCAGCGTGCGCGTCTTGGAAGCAAGACGACACGAAGCAGCAACAGGTTCGATCCCCGGGTCCGCGCTTAGAAACCTCCGGGTGTTTAAGCGCGTTATAAATACGTAACTAAGACAAAAAAAAAAAAACACAATTACGCAACTAAGAAAAACAAACAATTCATGTAACAGCGCCTCGATGCCTGCGGGCTGTGTGAGCGCTTTATAAATGTAAATAAATAAATAAATAAATAAAATAAATGACGGAGAAGAGGATGGAGCCCTGTGGCACTCCACGTGTCACTGGGCATTGATGGGATCTACAAGTTTCCATCTGGTTGAGCCGATATCTGTTGGTTAGGTGGGAATCATACCATTAAAGGACGGCAGCATCCAATCCTATTCAGGAGGACAGGTGGTTGAGTATCACTTTGAGGTTGCCTGTGTTGAATGCAGCAGAACGGTTGAGCAGAACCCAGAGGCATGGGCCACCTTTGTACGTGATGAGAAATGTCTTGTTTATGACCTGAATGGTGGTGGTCCAGGTGCTGCATATTGGCTGGAAGACGGACTAGTATCGTTGAGGTAGGTTGCATTGAATGATACTTTTAGATTGTGTTGGAGTGTGATGATCTTCTCAATGATCATGCCAAGGAAGGGTTGATGGGTGATGGGGCAGTAGTTTTTAGGTTGTTCGGGTCAAGTGTAGACCATTTTACGAGGGGTAGTAGGATATGGCCAGTTTTCAGTGTATCATGTAAGAGCCCTTATTTGGGTAAGTCGTTGATAGTGTGGAGGAGAGGAATGAGAGTGTTACCTGTGCTGTTTTCAGGATGGAGGCTGGCCTTGTGTGATGTAAGGATGTTTGAGAGCTCTTCCAATGTTTAGGTCCTGAATTCTGACCATCTTGGAAGACGGCATGGTGTTATGGCCAGTGTTTCTACGATGGGTAGGGTGTCACCAATTTGGCTTCCGATCTTGATTTTGTCTGTGAAGAACATGTTGATTACATTGCATCTCTCTATAGATTTGCGTATTGGGCAGATGCAGTTCTTGACGGCCTTGAAGATGGCTCTGCTCTTGCTTTTGCTTTTGCTTTTGATGATGTGTGGTAATGCACTTTGACTGAGGAAATGAGGTTCCTGTGGGCTGAGCAGAGGCTTTCCAGGATGATGGGTGATCCTTGTAGTTATGATTTTCACCAGATCATGTCCTGTTTACGGATGGCACGCTTACTGTTAGTGAGTTCTTGTGTACACCAAGGTGCAGAAGGTTTAGTTGTGTTGGCTCGTAGTTTCAATAGTCCATGGTTGTTGTCCTTGAAGCTGACCTTACTATCATTAACATTTGTTAAATAAATATATATATTCTTGGTATTTTACCACATCTATGATTGTGGAACACCCTTAACAGTGAAGCAATAAGTGCTAGGTGCATACACACTGGTTCATCTTTCAGCAAGACTCAAGTCAAAATTCGACAGCTTCTCTTTGTCAGTTGAACAGAATTGTATGGTTGGCATGGGG
Source organism: Ambystoma mexicanum (assembly GCF_040938575.1). Lineage (NCBI taxonomy): Eukaryota > Metazoa > Chordata > Amphibia > Caudata > Ambystomatidae > Ambystoma > Ambystoma mexicanum. The sequence continues at coordinate 243,527,051 of NC_090925.1, read as the reverse complement.
ATGTCTGCCTGTGGAGATTTGAACTGTATACATGATAAGTGGGCAGTTTTGTCTGTAAGCTGGCTGTGTACGTTTTCAAAGTGTGTACATGTGAGTTAGGACTTCCTTGTATTGGATGGCTATGTGCGATTACAATGTACCTGTCTATTTTGGGCAGGATGTGTGTGTGTGTGCTTGTAAATGCATGCATGTACGGTGAGCTGGAGTGCAGCAAGGTTTTGTGTGCTTGAACAGAATGCCTGTGTGTTTGCAAGATGGGTATTTGTGTCAATGAATGGTGCGATTGTGAGCAGTGCATGCTTGTGAGGATGCACAGACATGTTTGACTCGGATATGTGTGTGTAATTAATGTGTAGTGTCAAGTGACTTCAATTCAGCAATCCCACTAAGTCAGTGCCTCGTCTGGGACGCCCAAGGGAAGCCCTTATTTATATATTTTTATGACAAGTTATACTCTGGATGATAAACCCTTATATAACGCCCCTCTCTTTGAATCCCCCTGACCTCACTGAGCCAAGAAGTATGTTTGTTTTGCAATTTAAAAGATTTATTGGAAAAATTAAACAATATATATATTACACCTTTATAAATAAATTAATATTTGATCGCACACTTATGAATATGACCGTGATCAACAATGGATAATATGACAATTGTACGCTTATTTAATCACTTAGGAATTGGTATAGAAAGGGTAAAGTAGCAGAGCATACCTTTATGGTTTCAAGGAAAAACAATGATGGAAAAGAATGCAACACAGGAATAACCTTGATTTGATTTCAACAAAAGACAATGTAATCACTTTTCCCCTTTTGGCAATTCACCCCCCGCCCCACCTTATGCAATATAAAAAGATGGAAAGAAGAGCACACAGTTCTCAGGAATACAATCAAATGTAGTTCAGTTCCCCCCTAGCAAGCTCAGATCACAGGGATGATTTTAAAACACAGGCAAAATACTTTAAATGTGGTTTGCAAAGAAGTGAAAATATGCTAAAAATGATTTTAATTCCCTATAGGAGATTCAGGGTAAGTGATAACTACTTAAGATTAGTTCAAGTCACACTGGCAATACTCATTGAGGGATTAGTAGGTTGAAAACTAATTTTAGCAGTTCAAGCAAAAGCAGCTATTTTGACAGGAGCTAATTTTTCAATTCGTGGCAATTTTTCCAAATGCCTCAAGCGCGATTACGGAATAACTATAAGGAATAGAGAAGTAGCCCACACGGTTCCAAAGATATGGACGATTTTGTGGAGATAGATTTTCAGAAATGAAATTAAAGTTTCAGAATGATAGATGCGCTGTGGAAGGTTTTGAATCAACACGATGGACACACGATTTCTTATGATGCAGTTCTAATAGGTTAAAATAGTTTGAATTAGATTATTTTAAACTAAGAGATTGGTTTTACACAGTTCTGGCTGAGTACTCACACTATAAAGTTGAAATAGGCCATCAGGGTCTGGTCAGGTTTGGACTGGACTCCGGGCGGTTGGTTCTGAAGTCACAGCTATCTGGGTCAGCTCTGCTGGACTGGTCTGGATCTCTGGTTATGCTCACAGCAATCTGGTCTGGTCTGTGGTTCTGGATTCAGCATTGCTTTCTGGGTACTGGCACAGGGTTCTAGCCAGGATCAAACAGCTCAGCCCGGCTGTTTGAATTATTTGCAAAAGATTTTGAAGCCTGCTGAAAAAGGATTTAGCTGGTGGTTCAGGCCTCTCTGCTACAAGTTCTGAAGTCTGGAGTCTAAGTTCTGGAGATGGTCCTTCTGGATATTGTCTGGTCCGGCAAAATGCTTCGCAAGAAAGTGGAAAGTGAATGTCTTGCCTGTCCAAAGCAGTCTCTTTTTATGTGTTTTGAAAGTGGGTGGGTCAGGTCATTCTGCATGCCCAACCCTCTCATGATTTGATAGGTCAAGGATTCTCTGTGACCTGATTTGAGAAGTGATAGTGTGTCAGAGTGAGTCAGAGTCTTACAGTCTATTGAAGAAATGCCCCTTTGCTTTTACTTAGAAAATTAATTTTTCATAACTAACAGGTTTCCCAGATACACAGGTCGTTGAAATTACATACACATTTCACAGATTAATTTAAGATGCACTCTCGCCGAACTCTGATCCCCCTCAGAGGCTGGGTTCAAAAATGGCAACGTTTGTGCTTTTTAGTGACTTTCGCCATATTGGATTTTCCTCAAAATTTACACAGACCTGCACCCCTCCCTGAGCATATTACTGGAAATTACTACGTCTCTATCCTAAACACAGTGTCTGCAATATTAATAAATAGCGGGGTTCGGTCCCAGAACACCGCACAAAGTGGAGTTTGGTCTCAGATCGTGAGGGCATTTTCCATATTAAGGACCCCGAAATTGTACATTTCTGTGAGCTTAATACAAGATTTTATAAGCAATTTAACAAACATATATTTGCTGCAATATGAATCCACAATCCAGTCTGGCCCGCCCCCAGAAGCTTGGTGAGTCAGAGATCACAGGCCTCTCCTTCTTCCAGAAGACATGTTTACAGTCCACACCCAAAATCAGCATACCCCATTCAATTGAAAGGGTCTATTGGGTTGTGTCCTGCAGGCTGCAGGGGAAACTCCTCCCTCTCAATCAACAGGGCCATGTGATATCCTGGGCTGTTGTGTGTGTCTCTGAGGTGTTAATGGTTCTCAGGAAAAGCAAGTCTTTTGAACTTTTAATTACATAAGACCCCCTTCTGTTCACTGCACAGTTCTGCAAGACAGCTCGCCTGTCAGGATTTATAGAGCGCCAGCGCCGGTCAGTGTCCAATGCCGGTACTGCACCTATTTTTGACAGCTGTCTTGAATTAATACATTTCAAAAAGAAAGGATTTTACTTGATAGTATATGATCCTTGCTTGACATGGCATTGATGTGGATCTGCAGTAGAGTAAAGTAAAACACTCAACTATAGTTGGATTTTTGTTTGGTGGTTTCGGGCCCATGATCTTAGCAATTTTTGACATAAATAAAAACGGATTTTGAACAGAACCATCTTTCTTTGCACTGGTGGGTGGCAGGTCAGGGGACCATTTCGGTGTGCGCAAAACTGCGTGGTTCTCCTGGATTCTGGTGCAAATGTGGGCTTTTCCGCCATCTTGGATTTCCTAAACCCACAGCACCAAATGTTGCAGCATAATAACTTGAACGTGGGTCAAGACACCCAACAGTAGGATGTGTGAATGTGCATGTAAGACGGAGAGTGTAGGATCCATGGTTCATATGGAGTGTATGCAGCTGTACCTGTGCATGCACAAGTGTTTATAATGCCTGTGTAGGTTAGGTGTTTGTGTGTGTGTGTGTGTGTATGTGTGTGTACAGGATGTGTATTGTATACAGTTTGTGTGTGTGCATGCATGCATGATTGTGGCTGTGTTTGTATCTAGGGTGTTTGTCTGTTGTCCTGCAGTGTGTGTGCAGAGTGTTTTTGTGTATATTTAGAATTCGTTGGCGAGTGTGCGTACATCCATGCTCATATGTGCGTGTTTGTTTCTGCTAGTTTTCCATTCAGTGTCTTTCTTTAGGAGTACACAGCACCCCCTCTTCCCTTAGCAGTAACTAAGCTGGAAACAGTCATTTTAAGATGGAAATGAAGCAGAATTAAGGCAGACACCACACAGAACTGCACACAGGCACATGCACTGAACTCAATACCTCATTGCGCAACAGTACTTTAAGAAGTTTGATGTGCCCAGACCTATTGTTTGCAAAGTCCGATGTTGTTTGTCAGTGAAAGTTACTCACCCCCACCCCCCGGGTATTTATATTTTTCGGGGATTAGGAGAATCATTCAGCTATTGGAACGGAGGTTTTTCAGAGCGCGGGAATCGAGTTACTGGCCTGGTGTCTAGTCCACTTAGCTATAAGCCATTGGGTGGCTTGCCGGGCTTGGAGCTCGGTTTCAGATCTGCACTGCCTTAGGGTTCGGAGTTCGGCCTACTAGAACATAACCCCTTGGAAAGCTCCTGGACAGCCAGCTCAATGAAGTAGCTTCATATTAAACTGGGTGAAGGGCAGGACCGGATCCCAAAGGATGCTCTTTTAGGGGGTGGGTGGAGGTGCTGAAAAGTGAAACCAATGACCTTGACTTGGATCTTTTCCTTGCATGAAACCTAGAAAGCGCTTTGAGGGTGGAAGGATGAAGGCCACAGCCACACGGGTTCCAATCAGCTGCAAGCAGTGGGGGGTATTGCATAAAGAATTGCAGTGTGGGATGCTCACAATAGAGGATACTCTACTGGGCGGAATGAGGGTTGCTGGGCGACGTAGATGCACGGCATAGAGCGGGATATGTGCTACACCACTCTGGGGTCAGCCTGCACCTCTGGCCTCACCATCACACGATGGCCGATCAGAAAGAAACCCTGGGTAACCATGGCCCAGTGCTCACAGGAACAGGGCTGAGTTGCCTATGTATCACTAGACATGTCCTTCAACACAGCAGAGAATTGCAGGGAAGGGCGCTGTCCACACACACAGGAAACCTCCAGAACATTCCGGCCACATCCATTAGGCACCACCTGTACACTTTCACAGAAGCCCAGCTGAGATCCACACAAAGGCACGCCCGTCATGTCCTATAAACAATGGAAAATGGCGCCCCACAGTTATCCCCCACGTGTCTCCTTATGCAGCCAAGGCATATAACGAGCTACTTGCTTATTCGGTTCAGCCGAGCTCCCGCCAATGCTCTCCGGCTAGTTGGTTCCCTCCTTTATAGCGTACATGTAGATACACGGTCTTGTTAAGGTGCCAACCAGTAAAACCAGAATATTCAATAACACATTCAATGTGTGGTAACACTTTGATGCAGGGAATTCTGAAGATGACTCAACTTCATGCAGCCTTTTGTTTGCCATTTTAAATGTCAGTTTCAGGCTTATTTCCACATGTGCACTCCCCGCAATTATTTGACAGCACGAAATGCCCCGGTGGAGCGGTTCAAGGGCAAGACAGTCAGGGGGCAAACATGCACACAGTGCACTGCTGCCTGAAAGTATGGCAAGCTTTGTAGGAGATGCACTGGCATCCGTCATAGAGATGTCCCCTTATCTCGTTTATTCACAGGCAATGTCTGGTGGGAGGAGGAAAGGGAAGGGAGAAAATGCGAGTTTCAATGTATTCTTGTCAATCCTTCTATGAAATGCCATGTCGCTGAGGGCCCCGCTCACACCTGATTGACGCCTGACTAGTGGTGTCTGATAGTGCTTTGCACGTTCAGACACCTGCCTCGTCGGGCCACTGGCCCCTTACATTTGTGCAAATGGACAGCCGCAGCCGGCGACCCCGCAATGATAGGACTGCCTTGTCCACCCGGGTGACAAACTGTAAATAGGCCCGTGGCTATTTAAACAATGCACACTAAGTACACCATTGACGCCTGGGCCCAGTCCAGCCTTCGTACCTGAGATGAAAGAAGCATTGTTAACATCTCATTGGGCCATATTAGTGAAATAGTAGCCCTTGAGGGCCAGCTATTACAGTCTGCAAACCCCCAGCAGATGCACTAAATCAGGAGAAATCCCAGAGGGCCAAGCAAGTCCGACTTGTCTTCTTTGCCGGGAAGGTTTCACAAATGGGTCTTGTTGTATGGGAGTCCAACAGTAGCCCCCGAAAGGGCGACGGCCTCTCTGTAGGTATGGTTAAACCGGAACCACACAGGGAAAGGAGATTTTGGGTGGTCATGCCCAGAGGGTAGTGTAGGCAGGGTCATGGTTCCAGAGCATGGCTGCCCGTGGGCACTACAGGTAGATCACTGTGTCTGGGCTAGGCTCTGCCCCATGCAATTTAGCCAATGGCATGTCCAAAGTCCATGCCCACACGGCTCTGTATGTAGGGGTCACCGTTCACAGGGAATGCCGCTTTCTGAGCATGACCAGTGGCCGTGACCAGTGGCTGGTGAAGTTGGATTAATTTTCCCTCCGCTGCCCCCAGACGCTATAATCTTTAGACAGGGTAAGCAGGAAAAGCAGGGCTGGTCACTGTATCCAAGACCAGGGGGGCAGGTCATGCCCTTTCGGCACTACCAGGAAGATGACTTCACGGTTAAGTTATATCATTAACAAGTCCACCAAACGTTGTTAAGGGAAGGAATGGTTTTCTGCTATGGCAATACAGTACCCACTGTGTTACAAAAAAAGATACATTCCCATATAATTGGTTACAGCCCAACCTTGCTCACTGCTTATGACATCTAGCAGTTTTTGCTCAGTGGGTAGAGATATTGTGCATGTGGCATAGATGCCAGGCAAATTAGTGCCCATGAAGCATGGCCGTGTTGTTGTCTGTGGTGGTGCCATACGTGGAGTCTTTAGTAATGTCAATGCTGATGCCATCTGCCATGTCACGCGTCATGTCTTCAGAAGTGCATGGTGGGGGAGAGACGTCTACCTTCATGACCATAAATAGTGATCTACAGTGGGTTGTAGGGTTTGCCATGCAACTACACCTCAACTGCAATAGATCTTTTTCTGCTTTATTTTGACAGGTGGGATCTTAAGTGATGGGGGTTGTGTCTCAGATGTTGCCCCTGGTGCTTCGTGTCCCACAATGTTGTAAACTCTGGTGATCCAGGCAGGAGTCCAGAAGGGTCTTGTCTGTGGAGGCCGGGGCAGTGTCCCGCTCCAGCTTCCTGGATAACCAGTCTCTGTTACCAAAAGAGAGAACCATCATTTCTACCTTTTATAAATGGTCTCCTTCTACTGTCCCTGCATGGTGTCTCCAGCCTGAGGCACTGGCAATACATCAATGTTCATTTATTTACTCAGTGGTGATATGCATTCTGGAAGCTGTAGTCACATCCGCGTCAAGCTGCAAAAGTGAATAAGTGCAAAGTACAAAGGTAAGTGTGTGCAAGGTGGGAGGTAAGTGCAGCAGATGGACAGGTTGGGATGAAGAAGGGCAAGCAACAGCTAATGCAGGAGAGAGGGAGCAATGCAGCAGGAGAGGGGTAGAAGGCAGTGATGAAGTGGTACCAACATTAAGCACTGAATTAAAAGGATCTTTAAAGAGAAAAGTCTTAAGTCTCCTTGGTGATTTCCCTCCGTCCTTAGATCCAGTGGCAGGACACGCTATCGGGTGGACCCAGCGGCTGCCAGAGATATTCCTCTGTACGTCTTCCTTCAGAAAGGAGGAGCAAGAAAGTTATTTGATACGCGGGATTCAAGCCTGCTTGGGGCATGGTGGGCCTTGATCTTATACTTCAAATTGGACATTACAGATTCCCAGAAGGCATTGCAAATGAGAGAAGTATCAAGGAACCAGTGCAGGGTGATCCAGGCCAGAGTAATGTGCTCACGGAGATGTAAATGTCGCGTCAGCATGGCCACCTCACTCTGGATGACCTGGAGCTGCTTGGTGAGGTCCTTAGGCAGCACCAGGAACATGCTATTAACATATTTGAGCTTTGAGATATTCACATATCCAGAGAAAGTAGAATGCGTTCAAGCAGGCGAGGCTGCTTCCAGGATCTCGTGGTAATCCGCTACATCTGCGGGGGAGGGGCAGCAGGCTGCCAAAGATAACTTGCAGGTTTTTGGTAGAGGAAGACAGAATGTGTGGTGTGCCTAGGCAACAGGAGGAAGGGAGATTGCCTAGAATGGAGGAGTCAGTGAAAATTATGTGCCGATCAGCTAATCCTATATTTGAACGAGGGTGGTCAAGATACAATCCTGATGAGTAGAGGAGCCACTGCGGCTCACGGCAATCTGCGAGTTTTCAGCGTATGGTGGGATAAGATTGGAGCGTTTCTGAGAAGAGAGTGTCTAGGTCTTCCAGGAGCTTGTGGTATGTGTTAAAATAGCCAAGGCAACAGACTATATCCTGGCAGGACTCCACAGGTGGGGAGAGTGAGAGGCAAAAGGAAGGCGTTAACTTGATGTTCCCTATCGCTGAGAAATGAGGAGCACCGTGCCTTCTATGCAGTGGGAGAGTGTAGGCACCTTAAGAGGATGGAATGGTGGAAAGTATTAAAACACACTCTGGTGGATAAGGACGCATCTGATGTTATTGTTCCGGGTCTTCAAGTGCTCATTCCTCCTGTAAAGAAGAGCGGTTTCCATTTCCTTTGCGGGCCCGAAGCCTGATTGGTGGGAATACAAGAGTTGATGGGCCTCACTATCAGTTGGTATCTTCCGGGTAGCTGGCTTTTCCAGCTGCTACATTACACCCAAGGTAGACACTCAATCCCGTTGGCGGTGACTGCGGGAGTAGAATTATGGAGTATATGGGGGAAAATCTGGAAGGTCCTGGATCAGAGGGACAAACAGGAGCCTAAGAAGAGTGCCAGGGACCTTGTAGAGGCATCCACTTTCCTGAGGGGGCTGTCGTTTTGTCTGTGGCATGTGGAGCCAGTGGACCATTCCATCGCATTGCCTGGTGTTTCAAACGGCGCTGAGAGTAAGATCGTGGTCCCACACTCAGCATCTTTCCTTGGCGATTGCAATGGCAAAGCCTCAGTCGGTATCCAGTGATAAAGTTGCCTGGCATAAGGTCGCCAGGGGGCGACATTTCCCCAAATGTGCACTCCCACGAAAACCCAGCACTTTCCCAAATATTCTAGGACTGGAGTTAGAGCAGAACAAATTACCTGTCCTCGAAAATGTGGGAGAAAGTGAAGGTCAAAAAGTGGCCTGCCTGACGACTTTTCCCCAGAGGACATTTTCACATGGAACCCCTCAATCCAGCCACACATGAAAACCAGGGGGGGGGAGAGTGTGCTAGACCCTGGCAATGACAAACAGGAGGGACTCAGGGGAGTATGAGGGAAGATCTGAAAGGCCCTCGAGCCGAGGGACAAAGAGCAGGTGCCTGGGGTTTTGTACAGGGTCCCAACTACCTGAAGGGGCTGGCCTTCGGTGTGTGTCATGTGGAGCCAGCACCACATTTTGATGCACCGCTTGGTGCTTTGAACAGGGCAGTGTGGGAGATCCCAGTCCTACACTGAGGGCTTTTCCTTGGTTGCTACAATGATGTGGGGGCCTTGTTAGCCTAAATCCAGCTGCAAATGTGAAATGGGGAGGGCTGGGGTGCTCGACCCGGATGAGGGTGAACAGATGAGCAGGCTTCAGGTGAAAATGAGGGGAAGATCTTGAAGCCCCTGGGGCAGTGAGTACCCACAATTGCATCCGTATTACTCTTTTACAATGCATCAGATAGTAGCAAATTGACAGAATTGACTCTGCTGTGAGGCAGTGGTGCTACATTACTATTATGTTTGTATTGCCTTAGTATTATGCTTTTACGATGCATCAAACAGTAGTACATTCCAGTATCGCCTCTGTTGTTAGGTAGTGGTGCTCCATTACTATTATGTTGGTATTGCATTAGTATTATAATTTTACGATGCATCTGATAGTAGTACATTGCCAATATTGCCTCTGTTTCTGGGTAGTGGTGCTACATTAATATTATGTTGGTATTGCATTAGTAGTACTTGTTCACGTGCATCAGATGGTAGTAAATTGCAGTATTGCCCCTGCTTTTAGGTAGTGGTGATATGCTACTATTATATTGGCATTGCATTATTATTATAATTTTACGATGCATTAGATAGTAGTGCATTGCTAGTATTGCCTCTGTTTTTAGGTAGTGGTGCAACATTACTAACATATTCGTATTGCATTAGTATTACCTTTTTACTATGCATCAGATAGTAGTAAATTGCCAGTGTTGCCTCTTTTGTTAGGTGGAAAGCTATGTTACTATTATGCTGGCTTTGCATTAGTTTTACTCTTCTATGATGCATCAGATAGTAGTACATTGCCAGAGTTGACACTGGTGTTAGGTAGTGGTGCTAAATTACCATTCTGTTGGCTTTGATTAGTATTACACTTTTACGATCTATAAGATAGTAGTACATTGTCAGTGTGTCCTCTGTTGTTAGGTAGTGGATGCATATTACGGATATGTTGGTATTGCTTTAGTATTACTTTTTAACTTTCATCAGATAGTTGTACTTTGCAGTATTGCCTCTGTTTCTAGGTAGGGGTGCTGCATTACTATCATACTGGCATTGCATTAATATTACCTTTTTACTTTGTATCAGATAGTAGTAAATTACCAGTATTGCCTCTGTTGTTAGGAAGTGGTGCTACATTACTATCATGTTCGTATTGCATTAGTATTACCTTTCTACTATGCATCCGATAGTAGTAAATTGCCAGTATTGCCTCTGTTGTTAGGAAGTGGTGCTACATTACTATTATGTTGGTATTGCATTACTAACACTCTTTTACGATGCATTAGATAGTAGTACATTGCCAGTATTGCCTCTGTTGTTAGGAAGTGGTGCTACATTACTATTATGTTGGTTTTGCATTAGTAGTACTGTTTTGCGATACATTAGACAGTAGTACATTGCCAGTATTGCCTCTGTTGTTAGATAGTGCTGCTACATTAGTATCATGTTGGCCTTGCATTAGTATTACCTTTCTACTATGCATCGATAGTAGTAAATTGCCAGTATTGCCTCTGTTGTTAAGAAGTGGTGCTACGTTACTATTATGTTGGTATTGCATTACTAACACTCTTTTACGATGCATTAGATAGTAGTACATTGCCAGTATTGCCTCTGTTGTTAGATAGTGCTGCTACATTACTATCATGTTGGCCTTGCATTAGTATTACCTTTCTACTATGCATCAGATAGTAGTAAATTGCCAGTGCTTCCTCTGCTGTAAGGTAGTGTTGCTACGTTACTGTTGATATTGCATTCGTTTTAGCTCTTAAAGACTCATATTCTGATGGTAATACACTATGTATATGTTAGTATTATCCTTGTAATATGTATCAATTAGTTGTAGTGGTAGGCGTGCTACACTCAATGAAAGTGACTCAATTCCTTATCTTGATTAAAAACTGCAAAATCATAAACTTTGGCAACAAGGTACTTGGGCGAAACTGGGACAAGTGTGATTTATGTTGGCAAAGGGAGCACTCAACCACCGAGGCTGTAATAAAGATATTAATTTGGCTACAGATATTAAAATATGGGCAGTAAGATGGATGTGTGAAGAGTGCAGCCTGGCATAACACTAATGCACTGCATTACATGCATTCATTACAATGAATACATAACTTAATGAGATTGCAAACACTGGGCAGCCTCCCGGTGAGCGGGCGATGAAGGGAGCGCGGCATCGCCATCAATGACCATACATTATGCACCAATTATACTTTTAATGTCATTTGGTCCATGAGCTGCTGCTTTCCTTCTACATTAAAAAGGGACAACTCTGTCGCATGATCTCAATTAGTGGCTTCCACATGTATGTATGTTAACAGACCAATACCTACCAGGCGTAGCGGCCGGCTCAATAGTAATTAGCATAGTGGCGTCAATTGGTCGCGTACCGGGATACCGAAGAATGTATCAAAATGCATAAAGTTAGGAGTTCCACCATAGCAGAATTGTGTTTCACACTAGGGATGCAGCAGTTGTGTTGGCAATGTCACTGAACGAAGTGTGATCCCCAGCCAATGAGACTTCAATGCTGAGCGCCGGGCCTCGGCGGGCAGGGGATTGACGCTGAGCGAGCATATCAATGAGCCAAGTTTCTCTTTAGGTGACACTAATTAAAATCCAGGCTCATTCCCGCCTCTATCCTAAGAAGAATTGATCACATATGCCAGCTACGGTTCTGGCGTGGGGCTCCCTAGGACCAACTGAAGGCACACAGATGGGTCTCAATAGAGATGGGTAGATCTCTTGGAGTTTGGTAGATTTGAAAATAGGGCTTTTGCACTGTAGGCCTGCCTTTAAGTGAACCGGAACTATCTCGGGCAGTCTCCAAAAACTCTCTTTAAGCTGCAGCTCTCAGAGGAAGCACCTGGGGGGATGCCGTGGAAAGGCGAGCAGGGAAACGGACTACCCTCTAAAGCAGGACAGCCAGCACATGACTCACAAAGGATAGCTCTTTCAAATGTGTATTTATGGCTGATAGTTTGCTGTCACCTTACAGTCTAGTGTTATCATCCTGCACACTGGCCTTTTGCTAATTTCATTTATGTACGCAGAAGGGTTGGGCTTGTCACAGATATGGTATATAAAGTGGGTTTATTCTTATGTTCTCAAAATGCTCTTGGATTTTATGCAAAGCAGCAAGTAATTTACATTGGTGTTATTTGTCCTCTTCCCCTTTCTCAGGGTGCTCTTCTATGTGATTTTGTGTCCGGCTGAAGATGTCAGGTACAAGTCAACAGCTTGAGGCGCGTCTTTGGACAGCAAAAGCACATTTGATGTGACACTGAATTTATTTTGAGAGGATTGCGGCCTGCTTTGGGAATATGCGCATCCTTACATCTGATTAGCCTTTCCTTGCAGGGGGTGCAATATCTATAGACTGTCATCGTACAGGCAGACCGCAGGAGAGCTGAAACCCTCAATGAACACTTACGTGCTGTTAAGCACGCGCGGCCTGGGTCATTCATAGACATAATGAGTCGGATTTAATTGCTTATAACCCGAGTCAGGAAGGGATACATTTGAAGACATCATTTTATTTAGGAAGTTCATCAGAGGGAGTTTTATTTACCGTATGAAGACTGGATGCAAAAAAAGACCACCTGAGACCATTCTGGGTTGCTCAAAGTACGTGTTTGATGGGGTCTCATGATGTATTGCTTGTTTGAGGCAGGTGGCATACTCCTAAATCACCTGTCACTTCTTTAGGCCAAGCCCACCACAATGTGTCCATCCTCCTTTCCGGGTCCCCATCACTGCTTGATTTCATATCCCGCTGAGAACACTGGGGCCTGATTCTGATCTTGTACTAATTAGAGTGTGGAAAGCTGGGTTTCTCCCCTCCAGTTTCTACCACCACCACTATTCTGGGATGGGGGGAAATATTGGAGGAGAATTGTGCTTTCCAGCAGCAAAAGCTGATAAAATCACACTTTGAGGAGTAAACGTGTGCTCCGGTGGCATCACAAGCATGTTTTTAAAGACTGCCACGTTTCTAATTTAGGAACGTTTCCTTAAACTTTAATAAAACTAGAAAAGTGGTGCGGCAGTCTAAGAAATGCATTGTTTGCAAAGGGGAAAAGTATGCAGTGTAGTTTAACGTCATCTCAGAGGTGTCATATTTGTACTCCTTTTATTGTCCTGCTAAACCAGTGCTGCTGGGAGGAGAATCCCCATCTGTGGCTGCCCTGCATTCCTCCTGGTTGCTAGGGCGGTTTGGTTGTCAAGCCGTAAATTGGGCTCATGCAGAAGCCAAGGCTTTCATGTCCCTGCACCACATTTGTTCCCTATCAGAATATGGTGCGTTTAAGAAATGTGTTGTTCTGGCTTGGAACAACACATTTCTAGTTTTACACAGACATCTGAATCAGGCCCTGAGTGTAAGGTCAAAAACAACTAATTCACGTGTTTGCGTGTTTGGCTCACGTGATGTGTCATGTGACTAAGACTACACCAGACCCCATACGAGGTTTAGAGGTACCAGCCTGTTGGGGAAACCTCCCCATTTGGCAAGGAAGCCTCTCTCCCCTGACCCGAAGCATTTCTGGAAGGGACTGGAAAAAAGGATAGATGATGCATAGCGTTGGCTTAAATGCCTGCAGTAGTGTCCAAATGCTCCTCCGTGAGCCAGGGAAGGCAAGCTCAGTCAGTTACAATCGTTGTATATAGAGTGTTTCCCAAAGATTCACAGCACCACCATCGTGCAAACAAGCTCTATCCACAGCTCTAATATATGTTATTTTTGCATTACAGTTTCATGTTGGGACCTTCCCCTTTTTAAGCGCTGTCGTAATATGTGTCAAACTTCCCTATTGTATGGTAGTTGATTTACTGGACATACATGTAAGAATGGCTGAATCTGCCCCACCTGCACTTCAAACTGTACCCTGCAGGCTGAACACAAGTATATGTGCTTAACACACTGAGCTAATTTCATGGCTAATTACACAGAAGCAGAAAATAATCCATAACATACCCCTGAATTTCAGAACACAAAAATATCACATTTTTTAAATTTGATAAAGTGCTTTTCGATTTCTTTAAAAAAAAATAAAAAAAAGATTCCAAAATCCAACATGCAGCTTCTAGTACCAAAGGTTGTGAAATGAGTTTGCGGACAGAGAAAATGCGATTCAGTGGCCGTGACTTGTCTTTTAGGCGTCTTATCCAAATCAGTGATACCTGCAGGGTGTTGAAGGCAATATACTAAGGGGCAGAATCACAATCATATTAGTAGGAGGACTTCAGAGCTACTCCTGGAGCAAGTCTTATTTGTGTCACAAAAATGTTAATGGTAGTGAATCTAACTTATAATAATTGCTTATAACACGCTTAACACCAGAGATTGGTTTCTAAGCACAGCTCGGGATTCGAACCTGTGTTGCACTGCATCGTCTCACTTCCAAGACAAACACGTTGCCCCTGAGCTAGCCCCCCTCATTTTTGTCTGTCTAGGAGTAAGTCTGAAGTACGTCAAAGTTGCTCCTGGTATCTTCTTTATCAAATTGTTGCATTCCAGGGGTAAATCAAGAGTAGGTCAGAGTTACTACCTGTAACTACCTTGTGAATAAGCCCCATTGTGCATGTGGATGTACATATGCACATACCACCCTTCAGATGAAACCCTCAGATACATGTTAAAGGCCTGAACAAAACACAGCCTCTAAAAATAGGAACCGCAAAGTAGAGAACGTCCATACATAGCACAATCTGTAATCTTTCACTTCCGGTTGGGCAGCATCACAAGACTTGCTGGACCTGCTGGCGGCCATGTTTGTTTCCTTGATTGTCTCAGTCCTTTTCTCTGCCTACCGTGACTAGATTTGGCCACAGCTAATTGGCTGCCCTGTGATCGCTACCCTGTCGCCCCGAGGTTAGGGAAAACAGAGGTAGTGTGGCATCTAATGGTCTCGTACAGGAGGGATGTGACCAAGCAGTTTGGGCTGGACTGCCCATTTTGGGGTGGGACCATGCCTGATTTGCTTATTATCTTTCTCCTTTTGTAATGGCTTAGCAGGCGAAGAATGATGGTCCCAGGGGTTGCACAGAGCAATGCAAGATGTTAAGATTAATTCTGAACCTACCAGCCATCCCCCCTTTTGTTTTGCATCGTTTTGCATCGTGGACTCTACCTGGCTTCTTACCTTACTGATGATTTCCATTATTTGTTATGAAATTAATTATGCCAAGAACGTTTTAAGCAAACACATACTTAACGTCCAAAAAGTTGAATGTCTAACCACACCCTCAGCACAAAATGTATTGATTGCCTGTCACAAACAAGACACCCACAGCACTGTGCATGGCAGTGGCACAGGGACTGCTATATCTGTGCTTAGAAAAGCAGGTTTTATTTTGACCCTATTTATATTACATGCATACGTAGAGCAGGAGTTGAATTAATGACTATTAACGTGTTAAAGGCACTACGTTTTTAGCTATCGTGCCTCCTACCAACTACACTGCCTACCTTCGCTATATCAGAAGAGCTCATGCCAGCTGATCCTTGGAGGTATGCCACCTCTTTTACCCAGGACGGGCAGGGCCTTTGGTGCAGTAACCCGAAGCAGACAGCTTGACCCATCTCATGGTAATCACTCTTACAGTCCACTTTTTTCCACTATGTTTTTCCACGAACTGGATATTGTTGAAGACTTCATGTACCATCTACAAAGCAGTCACGAGTAGCACACCATCGTACCTTGCGGCTAAGTTCCACATATCTGGTGGAACACGCTCACCAGATTGAATCACAACTCTCCGCAAAGAGAGGATCCACAATCCTTCTCTTGTCTTGCACCAACCCTCTGGAACTCGATCCCGGTGTCGGCTCTGCATGCCCCCACAATTCTTGAGTTTCGCATATCTCTCGAAACATTGCTTTTTCAACAGCATCTGACATCGGATTAATTCCAAAGGACGCACATAGTGACACACAGACTTTAATTCACTGCGCTGCTGTTAAAAGATGCCAGCTCAAATGCTGGCTACACACACCCTGTAGAGTGTGCCGCTGTGCTCGAGCTAGTTCTGTGCTTTTTTTAAACAACAGCATACATATTTATGATCCTACAAGTCCCAGCATGCCAAGTACTGTTGGATGCAAGCCCACACTGGATTAAAGTGAATATTGTGCCATGCGGCCAGTTGCCAGCGGTTGTGGTCTGGCTGCTGCATCGCTCCAAGGCCGACTAACAAGTTAATTTCTATCTAAAAAAAGAAAGCTGGAATTTAAATTTCTAAAAACTTTCATGCAGTCACAAAATAAACAGAGGTATTCGTAGGGAATGCAAAACGCTTATATGGAAGGCAATTTATATACGATTAGGGGGAAAGCTCTTTAAAATCCTAAAGAAGCTGCGGTGGAAGCCATTAGATTTAATGGGTGTTTAAACGATCCTGGATAATGCATCGATAAGGTTAGACGTGCCTCGTGGATGTCAGACTTCATTTTTTTTTAACAATGGCATTTCATATGTAATCAAAGCAATACCGCTTCAGGTGAAGACCTGTGAAGGAATGCCATTGTTTTTTTCAATACACTCTGACATCCAAGCAGCACTTTTAACTTTGATGTTGCATTAACTAAACTTTTTTCAATTAAGTTCATTGTATTTTAGGACTATAACTTGACTTCCATACTGCACTTAAGAATTCATTAACTGAGCTATTTGCAGTCAATTGATGTACTATAGCGACTCGCATGTCTACATTTCACGACAGGTGAGGCCTGTGTATGGTATGCTTGGCGCAATTATGTTTTGCTGGTATTGCCCCCATTGGTGCCTACACATTGGTACTGCATGGCAAGTGAGACTTTAGTTGACTTCGGATGGTTGCTGGAACAATGGCCATATGGGCATGTCCACGCTAGTGTTTCCAGTGGTAGCTCACTTACAGTGGGTAGTGGGAACGCGCCTCACAATTCACAAAGGAGTAGTCAAGTCAGGATGAGCAGAGCAGGACAGGTGCAGGGAACTGCTCTTCTCTGGAGTGTTTCAAGAAACAGCTTAAAATGTATCTTTTTAGATAATTCATGGGCTATGGCTAGCCTGGTCTGTTATTTAGACACTGCACCCCTCTCAGCTTATTTGGCGTCCGTTTGCCTCCGGGCCACTTTGGTAGCACCTTACAAATAATTTAAAGTAAAGCTCCGAGCACTCTGCCAGGCAGTCAGTGTCTGCACATAGAGACAGGCGTCTGCATGCACATTTGCCTATGCGTGGTGGGGGAAGCATGCATGGCAGCCTGGTCATACCAGTGCAAGAGATTCACAGACCATGATCATGGGAATTGTCTGGAAAATTTAAAATTGCAAGGATACTTTCTGGGGACATGTGGAAAGTAGTAGGATACCATCCTTAATTGGAGTGCCGCTAACATACCTCAACTGAAATTGGCATGAACAATTACTAAAGGAAATACGAGCATGGTAAAGCAATAGTCTTGCAGCGTTGCGAATCGTCTAAGGCTAATGTGATAGCTATCCTGACAATGCGCAGCGCAGGGCTAACTCTGGTGGCATGAACATTATGAAACAGACAAGGGCATCTTCTGAGGGTGGTGTGAAAGTGACATGGACACTTTCTCGGGGCAATGGGTGAGCATGTCACTGTGTTCAACTAGGGCATTATTGGCATGAGAGTCTTGGAACCTGCACATCAATTTTAGGTGTTGGCATGTCATTTTCTGCAGCATGGCCATTTTCTGGGGCTAGGTGGAGAATAGCATGCCAGTGTGCTTCACTGGTTCCCAGCAGGTATCATTTATGGCCAGATTGGCTTAGCTAATGCATCGGATTTGACAGTACTGCCCACAAGAAATGATTAATGAATCTTCATATGTATAATGGCAATGGAGCAACTAAAAAAATCAACTAGCATCGAGTTTATTTATACACACTTAAAATACCTCTTTAAAAATGTACTGCCTGCCAACTAAATTAATGCAACACCTGTACATAAACACAGTTACAAAGCACAGAATTTACATACGGCATGCAATATACACCACAGTCCAGATGGACAACAAACTAAAAATACCACATACACAATACGTGCAGCCTGTACAGAATATAGGGGTGCCACACCAGGCTTCATTTGGTCCCCTTTGTCACCCAATAAGACCCGTCAATTCAAGGAGAAAGGGGCAATGACCCCTAAGCTACAACTATTATAGGGAAGGGAGAGGAACGTACAAAGGGGTATGATTAAAGCCCGGTGTGGCGCACCTATATTTTTTATCGGCTGCTTATTTTCCCCTGCTTGTACTTTATTTTTAACATGTTCCATAACCCGGAAACCCAAATCTTTAAAATAAGGTATTTTATGTGCCAACAACCAGCACACCACAATTGGTTAAGTGTAATTTTTGAGTTAGTTAGAACATGGCTTGGATCACTTGCGCTCAAACACACAAGGTTACAATGTTTAACTGTAGAATGTGCCTGCTGGCCTTGGGTTAATCAATGATTACTCACGGTCACTAACACTGCCCAATGGGTTCCTCCGGTGCTCCGAGGTCACTTGCGGAACGCCGCACTGAGTGTTACTGTATGTCATTGACCTCATTAGAAGAGTCTTGTTTTAATGGGAATCACATTTAGAAGGGCAACTTTCCACGGCATCCAGGTGAATGTCTATGCAGTGCATGCATCTAACAAAGCATTTGAAGTGAGTAGTCAAGATAGTCAAGTCAAGATAATGTTACCCTTTTGCCCTGAGGAGGACCTTGTGTAGGGTCGAAACACGTATTGGCGGTTATCAACAATTTGCTGTTATCAACAATTATAATAATGATTCAAAGAATTGGCGTGAACATTGAAGTGTTAAGATGGCATGGGAAATCCCAAATTACACAGAGGTTCTGGAGCCAGTTCAAGCCTGACTTTATAAAGGACAGATAAAGTGCAAGGCAAAGCCTTATTATCATCACAATAAAGTAGAGACATCATAAAATCATAGAATTCTTGGCGCTCTCAATGGTTACAGAAAAAAACAATGGTTTATATATTCAATATTTGTCATAACTAACGTCATACCCTAATCCTGGTTACCCAAACCTACGGGGTCAAAGGAATTGACTGCATATATATTCTATAGGGGTTACATTTCTAATTAGGTAACACTTGTCTGGTGGCTCCTCCTGAGACCACCTCTAAATTGAAAAAGATAAAAAGACATCATTTTTACAATGAGCCATTGGTTGGCATAATATGTAATGAGCGTCCTAACATCAGTGGTTTTGATTGGTTGGCTTTCTGCTGACCAACCTAGGGCAATCGACAGGTCGTCAAGACATGAGCCGACAGAGGTAGCGGAAGAGAGGTCCACAGATGCTTTCCTTTCAATTAATGCACATACATTCCTCATTTCTAGGCCATGAGCCAGGGTGATTTATTTGTATTTGGCTTTGTGTGACGTCTCATGTCTGGGTGTACGTGTTGGGAGTAAGGCAGGTGTCCTATCTGTGTTCATGCTAATGAATAGAGAGTGTTCTTCAATTATGGATTCACACGTGATGGGACAGTGTTTGGAATTATTTCCCCCTGCATTTATTAGGATTTTAACTAATATTAATGCAAGTGTTATGGTTTCTTTTACCACTGGGGACACCCTTGAGTTATTCTTCATAGGGTTATTTGGTTTATAGTTGTCCTGCACCCGGCAAACACAGACTGTTGTAGTCTTAATGAATCTGAGAACATATGGCTTGCGTCTTGGGAATCGTTATCTCATGTATTCTCTCTGCCATTCCTATCCTCCCTTATTCATGGTAAACTTGGCTTGGGTTGCTAGCTACTGTCTGAGCTCTGCACGGACCTGTATTTCTGTGGTTTCAGCATTTTGTGTTCTCTCGAAGCCTTGAGGCTTTCGGCTATCTGGAAGTGTGTTGCAGCTTCCATTTTGGAAATCATGGCTGTTCATTACGCTATGTTAGTGAGCCATATCCGTGTCATTCATGTTGCATTCAGCTTATACAATGCTTACGTTAGTATTCTTAATTTCTTGTGGTTGCTTTGTTAATATTCTTCATGTATAAATGCATATATTACCTAGTCTGCATGTTCCTAATGTTGATTGCACATTTGCTTCATGTCTAATGCATGTATGCACACGTATTGTTGCAACTTTTGTTTTATTACAATTTTATTTTTTAGCTGTGATTATCCATATCTTGCTGTATCTGCATGGGATATGTGTGGTACAGTTTCCTTAGTAAGTAAAGATTCTTTCCTGTGCGGTATTGGACCGGTGGAGGGGCAGTAGCTATGGCCGATGTATTAATCTGTCCCCCAACAGAAGGTACTCTTGATAATCATTGATTAACCAAAGGACAGCAGGCAAATCATACATTTAATCATTGTAAGGTTGTAGGTTCAAGTGCAAGCTATCCAAACCATGTTCTAAATCTCTATGACCTGTGACCTTGGGCTAGGGTTACACAATTGTTTGGATTGGTGAAGCCAAACTGACCCACTTTTTTCTTTAATTCAATGTCAACTAATAATTATGAGAATTGCTCCAGTTAAGGATTAGCCCACTTACCGTATTTTTAGTTAGAACAGCTGTGATATGCTTTCGATTTCGCCTATACTTGTCAGCAGATCTGCGGCCGTGAAGAAGGTGATACACGGAAATATCCACCCCCCTACTTGCAACATGCTCATTCCCACCACCTTAGTGCCGTCATTTGCTGTCCTCTTGATGTTCCTGCCTGTTGCTTTGCCAGCGGCCATTCCTGACGCATGTGGCTGCCACTTCTGGACCCAGCTTTTCCCCTTTTTGCCCTGTCTTGGCAGCTGTTTCTGGTACATGCAGACATTTTCTGCAGCCCGTTGTCACCCAGCTATTCACGGTGGGTGCTGCCATCATACGCGGTGGCCATTTTCTGCTCCACTAACCTGCTCCCGGCTCGCTCCACCCAGCAGCTTCTCCAAGCCTACACAGCCTCCAATATTCAGGTGCTGCTACCTTGGCCCCGCTGTTGACTGCCGGATGCTTCTGGCATACGCAGCCGATGCCCTAAGCCCAGATTTTCTTCTGTTCCACGCTACCCCTCTGACTGGCAGCTTTTCCTCTCTCTCACGGTCTGCTTGTGTAAGAACGGAATTCTGCAGCAGGTGAACACGTTTTAGGGCACCTTAATTGATGTACCTGTATGAATGAGAATGTGTGTTCACAGACCATGGATACCATGTAGCCTTCCTTTCCTCTGTTTGGCCTTCTAGACACCTACTCACCACGACCAAGAAAGGTGCCTTTGTAACCCTAAAAAGGCACACATCCCCTGGAAGATCATCCCACCCGCCTGGAACCTCACTCCGCTCTGCTGTTTGTGCTGATGCCTCCCGGCTACACGCGGCATTATGGGGGCTCTGTAACTCCTGGGATAGAATTGTATCATTATCTAGATGCCTTCCGAATTGTGTTGCCCCTTGTTTCCACAGCTACACTAACATGCTGACCCCACTCCACCCAGCTGCCTATCCCTAAGCCCAGTGGTCAAAGTGGGCGGGAGTGGGGCTCCTCCACTTAAAAAAAAAGGGTTGACTGTTCCTATAATTTTATTTAAAAAAGAAACAGTTCTTGAATGGCTTTGTTTTAAGATGAAAGTGTAGGAAGAAGTTGAATATTGGACTTCAGTCTACTGCACCGAACAGTCCCTTAAACAGCAGATGTGTTTGGGGGTTTGGATTGCACGTGGGAGGGGGCATGGCGATGGGGTTTGTAACATAGTTCCTCTACTTCTTTTCGTACACTTCCGCCACTTTGCATGCCTCATCATTGGATCCTTGGATGCCCCTTGTGGTGGTTCTGTGCATTTGTAGGCTTTGATCCTCTGCACTTGGGAGGTGCGGCCCTGCTTGGGGGTGTGGAGCAACTTAACCGTGGCTACTGTGCAATGCCTAGCGAGTCTGTTCCTCGCAATATGGACATTAATTGTACCCATCAGAATCCTAGTAGTATTTTCAGTGTACTGGCATTCACATGCATCCCGGGAGCATAGCTCAGCGGCAACAAGATTGCCTTGGAAACAAGACGACACAAAGCAACACAGGTTCGATCCCCGGGTCTGCCCTTATAAACCTCTGGGTATTAAGCATGTTATAAATACGCAACTAAGACATATTCCTGTAACAGCGCCTCAATGTCCCCGGACTGTGTGAGCGCTTTAAACATACAACAAAATATATATACGATACAGTAATCTACACATGTCAATCAGCATTTTTTTTTTTTAATAATCACCTGCAATGTTCTAGATGGTCCATATGTACCCCTGAACCTTTTCCTGAGGCATAAAGAACTTTATGAATCTGGATGGTTTGTCGTTTCAACAAATGAAGAAGAGTGAGAGTTGGGATTTTCGAACACAAAACAATGAAACTCCCAGGCAATTCTTTAACCATGGCTCCTTGAATGCAAGGGCTGGGGGAGGGGGCGCGTCCCCCTCAATTTACCACCCCACTTGAAGCACCGGTTATAACAGATAGCTAGCTATATGAAAACCCCTAGCAGAATGATTATAATGCGTAAGTAAATTAGAAATGATGGCTAGAGCGGAAGCACAGCTTGCGCGGTGCTTAATGCGTCTTCCTGCGATGGGTGTCTCTCCAATGGAGAAGCGCATACTGCTTCCGGGGGCCTCCGAGCGGTCGCATTAGCCAATCCCAGCTACGGGTGGCTGTCAGACAATCACACAGCGCCCTGTGGCTCTTCCAATTTCTAATTGGAAAACAGTGCTTTTTCAGGAGCGTTGCAGCCATTTAACTACAGGTGGCTGTGCTCAAGTGGTAATTTACGCTTTCTTTGAAAGCAAAAACAAGCGACAGAGAGAGAGGATAAGAGTGCCACTCCAGAGCTGCATAATGCATATTGATAAAGCCATTCCTGTGGCCGAACAGGGAATTCCAAACACGTTTTCAGGCATAGTTCCAATGACGAGGAGACCGACTGGATCCCATTCCCCGCTCTTAATGATGCTGCCTAAGGTGATCTTGTCAGGATCAACATTAGCGCCTCGGCTTTCAAGCCAGATGAACCTTTGGTGGTGGGATTTGTAATGGCCCTATTGGAAGTTCGGGCCTACGAACACTAGAATGCACAGTGTGACTAAGTAAAGGTACCAGTATTTGTTTTTTTTTATTTTTTTTGCATTTTTAAAGCGCTCACACGTATTTATAATTCACTTAATACCCAGAGGTTTCTAAGCGCGGACCGGATCGAACCTGTGTTGCTTCCTGTCGTCTTGTTTCCAAGGCAAGCACTTTGTCGCTGAGCTATCCTCCCGGGACATAGCCAGGTATGATAGCTGCATGAAAACACAGCCAGATATTGACGTCATCAAACAATCTCTCTTCCACTAAGAAACACAAGACACATTCCGAGCCCTTTTCCGTTACTCTTAATGCAAATAATGTGCATTGCAGAGCAAGCGCTCAGTTTCAAAGATGGCTGCTTCATTTCCCTTCAAAACTCAGAATCAGTCATTTAAGATTAAGACCCGGGCCTAGAAAAATGCATTACCATACTTCGAGATTGCATGGTAGTGACATGGGGTGGGGGCAACATAGGGGCACAGGAAGTCAGTGATGCCTGGTGCAAGCAACATTTTGTTAAGTGTCCACAGGGGGTGGGCGCAAGTATGCACAACATTGTTTCCTGTTCAAACGTCTGCATCAGGTTGTATTTTAGCATAACCTTATTGACTGTGTGAAGGGTTGTTATTGCGGAAAAATGACCCGCCACCAAGTTATTACCCGAGGCAAAGTGCAGCACCATATGTTGGGGAAGGGTCATTATCTCAAGCGATAATGACCCCTCCTGAGGTCCATAAGACTATTAGTACATGGTGGGATAATGACCCCCACCAAGTTCGAGGGCCATAATTTGGGGAATAGATATTATCTCAAGTGATAATGATTGCTCCGAGATCTATAAAGCTATTTGTACATTCTGGTAGTAGAATTCATGTTCTTGAGTTTTGGTGATGAATACAAATGTTACTTTAAGAGCAAATGAAATGTGATTTGTTGTAGTATTTAAATCACATAGATGTGTTCATAAGTTAAGCATTTTAATTGCAACTTGGTTGAACTGGAACAGGTCTATCATGAGCATAGATTAGGTGTTATGGGAAACTAAACAGTTTCCTTATAAGAAAGTACAAACACATTTTCCAATGTTTTTGCCTACTCTTACATGTGTTAAATAACATGGTGTGGCCACAAAAACGCCCTCCCAGAGAGAAAGTGTCTTGTTGAAACAAATCTTGCCCGAAAATTGCATTGTTATTTCACTGCTTACTTCCAAAGAGCGAATGTTCAGAAAGCAGTCAATACCAGCGTATATTTACGGCACTCAAAGCATTCTGATTGGCTGAGGGAAGGTCAATAGTGGTTTCCATGTGCTAATACTATCTATTCAATGTCCCTTAGTGGGAGGGTTCCCAGGCTTTCTCTACACATAGATGGAAGTCACAGCCCAGTGCTGCTATAGCCGAACACAGGTGCAATGTTTATCAGTCACTTGCCACCTTGTACAAGGATATATGCACAACTAAGGCAATCCAGATTGCTTTTTTTGGGGAGAGACAGGTGGTACTGTAAGTAGGAATGGGATGCCTGGAACCATCTGGTTAACTTTGGCAATGGCGAATCCTAGTTAAAAAAAAAAAAACACAATTAAATGCTCCCTCAAAAATGCAATTCCACCAGTGAAACCATGCATGTGGAACTTTATGCTGGCGTCTGGATACCTGCCACAGTGCCCCAGATCCACACACCAGCAGGTTTGCGTGTCACAAACATTGCTTAATGATATCACTCCTTAACTGTGGTGTCCCCACTGCATCCCATGCCCCCACCCCCCTTGCCACTTACCTTAGCCAACACATTTACAATGATGTTATTAGCTCAATTCTGTCCGCGAACCATGAGTGCACCTAGCACCCATTTTGCATCCAGTGGAATTTTTCATTCGCACCCGGAAAAGGCAGTCTGACCAATCAGAATCCTCCTTTCCGGGGTGTGATTCTGCATTCACCACCTGCAGTGATTCGGAGAAAATAAGCAAAATAAATGCCCACCGCTATTTAAAATCGGATGACGGCAGCCATTTTGGAACAGGTTTTCCATGGCCGCCGTCATTCGAAAGGGAACCTAGACTCTTTTCTATTTTTATGGAAGCAGCCATTTTTTGTATTTTTTTTTCGATTCCGATGGGAGATGTGCTTGTACGGAGCTCATCTCTTGTCGGAAGGGAAACAAATGAAAACTATTTGCACCCCGGTAAATCCTGCAGTGCTAATGGCTTTCATGCCCCAGCTGGGGGGCAGACACAGGGTTCAACGGTCCGCAGCTCGGGTCTACAACGCCTGGGCTGGCGGGCTGTTGAATCCTGTGTCCACCCACCAGCCGGGGCGTGAAAGCCATATTCCTCCTCCCACACCACCCTCACACCACAAGCCAATGTTTTGACCTGTGGTGCATTTTACATCCAGCATCCGGCGCAAACACCATGCACGTCTCTAAGGATGCAACAGCAGTGGCAACAATGAAAAAGAAGCATTCACTCTAGAATTTCAATTTTATTGCCGCAATGGTCAATCAGTGCAACATACAGACAAAAGGCAAATATTCAATCAGTAAAGTAATTTGAAGTTATTTAACATTTTATTATTAAGACTTTCATTACTTTAACAATCCGCTCACATATAACGGGGTGAGGTCAAAAGCAAATTCACAGAATGAGGGCAGCTGGGAGCTGAAATCCCAAGACAGCAGTCTCCTGACAGATCAATTCACTATTTGTAAGATGGCTTTTCTGCCCTCTCAATACAGCTTATGCACCGCACCACCTCCCCTAGCCCTTGCAAAGATGCCATGGCACTCGTGTGTGTGGGCACAGTCACCATCTCGTCTGCCAGCAGCTGTCTCTCAGTTATCTGCACACGTATTGCAAGAGTCAGTGCCGGTGTGGAGCCAGGGTGGGATTCTCCATCAGAGACAGCGAGATAGAGGAAAACACCAGCTAATGACAGTCTCGCCAAAGCCTCTATAAGAGCTGGCTCCATACCCACAGTCAAAAAAAAGCTGCAGGCTGCCCCCGGGCGCATACGATGGTTACAAATCTCCGCCTGTAAGCTGCTTAGCCAGGGCGCCCTCAAGACTCCCTAAACAGTTGTCTGACTGCTGCCATGGTACACATTTTTCTCCACAAAACAATGCAATCCATGTATTTGTATATTTTTTTTGCAGCGCACATAACCCGTAGGTATCGAGGCGCTAGTTTCATTGTGGAAGGGCGGGTCATTTATAACGCACTCATTTTTTTCTTCTCAAGCACGGGTCGGGATTCGAACCTGTGTTCACTCAGCATGTCCTTGCTTCCAAGACCTACGCATTGCCACAGAGCGATCCTCCCATCCTGGGTCACTGGTACAGAGCAAGGGCATTTGGTTTCATCATAGATCAATGATCACGTTATGGACCCATTCATACTCATTCTTCCGATCATGGGTATTTTCCACTCCTCTCCCCAATGGCAGCCCTTAGAAATTATACTTAAAACGTAAACGAAAGTTCAACAAATACATTGGCAAATCTCTGCCCAGGGATGTGTCTAGTTAGGGCACAGCCCTGGAAGTCGCCGAAGGCTGGAATGCCATCTTCCTGCTAAAGCAGGACAGGCAGAAGCTGATTCCCAAAGGATAACTCTCTCCAAATGTGTATATATGACTTGTTGTTTTTCGCAACCACTGGTAGCTTCTTATTATACATGAAATAAGCAGAAAGACCAGTGTGCGTTATGTGCTCAGAAGGATTGCAGGCGCAACTCATTGTCACATATATGTCACCCATACCAATGTGTGTTTGTTCTTATGTTCCCAAAAACTCTTTGTTTTAATGCAAAGCATCAAGTAGTTTACATTGGTGCTATTTGTCCTCCCCTCCTTTCTCACCAGTGCTCTCCTGGGTGGTTTGAGGGCTGGCTGAAGATGTCAGGGGAAGGTTAACATCTTGAGGTGTGTCTCTTTGCCAGCAAAAACACATTTACTGCCCGATTCATGGAATTATTTGCGTGTAAAAACGCAGATTTGCACGCCTTTCTGCCCGAAAATCCCCATACTTCAAACAGGGATTTTCAAGCAGAAAGGCGCGCAAATCTGCGTTTTTCATGCAAATAATTCCATGAAACAGGCTGTTAAAGTGACACAGGCTTTAGTATGAGAAGACTGCTGCCTCCTACGTGCATACTATTAGCCCCTCCTTGCAGGGGGTTAATAGCTACAGATTTTCAAAGGACATGAACTTTAACCCTAAACGAGCACTTAAGAGCTATTAAGCGCACTGGGCCTGGGGCATTTTTTTACAGAATGAAGATAATTTACTTGCTGATTGGATTACTTGTATCCCAAGTCAAAAACTGAAATATTTACAGACATCAGTTCATTTAGAAACTGAACCAGGGGGAGTTTAACCTAGAGTACACACGCACACTGAGTGCAAATAAGACCACCTAATGCCATTCTGGGAGGTCCAAAATACAAGTTTGTAGGGTTTCATGACGTGTTCTTTTTTGGCTTAAGTCGCCGACGCCCCATTTGGGCCATGGCCAGAAAAATGTGGCCACACCCCCATTCTGCAGCCCACTCTTGATTTCATATCCCCCCTCTCCCCCCCCCGTCTGCCACACCATGAGGTATGCCAAGGATGTGCCCATTAACCCACTCCATAAAATAGCCTTTGAGTACCAAACATACTCGCCAACACCTGCTGGCGGGTGTCTGGTCAATGTTTTGATACAAATGGAGATTAAGAAAAGGTTTTATCACATCTTGCCGCCCATTTCATGCCGCCCGCATTTGTGCCCACCTCCTAAACCCTGCTCACTTAATGCCGGTGCAATGTGTTTCCTTTAGGCATTCCTAATAATGCCACTTATTTCATTAGACTTTTTGTGCGCCAACTCGCGCCACCTTTTCCTGCACCCTGCCTGCACCGCTCTCCAGTAGCGTTGAACCGACAGAAAGACCGGTCTGAAAAACGATGAGATGTCTCTATTCAACGTGTCCCTCCTACCCTACATTAACGGGCAAGTTCTGAAACGCCACCCTTACCAGCACCCCCATGCGCCTCTCGGTCAGACTCGTCCGCCGCTGCTTTGATGCCTGCCCGTGGCCCTGAATGTCCCCTGCCTCCCACAACCTTGTAAACAAATGTTTGTGTACACAATTACAACCTATAAGTGAAATGTCAATATCCCCGTCATTACTGTCTAGCTTGCACCTACATAAAACTAGGTCAATGAGTATGTTCACCTCTGGAAGCACATATAAGTCAAACGCAAGACATCTCCTCCCAGACTTGTATCTTATTAATAGCATATATCTTCATCCCACAAGATTATGAAATAATAGCAGGTGTGTACCTTGATATTTGAGATTGAGTTGTTATATCACAAAGTTAGGCTATGTGCCCAATGGAACTGTTGTCACGGTGTAGTGACTCCAGGTTAGATACAACATGAGATATGCACAACTACCAAGACAAAGACAAATCATGTGTATGGCAATGCACACACTTACTGGTGTGGACCGACATGACTTGGGACAGTATTTCCATGCGTCTCTCTGATTATTAATCAATTCCATCAATGGATACGCTCACGAGCAGAGTGATTGTTAATTAAGCAGAAGACAATAAGGGGCAAGACCTTTCTCATAAGGGCACCTACCCTTATTGGTATGGATGCGCAGCGCTGGGCCAATAAACACCTCAAGTTCCTGCATTACATGCATTGCCCTGAGATCCGCGGCCGGCATCCAATAGAAATAGACCACTGGCAGGTCCTGATTGCGGAATAACGGGAACCCGTAGCTCTAGCTGGATGGGTGACCTGCTCAAATTTGGGGCTCTTGGGGAGGTGGCAGCCCTCGCCATCCTCCACCGTCTTCAACGCCACAGGCCGGATACTCCTGCTCAAAATCATGGAGAACCGGATGGGCCTGTAGGCATGGTTTCTACATTTGTTTTCAATGCTCCCTTCAGAACAGTGCCCACACAGTCTTATTTGGGCATCACCTTCCTAGAGGGCACTGGGTAAGCTGGTGAATTTCCCATCCATTCCCATTTATCCGCCCCTTTACAACTCATATGCCTGAATCCCAAGGCCTGGGTCAGAGATGGTGGCACACCCATTGCCCGATGGGCACAGACGCCACATTGCTGCACTCTCGGATGAAAGGATCACATGTTTTCGATATGCTTCCCACCCCAATTACTGCGACCCAGAACTGGGTGGGGGGCCGGGGACAGGGCGAGGAGGGGGGAGTTGTAAGTTGGAAGTGACGGTAATAAGCCAACGCCAAGCCCCCCGCCCCCCTTCCAAGTACCCATTATGCACAATAGGAGCCCGGATGTCTGGGAGTTCTACTCACACAAATCTCCGTTTCACCAGACATAGATATTTATTGACACGTCCCTCGGGCCTCTAGATCTGCCGAGATTTCAGCCCCTCCTGCCCCCCGCCTCACAGTGAGAGCTGCCCTTCAAGTCCCCCACCCCTCCTTCTCTTCTTTCTGCTTTCTTTTTGCACACGACTATATCCAACCCTTCCGAAGTTTGCCAACCCTGCCCAGGTGGTAGACAATTCAGCTGCCAGACTGGTAGGCATGAATAACCGCCCAGGTGGCCTTGTTTGCTGAATGAAAACATGAAATAATCAGTGTCATTAGACTCTTGATAGTTCACCTCACCCTTCCCCCCATACAAAGCCCTTAATGGTTGGGAAGTTGTTTTGGGCGCCCTGCTGCTGTGAGCCCAGAAAACATATGTTTTTCTATTTCGAGTTTAAGTTGGCCAGGCTGTGCTAGAGATGAAAAAGACATATATGTATTTGCTGTAAATCCGCTGGTTCCACATGTGCCACCACATTAAACCGAAACACCTGTGCATCACTCAGGGACAGCTCCATGCAGCCCATCTTTCATACCGAGGATACGCAATCCCTTATCCCAGCAAAAACCTGCTTGCTTAGGGTCTTCTTCGCAGAAATGCATACACAAGCCAGGCCTCTGATGACCTGATCTGTTGGGCGATCATTGTGTGTGGCACCTGCAGCCTGGGGATCATGCTCCCCCCACACACACGGGCAACACCGGGCTTCGTCTACGACAGGAAACTATTGCAGACCCACCTCATCACATAGGCCTTGAAGCAACCATTGCTCCTTTCGGATTCCCTCTGCATCCTCATGGAACCTGGAGTGCAACCACCACCTACACATGCAAACCAAGAAAGTGCCAATGTGAGAGGACTGCACTGCTGCATGCACATCCAACCACCCTATTTACTGTGCATGATGGTAAGCCGACGGATCTGTCCATCAACATCGGCATCGCCCCGGATCACAGGCTCGTGACCTCTTCCGTAGAGTGCGATGTACTAAAGACTGCGTCATGTTGGGGGATGGACCATACGCTGCACCTCGGAGAAGCGGCTCGGAGAGCAGAAAGAAGATGGAGCGGGGGCTGTAAGTGGTGGGGCGAGGAGAAAGCCGAGGGAGTGGGACGAGGAAAGGGGTCTGCAGGACCACACAGCAGGAGGAGGTGCGTGCTTTCCAAAAATTGACAGTTGTCTGGTGCGGTATAAGAGTGACCTTTAGGGTTGGCCTTCACCGGGCAGCCTCCGACAACATTGCTCTTATGGTTGTGGTCTTCAGACATAGGATAGCATCACACTCTCATAAAATCATTGCTTCACATGTGTTTTCTCGGCTAGATCACAACCACGCCGCCACTTCACCAATCAGGATTTCGTATATTCTCAACCTCCTCTATCTGAGTTTAACTAGTGGTGCATGCATACATTTTTCATAGGGGTGGCCTGATGAGGTCACAGGAAATCTTGGGGTGGCAAGAATCTAAGAGGCAGGCGGGCAGTGTTTTTATACGGGGGGCCGTGGGGCCACTGGGCCACCCCTTGGTGGTGCCTCTGAGTCTAACCCACCCAGGTACCACCCTCTTCCAACATACCATGACCTTTTGTACTATTCTGAGGAAGCCTGGAGGGCAGGCTGCTTCATTACCGTTGTTATGCTCCAGGAGAGTCACTGGGGTGTGCAGGATTTCTGGAAGTACGTAAAGATAGGAAGACAATTCATTGGTAGGATGATTGTACATTGCGCATGCTCAAAGTTCAGTCTGTGCATGCACAGTCACAATAGCACTGAAACATATACATCAGAAATGTATTCCTATTGGTGCTAATACCAGTAAGACGGAGATCCTTCTCATTGTGACTCCTGCCCCTGCTTACCCTCACTCACTCTGGCTGCCTGCCTTGGTTCCTCTTCCTTTGCCTTCAGCGAGGCAAAAAACCTTGGTGTCATCTTCGACTCCAGCCTCTCTTTTCCACATCACATCTCGGATGTTGCCAAGAAGTCCCACTACCAGTTGCACCTCCCCAAAGGTACTCTTCCCTTTCTCACTTTCTCCCAGAGGCTCACTGTCTCCAGAGCCCTGGTTCTCTCTAGGCTGGACTACTGCAACAGCCTCTTTCTCAATTTGCCTTCCTCCACTCTCCGCCCTCTGCAACTAAACCAGAACAGGACTGCAAGACTTATACTTGGCTTCAAGCCCAAGGACTGTATATCTCCAGCCCTGAAATCGCTACAGTGGCTGCAAGGATCAAGTTCAAGGCCCTTTGAATTACCCACAAGGCTTTCTGGGGCCTGGACCCACACTACATCCAACGCTCTCTTCCAAAATACCTTCCTTCTCGAGCCCTTCCCCAGCTACCTTCAACTCTCTAAGGGTCGACGCTTCTCCGGCAGAGAGTGGGGGGTAGCTCTCGCTCCTCTGCAGGTGCCTCACTCTGGAATGGCCTCCCTGACCCTCTCAAACTTGAGCCGGTCCACTTGAAGTTCCAGAAGCAGCTCAAAATGTTTCTCGTCTCCTCTGCTTTCCCCCACACCACCCGCTGACCTAACTGTCTGCTGTACCAACTGGTTGCTTGGCTACCCTCTGAGTTTCACTGGGTACCAGGCTCTTTCTTGATCAGTCACCTTTGCACTGACTCCGGGCCACCATGAATTTAGGGCCTGTAACTGTAACCCTATAGTGGCTTGTTCTCGTTGAACTACACAGAGCCGCGCTGCCCTGGCTGCACTTACTCAGAGCATTGCTGCCCTGTTTTTCCCTACACTTTTCCTTTAATTTCTGCACTTCTCGTTCTTGCACTTGCACATTCTGAATGACACAAGGCCTAGATTGCTTGTCTTGTCCTCCATCTGCCTTCCTTCGCTTGTCTTGTCACGCCTAGAAACATATCCGGCCTCATTACAACTCTGCCGCTGAAGTTGCATTTTTTGTGGCACCCGCAAATAGGCAAGCACCAGGTCATGCCAAGCTCAGCGGACCCGGTAATTGCCCATTTGCGGGTGCCGGAATCAAGGGCGTCCCGATCCCCATTCTGCCCCATTGGGCTGAATGGGGATGGGGACGTCGGATGCACCAGCACATTCAGAGTTGTGCTGGTGCATCCGACGTGCTCTGGAAGGGTGAAAAAACCTGGAGGGTGAAACGGCACCCACGAGCAGAGCACTTAGTATGTCGGTCCGGGAACTACGGTACCGGCATGCTTACCGGTACCGTAGTTCCCGGACTGACATGGTTGCAATGAGGTCCATCATATCATATTGATGCCATTGTGTATTTTCAAACTGGCAATGTGCATGTCCAGTGCAATATAATCTCACACCAAAAGCTATATGCAGTCTGACTGCGCGAGAGAGGCCAAGGCAGTGCAACAATCTGGAAAGTGCGTGCGCGAATGAGCAATCTCAAGCAATGCAAGCCACAGAATATATATAATCAGTGCCTTAAGTGGCACTACAAATCGAGCCAGGGCTCATCGAGGGGGCCTGGTCTAACAACGGGGGTCTTGATGGCCCGTTAGGCCACGCCCCCTCGACGAGCCCCGGCTCAATGGGCTACTGGCACCCCTGCCAGGCAGCCCTTTGTAGAGATTAGCACTCTCTCCCCTATGGGGGAGAGGGTGCTCATCTCAGCGTTTATTTTGTATAGCCTTGCCTGGCAGGGACAGCGCCTCGCCCATTCAGCCTCAATGGTGGTGCTGTCCCTCGCCAGCTGGGGAGGGGTGGCGTCACCATTAAGGCTGAAAGGGTGAGGCCACTGGAAGCAGAGGCCTTTTTCCTAAAGACTAAAACTCCCGCGAATCCGCGGGAGCTTCAGTATTTAGAAAGCAAGGCCTCTGCTTCCAGCGGCCTCACGTTTTCTCCATAATGGTGGTGCTGGCCCACGTGCATCACTTGATTAAAGTGATGCCGCGCAGGTGCAGCGCCACCATTATCGCTCAAAGGCATTTTTTTCTGAAGCCTGAAGCTCTCGCACATGAGCGAGAGCTTCAGGCTGTAGAAAAAAATGTGTTTTCATGTAGTGGCCGGGGCTGCCAGGGGAGATTAGTGGGCCCTGGCAGGGCCCCGCCTCAAATCGAAATTTCGGAGCCTGCCGGGGCCCAGCCCCGGCAGGCCCTGGCCCACTTAAAGCCCTGTATATAATATATATATATATAATGCCATTGGTGATAGTGTTCTGGGATTAGAGTGTCAGGACACGCAATCCATCTGTTGTGCTCATGCAGGAGTACTCTACAGACATCAAAGACGGGTTGTTGCTAGGTCTGGAAAAGATCCGGGGATACGCTAATGTTGGGACTGTCAGGACTCAGGGATAACTAGCCTTTTGTTTGTAACCTGTGAGATTCTATCCTGGGCTACAACCAAAAGACCCGTGGCTATTGACCTTCAGCTCCCACACCCTCCCACCCCCCCCTAGCGACGCCTATGCAGTGTGCAGTATCACAGTGTAATTAAGGGTACAGAATACAACTTTATCATCAATGGACAACATTGTCCCCCTCCCCTCGCAGCAGAGTGTGGAATATGCTTTTTAATTATTACGGTCTGAAAGTTTGCAGCATGACCTCATCTGGCAGGCAAGGCGCACCAGGCTGGTAAACAGCGGCCCAGGTGCGCTTTTTGAAGTCTAAAACAGCAGGCACAAGCTCAGACTACAAGCCACAAAGGCCTCTGAAAACTTGGAAGAGGATAAAATATGACATTGTCGAAATTCTACAAAGCTCGTACATCGCATCAACTGGGAGCTAAGCCTTTATGTGCTCTGTGAAAGGCATTAGGGAAAGATGGAACAGCCAATCAAACTAGTGGTAAGAAATGAGACCACGGGTGGGGGTTCAGACGTTCGTCAGATGGGTTTCGGAAGCCATGTTTAATGCTCCATTGTCTGAGACTGAACAAAGTGGGTGCATTACAGTCTAGCTGGCAAGATAGCTCAGCGGGTTGAGCGCTCGCTGCTGTGATTTGAGAGTGATCTGATGGTCGTCGGTTCGAATCCCGGCAAGGCCAACTCAGCCTTTCATCCTTCCGAGGTCGATAAATGAATACCAATTTCGTTTGGGTGATATTGTATGTAAATATGTGCTCTGTAAAGCGCTTTGGTTTAAGACGCTATATAAATAACACATTATTATCATTAAATTCCTGGACTTCCGACCACACAGAGCGGCAATCAGTCACTGCCGGATGGATCAAAATGGCAGTCTGCCCTCTCTATATCTCCAGGTCAAATCCCTTTAGTTTTTAAAAGATCAAAATACTTCTCCATTGGGGAATACATCATGAGATGTCCACTGGGGAACTCTTAAAACAGGGGGAATTTAGCGATTTGAAAAAACCTAGATACTGACGGTCAAGGTGTCGTAAATATTACTGGGTGTCACGGAATCATTTATAAAGAGACGATGCACTGCAAGAGCAGTAAAGTAACATACTGCATGGAAGGTCCATGCAAACAAAGACACATAGGCCAAGCAAGGAGAGCCGTCCACATGCGTATTCCAGACCAGCGTTCCCGAATATATTGTAAAACCTTAAATGTCCCCCTGGTCCATCATTTTGTGGGAAATCGCCACTAAGTTGGTGATTTATTCTGGGGGGTCGTGGATATTGTGTACACAAGTTTGAATCCACAGTAACCTCTTGTGTTTAAGATGTCCAAGTGGATCCATGGAATGCAGCCTCGCCTCTCTGGCCCGGGTGAAGATGGTCTACCTCCACTATGAGACGCCACATGTATGTTGGTCAACTCTTATATACAAGGGTGGGATGCATTTACCACCTCTACATGTGTTTACCCCCATGAAGTACCTTGCATAATGCTGTCTCAAATCCACACCTGAAATTATAATATGGCAGCATGCACTATGACATCAGAGTTCTTATGCTGTCTCCAGCTTTATGTAGGGATCTAGTTAACTCTACCAAAACAATGTGTGGTACTTTTGGACAAATTATGATTTTCTCTGAAGGTCAATGCACATTACTTTAGCTTTGACCCGTATCACTGGAATAAGCCAAACACATTGCACCATTTAATATGGTGGCCTAAGGTTGTGACGCCACAACACACTGGCGTCATCACATTGGACATTAGTCCGTGGGTTTCTCTGGCCTAGTAATTTCCCTTACCACTACATGGTGGCCATACGCAGTGATGTCATGATGTTAAGATGTCCCCGTGCGGACGTACTTCTGCGTTATTTTTTGCGGCACAAATGTCAATCAATTAAACAAAAACAGGTAGAGATATAGGTCTGATATCCCGCACCTACCAGTTTGCATCATGGATGCCCACCTAGAAGGCATGATAGTACAACATGCTTAGTAAAAGCTTAGCAAAAAATGTGTTTAATGTACAACCTTTCCTAACGTTTGGCCAGTCACATCGACTAATTTCTGTTTAGTCAGCTCCTCGCAGACTTGTATCTTATTAATAGCATATATCTTCATCCCACAAGATTATGAAATAATAGCAGGCGTGTACCTTGATATTTGAGATTGAGTTGTTATATCCCAAAGTTAGGCTATGTGCCCAATGGAACTTTTGTCACGTTGTAGTGACTCCAGGTTAGATACAAAATGAGATATGCGCAACTACCAAAAAAATAATACTGAATGAACTTCTTCCCACAGAAATTCTCTTTATCTGGGACATCAGTTTCACGAGCTCCTTCTCGTTGTTTACGGTAACTGTGGGATCAATTTTAAAACAGTTTATACACCTGACTTCGTTTTATTTTTCCATTTAAATGTACAGGTTCCTTCTAAAATACTTATTGGTCCTGAGGAAGGTGTTCGACTGGGAGGCGCCAACATGTCTCATATGTCGTCCCTCTCCATATAGATGTCTGGCTTTCCTGAATTCTCTATAACTCAGAACAAACTTGGATCTTGCTCACATGAATCAATCAGAAACTCTGTACATAAAAAAATAATTTAATGGGCTTGATGTTATCTACATATACTCACCACAACCTCATACATTTGAACCTTCAAAGTGGGGACAAAAGAAATTATTTGGCCTCATTACAAGTTTGGCGGTAGCCTTGCCGGTAAAACCAGCAGGCTCCCGCCAAACTGGCAAAATATTCCGGCACCTGCGAATGGGCAATGACCGGGTCATTACGGCCCCGTCGGACCTGGTTATTGCCCATTCGCGGTCGCTGCAATAAAATGCTCCCCATTCCCCTTTCAGCCCCATAGGGCTCAATGCGAATTGGGAGGTCGGATGCACCGGCCCCATTCGTGAATAATGCCGGTGCATCCGACATGCTCTGCTCGCGAGTGCCGGTACACCCGCCGGGTCAGACCTGGCGGGCGGGAAGGCACCCACGAGCAGAACGCGTAGTTTGCCGGTCCGGTAACTACGGTACCGGGAAGCTTACCGGTACCGTAGTTAACAGACCAGCAAACTTGTAATGAGGCCCATTGTCACTACTTCATAATTCTATGTCTCGTTTATTCAAAATGTTTAAAATAGTGTTGCCTATGCTATGTCCGAAGTTTCTCATACTTTCTTCAATGTTAGCTTGGATTTGTTTGAATGTATCTTTTTGGCATTGATGCAATTTTGATATGTTCTCATGCGTCATTCGCCTATTACTTTAATCTTTGTAATTAAATCTAATACATTGTGCAGTTCAACCACTCGCATAGCTGAGTCATTTTCATGAAGGCCTTAGCATGATTCTCCACCTTGCTGGAGAGTACAATTAAATTGTGGGATGTTTACAACCTTTATTTGACATTTATTGCAAACAAACTTTGCATACAGTGAATGTCAACAAAAGGTTTCACTGTGCGTGGCTGGCTTTTGGGTGGAAGCAAGCAGTGCTACAAACATGATGTGGGCTTATGGTAATGTGGACCATTTTACGGAAAGCTCTGGTAAAACTGTTGTCACCTGTTGCCATGGGTCGAGTGCATTTCTCTTAGGTCAACTAGGTGAACTAAGTTCCTCAACCTGCAGGTCGAGCAGAATTGGAAAGAATTTGCCAGGCCTTATGTAGATGTGGGAGAAACCAGCTGTAAAAAGCTACATGCAACTGTGAAATAGTATTTTACTAATATACTATGCTCTTCCCACCCAGTCCTCTTTCTCGGTTGCAAAGGAGGAAATCACTTGTAAGAACAACTAACATGGACAAAAGAAGATTTCACACATCGGAGTCAAAAGCCTTCCATATCGGGAATTCCTCATTAAAAGATTGCCTGTGACCCACGAGCAATGGAAAATACATCAACATCAGGCCGAAAAAAGCCAATAATAGGAACGGATTAAGCAGAGGGATTATACGCACCTTCGTGATGTTAATAAAAATGTGGTTCTCTGTTTATATAGAAGAATGCTTCCTTTTTTGCAAAGAGCGAAAAATAATATTGCGCTGCTGTAAAGAATATTAATGATCACAGAAGTGGCAAGCTCATATCGGTTGGAAATGGCAATATTTCAGAGCAGATATTTTTGGACAGCCTGCTTCTCTTAGGAAGCCTTTTTATCTGGCGGCTGTTAAAAAGGACCTGAAAGTCGGAGCGCTCCTGGCACAATGGGCTTCAGAGCTGGTGCATGAGCCAGTTTGCCCATTTTATGTAAATGTAAATTGGCCTTATATTGTACCCTTCTGCCAATATTG
Source organism: Ambystoma mexicanum (assembly GCF_040938575.1). Taxonomy (NCBI): domain Eukaryota; kingdom Metazoa; phylum Chordata; class Amphibia; order Caudata; family Ambystomatidae; genus Ambystoma; species Ambystoma mexicanum. The sequence goes on along the minus strand of NC_090925.1, from coordinate 243,488,987 downwards.
TTGGACTGTTGTAATGAAGCAGGGCAGGGTTTGCTAGTCAGATAGCGGGAAGCCAGATGCAGAAACCTCTGGAGTTGATGGATGCAGGTCAGAAGTACCCGTTACCTGTGTGTCGATATGAACATCTCTATGTTGTTTGTGGTTAGAACTGCCCGGGAGAGTTAGCCATATGGATAGCCCCCTGATTGTGGAGTGCAAAAAATAACAACATGGTTGTTGATATAAGATGGCTAGGGTCTGAATCTGTTAAGTACACCAGACCCAGGAGGACAACTATAGGACTGTGCAAGGTATAAGGATGCAAGATTTTATCAGTGAGGAGTTAGTTGAGGGATGAGAGGATGGGGAGGGGAAGTGGGGCTGTTGTCACTTCCTGGCTCTTGGTGGTAGATTTCAATGAGATTAAAAGTGCAAGGACTACAGCAAAACAAAATAGGTGATGTCTGGAAGGTTTAGAATGAATCTTAATCTTGCTCTGGGCAACCTTCCAGACCATTGCTCTTCACCTGCCAAGCCATTACAAAAGGGGAAAGACAATATGCAAATTAGGCTTGGTCCCACCCCAAAAGGCTTGGCAGGAGGAGAACGATCGTCTGAAGGGTTGCCCATAGCAATTGCCAGAGGTTAGGATTAATTCTAAACCTTCCAGACATCACCTTTTGGTTTTGCTTTAGACACCCCGAGTGGGATCGGTATGCCCAGACGTGGGTCGCGAGCATGCTGGGTCTAGAGGCACAAGCTACTCCTCACAGATGAGGCCCAATGAGGCCGAAACATGTCTGGGTATGCTTCGAGTATTGTGCAGAAGGGATGTGACCTAGCAGTTCGGAATGGACTGCACCTTAGGGGTATTTACCCTTTCTGTAATGGGGTGCCGGGCATAACAATGGTCTGGAGGTTTGCCCAGAGAAATTGCCAGAGGTTTAAGATTCATTCAAATCCTTTCAGCCATCACCTCTTTGTTTTTCTGAAATAATCAGGGACAGCAACACATTTCAATCACAATACGCATAACAAAATCACTATATTGAAAGCGCTATTGTGTTATATCAAGAGTAAAGTTCAATAAACATTAACTTGAAGGAAATAGAAGGAAGCAGCTATAAAATCTTGAAAAAAACAGTTCTTATCTGGAAGCAACTTCAAGCAGCAAAGAAAAGACTGAGTCAGCCCAACCTGGATTAGAAACTTTGGAAGTACAGGAGTGCTACATGTCAGAGGTGTGTGCTTAACTTGTGATCTATCCAACTGGCTGTAGAATACCCAATGATAATTGCTCAATGGGCAGGGAGGATAGCTCAGGGGCAACGCTTTTGTCTTGGAAGTAAAACAATGCAGCACAACACAAGTTTGAAAACCATTCCCGCACTTAGAGACTAGTTTCTAGTACTAAGTGGGTTATAAAATATTAATTAATGATATGCCATTCGTTGACCTTAGTTGCCAGTAGCTAGCCCTGAAACACCTTTGCCCCACCCACTACAACTCACATTGTACACATGATCTTGGTTGGTTCCCCGCAAAGGATCAACATTATTGTAAACCACACTCTGTTTCTAGCCAGCTACGTACATACTTTACATATACAAAATACAAACATTAACTAGAGAACAAAAGGTTGTCAGCTGAAAAGCTAGATGTGGGTGAGGGTGACACCGATGGGACAGGGTCAGTGGTTATGTCCGCTGCCGAAACTCTACTGAGTGCCTTCAAGCGAGTGCACACTTTAATGAATAGTGTGTTCATACCACCTGAGAGTAAACAGCTATACCTGAGTGTGCCTTACGCAGGTGCTCTAAGATTCTGAAGATTAGAGGCTCCATTTTACAGCAGTTGGTAGAGCCGGAATCTAGGGTAGTGCCTTTGGAACCAGTACTGTAGGCTTCACACACTTGCTCTTGGTCTGGTTGAATATCCCTTCGACCTACTGCACATCTCGGGCATTCAGTTGGGGCATCCCCAGTTTCCTGGTCAATGGCAACCCAGTATTGCATCTTCAGCCGGCATTGAAGCACCCAAGCCACCAGCTATTCCGGCAAGAGGCAAACGCAAAGTGGCGGTGCACCAATCCACCGAGCGGTGGAAGCAGGACCTCTGCGCATCAGAAGAAGGAACGTGCAGCCCAATACACCCAATACACACTGCTTAGTTGGGAAACACAAAACAGACACAAAAACAGTGAACAAGTTTCCTTGGGCAAGCACTACTGCTGAAATCTCACCACGTCCAAACAACATAAAAGCCCTCTATTCCCTCACATGCCAGATAATAATCAAACAGGGACACATTCACCCTCACTACAAACCTAAAAATATACATCGATATACTCATATATAAATAACCTGCCTAGGAGTGGTCCCGCATACTGTCACATCCAGCGGTCCTTCCTGTGCTCATCAGCTCCCTCCTGGGGATTCCAGCAGAGCAGCGCAGATGGCCGGGCCTGCTTTAGTCATTCCCTATGCTCCAGTGCTGGGAGTGGGGCCCATGCTGAGGATCTTTCCCCCTGGTCAATGCCAAGTCACAGCAGTGGCCTTCCTACTTCATCAGGGGCCCTCTACCAATCTGTTCTTCTGGTCCACCAACAGTATGTGGCCGTGGTCTTCTTTCTTCACTGGCCCGCCTGCCTGGCTTTGTCTGTTCCAGCTGCACAAGGAACTTTCTCTTTCTCTTTCTGCTGGGCCCACCCCGAATGGCCTCAGATGGGCTGTCAGGCCCCATTGCCATGCTCATGCCGCCATCCCTACACGACTCATGGTTTCATGATCTTCCAGTATGCCCCGACTGGCCCTGGTGCGGGCCATGTTGCTCCACAGGCCTCTATGGTTCCCGGGCTGCATGGCATGTGCAGCCTGGGCAGAAATCTTCTGGGCCCACCTGACCTGGCCCAGAGGTTGACTGGCACGTCCTGAAGCCCATTGGGTGCTCAGGCTGCTTGGGGGACGAAGCTCAGGGCTCACCGTTCAAGCAGGGCCACTGATGGCATATACATCCTGGCGCTCAAGAGACTCAATGCTGCCCTCCACCCCTCGCCCCTGGAAGCCTTTTGATGTTCTTCTCCCTCTTTTCACTGTTATTTCTTTACTTTTGTCCTTTTCCCACATAGTACGTTTTCTTCTGTCCAATCCCTTCCTTGTGCAGGAGATTCCTGTCCACTGTTCCCATTTCTTAAAGTTCCATCCAGCACCAGGGAAAGTTACCTTTGGTCCAATCCCTTCCTTGTGCAGGGGAACCCTGCCCACTTCTCCCGCTTCTTAAAGTACCATCCAGCACCAGGGTAAATTATCGTCTATTCAATCCCTTCCTTTGCAGGGGAGTCCTGCCCACCTTTCCCGCTTCTCAAAGTTCCATCCAATACCAGGGAAAGTTATCTTCTGTCCAATCCCTTCCTTTGCAGGAAAGTCCTGCCCACTGTTCCTGCTTCTCAAAGTTCCATCCAGCTCCAGTGAACTGCTGTGTGCCACAGTTCTTGGTCCATGGAGAAACACAGGTAAGTCCCGTAGTACCAACTAAACACAGACACATTCCTAATTAACTACTTGTTTCCACCCTGATGTGCGTGTTCTTTATTTACTTACCTACTTTCCATCAGGGGTGACTGATATAATCCTTTCTTGCGAGGCCCTCATTGGGCCAGGGTATATAGAAGCATTTTTGGGGCGGCTGATGCCAATCCTCAGCCACATGGTGATGTCTGGCATACCCAACCTCTGGTTTCAAAGTTTAGGTTGTAGAGCACGGTGTCCAGTTATCCAGCCACTAATCAAGAACTAGGGGACAATAAACTGATTGATACAGTACGAATGATCTTCCGATAACAATCTCTTTTTCTAGTAACCCACAGAAGAACCAGGGGACATGAAACTGATTGATACAGTACGAATGATCTTCCGATAACAATGTCTTTTTCTAGTAACCCACAGAAGAACCAGGGGACATGAAACTGATGGATACTGTACGAATGATCTTCCGATAACAATGTCTTTTTCTAGTAACCCACAGAAGAACCAGGGGACATGAAACTGATGGATACTGTACGAATGATCTTCCGATAACAATGTCTTTTTCTAGTAACCCACAGAAGAACCAGGGGACATGAAACTGATGGATACTGTACGAATAATGTCCCGATAACTCTGTCTTGTTCTATTAACCCGCAGAAGAACCAGGGGACATGAAACTCCTTGATACAGTACCAATGATCTCCCGGTAACTCTGTCTTTTTCTAGTAACCCACAGAAGGTGTTGTACACACAGCGGGTAGCATCTAGCATGTGGTACACAAAAAAAACAAAACAACAACCATGCTATTTAAACTTTCATTAAAAAACTGGTACAACTTGTCTTTCAGGGATGTCAAGTTGGTGAAAAATAAGAGGGCTGTACAGGTCTTTTTAAAGCAATGTCCTCCAGGAGAGCGGAGCGCTCCCTGCATCTCCATTCATCCCTGCGGCTCATAGCGGGGCCGAGAAGCACAATTCAATGGGGTTTTAATCAGGATGACACCAGGCCCCAGCATTATTCTTAAAATTACGATCTCGGGGGCCATTATGTGAAATGAATGCGTTTGGTGTAATAGGAAAAGCAAAGATTGCAATCTATGGATTTTCCTTCGCCCGCAATGAGCTGTGACCCCTACAGCTTCCGCCCCGATTCTGCTGGGGGTCAGTAAACATATACAGCGACGCCGAGCTCAGGAGTCCACCTATAGCCGCGCCGGATGCCAATAGCTCACGTGCCAACGCTCAACATTCATTATATTGCAAACAAGACCAGCCTTCGGGTCACTGACTCTCAAGATTCAATCGTTCCCCTTATTATGGGAAAAGAAACAACATCAGCTGTACTGATTGACAGGTCATTTTTAAGGATATTGAATTATTAAAATGTGTTTTTCCATAAGCCTTCTTCGGGGAAATCAGAGCTAATTAAGTTCACATGTTAATTTCCGATTGCTGGGCATCTTATTTTATTATGAGTTTTTTTTTCCGTCTTTTTTTCCTGCATCCAAATGCCATGAAAACTCAGTAATATCCAAGTGTAACTCAGTTGGTGCTATGCGTCTTCCCCACACAGGAGGTTAAGAAATTAAAGAGCGCATAGCACAAAGGTCAACATTTTATTCAGGTAAATGTGTATTATGCTATTCACATCAAAGCGATAAGATATCTTATACATATAATATTCAAAGGTTGTCTGCGCAGAGAACCTCCTCTTCTGCAATTCAGGAGAAGAAACAGTATTTCCGGAAATTAAAATGTAGAGAAGCAGATGTATACGTCACTCATGGAGCCCACCCCTCACCTCCGTCGTATTGGAAGAAAGCACCGTGCCCGATACTTGGTATCCTCCCAATACAGCATCGAAGATATGAAAGACGTTATGCGCTCAGACAACCGTACCAAATGTACCCTCGAACCAAAGTGGTAGATGGAAGTCTACAGACTCCAAGGGACACAGAAGAACTATTAGTAAACCCTGACAGGTGTAAAGTGACGTCATGTAGAGAAGACAGGAGGACACACTGAAACGATGTAAGAATACTTAAACAATAAAGATGAGGCCAAAGTAACAAAATGAACGTGCATGCAAAAGCGAAGAAACTATCTATACTGAGAAGATGAGTGAGAAGAGTTGCAGTAGATATATATAATCAGAAACTCAAGAAAGAAAAGACATGTAGAAGCTTGCTACAGTAGAAAATATAACACAGTTAAAACAGCCATGATGAGAAGATGGATGTTGGTATTGTATAATAGTTAAGCAATATGCCCCGAGCGGCGGGGGCATTACCGTCTCAGGTAATGCCCCGGGGCCCATAGTTTTATAGTTAACGAAGGCCCCAGGGCATTACCAGAGGTGGTAATGCCCCCGCCACGAGGGGCATATAGCTATTAGTACCCCGGCCCACAACCGGGGCACTAAAAGCTTTTTTTTTTGTCCTGAAACGCTGCAGAGTTTCAAAAAAAAAAAAAAAAAAGTCCGTTTTCCCTTTCCATGGCAGCCATCGGTAGCGGACGCACTGGAAACAGAAGCGTTTCCAGCGCGTTCGCTCCTGAAAAAAAAAGAAGGTAAGTGCGGTTGGGAGGGCGGAAGGGAGGGGAAAGGGAAAAAAATAAAATAAAAAAAAAAACGTACCTGGGTCCCCGCCGGGGGATGATAGAAGCCTCTAGCCATGTGGAGGCTCGGAGCGGGGATGGCCCCGCTTCGAATCTCCACACGGCAGGAGGCTGCCATCGTCCCCCACCGGGGACAAAGGATAGAAGGTAAGTGAGGTGGGGAGGGCAGTGAGGTGGGAGGGAGGGGAAAAGAAAAAACAAAGCTTTACCTGAGTCCGCGGCAGGGAGCGAAGGCAGCCTCTCAGCACGGGGAGGCTCGGAGCGGGGATGGCCCTGCTTCGAGCATCCTCATTGGCTGATGGGCTGCCACGCCCCCCGCCGGGGACAAAGCCATGGAATCCCGAAAGAGGGATTCCCGGCCTGGTAATGACTCTGCGAGGGCCAATCAGAATGGCTCTTTCAGTCTTATTGCGCCCTCGCCGGGTACTAATAGGCTAAAAAGCCCAAGGAGAGAGACCAAGGCTGCAGAGCAAACAGGCACTGAAATACAGGTTCATGCAAGAACAAAAAATATTAGTTTGACTCAGCATCAAGGATGCCGCAGCAAGAAGCAATTGCAAAGTACAAAAGGAGTCGAGGAGGATAAGTCATGTAAGACACATGTCTCTTAGATTAGGCAAAGGAGTAACCATCTGCAAATGCCAACATTGGACAATTAAAGATGCAGAAAGCATATGCAAGAAGGAACATCAAAGTCTCCAGAGGACAAGGAGAATAATAACAACCAGTATAATTGAATCAAATAGCACTAAATAGAAGGACACAATGGACAAATCAGGATATCTACTATGGTGCAAGACTAGAAAATAATGCCTATTCATTAGGCTCCAGATATAGATAGCAATGCACCTTCACTCCCTTAAAGGTTTCAGAGAAGAGAACAGTCAACAAAGTCAACTAAAAAGAAGAAACCTAGGCTTAGGGCTTAGCTGATGAGAGATGGTAGGCTAATTGGCCAAGTGGGTAGTTGTCTGACATTGTTCCCCGCACCTGGGTTTCATTGTGATTACGTGCTGCTAACGAGCGGAATGTCCAAGGTTGGAAGAGGATGCAAACAAATTAGGATGGCCTTCGTGATAATGGACTATACATTGTTGCAGAAGCCAATCCTCTGTTGTTATTCTACTATTTTCTGTATTATACATAGTTAGAGGTTGCTCCAGACATGCCTACCTGACAAGGGGCAGCCAATAACTTACTACCACATAACTAAGCTATAAGTATATATGTTCCCTTAAACTATCCCTCCACCCTATAGGTTTTACTATTTGCCATGTAGGATGACATAATAGCTGACGTATATTGAGGTTTAAAGCGTTTCTGTAACCGAAATGTATTTGAGAGTGCGTAAGCTGTGACTTGTTATGCTTGCCAGTTTCTTTTGGACAGCAGAGAAAAAACACATGTAACCAGGGACGATTGGCAGGTGCCCCTTCGAAGAAATTCCTGGCCGGTCCCGCTAGCGCCCCACTTACGGAAGGCAAAGTGGTTGAATATGGAAGAGTCGATACCAAAGGACTTGAACTGAAAAAAACTGGCATACGTAGAAACATCAAAAGTGGCAAATAAAAGGGAAGGGATCATATGGAATGAGTATTTAGTGGGGAACGAAACAGGATTTGATTAAAGAGAGATACCTCATTTCCTAATATCATGGAGAATAGAAGGAACTACATCAAACTACGTAACAGAGTAATATTTAAGGGATTCCTGTGGCTAAGAGCCAAAGAAGGGTGTGCGACACACTCCAAAATGGAGTAAAATACACATAAGATACTCTTACAAGAGAAAGTAAGGAAGACAATCGTAGAAAATATTGTGCACATTATGTTTGGGGTTGTGAACATATTAGTGTAAAAAGTTGACATATTACGTATTAGTTATGATAATATAGGTTGAAGGTTGAAGGTTGAAAATATAGAATGATAGTAATAAACTCAACTGGTTATTAGGCCCCAAAAAACAAGTGATTGGCACAAATCAATCATAGGAGGATAGCAGTTGAGAAAACATAGGATAAAATAAGATTCTTAGATTGCCAATAATAAAAATAGGATAGTAAGAATCAATAGAACCATAAACGAAGAAGTAAAAAGAATACTATTATGAAGGCTTAAAAAGTATTCAAAAAATTGTTTTGGGAAATGGGCAGCGATTGGTCGACTTGCCTGAATTGATTGTTGTGGTGAAATTGATGAAAGTAATAACAGACTACAAGAGAACCAGTAAGTATTGACCGTTAAAAATAACTTGTCCTAATGGGGGACACTCACCTTCTACACTTGTGCAAAAAACTACCGAGATACACACCTGAGATTAGGAAATACCGCTCTGAGTGGGTAAAAGGCACGGCTGACACAATGTTCATGCCTTGGCCGCAAGAAGGTTCGCTATGAAGAACAGTATTGCAATACATGGCAATATACTTATATGCTGCATACTCAGGGAAAAAGTTAAACAATAGGTTAGTTGTTTTAGAGCTATGTCAAATTTACCAGAGTGAGAGAAAAGATCAACCCGAGAAGGAGTGGATGCTTAATCAGCAAAATGTGGAGGAGGTAACACCCTTTGATCCTCTTTCTCCTCCTAAAAACGATAGTACAACTGAATACAAACAGGGAATGTATACTTTAAAGGAGTTAAAAGGAGCAGCGGGGAATGTTAATCCAACATACGTTCCCCTTGCTTTTAATATTGAGGATAACATGGAGGAAAGTAACATTAAGAAGTAAAAGAATATATATGTCTACATGTGATGAACATAAAGAGCATGATGAAGGAAGGGACAGGCAGCTAGAGATAGAAGACAAAGCTGAGAGACAAAAAGGAGAGAACGGCAGAGAAAGGCAGCTAGCGGAGTGGCAATAGTACAGAAGAGAGTGGATGGGAGGACAGATACTACTCAAATTAGATGGAAAAGGTATTCACAATGTCAAAGAAAGAGAGCATCGGGAAAAGAAGGCAAAGGGACAAGAAAAGGTATATAAAGAGAAGGAAAAAGAAAGGAAGCGAAAGGAAGAACAAAGACGGTATGAAGAACAGAAAAAAAGAGAGAGAGAATAGAGAAGAAATGTGAAGAAATAAAAGCACAAAGATTGAAAGAAAATAGGTTGCAAAGAAGCCGAGAGGAAGAAGAGAAAAGGGAGATAAGAAAAAGGGAAGAAGAAATGAGAAGGAGTAAGGGACAAAGGGCAGACATGATAGATAACATTGTTCATTGATGTTTAATACCAATCAAACCATGAGAACGATGGGAAGAAGAGAGCGGGTCACAGCAGCCCCACAGGGAGCTACAGGGAATACCAAGAACAAAGACATGGGCTGATTAGCATGAGGCAAAAGGCATAGGGTAAAGGATTGGGGATTTATATAGGCAAATAAGGGAGAAATATGGTTACGAGACCAGAGGGTGTATCGAAGTATCGCCACCGAAAGAAATAGTAGCCAGATTGGATGACGTAATGACAGACAAGCATAGAACACTGTCCTTAAGCAGACTGGAGCTTGATGATGAGGAAAAGGATAACAGTCATATCTGTTGGGGTATAATGATGTCAGATGCAGAAAGGGAAGAAAAAGAGAGAGTGGGAAGAGAGGGAGCATGCAGTTTTTCAATAGATCTGAATATAGAGAGAGGGGTAAAGTGTTCAGACCTAGAGGACCCAAAAGAAGAAATACCAGAACCATGCCGTATTCTGAACGATCACAAGCATGGTTACGTAGTGCAGGGGATATATGCCTGCCTTATATAAATAGATTAAGGTCATTACAAGGACAGAGAAGAACGGAAAAACCAGCCCCACCTGGAAGACAAGGAGCAAATGTGGATATGACTGCAGAATTTATGCAATTCTCATTATTAGAGAATGGGGAGGATGACCACAATTTATACCATGGCCGCAAATGGATAAAGAACATTTGAAATGTAAATTACCTAGTTTGACTGCAGGTGCAGGAACATGGATCTAGGAGTTAGAAAGAATGGCAGAGGGAATTATGTTAGCAGTGGTTGATGTAAAAGGCCTACTAGCAGCTATCCTAGGGGAGAGATCTGGCAACATTTGGAGACAGCAGGATATGCCAGTGTGACAGCACAAAACACAACACATGACGGAGCACCATTTAATAATTGTAGAGCAGACATATGGAGGGCACTTAGAGTACAATATCCTGACACATCAGACATGGGTGTGATTATGACAAGGAAAATGGGTGAGGACGAAGGAAGTTGATTCATCCCACACCGGCACCGTTAACAATGGTGCCAGTGCTTCAGGGTTCTTATTCAGGGTTCCCATTCCCATGGAGTCATATCGACTCGATGGGAATAGGAACTTACCATACCGCTGCCTGTGATATCGCGGTAACACCGGGATTTCAGGCGGCGGTAACGGTAATACAAGATTGCCGGTAACCTCGTAATGAAGCCCATCATCGTTCACAGACAATTATTTTGCATCACTGTTCTAAAAGTAATTTAAAAAGACAACTGTATCAAAAGTTTTTTTTTAAAAAGTAAAAAACACCAACTAAAAACACAGAACACTTACATAAAATAGACAATGAGAGAGGTGGGGACATATCACAAAGTTTGGCACAAACATGTTACACCAAGAATAGTGTCAAGGAACCAGAAAAGAACACTACAGCAGACACAACTGTGAGATGCAGCACAGGAGCTACCAGCTGACAGTATTGAGCTGAATGCGACCGCGCCACCCACCCACACTTTCCAGGGAAGGGCTGCAGATGCTGTTAAGAGTCCTTGTCTTCCCTCAGCCTTTGCATATCCCTCTACAAAGAGGACTCCATTGATAACTCACCAATTACATATTCTATTTCCAAGTCCCATTTATGTACCCAGTTCCTGACCAGTAAAAGTTTGGTCACTGCCCTAGCCGAGCAACATTCTAAGATATTTTGCTTTAACTCAGTGGTCATATCTTTCTATAGGAATAAGCTTTTATCTCATTTAAAGGGCACATTTCAGCTTCTATCTTTGTTAGGGAGAACTGTAGTATTTCATGCTTTGCGCTCTGCATTCCATGATGAGGCGAGCGTGGAATGTAGAGTGTGGATTATGGAATACAGGAAGAACAATGCATTAAGAAAAGCAGTTGGGGAAGTTGAAGAACTATGCTGAGGAGTTGGTGGGCCTTCAGCCATCAGGCCTGATGTAAAAGAAGAACTTGATAACATAAAGAAACAAGGAGGGATATAATGGTTTAAGTCCTTTGAGTAGGTTTCACCATTAGTGATTGTTCACACACCAAATGGAAAACTTAAATTGTGCATAGATTTGAGATGGGTAAATCAATGTGTGATACCGGATAGACACCCCTCACTTAACACAACAGAGATAATAGGCACACTTAAGTATGCAAGAGTGATGAGCATGTTGGACTTAACGTCTGCACATCACAACATTATTTTACACCCTTGTTTTAGGAATTTAACCCCTTTTATCATCCCGTAGAGGCTGTTCCAATGTAATTCCATAAGTCCTCTATACAATATTTAGGATACAAAATATCTGAATAAGGTTTTAGACCAAAGAAAGATTTAGTAAATATCATTTTAAATATTCCCAGCCCAAATAACAAGGAGGAGATAATATATTTTTTTAGTAATGGCTGAGTGCTATGCAAAATGTATTCCTGGGTTGGCATAATAAAACATTTCACATGAGGAAACTTGTGAAGAAAGGAATGAGATTTCAGTGGAATGATGAATGTGAGCTTGAATTTGAAGAAAGAATGGTCGCTTTGAATAATGCACCCACTTTGAAGAATGTTTACCCTAATAAAAAAAGCATTCTTACAACAGATGTGAGTAATCATGGTCTGGGCCAGTATTGTCTCAAAGCAATGAAGGGAAAGAGTATCCCATTGCTTTTACATCCAGAGTTTTAAGGGAGCGGGATATAAATATACCACCATAGAAAAAGAACTACTAGCCATTAAATGGGGGATTGATACATTCTGTCCCTTTCTTTGGGGCATTAGATTCGTGGTCAGGTCAGATCGCAAACATTTGAAAGACATTTTTATGAAAAAGGGTTTGGATAAAGTGTCCTCAAGAATACGCGAGTGCGTGACAGGTTTGCAAGATTACAGTTGGGAGATAAAATATGTACCCGGAGTGAGGAATAAGGCAGCTGATTGGCTGCCATGTTTAACCGATACTGTTGAAAATTATGATACCAGTGAGGAAGATCAAGTATTCAGTGTGAATTAAGAAATTGTGTCAGAGAGGGAGTGGGAGGAATCTATGTTAGCTGATGAAGTACTTGAGAATGTAAAAGACTGTATCGAACGAGGCATTAATTAAAAGTAGTGACATTAGGAAGGGAACAATGCCAGATGCAATTAAACATGTTTTTGTGATTACCTAATATACAAAGGCATGGTTTTGAGAGGGGACACAGTATTTCCACCCACCAATGTGCGAAAGAATATTCTAGAGATTGCACATGATGGGCACCAATGAATGACAAAAATGAAACAACTGATAAAACAAGGCTACTGGTGTCCTGGAATGGAATTGCAGGTAGAGAGATTAATTTGAGATTGTCACATTTGTGAAGATTCTGCTAAAGGCTGTATTGCAAGAGTAGAACCAATGGCAGTTATGTCTATGCCATCTGTACCCTGGGAACGTGTAGGGTTGGACATTGTGGGACCTGTAAGAAGTCAAGGAACTTTACGTTTATGTGTCATTCTAATAGACATGCTGTCTCTATGGGTGGAGATTGCATGGGTACAAAATGTCTGTTCTAAGGATATAATTACATTTTTGCAAGAAATGCTCAGGAGAGAGGGCTATCCCACAACCATTGTGACAGATAATGGGGTCAACTTGTGTCTGAAGAAATTGAGGCGTTTCTATAGAGGAATGGCAGAGAGCATAGAACCAGCTCGCTATTTCATCCAGAGACTAATGGGATTGTTGAGAGATTCAATAGAGTTATCAGGAATGGCAGTAAGTGTTCCATTTCAGAAAATGGAGACTGAAGAAAGGCAGTGGAGGACACTGTAGTGGCACATAGGTTTGCACCTCATGCCACCACAGGGGTTTCTCCCTTTGAAGTGTTGAGAGGAAGAAAACCCAACACTAGAGTGTGTCCACCTTGGTTGGGCAGAGCATGCCAGAGAGGTATTGATTTTAATGTTATTAAGGAAAATATCACCAGGAAACAAGTCAACAACAAGATACGTTTTGACTTTAGAAAGGCAGATATAAAATGCTTGGTAAAGGAAGGTGACTGGGCATGCATAAAATGTCCCCATATGAGAGCGGAAAAGGGAGGTGATTGGTCTGAACCTATGGAAGTAGTAGAAAGATTTCACAGAACAGTTAGAGCTTCGGATGGTAGAGTGTGGAATGTCAAGAAGGTATTCGGGTGTGTGAATAGTACATGCAATAGTACATGTTCCGTAGGACAAAACATTGATAAGGGGAAAAAGTGTCTCAGTGATGGAAAATAACTGTGTGACTAGTATGACTCGTGTCAAACAGGTTTGTGGTAGACCTTCATACTTGAAAGACTATGTAGATTGAGATCAACGATGGAGAGATGTAGGCACCTAAATGCATACATCCAGACTACCCACTGAGATTCTTCCATCAGGTTGCTTGCATTGCCATTACATGTACATATGTAAATCCATAATGTATTCCATAATTTGATGTTCTTTCTTTGGTTTACTCTAATTATACAATTTGAAATCCTTTCACTGCTATACTCACTGGAGTTACAAATAACTCACTTCAGAGTAAATAAAATTTCAATATTGTTTTCTGTCTATTTTAAACCTTGTATTGCTACAGTGTAAGAAGGGGAGATGTGTAAAATTCCATGCTTTACACTCTGCATTCCATGATGAGCCAAGCGGGGAATGTAGAGTGTGGTGAGCATGGCATAAGGGAAGAAAAATGCATGAAGAAAAGCAGTTGGGGAAGTTGAAGAACTATGCTGAGGAGCCGGGGGGCTTACACCTAACTTCAATAAAGATACCAATTATTCGTTGCCTGCTTCCTGGATTCTTTCAAGAACATTCTGTAGTGTAGACATTGAAACCAAGTTGTATAATCATAAAAAGGCATACTTTGTTGGACAAGTAAGTTCATGACCTCTGTGGACAGTGAGAACAGCCCAGTCAGGTACACGTCAGTTTACCTAAGCATGACAGGTGTCATCCGTGCCCAGTGTTTTGAGCGCCTAATTGCAGAATGCCATTATGGAATTGTCAAGGGCTGCAATTGCCGTACATATTTTTTTCTGGACTTTCATGTTTTCTGAACAGAGTAGACACAATATGCTGCATTTTGTCCAAACTTTGCATACTGTGTTAACCAGCCTACTCTAGGGTGCCTCAGGGCTTCTCCTCACAATGACCTTATCCGAGGTGCACCACAACCCGGACATAAGCAGAGTCACACCAGATGGATGCTCCAAGGCCCATCAAGGTCTCAACTGGCTGCTCCCCACAATAGCATACTCAAATTCTGGGTTCCTGAAGACAGGATGCTCATCAAGTAAGCCTCCTGCACATGCAATGGAGCCCCTTTTCACCAGACATCAGATATAAGAATCCTGCACCTCTCCAACCAACTCATATATCAGAATCCCAACCAATGCGCCCTCGCACTGTGGGCACCAGAGGCCGTCCCCTGGACTACCTGGAAACAGGTCCACACACACTACCCTAGTACTTCTGATCTGTGCGCATCAACACTACCTCAAAGCACCGATGAAAGCCAGCTCAAGTCTGCTTTGGATCCGACAGAGGAACAAGAGATAATCCACATGACGGCAAAGTGTGGCACAGCCTCCGACATAACAACCTGCTGAGGATATGCCATGTTGAGGGCCGCCATCAGCATCCAACTCTTGAGTGCCTGCCTTCCCGCTCTGGGGGCGAAGGGAGGCTACAATAACTGGACAACAATAATGTCACATCACCTCCACTTTAGGACATTTATATAAACAACCTAAGGGAAAACCCTGACTAAGTGGGGCTCTTAAGAACTGCAGGTATTACACGCGCTCGCTCGCAATATGATTCTGGTGCTTTTTTTTTTTCTTTTAATGTTAAAGTAACTACATACGTATTCATTGCCAATTAAAACATCCTACCAGTGCTGGAGGGGGCTCTGATGCACTGAGACGCGTTCCGTCGGGCCCGGGCCAGCGCACGAATACAATAACATTTACAATAAACTTAATGAATGAGACAATGGTGCGGACCGTGCACTCAACAATTTGGTCAGAACAGATTGGAATCGGGCTTTTTTGGTGATCATTAATCGAACCTCCAAGAGTAAGAGCCCCCAAGGTCTGGATTCATGTGCCCAGTTACCAGAGTTGACTGCCTCCACGGAATTAAAAGCTCTGCACTAGGAGTGTCCTTGCAGCTACTGAAGCGTCAAGTAGTACCACGTCACTGGACTGTGACATAACCAAAGGGTCCCCTTCTGTAGATCATGGGCTTCGAGCAGCACTTCACAATGCGATCTAAAGAAATACCCCACTAAAAAATAAATGTGAATACTGATTTGCCACCACATATCGATCGATATCAGAAACATCATTGTAACACACTTCATCGTTATGTCAGGAATTTCTGATAGATAATACAACCAGATTCTGGGAAAGACTTTCGGCCCTTCTATTAACCGGGTACATGCTTGCATCCATGTAAAGGCATTCTAGAACTTCATCGGACCACTGTTGCTACCTGTAAAACTGACTCAATGCATTCACGAACCACCTGGATTATCGTCCACTAATGAATATGACTAGGCGCATAGTAGCGCTTAAAACCAGAGCAAACATTTTGTAGGCAATGATTTGTTCCACAACCAGCCGCAATGAACGTATTGGATATAGTCATATTGGCCTCTTGGACTGAAAACCCCATTTCCTTGGTCGAACACACAGAATTTTAATCTAAACCGCCAGACTCTTAAATTATGAATTCTCCATGCAAAGTAGCTATGGGGGTATTTGCCGAAGAGCAATAGAAGCCGTGAGTATTTGCTAGTAGACAGTGGTCGAAGTGGGCGGGAGCGGTCAGGAGCGGTGCTCCACTGCTTCTTTTAATTCAGTTTTACCGTTCCTATACTTTTATTTTTAAAAGAAACTGTTCCGGAACCGTTTCCTTTTAAAATAAAAGTGTAGGAAGAAGTTGAAACTTGCACTTTCAGTGCGCTGCATAGGACGTTTCCTTAAAGTGCAGGCACTTGTGTTTTGGGTTTTTTATATTGCATGGGAGGGGCGAGGCACTGTGGTCTGTGGGGAGCGGATGCAGGCCAGTAGGGAACATAGCTCTGCTACTTCTTTTCGTACACTTCGACCACTGCTAGTAGACTAGTATGTGATCCAGGTCATTAACACCCGTGTAGGGAATTACATGGGAGCTAGGGTAAAAAGGGGAGCTGGGAAGGGAAGCACCTACACCAATGAAAATGCTTGGAGCATGGGCTTTCCTTAGTGAATACAGCCCGCGTCCGTGAATTTTCATTGGTGAACGGCTCCGCACAGGGTGCTAATTGAAAATATGCCCTAATTTGTAAGTAGCAATAAAGAGGGATAGAGAAAGTGTGATAGGCCGTCCCATGTCTCATCATTAAAATACATGTTATTTGTATTGCTTGCTTTTAACTGTGCTCTGTGCTATGCTTTCATTGTGCTATTTTATGCAATAGTGTACAATAAATACTCGTTTTACATCAGAGTTTAGTGGGCCTCTGATTTTTTGATTTACAAACGAAAGACACATTTTTAAGACCGAGGCACAAAGAAGATCCTCTGACTTACCTGGGCATACAGCTGGAGAGGGCGATTTGATTCACAAAGAGGCTACAATGAGTAACTCTGATCTGCCCCAGACTTACTCCTTGTAACTGGGAGTAAGCCAGACATTCGTATTTGCTTCTCATAGCAACGTTCTAGTCAATCCAATAGCCCAAATGGAGGTTTAAGTAAGGAGTAAGTCGAAGTTGCTTATAGTAGCTGCCTTGGGACTCAGCCCCATTGTTGCTATGTATGGCTCAGGAAGTGAAATAATGCAACGTCTCTGAATGGTTGCTGCCATGGACCAGGCCTGGGGGTCTTATGCTAAAATGTGCATCTGGACCCTTCTCATGGCCTGTGACAAAGGTCGCTACCAAAGTTTTACTGCTTGATTCTATCACTGCAGCGATAGCAGCATTGCAATCCTAGCCAAGCTCTGCAACTCTGGGCCACAGGATAGTTCTACACAATTTAGAAAGCACGATAGGTGGTTTCTTTCTAATAAGGACCCAGACACTGCCAGATCATGTCCTGAACAAATGGCAAACATTTGTAAACACAGGGCAAGATCTGACTCCATCCTTATAAACGCGGGCTACCCCAGGGGCCATACCTGCCACGATGTTCGTCACTATGAATGGGGAGTCACTGGAGAGTCTGATGAGACGTCATGGTGTCACCTTCATCTCTTTGCAGTAGGTCCCCCATGTCACTTGGAAGAGTTGTCTTCATGTGGTCATTTATGACGAAGTGTCCACCGCCCGGAGGACACTGCAAGGCAAATATCACTTCATCAGTGGTACATTTGCAACCTGCCTTGTCACCAAGGGCAGCGACAAATCATTATGCCACCCAAAGAATTTTCCAGGGTGAATCGCCCAGACTGCTTAGCCTCTGAAGCTAATTCTCTAATATTTCCTGAATTGTAGCCATGATGGTCAAAGTCTACACTTCAAGGCTTCACCAGCTGAGAGAATTGCTTACTCTGAGCGGTGGTCAGCAGGAGGAACCACCTTAGGTTGTATCAGTGACTATCGTGATACCCTATGATGACCGGCTATAGCTCTCGGCAGCTCAAACATGCAAAGGCCAGGTTAATCACTGGAGCATTGAAGTGTCCAGGAATATTCACTGGCCTCCAGTGGCAGCGTCCTACTCTTTCTGCTACACAGCAGCGCATCTGCAAGCCCCGCCTGCGATGCACTAAAATCATTCCCTTGACCGCAGAGGTACATCTTCTTCAGCAAAGGAATGTCTGCAGAGCATCCACCCTAAAATGTTATGCCAAATTCAGAGTAATTCAGAGTAAAGTCTGCTTGCTTTGGAGCCCCTCCGTTGAATGCCCCTGACGGAGATTCGGGGGGCACTGTCCCTTCGGATAAATTACTGAATACTATTGTAAATGCTTTATACCCCTAAAAGAAGTAAACTGCAAA
The DNA here is from genome assembly GCF_040938575.1 of Ambystoma mexicanum. Classification (NCBI taxonomy): domain Eukaryota; kingdom Metazoa; phylum Chordata; class Amphibia; order Caudata; family Ambystomatidae; genus Ambystoma; species Ambystoma mexicanum. The sequence goes on along the minus strand of NC_090925.1, from coordinate 243,470,634 downwards.
TGTATTCACTGTATGAACTGTGATAACAATAATATCATATGCATATATATATATATATATATATATATATATATATATATATATATATATATACATATTCACTGTCAAAACCTTAGTTAAGGTGTAGTTAAGTTGCCCAGATTTAACGCAACAACACCCTTGAATTCCGTGGATGGGGGAATTGATGACAAGCTTAACTCGGTGTTCTCCTGTATATGTCCCCCATAATGCTATGTTCCCCATAATGCCATCTTCTGTTTCATTGTGAATCCCTTCTCTTATGATCTGTATGTGTTCATGGGCTTTGCTAAGGGAACGCACCGGGTGAAGTGTTTGGTTGCGTTAAATCTGGACAGCTTAACTGCACCTTAACTATGTTTTTTTCAGTGAATTTCAAGGGCTTTGTTATGCAATCGTTTTGTTTTGTTTTTTTTTCTTTTTTACAGGCCACTAGCCATGTACTTCAGCCAGGCCTTCGTCCATGTCTACTGTGCATGCTCCCCCAATATGTTTCTTTGGGACCCAGTAGGTGGCCACGGCAGACTATACATGTCCTTCGGGCCCATTAACCAAGGCCTTCGCCCATGACCATTGGCCCAGGCCTCTTTACATGTCACTGGAATAGCTTTCTTCCAGTCTCACTAGACCGGGCCAATGACCGCAGCTTTCAGCTGTGGCCACTAAACATATTGCTTCAATAGTTTTCCTAAACGGGCTCAGTAGCCATGACCTTCGGCTGTGGCCATACCACTTGGTTTCTTATGGGCATAATTGCCATGGCCTTTGACCGTGGACAGAAGCCACTTTCCATATTGCACCATTTGGCTTCTTAAAGTAACAAAGTAGCCATATCTGTTGGCCACACCCATTTCCTCCCACATCACTGTAGCCGTAAAATGTAACTTTTTTTTGTATTCAACTCATTTTCTTAACATTAAACAAAAACTGTTTTCCCATAATTGTGGTTATAATAGCAATGTACTACACATTTATTTTATCTATTTATTCATCACGCAGCAAAGCCCTCAGGCATCATGGTGCACATCAACCCAGGGACATTTCAGATAAACATACATAACACAGTTATCAAAAAAGAGACATGTGACTCAAATAGTATAGTTTTTAGATGTTTTCCTGACATCAGCAGATTTTGTTCGTAGGCAAGAGATTCCAAGCCTGAGCTGCATGGAGCAGAAAAAGAGAGACCTTTACCCCTTGCTTGTTTAGCTCCAGCGGTGACTACATGATGGGCATTGCTTGAGCGCAGGCATCTGCATGGTTGATATTCTTTGACACTATGTTCAAGGTAGGATGGTGCATTCCCATTTAGGCACTGGTGGGTCAAGGTGAGTATCTTGAAACGTTTAACCCCAGTTATCATTAAACGACAACAAATAACCAGGGTTATCCGTAAAAAGCATGCACAATCCAAAACGATTCCCTGCCCTCCCAGGCACTCACCAAGTGCCCCTTTCTTTTTCCATGCTTCACCCCCTCCCCTCAAGACATTTTTCCCTCCCTAGCCCTCTCCCATTTCTCCTGCAAAACTAATTGCGTTGTGTGATGCAGTTTCATTCCCGATCCTGATTTCTACTATAACCACAGTTATCCCCAGCACAACCCACTTGCCAAACAAATCTCCCCAATTTCTCATGGTGTCCTCTTACTCCCTCCCCACCTCTAGCCTGATGCCATTTCAGCTTTTTTTCTCATCCAAAGGGCATTTTATCCACTTTTCATTTTCAGCTAACCTCGTTTATACCCGTTATAATCGCGGCTATCTTTCAAATCAAGGAAAAATAAAAATGGCAGCATTTTCAATTCTGAAAAGGCTTTCTGCTGAAAAGCACCAGAGGTGTTATAGCTATAATTTGGGGTGAAGTGGGCACCTCTTCTCAATCAAATATCTTAACAACTACTGGGCGGAATAACCCCAGACCCCTCCTGGAAATTCAAGCCAATGCTTCATGCCCAAATTGATTCATTCCTTGTCCAATTCTGTCCGGTAGACTTTGATGTGCGCTGCAGAGACATTTTGACTTTTTCTCTAGGGGAAAATAATGGGGGTAGGCCGAAAACAGCATTTCTTTGCTTTCTTTAAAACGTTTTTAATTTTTTAACACGTTTCACAGAATTGCCAGTCTCGGGTGGGGGGGCGTGACACATTTTGAGTTTGCAGAATACCACCAAATCAAAAGTTAGTATCAATATTACATTTTTTGGTTTCATATGGTACTTGTCATCCATAGTGCATTGACCGCCGCACTGTAATATATATATATATATATATATATATATATATATATATATATATATATATATATATATATATATGTATATCAGTGAAAAAACTTTGTTAAAGGGACGTTATAGTGAAGTTGCGCTAATAAAAACCTATAAAATTCAGTGAAAAAACTTTGTTAAAGGGACGTTATGGTTACAAGTAAAACAGCAACCATAACTCACGCCACCACCGTGCACTGCTAAGACTAACACCCTTGACATCAAAGATGACATCACAAATGTCATTGATGACATCACTGATAACATCACATGTCTGGATTCCTCTTTTTTTGTTCACTGACATATGTAGGCCAGGTGGTTTTCTTCAATGACAGCCAGAAACTAAAAATTCAAAAGGTACTATATTAGTATACCATACCCTCCTCATATGTTCTTACACTACTTTCCTCCGGGTTCACTCACATCATATGATATATACACATAGGGGAACAAGGAAGCCTATAACACAGCAATCATGTATGTGCATGAAGGTACTCAGTTAGGTTATGAACATTTGCACTTTAAATGCATACCTATCTCCCATCATACACAACACATGGACTTGGGGTACTACCTTACCCCTTGGCAGAATGCTGCACCTGAACTAGAATCCCCAACTCTCACATCTCCCCTAACATCACGCGTTGACTTCAAGACCTCCTTCTAGCGTCTTTCACAGCACCCTACCAGCACACAACAGCCTAGCCCCGCCCTCTTGCAAAAATGGCATCTGTGCACTTGGGGAGCTCAAGAAATAGCAGGCCCTGAGATTAGACACAAAACACGTTTCTCACTGCAGTGATGCACAACGCGTACAGACAGGTTATCACACTTCTTCTCAACAATGAGCAACATTTCATACTTACATTTGATACCATGACTGTGAACTCAAGCAAATTCCTGATTTTCCCAACTATCAAGATACTGGCCAGTTTATCCTGTTAAAATTATGAATTGCTTTAGCACAGCGTCAAGGAATAAAGTGGACCAATTTCTTGTTCTCTTTCTTGAATCCACTGTGTAGTGGTTTAACCAGCGAAAAAGCCAAGTGCATAAGTGAGCACAGACCGAGGGCACTTGTGTGGCACAAATTCCCGCTTTCATTCTCCAGGAGCGTCCATGCTTCACTCGAGTGCTGTAATAGCCCACACCCTAAGCAGCTCACAGCCGGGTGTGATGAGACAGTGCAAAGTGCCCAGGAGTGCCCAGGAGTGCCAGCTATAACAAAGCCTGCCAGGAGCAGCAGTGGCTATTCTGCACCCCTTGCCTTTCATCACAGAGGAACCTATACCTAACAAGCACGCTTGCATATTGTAGTGATCTTCTATAGCGCCCTTCTGCCAAAAATGTTGGCCTCGCTGTGCATGGGCCTGTAAGAAAGGAAGTTCAGGGTGTGTTTGTCGGAAAGCGAGAAGGCAGGTGCAGAAACCTTTGGTGATGATGGATGCAGGTCGAAAGTACCCATTACCTGTGTGTCGATATGAACATCTCTTTGCTGTTTGCAACTGGTACCAATCAGGCAAGTTAGCGACACGGGCAGACCCCGAATTGTGGGATGCAAAAATGAACAGCATGGTTGTTGATAGAAGATGGATAGGGTCTGAATCTGTTAAGTACAGTAGACCTAGGAGGTCTTCTGTTGGAGTGTGGGGGCTGTAAGAATGCACAATTTGAGGGATGAGTGGGGTAGAAGGGGATGAGGGTGTTGTTACTTCCTGGTATATAGTGAGCCACAACAATACCACACACATTATCTATTGTCGGGGGTGACGTTCCTTCTCCATAGAGTAGTTACAGGTCAAGATGTTATGAGCAAGCACCAAGGGAGCAAGGAATAACATATCTGCAACGGATAAAACAAAGTACCAAAGGAAGTACGCTGCTCCCACGCTGCTCGCATTGGCCGTACCAAGCATGCTTTCCTGGAAGCCAAGAGGTATTTAAGGCTCCCCATATGCTTCAACTTTAAGATTCCATGAGAAAAAGCAACATCGAATCAAGGCTTGGCTGTGCGCAAAAGGTTCCCATTGGGTTACGTGACACGTCCTCCTGAAAGCCGATCTGTGAAGGAGAACGATCAAACAGGAAGTAAGGACTCTCCAGGCACCGCTCAAAAGAGGAAGGCCTTGAAAATGTTCTGTACAGGGTAATTAGCGATAACGGGGCCCCATAAGAGAAGGTATCCAGCAAAGGTCTTCTAAGAGAGAAGAAGGAAACACATTTTCTGGAAGAGACTACAAACTGTCAAGAAACCCAAAGGACTCAACGTTAACAAGCGCCGACACCCTGAAATGACGGCGGAGCTCCCTCAGCACAGTTTTCAAGTAACCGCTTCTACACCAAAACTGCTGTCTGCAGAGGGTATGGGGGGTTCGTGAAAACATTTATGACTAGGCAGCTGTGCAAAATGTCTCTAAGTCCCCATTGACTGTGGGAAAACCCCAGTATTTTACATGGATTGTATTGAAATTGTAAACTAGGAGCCACAATGAAATATATCAGAATGTTGCAACTATGGGCATTCTGATTACAAACTACATGAAAGGATAAGATCTAACACTGCAGAAACAAACACAGCATTTTAAAAAAAAGACTTGCTGAAGAGGGTTAGTTTCAAACAAACGATTCAGTATAGGTCAATACGAACTTTTAGAATTTGATAATATTCTTTTTACTAAAATCCATTCAATTGTCCAAAGCACTCTTCTCAACAGGGAGAAAACTCCAAAGATTTGGTGGGTCAGGAGGGCAGCTCTGGAAATTACCACAATCTGGCCTGGCCCAGGTGGATTTCCAAAATTTGACGAAAATTGATTGGTTGCTCTTAGACATAACAGATGCTCGGCCTTGGTGGAGTCAGATAAAGATGGTCAACGGCAGTGTCAAAGAGGATCAAAAGTAGCCTCATGCTTGCAGGGAAGTAGAAGACGATGGGACAATTGCAGGGTATTTAGGGAAAAAGCAGGGCTACGTACCCTTATTATCGGAATCAAGGGGCTCCTTGTTCAGGCAGAACTGTGCCCCATAAAGCTGCCACCATCCAGCATGATAGTCAAGTGCAAGTGACAACTGCTACTCGTTGACACATCATGCATGATCCAATAACAGTAGACGCCATTTTGAGTACAGCAGCCTCCTACAGGCTGAATGCTCTCTTGCAGCAAATGACAGATCTCACTATCAACCCAATGGCCAACACAATGACACCCATCTTGTTGGAGACCTTAATGATGGAAAGTGAGTACAAACTGATCTCTAGATTACATAGACATCACCGTAGCCTGTGCTTGAACCCAGATCTACCGTGGCATAGGAAGTCCACCAAACTGCTGTCAAGTGGTAATGACCTTGATCATGGCCCATGCGAGCTACAGAAAGTGTCTCTGTAGACATACTTTGGGCTCAATCAGCGCAACCTCCCATGTTGGAGCATTGGCACGCAATATGTAAAGTAGGCGCTACCTTTTCAAGGTTCGGGCCACTTTTCCCTGCCGATGCTTGAACAGGAATGACGATGGCATTCTTTAGTCACCCATCAGTACCAGCCAGATAGTAGTTTTGCGTTGGTGTGCCTAGAAGTACCACCTATGACTTTGCAGTGGTAAAAGTGTCACTTGTGGGTCAATCTGCCTTCATTGGGGTGTCCTTGCGTTGGGCAAGTCACGGGGTGGAGTTCCGTGCTTTTGGGACATATGTCAGGAGCAGCAGGCCCAGTGGCGGAGGCATCTTTTTGGTGTCGGGCTGGGGGGCTGAGAATAGGGGGCCAGCGAGAGGCTGGGGGGCCCAATGGCTACCCAGGAAAGGGCAGGTTGGGGGCAACCACAATCTCTTGCCCCCGTTCCCCTTCGCTCTGCCGCTAAGCAGGCCTTGTGATGTTCTGTTGTGCACCGCCGAATGGAAGTGCTGGCGTGGTATTCAGAGTCTTGTGGAAGGAATATGTCCATTTTAATAAGAGGTCTCTTTCATGTACTATCTCTCACTGGGAAGCCTCGGAGGCCAACAGTTAAACTGCACAATGAGTAGCGACTCGCGATGAGAAAACCAATTTAAAAAACACGGACACTAAGGAAGACAATGAGAGCCCGCATTGGGGAAAGAGCACATCCAGGACAAAGTGACACACAACTAGTCACACTTCACAATCTGCGTGTGGGCCGCCAAGCTTTGGCCTCTGGCTAGGGTACGGTAGCCTGCTGGGGTCATACAAAGTTTCTCTGTAAGTGTGTAGAAGTGATCAGTGGCACTAGTTCTGTTCACATTCTGCTGAATATGATTTTTCGGCCGGGGGCAGATACGAAGAGGAATGCACAACTCCCCTTGAAACTTTTTCGTGCCTCGACAGGTCACAGACAAGCCGCCATTGTGCAACACAACACACACACACGCGCGTGCGCAATGCCTTTTGAATGGATCCCCGCCAGTGGCAGACTGTGCCCATTTGCCTGGGCTTCTGTGCCATTAGCAGTTTCTTTGTAGTCATTATGCAGCTCTCGGAAGGCGACGTGCTCCGGGATGGCTAATCAGCCAAGCGTTGCAGAGCTGCAATGAACTCTTGCATCTGGCACGGAATGGGAACCACGCACGGAAGATGGCTGCGTTTCCCGAGGCCGCTCAACCCTGCTTGCTAGATTCCTCGCCTCAAGTTCTGTCTGCATATGCAGACCCTGGTATGACGTAAGCGGAACTCCACAGCCCACCCATTGTAGTCATGATAGGACTGGACTCAGAGCCGGTCTTAGGGGGGCTGGGCCGGGCAACCGACCAGGGCGCCACGCACCTCCCAAGGTGCCATTAGCCCCCGCCACACCAGCTTGGGGGAGTCTTTCAAGGGCTGGCATTGTGGGAGAAGGCGCAGAAGGCGGCCTTTTGCTATTAAATGTGCCTGCCGCTTCAGGCGCATTTAATAACAAAGGGGCACCTGCCACGGCTTCTGCCACTATGCCATCTTGGGGGAGTCTTTCAAGGGCTTCCCCGAGCTGGCATAGTGGCAGAAAGCACGACAGGTGCCACTTTGTTATTAAATGTGCCCGGGACGGCAGAGCGCATTTAATAACAAAAGGGTGCTGATGTGCCCTATTCACAACATTCTCCTGGTAAAAAAAAAAAAAAAAGTTGCACATCCTGGCCCGGCCCCGCCTCCACCCCGTCCCCTGTTGACCAAAGTTGTGTCGGGTGGGGGCGCCAATTCGCCCATGGCACTGCTACCCCTAAGGCCGGCCCTGAGTGGACTAACCTACCCTTGCCAACTAGGGCGTGGGTGAACTGAGGTCATGGTCGTCTGCATGTCAGGTTTTTGTAAACCAGGGGATCTGCAGCATTTGTCTCTCTAGATGGTTTGGACTACAAATCCAATCAACCCTATGCATAATAATCAATGGTGAGGGACTCTGGGAGTCGTGGTCCAGGACATAAGGAGAGTGTCAGGTTTCAGACCGCTGTGATAGGCTGCGAGGGAAGCTGACTTGCAAATCCCATGCAAAACACAACATAAAGAGTCCAGGGCATGTGCATTTCCATTGGAGCAAATCAGCAGACGCTCGCGAGCCGAGGCGTTGCTGGGGGGCAAAGGGGGGTATAGCCCCTGATCTTTTGGTTGTAGCCCCGGATAGAATCTCAGGAGCTACAACCACAAGGCTAGCTAGCCCCCAGTCCCGACAGTTCCAACATCAGCCTAGCCCCGGGTCTTTTCCAGACCTGGCAACACCCCTGCCCGCGAGTAGCTCTGATTTGCACATGAGATGTAACACTGCATTCATAAAGCCATTCCGCAGATGCCAGGAGCATCTGAGTTGGGAATTTGAGGACTTTGTGGGAGGGAAGGGAATTGATAATGCATTGTGGAGCAACGTTAGTACAGGCTGCTATAGAGTTTCTATACCCCCACACCCCCAATGAATCAGCACTATATAGATGACCACACAAGTGACATTTGGAAGCACGCTGAACTTGACACCCACATTGTCTTATTTCAGGCTTTACAATCTTCTCTGCATCCTTTTCACTCTTGCCAGCATGCCACAGAAGCTAACCTAGATCTCCACAATTCCACAATGTATGCCGTTTCAACACAACCCCTCCCACCCCACACCGTGCACTGCCCTAATTGTTGCAGATACTTCCTCTGCATGCACTAATGGCATGAGCGACTTATGAAGCCGGTCATTAAGAAGGCATAATTGCCCACTTCATTCATTAGACGCCCTCGCGTCCCAGCCTGAAGACCTAACCGTGGGAGAAGCTGCTGCAGTCATTAACTACTGCTTATTGCCAGCGTCATTACAGGGAATCATATTTAAGCTGATGAGACAAGGCAGGACACAAGTGTATTTCACTCCATCAGACTCCATCCCACACACTCCCAATGCACGCTTTTACACAAAACTTATGATAATGACTTTAAGAGTTTTAGACATTTAGTAAACACTTTATTGCCCCCGTGACCAGCAGATAAATCCGCAAGAACGCCAACAAATACCCGGCAATAAGGCAGCACACCACAACATTGTAACATTTCAGAACTCATCCAAAGAAAGCCTACCCTACATCTTCGCAAAACGATGCAACAGAGTCAGGCCCCAGTTCCTAGGTCTTGGCTAGCATATTAACTCGCAACCCAGATATGCAGCAGGAAAAATGGCTGCTCCTTATGTGAAAATAGCCCAGGCCACTGCCTCTGTGCAGGCTCTAGCCACGCTCTCTCAGTGGAAGACGCCGCTTGGGCTGGTTTAGCTGGCCTAGCTTCCCCAGAGGTCCTTACCATCCTAATTCTGGCAGCGTGTGTGTTCAGAGGACTATGACAATAAGACTTAAGGGCCGCTGCTTGCTGAACACTTGCACTTGAGAGTGTACATCATGAGTGGCGCACAGAAGTGGGCTACAGAGTGCTATTTCCCCCTGGAATGGTGGTTTCCAAACAAACATATGTGCCCTTTGCTTATGATAGTCGTTCTAAGGGCACATGGAAGATCCGGGATGACGCTGTTGTGTCTGAACCACAGAATTATTCCTTGTAGTGACGCATGTGCACTCCAAGTGCTTGGCCACTCCGGCTTCCGGTTGACGTGGCATACTTACTGTGTACTTATTGACAAGGTGTGCAATACAGTACATTTTTTCATACCGTAAAATGAGTAGAAATTGAATCCGAACAGAACGTGTGACCTCTCTTGCATCCTGGGTCTACTCCCAAACAAGCCAGTCCACTTCCATTTCACTGCGACCTCATTTTGTGGCATACTGGGAGGGTTCTGAGCGTAGTAGGATAGTGACTGCAGACACTCTAGGGCAGGTTTCCCTGGGTCCACGTGGGCTGGAAGCATGTCAGGTTTTCAGATGCCTCTCATTAATATTCATGAGATAAATTTGCATACAATGATTCTAAATGTATACAAATGTGTTCTTATAAATATTAATGAGGGGTATCCTGAAAACCTGTCAGGATTCCGGCCCTCAAAGTCTGCAGTTGCACAACCCTACTCTAGGGTCTCCATCTCCTCTGACTAAGGGTCTCCCTTGTGCAATGTCATGGGTTTTTCTTCTGAAGAAGGCTCATGTTCTGAACCGATAGTCACTAGAGTCTTTGGTACCTGGTGGCAAACTCCTCCGTGTGGCCTTTTCCCTTCTGGGCCTGACATTCAACTTTTCCTTTTCATCTTTACTTGGTTGTATGTTTCAAATATGGTTCTTCTTTTGCACTCTTTTTATGCTGTGTAAATTATTCCAGGTCTGTTTCACACCTTCCCTAAAGTGCCAAGAAGCCTCACTTCTAGGTATATGAGTGCTTTATTGAAATAGAACCAATCGATCGAACAGGAACTGAGCATGGCCTGACTACTACCAGTGAGGGGTGACATTTTGGAAAAGCCATCTATAGTAATTTCTTGGGCTACATATTTTCTCATGCCACCGATTTCGCCTTCTTAGGTTTTTTGTGCACATGGTTCCTTTCACAAAACCTCTAAGAGAGAGTTATTTGACGTGTCGTCTACAGACACTGTTAGATTTGTTTGATTTTTTTTTAACTAAAAAGGGAATTCAAGCATTTCTTGGTTTGTAATTGTGCTTCCCTAAGTATCTTTTTCTATTTAACAGGTTAGTACCATATTAAGGAATAGGTCACATGACCTTGCAGATGTTTCGAGCACTGCTCTTCCTCAGGACTCCTAAAGAGCAGTGCTCGAAACACGTGTCATGTGCAAAGGTGTATAGAGTTCCAGCCTTCATTTTTTAAGCTCCAACAAAAACACGTTCATTTGATATTTTTAAAAAGATGAATGATGTATTTCCCAAAAAAATATGGTACTAACCTCTTAAAAAGAAAACATATATTTAGGGCGACACAATAACTAACCAAGAAATTATTGTGTTTTGTCTTCCATTTCGAAAACGTTCAGCGAAGCGTCTTAATTTTTTCTTGGAATAATTGTGACACCGCAGTATTCTAACCAGCTATGAGCGCAGGACATGAGGCTTTTTTCACTGGTACTATTAGAATATTTATTGGAACGTGCTTGGCTTTTTGTGTCAAGAAACTAAAGCGGAGCCGTGATTTCTCTGCACAGCGTGCACGCAGCTGTGCAGAGAACTGAAGAGTACATCCTATCTTATGAAATAAACCACTGGACTCTGGGGAAAGGCACGCAAACAAAAAATACAAGTATTTTCAATCGAGAGAGCCACTAAAGGCCTGGAACGGGCCTGCTGTTGACGCACTTTCTCAAAAGCAGCCTGCCGAGCCACTCTGCCTGAAATCGGCCTCTTTCTCCCCAATGAATGATATGAAAGCCGTGTACGTGCCGTCTGCTGCTGCTGCCGGGACCGGCGTGCGGCGCGCAGACGCCGGCCTGGGCTTTTAGGTAGGAGACGGCGCTTCGGCGCTGCCGGAAACATCTCCCATCGCGGAACGTCAGCGCGCGCGGCAGTTCCTTCCCGTAAATACAGCCCTGTCTCTCTGTCTGGCCGACCAGGACACATCGCAGTCGACAAAATCCCTTTTTCTTTCTATATTTACAAATGCCAGTGATTTTCTACTTCACTAAACAAGACAGCGTTCAATTGGAAAGCCATAGAATGCAAATAAAAACCACCCTATAGCCCCCCCCCCTTCTAAACCAGGGGTCTGAAACCTGTTGATCTCCCAGTGTTTTGGATTATTACTCCCATGGTTCCTCACCATTGACTATGCAGGTTGGTGCTGATGGGAGTAGAGCAAAAGGTTGCAGACCCCTGTACTAAGCAAAGGCGTAGACAGGGTAGGGCCTGAGCGGGCAAGGCCCACCCACAGCCTGTAAATGCCGACTCAGCAGCGCTGTTTGGGCATTTGATTTGCAGATTTTAATGTCAGTGTGGTGGGCCCAACTACATTAGCTTCAATCCCCACTTATTATACAATCCTGGCTACGCCTCTGCTTCTAAGCGCTGTAAAAATAGCTATTATCGTTAGGGTGACCAGATTTCCAAAATGAAAAACCGGGACGACCAACAACATAAAAGAGGGACTACCCATCGCAGCCCACAAATTACCGCCCCTGCCCCAACACGCCCCCACAACCACCACCCAATCATATTTCCAGCACTTCTCCTTTCCATAAACTGTATCTGATCTCACGTGTGCAGTTTTGTCTGTAAACTCTTGGCATGTTAATTCAAAACAAGCATTTTCTTTAATTTATATTGCATGGCTTGCTGTTCAATCACTTCCAATCCAGTCTCTGTGGCACAGTCATTAAGTGCTGTGACTTGTACCTGAAAGGTTGGGGGTTCAACCCAATCCTCCAACTTCAAAATTCTGAAAGGGTTGTTCAATTTTAATTACGGCAGCTACCCAACCATGCAAACCCCAGACAGGGTGTCTAAAATGAAAAAACTCCATGGACCTCGGGACAGAGGGTGATCTCCCAGGGGAAAACCTGGACGTCTGGTCACCCTATAAATTGCCCGCACTTAATGCAGCTAAGTTTATCTAATATGATTGGGCGATTGGCCTCTGACAAGATTAGAACCTGTGCCTGGAGAATCGACAGAAGAATCTGGAGACAGCCCTTAACTCGACAGCCCATCTTGTTTTTTAAGTGCAGTGGTAGGTGGGATCAGCTGGTAACAGCCTGGGGCCCAAGTTGTAGCCTCAAGTGAAGAGTGGGTCATAACATTGGGCCCCGAGCCGGTCGTAGAACTTACTAGCCCCCATCAAAAAAGGGACCTCGGGTGTGTACTTAGATCACAGTTTAGACTGGCATAGAAATGGAAAATGTGGAGCCTGTCTTCTATTTCTATGATGAGGCGGAGCCCAAGAGACAAGCGGAGCAGAGGCCACTGAGAACGCAAGGGTGTGGGACTTCAGGAGGGGGGGTGATGGGCAGTCACTGGAGGTGGTTGGATAGCACACCAGGGAACCGAGACACGGGGGATGTCGGGGACTCGTGAGGGGGGGGGGTGCCAGCCCCAGGATGGAACTTGCGTTCCAATGATGATAGTAAGCCTACATTAATCGAAACCTGATTGCCTGGCACCTTCTCCCTGGGAGCTAACATGAGTTACAACCAAACCTATCCAACAGAGAGTGCAATCAGAACACATGAACTCAGACACTCGTGCGGCCTGGGCCACCGCAACCAGCATAATCTGTCCGCCCTTAGCCTGCGCCTGCAACCCCAGGTGTAATTATGACAGTGCGGCATGTAAAATTCAAATACAAAATCAAGCAGCTAGGCCTCCTTAAAACCAGGTGAAGCTCCAAAAAGGCCCCATGTGAATAATAAGTAAACCAGACAAACGTTTGGCAAACATTGACAGGTAAATCTGAAGCACCCCTTTATCCCCCACCATCCTCTATGACTTTGCCCCGAGCACCAGAGCACCACAAACGCTCATTCATTTGTATATATTTTTCCAAGGCAACAGCAATGGGAACAAAAAGTGTACCTTTCCCACTGCCCGATGGGCGACTGGCAAACTCCGTAGGGCAATGGGCACGTTATGAGATACTCTGGGGGTGGCGAGGGGGTTGCCAACAGCCTGTCCTCTTACGCAGGCCCATATTTATTAATCCTTCAAGAACCTTACATTTTTCTAGACAAATCTACGGAAAAGTTCAAAATGTCACAGCACCTGGAAGCACACAAAATGCATGGATTAAAGTTATCCCTAAACTGGTCCAGTCAGCCCTACTTATCAGAGAGCCAGGCCTCCTGATCTGTTATGCCCAGCAGTCAATCCAAAGAACTCAACCAAAGCCTCTTGGGCAAACACCTGAAACTGGCACGCTTGGGCGGCGGTGGGAGCGGAGCTTCAAGAACATGGCTTGGCTTGCCATACGATCTGAGAACCGGCATAGAAACCAGGTACAAACAGCTGAAGACAGCACGGCAGGCATAAATAACTCCGTCACCATGGACAGTCACTGGCAATACTCCCGCTGCACATTGGACTTGCATAGCCCATAATGATGACAACAATGTACACTGTACTTGCATAGCCCATAATGATAACAACAATGTTCGTCCCCTTTCTATTTCATTTATTTGCAAGGTTTCGTAAAGCACTGAGCTGCAACAAAGTTCTAGAAACAGGAAGATGTACATGGGGAAAACTACGGTATGATCGGTCAGGAGTCTGCAACCTTAGGCTCTCCAGATGCTTTGGACTAGAACTCCCATCAGCCCCAGTCAGCATAGTCAATGGGAGCGGTCATGGGAGTTGTAGACCAAAACATCTGGAGAGCCAAAAGTTGCAGACCCCTAGGTTAGATGTCCAAACTATGGTAGTAGCTTCAGGTTGGTGCCAGCAAGGAGCAGCAGTTCTGGGTATCAAAACAAACTAAAGTACAAATGAGTGGAGAGTGTCAGCAATCACCGTACAAGAGAACTGCAGAGTCCTGGTCAACAAAATAACACACTTCCAAGCACAGCGGACACATCCACACGCAACATAGGCTTTGCCCTTGCATGCGGTCATAACAACACTGCTGGGGGGTTGGGTCCTTACGTTAATGGTTAAAAGGAGTCACACACTTGAATGTCCAGGGAGACCAAATCGACTTTAACATGTCTTCTTGAATGTAAGGAGGGACGTCTCGTGTGCAATGCCCAAGGGCAGAGAATTCCAGTGTTTGATTACAAAGGCGGCCTGGGTTTTAAAACGCTGAGCAGACAGGGAGGTTGGGTGTTTTCTGGTGTAGGACGCATGCTTTTTGATGTGGGGATTGTTGCATGAAGGACCTGTGGCTGGAGGGCTCCTATGAATGATACACATGCTCTTATGAAGGACTTGTTTTTCGATGGGAGCCAATGTTATGCTTTTTGAGCAGCATCTGTGGCTTCATAGAAAAGATTGTTCCAATCGCCACATTTCGAAGCAGGTGGAGCGGCTGGATCCACCCCTTGATTCATATCCATATAGAAGTTATTTTAGTAACCCAATTAAGACTTGGTGAGAAGCCTGTGCCAGTTTAATTTTGGTTGGCCTTTCCAAGTGAGGTGTGATTTTTCAGAGAACATGGATTCTCGGGTAAACCTGCCACAACACACCCTAAAACAAGCATCACACCACTGATCAAAAAAGCAATGGTGATCAGGCGATCATCTCCAGTCTTTGACCAATATCTAACCTTCATTTTCTGACCTAGATCCTCAAAACCTAGTCAAATTAGTGGACAAAAAGCAGAAACAAAGTTCATATCCTCCACAAACTCTCTGTGGCATATGATAGAGTGGACCACAAAATCCTGGGCTGCAACACCCCTCGGCACACAGACCATCTCACTGAAGTGGATGAAAACATTCCTATCTGACTGTACCACTCCGGTCAATCTGGGAAAGCTCTACTCCACAGTCATTACTATCGGATGCTTTGTCATCCCAAGTGGGACGGGTATGCCCAGACATGGGCCCCGACCCTGCTGGGCCTAGAGGCCCAAGCTACTAGTCACTGATCAGGCCCAACAAGGCCGAAACATGCGTATGGTCTCGTGCAGAAGGGATGTGACCTAGCAGTTCTGGCTGGGTGGTCCCTTTTGGGGTGGGCCGAAGCCCGATGGGCATTGGGTCTTTCCCCTTCTGTAATGGCTTGGCAGGTGAAGAACGATGGTCTGGAGGGTTGCTCATAGCAGTGCCAGATGTTATGATTCATTCTAAAACTTCCAGCCATCACCTCTTTATTTTTGCTTTGGTACCCCAATGCCTCTCAATATCACCCTTGCTTTTCAAAGCATGCATGCAACCCTTGGCATGCCTTCCTAAAAGATCATCTTGAACGCTTGTATCTGCATGAAGACGATATGCAATTACTTTTGCAAATCCATGACAACGAAGCAGCCAATGATCATACTGAGCATTGCCACTCAACCTTCTAGACTTGGATGGCAACACACAAACTATGCTTTAACCCAAGAAAAATGGAGATGATCAATATCTGTCAATCTCCAACTTGGAAGTCGCAATCATGAAATCTATTCATTTGGGAACTCCTACTATAGCCAAACATAAAGAAAAAAAACGGTGATCCATTTGATTTGCTTGGATCCTCCACAACCCAAATTATTGCCCTGTCCTCACTGGCCCACCACCAACTTCACATATAGAATATAATTCATGGCTTCCTGGTCTTGAACCATAAAGTGTAATCAGTCCCAGTGGTAATCCTAAATAAAATGGACTTCTGCAACAGCCTCTCGCTAAGCCTGCCAAAACACAAATTAAACTAACTGCAACTCTTCCAAAATTGTAATTGGACTTATGTTTAGCTTAAAAAACACAACTACATAGCCAAAGTCCTAAGATCACGTCAATGGCTCCCGGTCACCCAACTACACACAACTGCCGGTGGGTAAAGTGGACTCCCAGTCCGCTAAACCCTGCCTGAAGTCAAACGATTTGCCATCCGCAAGTACTAGTATAGTGGTACTACCCTTATACCACAGTGGGGAACAAGTCAAAATGGAAAATACTGGTCCAATGCGCTTAGCAACACAAATTAGCAGCAGCTAATTTGCAGATATATCAGGTACGGCAAACCACAATCCTACTACTACCGCAGATTGATAGACATGACTCATCCCAAGGGCTTGATAAAGACTCATTTGCCTTGATAAAGACTCGCTGTTGAAACATGTGTTGTCTGCTCCGGCATAATATGGGTAGCAGATTATTGTGAAGAATTGAATAAATAATAATTTGTGTTGCAAAGTGCATTGGACCAGTATTTTCCATTTTGACATACATCCAACTACCGGTCATCCAACTACAACCCCACTGCCAATCTCACAAGATCTTCCGGAATAAGGCCCTGATCTATACAATAATAACATGTTTAAGCAACTACTTCTCCTAATGTCCCCTCAGATCGGCAGCATCTAGAAGATTACATATTACCCAAGCCAACAAATCTAGACTAAGACGCTGACTCTTCTCCACCCAAAGCTCATCCCCTTCATTCTGAGTTTGACGGTCTGAAAAAAAGTGCTGGTAACAATGGTTGTCAGCACCTTTTCTGGACCTGCAAGCTACAAGTCTGCCGGTAGGGGCAGTGAACTACCAGCAGGCCTGACCTGCCAGTAGTTCAAGCCCCTAGCGGCAGTTGTTTCACTTAAGCACCGTCACCGTTACTAACAGTGCTGGTGCTTCAGGGTTCCCATTCCTCCACGGAACCGCGTATTACCGGGATATTTGGCAGCCGAATGGTAAGCAACGGTTGCAAAAATGCTAACAGTGATTCCGCCACCTTACCGCCCAAACAATTGGCATTTCAGCAGAATTACAACCGGTGTAATTACTGGCAGTGACAATTCCACTGAAATAACCATGGGGACTAACTCCACCATACTGCCACTTGTAATCCAGCGGTAATTCTGCTGGACTAAGTGACAGTAACAGTAAATCCGTTTGGTGGTAGTCTGGGGGATTTACAGCCGGGATACCACCAAACTCATAATGAGGCGCAATGTGTGACAAAAGATGCACAGAGTAAGCAGGACACTCCTACAGCCAGGTGTCTGGCATAGGTTTAGAGTAAGAGTATGATGAGGCGGGCAAATCACAACATAAACCAGGGGCACACATGAAGAAGGGGTCATATTCAGGGAAGTGGTAGTGGAGAGGAGGGGTGCTCAGGTGGCGCACCATCGTCAAATCTCAAGAGGAGAGGGTGGACGTTCCAGAGGGTAGAGTCTTGATTATGGGTGGATCTTCTACCTAAATGTTGACTATGATGGATCGGAAAGGACTCCAGGGAAGCTGTCGTAGCTGCTGGGTAGAGTGACTGCCTTTTGGCCTACGCTGTCTTTCTCTGCCCCCTGCTTGCAAGTGGAGGCCATTGAATGCTTCAGCACCGCACAGATCAGTGCTTATGCCCTCCTAAATGGAGACATTTTCTCGATCCGTACTACAAACATAAGTCACGCCTCAATGCGTTCAAACATTAACCTTATGTTGGTGCGGATCAGCGGGCCACCTGCCGTCAAATCTAAGCCCTCATAATAGAATTGCATTTATGATCGTCTACTATCGAGGTATTCCCAGTAAATGCCAGGACACCAGGGCACTGGGCGTCCAATGCGGCTCCAGTGCGCTCACATTATTCCATGCAAATGGTCTTTTACCACCTGTGGGCTTCATTAAAACAAGCCATCTCCACAATTCATAGCAGCCAAATTAGAGGTTATGCGACAAAACAATTCATTTTCCAGGGTACACCGAGCACCGTTTCTTGTGTGCTTGCGCGGCGATTCCCAGTCGACTGAAGACAACCTTATTTTTACAATAATTAACAGAGAACGTCTCTAGAAGTGTCACTGGACCGTTGGTGGTATTGGTGGAGGAACCTGAAAAGGTCTAATCCATTTTGATCACTGCTGACAGCTGTCATTAATGTCGCTTTCAGCGATCTGTCAGAGACGGGAATATATAGACAGAGCAGAGAGAAACATTGAAGAAGGAAGATTAATTTGAGATGCCAGTGGGGAGACGGTACAGGTAGTCGGGGGTGGAGGGCGGTGCTATATCTTCCATATTGAGGCCTGAAGCAACAGCGGAATATCGGTTTGTCGTGTACGGAGTTGGCCGGAAGAGCGGCCCAGCCCCCTCCGACCCGGCCTTTTCTGGCATCCGCAATGCACAGAGGCACACTGAACATATTCTGACATTCTGCTCCCCGGCGCCCCTCAGGGGCGGGTGTCAGACAACGTCTCTTGTTGTAGGTCAAGCGGAAACAAGTGACAGCCATTTTTACACTCGGTTGTATATCGTAAGTGACTGACTTGGGATTCCCAACCGCCACTCCTGACAAGTGCAACCTTGAAGGTACGTGGGCCTTCTCGTCTCTGTTATGTGTCATTGTTTTTGTAAAAACCTGATATATTACTCTAGAATCATCTCCCAACAACAAGTTGTGTGTGTGCGTGGTTGTATGTGTGCACATGCACATGCGCGGGCAGGCGCGTACTGTGTGAGCGCATTCTTTCTATGCCGTTGAACTCTGGAAAGGCTCGTTTGGGACCACATGGGGATAACTAAAGACCTCTTTGGAGGGGACCCTCCTTTATACAGCTCGTTCAGATATGCATTCCATACAGGTATGCTGATAACAATGCTAAGTGTAAATAGAAAAAGTACACAAATTTGATTGTTTCCACCATTCCTCTAGTTTCAAAGTGTTGCCACTGACACAAAGCGCTATTTTAATAGGATATCGAGAAGATGGCAGGTTTGGAGTCAAATTGGAGCTCCTGCGATTACAATCTGCCCCTCCTACTCAACCTATGTGTCTGAAGCAGGTGCCTTAACCCACAGAGCGATGCGACTGGATGACACGGAGAGCCTCTAGTCATGATTTTGAGACTGCTGCGAGTGAGACTGGATTATGGAAAGTGCTATGTGACGGCTGATGCAGAGAGGCGCAGGAGGCCACTGGACCAAAGAGCAGATGGTCGCTTGCTATTAGAAGTGGGATGTTGGTTGAATAAAGAACCAGTCCCTGATTTCACATTTCCATCTGGATTTGGGCGATGGGTCCCTGTGAGAGGTGGGCTAAATACGCAAAAATCTGAACCTGCAGAAGCACCCACCTGTGGATGGGGCCCCACTGTTCAGAACAGATGATAATATGGAGCTCATGTTGAGCGTGGTGTAATGTAAATGAATGGTGTACAAGTATTGTGTACAGTGTTAAGACGGTTCTAATAATTCCCAAACATAGCCAGAGGAACTGGAGTCAGTCCAAAGCAGACTCAAATGAAGAAGTAGACAAAGTGCAAGGCAGAACCCAGCTTTATTGTCATTACAATAGAGCAGGTACAGCATGCAAACCTTGTTAGTCTTGACATTTAAATTAGAAACAATTGGTTAAATACTGCAAACTCGTCGTCAATGATGTCATAACATAATCTCAGTTTACAAAACCTACAATGGGGTGATATGATATGATATGATAGTTTATTTATATAGCGCCTATACACAATGTGTTTCAAAGCGCTTCAAGGAGGGAGGGGACATAGGAAAATACAGCAACATTCAGCGAAGTCCTTGAAACAATACAGAATGTGAATAATAACTATCATAGTAGGCCTGTCGACATTTCTGATAGTGCAAGTGCATAGAACAAGTAATGCAGAGGTAATGGAAAGGAAGGAAAACAGAGCAAGCAGTAACATTACTAAGTCTCTCGACAATTTACGCAGTGCAGGTGGTAACAGGAGGCGGGGAGGGAGGGGGGGCAAGTGGAAGGAGGGGGGAAGGAGAACAAGACACGCTACTGAACAAAAAGTCGGTGACAAGTTGAAAAGCAGGGGAGGGGGAGGGGGGAAAAACAAAAAAGGGGGGGGGAGACAGACAAGCTCCTATCAGGAACAGATGAAAGGAGTAAGTGCTAGGAGGGGGAAGTCTAAGAGGGGGGAGAATAAGAAGGGGGGAGTAAGAAGGAAGTTGCAGAGGAAGGAGGTGAGGGGGGGTGGAGCGCAGAGCAGGAGGGGGGGCAGGGGGAGGGCACACAGAAATCGCAGGGGGGCAAGAAGAAATAAGGGGGGCGGGGGGGCACCGACACTCAAGGGGGGGCGGGGGACACATATACACACAGGGGGCAGAGGGGGCACATAGGTACTCACGGGGGGCATGGGGGGCACAAAGATACACACGGGGGGCAGGGGGGCACAATGATACACACGGGGGGCAGGGGGGGGCACATAGGTACTCACGGGGGGTCAGGGGGGGCACAAAGATACACACGGGGGCAGGGGGGGCATAAAAATACACACAGGGGGCAGGGGGGCACAAAGATACACAAGGGGGGCATGGGGGGCACAAAGATACACACGGGGGGTAGGGGGGGCACAAAGATACTCACGGGGGGCAGGGGGGCCAAAGATACACACGGGGGGCAGGGGGGGCACAAAGATACACACGGGGGCAGGGGGGGCACATAGGTACTCACGGGGGGCAGGGGGGGCACAAAGATACACACGGGGGGCGGGGGGCACAAAGATACACACGGGGGGCAGGGGGGGCACATAAATACTCACGGGGGGCAGGGGGAGCACAAAGATACACACAGGGGGCAGGGGGGGCACATAGGTACTCACGGGGGGCAGGGGGGGCACAAAGATACTCACGGGGGGCAGGGGGGGCACAAAGATACACACGGGGGCAGGGGGGGCACATAGGTACTCACGGGGGGCAGGGGGGGCACAAAGATACACACGGGGGCAGGGGGGGCGCAAAGATACTCACGGATAGATTAGTGATATTGATTACATATAGACTCTGTAGGTTTTGGGCATTCTATTGGGTTACAACTATTTGATGGCTCCACCTAAGATCACCTCTATTTTGATAAAGGTAAAAATACATCATCCCTACAATGAGTGATTGGTTGGCATACTACTTCATGGGCGGCCTAGCACTAGGGATTCTGACAGGTTGGCTTCTTACTAACCAACCTCGGACACTTGACAGGTTGTCACGATATTAGCCAGGCAGGTAGTATGGCGAGAGAGGCCCATGGACTGTCCTTTGTTCAATTAAAGAAGTTACCATCCCTTATTCCTAGGCCATGAGTCACAGCGATCTCTTTGTACATGGCCTTGTATGGTGCCTCATGTGTGTGTGTGTACATGTAGGGAGTACTTGCAGGTGTCCTATCTTTGCAGCTTCTAATGAATAGACAGTGTTTTCCAATTATGGGTCATGTGCTGCAAGATTCTGTATGAAATCGAATGACCTCCTATTTATTGAGATGTTAGGTAATATCAACGCCTGTGTCGTGTTTTCTGTTCCCTCCAGGGACACTCTTGAGTCATTCTTCATGGAGACTTTTGGCTTGTTATTTTAGTACATCTGGCTTAACAAAGACTAGTTGTGCTCTTATACAATTGTAATTATTCTGGGTGTATCCTGCTTGTGTCTTTGAAACCTCTATATCGTGCCTTCACACTGTTGTGCCTATCATCCCAATTCCATTCTAACCTTGGCACTAATTGACAACTACTGTCTGAGCTCCTCACGGATTTGTATTTCTGTGGATTCAGTGTTTTGCGTTCCCACAAAGTCTTGAGGCCTTTATTTAAAAGCATGCTATGGCATTCCATGTTTAAGAAGATGGCTGCCCAATTATTCTTGTTTTTCTATGCTAGTGTGATATATTTATGTGTTGTTCATGTTGCATCCAATTTATACATTGCTTATGTTATTGTTCTTCATGTCTTATGGATGCTATGTTCATATTTTGTTCATGTGTAAATGCATGTATTACCATTGTATGTGCTTTTTATGTGGAGTGCTTTGTGTCTAATGCATGCACTTGTTATTGTCACACGTTAATTTGGCTGCTTTTGCCATCTTCAGCTTAGATTGTCTCTATGTCCTGTTGTACCTTCCTGCGATAAGGATGGTCTGGTTGCCTCAGTGGGTAATGTTTTATCACCTGAGCTTTAATGGGCCGGGCGAGGGGCAGAAGCCATACATGACATATTCATCTGCCTCCCATTAACGGCTTTTACGCCTTTCATTCATGTCACACCTCAATTTCCTCAATTTGTATGGCGGAAAGGGCTGATGGTAACTCACGATTCCGCCAGCCCCTTCCTCTCTGCTATACAAATTCTCCAGCATTTGCGACAGCATGGATTTTCAAGCAGGCAGAAATGCTGTGGATTCCTACGGAGTCTGCCTATTTTTTCCACCAAAAAAAAGCAGGCGGACTCCACAGGAATTCATTGTGTACATGTCATACATGACAGGCAGCGTTTACTTCATTTGCATGGCAGAGTGCAAAAAGGCAGTGTACAAACAAGTATACTGCTTTTTTACCCTCCCCTTTAGCACTCCATTGTGCAGATGTGGAAAATTAGGTGGTGGGGATCTGTTTACACAAAAGTGTAAATGTAACTTGTCCCTGCCACCTAATTATGTGGGACCTGAACATGAGCAAGTAAGTGTCGGTGTGGACATTGACAAAAAGTGTGTGGCAGAAAATATTAATTCTATATCTGTCCACTTACTAGGCCTTTTAGGGAAAGTAGCACTCTACACTTCCGCTGTAATAACAAATGGCACACTACGCCATGGCATTGACATTGAAGACATGAGATCAACACACAATTATATAATGAAGAAAGAGAGAAAAATAGAACGCAATGATATAATGAAGAAAGAGAGAAAAAGGGCACACACACAAATAAAAGAAAAATACAAATAGCAGGGTGTGTGTGTGTGTTTGCATGTTTCTGTAAACATTTATAAAAAAATTATATTACCATATTGAAGAAGCAACACAGAGGGATGGGGTATAGTGAATGAGAGTTAGCAATCATCTCTCCAACATTTATTTGTAAATAATATATTTAGCTAAAGGATAGAATAGGTACAACAGCTCCAACATAAAGAGATTTAGGTTTGTGCAAGTCTCTTCGCATGAGTGGTCATCACATATGAGCAGGCATTAGAAGAGCCTGTTCAAAGAGTGATGCCCAGGCATCAAATACAAGGGTTCTCTAGAAGCTGCTTGCAATGGTCACAATGAACAAAAGTACTACACCTGTATGCATGGAGGGGCCTTGAAACCTCTCTAGCGTGTAGCAACGCAGTGACACTGCATGCAGGGACACAGTGAAGAGAGCACTTGGCCTCCTTGAATTGGTTAAGCAAAGCAACTCTAGCTCTACTCTAGCAAAGCTACTCTAGCTTAATTCTAACATCCAATCAGAGAGGGTGGCAAGTAGGGGAGTTGGATTTGAGCAGAAACATTGCGCAGTGGCGCATCCTCCCGGGGCATCCCCTGCACACCTGAGGGATGATGTGGACAGGCGTGGCCATAAGAAAGGCTCACGGAAGCTCACTGTGCATGCAGATGATAGCCGGCCTTTCACCTCCTGAGAGATCTTAAACGCATCGAACTATAGCCTTAGTGCGTCCAATACAACGAGGCTACGGGGACGACGCATGTCCAGATTGACTCGCTGAACCTTCACAGATATGACTGAATACAAGATATACACATTGGCATATGTGCCAAATACACCTGTCTCATTGACTTCCTCTGTTACGGATGGTTTGCAAACAGCTGCAAAAGCTCTCCATTATGATAAACTCCAATGTGAGGCAGTGTGAGGTTTGAGGTCTCCAAGAAGCAGGACAGTTGCCAGTTCAGAAGTTAAGAGAAATCTCGCCCCCCTAAGACCTTTCCTTTATGGCATTATCCTTACTTCACGGCATGCTGCCAGGTTAGCGTCCAGAAACACAAAAAGATGGCCAATGAATAGAGACTGCCAACATGAGTTAAGACCCTGGAGACCCAGGTTGAAAACATTAAAGGCATCCACCCGGTGTGGTAGTCTGAAAGAGCAAAGGCATTCGTTCTCCAGTTGGCATAGGGCTGGGTGAGGTAACCAAAGTCACATGCATTGCATGCAGCTCCCTAACAGTGTACACAGATGCAGAATGCTTGCAAGGCAACGCTCCAATGCCTTGGGTTGCCACCTTCATTACATTGCCACCACTGCATGGGCTACAGAGGATCAAAGGACAGACCACTGGCGAAAAGGACACAGTTCACAGAAATTGATCAAAATTAGCTACACTTATTATACATTAAATGCCTCATTCTGAATTACTCTAGTGGGCAAGTGGCTGCCTGTGGAACTTGGAGACCTGGGTCCTAAATGTGGTTTGGCACCTGATCAAAAAAAAAAAAACAGTGAATCTAGGCAAGTCATGTCATCGCCCTGCACCACAAATCATTGCAGTGCACAATGTAATGTGCCTATGCAAAGAATAATCGTTAAGTGTGCCAGCTATCAACCCTACAACTGCAGGCATCCAAACCCTCCATAACACTACATGATTTCAGAACAAAAGTGCAAGAACCTCAAGTCTAGAAATGATGCTCGTGACACCAACATGCAGATAGTTTTTAATTGATGCACCACTCTACGCAACTGTGCATTTCAGCATATAGAGGAGTAACAAGAAGCAACGTCTAATGCACCATTGACCCCCTCGCATACACAATGCCTAGCAATGTTCCCCAAAATACATACCGGATGGAGAGACCTTAACGGAAACCTAAATCCCTCTACATCTCTTGCTGCCTCGCAATCGACGTCACACCCAACGCACAGTGGTGCATAGGAGACCAGGCAACATGGGAAGGACAACACCAAAACAACTGGAACCAACAGAAGAGGCCAAACGGCACACTCACAATCTGGATCCTGAGCAGTACAAGCAAGAAGCATTTTGGTTAACCTGCCTCTTCTACAGGAGAATGGACAACTTCCCCCACCAGAATTCACCTTGATCACACAGCGCTAATAGCAAACCTTGACCAAAACACACCCTTCATCACGAAAGACTGGCACACCCAGACATCAACCAGGCACGCTTCATCAGACAATCAGAAGACCCACGAACACAGTCACGAAGCGCCTAACCCCTAGAACTGTTCAATGTGGGAAACCATTTGGATCCCACCAACTCAGAAGATAAGAGAAGCGAAGCAGCCAGGACTAACACAGTGCTGCAAACTGTAACCACACGGCACACAGAAGCAGAAGATAAGATACATTGAAACCTAAACAACACTCACTCAATGTTTAACAACAGAAGAGAGTTGCATGGGATGCTGAGCAAAGGAAGCGTCAACGTTCTTTTCCCCATGGAAACATGGTTATTGGAGAACTACAAGGCGATAGCACACAACACCACCCAGAATGACTGCAACCTCCTCCAGGCTGAGTATAGATGAAAGGGAGAAGAGATTGCCATGTCAAAATCTCTACTGCCACCGATTGAGATCCTCACCCAACTTATCTCTTAACCTCAATCCAACCTGTCCTTCCAACTCAATCACAGAGTACCTGCACACAGTCACCACTTCCACAGAAAGTGTATCATGCAGAGTGGCCCGCCACGTGGTGGAACTACAACACCTGATTGTTCTCTGCGATTTCAACACTTGGAAGACAAGAAACTCTGCCAAATGGCTCCTACATGGTCAACTTTCACCTTATGGCATGGTCATAGAAGCAACTCATTCTGTCAGGCATAAACCCAATGCACGTTTGGAGCATGCAGCCCGCATGTACCCAAGGATAGGGTTTGTTGTCAATGCACCAGTTTGCAGACTCCCAGGTCACAACGGCCAATCGCCATCCTCAGGAGAAGCTTGAACGCACCCACCCTAGAGGAGCTAGGTCGATGTTGAGGAAGATGAGGTCCGACTTCTATCTGAGCACATCCTGCCCAGCATGCACCACCTCCGCCCCGCCCGAAGACCACATGCTATTGACGCGACTCATTAGGATATGTGAGAGGGACTGAGAGAAACAGTGTCACAAGGGGTTTCTCTTTTTTTTCTTTTTTCTAGTGAATTATTAAGGGAAATACTTTTAAAAAATCACAAAAGGGTCTCAGTTTGTTTTCTGTTTTTCAGTGGAAGGTGAAAGGGCAAGGTAGAGGCTTAACAAATCACAAACGGTGGCACAAATGTTTGCACAAAGGGTTTAACGACTGTACCAATGTGTTTTCCTCTTCTTTTTTGGTGGAAGGAGGAAAGATAAGCTAATTGGATTCATAAAAACAAACCCCACGCCCGGCACAAGGCGTTTCAGGAAGACTTTACCAAAGGTGATTTGATTCTTTTTTGGTTGGCGGGTAGAAAGGCAAAGGAAAGGACTTAAAGCGTTTCTGAAAAGGGGACGTGGGGGTAATAAATTCATAAACAGAGCAAAAAAACGAAAACGTCACAAACTGAGGCTTAAATATGAAAACGACCCAAACGAAAGTGCTCTCAGTCCCTTCAGAATGAGGTCTCCCCCCTGCCCCTTGAATGGATCTGCCATGTTCCTCCATCTAACAGCCAATGCAACCCACACAGAGCCAGGCAGGGTGCAGCGACTTTAATATGGCCACTAAGCCTAACTAGGCTTTGATTGGCCCACCAAAACTTTGAGACATTTATTGGTTCTGACCGCCCCGCCAAACTCAAACCCACCTGCAATTTCAGATGTGGTGTTGGCTGCCACCAATGCTGGGGAGACATCAACACAATATGATATGATAGGTTATTTATAACGCGCTTAATACCCAGAGGTTTCTAAGCGCAAACCTGGGGATCGAACCTGTGTTGCTCCGTGTCGTCGTGCTTCCAAGGCGAGTATGTTGCCCCTGAACTATCCTCCCGAGAAACATGCAAATTTGGCATCATACTAAATATTAAACCTTGGTCAAGGAACGCAAATGCATACTTAGCAGAATTGGTTACTACGGGTTTACTTTATAAAGAGATGTTACATATATCGGTGTAAAGAATGGGTCGCTTTCCCTTGGATCATGGGCCAATGCGAAAGAGCATTAAAAAAAAGGGAGGTTAAAAAAAGGGATTTATCAAATATGGAAAATCTGGGCTCAAAGAGGAGGGTGTTTAGATGTAGCTGAAACATCTACCAAACATTGGGGTCCATGTTCAGAAGCCAAAAATGCACAAGAGAGACCTCCCTAGGCCGGCGGTAGATGCCCGGCAGTCAGCCTTTGGCAGAATCTCTGCGCAGCCTTTTCACGAGAAGCAAAAGTAAGCAGAAGAGCTGTCTCGCTCTTAGAAAATGATTGCCTGGAAAAGTAGACAGGCCAGGAGCAAAGGATTCCCAGGCAGAGGGAAAGGGTTGCAAAGGTTGAGCTGCTTCAGGTAAAGCTTCTCATCAGAGGATCTCGCTAAATGTCAGGCCGGCCCTCCCCAGGCAGCGGAGATATGCTCACATGGGCAAGAACGCCTCTCACCCCTGTGTAATAATGCACTGCTGAAGCCAGACAGGCCTTCTCTTCTGGCTCACTAAGTAACTTTTTATTTTCATATTTCTGCACCACCACCTGATCACTGCATCCAGAGGCTCTTAAATTAGACAGCAACCTGTGCACCTGTGAAGCCGCGCCACTACTGCCATGCAGGCTGTAAACCACGCCACTACTGCCATGCAGGCTGTAAACCACGCTACTATTGCCATGCAGACTGTAAACTAGGCCACTACTGCCATGCAGGCCGTAAGCCACGCCACTACTGCCATGTCGGCTGTAAGCTACGCCACTACTGCCATGCCGGCAGTAAGCCAAGCCACTACTGCCATGCCGGCTGTAAACCATGCCACAACTGCCATGCCGGCTGTAAGCCACGCCACTACTGCTATGCTGGCTGTAAGCCATGCCACTACTGCCATGCAGGCTGTAAACCATGCCACTACTGCCAATGCCGGCAGTAAGCCATGCCACTACTGCCATGCCGGCTGTAAACCATGCCACTACAGCCATGTCGGCTGTAAACTACGCCACTACTGCTATGCTGGCTGAAAGCCACGCCACTACTGCTATGCAGGCTGTATTTGATCAGACTCGGACTGGCCAATAGGGAAATACCTGCACCAAAAATGCAAAATGCTAGTGTGGGCCAGTTTTTTGGGGTCAAAGTGGACCACTTTTTTGACCAATGTGGGCCTTTTTGATAAGTTGCTTTACTATGTGGCTAGTAGTGTTGACCAGCGTTACTGAATACATCTTTTTTTTAATGCACAATTTCGATCATATTTCATCAAAAACCTCCATCTTGGGTACTACTCAAACAGTCCCTCACAAATCGAATAAATTGCCATTTGCAACATTGGGACACTTTTTAACTGGTGCCCGCAACAATTGTATGCCCTCGTCCGACCGTGTATTTTTTAATTTGTGTCCTTACTTTTTATAGATCATGCTCATCTTATTTTCTCTGTAAATCTCTTTAAACTCGTATTGATAAATTAAGGGTGCGGGGATCCCTACGGTTTCATCCGTAAGAATACGGCAGCTTTGCATTGGAGCTTTTTCGTCACCCGCTGACTCGGGATAAGTAGCGTGGTCTAATCAAGGGTATCCTCGTGCTCTCAAAGTTAAGAGGCGCGATATTTCCAACCCAAAACATACAAGTGGCAGTAATATGTAATCCGGAGAGTAGGCCGCCTCCCCCACCGGGGTTCCAACAAGTGGGCCTCTACATTAAAATGAAAAAAAATCTATGTTTCGGGCCTTTGGAGTAGCTTCGCTTGCTTTTGGCACGCGGCCTGCCATCAACTAATGACATGGGCCGGATAAAAAGAGCTCACCCTGAAATACTGTCTACTTATGATAAAACCTCCGTATTAAAGGGTGACGAGCGTCAAACCCTGGGAGCCTGCCATCCAACACTCATTACCGTTAGTCTTGTGGCGATTCCTATCTTTGTCGCTCACTGACGGTCGCAATAAGCAGCGAGGAAAAAGTGGGTCAACAAAAAAGCTGCAACAGTGCAACTGCCCCTGGGGTGGCACGATTGCGGCCCAATGCCAGGTCAAGACATGCCGTCAAACGACTTGCAGATAAAGGCACTCCTGTCTCCGCACATCAGTCCCACCAGCAAAAATCACAGCAATGCCCTCCAAGTGCAGGATGGAAGCACCGCCAAAGACATCCAGCACCTTTTTTTGAGCGAGATGACAGTTCCACATGGAAGTAGGTGACTGTGTTATTCCCAGACACTGGTTACTGCTCAGGGGTTTTGAGAAGAATTTGCGGCTGCAGGATCCAGCCAATGGACAGGCCTGGTACTTACCTTAAGTGGAGCCGCGTCCAAGCCCACGTGTCTGCTTGCTGGGCTCCCCGCGCCGGGCCTCACGCTATGCCGGGCAACATCAACAGTATATCCTTTCACAAAGGGTTTAACAAAGTCACTAAGGATTTTGTTTCCCGTTTCTTCTTTTTAGGGTGGGAGGAGTAGACATAAGGGAAAAGGTGTCACATGGCTTCTCCTAAAATGGATACCCGAGTGCTGACCAACGTATACGATGGCTGGCAACCCACGGTTATCCCTGGACTCTCAAAAGTCGACCATGAGCGGCCATGTCGTGTCCAAGATGGTTCCATTGTTTTTTTCTTAGTGTAGCCATTTCAGAGGCACCAGTCACGCAGCTCAGTATAGCATGGATTCCTATCACTGCACTGCCAACATGTCACGATGACCGTCGTCTACCCTTCTCTTTAATACTAAGAGTTCCCTTAGGTATTCGGGGGGTTTCCCCTCTAATGTCCCGGTCTGAGGGGTTGGAGACGCACCTGGGACATCAGAGGCTCACACTGTGTCAAGGAGAAGCTTGCACAGATGGATCATTAAGAAACCTTCTGTGCAGCTGTATAAGGGGGTATTTAGATGCTCCCTTTTCACCTGCTTTGGGGTCTCCTACATCTTTGTGTCCTGTAAGTTAAGACATGCCCTAGTATCCCATTATTTACAGGACAAGCATGTTTAACAAGCTGAGGTAGAGGAATAGACTTACAATTTGGGTATAGGTTAAAAAAATGTCTTTTAGCAGTATAATGCCTCATAATCAAAAAGTGTTCCTTTCAGCCAGTAAGATAGCTCAGCAGGTTCAGCGCACGCTGCTGTAAGACGTATGTGATATGCAGGTCACAGGTTCGAATCCCGGCAAGGCAAACTCAGCCTTTCATGCTTCTAAGGTCGATAAATCACTACTGACTTTAGTTGGGTGATACTGTAGGTAAATATAATCTGTGTCAATAACACATCATTATCATTACTGAAATACCACATGGGTTATTACTCATAACGGGTGCGGTCAGCAAAAAAGGCAGCATTCCAAATACTTCCTATTTTAATTGTTACCACCACATACAACATTTCAAAAATACATTACTAGCTAGCATGTAAAAAGACAACTATAAAACCATTAAACTCTAAAACCATAGTGGACAACATTGGACAGACACAAAGAGCCGCCATAACCCGGCACCCCTTCCCCCCACAACCGGCTGGATTTTGAGGGAAGATTGATTTTGTGTCCTATAAGGAGTCTGTGAGCAATTTTCCGGGGTTGCAGCCAAAGTATCGCTGATAGTCACAGAAAGGCTCCAAAGCTGAAGGATTAATACTCTTTTCAGACCTCAGTGTATCCTTACTCCTCCCGGTGACCAAAAGGACTATAACGTGAGCTGTCAGCCCAGGTAAAACCAGTTAAAACAATAAAATGGAAGGCACAGCTTCTGTTGACTTTCAATATCTGCAAGGGTTCCCAGTGGCATGGACTGAAGCAAGTATTTAAGTTTGAGGAAGGCGGGAGAATGATGGACCATCTCACAGCTCACCAACCAATGCATAATCAGCCAATGCAGATACTGGTGTGCTATGCATACCCTCATATCTTCAATAATGATTGTGGTGTTTGATCCAATTCAGACTGGTTCCTCCAAGCGACGCAAAGCAAACTCCACTCCACTGCAGCACCCTTGCGTAGCACCCTTTGCAATAGGCCTCAGACTCGCTGCAAAGGGATAGAAACGCTTCAATGCAGGTGCGCTGGGTGTTTAGGGAGGGCAAGGGGACCTCCTCCCCAGGGACCTAATGCCCCAGAAACTAAACTGCAGCACCTTTCGTAGTGTATCCCATGTCATTCCCTTGCTGCATCTAAGAACTGACCTGTGTGTTGCCGGTCAGTCCTATGCACATGACACGTACCTCTTTCACAAGGCGGGGGCTGCCAAACATAAAGCATGGTGCAAACCAGCATCAAGAAGGGAGAAGGAGCCCGTCCCACCGGTGCCTGGTTCTCACATTTCCACGTGGATAAGACAAACCATCCAGAGCTGGGATCAAAGAACAACCTTTCCATGAACTCGCATATTAAGAGTGGGTTTTTCCCAATTGGATAGCTGTAGACCATCTTGGGTTATTTTCCACACGGAGTCTGGGCGACAGTATTTGGAGATATAGGTAATTCCAAGCCCAGCTACTGTAAGAAAGTCCTTGTTGTTCTTCCTCCTGGACCCATTATATAACTTCCAATTGCAATTGCTGGAAAGGAGAATTTAACTTAAAGTCACGGGTCTTAAACTAAAAGATTATATTTGGGCTACAACCACTGACATTGAACTCCGGGTGATAACTCGGTTGAGTGGAGTACCTTCAGTTTGCAGTTATGGGGAAGCATTCAGCATTTGTGGGAGAACATATTTTGAACTATCAAGCACCAAAGGTGGGATTAGAAAGTGAAATGCAAAACATATAGGAAAAACCTCGAAGAGTTTCTCGCTAGGGAGTGCTTGCCTTTTTTCAACAATGCCCCTCCCCTTTAAGATGTGGTTAGATAGAATCCATCTAGGTACAGAGGTTGTGCACAATAATAGCTACACATTATTTCTGAATGTGGGTTACACAGAAGTTCCCACCCACACTCACACTTGCTCTCTAATGCCCTTGCTTTACCAGGGGAGTGCCTGCGTTTTGGTGAAAGGGCTCTAGTGCTGCTACTGTGACAGTGTTTTCCAGCTAGAGACCAAGGATCTTTAAGGAGTACAAGTTCAGGTGTACATACCACAACAGTGTTGCAGAGTAAATAGGGCCCCACGAACAAAAGGAGACTGTGTCTGATTGACTGAGGCCTAAAAGTGCAGATAGATATAGGCACACATTAAGGAAGCTGGTGGCTTGTCAAAACTGATTTAAAAGAAACTGCGAGAATGAGGATGGAGACACATATATTTTTCATTTCAAGATATAGGTGCAAGTCCCATGTAGAAAATGCCAGAAAGTAAAAGCATTTATTTTGATGTTCATAGGAATTGAACAAAGAGCTGTGCTTCCCCAGTGATTTTTCCACAGCAGGCCAAAAGGCCAAGCACTGCCTTCACTCTTTATCTGAAAATCTCTTTCAAGCTCACAGAGCCAAGAAAGGGACAGAGCTTTTGCTGGACTCATGTTTTTATAGGATAAAACAAATGACCACTGTGCAAAGAAAGACCTGGCTAATAGTTGTGAACTTTGATGTTTCCCCAAAAATTCACTTCAATGTGTGGTCCCTCCCTGGCTGATTGACAAATGACATGCAACAGAAGACATCACATGAGTCATGAGTGGGGGGGGGGGGGGGTGATTTTCCTCTGTTCAGGAAGGTAAGAACACATCTTCAGGCCTTTGACTTTGCAAGAATGTTATTGGATTTATAGCAGCAGAGGCCAAAAAAGGAATAGATGGCCGAGGCTACATGTGAAGTTTCTTTAAGAAAAGAAATGCAAGTTTAATTAAAGTTGAAATCACGCATGTTATTAGAGATTGCCATAGGTTTATATGGAGGATCATATTTGGTCAATTTCCTGCGGGACCGTAACTCTCACTGAAATTATGCAAATATCACTGAACAACTTTTGAACGGATCCATCTAATTGTACAACTCCTCTAAAGATGTGAACTTGGAAACAAGAGTTACAAACTAGCCAGTATATAAAATACTGTGGTACTGACGTTTGTCTTGTTTGAGAACGTTCAAATCATCTGCCATTCAAACAAGCAACATTGTGCCAATGCCAGACACATTTCATTAAGTCTGTCATGATCAGACTAACATATATATATTGAGCATTTGGCCCAGTTTGTTGCCAAAACCTTTCCTATATACTGTGATCTCTCTGCCCTTTACCCAATGTTTCAAATCACAAAACCTGCATTTAGGTGCAATTCATAAAATTGCTAAACATATTTGTTTCAAACGAATAGATTCTAGCGTTAGTTTTACCCTCTTGTGTCAGTTTTACCCTCTTATTTGCGGGATACCAAGGACTTTTTGCAACATATTTCTAACACACCCTGGGAGGATGGTCTGTTTCTAGCAACCCTTGATGTTGTCTCCCTTTATACCTCCATTGACCATCAAGTTGGTATGGGAGCTTGCAAATATTTCCTTGACACCCGCTCACTGAATTTTCCTAGTCATAGTTTCATGATCCTTTAAATGCTGTCCTTCTGTTTAAATAACAATGTCTTTTTGTTCGAGGGTTCCTTTTTCCGTCAGGTAAGGGGCACCGCCATGGGCAGTACCTTTGCTCCATCCTATGCAAACTTGACCATGGGATGCCACTTTTCTCAGTGATTTGCTTGCATTCAGCTTTGCCACACATATTGTCGCTTGGTGGCGATACATTGACGATGTTTTTGTCATATGGAAGGGGACAGAAGTTGAGTGGCAATCATTTGTGAAACATATCAATACCAACATGTCTAATCTGCATTTCACAGAGTGCAACAGCATGACTGAAATTGTCTACCTAGATGTAGTTGTGACCCTTGAAAGATCTGGTTTTCACACAGCACTATACAAAAAACCCTCAAATACCGGTCTGCCCTTATATGCAACTAGTTGTCATCCTACGTCATGTAAACGCAATATTCCATATGGTGAATTCATCAGATATCGCAGGAATTGTACAGATCTTACATCCTTTGACCATCATTGTGCCTTGGCGGCTCCAGACATTGTCAAGCAAGGCTATGAGCGTAGAATCATAGAAATGGCCTATACCAAAGCACGCGGACTATGCAGGGACCATTTATTGTACGGCATTAAGCCTGCTAGAACTGCCGTCGATGATGAACCCCGACTTATTGTCACATTTGACAATGCCTCTAACTATATCCGCAAAATCATAGAGCGACATTGGCGGGTTCTCATCGTTGACAAAGACTTATGCCCTCTACTTTCCAAACATCCAACCATCACGTACAAACGTGTACTCTCGCTCAGGGATAAACTAGTCTCTAGTTTTTTGTCACCTATTAACACCAATCCTTCTCTCATGAAATCATTGATGGAATCCCCCATAGGCGTTACTAAATGTTCTAAATGTAAGGCCTGTGCCCATGCCACTGCATGTAAATCCTTTTTACATCCGGTCACCCAATGCAATCAGTTAATCAAGTATTCAATGAACTGTGATACTGCCTTTGTGGTTTATGTTCTTTCATGTCCCTGCATGAGATGGTATGTCGGGAGTACCACATGTAAGCTTAAGCTCAGAATATTGCAGCACCTTAGGGCAATTAAATATTCAGATCCCGCATACCCTATGGCCAAGCACTTTAAGCAAGAACATAATAATGACCTCTCTTTTCTTAAATTTTTTGCGGTGGCACACATTCCGATCCATCCTAGAGGTGGAGATCGCGTGTTAAAACTAAGACAGCTGGAAACCAGATTAATTCTGGATTTTGACACCAAGTTCCGTAATGGTCACAATCTCGACGAGGAGCTTTATACGTTTTTGGGTACATAAGAGAGTATTTACCCCCTGCTGTTCTTTGGACTGGTTTGCCTTCCTCTACTAATCCTTTTGATTATATTTAGTTGACGGGATTGTGTTTTTTTTGGGATAAAAAAATGCTTTTTTTATTTCACTGATTAGTCCCTGACCTGTGTTCAAGTTTCATCCTTTCTCTTTACCACTATGGTGGCTACATTATCATTATGGTTTGTAATTGGGATTGGCTTTATTTTTAAGTTGCTGCATTCACGGCCTAGGAGGACATTAGGCACATTTTATTTATTTTTTCGTTGTAGTCTCTGGTGTTCAATAATATGGTATTCTATGCCACCCTCTCCACCTTGGTTACTTGGTTTCTTTGTTTTTTTTTCTTTATTAGAATACATTTTTATTTGTGCATTTTGTATAAGTTTATTCCAAATTTGTTTTCTTTTGTTCAGGTATTCAGTCAGGCTTAAAAAAGTTTACATCTATGGGTCTCATGCCTGCATTATACAGTTTTAGTCATGTGTAGGCTGTCTGCACAGTTCTCATTTGTGATGTGCTGACGATACAATCTGCCAATTTTCTTGCCATATTGCTGTTAATTGTGGTTGCCTAGGTGACTTTGCTTATTTGCACATTTTCATGCTGCTCTTGATTGGCTTGCACTTGCACTTTATGTCAATATTGGCTAGAGTATGACATGCTTTTTGATTGACTTGTATAAATTATTGTTGCCTTGCATTTTATTACCAGGACTGTATTTCTGTTTTTTTTATACATACTCATGTTGCGATCATGATGGATTTGTGATCATATTGTACATGCTTTCATGCTTGCATTTTTGCACAAGATCTATGGTTTAGCTATGATCTATTGGCAGGCACTTAGCCACCAGAACTGCAATGTTGCTCTTTTTGCACATATTATTGTTCTGAATGTGATGCAATGTTTGCCATCCTGTACATACTTATGCTGCTATTTTGCTTGTTTGCACAAAGCCATATTGTCCTTTCTGGATGCCAGGGTGGCACAGTCTATCTATCTTTGTATAGTCTGTGTCGTTATGCATATACAGTTTGCTTTGAGAGGACATATTGGTTGGCCCTTTTAACTTCCATGTATATGATGGCATTATGCTGCTTTTTAGCCTGATTTACAATTGACTGACTGATTCATATAAGATGCAATCTGATTCATGCAAGCGCACTATGCACCCACTTAATCATCAAATATGTATTGTAATGTCTTGTTTTTAACCAGTAGTATATGGTGGAAATTGGGGTGCATGGGAATCGGCTCAAATGGCTATTCTTTGGTATTTGACCATTTGTTTGTCTGGGGTGCCTTTGGTCTTTATATTTAAAGCAGGTATAATTTGATCATTCCATTGGCCTCTTCCATCGATCTTTGCTTGTTACATTGCTGGCTAAGATCCGACCTTCCCTTCCAACATGGCCGCCATTGAATCAGTCCCTGTATCAGTTGAGCGTGAAACGCGTTGTAAGCGGGCCGTGCCCTAGGCGTCCTGCCTCTGTTTGTTTTGCTGTTTCCCCAGCCGTTTGATCTGCACATTATGTGCAGTTTTTTTCATTAAAATGACTTCCTATAGTTCCGTGTGAGCTATATTTCTTTCCCTTCCCTTCTGGGATTGCAGGATTTTACTGGGTCCACAGAGAGTGCGGTCCGTCCCCTTTCCTCTGTTTTCTTTAATATATATATATATAGTGATGCTTAGCTGTAAATTGGAAAATGTTGCCATGTTGTAGTGTTTAAGTACATTACTGAAGTGGTCAGAAATGCATTTCAAGGGGTGGAGTCATAAACTCACCAAAGATGACTAAAGTAACTAAAGGAACCAATCATTGCAATGGGCGTGGACAATAGAGGTCCAATCCAAATCAAGAGGCAATAAGCTGGCACCTGATAATTTAGACATTGTGGGTGTAGTTTAGATTTTAAAAAGGGAACAGACAGTGGGAAAAGGGGAGAGCTGCCTGAAATGGTCTCAGGGGAGAGCTATCGGAAATCATCTGAGTGGGAACTGATGGAAAAATTGCTGGAAAACCAACATTGCCTGGGAGGTGTAGAAAACCAGGGAACGAGACAAAGGCTGGGATCCAAACAGAGAGACAAATAGAGGGATGCTGGAGCCTATCCATGACTGATGTTGGAGTCTGACCAGATCCCTGCCCTTTACCATGAGATGACCCATGAGGTGATGTTCTTTCCTGAGCACAACACCCAGAGCCGTTTAATGAGGTAATCCTGTCCAACAGAACCAAATATTTTGTGGATCTGTTTGAGTTAATACCTTCCACTTATTTAGTGAGTGGGCTATGGAAGTAGATCCCTAGCATTTGGTTTTAACCAAATAATCATTTAACTAATTCTCTAAGAGCCAAATGACACCGGGGGATGTTTTTTAAAGTTCAAAATGAACAATATTGCATCTTAGGGCATCTTAGTTCCCACAAGCATGTTTGACTTGGCTTTATTCCCCAATTACTAGATCATATTCAAAGATTTACAGCTACTCTTGTCATGTCTCCTTGGGACTCCATGCCCCTTTACTTATAGAACTCATCTCTTGATCAGAGTTCTGTCCAAATTATAATCCACCACCCACCACTCGGCTCGCCCCAAGCTTCAAATATCTCACTTGGTTACCATGGTTTTCAAACTCTTCCCCCACTGCGTGGCCACCCTCTGTTAAGCACGTGTGGGAGCATGTTTGCACTACACAGGCATTTTAAAAATACGAATACATAACTCAGGAGAATTTTCAAAGGGTCTGTTTGGGAGGTGATGCCGTGCACTATAGGACTAGTGGTAAATGTGCACTGTAAAATGTACTGTAGGATACCATTCAACATTTCCCATGTTTAATGGTACTCCCTGCTAGAGAGATAACTCATAAAATAATGCAGCACATAACATCAGCATTTGAAGCGTTCTGGAATATAATAAACATAATAATAATAATAATATTATAATATGATAATAATACTAATAATACTAATACTACTACTACTACTAATAACAATAATAATAATATGTGTTATTATTATTATTATTATTATTATTATTATTATTATTATTATTATTATTATAACAACAACAACAGTACCAAAACATGAAATAAGCCCTACCGCATTGGCAGCTGGTGAATTCTTTAATTGGAGAGGAATAAATATTTCACAAAATATGTCAGAGTGACCAAGATTAGAGTGAGAGTCCAAACGAAAGAAGGGGGTCCTGAAGGAGTCCCCCCTCCCCAAACATTGTTTTGAATAATTGGTTAAAATGGTGCATTTTATAGCTTACTTTCTGAGGAAAATTGCGTAAAAAAGCCAGACAGTTTGCGAATAGTTTCTGAGTATTTCCCAACGTAGTTTCATGATCCCTTTGGCCACAATATATCCCAGTATAAATCCATGTTTACGCTGGCTGTGCCCATACATTTCCATGCTTGCTGGACCAATATATGCTGTTATTCCCATTATAAGAACATACTGATATTTACTTTGCACATACTGTCAGTAATGATACAATAGGAAAACAAATCCATGCTGGTTCTGCTTATATATGGAAGTATCTCCACATAAGAACATACTCCTTTTAGCTTTACCATTAAAAATACCACGCCACAACTTGAAAACATTTCCAAACTGGCTGCACCAATGTAGGCCAGTCTAAACACATAATAACGCTGATCATGGTAGCTTTAACTTTAATGCCCAGATAAAAATGCTGTGGCACAATAAGAAATTAAAGCCAGACTAGCTGTACGCACATATGACAGTGCCCAAAATATGTCAGTAATGCCAAGTAATAACA
This sequence comes from Ambystoma mexicanum, assembly GCF_040938575.1. Classification (NCBI taxonomy): domain Eukaryota; kingdom Metazoa; phylum Chordata; class Amphibia; order Caudata; family Ambystomatidae; genus Ambystoma; species Ambystoma mexicanum. Next base: position 243,431,944 of record NC_090925.1, on the reverse strand, counting down.
AATATCATGCTTGCATTATCATAGCCCAGTAAAAATAAAATGCCACAGTAAGAAATGGCTATACTGACTGCACCAAAATGCCAATCTAGCCACATAATAACACCTATCATGCTTTTTTTAAATCACAGATTCCCAGTACAAAAGGCCAAGCTGAAGTAAGAAATAAATAGACTGGCTGACAAAATACAGTGTAGCCACATAATGACACATATCATGCTTGCTTTATCACAGATGCACAGTCAAAAATGCCATGCATAGTAAGAAATAGCTAGATGCCTGCACCAAAATGCCAATCTAGCTACGTAATGACACTTATCATCCTTCCTTTATTATGAATGCACATTAATACAATGCCATTCCTCAACCCTCTGCCCAGCACAATTTCACAAACGCAGAAGTGTTCCACAGAAGTGTTCCACACAAACATTCACCCAGCATTCACTCGCTCATTAAAACACAACATTGACTTGCTCATTCACACGCAGACCCATACATCAAGCACTTGCTCATTCACACACACATCCAGCCACTCTTTGATCATACACTCACTCATTGGTACATGCACACAACATATATTAAACAATATTACCTTCAACTCTGGTCTGGACTCAGCTCCTTCTTGGTTGTGCCCTCCGGCTCACCCTCAAAATGAATAGGAACCTGGTAACACAGAGTTTTTCCTGGTTCCTGCACATACACAAAGGAGCCATGTTGCTGCAATGTCAGTGCCCCAGGCTGTCCAAATATGCAGGGAGGCGCAGGAGTGCACCGTAAATGCATTCCAAGGTGCAGTTTCCCAGCCTGCATCCCCAATGCCCTATGATCTATTGGACATGCAACCTTCGGAGTGCTCCCTCAATTGCAGAAAGCACTCAGTGTTTACACTGGGCTGTCTCCACCATAATGGGTGATGGTGCGAGTGGGTTGATGCCCCGTCGCTGTTATGGCTGAGCCGCCCCTACTTTACCGTACATTTAAAGAAGCTGCAGTGGTGTTCCATGACCAGATTGAGAAATGTGGCTGAAGGCTCAGTTCCTTTTAAGTGGTACAATCCTTGGTGGCTTGAAATATTCTATTTTGTTCATTGGGAGAATAACGCTAGAATCTATTCGTTTGAAACAAATATGTTTAGCAATTTTATGAATTGCACCTAAATGCAGGTTTTGTGATTTGAAACATTGGGTAAAGGGCAGAGAGATCACAGTGTGCCTGCACTAACCTCTTGCTTTGGAGAAAGGGTGAAAGCACCAGGAACATGCATCTACCGCGCTGAACTTGTATTCATATAGGTGCAGTGTTTAAGCTGCCGGTTGTAGCAATCCATTAGTGGACTACATTTCTCAACAAACTCTGAGCCAAACACAACCTAGGAATCTTCTTCTAAAAACCTATCAACTATGTAGAAAGCGCCAAATTCATAGTAATCCAACATTCACCTACTAACCTCTTGCAGTGTGCTAAACAAACGACCACAAATGGCACCATAGCATTTAATTACAATATTTATTTAATGTGTTATAGTTTACAAGTAAACTTTTCACATTCAATAAGTACAAACATTTCAATTCAATCATTTCTGCAATGTTCAATATTATCACAATAGTGCAAAGCATCTATAATACATATTAAATGTAACTACAACTACAGGTATAATTGAATATATTCTATATAAAATATTGTTTCTAACAAAATAAAATACATAGGTCTACAGTAATTTCCAATTGACCAGTTTAAAACATACAAATTCCAGAAAGACATCTACTTCCAGTCTAGCTTGATCTTTCTACAGTGTGCATGTGTGAGAATAAAGAATGTATCACATTTCTGTTATATGGTTATTTCCAGGAGTTTTTCTGCATTTTGCCAGACATTATACATCAAGATATCTACCTTCATGTTCCTTGTGTTAATACGCTGTGCCCAGAAAGCCATATCCTTTATGGTATCAAGATTGTGTACATATCTCCCATAAAGTCTGGTATATGCCTCGTTTAATGACTGTGACCTGTCAGAGCAAGTACACTGCGAAGTAAATTATTTGAAAAGATAGTCACAGTCAACTGCTCTATTAACAACTGCAGGAGATGCGTCAACAAGTCAGATGGGCAGAAATGCAGGCAAAATGAGTCAATCAGAGGGCAGCATAATATTAATGTTATATGGCATTTGTAAAGCACTAGACTTGCATTGGTATGGCCTTAATAGTTTGCCATGTACATCATGTTTGGTAGCGCGGACATGCTCTTTTGTGGCACTGTAAGCATTGGGTGTTGCTGTGCATTGCATAGCTCAGTAGGCCGCTGCCCCGGGCGCGGCGGACACTCGCGCACCAGGGGGGGATGACTCCGTCGCCCCCTCCCCGCCCTGCCCGGCTCCTCCTGTGATCACTTCATATTTCACGGCAGTGTTTGTGCTTAGCTTGCAAGGTGCAGCGCCTCAGCTCGTATATTACCCAGTGACAGCAGGACCGAGAGTTTTGCGCGTTTAACACAATGTTGCAATTCCGCCAGAACTTTCTGCGAGGCCTGCCTTCTTGAGCAATACATCAACAGGGGCCACCTCAATGGCCCGGGGGGAGGAAGCCAGCGCCTGACCATCTGTCCAGCCATCTTATCACCATCACTCATCCCCAGTATCTACATAGCAGAGGAGTTCATAAAAGTGGTGGATAGAAAAGAACACACACGCATATTTTGCACACTGGAAAGGCAAGGATAATGTGCAAATTACTGCACACACCCGCTAAAACTTCAGCATCCACACTTGACACCCCGACCGATATTGAAATAATTTGCACCGATGCAAGTGCTATTCGCACTTGGGCAACAATTGATCTTTCACCAAAAATTATTTTTGCAATGCATTTTTGCACAAGGGCCACGTTTGGCCTAGTTGTAGCTCTTTGCCTTGGTGCAAAAGTGCATTGAAATGATGTGTTTTTTTGCAATAGATAGATGTCTGTCTTAATGCTAATTTCACTTGCAAGGTTACGCTAATGTGGCGGGCCACACGTGTGCCATTGGATCTAGGTCCTGCAACATCGCAGAAGGCCGCCTGCAAGAGTCCGCCCCCTGCAAGGCCGCTCTTTGCCTCTACCAACTCCTTAACCCTGTTTTCAGGGGTCCCCTTAGGTACCCATTTTCTCTCTGCTACCCCTCCTTCGCCCCCGACTGTACCCTCTCAACACACTCTCCTTACACCTGGCTAGGCCTCAGGCACGCATCTCCAACTTCCGCCTGTGGGAAGCGCATCACACTGAGGTGCATCAGCCTTTTTCTGCTGCTCTTCCGTGTGTCACGCTTCCCCGGTGTGGCCAACGGGCTGCAAATGGTGCCCTCCAGCCTTGGAAGCGAATCAGACTACTTTCAAAACGAAATGAGATTTGAAGTCAGGTGCCTCAGGGTGTGGCAACCCACCCACTGGAACAATGAAACATTCTGCTAGACAGCAACACCTTGCAACGGCCCTGTTGAGATAGCCTTGGACAACTGATAAGCAACACCACGCTGAGCCCGCTTCCTCTCTTTTTTGTGTCTGTGGTACCCGGAGTGCTCCCCTGTGCTTAAGCATGTACTTTGTCTATCAGAAGGTAACCTGAAATGTAACATAATGTAAAGTGGTCTTATGCGGTGCAACGTGCAACGTTTGCTAAATTGGTGGACTCTTGGTGCTAAATGGCGCAAAGGCAAGGATATCCGCTTATGAAAAAAATTAACATTTTGAACTTCTTGATCAATTTCTGGCTTGGACAAGCGACAAATCACAAAAGACTGTATTCACGCAAGTGAAGGTACTGTCCAACTCCAGGCCTCGTGGACTGGATCCATGCCAGGTTTTCAGGATACCCCTCATTAATATTCATGAGATAAATTAGCATAAAATGATTCCAAATGTAGGCAAAGTTTTCCTCATGAATATTATTGATGGATATACTGAAAACATGCCAGGATTCCGGCCCTCAAGGCCCAGAGTTGGACAACCAGCATCTCTTTCATGTGAGTGAAAACAATGGACGTCCTGTTCACCGGCGGCACTAGGTGGGCGCTGATTGCCCCAGAACACAACTGAGTCAATCAGCAGTTTGGAGAAGGCTTTTTCATCATTTAAAAAAGTGTGACTGCATTCCCAAATGGCTTACCTCTTCCATTCAGACCTGTGCAAACCCTATACCACACACACACACACACACACACACACACACACACCAGTCCTTTCTCCCAGATCCGATTGCAAGTCCTGTCTTGACAACTCCAACAGCTGCTGAATTACAAACCTTTAAGGGAGGTCTTTCCAGAGTTTAATGCCTCTCGTTTTTAGGAAATTCCTGCTTATTTGCCAGAGTGGTGACTCTGTGTAATTACTGCACTGCTGTCGCACCGCACTGCCTACTGGGACCCGTTCTGTAGTCTAGCTGCTTCTACGGATGCTTGTCCAAGACCCACACCCCTATCCCCGCACCCCCAGCACCTCGTTGACTGCAGCGGTCCTACTCTTTACCTTGGGGAGCCATCCCTCAGAGGTGTAGCTCCTGAATAAGCGCCTGCAGGGTCTCTAGGAGCTGGTTCCCCGGCAGCTTCCCAGAAAGTGAGCCACAGCAGGACTGTCACTGTGGAGGCAGCCCGGCTATTCACCCCTCCCCATCGCCATCCACTTCAGCAGCTCTCAACAGGGCCCGTAGTGGGGGGTTGGAGGAGCTCGCCTGTAGGGACGGCCTCTGAACCCTGGGCCTCTTTGTGTGGTGACCTGTTTAATTTCCAAATGTTCTCATAGGAAAGGGTTGGGTTCGCTGAAAATGTGTATTATGGAGCCACTTTGAACATTATTTCCAGGGTCTCTTTTGGTTCCCAGTCCACCCGAGGGCAACAATTTGAACATGTCAAAAACACTGAAGAAGTTTCGAAATGTAAGAAACATTCATTTCCGTGCACTCCTACCTAGGTGTTAAAAACCAGCAAACTGAAAACGAATCAATGTGTATCGTAAGTGCACATCAGCAAATTCCGTTTTATGAAATTCCAATGTGTTGAGCCAAGCAGAAAAGATTATTTTTAATATCTCTGAATTTCTATTTTCCAAGTGCTGTCCCATTTACTTAAATATTACACAGGTTCTGGGAAGCAAACGTTGACGAAAACTGGCAGGTGCCCATTCCTAATACTATCCCCCATTAGTGAATACCACCCCATCACTGGATACTCCCCTGTGTGTAACTACCACCCCGTGAGTGAATACCACCCCATCAGTGAAAACATGTTATAAGTGAATACCACTCCATCAGTGACTATCGCCCATTAGCAAATACCACCTCGTGAGTCAATGGCACTGCCACTGAATACCACCACATGAGTGAATACCACCCCATCAGTGAATACTCCCCTGTGTGTGACTACCACCCCTTGGGTGAATACCACTCACTCAGTGAAAAAATTCCATTAGTGAATACCACTCCATCAGGGACTATAACCCGTGAGCGAATACCACCTCGTGAGTGGATAGCACTGCCACTGAATACCACCCCATGAGTGAATACCACCCCGTCAGTGAATACTCCCCTGTGTGTGACTACCAACTCGTGAGTGAATACCATTCACTCAGTGAAAACATTCCATTAGTGAATACCACTCCATCAGTGACTACCACCTCAAGAGTGAGAACCACCCCTTATGAATACCACCCCTTCCGTGTGCTCCCCATCCCGAGGCAAACAGGTAGCACATCACCACCAGCAATGAACACACCTCTGCTGATGCCTTCTTTGCTCCGGGCGGAAGAGGCAGAGGGGCAGGCCAATGAGCGCCCTTCTTGCCATGGGTGCAGACCCATGTGACTCTTTAGGGTGCAGTGGGACGGGATGGGCGAGATCCGCAGGGTTTCAGTTGTAGGATAGGGATTGGCAGGCTTGGGTTTGAGCAGCGCATGCGGTCACCACGCCCTCTGCAGGTTTTGGTTAAGGACGCATGCAGGGCAGTCGCTTGCAGTCAATTAATGCAGACTCGGGTAGACTTCCGGATTGAGCGTATGCTCATTTTGCCCTGGTCATTACTGACTTAGGGTGACCCTCGGCGACAGCACACCCCACCCCGAGGAATAGCCTCGTCACCAGCCGTGTAGGCTGCATGCATGGTCTGTGTCACCCAGCATCCTCTCGGTTTCCACATCTACCCGGTCTATTACTGACATAGGGCGACCAGCTCAACTTGGAACATATGCATGTGCCTTGCGGAAGGACAAGACCACTTTTTATGTGACATATGTATCTACACAAAAGGCACTCAAAGTGTTAGCGGGAAGCGTCCCGCCCCTCACACTCCGGCAGGTATACGGACAAGGCAGGTGCCTCGTGAATGAGGACGCGGAGGTGCAAATCATCAAACTAAGACGCATGATGGTCGAAATGTAAACTCATGCACGCAGTGCAGGACGCGTTACAAGCCGTTCTAGTGCTCTCTCTCACCTCCCTCCCCTCTCTCTTTGCATCTCTCAGTCTGTCTTCTCTTTCTCTCTCTAAGCTCTCTTTCTCTTAGTCTCCCTCCCCCTCGCTGTCTCTCTCGGTTACCCTCACTCTTTCCGTCCCAATCTCTATCCCCATGATCTCTTTTCCTCAGTCTCCCCCTCTCTTTCTCTCTCTTTTTCCTCTCTCTCTCCCTGTCTCTCTTCTTTTTCTCTCTTTATGCTCTCTTTCTCTTATTCTCCCTCCCCCCACTGTCTCTCTCTGCCACCCTCTCTTTCCGTCCCAATCTCTCTCCCCATGATCTCTTTTCCTCAGTCTCCCCCTCTCTCTCGTTCTCTCTCTCTCTCTCTCTCTCTCTCTCTCTCTTTCTCTCTCTCTCTCTCTCTCTGTCTCTCTTCTTTTTCTCTCTTTATGCTCTCTTTCTCCTATTCTCCCTCCCCCCACTGTCTCTCTCTGTCACCCTCTCTTTCCGTTCCAATCTCTCTCCCCATGATCTCTTTTCCTCAGTCTCCCCCTCTCTCTCGCTCTCTCTCTCTCTCTCTCTGTCTCTCTTCTTTTTCTCTCTTTATGCTCTCTTTCTCTTATTCTCCCTCCCCCCCACTGTCTCTCTCTGTCACCCTCTCTTTCCGTCCCAATCTCTCGGCCCATGATCTCTTTCCCTCAGTCTCCCCCTCTCTTTCTCTTTCTCCTCTCTCTCTTTCTGTCTCTCTTCTCTTTCTTTCTGTGCTCTCTTTCTCTTAGTCTCCCTCCCTCTCACTGTCTCTCTCTGGCACCCTCTCTTTCCGTCCCAACCTCTCTCCCCCATGACCTCTTTCCCTCAGCCCCCCTCCTGTTTTTCTTTCTGTGCTCTCTTTCTCCTAGTCTCCCACCCTCTCACTGTCTCTCTCGGTCACCCTCTCTCTTTCTGTCCCAATCTCTATCCCCATGATCTCTTTCCCTCAGTCTCCCCCTCTCTTTCTCTCTCTTTTTCCTCTCTCTCTCTGTCTCTTCTTTTTCTCTCTTTATGCTCTCTTTCTCTTATTCTCCCTCCCCCCACTGTCTCTCTCTGTCAACCTCTCTTTCCGTCCCAATCTCTCGGCCCATGATCTCTTTCCCTCAGTCTCCCCCTCTCTTTCTCTTTCTCTCTCGCTCTCTTTCTCCTCTCTCTCTTTCTGTCTCTCTTCTCTTTCTCTTTCTGTGCTCTCTTTCTCTTAGTCTCCCACCCTCTCACTGTCTCTCTCTGTCACCCCCTCTCTTTCCGTCCCAAACTCTCTCCCCATGATCTCTTTCCCTCAGACTCCCCCCTCTTTCTCCTTCTCTCTCTATGCTCTCTTTCTCTTAGTCTCCCACCCTCTCACTGTCCCTCTCTGGCACCCTCTCTCTTTCCGTCCCAACCTCTCTCCCCCATGGCCTCTTTCCCTCAGCCCCCCTCCTCTTTCTCTCTCTATGCTCTCTTTCTCTTAGTCTCCCACCCTCTCACTGTCCCTCTCTGGCACCCTCTCTCTTTCCGTCCCAACCTCTCTCCCCCATGGCCTCTTTCCCTCAGCCCCCCTCCTCTTTCTCTCTCTATGCTCTCTTTCTCTTAGTCTCCCTCCCTCTCACTGTCTCTCTCTGTCACCCTCTCTCTTTCCGTCCCAAACTCTCTCCCCATGATCTCTTTCCCTCAGACTCCCCCCTCTTTCTCCTTCTCTCTCTATGCTCTCTTTCTCTTAGTCTCCCTCCCTCTCACTGTCTCTCTCTGGCACCCTCTCTCTTTCCGTCCCAACCTCTCTCCCCCATGGCCTCTTTCCCTCAGCCCCCCTCCTCTTTCTCTCTCTATGCTCTCTTTCTCTTAGTCTCCCTCCCTCTCACTGTCTCTCTCTGTCACCCTCTCTCTTTCCGTCCCAAACTCTCTCCCCATGATCTCTTTCCCTCAGACTCCCCCCTCTTTCTCCTTCTCTCTCTATGCTCTCTTTCTCTTAGTCTCCCTCCCTCTCACTGTCTCTCTCTGGCACCCTCTCTCTTTCCGTCCCAACCTCTCTCCCCCATGACCTCTTTCCCTCAGCCCCCCTCCTCTTTCTCTTTCTGTGCTCTCTTTATCTTAGTCTCCCACCCTCTCACTGTCTCTCTCGGTCACCCTCTCTCTTTCCGTCCCAATCTCTCTTTCCCTCAGTCCCGCCCCTCCCTTTCTCTAGCTCTCTCGCTCTCTTTTCCCCGCCTGAAGGGGTAGATGACGGTGTGATTGTGTGGTTGAAAGTAGAATGAGAGAAGCAGTGATGAGGGTATCCGCTCAGGCGAAGATGAGCTAATATTTGCAAAAACCAGTGCTTGTGTTTTGTGACATTTTGACATCACACTGAAGGTGCATTGCTGGTGTCGGGGGAGTGGTGACATTGCAGCTAAGCTTTTGCATGAGGTGCTTGGGTTCTTATATTGGACCAAGCGACCTGGGTTTAGGAACTACCATTGCATTTGTTAATTGCTATTTGTGTTAATGTTTGTAAATGCTGTAACAAATGTAGGGGTTCAGCCGCACCAACAAGCAATCCATGGCCGGCATTCAAACAAACAGTAACTTGTTGCTCACAAAAGAAAGATACCAGTGGTTTTAATATGCTCAGGAGTCTTTACAGGAAGGAAGAACATTCAGTGGGATAAATTGATGAGTATTCTCTGCAAAAGAAAATGTTCAAAGAATGAGTTCATTGCACTAAAAATTTAAACTGTCTCTTTAAAAAAATGTAGTGTTCATTGCTAAAGTTCACCTGCATTGTATATTATAGTCAAAATTAGAAATGCACACTTGTCTTACTGAGAAAAATAGCACATTATCAAAACCTACAATAACCATATAAATTATTTTCTGTTAGAACGTTCTTCCCACAAGAAAGGGAAAGTGGACAAATAGCACTAGTGAGTGTTCCTAGCTGCTTTGAATACAATCAAATTGCATTTTGGGCACATAGGAATGACACCATATCTTTATATTTGAGAAATGTGTCTGCGATAAAAGTGTTGTATTCTTGAATGAAGTACAACATTCATACTAGGCTTGGTGTTCAATTCATTTTACCCAGCGCCGAAGGTAGTTCCGGGCTGGTATTGCTCTGCCTACAAGGGCATTATGCTCATTAGCACCACGGGTTAGCACCTGGGTATTATGGGCCATTATTTTAATAGACTAACCTACAAATTAGATGTGTGCCATGAAAAGGGCAGCCAGGCTCCCGCAGCAGTCCCTCTTCCATTTTCATGGACCCCATTATGACCCAGGCCGGATTATGAGACAAGGTGACTCAGTGGCAGAGGGAAAAGTAACTAATGTTTGTTTTAATATTTACATTGTAATGTGTGTTAGCCTTGTTCTGTCTCACTGGCACGGACTGCATGCTGATAGAATGTTGGTGAATGTATGATAGACAGTTTAGGAGAATGGTGAGTGAGTGCTGTGTGTGAGTGTTCCATGAATGTCAGTTGGGGGCAGAACCTGGATTAAGAGGATGGCCCGTGGGTGTCTCTTGATGTCTCACGGTGTCTGTGATGGCTACCTGCCTACTTACCTTGTATTATACTCACAAGTCACTGGAACTGTACAAATACATCTATGTGCAATAAAGCATCCTGGATTTACCTCTATGGTTCCACCGCTGCTCTGTGTACAAATCATCAGAGCACCACAGGACATTATAACACAGGCTCCCGCAGTGGTCCCTTTTCTATTTCCATGGACCCCTTTTTGAACCAGACGGGCTCTGAGACAAGGTGACTCAGTGGCAGGGGGAAAGGTAAACAGTGGTTGTTTTAATATTTATATTGAAGGCAATGTAGGGGAGAGGCAGATGGGAGGCATGAGAGAAACAGGGGCAGACTGCAAGCAACCAACAGTTTACTGCAAATCCAGGCTTATATTATTAGACAGAAGCCGCGGCCCGAGCAATCCATTCGGTTGCTTGCAATTCTCGAATACAACAGATTTCCAAAAAAAGGGACCCATTTGACTTAGTGAGATGGGCATGCTGTAGTTTTTTTCGTTCCCTTCCTAACTTCTTGGAGGTGCTGGTGGACATGGCCAAAGCTATTGGCACGCGTGTATCCAGCCAATACACTCTTCACGGCATTTGGTTGGCTCCACTAGATGCTGTTAAAGTGGCATCTATGAGCCAAGACGTTTGGCTTAAGGCCATCTGTTCATCCAATCACTCTGGGACAATCAGGTGTGGTACATGTCAAACTCTCCCGCATAGATGTCAGATGCGGAGCACAGAGATGCCAGGGTAAAGATGGCAAAGAATGGCAAAAACAATTGTTATGGTTGTTGGTCTTATGAACAAAAAAGCACTCTAAAGATACCAGAGGCTAAAGAGCGGCTCACATCTATTCCTGACCCTTCCCCTGAGCTCCAAACCTTTCACTTTTTTCAACGTCAGTGAGCTATCTGTAAATATATGGTTCATACTATCCCAGTTCCTTGCGCAAGCGCTCGCTATTGGTGTGTGATTGTTGCAGGACATCTCTGTAAGGCAGTGCGGTTATTGTGGTTAGGTAACACAATATGTCTAGGTGCTATATTGTGTATGCAGTGATGTCTTTGTTTACACTGCATTATTACTGCCACAGTCCGCAATATAAGCCTCAACAATCGACCTATTTAACTCTTAATAACATTGTCACCTCTCTGACTTGACCCCTAGATCCTTAACAATACACAAACACCAAAAACATAGGTTGTGTTAATGCTTGTTTATGTTGCATTCACAACCACTATACCTTATAAAAGCGGTAATAACTGTGGCTGCCGCCAATACTGGGAATTATGGACTCGGATGCCCAACATTGCCTCCCCGTTCTATGTTGTAAATGTCCTGTGAGCGCCTTGAGGCCTATGGGAGTATTGCGTAGTATAAGAGTCTAATAGATAGATAGATAGATAGATAGAACATCACACTGAGCCAAAGGAGAGGGCAGATAAGGAGGGAATAGAGCATATAATTCCCTTTTCCACCACAGCCAGGATATTACCAGTATCATCACTTGGCCACATGGCTGGATGATGAGTTTTTGGTGAAAATAGAAAAAAACACTTCAAGGTGGCCACCGAGCAAATGACGTTAAGCGACCATGGGTGCACAGCCTCATTTTCACTCATTTTCATTCTAATTGCAACCTGTGGGCCTGCCTGAGATACAGCGCCCCAGAAATGCAAGGCAGAGAAGAGGAGGAAGGAAAATGTGGGTATGAGGGAGGAGTGGAGGTGGCCTCAGAGATCCAGACAGCCATCAGGATCCAAAGAATGTTGGGTGACCCACAGGATCATAGTGTGGAAGCCTTGGTTCCTGATTGGCTGTCTGGATCAACATATTCCCTCCCCCGTGCCAATCTTAATTACGCTACAACCCTTCAATCCTATACTGCACCTGGGATGTTAGGGCAACACCTCACTACTGGAGAATGCACGGGTGCAGAGTAGGGCTAGAGACTCCTCGGCAGGCATTGGAGTACATACCCTGCTCGCGCACTCGCCACTCGATTGCACTGCTAAAAGACCTAATACTATTGTCTATCTCAGAGCGGATCTTGCAGTGCTCAACTACAGTCCCCAACACCTTTTAGTTCCGCCATTTACACCACCACACATTATATTGCACGACAGTAGTGGAGTGGGGTACTGTAGTAGTGGAGTGGGGTACTGTACCCCCCCAGCCCCACAAGGGGTATCTAGACCTTAGTCTGTTGGACGAAAGAAAACGAGCGACGGGGAGATGGGAGAATAGGAAAGCGTGAAATAGATGCTATGAACACATGGAGGCAGGACTGCAGCGGGGGCAGGGCGTGTTTTGTGAGAGCATGTCAAGGGTATGCATGTTTGTATGGGCTCCTTAGTCCAATAACACTATGAGGAACCAGGCAGCCTTTTTCATTTCTTTGCCAGAGCTCCAAGACCGTCTTGTCTTCTTGTAAAATCAAACATATTCGAGCTAATTGTCGAGTCTCCCACAGGGGTGGACTGCAAGCCAAAAGAGGCCCTGGAAATAATGTTCAAAGCGGCTCCAGTTTACACATTTTCAGCAGTGCAACCCTTTTCTTGTGGGATAATTTGGATATACCGCCTAGGTTTTAGGGGCCTACCAGGAAATCTCCAGAGTTCCCTGTAAGTCAGCCCATCCCATGTCTTTCGTAATTCGACAGCGTTGACCTGGAGCGTTTGCACTTTTGCATGAACAGGATTTTCTTTGGACGGCGGAGTGCCAAAGGGAACTGGAAAACGGTGGTGTACATTCCTGTACGCTGCCCTTTTGCACTGTGCCTGGAGTAAACGCTGCCTGCAACGAATGCATGGCGGGCAGCGTTTACAATGGATTCCTGTGTAATCCGTCCTGCTTTTTTTGGCGGACGCCATAGCAATCCCCAGTATTTGCAACAGCATGTACATGCTGGTGCAAATGCTGGCGCATTTATATGGCGGAGAAGACGGGGACGGCGGAATCGTTATGTTGCACCCAGTGGGGTAACTTTGCTGAAAATGTTGGGGGGACCTGACATCTGAAGAAAAGGTGCCCCAGCCAAATGAATGGGGACAAAATGGTGTGCCATGAAAGTTGGGGGGGGGACAAACACCCCTGTCGCCCCCTAAAATTGCGCCCATGGTTGCACCCCTCCTCTCTGGCACACAAATGAATGGAAATGAGGCGTAACGTGAATGAAATGTGTAAAAACCTTAACGCGTTTGCACATTTTCTTTCTCTTTGCATGCTCATTTGAAGTGTGCTCCATTATGTAAAGCGTCTGATAATGTTGAAGGCCCGACACTGCCATTTGTTACGGCCCATTTCTTTTAGTTGAATCTTAGATCCGCTCCTTTTCTAGCGGATGGAAATTCTGCTTCAGCTGGATGGAATTGGATGGAAGCCTTGAGGCAACCTTTTATAGTGCGAAACACCATTGGAATAATCAAGCCCAGCTCTTCACACATTGGCCACCCAGAAGAAGGCTAGGGGCAGTGGGAGTTATGGGCCTGTTGTAGGGGATGCAGGGTTTCCTTGACAGCGTGAGCCATGTTAGTGACGCTGAAGGCGTTCTCCTCACACACCTATGATGCATGCAGCCGCTTTAGAAGCTAAGCCCGGCTTTTCATGGAAGACAGCCGTGCATTAAAGTCACATTATTGCATGCTGTGTGACAGGCTGCCATTTGCCAAGCAGCGCAGCTCATTTTTACTGTTCACGATACATATGCTTGCAGAGATACAGAAAAATCAATGGAGGAGTCGTTCCCTTTTCCATTTGCCCACCATGTCACCGCGTGGTGACAGCACGCCACCCATAGCGCATTGTAGATCATGTCAGTGCGCTACGCTGCCCTCGCTGCGCATGGCCAGAATGATCCACATCTCTGATGGGCTTGAAATCCTGAATATGTTTCATCACCAACAACATGTCTATGATCTGCGTGACTATTAATGCGCTTGCACCAAAGCGAGACCACTATTGAATGTCTTAAGCGCACAATAACCAACGAGCAGCTTCAAGGCGCATTACATATACAAGATGAATAGACGAAAAACGAATAACGGAGCATACTCGAACTGACTGCTCGTCCACTGATCGTGTTTGTAGCACTTTGCCCGCTATGAAATGAATGAATGAATGAATGAATGAATGGATAAGACACATATTGAAACTGGGAAGGAAAACCAAACAGTCAGACCCCGGGCATGGGGGCCCTTTCCCCTTGTATTCTTATTTCTTGCCCACAAGTGACACCGTCATTCCTTTGGATTGGAAGTGGGGGGTAAACGGGTACTGCTAGGGCTGACAGGTGGACAGGTACCGGGAGCATAAACCGGTCCGATAGCACAGCGAGTAGAGTGCTCGCTTTGGTATCCGTGCAGAGCCTGTTGGCGCAGGTTTGAATCCCGGCAGGGCCAAATTCAGCCTTTCATCCTTCAGAGGTCGATAAATGAGCACCACACACCGTGGGCAATAATAAGCAGCGCTCAGATACCTGAGGGTTCGTAGCGCTGTATAAATGCTAAATTATTTATTACTATAAGGGCCTTTCACATGAGAGTGAGCGCTTCGAGTTTAACCTTTTGATGATGGTTAACCGAACAAGTTTGGTCTCCAAGATGACACATTGTCACAACTAGATCATTTAAATGGGGTGATTTTGAACCATCCGTAGTTTATCCGGCAGCTTGCTGGTGACTTGATTGGAGACCAGTGAGCGGGGCTGAACAGAGGGGGGCATAATTTGGATAGGAGCGCAGGCTTGAAGTGAGCACTCCTCGGGGGCACCACTGACCTGTGCTCCATATGAAAGAGCCTGATCAACATTGGTCACCCAAGTTGAAGACCCGCTAGACTAAAACTGGGTGGGGCCGAGTTCATAGAGCTGCGGGAAGGGCAGAGTGGGTGGCGTGCCCCAAAAGCCTGAGGGGAGGACCTCCGTCATGGCTGCATTTAGGCAGAGCCAAGGCTCGGAGCTGAACCGAGCAACCCACACTCTGACCTCAGTCTGTGCAACTGGGTCGAGGGTGATGAGCAACTGCATGCCACCGCCGTTCATTCATAACTGAGCTTTTGATCAGCCATGCCAGGGGATGGAGTAGGCATTGAAAAGCAGATGGAAGAGGGCAGACCCCTGGGGGACACCACAAGGTATGGGGCGTTACCTCTGACCAAGGCTCATTGAGCTGTCCTGCTGATCCCTACCCGACACAAATACCTGTTACTGATCAATGCCGGGGCAGTCAATCGGAACAGATCTGCAAGGTGGCCAAACAGAAGCTGATGGACTTTGGTGCCAAATGCCAGCCATGAAGTGGCGCAAGAGCAATGCTCGCTGATTTTGAAGATGCCCTCAGATGACCAGGGTGGCCGTTCCAGTTCTCTGCCTTCGGCCAATGCCAGACGGCAGATCGTGAACAACATGGTAAGCTCCAATAGGATCTTGATGCTGATGGTTGAGGATGTCTTCCAGGATGTGCTTCTTTCCTCCATGGTTTTGATATGTTCTTAGTTCATATGGATGCATCCTTTTCTTTTGTTGTGTGTTCTATCATGCGGGCGGTTCTACCATTCTTCAGTGTGAATATTACAATGGGATGTTTTGTGTGTGCAGTTCCAGATATGGGCATCAGTGGGTACCAGGGGGTCTCATTTGGAGAGTTGGGGTCTGCCAGCAACTTTCCTTTATCTTTGGAGACGTGCAGATGGGTAGGATGGGTAGCAGACTGGATGGGGGTTTGTGCATTGATCTGCCATCGGGCAGTGGTCACCCCCGGATCTGCTGGCATTCATTGCAGAGGGTGGCGGGGGATCAATGTGGAATGAGTGAGGCCGCAGCAGGCTGAGGCACACAAAGAGGGTGAGGTCCTCCAGGCCAGCGACAAAGGCCGCAGGAACCAAAGAACATTCTGCCCTGTCCCAGAAGAATGTGCAATGCACATCCCTATCCCAGCTG
Organism: Ambystoma mexicanum; assembly: GCF_040938575.1. NCBI lineage: Eukaryota > Metazoa > Chordata > Amphibia > Caudata > Ambystomatidae > Ambystoma > Ambystoma mexicanum. The sequence goes on along the minus strand of NC_090925.1, from coordinate 243,416,073 downwards.
CCTGAGTGGCTAGAGAGCACCCCAGTCCCTCCCTCCACCTACAGTGACCAATCCTAACTCATGGACCGTTACATCATTGGCTGAGCGCGTAGGGGTGCTTGTACTGGTTATAGTGGCGTGTCAAAAGAGACAGGGTGCCCCCAACACGCAAGCCCCACAAAGTTCTTCTCTTCTTCATGCAAGGTCTGAAGGGATGGCAAGGGCGAGGGGTCTCCCTCAAGCCTGCATTCATGGATCCTCTTTGTGGCTGAATGCCAGAGGTTGGCAGGAACTGGGATGGTGGCAGGAGAAGGCAGCCTCGTGCAACCTTTCACTGGTCATTAAGTTACAAAGAGAGGGCATGGCTGGGGGAGGTGGACCTCTGGTTCATGACCTCAACCCCATAGTTCTAGCTCTCACCAATCGGACATATAACCACCCGCAGGGGAGAGGCAGGGTCTGCAGATATCAACCACATCTGAATGCTATTTTTAGACAGCGGGCTTCCCTGGGTTTTAGCACCATGGATGCAGCACTGGTGAATCTCAGCCTATCGGGATTCTTGGACTGCAGGCACTAACTGCAGGTAGGTGCCTGCAGTTTTTGAGGGTTCTGATGGTTAAAACACAGCCAGCCACGACTGTGGGTGCTATTATGCGCCCACCCTCACGCTTTGCACTGTATGGCACTGGCATGCTGGCCTTCCCCTGCTCCTCTAATGGATGGCAGCAATACCCAAGGATGTCTCTTTTGGTCCACAGTGTCCCCTATTTGTGCTGCTCCACTGCAATCACTTTTTAACAAAGCAAGAGGACTTGTGTTACTTTGCCCAGGCAGCCTCTCATGTATAATTCTCATGGTGGCCATCTTTGCTTTTTTTCTTTCTTTATTTTCTAACCATATTCTCTGTTTTGCACCTTGATTGTTTGGGATTTGATTAATAAAAGTTAAAAAAAAAGAGTCAATTGATGACACCTAGTCCAGTGCCTGGGTGCTAACAGCTCTAGTTCTTGCAGTCTGGGAGCTGTAACAAATCTGGACAATTCGTCCTTTCTCCCAGACGGGAGCTGCCCCCACTGAGCAAGATCCTTCTTAACGCGCTGGGCAAGTGGGACCTCACTGGGAGTGATTCCCCTCTCGGGGACAAAGACTCCCATACTGATAAGGAACTCCCGGTCCAACATACGTTATCTGCATACATGTGAACTGGAAAGAATGTCGTTGCTTGTGTTTTGAAACTATCAAACAGTGACAATTCTCCTATCACTTTGGCTTCAGGTAATGCTGGATTCTGCCTGAACCACAGAATGAGAGAGGAAGAACACAACCCTTTTGTTTGTGCTTGCATGTATAAAAACACAAGGAACTGTGAATCAGGGAGTCCGAGATACTCCTACGCAGTGGTAGGAGTGAATCCTGTGCAGAGGCAATCCTGTTATGAAAAGACGATCAGGAGGATTGGTACCAATCTATGCCACGGATCCAGCAGTAGCATGGAGAGCGAGCAAAGCACTCATAGGTCCCCGGAAGACTGGCGTCCTTACTGACTGAGAAGCCAAGATCGCTAGAGAGACGGAGACAGGAAAGCAACCGACTCATCTGGTTGCACAACATTGAAGAAGCTGTGGTGGGCCCAGGGCCCAACAACTGATGCAGATACCACACTACAGAGGGAAGCCCGCAACCCTGAGCTCTGTGCATTTCCCATGGAGATGAACTACAGAAGGGAAGCAAACGCTCCCAATGAGAGAACGAAATTGAAAGGTATGAGAACTGATAATCATTGCTAGGGGGGAAGCTGACGAGGTTACGGGAGCCTGGTAAACACGAGTAGAGACACAGCAAGTCTATCAGTGGGCCAAAGGGCATTGGAAAGCCTTGACAAGTCAAAAGACCTTAATAGTCCTGGCTCGAGAAGCCACAAGGGGTACGCGAGCCCGAAAACCTGAACAGACAGATGCTGTATTGAGGCCCTACTCCAGTAAACCTGACAGAGGGCCAGAGGACTAAATTGGTAAGAACGAGTACCTGGAAGTTTCAAACCTGTAAGAATAAGACAAGGTTACTGTCAGTCACCAAGGGGGAACTGGTGTAGCTGCATTAAAGAGACCTTGTTGGGTGTGGCAAGAAGAAAACCCGATGCCAAGACTTGAAAAGCTGACATGTACAGCCTATGGAGCGGTTCACTGTATTATATGAAAGTATTAAACTTTAGCAACATTTTATAAACCTTCCCAAGAACTCCTTTGGAATTGTGTGAAACTGTTAAAAATCCTGTTTCCTGGGAAAAAGGGCTCCAGGATTGATGAACTTGCTAAAAACGTGCTTGATGGAGGTGTCCAGGTGTTGCGCCAGCCAGCAGTCCCAGGCAGAGGCCTTTTCCAGCACCTTTCTCTTTTTGTGTTTGCTTTTCCTGAAGTGGTAGGGCCAGTTATATGGTTAGGTTTTGGATGGAGAATGCTTTTCTTTGGACTTTGACATGCACCATTAGTTTAGTTTTGTTAGGTAGGGAGCTTCCCCTATAGCGATTGGGATTGTAAGGCATTTTACTTTAATTTTATTAAAAACACTTGAACATGGCAGTGACTTGTCCGACTCCTCCTTCTGATTCACCGCAGATCCTGCAATTTGCTTTTGCCCTTTCTTAGGAGCCCTCGCTTCACTTGGTAAATTGGGCTCCAGTGTACAAAGCCCTGTTAATGCACTCAACCCTGGGCATTAAGACACAATGAGACATCACAGCTCCTCTATTATTCACAGTAGGATCTTGGTCATTTCAATCCTTTGTGATAGTCAAAGGTTGAAGCTTGAGGAGGAAGAGGTAATTTTTCAGTACTGTTATGGAGGCTATTCTTTGGTGGGCGGTTACCGCTTGGCTATGAGAATGAGTCCAGACATCAGGGGCTTCAGCCTTCAAGGACCATCATCTCTTGGAGATGATATTGGTCGTTAAATGTTAAATAGAAGGACACTTTATATGAGGACTGCCTGAGGAGGAATGAGAATGATCTGAGTTGGAGCCTGCGGAGCAGGAGGAGCGATTGCACATGGAATGTATTAATGCGCAGGAAGCTGATAACTTGCAAGCAACATTCTTGGCAGTAGGTCAGTGGAAGCAAGGGGGAGAAAAAAGCTTGCATGATAAGTCATCACGCCGGGATGCGCAGATCCCTTAAAGGTTAATCCGAGAGTAGAATGCGGCGGCCGAGATAATTTGATTCCAAGCTGGAGAGCCGACATCAGAAAATGAGATCAATAATAGGAGACTATGGCAGGATCTTGTTGTGTGCACCCAGCCGTAGACAATGTTTGGATATGAACCAGCCCTTACAAGATCAATTTAAGGAAGGCATGGTTCACAGTGATTGTAAATCATGGCTCGGTTATTCCCATCAGAAGCACTCAAGCGTGGGTTCCTTTCTGAGCTCCACAGTGTTATGGAACATGGACGTATGGAATAACATCAAAGGCATTTCAACTGCATCTTGATGTCGTGTTTTAATCAATGTCTTTATCAGATGCGATTGGTTGTGACTGCTCTGGTCCAGTGCGCTTCTGATATAAGATATGATGTAGGAGTTGCAGCCGGAAGCCTATAGATTTAAGGTACATGTTAGTTGAATTCTGGATAAGAGCAGGGGAGCATGAAGGTTGCTGATGACAACAATCTTGAAAGTTAATGTTATATGAGCAGTTTTATGCTTGGTTCCCACCAAATGCGTAGTACTCGGCTCGGTCAGACATACATACAAGTTGTACAAGCCGATAGTGACCAGACACCCCTTTCTTTCAAACGATCACCCATATATACCAGTAGCAGGTTGGGTGGGGGGGTCGGGTGGCCTCCCAGACAATCAGGAAGCTCGGAAATGGGGACTTATCTCATGGTAAATCCAGTGTGTGGAGCGTCCTCAGAAGCGGGATGTAACACATCAACTTCCCATATCGGTTTCTAAAACATCGATCAGTCCCACACCTCTAGTAAACCAGAAGGGATCCGAACAGATTGGAAACACAAGTCAATTATAAACCTCCTTGTCCATTTTTGGTAACATGGATGGAATGGCAGGCTTATCTCTGCAGGTCTTGGATCGCTTGTTAGTTGCATCACAGCTAAAATACAATTATCACCAAATGATAAAAGGGACTGTCCAGTCATAGTTGTATACAAATATCTACTTTATTATTATTATTACAACAGACAGTTCTAGCACACTACAAAATACAACCCACCCTCTAAAGGAACACAGAGGACAGACAGTTTCATGAAGGAAAGGGATGCACTCTGGATACTGACATGAGGGTAGTCGGTAAAGCAATCCGTTTTAACTGTTCAAGGTTATTTGGATTCAGCACCAAGGCAGCAAGATGTCGTAAATGTCACCAGGGGACTTTGGAGAAGGACCAGGGAGACAGAACCACAATGTACCAGGTGCTTGAGATGATCTATATGCTCAACAGCGTCAAGTCGGTTCCAGGATGCCTTGCAGCTCCTGTGACAAAGTTCAAGATGGGAGACAGCTGTGGGTATCAGGCGGCATATGGTTTGGCAAGCGAGGCTCGACAGACGGCTGCAGGCTGGCTTACATGGTGGCCTGGGGTGAAGAATAATTGTCTCTCTGCTGGTTGGCGGATTTGGAATGCTGGTTGTTAGGAAAGATTGCATAATTGTATGTAATTTTCCCTCCATGTGTCAACCCCCAAACCTTTTGTTGCTGTTTAGACACCATTGACTGACTTTGCCAGAGAAGCACAGCCTTCAGCTGCACTCCTCCGGGCTTTCGCTCACTTTTTATGGGGAAACTGACATGCCCTTAAGACAGTCAGTACTGGGAGATTTTGTTTCCCTTAGTCATTTCCTCATGTTGAAACTTTTGTGCAACATGTAACAAGTGTGCAATGTATCTTACCATACAGCACACTTGAGTCTATAGTCATTTCAAAAGGCCCTAGATACTCTCGCTGGATTTTTTATGAACTGTGCAGATGTGTCATGGACAGGACTGGTGGCAGCTATTTTTTCACATGATTTTTAATCATTTCCTGCCATGTTAACCGCGTTTGGCACGAATAGGTGGCCTGGCTCCAAATTGCCATGCCACGAGGTTCTTTGTCCTGTCCTTTGGCCATCTTGCCCCTTCACCTTGCCCAGGTCGAGTCAACCCGGGTCAGTCCTTATTTGGTCATGCACTTTCCTGCAAATCCCAATGCTTTTGCAGGCTTCTGCATGCCTTGTTTGTGTCCCTCCAGGATGTGGGCTGGAACGTCTGGTTCCAATACACATCCTGGGTGCCAGAGAGTTTGGAGTGCCATGGATGACTGGGACCACTGTGGTCAGTGACTGGTCCACATATGGAGTGTGTGTTTGTGAGCAGATCTCCCATTGGGTCCTCTCCATTTTGGCACGAAGGGAACTTTGGATAAGAGGAGGCTGAAAACACCACTACCATGTCGATCTCCTGAGTTCTCACTGAACAAAGGATAGAATCCAAGTATCCTGCAACACGAAGATGAGTCGAGGAACCGCTGGTGACCTGCTGGAAGGTTTGGCACACTGAGCCCACTGTCGTGCCGTGGGTCCCCTCTGCATCTGGTCATCCTAGAAGGTCTGCGAAGACGCTTCGACCCATTGGAATAGTGGGACCAACTATTCTCGGCACCTTCATCAAACCCTGCAAGTAAGCTTTCTCAGAGGTGTCTGCCCAGTTTACCCAGTTGCTTTGCTCTATCACATCCGTCGTTTCAAGGAGGCCCTCGAAACTTGGCATACTGCTAGCTCTGTGTCCCCTGCAACCTCACACCGAATTTCGTACACTTGGCGTTCCCAGGTCGGAAGTGAGACGAGTGCGTCAGGACCGGTGTGAACGCGGTTACCGTGTTGCCCTGCCGCGGCAACGTCCTTTGCAAGTCCGCTGCATTTGTGACACTCTTGCCCCTGAAGCCTGCTGCAGTAAAACCAGGTTGATTCGTCCACCCTGAGCAGAGAAATCACCACTGTCCCATTTGGGAATCATCGCTATATCTCAGGAACTGAAAGGTGCTGAGACTTCCTTTTTGCGGCATTCAAACCTGCAAGCGAAGTGGACTGAACTGGCGAAGTTTGGGTCCACTTGTGTCAGGGACTGGTGAGTACTCCATACCCTAACCAGTGGCCCTTAGTGCAAGGGCCCATTTTTACGCACCAGTGGCCCCTGGGGGCCACTCTCCTTTCCACTGCTATTGCAAAATAGCGGCTCCATCCCAAACTCTCAAACTGCCTCTGCCTTCAAGTGGAGGTCCTTCTTGAATAGGGGGAACTTTTTCTGCAATGCCTCATCCACCTCCCTGAGCTGCTAGAGACCCCTGAAGAGACCCGATTCTGCCCATTGGAGCAACAGCATGCACTTGCATTGCATGTACTATTGAGCACAAGGCTCCCCTCTTCATAGGGCTTGGACTGCCTCTTAGTTAGGTGTATTTTCGATGTTGAACTATCTGCACTGTCTGTTTCCTTCCCCTCTAGGTTCTCGACATATTTCGTGCATTTAACCCTTTAGACCCCAATGGCCTTGTATATACATTGTATTGATAAAGATGTGTTGGTTTACTTAGTGTTACTGTGATTCTTTTTCTATGGTCTATGTTACAAAGGCCTTGTAATAAATGTGTCTATATATTGATATAACACCTGTCTGGAGGATTTTTTAAGTGTCATTGCTTTGTGTGTTCATTGAGGTCCTTCAGTCACCCTCACCCTCCTGAGACTTAATCTTGACCGCTTGTCATAGCTACCCTAATTGGTCTGGCTTTTCCAGAGGTTACCCTGTTCCAAGAAACTGGGCTGGCCTTCTGAACCTATGCCCCTTCAGGTCAGAGTTCAGAAATCCATCTTAACACTGGTCAAGGCATCTCGAACGGCTTTAGTGACTGCAGCCTGACAACAGTGAGTGGTGGAGCCAGTGGCGGTTCGAGGGCTCCACTGCCTCGAAAATGTCCTTAAAAGATGGACACTGCTTGTTGCTTGTTGTGGCACTCCTCAAAGCTTCTTCGATGGGCATGTTTCGTCCTTTAAGGTGGACGGCCCAAAGCTGAGGAGATTCTTTGCAGGGCACGCCCTTGTCCTTTGGTCAGAGACTCTCTGGCACTTCCCACACAGGAAGCCTACTGGCATAACCTAGCAGGGCATGCTGTGTGCTGACTGGGTGCTGTTTCTGGAGCTGCTGGATGGGTCATCTGAGGTGGGAATCACCCTCTGTTCCCTGGGAGATGTTTAGGGGAGGGATCTTGCTTCCCTCTTGGAAATCATGACCTTCCTTCACTGGCGGAAGCTGTAAGGCAGACTATACCTTCAGCCAGGGTTCAAATGAGACCTTCTTAATCCTTTCGAAGTTGCAGGGCGATCTGCCAAAGGGGCCCCAGTGATTGGTGCAGGCCAAGCCTGCCTTAATGAACCACTCCTGGGTCCCCACCAACAATCTTCTGCTATGTGTGAGGTCATAACCAGAGTGCTTTGCAACAGAAAAGGTAAAGACTGACAACATGTACTACTAAGACCCACCCATCTTCCTGTCTGGTATGGATCAAAGTTTCTCTCTGGTTAATTGAGCTCTCTGTGGCTCTTGATCAAAGCACAGTTCTCCATTGAGGTTTTTGGCAAGAGCAGACTTTCTGTCTCCATCAAATCACATACCTCTTCCCTCTGAAAGGGGGTTAATCTGCAATGGTTGCCTACTGTAAACAGTTGTCCCAAATATGCCATTTGCTGCCCTTCGTACAGAGGGGTGGGAGCTAGCTTCAAGTTGACACATTGCACATCAAAGAGGTGTTGGTTTCCTGTCCCCTTTTGTCAGTTCTGAGTTCAGGTCTCCCACAGGCCTGCTTCAATTAACTCTCATCGGTATGCTCTGCCAAGAGCAGACAGAAATGGGCAGGGTGGATCCATGGAGCCTTTGATATTTAATTAGTCTGGCTACGGCAGGAGAAAGGTATTGCCCTCCTCCTCTTGGAGCATTCATGTACTCCTGGCTTTGACATTCCAACTAAATGCGACAAGGAGGACTGCGCCTGTAGGCTATGTCCCCCCAAAGTGCACAGATCTATGTTTTTGTTGTGCAGTGAGCATAGGAAAATGTATGCGGTCAAGCCCAACACATTTTCCGAGGTTGATCTCCCATTATTCAATTTCTTTAAAAAAATATCAACAAAGTCCAGGCGAGTGCACAACCGCCGTGCAGATGGTCGAATTCATCACATGGGAGGCCGCTAACTTCCTTGCTGGGATGCAGGTAAGTGTTCCCTGTGCCCGTTTACCCTCAGCCCCAATTTTCACCTCCCTTGACACTTCCCCCATTCAGTTTCCAACCCACTTACCTGCAGTGTCTCTGTCCCTCGCCGGCACTGGGAACACTGCGTATTATTGCTGCTCCCCCCATCGCGGCAAAGGGCTGCAATGGAAAAGGAGAAGGGACTATGGGCCTCATTACGAGTTTGGAGGCAGCCATGCCCATAATAAGGGCATGGCTGCCTCCAAACTCGGGTCCGGGTTCTTTCAATGAGGAATTACTTGACCATTCCAACCTTGGAGGACCCGGTAATTCCTCATTCAATGTACCCATCCCCATTCACATTTGAGCCCCCTTAGGGCTCAATGGGAATGGGGAGGGAGCTAACAACGGGCCCGTTAATAACAGACCCGTTGTTAGCTCCCAGGTACCCTCGCGGGACCCGCAAAGGACATGTGGTCTAAACAGACGTCCAGACCGGGTCCCGGAAGGGGACCTCGTAATAGGGCGGAATGGGTTTAACGGCTCCGGCACCTTTACCGGCGCCATTAAACCCATTTCGCCAGGGTCATATTGAGGCCCTATGTGTAGTTCCCTTCTCCCATGTCCATGGCCACCCTTTTGTTGTGTATTTTCTTTTTTATAGTTGAGCAATGGCAATGACCCCCTTTGTATACTTAAAAAAAAAAAAAAAAAACAACATTAGGGCTAACATTAAGGCCTTTGCGATTCGGTCCAGGGGCATTACCTGACCTGGTAATGCCCCAACCCGCTGAGGTTTATAGTTTAATTACAAAAAATAAACTAGTGTATGTGATACTGTTGCAGTGACTCCACCTAGGGATTGTTTCAATGCAAAAAACAAAAAACGCACAGGACTAAGATAATACATCATAAGCCATTCTGAGTTGGCGCCAACTGCAAGTACTCAATTGTTGTGAGTGCTTGTGTATGTAGATATTTCAATTTCAATTGTTAAGCGACTGGAGCAATAGCTTTCATACAGATGTTGCCACTTTGTTTAGAGAACTACATTCAGGGCAATGTCGCCCGATGGAATTCTGGGAAATCTCTATTCAGAAAAATATGTTACAACAAACACCAGGGTCCGAATCCCTGTCATGGAAAATATGTGCAATGCACACTGGCAGTCATCTGGAAATAAAATGGGAGGCGTGGTTTCAATAAATAAGAGCATCTTTTAATGCAGAAGTATTGAACTGCATTGCAACACACTTGAACTAGGGTGCCAACTTTCTAGACATTCTGGGCAAGGCATTTCTGCTCCAGTCCGTATTGTTTAACCTGTTTCGAGCTAAGCATGTGGATCGGTGAAAAGCATTCATCCCCTGGCGAAAGAATACCTAACATTTGCACCTGGACAAACATTGAGCAAATGCACAGCACATGTTTTGGTGCTTAGGCTAAATGGGATGGAGCAAACCGGTCTTGTACCAATCTTTAAATTCTAAATATTCCTGCGCAACACTGGGTGTTCCTGCTGCTTACCCCATTGTGGCAATGGCCAACATGGAAAGGGAAAAGGAACTACGTGCAATTACTTTCTCCCTTGTCCGTGGCAGCCATCTTGTTTTGTAGTTTTTTTTATTTTTATTTGAGAAACAGCACCATGCCATTTCTCAACTTAATAACTATTAGAAATGCATTCTGGGATGCTAATAGCAATAAACCTCTCTGGGTGTGGGCCTTACCGGGTCTGTCAATGCGCCGGGGCTAGCATAAAGGCCTGGTGCATTACCTAACCCAGTAATGCCCCCACCCGTTGGGGCTTATTGCTTAAGTAGACAGAGAAACAGCTCTGCTGCATACAGTAAGAATTCCAATTTGGAAATATAATGCTGTTTGTGGGGGAAAATCATTGTCATGCGCCGACCACAAACCTTCCTTGTACTGTTCTTGGAAAGACCCATCAGCTGGAAAGTGGGTTAAAAGGTTCTCAATATTAGCTCCCTATATGAGGTATTAACACAAGGGGAGTGGCACCAGCCAATCAAGCAGCTAGGAATGCTTGCAGTACCGGTATAAGCCTGAGTTCTTTTCCAGCCTTCTACGCCACTCCCCATACCTCAGTTTCTCTGTCGTAGCTCAGTTCTACTTCCTTACCCTGTCTCTCCCACCCGCATTGTTTTCCCCACTGACCCTCACCTCCATCCCCCACTTCTGCACACCGCTCCTATCCATTGCCGCCTGCTCCAGCTTGCTGCGATGTCGGCCATGAAATAGAACATGGACTATTGCTCTTTTCTACATTTTGTGGCAGCCAGCTTGATTTTTTCAAAGGTAATCCGGTTAGCCCTGTACTTGTGCACCCTCTTCTATTCCCCCAAAATGGATATGAGCACCACTGAGGTCAATGTTCAGAGGGTAGACTTGGCCAATAACAGCCGTGGGCTTTCGCTTCACTCGGGACTGCCATGGCTGAGACAAGTAGGTAATTGCCTTCCAATCCCCCCTCCCACCAAAGCATTAATTAGCACTTCTTTGCAAGTGTACATTGGTGTTAATTTTCTATGAATCTGGAATGGACATAAAGTATAGCCATATAAGGGCAATGGTGGCCTACATAGAATTTGACATCTGGCCCGGCTCACAAGAACAAGCTAGTGTGCTCTCATCAATGTCTGCCATGCACACCCAGGCTCTGAAGGTCCTCCAAAGTGATCCACCATACAACTGCTCCTCTGTTTCGATCGGAGACAGGTGCACATTGTTAACATTCATCCATCCCCATGAATTCCACTGCCTGGTTGGTCAATGCAATCGTTGAAGTGAAAATATATTTGTTAGAGTATCTGCTGTTTCCTTGCTCAGCCATCACCACTTCCCTCCTGTGGCTCCAGGTTGCACAGTTTCCACAGGTTTATGAATACAGTGGAGGGACCCAATAAGTCGTGTGCATTCAACCAACATTCAATTTCCAAATAGTTACTATATATTTGTTTAAATCCTAGTCCAATATATCTTCATTTTCAAATTCTTTAATTCCATAAAACAAGAGCATTTTTGTACCATCATGAATAAGTCAACACATCTTTCAATAATAACAGTCTTCTACCCCAAAAAATGGCAATGTGGCATGTGTATCTACGGCATCGATGCACAGCGGCTTACCAGATGTTTTGGCCGGTGGCTCCCATAATCCCCCACCACTGACTATGTTTGCTAGGGCTGCTGGGAGCTGCAGACGAAAGCATCTGGAGAGCAAAGTGATGTCCACAACTAATTGATTTCCGCCCTGAATGGCTGGTGGTGGGGCTTCAGGAGTCGAAAATATAAGGCCCCTGATATAAGGCCCCTTCTCATGAAATGGATGTCGACTAGTTCATCATGTTACAACCTTGGGTATTTCCTCTATGTTCATTTCTCACCTATACAGACAGGGTTTAAGCATACTTCCCCACTAGAATTTATGATTAGGACAGGACGAGCCAAATCTCCACTTCTCCGACAGGATCCTGATCACCGCAAAATGATCAACCAATTTACCTTCATTGTTCCAACCATGAAGGCAGACCACCCCCTAAGTAGAGACTGCCATGTACAACAAACCCTCTAAATACAACATTCAGGTAAGGGTGTGGAGAACTGCAAGACTGTCATTGTATATATCTTTTTCTCAATCGTCGGACATGCCACCCATGCCTGGGCTTGTGGGGTGACTGGTAAATGGTAGGTCGTGCAGAGTTCCACAGACGCTTTGCTGTGATGAATTGTTGAAGAGGTTCTCATTAGCCTTATGTGGCCTATGTCCTCCCACAAACGCCCTGGGATGCCTATTTTCTAAAGTTCACACCCTAGCACACATTAACAACAATTGTAGTGATGAGGAAGGATAGCTTAAGGGCAACGTGTTTGTCTTGGAAGCAAGGCAACGCACTCCAACACAGGTTTGAATCCCGATCCACCCTTAGAACCACTCGCTGGTAGTAAGCACCTTATAAAGGAGCAATTATAATTGATAGTAATAATGTATATATGCTTATCATAGTTACAACCCATTCCAGGTTACGTATCAGAATGTTATGCCAAGAACAGTACAGTACTCTACAAGAGCTATATTACGAACAGTACAGTACGATACAGGGGTTATCTGAAGAACAGTACAGTACTACACAGAGTGACGTCACGAAATACTACAGTACTATGCAAGAGTACACTAATACCTTTGGATAGGAACAGTAACAGTTCTCCATTTAATGTACTTGGTTCATTCGCTGTCCATAGTCGAATCTATTAAAGTTAACGCAATGTGTCACACCCATAAAGTCATGCATTGCCTTCAGCCCCACTATTCCCAAACACAATATTCACCACTATTCGACCATCCACACTTTCGGCTCTCTGTAAATCTTCTATAGTGGAAGATGTCCTTTATTCGCGACCCTCAACCTTTTGCACTCACTAATTCCACCTTAAGGTGACTAATCGACAAATTACCTGACTGGGATTGAGTGCCCTGAAGCCTTTCTCAAAGCATACATGTACTTTACAAGGTCCAACGCTAATCTCACAGGAGTTTTAGAAAAGCAAGTCATGCCTTCTGTAGTACTAGTAGTAGTAGTTTGTCATTAAAATAGCACCGTTATCCCATTAGTATGGACTCAATGCACTAGTGGTGGGAACAACCTTTTAAGACCTAAGTCCAAGGTATGGGAAAATGGTCATAAGGTTTAGAATGCATGTGTGCATTTAGCCATGATAAGGAGTTTGGTGGGCTGGCCGAGCTCCAGTAGGCTACCCATGAAGGTCAGGCATGTGGATGAGCACTGAGATGGTCAGGAGAGTGCACAGGTGCGCACAGGTGCGAGAGACTCATTATGTGTCCAGCTAGACCAAATTTGTGTAATAGGTCATCGATGCATCCACATGTTTGTCGTAGGTCCTCGGTGCATTCTGATGGCAAAGGTGTTGTGCTTTGTGTTTTAACCTGGTGTATGGAGGAGAGCCATTATAGGTCCAGCTGGACAGAATTTATTTTGTCGTAGGTCGTCGCTGCATTCTAATGAATGTGGCTGCGTAGCCATGACTGCGACAGATGTCCACCGAAAGAGGCGTGTGAATGTATACCACGAGGCTCAGACAGAGGTTTGTCTTTGATCCAGCTGTGTGATCAGATTGTCTGTATAATAGACAGGCTACCCTCATAAAGTCTCCTCAGCACAATAGACAGGCTACCCTCAGAAATCTTCCAAGTGCAATATCAAGTCTACCTGCATATATCCTCCACGTGAAATTCATTGGCTAGTCTCACAAATCCTCCAAGCACAATAGACAGGCTAACATTGTGAATCCTCTAGGAGCAATACCAAGGCTAAGTGCCATAGACCGGCTATCCTCATAGATCATCTGTGGTGGAGATAGTTGTGCATGGACACATTGGGAGTGCAAGATATATTGCTAGTATCCGTTCTGCATTAGGACACAGTGCAATATAGTTTTGTAAATTCAGACCAGATTTCTAGTAACTATAAATCAGACCCCCAGGCAGCAGAATGGTGTAAATATCATGGGCACACACAGATAGGAGTGGTTTGCCAATGGCCATAGAAAACGGGAAATCACTGTCTATCCTGGTGTAAGTGATCTATTTTGTCTTACATAGGTGAATAAAAACCCATAAATAGGTGTTTCCATATAAATGCTATAATACCAGGAATGGCCTAGTTTTCCACCGACTGGATGAAAGCAAAGACCTCACCAGCCAAGGGGAGCAACGAGCGACATCATGCTACAGAGATATAAATCACGCACTGGTAATGGGCTCGGGGAATATCTAATGGCGAGTCCGCTATCAAGCGGAGCATACCTAATGTGACGGAACCAAAAAATATCCCCAGGCAAATTGCTGGCCCTTTGTTACCTGCGAAACAGTTGTAAGTTCACATCATTCGTCATCATTTCACATCTTCAAGACATTGCGCCTACTGAGTTGTGCCAATGCTTTCCTGTTTATTGTCATTTCACCATGAAATTGTGCATTCCCGCAAGACACCCTGCCTATACCACTGATTATGAGTATATTTCCTTTTTAGTTTCTAAAGTTCGTAAGATAACTACGATTTTACTATGCAGCTAACAGGCATGTATATGATGGTAGGCAATGCGTAGTAACAGTACCAGGCACTTACCGTGGAGGTCATGGGTGGAGTGTGTAGTACCAGGCATTGACTGTGGTGACCATGCAAGGAGTGTGTTGTACCAGGCATTGATTGTGGTGGCCATGCGAGCCATGCGAGGAGTATGTAGTACCAGCCATTGACTGTGGTGGTCATGCAAGGAGTGTGTAGTACCAGGCATTGACTGTGGTGGCTATGTGAGGAGTGTGTAGTACCAGGCATTGACTGTGGTGGCCATGCGAGGAGTGTGTAGTACCAGGCATTGACTGTGGTGGCCATGCGAGGAGTGTGTAGTACCAGTCACTGACTGTGGTGGCCATGCGAGGAGTGTGTAGTACCAGGCACTGACTGTGGTGGCCATGCGAGGAGTGTGTAGTACCAGGCACTGACTATGGTGGCAATGCAAAGAGTGTGTAGTACCAGCCATCGACTGTGGTGGCCCCATGTGAGGAGTGTGTAGTACCAGGCACTGACTATGGTGGCCCCATGTGAGGAGTGTGTAGTACCAAGCACTGACTATGGTGGCCCCATGTGAGGAGTGTGTAGTACCAAGCACTGACTATGGTGGCCCCATGTGAGGAGTGTGTAGTACCAAGCACTGACTATGGTGGCCCCATGTGAGGAGTGTGTAGTACCAGGCACTGACTATGGTGGCCCCATGTGAGGAGTGTGTAGTAAGAGACGTTGTCTAAGGTGGCCCCATGTCAACATCTATGAAAAGTTTAAGGAAGCCCCAAAAGGTAAACTGACAAAACACAAAAACATATTTAAAAAATGTAGCCTACACAGTAAGATATGCCGCTGTGTGCCAACCCTCAGCAGGAGTCAGACTGTGACTTCAATCCCTTTCTCCTAATTTTCAACGGTCCACACCCAGGCTCAATGGCCCTGTTAACCTGTTGCCTGCCATACCCATAGGTCTAAAGCCTTGTATTAGAGTGAGGACCTCCTGAGGATGTTTCACCGGCAGCGCATCCATGGACGTGTCCATGTGCGACACTCCATCCCGGGCTACCCTTCATTACAATGTATCTTTGCAGTGTTCTATATGCCTCACGGATGTGTGTTGTTTGTGCCGGTGTTGACTCACAGGGAACTATAAATACATCAAGCTGTCACTCAATGAGAGCCGATGACAGCGGGATGCCATGGAAGGATCGATATCATGCCTCTCTCTCGTGACTTCTTACTGTCCATCCCCCTGGACTCACCCATTCCGACTGCTAGAGTCTTGTATGGTCTATTAATCCACTGCAGCAGATGGTGCCTACCGTGTGGGAATAGGGTCAATCTCAGATGCGAGCTCAAGAGTGGGAGCATATTGCATACTGTGGTACACGACCCACCTCCTCACACTGATGTGCACTGTCCCGGAGTAAGAGCGGCAGTGCTTAGCTGCAGTTTATAGATGGGATCTGAAAGTAAGGGGATTGGTTTCAGCCCTGAGTGAAAGAGTCAATGTGTTCCCCACACACTGAGTCACCTTTCTCCTCTGGTTGAACGCAACAATCTTGGGATGTCAAGAAGGAATTGATTGCCGGAACCGGTCTGGCTAGAGAGTTGACAAAGGACGATTACATTGACTGGGTATGATGAACCATACCATGTAGAGATGCATGGTCTAAGCAAATGATGTTGAAGAGTACATGCGTATCGATAGTGAGCCAGTGCAGTGATGTGTGGACTGTGGAGATAGGGTGCCCTTTTGGGGGGTCCAGAAATAAGGCGCACTGGAGCCTGCTGACCTAATCGGGTTCTGTGATGGAAGTTTCTGGGAGATATTATATTGCTGTACCTTACATCTAGAGAAGAGTCAGAGTCTAGGCTCCCACCATGACTTGTCTTTGCTTAGTGCGGCGAGAATGTTGGCAATACGTTCGTCGAAGCAACTCGTTTTCTTCGCTCTTGTATGCCCCGGTCCGATGCGTACAAAGGAGATCCACATGGACCTTCCTGTGGCCCCTCCAGGGATCCCCACTGCCCTACCACTTCTCGCTTTTTCCCCCACCAACATTCAGTGGTGACAACCCCACTGCAGAGGTAATGGCAGAAAGAGTTGACATTAATTATACAAAATGCAACCCTATGCCTCCCGAATGTAGTCTGAAAAAGCATCACCCTGCAGAGCATAACACTGCTTAATATGTGGATAAATATGAGCATCCATTAATTTGTAATTCAATCTTAGTTAATAAATATTCAGAGGCAGCAGAGGGGTGGTTATCCAGAGATGATCACACCCTCCAGAGATCAGCGGCGCTGAGCTGTGTTAGCGCATCTAGGACACTCTAAGCGGTGTCGCGTGTTCATGATAATCACATTGTGTTGTGTGTTCCGGATAATTAAATTGTGCATCGTGTCACTTTAACAAGGTGTTATGTTGCATCACATCCAATAGGACGTGGTCCGATGTATCGCGCTTTTTGACAGATTACTATACAGCTAACACAGGGAGTGATTTTGGGAGTGATTTTGGTGACTTGATGATGCTGCTGGCTGAGGTCGCAGAAAAGGAGGAAGAGAGGCCCTCAGAGGATGAAGACCAGTCCAACCTCAGCTAAAGAAGTGCCTGAGAACATCGCCTCCATGTGGCGAAGCATCTGTGTGTGTGGGTGGTGTGGGGGTGACAGACTGCATACTTTATAAATAGCCATGCTTTTAGGGCTTTTCTGAAGATCTGCAGAGCTCTATGGGCTCATCACTTCTGGGGCATCTACGGCACAGAGTAACTATTCCCTTGAACCCCATTTCTAGATTTTCATACAGGGGTATTGTCTTCCTATCCTACTTGCCAGACGCTTAAACAAGCATATGGCCGCCACCCACGGTGCACACTAAAGATTGAGGCATCACCACCCCATCACAAATGTTTGATGTTTTAGGTAGTTCTTGTCCTTCACGGCTGCAGGCCCCTGCATCCACAACCAAATCAGAATGTGAACCCCCTCAGGGACAACCTGTTTCCTTTGATCTTTAGTACTCCGATGACGCAGCAACAGAACACGTGGCATGACACCAAAAACATGAATAAATAAAACACTGTCTCCACCACACTTAAGTAACCAAAGAGTCATGGCCTCAAGGGCACTATTGTGTTGGATTGTAAAATGCCGACAGCCCCCCGGGGGGACTCGTCTGCCACTGAGACTGATGAAACCCTAGTGACTTCAAGTATGTGGGTGACACCAAGCTCATTTTCAAGCTACCCTCGGTCTCCTCCTCTCCTTCCCTCATCTCTGACTGTCTGTCTGCTATCCATGAGTGGTGTGCCGCCAATTACCTCTGCCTTAATGCCAGTAAGACTGAGATTCTCCTCATTGGCACACCCGCTCCCTCCTTTCCTGCAGCTCTCTGGCCAGCCTCCCTTGGCCCTCTTCCTGCTCCCACCTGCAAGGCTAAAAACCTTGGCGTCATCTTCGACTCCACAATCTCCTTCTCTCCTCACATCTCTGACGTCTCTAAGAAGTCCCACTACCAATTGCACCTCGTCAGAGGTATTCTTCCTTTCCTCTCCTTCCCCCAGAAGCTCACTGTCTCCAGAGCTCTGGTTCTCTCCAAGCTGGACTATTGCAACAGACTCTTTCTAAATCTGCCTGCTTCTACTCTCCGCACTCTGCAACTCATCCAGAACAGGACTGCGAGACTTGTCCTTGGCCTCAAGCCCAGGGATCGTATCTCTCCAGGACTGAAAACTCTGCACTGGCTCCCAGTGGCTGCGAGGATTAAGTTCAAAACCCTGTGCATCGTCCAAAAGGCCTTCTGGGGCCTGGGGCCTCAATACCTTCAACTCTCTCTCCCTAAATAACTTCCTTCTCGAGCTCTCCGCTCATCCACCTCCAACTCCCCCAGGGTCACTCGCTTCTCCAAGCAACGAGTTGGTGGTAGATCTCTTTCCTTGGCTGGTGCCTCCCTCTAGAACAGCCTCCCTGCCTCCCTTAAACTCGAGGAGAACCATCTCCGGTTCCGGAAGCACCTCAAAACCTTTCTCTTTGCCTCTGCTTTTTCTCCTCCTCTCCTCTGCTGACCCCCTGGCTGTAACCAGAACTGCACTGGCTACCTGGACACCCTCTGACTCTCGGGCCCAGGTCCATTCCCTGCCAGCGTCACACACCTGCACTGCCCGCCTGTCAATCCCTACACTTGGGGACTGTTCTGTACCCCTACAGCCCCCTACCATCCCCTGACACCTTATGTGACACCTGATGTCTGCACTTACCCATGCACTTGCCCATGACACCTGTTGTCTGCACTTACCCCTGCACTTGCCACTTGCTGGCCGTTACTTATTTATTGTTAACTATTCCCATGTACTGCACTGTCCCTTGCCCCCTTCCCATGCACTTGCGTAATCTGAATGACACCTGGCCTAGTAGGATCATTGTCTGTCCTCCCTCTGTTCCCCTCCCTTGCCTCGTCACGCCTTGAAACACTTGTGTATAGGTACGTTATAAATGCCATATCATATAATATCAAGTAGGTATCAGAGTGAGGTTGACGCAGCTCATCTTCCCATATAGTCTCGGGAGGATACTTCAGGGGCAACGTGCTGCCTTGGAAGCAAGACAACGCGGTTCGATCCCCGGGTCCGGGCTTAGAAATCTATCGATATTAAGCGCGTTATAAATAACCTTTCATATCATATAAAAACACGGCATACAAGCATATGCAAGGACCTGCCCCCCTTTTAAGGATGCAAGCTGCAACTTCGGGTAGCATTCTTTAGATTGCAGCAATCCATGTAGGCAAAACTGCACAGAGCCAATACTGTTTCCACATGGGGAGGATAGCTCGAGGGCAACACACTCACCTTGAAAGCAAGACAACGCAGGGCAACACAGGTTCGATCCCCGGGTTAACTTTGCTGGGTACTAAGCGTGTTACAAATAACAAATTACATTACATACATATATGTAGGAAACTCAAGTGTCTGCACTTGTTTTGGATTTACTAGCTGGGGAAATAAAACCAGGGCTGGCGCGTAATACTTCAGAAATACCGCACACAGTGTTTCTGAAATACCCCAAACCTTTAGAGAGTGTACTTCCATCCCAGTGAATCCTGTGTGCACTAAATACCACTGCATGCATATTGAGTGTTACCAGGACAGACATAGTGAACATGCAATGAAAGGATAAATAATGAACATGCTTACATAGATACATCGATTAAACTGGGAGACAAGATGGAGGAAGAGACACAAATCCATTGTGCAGCAGTCATTTGCAATATGTGCACTGTTTGTGTTCCTGCCATCCTGTATCAAGAATCACCAAGCAGGCTGGGACACGTGCCAGGCAATCAAGGCGTCTTGGCGGACGCTTCACTGCGCTGTCGCTGTGCCAAACTGGCGCCTTCCCAACATAAGGTTTACATCAAAGACTGCATATACCAGAATGCATCCCAGGCAAAACTCAACACAAACAAATCTGCATCTAATGTTTCCAAATATCATCCTTGAGATAAAAAAAAAATGCATACCTCAAACGTTAAGTCTCTGGAATCTTCGTCGAGCTATCAAACAACATGTACTATTTAAGCAATATCACCCGAGCGGCGGGGGCATTACTGACTCAGGTAATGCCCCGGGGTCCATAGTCATAGGAAGAAGTCCGTTTTAAATGTAAATTGATTTTATTTTTCCAGGGTGAATGATCACCAGCTGTTGCCCTCAACCCTAGAGCACATACTTATAATTTGGGATTATACAATCCCCTATTGCCTACATAATGATGCTATTAGCACCCGGCTGAGTGCTAGGCTGAGATTTGGCTTCAAAGTACAAAAACAAATGAATCCATTTAGTGAAGGCCACGAAGCAAAGGACACGCGGCAGCCTGACAGCGTGAATGGCGTAAATTCCCCTTCCGTTTCCAACTACGGGATTAGCGATAGGGTGAGAGGCAGTGGCGTGTCCAGGGAGTGGTCTGCGGTGGCACGTGCTACCTCTGGAATCTGATTGGCCACCCTAGGTGCCACCCCATTATCCTAAACTATGATCATTATGTGTGTGTTTGCGCTCGTACTTCATGCCACCCCTGCATAAGTCAGTGCCCCACTTGGGCCACCCTAGTCAAAAGAGTCTGGACACGTCACTGGTGAGGGAGCGGAGCAGGGCTCGGGATAAGGATGGAGGCAAGCTGGACCGGGAGTGGAAGATCGTGGAGGTGAGCAGGGCAGCAGTAAGAGGGAATGTGAACGCTGGAATTCTGAGAGGCAACAAGATCCTATGGCTGACCAGTACATATTGCCAGGAAGCCATGGATCCTGATTGGCTCTCAGGATTCCAACATTCTCTCCAGGGTGCTAATGGGAATGGGTCGTTTCACTGAGAAATGCAATGTTAGAATGTTGTGTTTTATCATTCAGCTGTCTGCTTTGCTATTCCGATTAAATGACTATAGAACAACAATCTGTTCACATATGTAGAGGAACGCCTCTACAGAAAGCCGGCATCAAGGGACATCAACACTCCGATCCAGCAAAATTCTCTTGCACTCTCTGAACTTGTAGGTTTCCAAACCTAGAGATAGTGAATTTGCAAAATGTATTTTAAATCAAATTGAGAGAGAGTGATGCGGAAATGTGGACTCACAATCTGTGAACAAGAAGGTGGTTAACCCCTCTCTATTGATTGCAAACTATTCTTACAAAGGTATAATGTACGGTAATATAGGCAGTCTTCTGATTTATACATGCAGTTCTATTCACCAATGTTATAAGAACAAAAGCCTCATGGCGTTCTTTTAACTCACCAGAGCCACTGAAGCTGCCCGCAAGTTATTTTAAACATTGACAAAGCAAATACCATGAGCACAGCACAACCCATCAACACAATATCACCTCTACTTATGGACCCCAAGTTACAAACAAATACTAATTCAGATCCAAAATCCCACTCTGTCTTACCAATGCCAAGAGTCACAGCTCAACTTGACCTAAAGAATGTGATCAAAGCTAGAATTCAAGAACCCAACCTGTTCCAGAACTGCAATGTCCAGCAGAGCACAGCTGACAGAATCAAGAGCATCAATGCATGGAATCAAGGTTAAATGCCGCAGATATGACGTCTGATTGGAGATGAAGTAAACATGCAAACTAGAGAAAAGGATTTCCAATCACAAACAAATCACCCATGCCAGAGTCGCCTCACTCCATTATTGTCTGGTCTGAGGACATACCTAACCCAACTGTATACATAAATGCGTCCATCTTATCAGAGTGTAATGTGAGATATTTCCTACACCTGGTCATTCCCATGCTCTGTTTGCTCTTTTCTCTAATGGCACAAGGACACATCCCTCTTATCTGCGGGTGAGACAGCCTATCCACCAGCAGCCACCCTTTCAAGGTATTTGGCAAACTATCCAACATCATGTCTCTAAGGTTTCAAACCAAAACGACCTGGGATACGCCCTGGGTCTTACAGAGGATACATCGCCTGGATAGGATTCCCGACTAGAGAGCCCTGCACAGGTCTTCAGGTTGTGCTCCTTCTGGGTGGCAACAATTGTATTGCACCAAACACACAGATGTGTGTGTGTAATGATCACTGCAGGCTTCAGAGCAGTGTGTTGTTTCTTTAAAGAGTTATCTGTTCAGGTCTAGACCAAGCTACAGTCCTCACTGGTGTGCTGCACGCCAAGTCCATGCATGTGTACTTCTAGCCCACATTGGTGTGGGCAGTAATTTCCTAAAGCAAAAGTGGGAATACTTTTCCCGGATTGGCAAAAACATGTGATTTTCTGGATCAGCCTGGGTGGTGTTTTACTAATCCAATGCTTAAGACTTTGCCAGAAGACGACATTTGGACCAGACAGAACAGGGACTCGTGGTGGGAGTGGTGCATTTTTCCTTCCACTTTGCTGTGGCAGCGTTAAGCTGCACCGTAGGTTCAGGTTCATAGCACCGGTCTTAATGTTGTCAACATCTGCCATTGGTGCTACATCAATAATCTGCCATAAATGCCCCAATGTAAAACGCTTTACTGCACATGACGACCACAACCATTGATTATCTCCAGCTCCGTCAACAAAGTCCCGGTCACATTTGTTCATCTTGCAAATTCAGAAGACAGGTTGGGACAACAGCTTTACATTTTGTCTCGAGCTTCGAAGGACAAAATGAACATCCAAGTCCAATTTGTAACTACTTTTCCAGGATGTAGGGTGAAATGTCCATTCCTTTGAAGGTGCCAAACCTCTCACACAGCATAGTGAAAGGAGGATAGTAGAGTGGCAACATGCTGGTCTTGCAAGCAAGACCATGCAGAGGAACAGAGGTTCAAATCCCGGATCTACGCTCAGAAATCGAACTCAAATACACGTTATAAAAAACAAACAAATAAATAAATAAATAAATAAGTGGATACCTTGGCCACCATAAGAATTCTTACAGCAAGGTGCCGAAGCAAAGCAGCAACAGTAGCATGCGATGATCCCTGAATGCTTAGTTGAACCTAGCTCATCCCCTCTAAGCTGTCTGTCTATTTGACTGACCACTATAACCTCCCCTGTTACACTTAGAGTTATAGGAATAAGAGATTGCATTTACATATGAATCAGAGGCCTTTTTCCACCACTACTGCCCATCAGCGTCTCTACACTCCCGAATTATGCAAAGCCCGTGCCTGCCTTTGCCGCAGGCCCCCTGGAGTGAGTGATTTTCAAGAACATTGATGTATAAAAGATCCAGTTTAGCATTGCCAGAATAATATTAGGTTATGATAGTGGAATGTATACCACACACTGCTGCCATTTGCATGGTCTTCAGGTATGGATAACAGCATGGCTGGGCTGTACCGGTTGGTAAGGTGTCGCTGCTCTGAATGAATGGCCTGAGTGAATCAAGGGTTATTGGAAAGAGCGGATCACCATTACCATGGCGGTATGGCCCGGCCCCATAACTATTATAGCCATTAGTACCTGGGAGCTTATGAAGTCTGGGGAAAAATAAAGGAAACATTGAGATTACCTGCGTGCGTTTAATTTAGCACAGGTTGCACGCGTGCAGTGATGTCCGCAGCATGGAGATGCCTGACACTCTATTGGCTGAATGTGTGGATGACTATGGTGGAGGAAATGTGCAACAGTCGTGCAATGTCAATAGGGAGTGGAGAGTAAAAGGGAAACTGAAAAAAGAGCTGCAAACGATGCGGAAGAGGGAAGTGGAGCACAGTGAGTGTAATAGAAGAAGGACAACATGATCCATGGGAAGCAGGAAGTATGGCAAAAGAGCAGTGAAAAGAGAACGCCGGCTTACATGGGCCGTTTACATCACATTTTCCCAATGTGCTTATTGGTCAACACTCGCTCTAGGGACCGGCATGGAGAAAACCAAAGAACTGCTCTGCAAATGAATAATCAAGAAGATACAATGCAGGGGCACGCCCATAGCACGCGCCAACGAGAGAAGAGATGCGCATTCCGAACACAAATAAAGCTAACTAGGTTATTGCATTTTGAGGAATTTTATAATATTCCATTCAGGACTCAGTTCCAATAATTGAATATGTTCCACCAATGCAAGCAGTCTCCCACAGCGTGAACACTGGAGGTGGATTTCATGGTGTTTCAGAGTCTCCGACTGCTGGCCGGCATGGCCACCCGATGCCACCACACAGTGGTAAATGAATGCAAACTCTTCAACATTGCCCACTGCTCCGATATCTAATGGCCTACGATTGTGGCTAATGGCATTTGTAGCGTTACATCTTGAGATACCGAAGTAATAATACAGATGTTTCCCCAGCAACTATGTTATGCTCCATGGAGTTAGGATAGCAATTACCTCAATATCTTGCAATAAAATTCACAATTATCTAGTGATTACTGTGGGCAAGAACTGTATTCATCAAAAGATTAGTTGGGTTGTCACCGGCAGCAACTCATAATATTCATTGTGTGCTTTGTTGCTGCTGTTACCGCGGTGTATCCGTCGCAGTGAGCAATGCAAATCGTAACATGGAGCGCGGGGCGCGGGCTGTCGCATTCATTTTGCCTCATTATCACACACCTATATCCCAGCTGTCACCATGAATGCAGACAAAATGGCTTTCGTCCTTTGAACGCGTCACTCCGGCTTGGTCTGGGAAACAGTCTGGAGGCCTAATGCGAAGTGAAAGCCGTAAGTACACCGTGTACCATTTCTCCGCTCTAGCACAAAGCAACAAGGCTTGCAGATCTTTTTGCTGGCTGTGCAGTTCAGTCGGAGGAATCAGGATTGATCCCAATCAGCGCTGGCGAAGTGGAGGAATATCTCCAGAATCATTATTCCATTTAGCTTGGAGAAGAATACGCAAATTCCTAATGCAGAGGATTTTTGCTGGGGAATGGAAGACAGCCATGTAAGCGAGGGGCGATACACGCCGGTCTGGTACCACTGCAATTTCTCATGCAACTCAGTAAGGTTCAACAAAAAGGAAACTAATTGGCGTGTTAAGAGGGACCGCCTGAGAGAGTCACCCATGGAGATTCTTACTATTTAGGAAAATAACAGGAGAGCTATCCAGTGCACTAGCCTGACATGGCCTGGAACACGAAAAGCGAGGAAGGCCGAGAACTCATTTGAGTCTCTATTAAGGCCATAGTTTCCAGGAATGAGGGAAAGTCAATGGCCAATAGTTGTCTGATCGTGTGAACAGATGATCCAGTGCCGCAAGTAAAGGCTAGAGAGATGTCACCCTTGGCCAAATGGAGATTGGCACACACCTCGGTGTGATCGAACCCCCCCTATTCTATATAATTTAATTGGTTATTTATAACATGCTTAATACCCAGAGATTTCTAAGCACATTCTCCACGTCGCCTTGCTTCCAAGGCGAGCGTGTTGCCCCTGAGATATCTTCTCGACTCGAGCTATCCTCCCGACTTCTAGCATTCGAATGACAGTGCTCTACCCACCGAAGAGACTAACGAAGAAGAAACACGTGATAGCTTCTGCTTCACCAACAGGCACGTTGGTGTTGACTCGCCTGAATCTAACCAATGGTGGGGATCCAGATTCAATGAGCAGAGGAATGTCTGGCAACGTGAGTATCCCATTAAACTCAAGGGCTTTGGAGAGGTAGAGCGCCGGGATAAGGCGATGGGCAGTGTCTCGTACTGATGCAGAGGGCAGTGGAATGCCCCCGTGGCTCTTTTTTTTCAGGTTTATGCGGCACCCAATCAATTGAAGCAAATACAAAAAAAAGCATCATAGAGAAACTGATTTCAGATTTACAAACAGTGTGAATAATCCTAATTGACAAATGTTGTGTGTTAATAGGTTGTGTAACTGGATGTTGAAAGATGCTTCTGAAGATCACGGACACCAAGAATGGGTGATGAACTATACAACACCTGCGCTGGGTCTTTGACACTGATTAGACATGCTGCAAAGCTTCCTGCTGCATGGGCATGGGTAGGGATCTGCACCCTATGGGCCCCAGCAAATCGGATACCAAAGGCAACTATGGGCATGGAAAGGTTATGGTAAGCAACCAAAATAATGTATGAAGTCATAAGACTGGAAAACAATCAGGGCTAGGGTAGCCGGCATGCATACATTAGTTTCTTAACAAAACAAAGGGGAACGAATTGAACCCTTCTTCAAGGACAGCCGAATAGGAGTTTTAACAAAAAGCAAATCGAAATTAAATCTTTCTACCAGGACAGCCAACACATGTTTTTACCAAAAAACAGATCTTTTATAAGATGATGCAGGTGACCAGTGGCGTCCACCTAGCGAAAGGGGTTCCATGTGTTAATATCCAAGCAAAAATATTGCGATACAAAAATAGCGCCATATTTTTGCAGCGATATTGAGCCATGGGCCCTGCGGGGGACACCCGCGCAACACCTCCCACACATTATCCCCCCCAAAAATATTGCCTATGGTGTGACAAACGACCATATGTACGGCAATATTTTTGGTGGGGACAATATTGATTGATTGATTGATTGATTGATTTATTTAGGATACCGCGAAAGGATGAGCCCGGATATGGACTTGGAAAGCAACATATGGAAAATACCAGGTTCAGTTCGGCTTGATAACAGAACTGCACAGGGCCATCGGATATCAGCTTTAAAACTTTGCGGTTCCTGCCATATTGGTTCTGGGACACCCGTCTCCTTTTTTGACCCCATTATCTTTTCCTGTTGCAAAGCACTCTGGTTAAGACCTCATGCTTATAGAAATTGTTGGTAGGGAGCCCAAGATTGGTTCATTGAGGTAGGCTTAGCCTACACCAATTACTATGGCATACTCGGATTCAAAAGAGGGCCGAGGCAGATCAACTGAAGACTTCACAAGAAGAAAGGAGAACTCAGCATTGGACCCTGTCTGAAGATATTGTCTACCTTACATCTTCCACCAGTGGAAGAAGGCCATGAGATCCAAAGGGGGAAGCCAGATCCCTCCTCTAAACATCTCCCAGGGAACAGAGGGAGATTCAGAACTCAGAGGACCTTCCTGCAGCTTCACAACTGGTACCCAGCCAACACATAACATGCCCTGCTATGCTCTGCAGTATGCTTCTGGCATAGGAAGTGCCAGAATGACTCTGAACCTGCAACCAAGGACAAGGTAACTGCCTGAAACACATTATTCAGCTTTGGACCATATGCCTTGAAGGACCACACAAGCCCATTGAAGAAGCTGGGAGAAGTACTGCAACAAGCCAATGCCAACATCCGCCTTGAAGGCCATTTTTAAGCCAGCCAGGTTTCTCGATCTGCAACCGACAGCAACGCAGATCGTTGTCAAGATGCTGTTGCTTAAAGGCAGCCGAGACGCTTCAACCAGTGCTTCAGAACAGTTCCATGTGTTAATATCCCCACAAAACGATCGTCATACAAAAATATCGCCATATTTTTGCGGTGATATTAAGGCATGGAACCTGCGGGGGACACCCCCACAACCCTGGTATTATTTTCAAAGGAGTCAGGGACAACCCCGCAACCCCCGCTCCCACAAAACCCTAATATTATCCCCACTAAAATATTGCCTATGGCCGCTCCCGACGACCATATATACGGTGATATTTTTGGTGGGGATAATATTACCTGATACCTTCAGAACAGCTGATCAGCACTGAGACAACAATTCCTGACCATGAGCCTCTGAGTAAGCCAACATGCAGCTGTTCATCCAGCTTTCCTCACCCAACCGTTGTGCCGTCTGATACCTGCAGCAACTCCCATCTCAACATTCTGTCAAACTCTGTCACAGAAGCCTGCAAATCACCCTGAAGCCTAATCAACCCTGTCAAGCACCAAAAACATCTACAGCACAAGGTACATTCTGTCCCCCTGGACCTTCACAGAAGGCCCTTAGGGAAACATTAACAAGCTATTGTGGTAATTATACCGACTCCCCTCCTGTCAGTATCTAGAGTGCATCCCTTTTTTTCTTTGAATCTGTCTGTCAGCTGCATTCCTTTACAGGGTGGGTTGTATTTCATAGTTTTGGTAGACTGTCTGCTGTGATTAATACAGTAGATATTTTTAATACAACCTTGACTGGACACTCCTTTTATCATTGGGTAATAATTGTATTTTCCCTGTGTTGCATCTAACCAACAATCCACAACTTTTCGTATATAAGCCTGCCGTTCCGTCCACGTTACCAAAATTGGAGAAGGGGGTTTATGTGCTTGTTATTCCAATCTGGTTCGATCTGCTCAGATGTGTTAGAGGTGTGGGGCTGATTGATGGTTTAGAAACCGTTATTCACCCATGGACCACTGATAGTCCAGAGGTTGAGCATAGAGTCACAATGCTGGATGGTCATTTTCCATACATCAATTTAAATTCTGTCCATCAAACATAAAGGGATCAGTCAAGAGCCTGGAACTCTGAACCAACTGTTTGCCATCTTCATTGGTCACCAAACGGAATGGAGTACAATGCCATCAGATGCGGACGTGGACTAGATGTGTTCATTGAGAATAAATGTCAATTGGACGGATCCAACTCCAGCAAATTACATAATTCAGGGTTTTAGACAAATCAATAATCCACAGTCCACCACCACCACCACCAGGTTGCATAGAAGAAAAGATTGTTCATGAAAGATTCCATTTGAGCGCCGCTCCAGCAAGGCGCCACTCTAGCAAGGCAATGCAAGGATTTCAGAGCTGTATGAAATTAAAATGGATACAATGTCAAAGCTCGATGCCGAAATACCGTGAGCCCATTAGACGTGTCGCGGAATAATCTGTTCCGGCTTTGTCATTTCACTCTTCCACAATTATCTGCTGAACCTAATAAGATCTGCTAATTAGAATTCAATGTGTTTATTAATTTATGCAGCTGTCAAGCATGCTATCTGCGGAGTGGGGGATTTTGGAAAGGCGCTGGTTGGCGTTCGTGATTCAAGGAACATATGTTGAGGTGAAAGGGATTTCTTTGCAATTTACTGACTCCTTAAATCTGTCCCTGTGAAACAATGTCAGGAAGGTGTCACACATATCAAATTGCTTATTAATGTCCTCACAGTGACAGCCATGTCTGATCAGATGGATTTCTGTGCTCTATTTTTTATTATTTCTAATTGTTTACTAATAACTGGAGTTGACTTGCCTCTCTCTCCACCTCCCCCTTCTTCTTAAGAACGTGGGAGTTTATGTAGTGGTTGCTGCATGCTTGTTAGACCCTAATTATTGAAGGACAGGTACGTGAGAATATTACCATCATTAGATTATTATACGTTTAATTTTAAAGTGCTCTATTTCACTTTTAATCACCTCAGGGAGCTTGAAAGACATCCAAGAGGTTGCAGAACAAAGAAAAGGAGCTGGCGGGCGGGTTTGGACACTACAGAGGAACTAGTTTGGACACTATGCAGAGCCTGGTTTGGACACCATAGAGAGCCTGGTTTGGACACCATGGGGAGCCAGGTCTGGACACTACATTCACATCAGCAACCATCATGACGACTAAAGAAGAGGTTTGCCTTTCCATCTGGAACTCCTTATCAAAGGTTTTGGAATTTATGTGCATAAAATACTTAGTTTTGTTGGAAGGGCCGCCATATTTAGGGCCTAATTCAAAGGAGTATTTTATAATGGCAAACCCCCATTGGGAAACGTTCTGTGAACCACTAGCCTTTTTTCAGCAGGATGGACAGGTCTTTTCTTAGTCATTTTACCAACCAAAGATGGCTGAGTGGTTGACACTGATATCCCAGCCGTTTTCAGACTTAAACAAACCATGGGTAGTGTGCAAGAGTTGCCTCTTCAGTCAACCTCCGGTCTAAGCGAAATTCCAGAGGGTCAAGCTTTGAGCATACGGAGCTCCGTCAGTAGCCTCCTGCATCGGCTCTCACGGGCTGCAAGTGGGTTTACGCCAGATAATCTGTGATAGGCAATACGGATTTATTTGGATCAGAAGTACTGGACCGGTTCACTTAACAGCAGAAATGTTTCCGAGGTAATGAAATGACTGTCCCCCATGTTACAAGAGGGAGGAGTGACTAGCAACCCCTCCAGAAGGGCTAAGGGAGAGGGGGGAGCATGGCAGCAGAAAAGCAGTAATGGAAAAATGACATACATACCAGTGACCACCAATCACCCATTCTCAGAAATATTGGTCAATTCTGAGGGCCTCAGGGATTCAGTTTGGTTGAAGGCCAGACTATCTGTGCTTGGATACAGGACTGGAAGTGGTAAGCATTTGAGCACAACAATGTACTTTGATGCCAGATCCAGGAGTACTTTGATACCAGATCCAGGCATACTTTGATGCCAGATCCAGGAGTACTTGGATACCAGATCCAGGCATACTTTGATGCCAGATCCAGGAGAACTTTGATACCAGATCCAGGCGTACTTTGATGCCAGATTCAGGCGTACTTTGATGTCAGAGGCAGGCGTACTTTGATGAGAGGCTGTCAGGATAGCTTGAACGAGTGCCTAAACCCCTTTGCAAAAGTTCACGTCAGCTCACGTCTCTTTCGGTCTAGCATGATTGCGGGATAATTCCTGGAAGCTGATTGGAGGTTCAATCTGAGGTTATTGACAGTGTGATTGGTTGGTGCGTCTGGGAAAAGTGACTGTGCGTGAATGTGTATTCAAGGTTGGTTCACTGACAATTGGAGGAGCCTATTTGTGATGGTCCAAGGTCCACAGTGTGTGTAGTTCGGACGTGATCCAACAGGAGAGCTTAAGGGACAGGAGATCCAACGGGGGCCTTTAAGAGATGGGGGGAATGTGTCAGATGACAGAGAGTGGCCCACCCAAGAGTTGCATGTAGGTGAGGTTGATTACCATGCCAGCAATTGTGGGAGGGGGGGTCCCACTATGAAAGACACAAAGAGGTCCTGATGGTCATGTGAAGATGTTACTGGCAAAGCAAAACCAAAAGCATTGGTGAGTAGGGTTCCGTTTTTCGGAGGAAAAGAAAATGCTGCTATTCGAAGGGAGTGGAGGACCCACCTATGCTAAGGTACGATAAGCTAGCACCTGCCCGTACAGTAAATACCCAAAGCAGGGTTTTCTTTGAGGCTGTGTTCTCATTGGTAGGGTCCTGCTCTGCGCTACTTCTTCACCCATAAGCAATCCCAATCCCTGGAAGACTAAGAAGGGGGAGGGTGGGCATCAGATAGGTTTTCTTCCTTTAAGAATTGCAGAGATGGGCCCCATTACAAGTATGGCATTGAGGGGTAACATTGCCAGTAAATCTGTTACCGCCAACTTTATCATGATGGGTCAAATTATGAGGTCAGGCCCGGAGTGGAGGATTTCTCCCAAGAAAAATCCTAGGGGTACATTTTCCCACTCAGCCCTGAAAAAACCAGCAGAATTGGCAGAATTACTGTGGCGGAAAGTCCTTCGCGGTAATTCGCCAAAAAAAGCGCCAATGAGTCCAATGGACTAAAAGAAATGGGGACTTACACAACCAGCAACGCTTGTAATCCAGCAGTAACTCCGCCAGACCAAGTGGCGGTAACGCTAATTCAGTTAGGTGGTATTCCAGCAGATTTACCACCAGGATACCACTAAACTCATAATGAGACCCAAGGTCTAAAGCTCAGCACATACCCCTGTGGTGATGAGCGTGTTCCAGAATGCGTGTCATTAAATACAAACAACGACTCACACAGAGGCCTTCAAGTAGATGGGGTGAGAGTTCCAGCCAACGAAGATGTATGGTAGCATAGAAACCATGACTTTTAATTCTAAACATTTTCCAAAAACTGATATTAAGGGGGCGCATTAGCCGATTAAGGGCAGGATTTACTCCTAGTGTCCCTACAAGGCATTGGGATCGTTTGGTGAGGCAAGCACCGACAGCTCCTACTCAAGAAAAGTTTGTAAACATTTGTTGATGTCATAGGGGGACCAGGTGACACAACGCCACTGGTCTTTGGCTATCCATTTAAAAGTTGTTGCTTTCGGGTCCCAAAGTCCAATTTGATCAAGTGAGGATAGTACTAGAACCGCAAAGCAGCAGTCACTTGTGCATCTGGTCATCCTAACTAGATAAAGACAGCAGCGCACAAACAGAGATCACACAGCAGGGGGTCAACAGACAGCACAGGTCACTTAAGATCAGTATGCCCTAGACAGCGGGAGTACAGTATACACAGAGGTTAGGCAGTAACACATGTGGCTGAAGTACAGTATGCATAAGTATATACTTTGATGAATCCCCAAATATCATTGCTTATTCGCTAGGGGAGCCCCTTTCCATGAGGCCATGGAGGTGAGGCCGCTACCCACTGGGGGTGGTTCTCATGGGGAGGAAAACACCCTGTGCGACTAGTGACGACCTGTGGAGAACATGGTATACCCAATAACCGACCTTACCCTGACACACCTTCCTACCCCCATCACACCAACACTATCCCTAATATTCTTGTATGTTTCTGTAGCTCTATCAGTATGGGAAGTACTGAGACGAGGAAGACTGTAGGCTCCACAAAGGAAGAGTATCCTATTCGTACTGAGATGAAGAAGAAACCAATTGACCCACTGGAAGAGCTCCAAGTTGGTACTCAGCCGAAGAAGAGCAGCAGAGCCGTGCCGATGACCCCGCAGAACCAAAGCGATAATTGTAGCTGCATCAGAGGAGATATGAAACAACCTGTCAATAAAAGAGAAGAGGGACAACCAATGTTGTCAGACCCGCCCAGGAGGAACAGGGAGTTTCGAAGTCAGATGGAGCAAAGAAGCCAAGAGAGCGCAGACACAGACGCTTACACGCAGGCAGAGGCATCCCTGAAAGGTCTGCCGTGGATGGAACGGCGTAGGTGGAGAAGCAACGGGCAACCAGCTGATAAGGGAAACTAGTACACGCATTCAGCTGGAGACATGCAGCCTGGGAACATGGGAATACTGAGGAGCTGCCACAGCCTCTGGAGAAGCCAAGAAAGACCCGAACAGGAAGGCAAAGAAGCCTACAAATTACCACAGGAAGCCGGTAAGCACCCTGCAGAGCTCTGGGAAGCCAGGACGGTTATTGGGGCACGCAAAGGGCAGAAGAGTAAAGAATGATTGGTCTGGAACCTGCAACCCATAACAAGCAGCCCTCTTTAGCCATATTCCTCATGGCAGTATCTGGCAGGGAAATAAACCAGGTCCGCCAAAACCCAGAGAAGAGGAAATACGGGTCTGAGACCCGCATCCATAGAATTGAGAAACCAGTGGGGGATTTGCAAACCAGAGCAAAGGGTCATGGGAAGGGAGACATTCCCTCTGGCATTGTGGACTGCCTTAAAAATATAAGAAAGACCAAGGTAAGGGAGACATTACCACTGGCATTGGGAACTGCCTTCCTATGTTTGTTAAAGACCAGGGGAAGGGAGTTGTTCCCTCCGGCATTGTGAACTGTGCTGTGAAATTAAGAAAGGGTCAGGGCAAGGAAGCCAGTCCCCGCGCTGACCGCGCAAACATACCCCGAATAAACCCTGAGGAAGGTTATGGGGAGGGAGCCATCCACCTAACATTGTGAGTTATAAAACAAACTGGAGAGACATTTCTTGTATGTGCCAGCGTGGGATACCCAGCAGGCAAGGGTTTTTGGATCTTTTTGTGGTGCATCAATACAAGGTGAACTTTGATGTCTCGTCCAGAAGAATGGAGTCGTTCTTCTGGACCAAGAAGATCTGCAGTCTTTTCTAGTTTGGTTGAGACTGTAAGGGATGGACATAGGTTTCTTTCGAGACAGGACGGTAGACAATATCATTTCAACAGATTTCCCGACAGACTCCTTAGTGTTTAGGTGAGGTAGAGAAATCACTCTTAGTAATACGGCAAGATAGGTTTTTCCTTTCTTTTTCATTTAAATACAAGCCTATAACCACAGCAATGCCACCTGTGTGTCAGTCGCCTCCTTCTACACCCTTACAATACAGACACAGCACGCTGCTGGAGTATAGTATGGAAGGCATATACAATCAGCATACACTGCTGCAGTACAGTATACACAGAGGTAAGGCAAGAGCACATGTTGCTGAACTATGATGTGCATAGGTACAAACAGATTTAACAACTGCTTAAGTACAGTATGCATACGTATATACAGCACCACATGCTGTTGGGGTATAGTATGCAAATGCATATGCAGTCAGCACACGCTGCTGGAGTATGGTACACTCAGAGGTTAGGCAGTAGCACACATTGCTGAACTACGGTGTGCATAGCTATATACAGACATAACAACTGCTGAAGTACAGTATGCATACGTATATACAGCACCACATGCTGATGGGGTATAGTATGCAAATGCATATGCAGTCAGCACATGCTGCTGGAGTATGGTACACTCAGAGGTTGGGCAGTAGCACACATTGCTGAACTACGGTGTGCATAGCTATATACAGACATAACAACTGCTGAAGTACAGTATGCATACGTATATACAGACACCACATGCTGATGGGGTATAGTATGCAAATGCATATGCAGTCAGCACACGCTGCTGGAGTATGGTACACTCAGAGGTTAGGCAGTAGCACACATTGCTGAACTACGGTGTGCATAGCTATATACAGACATAACAACTGCTGAAGTACAGTATGCATACGTATATACAGCACCACATGCTGTTGGGGTATAGTATGCAAATGCATATGCAGTCAGCACACGCTGCTGGAGTATGGTACACTCAGAGGTTAGGCAGTAGCACACATTGCTGAACTACGGTGTGCATAGCTATATACAGACATAACAACTGCTGAAGTACAGTATGCATACGTATATACAGCACCACATGCTGTTGGGGTATAGTATGCAAATGCATATGCAGTCAGCACACGCTGCTGGAGTATGGTACACTCAGAGGTTAGGCAGTAGCACACATTGCTGAACTACGGTGTGCATAGCTATATACAGACATAACAACTGCTGAAGTACAGTATGCATACGTATATACAGCACCACATGCTGTTGGGGTATAGTATGCAAATGCATATGCAGTCAGCACACGCTGCTGGAGTATGGTATACTCAGAGGTTAGGCAGTAGCACACATTGCTGAAGTACAGTATGCATACATATATACAACAACAACATGTTTCTCTACTAAAGTATGAACCATATGCGGTCAGTATACACTGCGGTAGTACAGTATGCACGGGGGCTGTGCAATAGCATACATTGCTGAAGTACAGTATGCATACGTGTTTACAGACACAACACTCTCCTGGAGTACAGCACGGCAAGGCACATGCAGTCCGCGTACACTGCTAAAGTAGGGTATACACAGAGGTTAAGCAGTTGCACACATTGCTGAAGTACAATGTGCAAACGTAGACGCAACACACTGCTGGGGTATAATATGAAAGGCATATACATTCAGCATACACTAGTGGAGTACAGTGTGCACACGTGCTGTACAGTAGCACACATGCCTTAGTATAATATGCATTGCCACATGCACCCAGTGCACACTTCTGGAGGAGAGTGTGCACAGGGGTTATGCAGTAGCACACGTGCCTTAGTACAGTATGCATAGGTATATGCACCCAACTCAGACATCTACAGGAGAACGGGCCCAGGGGTTATGCAGCCAGCACACCCTGATGGAATAAGCAGGTACACACACTGTAAGGCCTGGCAAAAGCATACACCGCGATAGTAAAGTATACTCGGGGACTATTCAGCGGCACTCACTGCTGGCGTGCAGTGCTTTGCATACCGTTCAGTCCTACGGGGCACATTGTGCTTTAGACCACCCCAAGAACGCAAGCTTGAACTGAATTACACCACGTGACCACAGAGGTGCCTGCTGATTCACTGACCTTTTCCCACAGCTTGGCTGATGTGGCTGCTCCATTAATCAGAGGTCTGGCTGCTAATGGGCTGTGAGGGGGGGCTATGTATCTCCTATCAATACACAGTGTTAATGGGTCTGTGGTGTTTTGACCCAGTTGTTTAACTTCTGTGTTATTCATCTTGCTCCAATAAAGCCAATTAGAGTCAAACAACAATGATTCCCTTTGTGACTGCAGAAAGACCAATCCAACACCTGCTTGAATAGGGTAGTGAGGCAGGGACGTCATTTCACCAAAATGCCATGGGAAGCAGAAGTGACATCACGCAACCCTTGACCTCTGATGACATCACAGGAAGTTATGTAATTTGACCTTCACCCTCAAGTGACATCACGGGAAATGATGGCACACAACCTTTCGCCGCTTGACAAAACAGGAAGTGGCATTACACAGCATTGTTCCTCAGTACACTAGACAAATATGGTTACAATATCACTGTAATATGATATACATGTCCTATAGGAATGGATCAGCATATGTAGCGTTAATATCAGTGTGTATAGGCCCACATTACCAAATGACTGTGAATGTAAGCAGACGTCCAACACAAAATACCGGGACTAACGTACATCACTCGAGCTAAACTGTAACCAGACAGAGCATCCTAAAGAGGCCTATACCCCAAAGTGCAGACATCCAGTGCCTGCCAAGAGTCTGTAGGCCACAGACCGGAAACAGCAAATGATCAACACATGTCGAACCAGAAAAATGATTGTCTGGAGGGTTGCCCAGAGCTGTGCCAGTGGTTATGAATGAGTTGAAACCTTCCAGCCATCTCCTTTCTGTTTTGCTTATTTGGTAAGCAATCCATAGTTTTTGTTTTTTGTTGTTGGCAGATGGAGGGGAAGGCTGTGTTGCAGGTCACAGTAATTGCAGGATTTTAATTTTAAAATGTAAACAGCAGCAGCAGTAGCTCCATGACAACCCCTAGAAAAGACCCATTTTATTATTTTCTTTGGTCCTTTATATGTTGCTTAATGCCAGGCCCCTCCAGCTTCTAATCACTGGAACAGGAACTGAACCCATGTTGCACTGCACCCTCTTGTTCCCAAAGCAAGAAATATGGCTCTGAGCTATCCTTCCAAACATATATATATATATATTTTGCTTCAGTGAGCAACATTTGGTTTACTTCAAAGGCAGAGGGCAAAATCATGTAAATTAATTCTCTCACCTTGCAGCTAGATACAGTGTGCTTGTGATGCAGGTCTGGCAGTTCTGGATCAGGTCACACAGTGCCCAGGCAGGATTGGTGGCAGAAGCCACTGGGGCACACCCCTCTCTTCACAGGGCCAGTGGCTCCCTGGACATGCAAAGCAGACAACGAGAAACACTGAGGAGATGTGCGTTCATGCTGCGCTGCAGGCTGCTCGTACCCATTTCCAGCTAGCTAGACCTAGTCCCCATACCCTTCCTGTTGCTACAGTACTGGGTATGAGCTGCACAGACAGCCCTTCCTCTCAACCTAACCATTCAGGCATTCTTCACTAATGGACTGCCAAGCTGTTAGTGATGGTGGCTTCATAGTTTTTCCCGCATCCCTGTTATTTCTGCAGCTAGCGAGATCTAGATTCCAAGTGAAAAGACTGTGGCACATTTAGCTGCATTTACAACTGCCTTTTCCAGGTGTAAGACAGATATCTGCTTTTGCCACTGCCTCTTTGTCCCATGGCCCGGGGTAGCAAGGCCATGTCTAGGGGTATCAGAGGGGGAGGAGTTACAGGGGGTGGCAGCTGCTACCCCTGGCAAACCCCCAATGACGTCCCTGTAGTGAGGGACTTCAGGCGCACTCGTGTCAACCTGGCAAAGAAGGATTATGGATGAGGGGCACAATGCCCGAAAGTGACTCTTTAAATTCCAAGAAGAGGAATAAAGGTTGTGCACTGGTGCATGCAGTCATGGAAGAGATGCTCTGCACCTAGGCCCTCATAATGTACATGCTCGGTGGTAACAGTGAAAACAGGTGACATTTGGAATGCCATCTGTATTTCCTTCCCACCTAATTGTGGGGTCGTAAGATATTTTCCTTTTGCGGTATTATTATTTGTTTATTTGTAAAGCGCAACAGGCCCATGGGCAACCAGCCTGTATTTCATAAGCACTGCATGATTATGCAATAAAACATCCCTGGAATTTTCAACCTCTTTTTACCACCATGCAAAGAATGTAAAACTCCCCCAGTTGGGGCATGTTTTGCGCCCTGTCATGATTACTCAATATGTGGCGTGCCAGATGTTTTGGACTTCAACTCTCATGATCCCTATCCAGCATGCTGATTGGTGAAGGATCTTGGGAATGGTAGTCCAACTCATTTGGAGGGACACATAAGGAGTCACCATGCGTGTACTTTAGTGCATTCCCTCAACTTAACAGACAGGCATATGCTGATTGACCACAAAGGAGGTGAAAAGACGGTCATCTCAAGTGCCCATTTTCTCAGCACATTTCCTTCATAATCTTCAAAATGGTCATTACTGACCGACCTACCGTGCGTTAGTGTATGGCACAGCAGCCATATGATCAGCTATTGTATATTATCCATTTACATTCCACAAACGAGGATGACATTTCATTTGTTGTTCAAGTTGGCAAAACATAACATTCAGATTTTCTCAAATAATGCATGAACTATTTCTGCAAGCATGCAGGTTTTACTGAGAGCAGAGCATTACAAGCCTAATTCTGCAGAGACCCTCAGGGGTCTGCATGCAGCAGCAGTAGTGATTAGAGGAATCAGAGGAGAAACTCTGCAGAACTCATAATCAACCCTAAGGGAATGTCTTTCACGGTTCCGAGTGACTTTGCACTGCCGACACAAACCCTGATTCATGGAACTGTGCAAAGTGTATTTTTGCAGTGCAAAGTCAGTGCAGAGTCATTTTTGCAGTAGAAAGTCACTTGGATCCGTGCAATAAATTCCATGAATCGGGACCTAAAGGCTAAGTTGCATGCAAAGTAATATCTTGACAAGCACTGGCAAAGCCAGTAGGTCTTTGTTTGTAAATACAAAGGGCCCAATTCATTTTTTTGGAAAGCCTCACTGGACAAAGGTAATATCCTCTACAAATTAAAATTCATACAGCCATTGCAGGTTATTGCAGCTATGCCATTCCACTGAAGTGAATTCCCAACCAGATTGCCAGATTGCCACGCTCTGTGCACCACAGCCACATAGTCGTTTACATTTTTTTGACCAACACCTATTATGCATGCTCCAGAATTCCATCCATCGGGTCGCCTTTGCATATTCATGAAGACCGTAGTCCACGTTACAGTAACTGCAATTACTGTACTATCGTTAGGGGAAAAAACATTGCCCTAGTGCGAAAAACCATCTTTTAATGCATGTTTGCACTACGGCACGTTCTGCCCTAGTGCTAATGTCATTCCATCGTAGGATTAGGACACAGATTGGCCAAAATGTGCCCTATTCATGCAGCTGTGTAGTTGAAAGGAGGAGCACAGGATCTCATGTGCCTGTTCCTATTTTTTGTTGTGAGGTTTTTTAATTTTTTGTAAAATTGAATTTGGGTGGGTTTACCTATTTTTAGGGAGTAAAAGAGGCTGACACATCCCTGATCAATGGGCTGTGCATGTGGTAACATTTTAATCAAGAGGAAAACGATAATTAAGGGTGGCAAAGTTAACACATTTGCCATTTTGTGATTTTCTTAATAAAAATTAAAATTGGGTTCTTATATCATGCTTCATGCCGGAGTCCATCCTCTAAACGCGGGACTGGGAATGCAAAGTTGTGCTGCTCGGGAATAGTCATTGAGCTATCTTCCTGGCCCTCTGCAATCTAAGATTTTAATTAACACAAAAACGACACTGTGAATTTTGCTGTCGTTATGTTCTGCCATGGTTTCCTCCCACCGGGCTTGCTAGATTGGGTCTGTTTACATGTCCTGCTTCTCTGTAATGTCTAGCACTCCATCACAATGGAACATAGCTGTACCCCGCCCAGGGCGCGGCCCCTCACTCCCACACATCTGCAGAAAACACTGCTCGACTTCACCCACCCGACACACACCTCTACTTCCCATAGAATGCAGCTGAGTCCCAGGAAATAATTCTGTCCAGCTGTGCACATAAACAATTTCCTTGACTCTCCTTCTACCCTGGCAGACCATCATGGCACCCATCTTCTTTTCTAATTTCTCTAGGCTGCCAGTTTGGACCTAGCCACTCTCCACTTAGCTTCGGGACATCTAAAAAAAGCACACATGCATTTATAATATTAGGGATCAAGCCACTCCCTACCTACTTTCGTGCTTGCTAAAAAAGCACATACTAATTTATAATGTTAGGGACCAAGCCACTCCCTACCTACTTTTGTGCTGGCTAAAAATGCACACACGCATTTATAATGTTAGGGACCAAGCCACTCCCTACCTACTTTCGTGCTGGATAAAAATGCAAACATGCATTTATAATGTTAGGGACCAAGCCACTCCATACCTACTTTTGTTCTGGCTAAAAATGCACACACACATTTATAACGTTAGGGACCAAGCCACTCCCTACCTACTTTCGTGCTTGCTAGAAACGCACACACACATATATAATTGACTTGATCCTTTTGTCATTCGACCCTTTTGAGTCGATACTTTGACCTATAACCGCCACTCCCTACCTAATTTCGTGCTGGCTAAAAATGAATACATGCATTTTAGAAACTCTCACATCTCGGACCACAATCCTCCAAAGGGCATTCATCCCCAAGCACTTCGAGGCGATACCAATGGCAGTAAGCGGTTTGTAACTGTCATATAACATAACATAGTGGAAAAAAAGCATTAAAAATGTTTTTTATTGCAAAGGGGCAATGTATTGCTCACTCCCCTGTGCACAATTCCTGTAATACGGCTGCTACTGTTTGGGTAAACTTTGTTGCTTTCTTCCTGTAAAAAAAATCACATGTTGGTACAACATAAGTGATACACATGCAGCCACACTCTGTAACACAATTAGGAATAGTTCACTTTCCCTAATACATTTCCCAACAGGCTGCCTTTGACGAAAGGTGGCCTGCCAGGTTCAGCAAATGCACAGATTCACACATCAATGAAGCCTACCTGGAAGCGGTGGCGGTGGGCTGACAAGGTAAGAAGTGGGCTGGGGATGAGTCCGGGGTCGCGGGAAAGGAAGACTTTGAATGCAGGTTCAGGGAGGGGTAGGGACGTGTGGAAAGAGGGAGTTAGAGGAGTGTATGGGGTGGGCCCTTGTGGGAGACCAGGGTTTGTGGGGGGGTCTCACGGCCAAGAAAAGGGTCAGAAGGGTATGCATAAATGTTCTCCAATGATATAGTTCAGAAATGAATTTGCTGTAATCTATGGTTAATTACAACACCTCAAGGTAGTCACACAAAAGGAAAACACATAGGGAATCGTGTTGGTCAGTGGCGTAACGTGATTTAAAAGAGTAAAAGCCTCCAGCAAGGCCTTTCGATCACGCCACGCCACATTTTCATGAATTTGTATGGCAGAGAAGAGGGGCAGAAGGCAACTTGTGTTTCCTATGCCTCCCTTCCTCTCCACCATACAAACGTCCAGCATTTGCTCCGGCATGGATTTTGCACCAGTATAAAGCAAGTGGACCCCATAGTGATGCATTGTACATACTGACTGCCAACTACACATGGCAGGCAGCGTGTACAATCACAATTAAATGCTGCTTGGCATGCTCATCTGTCAGA
Source organism: Ambystoma mexicanum (assembly GCF_040938575.1). NCBI lineage: Eukaryota > Metazoa > Chordata > Amphibia > Caudata > Ambystomatidae > Ambystoma > Ambystoma mexicanum. The sequence goes on along the minus strand of NC_090925.1, from coordinate 243,374,744 downwards.
AAGTGTTTATTTGTACTTGGGAATCTGCTTACCACGCATGCATGGTAAGCAGTTTTCACAATTATACATAAACAGTGTCGGGCAGCATTTAATTGTAATTGTGAGTGCTGCTTGTGATACATGCATGGTAAGCGATACTCACAATTTAGAGTAAACGCTGCCTTGTTCACATGCCAGCAGAGTTTACTTACTTTGCACGGCAGAGTGCAAAAGTGCAGGTCAAAAGGAGGCGTATTGCCCTTCACTTTTGCACTCCGCTGTGCAAATTTGAAAATGTGGCGGCGGGAAGCCATTTACATTGCAGTGCTAACGTAACGGCTCCCTGCAGTCAAATTATGAGTTCATGGACAAAGAGCACCATAGTGAATACAAATATCATCCGTCAGCTTAAACAAACACACACACACACACGTGAACAATATAATTGTCGGGCAAGTCCGACCATTCCAAGGTGGAACCTCTGAAAACAATGTTTTAGTTTAGAAGTGATGGTCCAATTTCATGTAGCCTCAACTGCTCTACATAATGGAGAAGCAGATCAATATATATTGGGAGACTAAGCAACCTAACACTGGCAGCTATAGATAAACAAACTGCAAGTTATAATACCGACAAACAAATCATTTGATATCAATGTACCAAGAAACGTGCATCAATAGCAAACATACATTTAAAAACAATGTAGTGAAGCAAAGAAGTAGGGAAGACAACATTAATATATGAAGAATCATGAAAATAAAGGAAGGTCTCAAAGGGAACTTACCCAAATGCTCTCACTCAATCAGACAGTTGAACTTGAGTCTTAAAAATGGCTGACGCAATAACAGGGCTTTCAACATGATGACCTCTTTCTGCATCACGGAGCGGCTGATTGACACCCGGGCACGCGCTGCTACAAGAGCTATGGTAGAGACCTAGAGCTCTCTCAAGACAGCCCTACAAAGGCCACCTGCCATGAAAAGCACAGATTGCTTTCGAAATTAAGGTGGGGGTTCGTGGTATTAACAGAAGTTCATTGGGTGCGAAAAGGCAAGCAAAGAACATACACATTGTGCTCCTGTAAAATGTCAGAGCGGAAATCAAGGTACGGGTCTGTTACTGGCCCAAATATTACTGACTGGGAGAGACTGTGCTTAAAATGCCATGAATATGGAAATAGGACTTGATGGTCAATCACATTGTCATTTTCCTCCAAGATGCCCCCCTGGGGCTCGCTTGAGGAGCATTTTTGCTGCGCTATTACTTTCTGTGCCCTGAGCTAATGGACGTGTGCATATTCCTCGTGCAATACAGAGCATAGAACGCTGGGATCGCCAAGATCATGCATACACTGAAACAGCCCAGCATTCCCTCTTCATTTGCCTTGGTTACTCCACACCTGTCTACTTGGACGGATCTATGTGATTTTTGTACTGCAAAAATGACTATGCACGGACTTTGCACAGTTCCATGAATCAGCGTTTGTGTCAGCAGTGCAAAGTCCCTTTTCAGCAGTGCAAATGCACTTTGAACCGGGCAACTATTCCATGAATCAGGCCCTCTGTCTTCTGCACCAGTAGCCCCTGTACTGTACTATTTTACATTTCATATGGTAAACCGTGTGTCACTGTTGAATATTGGTATAATTTCCATTGCAATATATTTTTATATGAAAGAACTGGAGAAAGAGTAAAAAAAGAAAAAGCTCATGTCTAGGTTGAAACTAAGGGTCCGATACATGGAATTTTTTGCACAGTTCAAAGTGACTTTTCACTGCTGAAAAGTGACTTTGCACTGCTGAAAATTGGCTTTGCACTGCCGACACAAACCCAGATTCACGGACCTGTGGAAAGCGTATTTTTGCAGTGCAAAGTCAGTGCAAACTCATTTTTTACTGAAAAAAATGACTTTGTACTGACGTTGCATTGACTTTGCACTGCAAAAATACACTTTGCACAGTTCCATGAATCAGGGTCTGAGTCAGCAGTGCAAAGTCACTTTGAAACGTACAAAAACATTCCAACAATGGACCCCTAAATCTGCGCTACCAGACATTTGATAGTGGTACATTTCATCCAATAGCGTAAAACAAGGCCCGCCCACCCCCTTTTCCCCATTCCCCAACGTGCCTTTCTTTCAGACCATAACACACGGGGAACCCTTGAATTAGGCCCATGTGTGTACGGTGCAAGCAGAGGCTGGGACTATTCTACATAGCAATGTCCGGCCCGACAAACTAGCGTGGTGCAGTTTTTATTTGGATTTTTTGGGTCAAAATGCGTCCATTTTTGGGGCCGAAGGATGTTAGTTTGAGGAGTCATTTCATTAGCTTTTGTCAATTTCACTGATTGTCGTATGCTTTAAAATACACCCTGTGCAACTAATCCAAAAACACCCACTCATTGGTGCCAGGACCGACTTTCTGTCCTAGTCCGACCCTGTGCCGGCCTAAAATGTCATAATTTCCTGGCCACGCCTTTGCTCCACACATCAAAGAATGAGCACACCAGGGGCACCAACCGAGCAACGAAGCTAAAAACCAACAGCAAGACAGCCATTCAGAGGCTGGGATCCCTAACGTACACAGAGGAGTGCTTGTGCCTCGCTGCGTCCAGTCCCCCGCCCAGCCCCCACCCAGAAACGCGCACCCCGCCCCGGGGCTCCCCAGAAACACAGAGTGCTCTGTTGCCTCGCTGCCAAGACAGCCCCGGACGCCTTTGCGAGGCTCTGAAACGCAGGGAGAGAGAGCCCCGCGCTGTCATGTGCAGGCCCAGCACTTGCCAGCATTTCAGGGCAGCAATTATATTCAGCACTTGAAAATTGAGATTTTACGCAGAAGGCTGCGCCTCAAAGCGGGGCACGAGCACTCGCTGTCACGCAGCCCAGTTTCAGAAACGGCCTTAAAAATAGCCATTTGGTTGGAGAACGAGGTATTATTCTGGGTTATGATCTCGGCGTCCCAAGCCTCGCATTAGCGCGTGGGAGCTGGGATCCAGCGTGACGATTATGCAAATGCGGCGTACCTGGGAGCGCTGAAATCATCAGTGACGGGGGAAACGTGCTGGGCACTCTTCGTGCAGGGATTCTGGCAGTGGCTCTGGCTTCCGTGCCAGGGTAGTAAACTAGTAAACTGTGCCAGCCGCTCCGACGGCTGCGAATGGCATCAGCACAAAGACCCCGCATTCTTTGGTGACTTTCGTTGGATTATAGCTCTGAGCCTGTTCTGCTGAAAAGACAGGAAAAGTGCCGTGCTGACGAGACGTGGTGTGTTTAGCCTAGGCCAATGCTGCATGACGGGGGGCGTGCATCACTGAACCAGGGCATCACCCCAAGCTGGGCGTGGGGGATGTGTGCTGATGCTGCATGACGTGGAAAGTGCTTTACTGAGCCAGGGCACCCCTCCAATCTGGAAGATGTGTGTTGCTGAGCCAATAAACTGCTGCATGGTGTGGAAAGTGATTTACTGGGCCAGAGCAGCCATGCAAGCTAAGAGATGTGTGTTGCTGAGCCAGGAACCTACTGCAAGGTGAATCAAGTTGTTTACTGACTCAGGGAACCCCTCCAATCTGGAAGATTTGTGTTGCTGAGCCAATGAACTGCTGCATGGTGTGGAAAGTAATTTATTGAGTAAGAGCACCACTGCAAGCTAAGAGATGTGTGTGTTAGTGAACCAGGAACCTGCTGCTAGGTGACGAAAGTGCTTTACTGAGCCAGGGCACCACTGCAACTCGGGAGATGTGTGCTGCTGAGCCAGGAAACTGGTGCATGATGTGGAAAATGTTTTTCTGAGCAGCACCACTGCAAGCAAAGAAATGCGTGCTGCTGAACCAGTGCACTGGTGCATGCTGGGGAACGTGATTTACTGAGCCAGAGCAGGACTGCAAGCTAAGCCATTGTGCGTTGCTGAGCCAGGACCTGCTGCAGTTTGAGAACATTCTTTGCTGAGCCAGGGCACCACTGTAATCCGGGGGGGTGTTGCTGAGCTAGGGCACAGTGCAGGATGTGGAAAGTGTTTTGCTGAGCTAGGGCACCAGTTGATGAGCCAGGGAACTGGTGCATGATGGGGGAAGTGATTTACTTAGCTAGAACACAACTGCAAGCTAAGAGATGGGTGTTGCTGAGCCAGGATCAATGCTGCAAGTTGGAGCAAGTGCGTTGCTGGGCCAGGGCTCCGCTGCAAGTTGCGAGAGCTGTGTTGCTGGGCCTGGTCCAGCTTCAAAATGAGACGTTGCTTTATTGAGTCAAGGCATAACCGCAAGCTGGAAGATATGTCATCAGCTCCTGACTGGCCTTTAAGTTTTTCATTGACTGTTGCATGTACTTTTCCATTCTAGACCAAAGGCCAAGTACATAGTCCACCGCATCTCATGTAGGGGATGACGGGTTGCCCTCCCATCCTTCTTTCACTAGACTGAGGGGACCTTGTACAAAGAGTCCAAACAGAAGTTCAAAGGGGTTAAATCCTATTCCCTTCTGTGGCCCATCCCTGTAGAAGAACAGGAGGCACGGTAGGAGAATATCCCATTTCCTCCTAAGGTGCTCTTCTAAGCCACCTTTCAGGGTCCTGTTGAAACACTCAACAAGCCCATTTGTTTGTGGATGGAAGGATGTAGAGAACCGGTAGGTGATTCCACACTCTTCCGAGATAGCCTTCATATATGTTGATATAAAGTTTGATCCCCTGTCAGAAACGACTTCCCTGGGGAATCCAACATGGGAGAATATCCCAATCAGAGCAATCGCTGCTACTGGGGGTTTGATGCTCCTTAGAGCTACAGCCTCATGGTACCTTGGGGTGTGGTCTACCACTACCAAGATGTATCTGTTCCCTAAACTGGTTTGAGAATCCAATGGACACACCATATCCATGCCTATTCTCTCGAAAGGAAGCCCAAACATGGATAGTGGAATTAAGGGGGCCATTGTGGCACCACCGGACTTGCCAGAAGCTTGACAAGTCGGGCAGGATGCAAAAATTCCTTAGCCTTTATGCTGAACTGCAGAGCATAAAAGTGCGCAGACAAGCGGTCGATTGTCTTAAATCAGGACTTTACTAAAACAATTACTGAGATGGCTTTGGGACCAATTGTCAATAACATGCTGGCAAATGGTGCTCCTAAAAGCACTTTGGGTCAGAAAACAATGGCCACAATTACCGGCTGAACAGTGCACTCATTCATCAAACTGCCATACTGGCCAAAGAACAGGCCAACTCTGATGGACCGGCCCTAGACATGCCCTATATGTAGGCCATTCCGAACTTGACAATTATTAAGAAATCAGAGAGATATCGTTAATGTTTACTCCATCTTGGGTGGGCGTGGGTGTAACACAATCTAAAGACATTGGCCCTCATTCCGAGTAGAGCGGTAAGGGATACTGGGCTCTGGTAAGGAGACCAGTGAGTGCCGGTAATCCCTTACCGCCCTACTACGAGGTCCCTTAGCGGGTCCCTTCCTGAACGACTGGGCTGACCAGGTGTTTAGGACGGGACCCGTTAAGGGACCTGGGTCCAAATAATGGGCTTGGCATACGCCGGCCCGTTATTTGCGCTCTCCCCATTCCCATTGAGCCCTACGGGGGCTCAAATGGGAATGGGGAATGGTTTGATAAATGGGGATTTACTGGTGCCTCCAAGGTCGGAATGTACCGGTAAGTCCCCATTGTACCAAACCGGAGTCGGTCCCGGTATGGGAGGCAGTAATGGCGCAAATAGCACCATGACTACCACCATACTCGGAATGAGGGCCATTGTATCTGGCATTCTTTGGTAAGTTATACCAGGCTTCTATATGGCATGCAGGAGCCCACACAGTTCACTGTTTGCACCATGTTAATCAGCAATAAATAAAGACATGCTCTGGGGAGCTAAGTTATGATTGTGTGATGCCATGCTATATTAGTCTATGCCATTTATTTATTTATTTATTTGAAATTCTTCAAGCGCCACACGGCCGTAGGCCTCAGGTCGCAAACACAGGAAGAGGACAGATAAGTCAGGAAGGGGATCGAGCATTAAAGAAAGAAGTGTTTAATCGGCCGAGTTAAAAATAAGTGTTTTGATGGCCGTTTTGAATATCAGAAGTGAGGGAGAATATTCCATGTTTATACTCTGTTAAGCTAACCTATGCTATGGTATTATGTTATGGCATGTGTTGTGTTGTTATGATTTGCTTTTATCTTCTTTAACCAATAATTACAAGTTCCCACAACTGTATCAAGTGGTTATGGCCTATGGCTCGAATGAATATACCTAAGTATAGCAAGGGTCCTTAATAAAGCTCCCCAGGATGTTACCAACTAGTACGGCCCCGTGGAGCCGGTAATCATTGCTATCAGCACCCCGAATTAAGTCCCTGGGTGGTAATAGCATTGCATTTGTCTGAAACGTGTGGAGAGAGGTCCGGCAAGTGCACAGCCCATTGTTTCAGACAAATACACCCGCAACATGGCCACCATGGAAATGAAAACAATACAATGCTCTGAGCAGAGCCCCTCTTCCATTTCCATGGTGGTCCTGGGCATGCGAGGAGCAGTGCAGCAAAACCTACAAGTAAGTGTGCATGCAGGGTGGGAGGGGAGGCAGCTGCATGGACTCCTGTGAGAAGGGGAAATGATGGTGGGCGAGATTCCTAGATACACTGGACTGCATCATGAAATTCGGCCCATGTTCCAAACAACCTGATTGGTTGCTACATCCGCCCCTGGTGCAAATATATGTTACACTATGGTTGTTTTTTTTAATAGGCTGTGCTATGTTATGGTGCGGCACTATATAATGTGTGGCTGCTATACTGTACTATTTCATGCCATGTTACCGAATATACTATGTTCACTTATGTTATGCTATGTAACCACTATGCTATTTGCGTGGCTGTTTCCGCCAAACTGAAGGAAACACCAATGCAAGCGCGCAGCTCCTCGTCGCGCGGGTGCCACGCTGTTACAGCGCCCGTGAGGCACTTCAGGACCTCGGACAGGTCCGCTTGCGTCGCCGGCAAACCCACTCTCTGTGTAGTTACTACACTGTGGTGATGCGACGAGTCGAGGCGCCATGTTACTCGGGACACGACACGCGCTGTTTAGCTTTATCCCACCCTGTAAACAAAGTCGGATATAAGGCCGTCTCTAAGTAGAGTAACCTGTGTAACTAAATGTACGAACCCGAACTTCAGGGGCCTAGAATGTTTTGGCTGCATTAGATATTCGGCGCCAGAAGATACTCCCCATTAATTATATTTAGTAAGTTATGCTTTTATTTGCAAATAAAAACATTATTGAGCCATTAGTACTAACCACCATAATGCTACAGTGCACAGGACTTGCATATCTATCCGTGTATACGTGTATTCATGGGCCAGTGATATAGGTTTCTGATGAATTTTAAATTAATAGAATACTTTATGGATTGAACTGTCTTATACAAGTCACATTTTTTTGGACTGGGGGCAAAGATCTGCATTTTCTTTTTTCTGTGCTTAACCCTCTTTGCTCACTCTCTTCTTTTTAGGGTAATGGCAGTGGCAAATAGGAGATTTGAATATTCAATTTCAGATGCGCTCATTGGTGGATTAGCGAGTTGCCTCCCTGTCAGTGGCACAGCGCTTTTCCAGGCCGGCCCTCCAGTGCTAGAGTTCAACTTGTTCAAATGAAGTTAAAAGACTACAGCTTCCACAACAGGAAAGCCGAAGGTTTGGAAAGTGGTATCGGGTAACATGGAGCCATGTGCGGTCATCCGATGTGTCTTCAAGTCCGGGCCTCTAGAACACCAGCCTCACCCTAGAGAGTCACTGTATTCGAAGGTATTTTGTTTAGATATCCCGAAAATATGGAGTTGACGTGGTTCTTGTTGGCCAGAACTGGAGATCCTGCCCTTACTGTTATGTTATGTTAAATATGCTTACAAAGCACACTATCACCAAAGGTATCTTGGCGCTATAAACAGACAAGACTGAACCAGGTCTTGCAAAAACAGGATAAGAATTCAAACAAAAATGTCTTTAGAGCACGACTAAACCCTAAATGATTAACCGTGGATCTTAAAGAATAGGCCATTGAATTCCACAGCTTTGCGGCAGCTGTGGAAAAGGCTCGACCCCCAGTGCTCGATAGTCTAAACCGAGGTACTTGTACCACACATTTGTTTTGAGAATGAAGGCACCTTCCTGGAACTTAATGCAGAAATTTACCCTGCAAGTATTGGGCACCATGCCCAGGCAAGGCCCGGTGGACAACACAGAGTAACTTAAAAGCAATCTGTTTCTCCACAGGAAGCCAGTGAAGCTGACAAAGGGCCGCGCCAATGTGGCACCCAGAAGGGCAGCCAGTAGCAACTCTGGCTGCCAGGTTTGGCAGAAGTTGTAAACGACGCAATACGTATTTGGGATGAATAGGATAGAAATAATTACAATTATCAATTCTGCTCAGCACCGATGCTGCCGCAACTGGAGCATACAGTGCTTTCGCAGAAGAGCCAGGACTTTCCTCGGCAGGATTTTCCTCAGGATTTTAGAACTGAAGTAACCGGAGTGACAAACTGAACTAACGTGAGCCTCCATAGAGAGAGATGAGGTCATCTTTACCCCAAGATCCCGAACCAATAATGTGCCCAATCACCTACCTAGAACGCTAGTTCGTGAGTCGCGGAAACGGAATACAATGCTTTGGGTGGGAGCACTGAGGGGCTGACCTGATTGGATCTGATATTAGGCTGCCAGATAGTCTGAGGGTACAGTATGTGGAGAATTATGTCTTCCCGACCACTTTTGTTTCTCTTTGAGGTAAACATTTGTGGGGTTTCACCTTGGGCTCCCGGTAGTGAAATAAGCATAGTATTGTATCGGCTCATGTTTATTAGGAAAAAAAAAACAAGTTGCTGTAATATGTATTTGCCCTTTTAAGATCTATATGGAGCATGGGACTCATTCCTCCTTTCTACCAATGCATGGACTCTGCCCTTCAAATAGACCTATCTAGGAACAAACCAGCCTTGTCTCCACAAACTTCCAACAGAACAACCAAACACGCCCTTTCTGCCATCTTGACTCCAAACATCCTCTAATGCATGTATTGTGCACAGTGCACATGGCTCCCCTGCAGAAAAATATAGGTTTAATCAATAAGCATTGGTAAAGCCAACAGTTTTGGCTTTTTTGTGATACTAGGATAGGCATTTTCCAGCCACTGCCATAATGGTAATAACTGGCCGTAAGATGGCAACAGATGGAAAATGATGTGAGTACCTGAGCATATGATGTCACTGCCTGGCAAATGCCTATCTAATACCTATAAACAAGTCAAAACTGTTTGCTTTGCCGATGCTTGTTAGTTTTGGCTATATATTGGAACTTTAGTGCCACCAATGAGCCAAAGCTATTGCATTGGATAACAGATGGTAGGTCGATTGGGGTGTGAGAGGAGACAGATAGCCTGTGGGGGATGTTTGGTTATTTTCCCGCACATTGCATGTTAGTGGCCTTTCTATCCCCTGTGTCTTTTACCACCCACTAGCTGCCCCTGATTACCAAAACACACTCTTCCGGGATCTCTTTGTGTTAACGCTATCATGTGCTAACACCAAAGCTGGTGCTGTGTAGGGCAGCCCATGTTATTTCTAGGCTGTCTTCCAGGAGTTAATGGCTTAATTGCAGCTTTATGGTGCTCCTGGTTGAATAATAATGTCATAGCCTCATGTGCCTTCATCTACCTGATTTATAAGCAGTATGTGTGTAGTCACATTTGTTCATTGCACTGAAGTCCTGTTTAAAACAAGTATTTGCAAAGCCAACAGTTGTGGCTTGTGTATAGGTATTAGATAGGCATTTGTCAGGCACTGACATCATATTCTTTGAGCTCTGAGATTACCACCTCTCTTTTCGAGTTTAGTATGGCTACGGAATCTGAGATTGCAGTCGTCTTGCAAGAGTTTAAGCCTACTTATTATAAGGAAGATGCTAGCCCCGCTATGATTGTTAAAGTCTGTGCCTCACAGTGTGTTCCTTTTATTGTGAAAGGAGGGCTTTGCTCCATCATGCATTAAGCAGACATGGATATCAACGTTACTTTAAAAAAACAACACTTGACTGAATATCTCTTTGAATTATAGGCCTATTACCAACAGTCCGTTCCTGCTGAAGATTCTGGATAGGGTGGTTTATATTCAAATACCGAATTTTCTGTCTGGGAATACGATCTTGGGCCAGTGACAGTCTGGTTTTCTTAGCACTCATAACACAGAATCAGCTCTGCTGGATTTGAAGCAAACATGCTTCAGGTTTTTGAGAGAGGTCGCACTGCACTCTTATGCTCCTTGACCTGCTGGCAGTGTTCGACCTAGTCAACCATTTGCTGATGGCATCTATGCGCTTACTTTCTGCCTGTTTTTTACCTGCAGCGACTGGCTGGGTTGAATCATTTGTGTTAGACCGCTCAGCAATTGTGTTCTCGGGTGACTTTATGGCCGAGAATTTCCTGGTGACTAGCATGTCACCCACATTATTTAATATTTTCACCCGGACACTTTTTTATTTGCTTGATGATAATAAAGTGCTTTATACGAATTACGCTGATGCTAGTCAGTGTCTCATACCTCTGACTGGTGTCTACATCAGAGACACTGAAACTATCAGAACTGGATGACTGAAAGTGGTTTAGCTCTCAATGACACCAAAACCAAGCTGATGATTACCGGGAGTTTCGTTGGCTGGTTGCATGATCGCTACACTTCCTAGGTTTAAAACACTGGGTGTAATCTAGGATGAGGAGCTTAATCTGAAGGCGCATTTGGGCAGTCTTGTCTCATTGTCTTCATTTTTATTTTAAGATAGTAGCATGGCTGAGACCGTTTCAGAGCCATGATAAGCGGGCTATAATGGGAGCCAAACTAGATTATTGCTCAAGTCTCATGTATGGCAGTGATAAAGGAGAAATTGCCTGACTACCGACGGTGCAGAATAATGTGGTGCGGGCAGTTGAGGGCCTTCACATGAGGGATCACAGTTCTAAGGGCATGAAAGCCTTGCACTGGCTTACCGTATCCTCTAGAATAACTTTTCGCCCAACCTCTGTTACAATTGGTTTTATATGGCACAAGTCCAGTGTATCCATCTGACAGAATTTGCTGGCATTCCACTGTGAGGTCACTTAGATCTAACAACTATTTTCTTTTGTATGTGCCCAGAGTTAGAATGACTATGGTTTTGCAGAGGTCCTTTCCTTATGCCGGGCCAAAATTTGGGAATGTACTGCCACCTGATCTGAGAGCATGTCATTCTTTTGATTACTTTAAGGGTGGTCTACAAACTGCTCTGATTTGCTGACTGTCACTGGCCTCTTTTGCTTTTCTGGCTCCAGAACTGAATGAGCATCTTTGTTGTTTTTGTTTTAGCGCTCCCATTCCTGCAATCTTGTCCTTGGGGCTATATAAATAAGTGCATAAACAAACAAACAAACAAACAAACAAACAAACAAACAAAACATAAATAAATAAATAAGCCCACCTATTCATACTATTTACCAGCTATGGGCCCAATTCATGGAAATTTTAGCACGGTTCAAAGTGACATTGCATAGTCCGTGCAAATTCAGTGCATAGTCACTTCTGCAGTACAAAATGACTTTGCATGGACTTTGCAATGCAAAAATACACTTTGCACAGTTCCATGAATCAGGGTTTGTGTCGGCATTGCAAAGTCACTTTTCATCAGTGCAAAGACACTTTGAACAGTGCAAAAAATTCCATGAATCAGGCCCTTTGTGTTGTTCACATTGCATGCCCCAGGTGTACTGCAATGCAACCGTCTTGGCTTGTGGCAGCAGTCTCCAAAAAGCAGGGCTGAGCCGGGGGCCTTCCATGGCTACCCGGTCCGACCACACCTCGGCAGGACACATTATCCCGCCACAGTGCAGTTGCGACGGGAGATGCGCCCGCTATTAAGTCAGGCAAGCTGACAGAGTGCCAGGAACCCAGCTACAGCAGTGCTCAAACATTTTGAGTGACACTGTGGCTGGCTGGCACATCTGCCAATCACTGTAACTTTCTCTGCTGACCCCTTGCATGAGGGGTCACCAGAGGAAATGACTGTCCTTTTGTTTCCCCACCCTCTCCCCAGGCCACCAAGTCATCTTTAACCCTCTGTGAACCTGGGGACTAGGTTTATAAAAGATGGCTTGAAAAGTACACAATTCAAGCCATCTTTTATAAAGCGTTGCTTACGAACAAAGACGCCACATGCTTTTTCCGTCATCAAAGCTTTATAAAAGATGGATTGAATTGTGTACTTTTCAAGCCATCTTATATAAACATAGTAATATGCAACTTATTTCTATATTTATAAAAGATGGCTTGCAAAGTACACAAAGCATAGTATGGTACATATAGAAATATATACATACTTACAATACATTTATATATTTTTTGCGTACCTTACTATGGTTTGTGTACGTTCAGGCCACACCCATCATTCAAGTCACCCCCCAAATAAGGGCCCCCCTCAATTTATTACCCCACTTAAAGCCTTGCATATATTATAGACACAACATTGTGGGGTCCATACAACCTGTTCTCCTAGCACACTGACCCACATAGGCCCATACTGCCTGATTCATGGAACTGTTTTTGCAGTGCAAAGTCAGTACAAAGTAATTTTGTACTGCAAAAATGACCACCTGCACTGACTTTTCACTGCAAAAATACACTTTGCACAGTTCCATGAATCATTGTGTTTGTCCGCAATGCAAAGTCACTTTTCATCAGTGCCAAGTCACTTTGAACCATGCAAATATTCCATGAATAGGGCCTTAATGTGAGGCCAAGGCCATACGTTACTGTGGTTTCTTTAGCACAGCTCATGGCAGGCAATGCAATGCGCTCCCCGCGCAGGCCTGCGCTTTCCTGGCTGCGCCCAATTACACGTTCGGAACCGGGCAAACAATGGTCTCTGCCCAAGCGAAAGCCTGATGGAGAGTGAAGGGGGCGACTGCGGCTAATGAGGTCAGCACAGAGCTGCCAGACTTTGTTATGGCGGACGGCGCTCACGCACGTCCCCACCAATCACGTCGCTCGCTTTCACCTTGCTAATACACACTTCAGCTCAAGCGCTGTTTGTAGTAGCGGAGCCTCGAGACTTGCAAGCACGAGGACGTTCATTAGTCCAATTTCAGAGATGTAGCCTTTGGAACAAAATACAAATTGCTTGCGCATCATCCGGCCTCTTTTGGACAACATAATGGAGTTTTTTCTTACTCACATGGGAATACGAGCTACCGAAACAAACACAAAGCATGTGGCATCGGCGAGGCTTTACGTCTCCATAATACGCTATATGAAAAGGGCCATTGGATTTTGTTTGGCGGCACGTGCTGTTTGTTATGTTCTGAAAAACAGTGTTTATTTTATATTTTTAGTCGCCAGCTGCTCATTTTACAGTGATTGGAACTTTTCCAGAATCCGTCTATGGTTAATGAGAAATATCATTGAGTGTTCTACTGGCAGGGAGACGGGCGGCGCAGGAGAAACAGCGGATGTTTCGGACCACAACTCCCATCAGCACTAGCAAGCATCGTCAAAGGCGAGGGATCATGGGAGTTGTATTCCACAGCCTCTGGAGCACCACAGGTTGAAGAAGGTGGGCAGGGTATGTTTGGGACTCACAATGTGCAGTAATAGAACAGGTCTAGAGCAGCGTGTTACATTTTGTGGCCCTGAGGTAAGGAGATAGATATAATATTTAATTCAGAGGCAGAGAGAGCCATTATATAGTAGCAAATACAAAGAAAATGACCATAGGTCTGATTGGTTGTGCTAGCCAATGGTATACATTGAGACACTACACTTGTGACTTCCATATGCTCAAATCAAGGGTCCAAGGCCGGTAGGTGAGTAACAATTTAATTGATATGTGTCACAGAAAGTTGGTCTTAATTTCTTTTCAGCCAACACGTGTTTCGACACACAGGTGTCTTTGTCAAGGCAAGATGTATTTCTGCAATATCCTTTTTGGTAGGGCTAGTAACTCTCATAACGTGACAGGTGGTAGTATTAAATACACTATCTGATCAGTAGTTCGATAGTATCAAGAAAATGGCGCAGAAGTAATCTTTTCATTGCAAGCTCAGTGGCTGGTTCACGTTATATAACCCTTAATAGAGAGCCGATGGCCGCATTCACCATTTGTGTTACTCACCTAGCGGCCTTCGACACTTGATTTGCGCATGACTTAATTTGAATACAGCTTTTATGAACAGAACTGACTATCTTTTCTGTTATCCCTTGTACTACATTTTTACACTATTCTTTGTGTATTTTAGTCACACACTTTTCTTTTTTGAACCCGAGGAACATCAGTTTACACATCATATCATCGGTCTTGCAATTTTTCACCTGAATTTTTAACTTTGAAATCATTTCTGTCACGCTAGAATGTGGACTTAATGTCATTTCAAGAAATGTTTTCGCACCTTGTGTTTCCCAATGTTGAATGCCAGGGCTATTACTTGTGTTATTGTTAACCTGCAGGGTCCCCAAGACACATGATGGTGACTAAACAAGAAGCTGGCTGCTGACGTGTAATGACACAGGGCTGTCAGTGGGGAAGTAGCCACATACATGGGGTGTTTAGGGTTCATGAAATGCTAGAGAAGTCACTGAAAGCTCAGAGTGACGTTTAAACCCCCTGCTATGTGTTTCCTTCATATGGTATGTCAAATCTGCCATTTTGAGTTTCTTTTCATGCTAGTCCAATGGGTGTCCTAATTCTTAGAGAGAAAATTAAACTGTTAGGACATTCTGGTGTGTGTGTGTTTGGTAGCGGGGTGCAGCTTCAGTGTCAGCAGCAGATATATGCTCTTATGACGTCATACATGGGTACTCATCCCGTGGCACTCCAAATGTTTTGGACTTCGACTCCCAGGTGCCTTCACTACTGACTCTACTTGCTAGGGCTGATGTGAGATGTAGTCCAAACCATATGGAGAGCAACAGGTTTCAGTGCTCTGAGTCACTGCTTGGGATTTCAGTCTGAGCCACAGATCTAGGACCCGTGACATTTCCCCCATCAATAATTTTAAAGCAGAAGCATACACAATTGTAAATCCCTTTGTGAAAAGTCTGACTGGGCATGGACCAGTATTTTTAAATCTTGGGACTCTATCACACTCTATCACATTGCCCCACAGATACAGGTATCTACCAAAGGAGAAATTGAGGAACAAAGAGCGCACGCCACATTGTCCGGCATCTGGGCTCCAGCACAGTATTGAGAATTTCCCTGCCTGCATGTACTATGAGAAATGGCTAATCTAAATGGCGTTACACCGCACATGCGGTTGCGTATTTTTGGGGCCGATTCATGGAAAAGTGTGCAGAAATCCCGAAAATTTTGCTCACCGAGAACGTCATGACACGAGCATGCATACAGAAGATTTTCCACGCACTCCACACATTAATGGAATTGTTCACCCAAAGTAGTCGTATATGCAAGTCGTGGTCGGAACGCCCCGACCAAACCCTATGCAAATCCAAAACAGCCAGAAACAGCTATTTTGCATGCTCCCAGAGTGTGCATATATGCACCCTGTAAAGAGCCTGCACCTCGGGTACACTGTGCAGGGTCCCCTGCAACTGTCAACTGCACCCAGACAACATGCGCACGATTTTTCGTAACTCGGGTAAAACTCTGAAAATCTTCATGCGAACCACCATAATCTGTTCCTGCATCAGGCTACATTGCGTACACTCACCCCTAAGTTAGATCAGGAGCCTGGCTGCGTACACTCACCCCCAAATCCAACATGCGATCTCACCTCTGCACTGTGATTCCTATGCACAAGTTCCTCTACGGCTGCCTTCGGGTGTCAGATGTTATGAGGGCTTTGCATTGCCATCTCCCTGCCGAGAGGCTGCACGGATGGGACCATGTGTACGTGTTGTTTCGTGCAATTGTGGGCGTACGATGGAGCGCCAGCTTTTTCACAGGTTCTTCCCCATTTTCTGCATTCCTTCCTCTTCCCAGCCCTCTGCGCTAGCCACGCCCACGCTCTGTGTAGTACCTCGCGCAAGGCACTTGGCCGCTTGCAGGGGGCATGCCAGGCCACCGCGAAATCCAAGCAAGTCCTGGGAAAATCCTGCGCATTCAATTCCATGAATCAAAAAACGGCTTTACGCACGAAGTTTGGCGTGCATGTTCCCTGTTTTCCGTGCAAGTAATTCCATGGATCGGGCCGTATGTGTGTACTCATTTTAAAAATGGAAACAAATTCCACCAATATTGAAGCTCTGTTTATTTGGATAATGCAGCGTGCTTCAGACATATCCCCATGATATATTTCTGAGCTGTGCGTTCCTTTCCAAGTTGTCTGTTGGTTATGCTGGAGAGTGTTTCACGCAAACCAAATCCAGTAGAGGTAGAACTAAACAGGAGATATGGTTTCTCAAGAGCACTGCGTTTGGTTGTTCATGGTGAGGGAGGGGGAGTGGTAGAGTCGCCTAACCATCTCCCTTAGACCAAGCTGCGGCTCCCCAGTCTCAACCAGGTCAAACGGAGGAGGGGGCAGTACCAGCTGAAATGCCTGGTGGGGCACTGGGAAGGATTCGGAGGGGGGACAGAAAGGTTCAGGGATGAGGCACCTGCTCCAAGGCATCCCCGAGAGGCTCCTGCTGTCCAGCGCACAAAGTAAATCTGGGCCATGGGATGGCTTCTATCCAGTCCAGGTGAGGGGTACGGTCCCGGTGTGTGGATGACCAAAGGACGAGGAACATGCCATCTTGGTCATACATGGAACTGGGGTCAAACTTGTCCAGGTGTCTCCTGCATTGACAACAAAAGGGATTGTGTGGTCCTTCTGGAAATACATCTATGGTGGGGCCCCTTTGTCTCTGTGAAGTTGGTTTGGTGAATACCCGTCTAAGTCACATAAGACGGGGAAAAAGAGTGGTAGTCAGGCCCGAGCACATTAGTGAGCTCTGCAATGTAAATGTGCACTACATTTCACGATGTGAGGGACATGCTAAAGACCTTGTGCCCTGTTAGACTATTATGGCACCCCCAAATCTATTGGGAGGAAAGGACTCCACAGAACTGCAGATGAAGCAAAGAGGCAGAAGATGCTTGAGGGCCAGCGGCCAATCACACTTAGATGGAATACTCTCCGGGCAGTCCTAAATCACACCAAGGCCAGACACACACCCTACGGGAGGCTCTTCATGACACGCTGTGCACGCATGTGTGCTTTATGCCAGTAGGCATGTGCTTTATAGAAAATAAGACACTCATGTCGTCCTGCACAAATTCTCACTTTTTTACACAGATGTTCCTCAGTGCTTTTTAGAAGGAGACATATTTCGGGAGCACTTGATGCTGACTCAAGGCTACCTCAGACGCACTGTAACGGAAGAAAGGAAAAAGAGAAGACAAAGGAGCGGAGTTGGGTGGAAAGAGAATTCAGGGCACACAAGGGAAAAACAATACCTGACAGTGAGTTAGGGAGCACAATGAAAGAATGATTTGGAAAAAGATGCCAGGTTTGCAGGCTTGTCGGGCTAGTCTGATGACGTCAGAAGATGGACCTTTGATGATCCCGCTCTTGCCCGCTCCCTGAGGGATGCGCCTACCTGGAAGGGAGAGCTGAGGGCACCGCCTCTTCCATTTCTATCGCCAGACGGGGCTTCGCGAGGCGACACGTACCAGGTTTCAAGGGAGGTCAACATCCCCATGTGCTAAGGCTCAGAGGGAGACCCTCTCCAAACTCAGGGAAGCCAGGACTAGGTTCCAGATCCAAAGACCTGATCCTAGGCTGCTTGGAACCCACTTTCTTCCAAGTGAGTCATCAAACTGGTGGCCATAAGTACTTTTCAGTACAGTCCGTCTCTGATCCCATAGACACAGTAGGAAGCAGGGATCCTCCCCTCTATGACGTATATTGAGTGCAATTGATTGGCTACACTCAGACAAGACAACAAAGCAGGGCTTCAACAGAGACCTACCATGTACAAAGCACTAGAGGACTCTGAACTGCATGGCACGCAGTGGTCACTTCCACGGGGGATGGAGACGCTAAAGTGTTCTCACATTCAACCTGCAATTTTTCTATATTTAAAAATTTAAATAATTCTTATGAACATGTGTGTTCCAATCCACACAGGCTGCTTCCGTGGCCTGTGCATTTTGCACTGTGGGAAACCCAGATCCATGTGCCAGGCAATTTGTTTCCTCCCAAGGTGAATCTCCTATCCGATGAAAGCAAGGAAGCCGATGGGTTGCTATTGTTCCTACTTTCTCCTTGTGAAAATGCAATAGGGCTCAAAGGAATTGATGTGTTTTGCCACGTAAGCCTGGTTTAAGTAAAAATAAACACTGAAAACTGGAGCACTGCAGCAAGTTTAAAAGTTGTTCTATTATTGGGCATTTTGGTTGAGTTATCACTGCATTGTTTTCCACTGCCCTGCGATGAAGACTGTCGCAGGGATGACGCAACGAGCACCGAGTCTCAATTTTCAAATCATCGACGCAAAAATGTTTTAGGAAATAGAAAAAGGACATCCAGTAGGCTTTTGAATGTGAAATGTCACAAGGTGGCTGGCTTCCGTGTTGCCTTGTTGAGGCTGTAGTAACACTAATGATGTCAAAGCGAGAGCAGCACGGAACACCTTCAGAGCCGCAAGGGCCGCGGGAGCGGCAAGCAAGAGGAGCCGGAATAATTGGTGTTTTTGCAGTAAAATGCGCTCTGCATCCCTCGAGAGCCGGAAGATTTGTCGCTCTCGATTTATGCCAGTCGCTCTGTGGGATTTAGCCTCCCTCCCATGCCACATTTCCACGTCTTCCGAACATAGTCTAACGAGGAGGCACGCGGAAGCCCGACAATGGAAAAGATCACTGGAGTCTAGTGGGCCACACTTGCTTCCATTATGACTGTCACTCACGCGTGGAATTAAAGGCCTGTTGCATCGGACCCCGTAAAGTAGAAAAGAAAGGTACCCCATGTAAACCCACACAATGCATTGCACTTTTGATCACTTGGATCAAGGAATTTTCACTAAGAAATCGGACACTGATGGGTGGAAATGCAATGGCTGAGCGAACACTTCATATCCACTGATGATGCCTCTGATTAACCTTCCATTCTATCCTTGTGAAGCGCGCATGCTCCATCACAGAGGGATACTGACCACATGCCCATCAGTCTTGTCACCACCAGCATAGGAGGCAGTCCGTAGAAAACTGTGGTTCTACATACCCTCCACAGAGGCGTGCAAGCATCTTCAGAAACATTGTGTCGTTGGCATTGTGGCACGTGAGCTTATGAACAGGGCGAGATCGGAGTTCACATCTCTGCCTCCCTCTGCGTTTCATTGGGACTTACCAAAAACAGGGAGAAGCCAGAAGGCTTACTTTCCAGTAAGTTCACGGCGGATTTGCGCACAGACCATCCTATTCTCTAAGACCACAGGAGAGCTAATACACAAGGGAAAAGATACACGGCTGGAGCGATTCTCAGTAGTTAATATGCATTGGCTCAAGCAGATCCATCCACCTCTCCTTGTTTTTCTCTTTTCCGAAGGGATCACATACCAGGGCCAAGACCGAAAGAAAAGGTGCACATCACACAATTCTCCCACCCACAACCTAACCCCAAGGATTAAACAGCCATCTGAAATTCATTCTCATCCATGCCAGATCTGTCTTAAAAAATGGTTATAATGTATACGACCTAATCTTAACAGAATGCCCCAACATCCTTTTCATCACCGAAACCTAGTCCTCCCAAGATGTCCTCCCGATTGCACACGAAGCCTCCCACTGAGCTAAAAAAAGAATTGTCCACAATCAGGCCAGCATGAAAGGTGGCGTTGCCATCCTCCACAATCCCACTCCTTCCACCTTGCACATTGACAACATGCCCCTTCATCCCAGACTGCAAATCCCTCTTGGCCAAATTCTTGCCCTCCCCCTCATCTACACACAGCCTCTTGCTTATATACGGACCCTGGGATACAATAGAAGCTTTGTGGAATCCCTGGGCGCCCCCGCCACAGCCATTATGATCCCCCCCTCATAACTGTATTAGGGGACTTCAACATCTGGTTTGATAGGACCCTTAACCCAATGAGCCGATCACTACTGGAAAACCTGGAAACTTTGCAGAGAACACAGCTAATCTAACCCCAAACCACTCTGCTGGTCACACCCTAGATGCGATCTTCAGTCCCCCTTGACATCCTCACCACATTACCACCACTCCTGCTAGTATGGTCAGAACATTCAGTCGTCTTCTTCATCCTAACCTCAGGGGACCTTCCACCTCCTCCGGGATACCCTGGACCACTAACCCAATCCTGTCTTTGGAAAGAAATAAAACAAACTCCTGACTCGGCTACTACTTACCTCATAGACCACTGCTGCTCTTCCCCGGGTCAGGTCACCATAACCGACTTTGATGTCTGGCTTTTGGAAGCATGTAACATCATCTCACCCTTAAGATCCTTCTCAAACAGAAATGCCATTCACCCAGATGGTTCACTCCACCCTTCAAAACGCTGAAAATCTCAAAAAATACTCTGGAGCATAAATGGCATACAGACCCATCCTCATCCAACAGACACACCTATGCCTCTAGCTCAAAGTATAAGTGAAAAAGTTGTAAAGCCAAACATCCTACTACAGGAACAGAATCTTCAAAGCCTAATGCCAAACCAGGGAACTTTTTATGCTCATTGGTGAATTCAACACCCCTAGATGCTCCACTAATACACCCCATACACTCAATCGCTTTGTGACTCTCTCTCAGACCACTTTCAGAACAAAGTGCTTTTGATGAATCAACTTCTGGGTCTCCAGTGGTCCAGGGGTTAAAATCGGTTTCTAAACCATCAATCAGATCTACACCTCTAGTACACCAGAAGGGATCTGAACAGATTGGAATCAAAAGCAAATTATAAACTCCTTGGGCCTCATTACGAGTTCGAACGGTAGCCGTGCCTGCATTACAGGCACGACTACTGCCGAACTCGCATCCGTCACCATCACCCGCGAATGGGCACTTACCGGCCCATTACGAGTTGAATGGGCCGGTAATTGCCCATTCACGGGTGGCGGTAATGCCGTGCTCCTCATCCCTATTCTGCCCCATAGGGCAGAATGGGGATGGGAGAGGGAGCAAACAACGGGCCATTACGAGATGGCCCGTTGTTTGCTCCCTCTTCCCCTCGCGGGACACAGTAAGCACGCCTGGTTTTCCCAGGCGTGCTTACCGTGTCCCGCGAGGGGACATCATAATGTGGCGGAACGGGTTGAACGGCGCCGTCACCTTTTACGGCGCCATTTAACCCGTTCCGCCAGGGTCGTAAAGAGGCCCCTTGTCTAATTTTGGTAACGTGGACAGAAAAGCAGGCTTATCTCAGATAGGTCGTGGATCGTTGGTTAGTTGTAACACAGCGAAAATACAATTATTACCCAATGATAAAAGAGACTGTCCAGTCAAGGTTGTATACAAATATCTACTTTATTATTATCACAACAGACAGTCCTAGCACACTACAAAATACAACCCACTCTCTAAAGGAATGCAGAGGACAGACAGTTTCAAGGAGGGAAAATGGATGCACTCTGGTTACTGACAGGCGGGTAGTCGGTATAGCAAATAATCATAACAGTTCAAGGATATTTGCTTTTAGCACAAAGGGACAATGGGTCATAACATGTCGTAGAAGGACCAGGGGGACACAATTTACCTAGTGCTTGTAGATATTCTTGGTGCTCGACAGGGTTGAGTTGGTTTTAGGGCACTTCTCAGCTTCTATGACAGGGTTCAAGATGGGAGACAGATGTGGGTATCAAGCGGCAACCAGGGTGGTTAGCGAGGCTAGACGGAGGGCTGCAGGCTGGCCTACATGGTGGCTCAGGGTCAGGAATCGTTGTCTCTGTGCCGGTAGGTGGCTCTGAAGCACTGATCAATGCATCTCGGACGGCTTGTGTAACTGTAGCGTAACAACAGTCAGCGGTGCGGTCGGCTGCAGTTGGAGGGGCTCAACTGGCTCGAGAAAATTCCTGTAAGGCGGACGTCAGTCGTTGATGAACTTCTCCTAGCTTCTTCACAGGGTTTGGGTCTTCCTTTAAGGCGGATGGCCCACAGCTGAGGAGAGTGTGGCAGGCAGCTGCCTTGTCCTTGATTTCGGGTTCAGGGACCTTCTTGCACTTCCCACCTAGGAAGCCTGCTGCAGAGCGTAGCTGTCTGAGTACCAGTTCTTGAGCAGCTGGAGGGTCTGGAGGGTCCTCTGTATTTGATATCTCCCTCTGTTCTCTAGTAGATGTTTAAGGGATCTTTCTTCCCTCTTGGAGGACCTAACCTTCTTTCACTGGTGGAAGATGTAAGGCAGATTGCACCATCAGCCAGGGCCTGTTTGAATTACTTTCTGATTACTTTCTGATTAGTATGCAAATTGCTGCCAACAGCTGCAGGGCCCAACAAAAGTAGTGGATGGATATATGGAGACTTTGTGGTTAATATGGCAGGCCATGGCAGGGGGAAGGTTGGGCGCTCTCCCTTCTGGAGATGCATTGTGTACTCCTCCTGTCATATCAGCAAATATATATAAGAGGGGGACTGCACGTTTAGGCTGTGTCCGCCCAGAGTACATGTGTTTATGTGTATGTCGTGTAGTCAGCACAGGAAAAATGTGTGCAGATTATACCCAGACATTTTCTGGAAGTTGATCTACCATCATTAAATTTCATTTAACACACCCACCGTGTCTCCGTATCCAACAAGATCCTAGAAACTGCTCAATTAGGCTTCCGACCCTTATGAGGAGCATAATCTTGATCAGTTTCCATCTGGGACGATACAAAAAATACTGAGTCAGATGGACCCGCTGCCCTAATCCTGCTTGCCTTCTTGGCAGTGTTTGACGCCATAGATCACTCCATCCCCACGAGAGACTACGCACTCTAGGCATCAGGGATATAGCTCTTAAATGAATATCCTCCTTCCTCTCCAGCAGATCTCATATTGTACATTTGCCTCCATTATGCTCAGCACCCCTCCCAGTCCTCCACGTGGTGCCACGAGCGCTTCCCTCTCCTCTTTAACCTTTAACTGAGTCAGCTACCCACCCTCATTCAAGCCCATAGTATATCTTTGCTACAACTACCAACAACACCCAACTCATCTTCAAAATCTCAAATAGCCCTCCATTTACCTCTCCTGACCGTGCGCCCTGCATCTACATGTTTGAAAGCTGGAGGAAGGTCAATCACTGTCTATTAAACCCAGGCTAAACTGAGATCATACTTTGTGGGAAAGCCATCCTCTTCCCTCATGCCACTCCCTGGCCACCCTCTCTAGGCCCACCTACACCACCCCCACCACCAGCTCAGTAAAAAGAAACTCAGGTGCACTATGCAGAAAGACCTGACTCTGTCACATCACATCACCTCAGTGGTAAAAAGGTGCTTCCTCCACATACGCATCCTTCACCACATTTCTCCTTTCCTGTCAGTTCCACACAGAGTCACTGCTATTGTTGCAATCATCCTTTCCCGCCTAGAATATGCCAATGCACTTTACTTAGAAGCTCCTGCCTCACAGCTGAGAAAACTACAACAAATGAAAAACACATCTCCCCTGCCCTCTGAGTCCTCCACTGGCTTCCGATCGCTCTGTGAGCTTCCTTCAAGGTGTTGTGTATCACTCATTGATTCTTCTACAACAAAGGACCTGAATACTTACAGCAAAAATGTATTCACTACAGGCCGAATGGAAACCTCAGATCTGCCTCAGCACTTCTACTTGTAATTCCAAGGACCACATCCACTCATGTGGCAGGGGCCCACCTTCTCAGGACAAGCTAACACGATCCTGAACTCTCTACCAATAACCATCCGGCGAATGAAGGACCACCTCACCTTCAGGAAAGCTCTCAAAACCTGGTTCTTCCATGATGCACTCTTGCGTATGTAATTTGGGCCACTTGCCGAACACAACTATCAACCCCCTCAACAGCCTCATCTGCCTCATTCCTCCTCCCTTTCACACAGCTCACTCAACCCTATCCATCGGTTTGGGGGGGTTTGACCGCATGAAAAGTGACTGGGCAAACGGACCGATGTAAAACAGGCCACATGCTGTCACTTTTCATATGGTCAAACACCACCAGCAGCACCCCTAACACCCTTGCCTACTCTACTTTCCTGCTCGCTCGCTGCCTGATCTGCTTCAACCCTGCAGTGTCAGATCCATCCCTCTAATGCGGGTCGGATCCGACGCTGCAGGGTCCTTTTTCTTTTTTCTTTAGTCCCCCGCCTACAATATCGAGGAAGCAGTGGATGCCCCTGCAACCCCCCAGGCCAATACGCACCGAGCATGGTGATCGGGGGACACTCCCGCAAGCCCCGCTCCACATGTTAGATATGTATTAGCCAATTTCTTTGAAAATATTCGGTCAAATGATACAGGCCAAATTTGGTCAAACATGCACCCTTGCAAATGTAATCTGTGCCACTTGCCCAGCATGACGAGTATTCCCCTAACAAGCCCATCCACCTTACAAATGTTCAGCACCCCATTTCCTTCCCCCTCACACAACCTACACAGCCCATCCTTCAGCCCCCTACCTACTCACTTCATACCTGGCCAATTGACATGTGCCAGTGAATGAGACTGAATGGAATCAGACTCTCCCAGCATAACTCTCATAGCCCCTCATGGAACCCTCCTGTTAGCTGAATATAATCAGCGCTAGACTCTTAACTCAAGCTGACCTAACACCACACTGAGACCTTTTGCTCCTAACACCACACTGAGACCTAAGTTAGGCTCTCCTAAATTCAAGCATCTCTTGCCACGATGCACCGTCCTGACTTTGGATCCTCCTGTGACCCGTTCACTCCATAGTTTACACCCGTTAGGTACTCAGTCTCTCCATTAGGCCCCTATACCTTAGCCAAGCAATAAGGACAAGGCAGCCAGAACACTCCCAAGTGGCATATCGGACACCTAGGGGACTCAGATAGGTATATGATCAAGGGGGATTAGCAAGCAGATTCTCTCTAGATGCCTGTGTATTTCAAGAGACTGGCAATAGCACGGACGACTAACCAGATCTTCCATCTGTGACTATCCATTATCACCTTCATGCCTCAGTCCAAATGACCATTTTCCACTCAACAAAACAGATGGTACAGACTACAGGAAGTATGCTGGGGGGTATCTGTGTCTTATCTTACATGTGTGCATGTATGTCGATTGCATGTTTGCCCATCAAGGCAGGTGCCCTGCATTTAATGCACACCTGAGCCCTCAACTGTACACAGTTGCCTGGGGATTGACAGGCTTCTTACTTTCACCCTTGCTCTCTCTCGTACTGCAACACAGCAAACAGCTGAGTCCCATGAAAAAAATCAGTCCAGCTGTCACAGAGCCACTGACACAGCGCTCTTCCTTATGCCTTTGCAATATGCGCTGCATAACGAAAATTCATTGCATTTAACCTATTTGTCCTCTACGTATCACCGATGTGGCAATAAACTTATGCATGCATTGTACCATTCCTTTCATCTACATGTCTGCTCAGACTACGCTCTTCTGAAAGGCGTTCATCCACCACAGCACTTCGAGCCTATACTAATGGCAGTCTGCACATTCTCACTAGGGAGCAACCAATGTTTAGCTTTAGAGATCCCAAGCTGACAAATCAATTCTAGAGTGACTTGGAGCTTTCTTTAGCACGCGGGGACCTATAGATGTCCAAATTACTAATTTGTGTATACATTCATATACAGTCTGGTCACATCTAGAAACAAATAAAGGCGTTTCACTATATTGTTATATTTATATTTATTGAAGTCATATAGATCATCAGAGGGGTCATTATCACAGGATAATTGCCCACCGCAAGTTATGTTCCAGGTGAACCTGATGGCCATAAATAGGTAAAGCGTAATCTTCCCAAGCAACAATGACGTCGATGTCTTTTAGTTTCCAGACTTTCCTGTAACCCGAGGCTTGGTTTTCTTTGTGCTGGGACATGCTGTGCCATTGGTCCCCAGTGGAAATCTGAAATAGCTTTCGGGAGATCTCATTTCCAGTGAGGTTAAGATAGCTTTCTTTGGGAGATGAAGGCAATCACCGACAGGCTGCATCCATTGGGAGGAATGTGAGCTCGGCCTGTTATGATCAACAGCGCGCGCTGGGGCATCTACCGCAGCACCTAGCACCCGGCCTGTTCATGTGTGTACTCCTACAGCGTGCACGCACGCAACATCATCAGAGATGTGCCATTGTCGAACGTGGCTGTTTCAACCCATGGGACAGCTACTTAAGAACACTGTAACCCTCCCATTGTCACACCTGGGCATGAAAAATCATATGGCACATTCCAAGAATGCCATGGCCTGCCCATTGCCACAACTGGGCATAACACCACAGGGCCAACTGCCCTAAAACACTGTAGCCTGCCAGCATTGCATCTGGGTACGGTGCATTATATGCCACCTGTCCTAAAAACATATAGCCTGACTACTATCAGGCA
This sequence comes from Ambystoma mexicanum, assembly GCF_040938575.1. NCBI lineage: Eukaryota > Metazoa > Chordata > Amphibia > Caudata > Ambystomatidae > Ambystoma > Ambystoma mexicanum. The sequence continues at coordinate 243,348,244 of NC_090925.1, read as the reverse complement.
TGAGCACAACATACCATCAGACACATGCTGCACAGGAATGAAGCATAGCTAGTGTCACCTGCACCTATGCTAGGACAGGCGACACGTCCAGACAGCACTGTTACCCCTGGGAACGGCACAATGTGCCAGCCTGTCCATCACTACACCTGGTTATGACATGCCAAGGGAACTCCATAACTGGACATGTCCACCACCATGGAGAACAACAGGCTCCTACTATTTCAGCTGGGCACGATGAGCCAGGTGGTGCCCCATGAGAATGCTAGACCACGCCCATTGTTACAGATCCACAAATGGGGAAAAGGCAGTGAAATCACAACCCTTGCCACAACCTGATATCAGTCTTATTTCAGTAAATCAACCCACTGCATTTGCCATGTGTACTGGTTGTGCTTCACCTAATAACCTACATGTGTCATGTCAACTGTGCATTGCACACGAGTAATTGAGAAAGCAATTCATGCAGGATCGTAAATGATTATATTTCACAAGAAGATGTTTAATGCCAAGGTAAATCAGTCATTATCAGTAATTAGAGAAAGACCCATTGTTACGACTGCCCCCAATAAGCTATGCAATAGCACAATAGAAGGCTGCAACCCAGCTGCATTGACATATAGGCATGGGAAATCATGTGACACCTGCTATCTCTCACGTAGGCGTGGCTGCATGTGTGACACCTGCCACAGAATGATCTAGGAGCCCATTGTTGCACCTTGGCTTAACTGAAAATGTGAAAGATGCCATAGAACACAGAAAGTGTCGTCTGATACATCTGAGCATGACAACAATGTGACACCTGGGGCAAAACCATGCGGCTGCCTATTGTTACACCTGGGGATGATGCACAATGTGAAACTGTCACAGACTAGTGCAGCCGCCATGTGACAGTTGTGAAACTGTCACACAATGGAGCGGTCGCCATTTGAAACTGTCACAGACTAATGCAGCCACCATGTGAAACTGTCACAGACTAGTGCAGCCACCATGTGAAACTGTCACAGACTGTTGAAGCCGCCATGTGAAACTGTCACAGATTAATGCAGCCGCCATGTGAAACTGTCACAGACTAGTTCAGCCGCCATGTGAAACTGTCACAGACTAACTAGTTCAGCCGCCATGTGAAACTGTCACAGACTAATGCAGCCGCCATGTGAAACTGTCACAGACTGGTGAAGCCACCATGTGAAACTGTCACAGATTAATGCAGCCACCATGTGAAACTGTCACAGACAAGTTCAACCGCCATGTGACACTGTCACAGACTAATGCAGCCGCCATGTGAAACTGTCACAGAGTAGTGCAGCGCCATATGAAACTCTCACAGACTAATGCAGCCGCCATGTGAAACTGTCACAGACTAGTGCAGCCGCCATGTGAAACTGCTCAGACTGATGCAGCCGCCATGTGAAACTGTCACAGACTAATGCAGCTGTCATGTGAAACTCTCATAGACTAATGCAGCCGCCATGTGAAACTGTCATAGACTAGTGCAGCCGCCATGTGAAACTGTCACAGACTAATGCAGCTGCCATGTGAAACTCTCACAGACTAATGCAGCCGTCATGTGAAACTGTCATAGACTAGTGCAGCCGCCATGTGAAACTGTCGCAGACTGATGCAGCCGCCATGTGAAACTGTCACAGACTAATGCAGCCGCCATGTGAAACTGTCACACAATGGAGCGGTCGCCATTTGAAACTGTCACAGACTAATGCAGCCACCATGTGAAACTGTCACAGACTAGTGCAGCCACCATGTGAAACTGTCACAGACTGTTGAAGCCGCCATGTGAAACTGTCACAGATTAATGCAGCCACCATGTGAAACTGTCACAGACTAGTTCAGCCGCCATGTGAAACTGTCACAGACTAACTAGTTCAGCCGCCATGTGAAACTGTCACAGACTAATGCAGCCGTCATGTGAAACTGTCATAGACTAGTGCAGCCGCCATGTGAAAATGTCGCAGACTGATGCAGCCGCCATGTGAAACTGTCACAGACTAATGCAGCTACCATGTGGAACTGTCACAGATGAATGCAGCTACCATGTGGAACTGTCACAGATGAATGCAGCTGCCATGTGGAACTGTCACAGACTAGTGCAGCCGCCATGTGAAATTACTGTAACACCTTTGCAAATGAGCAGCTGATGCCTTCCCCATAACACTGCAGGCGTTTAGTTAGATGTGAACACGACAACTCATGCAACATAGATTATAGAGCAATGCAGCGTGGTTAAACCTGGTCACACCAACCTATCTGGCACTTGTTACATAGCACTACAGGTGCCTACCATTACACACGGACACGAAGAGCCTAATGACAGCTGCATAACATTGCAGGCATTGAAGAGCCTAATGACAGCTGCATAACATTGCAGGCATTGAAGAGCCTAATGACAGCTGCATAACATTGCAGGCATTGAAGAGCCTAATGACAGCTGCATAACATTGCAGGCATTGAAGAGCCTAATGACAGCTGCATAACATTGCAGGCATTGAAGAGCCTAATGACAGCTGCATAACATTGCAGGCATTGAAGAGCCTAATGACAGCTGCATATGACACCTTCCGTAAAATCTGCAGCTGACACATGTTATACTTGCAACACCAGCTATGTTGACAGACCACATGACACAGCCATGCCTCAGCCCACCTCCCTTTATACCAGGGCGGGAAGAACAGTCGTACGCCCAGCACCATTCATGTCAACATTATCCAATCCAGTTGAGAGACACGAGTCCAGTCCTGGATTTAACCTTGTATTTTGTAACTTGTAGTCCTGGAATCTCTCATTATAAATTCTACAAGTCCTAGAGTGCAGGAATGGACGTGCATCTCCCGAATGCAATGGATAATGTTGGCACGTATGTAGCATAGTAAGCAGCGAGCCATCCAGTGTTACACCTTGGCGTGCCAGGCTATGCGACGAATGCCACAGAAGTCTGAAGGCCACATAGTTGCTGCAACGCGTGACATCCGCACAGAACTACTCAGACCACCTACTGTTACACCTGGGTATGAAGGAAGATGTGATCCCTGCTACGCTGCTTCTGACTGGCTCCCCAATTCCAAGAGGTTTCTCTTCGAGAGGCTGATCTTTACCCATAAGTAAGTCTGCATGGCCATTTTTGAATAGCTGCAGTAGAACCACATACACAGAGAAAAAGACACATTCCCAGCGCTTCTTGTTCCAAAATTCGTCAAGTTCAGTCTAAAGTGGCAAAGGGGCTTGTGTCTTCGATCCCAAAACGTGTGTCATGCGTTCTCCTGACGTTCTCCTTGAAATCTAGTGCCTAAAAAGCCTACGGATCTCTGAAAAGCAGACTCGTTATGCACACTTTGTGACTGTGGGTAGCTTTCACACTGCTCCGCGTGCTGCTACTCACTCCGGGCGCACGCCGGTGCCACGTGACGCGGACGCCTTATAAATATCTTCCGCACTCTCCAAGATGGACACCCCAGCGCCATGAAATTCAGAGAAAGCAGCAGAATGCTGCCGCTCTCAGCTTCCCCGCCGGAAGGGCAGTCAATCAGAAAGTCAGCTGGAGCCAATTAAAATGGGCTGGCATGGATTTCTTGAGACTGCACCGATGGCATGGTGCCCGTGGCCAGCTGACTACATCTGCACTGAGTAAGCGTTCCCTTGTATGGTGCCCCGAAAGATTCTCACTGTGACTTATAAATGAGGTTCACAGTAGGCAGGGAGTATTATTATTCATGTGTTGCTGTGGCCCTGGCATACAGCCCACATGTTAAGCCCCGGCCCGAGCCACAGAATCCAGCCATGGGTGCCCGTTCTCAAAGCAGCTCTGGCCACAGTACACATTCTCTAATCATGCGCTGCCTCCATGTTAGGCTCATGCCAGAGCACCAACATAATCCATGAGCTTGAAGCTCCTGTTCCAATAATGGGTTCATGCCAGAGCACCACCATAAATTCATGGGCTTGACGCTCCTGTTCCAATAATGAGCCCATGCCAAAGCACCACCATAAATCCATGAGCTTGACGCTCCTGTTCCAATAATGGGTTCATGCCAGAGCACCACCATAAATCCATGGGCTTGACGCTCCTGTTCCAATAATGAGCCCATGCCAGAGCACCACCATGAATCCATGAGCTTGACGCTCCTGTTCCAATAATGGGTTCATGCAAGAGCACCACCATAAATCCATGGGCTTGATGCTCCTGTTCCAATAATGGTTTCATGCCAGAGCACCACCATAAATCCATGGGCTTGACGCTCCTGTTCCAATAATGAGCCCATGCCAAAGCACCACCATATATCCATGGGCTTGACGCTCCTGTTCCAATATTAGGCGTATGCCAGAGCACCAACAAGAATCCATGGGCTTGAACTGCCTGGTCCAATATTAGGCGTATGCCAGAGCACCACCCTAAATCCATTGGTTTGATACTCCTGGTCCAATATTAAGCATATGCCAGAGCACCACCATTAATCCATGGGCTTGACGCTCCTGTTCCAATATTAGGCGTATGCCAGAGCACCAACAAGAATCCATGGGCTTGACTCGCCTGGACCAATATTAGGCGTATGCCAGAGCACCACCATAAATCCATGAGCTTGAAGCTCCTGATCCAATATTAAGCTCGTGCCAGAGGCCTACAACTCAGCAATAGGCTTTGATCTCCTTCTCAATATTAGGTTCATGTCCGGGCACTGCCATCCAGCTATGGGCTTGACGATCCTTTTTTAATATCAGCCTCACACCAGAACACAACGATCCAACCACAGGCTCAACTCTTCTTTGACAAATTCAGGCTCACGTCAGAGCCGCACCTTCCAGATTTGGACTCCAGTTCACTTCACAAAGAGAGACCCACACCGGAGTGACATCAGATTCACATGAACTTTCTCAAAATGCAATGTCAAACCCTACTCCCCCGATCTTGGATTCTGACAACAACATCCAGCAATGAGCCTGGCATTCCATGCTCCATGGTAGATGCACACTGGGGAGCATCGCCAACCAGCCTTGACCATGCATGCATGGCCTCCCAACCCCCACCTCATTTAGCTTCTTGCATGGAATTGGGTAACATCTGCACACCTGCTATCCAATCCGCACTAGGTTGGTGGTTAATCTCTAGAGTGCCAAATAGGGTAGGTTCATTACTTTTATACATACTGCCTTTATTACCAAATATATCTTCCGGTATGGAGGATACTGGGCTCCCCTTTACATTTCACGGAGAACTGGGATCGAGGTCAAGTGCATAGACATTGCCAGACAATGAGGGATTCGTATTTAGGGTGGGGGGAATTGGGGTATCTCCCTATTACCAGAAGATACACTTGCGTCTCGGCAGGATAGCTCAGGGGCAACGTGCTCGCCTTGGAAGCAAGACGACACGGAGCTCCACAGGTTGGATCCCCGGGTTTGCGCTTCGAAACCTCTGGGTATTAAGCGCATTATAAATATCATATCATATCATGCATCTCAAGTCATGAATTTTCTTTTTGATACCAAATCACATCATGTCAGATACAATTGCCAAATGTATCTAGTGAAATCATATACATAAATATACATATGATTTGTTTACATATATCAGAGATACAGTATGGCCTGCACTGCCTAACCCAACCCAACACATCCCCTTTCTGATATCAACCCAATGCTCACACAATTAATATTCAGCAGCGGATTTGCAGGAATCGCTGCTTCAGGCACATTGCTAATGCATGTCAAAAGTGTCAAAATATTTCAGAATGAAAGTAAAAATCGCTCATAACGCCGAACTGGCATTTATTTTTGCTCTGTTTGTTTTTGTATAGTTTTGCAGAGCACGCTGCCAGGCTGATCGTCCTCCCTTCCAGATCATTCGGAGGTTTCCAGCGCTCCTGTGCTACACTGCGCATAATATTTCAGATTTGGTTTGCGGTTTCAGTGTTTTATGGATCATGCCCCCCCCCCACCAATCCCCCTGTGCCAGCTGGATGCACACAGTTGCACACGTCAGATCCATGTGTCCAGTGCTGGTGCAGTAGGAGGTTAGGCGGTGTTGCTAAGCTAACCTCGGCCTAGATCTCTTCTGCATCCATTGCTCAGCAGACATCTCGCCTCCCATCATGCCTTGCCATCCATCTCTTCCCCTCGCCCCTTCTTCACTCACACGTCACCTCATTCTGACCCATGAGACCTCCACTCCTCTTCTTTGCTAGTACCTCATATATTGCCCTCCTTGTTGCCCCTACCTTGGCAGAAGGATATTAATGAGACGATATGCACTGAGGCGGCGGGCCGGCCATGTAGGTAAGAGCCTGAGCGCATCGTGGGTCCATTAACCAGGGTGGCGTTGCAGTTACTGAACGGGCTGGCATGCCGCTGAGGGGCATATCACCATTACCACCCATTTAGTGCCCTACACAAATGCTGATGGTGTCTATTTTTTTTTGTTTTAAGATAATACATTTACCTTCCTTGGGTCTCGCAGTGCTGTAGTTAGCAGGTCCATTTTCCATGTTGATGTTTTTGACTTCCGCCAGCCGCGTAAGAAAAGTAATTTTATTTTTGTTTTTCTTTATTTTTAAAAGTCACCTTTAGCACCCATGTAGAAAAAGACATGGGTGGTAACTGGTGAAGGGGGAGTGGGGTGCTGGCCTACCAGGCTACTCGGAACACAGGCTTGTACTAGAGTATAGAGCTAGCGCTCCGAGCATTTTGATTGGGCAACACCCCTCCCAGGGTGCTAATCATCAATAACTCAGCCCTCGTCAACTGTTCCCCCATTTAAATACATACACATTATTTTCCTATACTGTACCACATTCGCCACGTATGCTTAATTCCCCAACCTCCTCCTGATCTTTACATCATCTCAAACTACATGTCCACACCAATTTGCCTCTGGAGGATAGCTCAGGGGCAACATGCTCGCCTTGGAAGCAAGATGACACAGAGCAGCACATGTTCGATCCCCAGGTCCGCGCTTAGAAACCTCTGGGTATTAAGGGCGTTATAAATAAACTATCATATCAATCCTGTCTATGTCTACTGTTTACCTTTCTGGTTGCCCACACCTCTTGATTCCACATCCCCTTAACCTGAAGGTCAACACTAATGTTCTTTTCACCAAGCCTTCAGGAGACGTGTTGCTGCATGTCTGACTTCCTCTCATATTCACACAAGCGCTGTTTCATGCTGATACTATCTGCAGCTTATATCTAAAATTAACTCACTGACGGAGTAAAGAAGCAACAAGCTGCCAACCCAGTACCCAGTGGCAGTGGCAAAGAGATGCCCGTCTTCAGTTGATAAAGTTATATTTATAAAATACTGATTGAGTGTGGAAGATAAAGACACTTTTTCTGACATGGAGAAAAATGTATGTTTTGGCGCTAATTGCCATTTTGCATATCCTGCATACCCACAATGCGTTGCGCATTGGTTCAGAGTTGGAGGTGAACTACCAGGCATGGTTACTGGGTGACATTATGGCATGTGTGCTTTTTAGCTGAAATTGCCCACTGTACGTTCACATTTCAGGTAGTAGGGGCTTTCATGCATGTTTTAAACCAACCATGCTATTGATAGTGTTTGTTAAATATTCCCCAATGCTCCAATCACAAGTGGGAGGAGCTTTAGCGTTCGTGCTCTGCTGACAAGGGTGACTAACTGCGAACATCATCTCTCCAGATGGAAATCACCGGCTCCGGCCCTTGAGGAGTATCCCCTACAAGAACAAGAACAAGAAGGATTTTCTAAAAAAATAAATGAAGGAAGGCCTTAGGAGTTTGGCAACACATGTTGGTTGTATTATTGATATATTGAAGGAATGACAAACGGAATGAAAAGAATCAGGTGATGCTTTGATATGTGTCTGAGACAGGGGGAGTGAGGGAAACACACTCTGAAACTCTGGAGTAGGAGTGCAATATAAATAAAATATAATAAGCAGTAAATGATGGTGGGTGCAAGTGACAGAAGCCGCCCAGGAAAATAAATAAATAAATAAATAAGACGAAGAAGAGGAGCAGAAAGTGCTGAACGCTGTTTTCATTTCCAGAAAATATGAACAACAGTGAGAGAAAGACTGCCTTGACTTGATTGAAACTTTGTAAGCAGGGCGTGGACAACACTTTAAAGGAGGAATAGCAGAAGAGGGTAATCTTAAAATACACCCATGACAAAGTAAAATGGGGACAGGTGTGACTGATATGTACTAGATGAAGTTAACTGTCATACATGGTATGGGTTGTGACAGAAAAAAAAAGCTAAAGCTCAGCATAGCCCTTACACAATGTGTTTAGGGTCCTTGAGAGCTACCTATCTTGGGGTCATAAAGCTATGGATACAATAGTGCTGCCTTATAAGCAACATGCACTTTTCACAGAGAGCAAACATGGGTGCTTTGAAGCTAATTTGCATGCCTGCACAGCACTGGCCAGGGGTTCAGAAATAGAGATAAACTTCCAGGCATGGCTGCTGGGTGGCTTTGTGTCATGTGTGCTTGTTGGCTGAAATGTCCTATTCTACTCACATTCAGGTACAAGGGTTGTTTCTTCTTCATACATTTGGAAGCACACCAGCATTATCAAGGTGTATGGAATTCTCAGGTCGTTTTGAAATTCTACGACCCTCCATTCTGCCTAAATTAGATTGGATCCAATGGGATTTTTCAATGCTTAAACCCTGTACCGGGATATTTTCAAGGGTCATCTGTAATTTGACATAAACTGCAAAGCGATAAACAAACAACTATTAATTGTGCATGTTTTCTCTGACTCTGATATTTCTTTTCGTTCATGCCCTGGTCAGATATTCAGGGACAACATAAACCAAATCAGTGTGCTTTGTGTTTTTACACAATTTTTCAATGGCAACCAGATTGCTGACACCATGATTCAACAAACAATTTCTCAAATTATATTTAGGAATACGCTGGTATTCAGGGCAAAGCGAAAATCAGTGATGGCAGAATGAACAATAATGTGAACATGTATTAAACCATCAATGTGATACAAGGGCCAATGGGAGTGTGGCAGCCTCATTTTCACGTACAGTGAGCAGATATATGTTATTTTTTAAGCTAGGAAATCAGATTTTTGCTCCAAATATGAACAGCCGTATGCCAACAAAAGGCCTTTGTTAATCCTCTGCCACTGGGACCACTCATAGAATGCATCCTTTATTATGCGATGCACATTAGGGAGCATTATACTTGCATTCTTCCAGAGTCCATCAAGTTTTAAGACAAAGAAGGACGGTCTCATAAAAGGGAGCCACTGCTTTCTATTTTCAAATACATCCTGCCCATCTCTTGACTTAAAGTTAAAAGTCTCCACCATTTCTAAATTGAGCAATCCGTCAAAGGCGTCTTCAATTGTTAGTGTCCACTTTGCTTTCCCAGTACCCATAGTAGGACCAACTCCAAGTGCCTATTATGTGTAGATGGTGGAAGTCTTAAACAGTGGCCTTTAATTCCTGTGTCTTGTAGAGAAGCAGATGACGTCATTGCTAGTGTCTGCCCCCTCACCTCTGTCGTACTATAAGAATAGCAGGAAAAACTGTGCATGACACCAGGTATTATCCCAATACCGCATCGACGATATGAGAGATGTTATGTACCTTGACAACCATATCGAATGTACCCTTGCACTGATGTGGTTGAAGGATGTTGGCATACACCATTGGACATAGAAGAGCTGCACGTGTAAACTGACAAGAGTAAAGTGACGTTGTAAAGAGAAGACAAAAAGACGCACAAAAATGATATGCAAATACTTAAAGAGTAAAGATTTAACCAACAAAGTCAAGGTAACCGAATCTAGAGAGATGGAGGAACCATCTATGCTGAGAAGATGAGTGAGATGAAACTCAGCTAATGCATATACATTTAAATGCAAGGTAGATAACATATAAAGAAGCTTGCTGCAGTAGAAACTATAAGGAGAGGGAAGCGGCCATGATGGAAAGATGGACATCGAATCGTGTCAAAACTACCTCAGAGGCAAACCAAGGCTGCAAGGTTAAAAGACACTGGAGAAACAGTTTTGTGCAAGGAACAAAGGATATCGGTTTGGCTGAAACTGTGGATGACACATCAAGAAATAATTGGAATGTACAGAGGGAGTCAAGATGGATAATCTTTGAACAAAAGACACATCTCTTAGATTAAACAGAAGCAAATGCATTTGCAAATGCCCAGTACTGAACAAAACAAGGATACAAAAAGCAAATGTAAGATGGAGTGACCAAGTCTCTAGAGGCCAACATGAGTAATAACACCTAGCATATTTAAATCAAATACCAGTAAATTAACGGTAAAAATTGATACATTCATGGTGTAATACTGACATGTGGTGCAAGACCTGAAAACAAGGCCTATTCATTACGCTCCAACTGAAGATAGCAATGTACCTACACTTCCTTAAAAGTCCTAGAAAAGGGAACAGTTAGCAAGGTCAACTATAAAGGAGAAGCCTTGGCTCATGGTCTAACCGATGAGAGGTGTTTGGCTAATTGACCAATGTGGGCAGTGGTCTGATATTGTTCCCTGAACCTGGGTTTCGTTTTGCTTATGTGATGCTAATGAGCTGAAGTCCAAGGTTAGGAGAGTATGCCAACCAATCATAAGGGGCTATGTAGAGGCAGGCTATACAATGCTGCATTAGCCAATCTGCTATTATTGTTTTTCTATAATTTGTGTTATACGTATTTAGAGGTAGTTTGAGGCATGGTTTCCTTATAAGGGGAAACCAATAATGTTATAAACACTGAAGCATACTATAGGTATATGTGTTCCCCTAACCAATCCATCCGGTCGCTAGGCTTTGTTTGCCACATAGGATGATGTCATAGCTTACATACATTGAAGTATTAGGCCTTTGTGTAATGGAAAATTAACAGAGTGAGTAAGCTGAAACGTGTTATGTAGGCCAGATTTCCCTACATTATTTGAGCTGACAATAAAGTAGTACTTCGCCATATTCTTTCAGTCTGTCTGGTTATTTGGAGCTGAGATATTTTATTATCATAATTCCATTCTCACATGAGATATGTCCAAACGTGCTACTGCACAGTCTCTTATCTGAAGATAACAAAAACGTAGCCAATGTCTCAAACACCTCTGCCCAAAAGATTGCATCCTGCCTCTTAATAATAGCTTCCACTACCTAAGGTCAGTTTGTGCAAGGGTTGAAAAGAGGAGACCATATACAGGGGCTTCTACTGTGAGCCCAAACCACCCAAAACATATCTAAGGCGAAATACTACTTCTAAGAATTCTGATCAAAAACGGTACCACCAAAACTAAAGGGCAGATGAAAAAGATATGAAGATATTACATTTATGAGAATTGCCAGATTGAGTTTTTCAATACTTTCTCACCAACTGGGCTGTGAGAACCCTCCACAATGAGAGTCACACATTTCCAATAATTTCCTGTGAGGGGTCAGGTTTGCGGGTAGAACATGCCAATGTGCTCTAGCACCTTGAAGCGTCTTTTGTGCTAGCTGGATTTACAATAATAAATCTCAGACCAAATAATTGGACACAATCAAAGAATATGGTGAAGTACTACTTTATTATCAATTAAATAAAGTGGGATCAACTGGTAGACATCGGACTGATGCTTGCACACTCACAAACACATGTGATTGCATGGCGGTCTTATACCCCAATATGCATAATCTACAATGCCATTCTACATGGACAAATACAAAACTTATCAAGTGAAGGGACTGGTGAAGAGAACATGTCTTCTTATACAACGTATAAGGATGAGTGCATCATTGGCTACCTCTTATCTGTAGGGCATGCCTTGGACTACCTCTAAATATATATAATATTGATTATAGTGGACATATGAACAGTGGATTGGCTTCTGCAACATTGTATGTTAGGTTGTCCCCAACACCACTGATTGGTTGGCATATTATCCTAACCTTGGACTTTTGGCTCCTGAGCAGTACATACGTGGTACAAAGCCTAGATGTGTGAATCCTATCATACTTCTCCCCATTTTGCCAATTAGTCCATCATCTCTCATTGGTAGGCTATCAGCCAAAGTCTTCCATCTGTGCCTGCTCACTGTCCTGGAACATTCAAGTGAGTGTGAGCACAACACTGTCTTAGTTTAAGGCTCTAATGAATAGTCTTTACTTTCAACTTCTGTGTCACATGTGAATAGACCACAAATATCTCCATTTCATGCTTCCCTTACTGCTATTTAATTCAATTTATGCAAGGTGCTGTTGCTCTTCTTGGCCTCTAGGGACCGACTCACTCTATCTCATATGAACTTTGTACACTTTTAATTCACCAACAGTTTGGCTCTCACAGATGTTTTCCTCTTCGTCCAGAGATGAAGAATGTCCCACATTCAGAGATTAGCCATGTACCCTCTTTGTGTTCTGTGCTTATCCTTTGAAAATAGCCTTGTTAACTCAAGGCTAACCTTGTCTCATCGTCGGCTCTGCACACAAAACAGTTTTCATGCGTCTCCTGATTCTTACAGCCTCGGCCTATATCTGGTTATGTTCAATGTGTGCTGTAGTCCATTTTCCTAACATGACCATCCTTGCCATGTTATATAGTTCTCTATAGCAAGCTTCTATACATTGGGCCTCATTATGAGTTTGGAGGTAGCCATGGCGTGAAGAGCGGGACCCACTGCAGACCTCGTAATGTGGCGGCCCGGAATGAACGGGGCCGGTCCCTTACCGTCACCGTTCATCCTGCGGTCGCCACACTCCTAATGAAGCCCATAGTCTTTCTACCTTGCATTACTGTATACTTACCTTTATGTCAGTAAGTTACTTTATTTTCTTGAGATCCATGATTACTTTAGCTTTAGTTACATGTTGCTCTTAGTGCTTCACTTACATCGTTACTTAGTATTTTCATAGCATTTCAACATAGGGTTATATATCTCCTTTATGATATGGCGTTGTACCTTTCAGATTGCATCTTACTGTACGTCCATGTTGTCCACGGGAGCATCCTGACATCTTGGCAGGTGACATCCATCAATGTAGCATTCTTCCATACGACATCCTGCCACACTCTCAGTGCGAGGGAACATTCTATATGGCGGTCGGAGTGCATAACATCTCTCATACACTTGTGGCAGTATAGGAACTATGTAAGGGGTCCCGTCCATGGGTTTTCTCTGACTGTTCCAATATGATGGCGGTGAGGGGGTGGGAACTGGCAGGATAACGTCTACCTGCTCCTCTTCACATGCACCAAATGTTGCATTGGGTCATCAGGGAGGGAATGGGGCTCTTTTGCAGCTGTGTTGCAGTTCTCTAGTTAGACTGTTGGGTATGAGCTCGGGTGAGTGGCTTCATGAACATCGCGACATATTGAACTGTTGAATCAATGGAAAAGAAAGGGTGTCCTGTACCCCAATGTGGATGGCAGAGGCCACCCATTGGAGGTTCATTGAAACAGAGGTCGCAGGTTTGCCCGCAGGACCTCAGATATGACGTGTGCTCATGCAGGCAAAGTGATAAGAGATGATTTTCAACCGATGAGAAGTCCAGGTAGGACCAGGATCCTTAGTTCTAGTGACTATCACACTGATCCACAGGAATGTTCAATTTTGGTCAGCTTGCTCATTTTTTTAATAACATTTTGAAATTCGAGGGAGATGCATTTTTTTTAACTTAAGTGCAAATGATAATACACGATTCCAAAATCTATTATTGGTCCTTAAGTACATTTCACCCAATGTCAGTTACCATATCGTAAGGAATCAAAGGAAAGCAATGGGCCCCACACATTTTATGGAAGGATTTTCTTTTAAGACCAATATTCATCATTAATTTCCCCTTTTAAAATCAATCCATTGCACGGAGTTCTGAATTTGAAGCCAAATGTGAAGCCACTTACAAAATGCAGCAAGTTAGCGCTGGCTAACATCCTGCCTCTCCCGCTCGCTCGCAGCACCTGCACTGTTTCAACCTGTGATATCACAGAATGCTCTGCGCTACCGCTGTTTTTCATTTCCATTTCAACCATGCACAACAAACACAAACTGCGATGTGAGAAAATCTATGGTAGCTCATTTCAATTTTGATACAGCTCCCAGAATTTCTAATAGGTTATAAACCAATTACAGGTAAAATATTCCTCCTAAGGGCCAGACTGACACACTGTACTGGCTGCTGGTTCGCTGGCGCGTTTCTCTAAGAGAATGAAAGGAATAATGTCTATGGTTAGAGAAAATGTTGCCGTGAAAGGCTTGGGCTATTCGTCTCGCACAAAATGGCCGCCTTCCAGGGTACTAGCCAATTAGAGGAATCAGAGGAGACATCTGCTTTTCCTGCAGGTCACTCGTCCAATCAAGGCTCCCAGGACTCTTCACGCTTCAAACTTTGTTTTAATAAATGGGTTCATTTGTTTGCAGGACCGCTCTAAATATTTTGCATCTATAATTCATGCCAGGAGCCAGTCCTGCAATTTCAGCCAGAATAACATGGCAGTTATTAGATAATGCGAATTGACTGTGCATGTGTATAAATTGGTGTTCCTTTGGAAGAGTGATGCACCTCTTCTCAGACTCTGTAGTGGGCAAAGAACATGGGCAGTTGCCTACACTGATACACCTCCTCTTTGTTTTCTTCACATAACACACATTTGGTGAGATTCGTTCAGAAGGAACATGCACGAACATAGTGGCCAAATGCCATCTCTTAAAAATGAATGGAGCGGACCAGCTCAGGGAGATGGTTGTGTTTTGTGGCGCGACCAACACATGCGTTTCAGGCAGGTGCTTCTTCAGGGTCTCACATCTAAGGTTGCATCACATTGGTACACGTTATAGGCCCTGGGTTTATTTTTTGTTCCAAACATTGACAGAATTCAAACTGTCTTTGCGTAGTCAACTGTCCTTGTCTTTCATGAACTCCCTGCACATTGGTCTTCTGTTATCATGCCCTCACCCCACTGATTGAACCCCAACACTTTCCAGCGTCATGATTGAAATGTACCCTGTGGCCCAGCCCTCTCCGCAGATGGCACCTTCATCCCAGCCGATGCATTAAAGAGGTGAGCGATGCTTTGCCTTACTTTGAGGAAGGCGATAAGAAAGTGTACCCACAATGAGAGCCTACTTCTTACATTTGGAGCCTCAGATGATCAGTGTAATCAGCAGCGTGTGGTGTTTTATTGTTCTATGACACCCATGATCCCTGAACGTTGTCTATGATGGCCAAGTCTGATAGTAGCTGAACGTCAAAATATCCAGAGAGCACAGAATGTCTAGAAATGGTATAGACACTTGCCACTGTGAATCCCCGGTTATAACATATTCAAAGAGACATTCAGTTTCCCAGATTCTTTACTAAGAATGCACTCTGATCCACCAAGCTCTGTCTATTCATATTAGTAAATTGCATCCAGGTGTAACAAGCATCTATCGCTATCCTCTGTGGTCAATGGCCAAGACACACAGGTAGTCCTAGATATACAAGATTCCACCACCAGGAAGCCCAAGAGCATTGCAACAAAGCATTGTGGGAAAGATACACTGGCACCACACAGAACCCGCATCTTGCCAAGGATGGGTGCACCCTTACTGAGAGGCTATATACATGCAGCTCAAACACTGGAGGATCATCAAGCAGTTCTCGAGGAACCCTTGTTACCGGCACTTTTTTCCGGACCGGATAAACTATAATGAAGACCTATGCCTCTTCTCGAATCAGGCTTTGCATCCCAGAATTAGCATTCTGCTTATTAAACAATGGATGGATATGCCGGGCCAATTTAAGCGACCAATCATCCAAGATTGCCTAGTACATCGTTGAGCACCTCATGGGTGGAATCCCATGTCAAAAGAGACAGAGTCTGATCGAGAGCTGTCATTTCACTTTGAACATATGCTAAACACGGGGTTCCCTGGAAAGAGGCGAGCATGAAAGGTGATCAATATCGTCCTTGTTATCATTACCTACGGATCCGGCAACACCGTATCCCAAAAGAGCAGGCTGTGCTGTGATAGTGCATCAGCAATAGTAGGGTAATGTCGGGACTGGATGCACATGCTCAATTGGACATCCGTTAGGGACACCCACACATCTTTCAGAACACAAGTTCCCCTCCTCATAGTAATACTAATTACATCTGGATTCAGCACGGTGCTCCAGGAAAGATGATTGCCCTTTCTAAGTGCTGTACCAATAGATAGTATTATCAAATACAATTCACATTCTCCTGTATATGTAAAGTCCGGTAATCCCCCACACCTGCGATCGCATGTTGCAGCCGTGCATAGATACTTGTTCACGGCTGCAGGAATAGAACGACTTCCAAACCAAAGATCTCGGGAACCTTCTAACTAATGTGATGCTTGCAGTTTTCCCAAACAAATTGCAATGTATATATCCCAAAAACCTGTCCTGAATTCAATACTTCACACTGTGATCAGTGGTCGAAGAGGGCGAGAGCGGTCGGGAGCGGTGTTCCTCTACTTCTTTTAATTAAGTTTTACCATTCCCATACTTTTATTTTAAAAAGAAACCGTTCCGGAATGGTTTCGTTTAAAATAAAAGTGTAGGGAGCAGTTGAAACTTGCACTTTCAGTGCAGTGCACTGGACATTCCCTTAAACAGCAGGCACATATCTTTTGGGGTTTGTATTGTGCATGCAAGGGGGTGTGGCGATGGGGTTTGTGGGGGGCTGTCCAGGCCTGTAGGGAGCATAGTTCCACTGCTTCTTTTCGGACACTTCAACCACTGACTGTGATGCCTTTTAGTGCCTTGTCCACGGGTAGAAATCTTTGAGACTGCATAAAGAATAAATACTTATACTTGGATTGAATGCCCTGCAAAGTTTGACAACTTCTGTGTTTTACAACTTAGTCAGGCATCCGCATCTAAAAGGAAAACTCCTATGTGGGCCTTAGCAAGGTACCATGAAGTGGGATGTATCTTAAATGAATGATCTGACATCTGCACCAGCTGTCTCCCTCTAGCTCATGGTTGCTCATTAGGCAGCCAGATGTTTTGGACTTCAACTTCCACTATCCCTAGTCAGCGTAGTTAGAGCCGAAGGATCAGAGGAGGTGTAGTCCAAAACAGTGGGAGGGCGATACAAGAATTAGTCATTCTTGACATCTTAGGGTACACTGTCCTGTGCTTTTCTGTGCCCTTCACAATGTTAGGCAGAGAGACATTTTTGGCACAAATCTATAGATGTTCCCTCTAAGCCATTTAGATCCAAGCGGCTTGAAGTGGGAGAATGGAAGACCAGGCTCCCGTCCTTCACCTCTCGCGCTTGGCCTAAAGGGTCAAGACCCAGGCACCCGCCACGAGAAGAGTTTGCCCATCTACCAGACGACCAAATACCCTGGTACAGGAACATACGGATGTGTCCATCTGCCTGCCCACCAGCCCGCCCTGGCCATGCCGACACCTGCGGCGCGGATCAACTAGACTAAAACCTACACGTCGTTAGAGATGCCATGACGACCTAGCCAAAGGTCAGCACACCTGTACAAATATACACACTGGACACTCCCGCACCAATCTACACGAAGAATATACTCAGTGCTATGACGTAGGCGACAGACATACTCACGGACGTGCATCTTTATTATTTTCCACATAGGCTTTCAAAATGCAGAAACGCAAGACGCATCATGAACTCATCTAAAAGAGCTTGCTTACGCTTCTCCTAAAACCAGGTGCCACAATGAGAAATATAATGAAGACACGATACTGGTCATAAGACAATATGGTACTGTAACCTAAAGCGCCTGTGCACCAAACGGTTCCACTTATACACCAGGCCTAAGTAGGCCGCAAGCAAGAGTTTCCATGGACGTTAAAAGAACAAGAGTCAGGTTGCTGATCCTGCAGAATGAGCCCGGCGAAAGCAAACAGCCAAGGTCGCAATGTTGCAAACCCACATTCCGAAAGCAGACCATCAAAGGCACGATGTTGCAACCTCGCACGCCGCACACCAACGTTAAAGTGACACCTGCAAATTAAACCAGGCACACAGTGGAAAAACAATATTAATTGTGCAGAATTCTGCCTCAAACACGGTCCCTCCTCACGTGACCAAGCCGAACCTGACAGGATGCCAAGCCCAGGAGGAAGAAGGCGTCTGGATCCCTCGTTACAAGACGTAGGCAGATACAATTAAAAGGCTCAATGGACATCTGCGACAGTGGGAGTAGTCGGTCTTCCAGCTATGAATAAGTCCTCACATTGTCTGCACGTACCCATAGTGAAACATTGTTGCAAATGACAGGTACACCGAGAGCTGGGAACAGCGATGGTCCCAGGCTGGGAAGCTCGCGGGCGCACCAATCAGAACATGGGGCTCCTATCACTGACGCCATTAACATTAACCAATCATCAGGGGTCTTCATGTAACAATTCTCATGTATCTAATTGTAGGGACAACCCAGATATATCACCTGACTAACCCTTGTCCACTAATATTGTTCTCTATACGTATGCTATACTAACCCTACCACTCGAGCAACCAATTAAGAGTGGCGATAGGTTTTTTGCTAACTTTCCAAGGTGACGCAAGAAGCATGTCATACTAAGGTGAAAAGGGCCTGCGAGCCCTACGATTGGGTGTGTGTCAGGACGGACGCGTACGCTCCTTGACCCATCCCTGCCGTTTTTATCTAATAAACAGCAGAGTCACCTTGCTTCTTGCTTGTGCCTCATACTCTATCTCATCTGGGATATACGGGAGGAGTTGGGGCCTCCCTGCACGGAGGTCTGCGGACGGCCCGGCCGACCCCGGCAGAATTTCCCCCCCGACAAGTTGGAGGCACTGCTGAGATCTGTTTAAGATCCGCCTTTTATTTTTACTTTTTCCAGGCACTCCCGTTGCGAGGAGGCCCGGCGGCGCAGCCCCCTCTGCCGTTGCCCCCTTCTGAGGACTACAGGACCATCACGGAGCTGCAAGAAGACCGGACAGCGCAATCCGGATATTGGCCCTCGGGAGCCGGTTGAGAAGTATCCCGCCCGCGGTTGGCGAGTGTCCAGACGTGGTCCAGACGAGGGGAGGTGACGAGCCGCTTGGAGGGGTGCACGCAGTCGAGCGGCCCCGCATCAAGAGAACTTGGTGAGCATGACACGCACAACAAGCAATGCGAAATTGTGAGGGAGGGGGGAGGAATTAAATAAGGGAGGTGGGAGGTGTTGCACAGGTGCGCGGCGAAGGTTTGACAATTTAGTGTTGGCAATGGAATGAATGGTAGTGGAATGAGTGCAAGAGCAGTCGGCTACGTCACGCGAGAGAGGGGGGCGGAGCACGAAAACATCACGTGCGGCCGCTCGTAGAAACTGATTGGCCTAGGTAGCGACTACGTGTAAGGGTGGGTGTGTGTGGTTTCCTACGATTTGGCATTTATTGATCAATGAGTAGTTGAGGATCCCTATTGTTCGAGCAAGAAACTCGATAGGTAGATGATGTTTCCCTGTAGGCGGTAGCTAGTTAGTTGCCCAATACGGAAGATAATTGGCTGGTTAAGCCCTCCTGTTGAGGGGCGTATCACACGCGAGGCGACGCAGCGTGCGGAGTCCGATTATATTATTGATTTGATTACCTTGTTAAAGGAGTGACAGTAAGACAGCTGTAGGGTTAACGGGGGTAGATTGCAAGTGTATTTTGAACTTAAAGAATATATGAAGAACTTACCAGTCGCTCGAAGATATCAGTGACGTCGCCAGTAGGGCTTTCATAGGATATCGCGAGGAGAAAGGCATTCTAGTTTTGAGAGTGGTGGGGAAGAGAAATATGGTAAGGGAGTGGAAATGGAGATAAATGGCAAATGAGTTGATCGGGGAAAGGCGAAACGGGGACGTGGCTGCGCACGGAGAACGCCGGCCACGACAAGTGTAAAAGGGGGAGGAGCACGTGAAAATAGGACGACTGTATAAGAGCGTCATAAGGGGTACGCAGCCGCAGGGGGCTACGTGCGCCTCGGCCGCAGGGGGCCGTAAGGGTGTTGTATAAAGAAAGAAAGACAGAAGAAAATATACAAATGTAAAATACCATATCTTTTATAATTTTCCTTAGCGGACTATCGCAAGTCCCCAGACTTACGGGGATGGTAAAAGATATAAGGTTGTATATTGTAAACTGCTAGTGAGATAAACTGCTACCAGATAGGGGAAGGGTAACAAGTGGAGCGCTACTATGTCATACGGGACAGGATCGGGAGGGTGGGGGAACACCCTCACTACCCCACTACAACACATATGCACAACACTGCCACCCCATAGGGAGAAACTGATTAAGTATAGCATAATTACCACAGCATTATTCCGCTCAAGCAGCGGAATTAGTTGCACTGATCTTGGCATTGAAGGAAAGCTTTGACAAACGAGTGACCATATACTCCGACAGCGCATATGTTACATCCACTGTCCACTCAGGGCTGTCGAAATGGAGAAGAAGAGGGTTTAGGAGAGCTGATGGCACTCCAGTGCAACATGCCCTCTTATTGGCTGAACTGAATGAAGTAATAAATGACCCCCAAGAATTAGCCCTAGTAAAATGCACCGCACACACCAATGGTGAAGACCACGTCTCGAAGGGGAATGCAGCAGCAGACGCACATGCGAAGTATGCTGCATACTTTGGTGAGATATGGAACCCCCCAGAGTCACAGAGAGGGAGAGGGAGGGGAATGGCTAAGGAGATGTTGATAAGAGAAGGGTACACCCATCTCCCAGCCACGCAGATTTTGGAGCTACAAGCGGCTGCACCAATGGCTGAAAAAGAAATATGGGTAAAAAGAGGATGCACAATGTCACCAACCGACGCACTATGGCGCCAGGGTGGCACTGGAAAGGTTGTAATACCATTGGCACTTTTGAACACCGCGCTGAGCCAACTACATCATCCAGCCCACACAGGCAAGGAAGTAATTGCAGCACGAATTAGAGAAGATTGGTTCTGCCCCGAGTTAAATTCTCATGTGTCAAATTTTATCAGCAATTGTCTCACATGTCAACAGTTTACGGCCGGCCATACCCTAAAAGTGATAATAGGTACTATACCCCGGCCAGAGGGACCTTTCGGGCATCTCCATATTGACTATGTTGATATGATCAACATATGTCAAGGAAATAGGTATATGATTGGAGTAGTATGCCCATTCTCTAGGTGGATTGAAGCAGGGCCCTGTTCACACCCAGATGCTTTTAGAGCAGCTAAATTCCTAGTGAGGGAGGTCTTGCCCAGGTGGGGAGTGTGTGAGGTGTTAAGGTCAGACAATGGCCCACATTTCGCAAACGAAATGTTCCAGCACATCACATCCTTGCTGAACATAAAGCATAAATTTGCATGTGCATACCACCCACAGGCCAACGGTGTATGTGAACGCCTGAATGGCCTATTAAAGGAGGCAATTGCAAAGATACAGCAAACAACAAAGAAGAGTTGGTTATATTGCCTTCCATTAGCCCTATTTGAGCTAAGGAATAGACCAGGGTCCGACCACCACCTCACCCCACACGAGGTGGTTACCGGACGTCAAATGCGCCTTCCCCTAACGCCAACATCAAGAGCTTTTACCGACCACGAAAGCACAGCGAGTGTTCTTGGTGATGAAATGTACCAATATGTGTCTTCTTTGATTACTAGTGTGGTGTTTGTGTCTCAACAGCTCGAGCGCACACGGGGCGGGTCTAACAGCAATCAACAAGAAGACGCGGATAAAGAATTGGAAAAGGAAAGACTGTGTAAAATTGCTAAAGGTGACCACGTACTACTTCGCAATTTCAACAGGAAATGGAATAGTCCACGATTTACTGGCCCCCATCTGGTAGAGGAAGTATCAACAACAGCAGTAAAGCTACAGGACAAGCGTGCCTGGAACCACCTACACGATGTAAAGATCTACAAACTCCAGACCCGCCCCAGCGCCACCGACAGGTCCATTGGGAGAACAGCAACAACATCACCAACGGAGGAAGAGAGTTCTACCACAGCCAACGACCCAATTGTTCCCATACTCTGTCACTCCCCAGATTCCCTAGAGACAATAACTGAAGAAGAAAGGGGTGATCCCCATATTGCCCACCCCATGGTCACACGCTCAAAGAGTAAAAATACTTCCGCCAGTTGAGCCCAAACCCCCTGCCCATTGACCCCTACCCCCACTACAGTAATAACTGAACTGAAGGGCATTGCCTTGCACATGTACACATGTAAACACGTGAATGCTCTCTTTTCTTTTCTCTCGCACATGCAGGAACTGCGTATTATTGTATTGCTAAGAAAATAGATAACTAACAAATTCACTGCCCAGGAGTAGATGGTACCCTCAGACGATAAGTACCCGGAAGAATTGTCACACCAATTTGTATATGAAATAAAAAGGCCAACGTACCTGAAAAGGAGAAGGGTACGTGTCTACTACACAGCATTCCTCTTGGCCATAGAATATTCAATGCCCCACCTCCACCCATACTTGCCTGTCCTAAGAGATAGATCGCTTAGAGTAGCGTGGGAACAGCTCTTCGCCTGGGCACTGAATGACTATTTGATAGGGAGAGCTTAAAGAAAAAACAACAACTAACATTTAATAACCAGCATATTGAGAATTTTCAGGCGGGCAACTTTACCGTCGCAAGAATACGCTGCCAGGACTGCAGCAAGGTAAGAACAAGATGCCGGTGAAATTAGCATATGTAATAAAAATAATAGGGATTTTGATGATCACCGGGTTCTTGGCTGCCTCTGTATGGCAGTACAGCTATGCTATTCATCTTATTGCTGCACCCAAACCTAATACACCCCCATCCCCAGCTGCAACAGGTGTTACGTCAGGTGATACTAGTACA
Source organism: Ambystoma mexicanum (assembly GCF_040938575.1). Lineage (NCBI taxonomy): Eukaryota > Metazoa > Chordata > Amphibia > Caudata > Ambystomatidae > Ambystoma > Ambystoma mexicanum. The sequence continues at coordinate 243,325,445 of NC_090925.1, read as the reverse complement.
ATTGCACACAAGCAAAATAGAGTTAAACGCAGCACATACTCAGATAATAAAGGTATTGATAATTATATACAAGATTCAGCACACGTCTCAAACAACATATGGTACCAACACATGACCCGCATTGGTAAGCAGACAACAGAGGACAGCTGCTACGTTTGCTCATTAATACCATACGCCATGAGCGCTTCTCGAACATTTGTTGCCACGGAAATAGATGAAAAGACAGCACGATGCATAATATACTTGGCACTGTTCCAAACGAAAGGAAGATTCCAAGGGACAGTGGTGCATATGGTGTGGAAAACACGAGACTCATACCCATATGAAAACAACTTCCTCAAGACTTATTTGAGTTACCACAAGAGCAGTCTACATGCTGAAGCATTCAAATACATAACAAGTGGTCCTGCAAAAGGGGAAACAAAGAAAGTAACACTGCAGTATTTACCATGTGATTGGTACGCCACTGAAGTTCCTGGTAAACCAGGATGTTGGGAGAGGCCACTGGTGACGATAACAGGGAAGGTGTACCTGGACAACAATTGGGAGATAGGAGTGATTGGCAGCAACATGGTAACAAAAGAAACTATCTCAACTATCAAGGCACACAACCACAGTTGTTGGACGACCTGGATCAAGTACGTACCTATGCTCACGTGGATAGAGACGGATGAAGACCCAATAACAATACTGCCGCTGACTGCGCCTAAGGTATGCTACCAACATAAAGGAGAGGTGGACGTAGGATACAACACCAACTGTGCAAGCGTGATGGAGTTACCTGAGGGGGGAGCAGGAACAGCAGTAATAATGGACCATTATTGGGCTTGTGGAGAAAAGGCATACCATACACTGCCTCCCCTGTGGAATGGTGTGTGCACAATGGTGCACGTCAATGTACCATCATTAGTGGTACCCCAGAAGCATGTGAATGTGGCAAACTTTCCCAAAATGGATGAAGGGGACAAGAGAAAGAAGAGATTTGCACCACTTCAGGAGGAGCAATGGAACAGGACCAACAGCAATGATACTGTCCTAAATAGAAGGAAAAGACAAGGAGAACCTCTGACAGGAAATTACCTGTGGGGAAGGTCGGAAACGGCACTCACTTCAATCCCGCCAGAACACAGACTATTCAGCAGAGCAGCAATGTTCTTCTCCTCAATAATACATCCGGGACTGCAGGCTTACGCAAACGCAAAATGGCTCCAGATAACTAGATGGGAACTAATGATGACCATCAATTCTACAGTAAATGGATTTAACGCAATAAAAGAGGGGCTGCGAGCTATAAGGATGGTAGCACTCCAGAACAGATATGTATTGGACCTCCTCACAGCCATGGAAGGAGGAGTTTGCGCAAAGATAGGACAATCATGCTGCACGTTCATTCCTGCCAACGATGCTGACAATGGTACACTGACAGAAGCAGTTTCACAATTGGCCCAGATGCACTCCAAAATGATGGATGAAAGTAACGGTGTGAACAAGGATGAGAGCTGGTTTTCACTATTATGGTCATGGATGCCATCTTGGCTGTCAGATGGACTGAAAATTATAGTTGGTTGTACTATTTTGGCTTGAGCTACACTGATCATAATAAGATTTTGGAAGGCCCGGAAGGCACGCACCACTGACGAGTTGCTTGAAATGGTTGGTATGCACCCCTTGATGCCAGCAGATGACGGCCAACACACAGGCATAATAATACAAGAGAGAGAGAAGTTGCACAACCAGATCATCACCAACCATCTGGACCCACCATCGGTGAAGATCGAGAACCCAAGAAACCCCAGGAGCTACATAGGGAAATGGGTATACTGTACTCCTGGAGGAACCTGTGAATATATGTATTGGTCATTTGAAGATCATGTGAACCACTATGGACATTTAGGAGGAATAACTAAGATATGGAGAGTAAGAGGAGATAATGAAAAGGATATGTTTGTGGTCGACAAGTCGACCAGAGGGGGGACTGAAGTGGGAGAATGGAAGACCAGGCTCCCGTCCTTCACCTCCCGCGCTTGGCCTAAAGGGTCAAGACCCAGGCACCCGCCACGAGAAGAGTTTGCCCATCTACCAGACGACCAAATACCCTGGTACAGGAACATACAGATGTGTCCATCTGCCTGCCCAGCAGCCCGCCCTGGCCATGCCGACACCTGCGGCGCAGATCAACTAGACTAAAACCTACACGTCGTTAGAGATGCCATGACGACCTAGCCAAAGGTCAGCACACCTGTACAAATATACACACTGGACACTCCCGCACCAATCTACACGAAGAATATACTCAGTGCTATGACGTAGGCGACAGACATACTCACGGACGTGCATCTTTATTATTTTCCACATAGGCTTTCAAAATGCAGAAACGCAAGACGCATCATGAACTCATCTAAAAGAGCTTGCTTACGCTTCTCCTAAAACCAGGTGCCACAATGAGAAATATAATGAAGACACGATACTGGTCATAAGACAATATGGTACTGTAACCTAAAGCGCCTGTGCACCAAACGGTTCCACTTATACACCAGGCCTAAGTAGGCCGCAAGCAAGAGCTTCCATGGACGTTAAAAGAACAAGAGTCAGGTTGCTGATCCTGCAGAATGAGCCCGGCGAAAGCAAACAGCCAAGGTCGCAATGTTGCAAACCCACATTCCGAAAGCAGACCATCAAGGGCACGATGTTGCAACCTCGCACGCCGCACACCAACGTTAAAGTGACACCTGCAAATTAAACCAAGCACACAGTGGAAAAACAATATTAATTGTGCAGAATTCTGCCTCAAACACGGTCCCACCTCACGTGACCAAGCCGAACCTGACAGGATGCCAAGCCCAGGAGGAAGAAGGCGTCTGGATCCCTCGTTACAAGACATAGGCAGATACAATTAAAAGGCTCAATGGACATCTGCGACAGTGGGAGTAGTCGGTCTTCCAGCTATGAATAAGTCCTCACATTGTCTGCACGTACCCATAGTGAAACATTGTTGCAAATGACAGGTACACCGAGAGCTGGGAACAGCGATGGTCCCAGGCTGGGAAGCTCGCGGGCACACCAATCAGAACATGGGGCTCCTATCACTGACGCCATTAACATTAACCAATCATCAGGGGTCTTCATGTAACAATTCTCATGTATCTAATTGTAGGGACAACCCAGATATATCACCTGACTAACCCTTGTCCACTAATATTGTTCTCTATACGTATGCTATACTAACCCTACCACTCGAGCAACCAATTAAGAGTGGCGATAGGTTTTTTGCTAACTTTCCAAGGTGACGCAAGAAGCGCGTCATACTAAGGTAAAAAGGGCCTGCGAGCCCTACGATTGGGTGTGTGTCAGGACGGACGCGTACGCTCCTTGACCCATCCCTGCCGTTTTTGTCTAATAAACAGCAGAGTCACCTTGCTTCTTGCGTGTGTCTCATACTCTATCTCATCTGGGATATACGGGAGGAGTTGGGGCCTCCCTGCCCGGAGGTCTGCGGACGGCCCGGCCGACCCCGGCAGAATTTCCCCCCCGACAGGCTCATCAGAGTTTTCAACAACACCAGACCGAATACAGGCCCCTGAGGCACACCATGTTTATTAGTCTTTTAATAGGGAGCTGTATTAGTTACCAGTGCTCTGGGTATTTTTTGCTCAGGCGTCTCTTCTTTAATGCCCTATTAAACATATGCAAGTTACTTACTAGTTTGACAAATGATGTAGAATACATTAAAGCGGCTCACTGCTTGGTATTTCACCACTGCTGAGGACCAAAGCGACACCCAATCTGTCAATTTCCCTGGCCAAACCAACACCCAATCTGTCAGTTTCCCTGGCCGAAGCCACAACCAATCTATCAATTGCCCTGGCAGAAGCTACACCAAAGCGGCTTAAATGACCTTTGGCCAAAACACTTGAAGTATTGCTTCAAAATACACTTGGCTATATGAGGCCTGGCATATGTTTCAACAGTATCCTGTTGTTCTGTTTTAAGAAATTACATCAGGGTAGGTTATTTTGATGCAATTACTTTGAATTACTTTGTGTGGAAGAAATTATATAGATGTATTTAAGTGTTATGGAGTTTACAGGGGGTGGGATGGGGAGGGGTTAGGGGTTATTGAGTGGGGAAAGGGTGGGGCATCACCCCTAAAAAACTAACTCGAAAAAATACATTGACGTAATTACAACAAAGTAAATTACCACAAAGTAATTGAATTCGTTAGAATAACATAGCACCGTTTCAGCAGTTTAAACAACTTCTCCTGCAAGGTAATTCCATATACCCAGGCTCATTGCAAATACCATTGCATTATTCATAAAGATTAAACATCACACGGCAATGTCCAGTGTAATGTGATCAGTTGTGTTTAATGTTATTTCTACATCCCTCCCCCCCCCACACCCCTTTGCACTTTACTCTCTTCAGACTATCCCGCTGCTCACTGGCTTTCTCAAAATAGCGTTCTATGCAGTCATTAATGTATCTTTTGTTATGTAGCGTGAGCCTAGCTAGAAAGAAAAACAGGGGTATAATGCAGTCCCTGGTGCAGCACATGTCGACAACAGGTAAGGCACATGTCGACAACAGGTAATCACTTAAAGCAAAGCAACACATTCCAAGATGTAAAGTGCTCCATTCGTGCTCCCTTTGCTCTCTACTTTGGATCCTGCGGACCAGGGGTGAACCTAGGCTAACATTTGGGGGAACGGGATAACACTTCAAATGTTGGAAAAGGCACTAACTTTGGAAACTGTGGTGAAGGGGCACACTTACTTGTGCAGGGACATCTAACTTTTGTATCTATTCTAATGAGACTGTTCTAGTGAAGCATCAATGTTACAAGCAGTTAACTCTCCCCTTCACATCTGAAACCACACACTTAAAGACTTGTGAGAATTAGGGGCCTCCTGCCCCTCTATCCTTGCAATCACTCCTCTGGCATGCAAGTATCAACCCCACATCACAATTTCAATTGCCTACAAATGTACGCATATGAATGGAGGCGCTAACAATGAAATGCTTTAGTTTAGTAATTGCAGGTCTGTGGGTAACAGCGAAGCCCAGGCACTGTTTAACACCTGTGTCCTGTTCTGTCTGGCAGCGGCTCTGTAGGTCAAACATGTTGAGTCAACATAGCCCAAAATGTCAGAGGGTGGAGGCTAGAGCTGATCTGCTCAATGGTCTTTCACCACTGCTGAGGACGAAAGCGATACCCAATCTGTCAATTGCCCTGGCCGAGCCCACAACCAATCTGTCAATTTCCCTGGCCAAAGCCACTCCCAATCTGTCAGTTTCCCTGGCCAAAGCCACTCCCAATCTGTCAGTTTCCCTGGCCAAAGCCACTCCCAATCTGTCAATTTCCCTGGACAAAGCAACACGCAATCTGTCAATTTGCCCGGCCGAAGCCACACCCAATCTGTCACATCCCAAACTTGCATGTGCTGCCCTCCACTTTCACTCGTGTACTCTCTCTCCTTTCTCTACTTACATTAAACAAGGGACCACAGACATGGTCCAGGCCTTGGCAAATGCTCTCAAGTATCACCTTCTGACTCAGGAGGAAGGAAGTCACTCATCTTGCGCCTCAAACTTGTCCTTACTTGTACACAGCTCGAACTATTGCACATATGTGTAATGTTTGTCTCTAGTATGCTATTTTATGTCACCATAGTTCTTGTCCACCACCTGGCTCATGTTATGCTCTGATAACACTGTTCATCCATTAGACAGTTCCAAAAACTGTGAATGCCGCACGAAGGACTGCCACAGTGTTTGAAATAAATACAAAATAGTCGAGCTTAAACTCGACATTGACCTACATACAAGATGTATACCATCAGAAAATGTAACAAAAAAGTACGTTTTTAGCTATAGGTGAAACACAAGCAAAGAGTAAGCCAAAGATGGAGAATCGGGCAAACTCTTGCAAAGGTGGAATCACACAAGCAAAGGCCTGTGCTTTGCAGGCACACGCATGATGGGAGCCAGAGGTGTGTAGCCACATAACTCAGCAGCTAACTAAAGACAGCCCTGCACATAACACAGCCCAGCTTACAGAGTAGCTTTGCAGCCAGTGTATGAATAGAAACACACTTCCCAGGAACAAGGAGCGCAAACTGCGAGGAAGCCTCGTTGCCGAGGTGCTGCTCTCGTGCATCAGGGAGTTCAAGACGCCCACTCAGCATGTGCCTTAACACCCAGCTGTCTTTGAAGAGGAAATGGAGATGGGTCTTGCTAATTGCCTTTTATTCATTTCTGAGGGTGACTACCCACATTCAGAAAGGTGAGTGTTTCCTGGACGTGTCATGAAGATGTGTGCCGTCGTGTTGATTTCAAGAAAGTCCGGAAAGATTGCTCAAGAGTTGAGCACTGGTCTGAGGCAAGTCGCGAACCTACGCTTATCAAGTTCGAGTCCCAGCAGGACCAACTGAGCCCTTCCTCCCTCCAAAGTCGATAAATATATTTTATATATTTATTTATTTATCCATTTATTTATTTATCCATTTATTTATTTATTTATTTCTACTGCTGAAGCCCGCAGGCATATAGTAGGATTGCATTGGATAATAATGACGCCTATCATTATAGCACTTAGAAGATAGAGGAATCCTGCATGAAACACTATATGAACCATATACACACATGTGATATGAATACTACTTTAGTTACAGAAGGTCATTAGAAAAGCTGGAGTCACCTGGGTCACATGCCAAACGCAAATCATTCCTCAGACTTGCCACACATGGGCGGGTGGTGTGGTGCCATTTCAATTGTCTTTTATCCACAGAATCCAGCAAGAACCATCTGATCAATCCCTGATTTCCCTCAACGTGATCCTTTAAATGCTTAGGTTTTAATTATAGCTAAAGACCACCTGAAGACATCCTGGGAAATGTCCAATGGTGTGCGCGTGCAGAAGAACACGTGTAAGAGTGCATGTCATTTCCAGGTCCCCGGTTGTTAATGAAATCCCTAACATTCAGATTTTAATTGAAGCAGATAAAGATTAGGCAGCTTAGCAGCAGCTGGCAGATTCCAGCGGTGCACTCCCAATCATGCCTTTGTAATCTTGCTAAATGGGCCTCTATCTCGCTAACACAGCGAGGATGCTCCGGCCGCCGCTATTCCCCACGCCTGTAAAACCTTGAACTGTAAAATTACAAGTAATTAAAATAATCTCCAGGTGATATATTGCAATGCGTTCGCGATGAAAGTACAAAGAAAATATATTTTTTTTGTCCTCCGATCACATTATGCTTTTCAAAGAATAGTATATTATTATTAATTATAATGATAACAATAACACATTTTTACTTGCAACTGCAAGCCTGACTTCTGCAGAAAAGTGACCGTGATCAGGGTCACGCCTGTATCCTTTCCCAGTGGCTAGTCCGACAGCACTGCAGGGTCACTCTGCGAATCCTGCCTGTGCTCTTCTCCATAGCTGCTCCTGTGCTGCTTCTCGCAGGGACTCTATGGTCCAGATAGTCACCTACAGAGCCAGTCAACTCGCTCTGTTGCCTTGGTGGTGTCTGCTTCAATCAGGCATCAGGGGGGCTTTCACCCTGCACCTCTGGCTCCTGGTACTTTCAGTATTTCTTCATGAATCTCCTCAAAGTCTTTCTTCCCTGACTCTGATTAGCCGTTCAATCATGGTCACATCTCTATCTTTTCTCTACACCCATCCCAATATAAAATGGCCACTAATCACACCTGAATGAAGTAGAGTTTCCAGGTGTATAACAAGGACTATCCTCCAGTGTGTCTCGCGGTGGAAAGTCCTTTGACCCTGTTGCTTGCCCACTTTGCGGTTTGTGAAGTCCTTGCTCCATTTGACCCTGTTTGTGTTTATAAATTGAACATTAACACGTGTCCATTAACCAAGTGTTTCTGGCGTTTCTGCTGTTGGTTTGTTTCAGTAGGAAATTGGCCTTCTGTTCCAGTTCTTCCAACAATCTTGGTCTCCGTTTTTTTCTCTAGCTTGGGTTTATTCTGGCAAAGGGGGACTGCTACCTCAGCTTTTGGACATGCCCTCAAGCCATGAAGGAATATAAGACGCCCACAGGACCTGGAAAAATAAGGGGAAGGAATATATGGACAAAATATGGGAACTTTGGTGACGTTTGCTGACTCTGGTGGAATGGGTGGTGTCTGGGAGCTAGCGACTGAGCAGAAGAGACCGTTGCTGCCTGAGGGGAGATGTTTCAGTGCTAGGCACTTCCACTTCTACTATGCTACCCCCAGGGGGCAAACCATTCTAGGATCCAGCCATCTTGACATTTGCTTCTTTGCAAATTTTTGCAAATACAGTAAAAGAGTGTGAACCTGACATGCTTCAGATGCCACCACTCTCTGGCCCTTAGCAATTGTTTACAAATACAGGAACTAGTGACACATGTAAATCTGAAATTCCCCAGCCATGTTCACATGTGTTTCCCTGAAAATATTTGCAAACACAATACAGGGTGGTGGGTGTAAATCTCAGGTGCTCCTCATTTGTTCCCGTGCAAATCTGTCTGTAGACAGTAAATGATGGCAGCCTTCACAATCTCCAAACTTCCCTAATAAATCAATGTGGCAATCCCTGCTGGAATCCATCATTTTAGGAGAGTGAAAGTAAAGGCAGGCGCGATGTACGCTGCTCAAGGGGGGGGGGGTAATGCAACCATCCTTCACCCACAGACCGCATGCGTGTGCAGTTGGGAGCATTAACGTGCATGCCACAAGCCAAGCCATGTTTCCAGCCAATATATGAAGTGGCCTCTGTGTCTGGGTCTAAAATGGCAGATGAGGGAGCATGGGGAAGGGAAGCCGAGAGTAGCATGTATGGGGCCCGGGTCCCCCATCCTTAGCCCTGCAGCTATGGTGCCGGGAGTCTTAGGAAATGTAGCATGACCAGCTTTATAATGAAGCATCATGGTGGTGATGTGTTAATATTTATATAGTGCCTAAATCCAAAGCGCTTTACAGAGCACATATTTACATACAATATCACCCAACCAAGGTTGGTATTCATTTATCGATCTCGGAAGGATGAAAGGCTTAATTGGCCTTGCCGGAATTCGAATCTGTGACCTGCAGATCACGCTCAGATGCGAGCGCTCAACCCAGTGGGCTATCCTACTGGAGTATTAACAAATTGTCATATTAGCAACACACTTTAAAACAAAGGTATATGCACCCTACAGGGTTCAGCACTACTGGGCAGACCTCGTTTACTAGTGTTGAAATGGAAAGTCAAAACTCATGCTGTCTTGCATTGCAATTTGTGACCCACAGAATGCACTTCCCATACATTTTGCGGATAGGGCCTGGCAGAGGCAATGGGCATATCCATCAATGTTCTCCTCCAGTTGCAGGACAAGAGCCGTAAGGAAGGACCCCAAGGCCGCGGTGGACAGAGTGTACTATATGGGACATGATTTCTCCATTCGCAGCTAATGAAGCCTCTTAGATGCCCCCTCTGGAGCTCAATCGAGCAGGACCGGCTTTGTCCACTTGCGTCTGTATAGTGCTGCATGATATGATCTGATAGGTTATTTATAATGCGCTTAATACCCAGAGGTTTCTAATCGCGGACCCGGGGATCAAACCTGCGTTGCAGGCACGTTGCCCCTGACCTATCCTCCCGAGAGCATGATGATAAACCTAAGATGAGCACTTCAGTTGTCCACGTGTCCTGAAATCTTAAACTTATTATAATCTATAAACACGCACCTTCACAAACAATGCAGGTACTGATAAACTATAAACCGGTCTTGCAGTGGCATGCAGTTCTCTATACAACTGTGCCATATTATACTATCCATGTGCTGATACCCTGGACTGAAAAGGAAGCATTACAAATAAGTGGTGTTAATATAGTCTTATAGTCTGAGGGAGGGTACATTATCGTGGGATAATGACCCGCCACCAAGTTTGCCTTGGGCTATAAGGTGGGGAAGGGTCATTACCTGTTCTTTTTATATTATATATTATTTTACTCGGTTGCTTCCTGAAGTCCGGTCACTGCTCAATACATACCCCAGTAATAATAATAGCAGAAAGCTGAATCCGCCCAAGTTTTCAGGCTACCACCCAGGGATCCATTGGTCTACAGAGGATGCAGTAGGGATTATTTACCTAGACAGTGCTTTGCCTGAATGGGGCTATTGACTGCCAGAGTTTGACAGCCCATTGTGGATCTTAATGCCTTGCCCTAGAAGCTCTGTGTTGCATGATAGTATGGTCCCCTCTCCCAGCTCTACTTAGGATAGCAGCTACAGGACTCCGACACAGGGTGTCACTTGGCCCCATGGAAGCCCTTCCCTGCTGCTGCTAATCAACAGACCACTTAGGAATTCCCCCGGCCAAACCTAACCACCCTTGTGCACCTTGCTCCTCAGTTATAGCTAGTGCACATTTACTGCCAACACTCAGTTCTCCCTTAAGTTTGCACCATGCATTTTGCAGTACTTAAGAAGTACACCAGGCTCTACGCCTCAGCTGATGGTATTTATGTGTAGGGACCTCCCGCAGTTTCATACGACCCTTTGATCAGGCCAAGATGGGAGGAAGGAGGAGCACAAAACCTATGGAAATCCATATTGAAATGACGAAGCCTTGAACTGAGGGAAAGCTTGTCTGCTGAGAAAGAGCAATGCTTTAGAAATAGCACGGAGAGGACCTCAGTATATATAACGCTATTAAGGCCTGCAAAATCTACTAGCCTACTCGCATTGGTGTGTACATTTTAAGAAGGGCGAGTACCAACCTTGCTGGTGAGTATGGGGGGTTTGCGACTTATTTGGCATTTAATACAGAGAGTAAATGGCAAATACAAGTGTCACTGTGCATGGCTGGACTTGAGTGACAGCATTGCATAAAACAGGAAGTCAGTTTATGGGGACAGGCATCATTTTACAGAAAGCACTGGTAAATATTGTGTCACCTGTCACATTGGGGCAAGTGCATTTGTCTTAGGTCGAGTATGTAAACAAAGAAACTTGCCCTGCAGGTCTGGTGGGATTTTTAAGAATTTGCGAGGCGTGACTACCCATAAATCCCCTTAACTCTAAAAGTTGTACATCTCACAAAAGTGCCTCTTATTATTAAACCATGACCTTGCTACAGTGGTTATAGCGTGTTCAGTTCTTCAGAGGGAATTTTAATTACTCATGTGTCAGGATACATGATCAGTAACTTGCATGTACTACAATGTAATCCTTGCAACACAGCCACACCTGCATAGCTATTTACCGGCCGACATTCCACCTGGCCAGAATGGGAATTCAAGCGGTAAAAGCTTCTCTGAACCTGCTTTGAACTTGGTGTAGACTGAATCAATCTATTGAGGAAATTATTGACTATCCTTGTAATATACAAAAGAGAATCAGCTTATCAATGAAGTATGGTTAAAGCGGACTCGGCTGGACACTGAAACCCTGAGTTACTACACTGTTGACTAATCATTATTCCTAATGCAAATGCCTGTTACTGGGATATTACAGGCCGCAGAGACGCCAGTAAATTCCCATTCCATGGAGGCACAGGGGACTCCATGGGTGGGATTGCTGGAAGTACTGGCATTGGTAGTACCAGTGCCGGTCATTCCGGAATTTGTTTGCTACTAGCGGCCTGAATTCCGAGCAGGTCAGGCTAGCAGTAGTTCACTGCCCCCACCGGCAGACTTGTGTTTCCCCAGTCTGGAAAAAAATGCCAGTGCCAGAATTACCACCTTTTTTGCCTGGCATTTCTTCCAGAACGGGGAACTCATAATGAGCCCTAATGAATGCTATTCAAGAGCAATTCTTACAGGCTTTAATCTGAACCTGAGCCATCAGCACTCTTATCGAGAGTGCATCATGTAGACACCCAAAATCTCAACTATACAAGCAATCCTTCCATGGATTTCTGTGAGTCAAATGATCGCTTCCTGTCATGTCTTCAGCACCCAGTTCCCTAACAAATGAGGCTGAGCCTCAGGGCTACGTATTGTCAAGTCTCCACTTTAGCACTCAGTGAAACACCTGGATGTTGCTCATTAGGTCTTGCGCAACTGGCCTGCACAGGAATCTGACGCCATCGTTGATGCTAATGCAAAAGCTACAGCGCTGCAAGATTTCCTACCCAATTTCCTTAAATAAAATACATTGTTCATAGTGCCAGGTGAATATGAAACCCGTCTTAGAAAACCCAAAAACATGTTCCTGAGATAAAGAAAGTCATGTTTAATAACACTTTAAGCTGTGCAAGTATATTTTCCAATTACTGAGAGGATGTTGTAATATATTGATCAATAGCCTCAAATCTATTTACAGCTATATGAAACCTAAAAGGCCCTATTTGCATAACTGCGAGTGCCAGTTCATTAGAATGTCCTTCCACATGTGCAAACATTTTTTATTGAATAAAGGTTTAGAAGTGCAGGTCTAGCATATGAGTAATCGGAATTGTAATGGGTTGTTTATAACGCGCTTAATACCCAGAGGTTTCTAAGCTATCGGACCCGGGGATCGAAGCTGTGTTGCTCCACCCCTTGCCCTTGAGCTATCCTCCCAAAACAAGTACACAGTATGCCAACTGCTCTATCTACTGTACATTAAGGAAGAGTTAGGGAATAGCTATACACATTTTAAGAAATGTAATCATTTGCCAATATGCCAGTTTTCAAGTCCTGCCTTATCCTCCCATTCTGGTGGCACATTTTACGGTAGTCACACACCTGTTATTGTACTGCTTTCTTTCCCTTACACATCATGGGTTTCAGTTCAGAAATGGTAACACAAATGCTATCAGCAGTAATTGGTAATGGCGCCCATTAGAAAAGGGGAACATACATCACTGCACCAAGTCACCACCATTACGACAGACGTACATCATTGCTTCAAGGTAAGTTATTTAATTTACTGAAAAAAGCAATATGGCCCAAAACGGTGCAAATTACTGCACTCAAAATAAAATCAGCTGGGAGCAGGTCTTAAGTAGGGTAACTCCGAGCCACTACGCCAGTGAGTATTGGGCATAGTGGGTGGTGATAGAGGTGTGTTGTGCTGGTGATGCGCCCCATCCTGGGTGGAACCTGCGGCCGCGAGTTGGAATCCCAGCAGTATCACTCACACTGCCCCTTCAGCCTTCCCAGGAGGATACACTGAGTGGCATTGAGCTGCATAATAATAACACCTACTTGTAGTCCGCACTATGTAAATGGTGCATATTACTGTCCATGACTGTGAACTTTACATATGTTATGCTTGAAGTTTTTTTCAATTTGTACTACAAGTTGCATAAGTAGTATGCGTTGAGCGGGTAGGTGTATATTCTGCCCGCTTTCTTTTTACCACCGGGGGAAATGATTACCCCAATGTTTAATGGTCACAGTAACCCTTCCCCTGCTGGCAGGACATCATCATGATATTGGCCTGTGTGTGTGCATTGGGGCTGTAATCTCTGCAAAGCAGTCATGTACACCGCCAGCATGTATCACGCTACAGACGCACACGTTAAAGTATGATGCATTAACATCATCATGCTTCATGTGCACCAAAATGTGGCGGGAACAAGAACACGCAACGGCCACTTTGTGGGTATGGTGGCAGCAGGAAATCTTGTGGAATGTTACATGCTACCCATGTATGACCTTGTACTACATGGGGCACATGGAAAGTGATGCGTGGAGTAAAGAACCCATAGGTACACCATGCAGTGCTTATCTGTGCCCCTAAATCAGTAAACACCCCATAATCAGTTGCTATCAGCACCATAGAAACAACCAGTCTTTTTGAGTAGTGATGGATTCTGATCACATGCACAGTACAGAGAGAACCTACCCAGTCAGACACACAGAGCTATGACTCCTAGAGGGCTAGCAAGAATAGGGTACTTCCAGCATGCTTGAAAGTAGTGCGTCCCAAGCCCATGGGTCGGGGGCTTCAGAAGCGGATACCTGGGTCACCTGGCGAGACCTGGTCCATGGTAGTGATAACCAATTTAGCAGAGTTGGGAACAGGAGAGAGGGGTCTCCAAACTGCAGAACGTGGGTCACTCAATGATGATTGTGAGGAACACTGCAATACCCATTCCCGAACCCTTGCGGAAATTGACCCTGCAAAAGCTGATTATCCTGGCAATAGTATTTTGGACAACCCGTTGAGGTGATTATGCGAAATACTCAGTAAAGATCCTTCCACACAACTCAGGAAATCTCGTGAGTGAAGTCTTAATCTAAGATCTGATTCACAAATCTCAACATTTCTGAGTGTAGTTTCATCACACTTATTACCACAACCTGAGCCCTTGAATGGAACGTAGCCAGTAAATGTTTAATATTACTTGACCTGGACTTTGGTTCTTTATATTGTACAGTACTTGTGCACAGCCACATCTCTGGCGAGACTTTGCACGAAAGCCCCGAGTTCATCAGTAGTAGGAAAGCCATAGGGACTTCAAGGTGCCTCAAAGGATCTTAGTTCACAGCCATAGAGGTAACCTGCTCCAGCAGTGATGGTGCCAGAGTTTGCGTAGGGTGCATGAAGCTTCCATGTACTCGTACACATCCACTCCTCTAGCGGTCTCAGAAGGATGTGGGCAGCACAAGGGAAGACCTCTTCCCTAAAACAGAGGTTAATTCACAGAGCCTTGGCCCGCAGAAGGGCTGGAGTTGAAAAGACAGATATTGATGAATGTAGGCCTGCACGCAAAACTAATGTAAATTAGCTGAAAAACGAGATACCCAAATGATCTTGCTGCTTAGGAGATGGCAAGCAAAGAAACTAAAGAGGTACTTGTGTTCCTCACAGTAGTCCTTTTCTCTTCGGGGAGCGCTTATTGTTTACTTTTAAACCGTGTGTTCTGTACGAGGTCCTCTTTGTGAGACTTGTGGCTAAGGAGCCATTGGGCGATGGCTGCCTGAGGAGAAAAAAGGCCAACTGGCAGCTCTGAGTTCCCATTGACTGTCAAAGTAGTGTGTGCAGGCGATGCCAGATAATTCCATGGTGCCCCTCAAACACAGCTACCCAGAAGGATTTCTCTCAGCTGCTCTCACCGGCTTTAGTTATTGACCGGATAAGTCTACTACAGTGATCGCCTAATTAACAAACTGCTTGATACTTAATGATTGTCAATAGACAATTACCAGTGCAATTTCCAAGTGTACATGTTCATTGTTGAAAGCCAGTTTCAGATATCTGTGTAAAGCTGTGCCACTTTAGCATCTCCTAGAACTGCTATCACTAATTGATAGTTCTCATCGAGAGGGCGGGATTTCCATGTACATTCGACTGATTGGCTTTCACCACACATTTTGGAAGCCATCTTTAGTCAGTTTCACTACACATTATGGAAGCCATCTTTAGTCAGATTTCACTACACGTTTTGGAAGCCATCTTTCTAAAGATGTCTCTTTTTCCATGTATTTATGTATGCAATTTATTAACAGATGTTTTTCTTCCGTTATGGATCATTACAATTCAGTCATCAGAGTATGCAATGCAGTTGAGTAATACGTCAACTGAGAAGCCTTGTCCACTTAGAAGGCACACACAATGCATTATTATTATTACTCCTACCACAACAATGATATGATATGGCATTTATAACGTGTCTATAGACAAGTGTTTCAAGACGTGACGAGGCAAGGGGGGGAACAAAGGGAGGACAGACAACGATCCTACTAGGCCAGGTGTCATTCAAATTGCGCAAGTGCATGGGAAGGGGGGAAAGGAAAAGTGTGAGGGGGAAAGGGAGAGGGGAAAGTGCAGTACATGGGAAGTGGAATAAATAAGATAAATAAAACACATAAAACAGCCAGCTGGTGGCAAGTGCAAGGAAGTGCAGACAAGTGCTGGAAAGGGGACTGAAGGGATACAGAAAATGGTCCCCAATGCAGAGGTTGCCAGGGAGGCAGTGCAGGTGGGCAGTTGACAGGGCCTGGGCCAGAGATCAGAGAGGGTGGCCAGGTAGCCAATGATACGAATGATAATATATGATATGATATGGTAGCCAATGATACGAATGATAATACTTGCTATAATAATAATAATAATAATAATAATAATAATAATAATAATAATAATAATAATAATATTGAATATTGAAATGAACCCAGAGCATTTTTTTCTACAGCGATCTCTTAAGCATATTTCTGATAGGTTTTGGAAGGAATGCCATTTTATAGGGACTGTAACGATAAATACAGAGAAACGCCACGGTATGCACAAATCGGATAGATGTTAAGTAAGTTAATCCTAAGGGAGGGAAGGCAAGATCACTGCAGTAGTTTACCACTGTGGTTTACACACATCCAACACGACCCTGCACTAGCAATAGCATTCGAATTCCAGTGGCTGTTCAGGGGAAAGATGGCCCCCTATTTTACAGAGCAATGGCATTACCTTAATATTGACAGGTTGCCGCATGACTTACCTAGAGACTACTCAGGTAAATAGTGGCAGCGCGGGGAGAAAGAGGCTCACAGGAAGGGGAACTGCACCTCGCTATTGGGGACCTTCAGCCTCACCCACAAAAGGTGGACCTCTAAGAATGTAGGAGACTGAACCCTAATCCCTCAAATCTAAATTAGCAAAAGGAATACCAAAATACAAAGACCAATCGACAGATGAGGATCACTGCCTTTCAAAAGCTCCCGCTCGAGTGGCGCTTAAGCAGTTTCTGGCAGACCCGTGTTTTTATTTCACATTTCAATTTTGACATCACAAGCTTCCATTTGCTTGACATGTAACCCCCGGCTCACATTTCCATTCACCTTGTCCAATTTACTGGAGGTCATAATTGCAAGGCTTTCCAGCATCAGTCAGGAGGGCACGCGGGTGGCGCGCAGAGTTTGGCAGGATAATTAGAAGATCCGTGGACGCTCCCTGACTGCAGCGCTGCTTTCTGCTACTGAGTGTCATGCGAACACATGAATATTCATCTTTCCATCTGAGAAAAACATAGACTGCGATAGTTTCTCTGGGATGACAGCACTTCAACTGGGCTTTAGTCAAGGACCCATCTTAAGTAGCGTCTTAGGATACGCTTGACTCCACTCATAGATGCCTAGCTTCCCAAGGGCTTTTATTTATTTATTTATTTATTTATTCGTATTTTTAGAGCGTGCAGGCAGTCTGGGGGCATCATGGCGCTTTGAGCGCTTTATACGTGCAAAATAGAATAAAAAATAAATAAATAATTTGAGGCTGTACGGATGACACATGAATAATATTGGATGTTCTCGTGTAGCGATCAATGCCGGATTACGCCTCCTTTTAAATGCTGCAATACCAAGAATGTATCATTATCCAATGAAACACTTGTGCATGGGCGCGATATAAATAAAATATCATATCAATGTAATGGTACGGAACTAAAGAGTAAATCAGAAGGTTTGTGCTCTAAATAAAAGCTGATGAGGATAGGTCGAAATCGCAGCTTTGGCATTAGATGACATTCGGGCGGGGAGAAGGGTGTGGCAAATGAGTCACGCGCAAGTAGGGAAAACAAAAAAATAAACATTACATTTTCAGGCATAGTTTTCAAGTGGAAACCCACATGTGACTTTGCAAATTAAGTTTGACACAAACACAACCTATGCATTTGTGGTGCCAGGTCTGGCCTTTCTCAGGTCAACTGCAGGAGAATTCTCAAAGCAAACAAGGTCATTTCAGAAAATGTTCTGCTGTGCCCAGAATAGAAAAGCTCGTCGCACAATATAATAGGCAAATGCATCAAAATATGTATGGCCCTCAGGGCAATGTGCCCAAAGTCCTGTTCCTGTCTGGGCGGCAAGTGGAAGCCATCACTCCACCCAGCTGCGCACGGGAGCAATGAGACTTATCGATGGTTACAGAGAAATATTCACAATCTAATAACCCCCACACTTCTCATCCCACAATCGGGGACAAAAAAGGGCAGTTTTAATCATAATATTTATTTTTATTTTATTTAAAAAATTAAAATCAAGGAATTTAATGTTGTCCGCTAACTAACAATGCTGGGAATTCACCCACAATACTACAAATGAATGCAAGGAGTAGGCCCAGAGAATGAAAAATGCAACTTGCTTGCTGTTGTCTCACTAATGGTTTCATTCAAATTCACACAGACAACCATACATGGGGCAAAATGTGAATAACTATTCTAGAACAAGGAACTCAAATAATTCACAACGTAAACACACACATTGGCCTTCATTGCGTGTCTGGTGGAAACCATGCTGGTAAAACCGACAGGTAGTCGCCTGACCCGTAATGATTTACCTCCGCCTGACTTGCTGCAATCACCAGGGGATTACGACCCCAGCGTTCCGGGAAGTCAGGCGCCGGTAAATGTTAATCCATTTGAGTCCCATAGCTCTCAATCGGAATAGGGATCACGGTAGCAACAGCAGCGTTTATAGCGGTGCCGGTGCTTCCGTGAAATTCTGTGGGCGGGTGCCGTTCCGCCCGCCAGGTCTGACCCTGCCAGGCGGTACAGCACCCGCCTGCAGACTCGTAGTTTGCCGGTCCAGAAACAACAGTGCCTGTAAGCTTACCGGAACCATTGTTTCTGAAACGGTAAACTTGTAATGAGGGCCATTGACTTTTTTAATTTAACCTTTTGAAACCATCAATCTACAATATCAAATTATTCATACCTAAAAAATACCTTCCCTTGAAATCAAAATTAAAGCACTTCTCAGAATAACAGAATGAATCTGGAAACAAAACAATGTATTTAATTTTCTCTGAAACCATTAATTGGCATTAGCAATATATGCTACTCTAATATAGTTGCAAAATCCTTGCACTGATTTATATCTAAAATGTTTGACGCTGTCTGGACAAACTATTGGTTTCTTGCTTGGGCACAGATTCTATTTGTTATCTGTTGTGATGTTGGATTTGTGGGATTTGTTGCAAATGGTTTCAAGAGATTGGTGTTCCCAATGAACATCCCTCCATTTTCTATATGTTAATTACAGGAATACATTTCAATTGTTTTATTGACTGTGGCAGACACAATCCAAAGACTGTCCACTCCACATTTAAATTGTATGTCAAAAAACAAATTTTACTTGGACTATATTCCCCAATTCAGTGATATAGCTTTCAAACAGGGTTCCCCAAAATATTTGTGTATGTTGTCTGGGATTCAATTAATTCTTGGGAGATTTGTCTAAATAATCTCGGGTCATAGCACTCACTTTTTGTTTGTCTTTCAAAGGCCAAATACAGATAGTCACACCAATTTGCGGCAAGGCAGCTCTACCAGGTAAGCTAATTCGTTCTGCCACCAAACTCCTTCTCTGATAATTTAGTCCTGCCTTGGGAAAAACCTCGGCATTCAGTCCAATGTGGGAAGGGATCATTGTAACGAAATTTCCCCATCTGGTACATCTGCTTCTCTCCTGTCTGGCAGGATCACTTTCTCCTCTGTTTTCCCCAAATGGACCCTTTTACCATGTGTTTGAGGTTAAACACCTAGCAAATGCCACTCAGGCCTACTGAATCCAGATCTGTATCCAGTTTCCAGATTGGATATATGATTCTGAAATGACAATCAATAATTTCCAGTGTTCAATTTCAATTATTATTATTATTATTAATATTATTATTATTAATTAATGCACTTATGATCGACCGTACACTGGATTTTTGACTTTAAGACTAGTTTAAAAAATAAGACATTGGATTTGACTGTTTTCAAGGCAAACAATTCATATTCAAATGTATTTTCCATCGTTTGGAAATGGGTTCCATTGTTTTTGGTAAACACAGATGGGTCATAAAACTCCCATGCATTGATCCAAGTGGTATGTTAATGGGTTATGGACATTCTGTCTTAACAAACTTTATAACCTTTGGTTTAATTTAATTTCATAGCTTAAATGCAGCATTACAGAAAGTAAAAAAAAAAAAAACAACAACAATTGTTTTCTTATATTGAACTTCATGCGGGACTAAAGCCTCTAAACTGCAGTAACATAGGGGATAACTAACCCAATCTGCTCAATGTACTTTTGTTTACAAGACCTGAACGTTGCCCCTGAGCCATCCTTCCCATATATGGCATATGCAATACATTCTTTACATTTAACACAACTATGTGAAATGTATACTGTTTGTTATTTAATATTTTATTTATAGTGCTAATCCCAATATGGTGTGGCTTGGCAAAAGTAAATGATCCAAAAGTTTGGTGACCCAAAAACATGTCCTATGTTATGTTGGCTGTGATTTGCATCAAAGACCTCTGACATTTACATGGCCATGTGGCACTCAGTCACAGAAATGATGTGAGCGGTGGTCTATTGCATAGTTATTTCCGCCAGCCAATACAGCTGTGACAAGCAATGCGTGAACATGTGTATACCTTACTGGAACAAGAGCGAGAACCAGCAAATATTTGTAAGACAGAAGAAACACCACTGGTAGGCCCGGTGGAAGTATATATTCTGCCCTAGGGCAAATGCCAATGTGTTGCTGCTGCTGCATATAAAATTTGAACTGATTAATTGAAGGGCCAATCTGGAGCCCCCTTGTATCTCGATACTTAGAATTGGCTCTAAAGTGTAACGCTTATTTAGTAGTCAGCCAAGACTACCATGGGGCAGTAACTAAGTGGTATTCTAATTATGCACTACCATTGGTGATATGCATTAACGCCATTGGTAAATCATGTTGCTCATTCTTATCCCGAGTTATGCAAATGTCATCGGGCGACTGTTTACATTCCATCTGTGTATCTAGACACAATACCACCAAGGTGGAAACACACATCGCTGACATTAAGTAGTACTGTGGGACATGACAGATTGCATAATGAAGAGACAGGAAATGTGTCCTTCCAGCCGAGCAACTACACTGTCATTAACTGAATGTGTGAGTACCACAACTGACCTTGTTTTGGGTTTAAGAGCCTTCCAGGCCTTATTTTATCGTCAATTGAAATGACTATCATTTTTGGGCAGTACTGTTTTGTGGAATGGAGCTGCTAATGCATGTATTCCCGCTTTTGAAACGGTCTGCACTTTATAACCATTTACCTAACAGAATTGCCCAAAACAAAAGAGCTTCCATAGGCATGCCATGAAATGAGGACCCCCATGTTTATACATGCCGCCACGGTTACCGATCACCAATATGAGTGCATGAGACCGCCCGAATTGCCATGCATATGTCATGTATTACCCCAACCAAGAAAATATTTTGAAATCCGGTGTACTGCGGCCCAGTGACGTGTCCAGACTTTTTAGAATGGGGTAGCCCATTTGGGGCACTGACTTATGAAGGGGTGGCATGAAGTACGAGTGTGCGCACGCACACACACAGGCGCGTGCCAGATAATGATGATAGTTTAGGATAATGAGGTGGCACCTACGGTGGTCTATCAGATTCCAAGGGTAGCACGTGCCACCAGGGTCGGACTGGGCCATAAGATTGACTCGTGCACAAATGGAAAAGTGGTCCACAGTTGCAAATGCCAATTCATTCCTTTTGTGACACTGTTTGAGTAGTACCCAGGGTGGAGTTTTTTGATGACATGTGATTCAAATTGTGCATTTATTCAGCAACACTGTTCAAAACTAATAGCCGCATAGTAAAGCAACTCATCAAAATGGCCCACATTGGCTCAAAAATAGTGGCCCACTTTAACCAAAAAAACTGGGCCACATCAGCATTTTCCGTCTTGGGTTCGGTCATGGGCCTATTGCCCTATAGGCCAGTCCGAGCCAGGTGCCACCCCAGGCTACTCCCTGAACACGCCTATGCTTCAGCCTGTTATGCCCGATTTTCCGGCTCTCCTTAAATGAGCCTGTAAGTGAGAAGGAGAGGCCATGCCTGTACCACAATATACGCACTGTGCATGTGATGGGCTCAGCCACACCGAGAGCATATACAACTCACCTCTTCTCAAATGATGGAATTCAGTTACATAAAGAAAAACAAATGTTAAAACACGCATAGATGCATAGTGGCACGCGAAGGCCTCTCTACTCTGCTCCCCTAAACGGCGGCGAGGTTCATTAATCCGATGGGCGCGTTAGTGCACAGTTCCCCTGCAGCCTTGGCCCAGAGAGATTTCCAATAGTATCGAATAAGTGTAGCAATTACCAGGGAGAATCCACTGCGACTCTGCCCAGGGAGGTAGGCACTGGTCATCAGTTACAGGATTTTACACGCATTCAATAAGGAATGGAGCTGAGTCTGTGTGGCACAGGGATCAAGCAGAGGGTGCTCGGGCAGGGCACACCTCGCCCAGATTGCAAGAGGCGCGCACGTAGAGATGTTACTTGCAGCTCTGCAGACGCCGTGGATAATGTATGGCGAAGCACACAGCATCTGCCACTTAAGGCTGAAAAAGCATATCACAGCATCCTGCTCCTGCATTATGAGGTTCCTTGAATTGCTTTCTTGTTTTTATCTTGTAAAACGCGTTTCTTATTTGATAAAAGGCGGAATGCACAATTTAAATAGAATAATAGGTTCTATTAGATGGCGTGACGCCTCTGCAGCAATCACATTAACTTGCTGAGCTCCCTTAAGAGCCAAGTTATGAATAATAATCTGCCTGACTGTTTTTTCATCCCGTTTCAAACAAAGCAGTGCCCTCGTGCTTTGAAAATGTCGCAATCACTTACCGGTAATCTTCCTTACTCCAAGTCCAGGTATTCCTCGTCCCAGTCCCCACTCTATGTTATGTTATGTCAAAGGTTCTTATATCGCGCACTGTTGCCACCTGCTGGGTTTCTTGGGGAAGTGTGACGAGGAAGATGGACAAGGAGGCAATGGCTCTAATATTTACCAGTAATCTTCATTACTTCAAATGTGGGTCTTCCTCAACACAGTCCTTTTCCATGTCAAGGACTGTGACGAAGAAGCTCAACGAGGTGGTAATGATCTTTATTTAACTTGCTTCTGTTGCTCCAGTTGTGATGCCATGGCTGTCGCTCATCCTGACAGCTGCGGCTGACAAAGGTATCGATGTGCCTTGCGGGTGGATTAAAATTGGAGCTGACTGTAAAAAAAACTGGGCTCAATATGTCATCATGATGAGGTCACTGAACATAAGATATCTTGATGACAACATTGATTGAAATATGTCACAACTCTACTCCAATGTGATATATTATTTGTATTGCAATTTCAGTGTCATTTGTGTAATCTTTTGTAAAATTAGGCAACATGCATTATGTCGCTTGTGTAAATATTGGACAACACAGATTGAGGCCAGAAAAAAAAAGTGAATGTCGACAATGAAAGACTGATGTTTTGACCACAAACATTGCACTCATGACAGCATTCAAGATCAAACAGAGAAGGGAGAGGGTGTGAAGAGTATTTAGAGTCTAGCTAGACTAGAAAAGCATGAGATTTGCATGCAGTGCCAACCTGCATGTCCCAGGAGATTGCTGGACACAAATGAATTGCATTAACAACATATTACCATTTACTGTATGGCACTCCGGCCTCCTAATGGTGACTGTAGGTGATCATAGCTGTTCAGGGCAGAGGAAGGGGGAGGCAAAGCCTCAAGCATGGAGTCAAGGTACAGCGAGGAAGAGGAGAAAAGAGCATGATAAGTCCCTGATATCAGGCGACAGAGTGCTATCCAATACGCTGCTAGAGGAGCAGAGGGACAGAGAGCGGCTACGCCAGCTCTTCATGACGCGCAATGCCAGGGATCATATGATAAAGCATCCAAGATACGCAGGTGGTTAATAAGGCTCGACATATGCATTTCGTCTTCCATTCTGAGGGCAGAGAAGAAAAGACTCAATTGGTTTCGAACCTATTTAGGATCATAAAGTGTCTTCACCAACTTTAGTGTGGCCATAAAATGTGCCAGAACTACGGAACATGAAGAGAGACAATGTTCATCCCTAATTGAAGAACACTTTCCATATGCAAGGGCAGCGCACATTTGACAAAAGGAGGTCGTCAGAGGGGAAACCGGGGGACCTGAAGGATACATTGCCAGAAAAGGCCTATCTAGAGACCGACTAAAATGGCCTCCTTAGGCGCCTCAATAACAGAAACCCTGATTCGGCTATTCTAGCAAATAGGCAAGTGTGTACCTGTGTGGGTTGTTGGGTGCGTGTGTAAGAATGGGTGAAGAGGAGAGTGAGTGAGGGTGACTTGTTAGGTGAGTGAATGTGTTGTTGGGCGCTTGAGCGAGTGGGTTGTGGAGTGAGTTATTAGTCAAGTAAGCAGGTTGTTGGATGTACGAGGATGCATAGCATAACTCCAAACAGGCCTACCACTAAGAACTTACAGAAGGCATCTGGGGCGGGAGGATTAGATGATGTGGCATAAACATTAGCCAATGGCCCACAATTTCATAGTAAGAATGGATATTTGTTATGGCATTGCTCAGTGTTCCCGTGACCGTCCCACAAGATGTCCTAAAACCAACGAGAAAGCTGAAACGGGGCTTTGGATGTTTGAATGATATCATTGGATACTCGGTCAAGGTCGGCTCACACAGATCTTGAGTTTGATCAGTTGCCTTCCACCAAATAGGAATGCCACTGTGGCACACAGAGAATAATCCATCTCTCTGCTTAGGGCCATAGGTCTAACCTCGTCCCCCGCATCCTCAGTTTCCCAAGCCAGTGTGAAATCCTGTATGATGGCATCTCCTTCAAAAGTCAGATATGATTGCACCGGTGCTACTGTGAGACCAGTGTAAGCTGAGAGCTGTGCTTCTCTTATTGCACGATTTCCCTGTGACTGTTTACTTGCATGTTTTATCAATTAAACAAGACCGGCCTAATTTAATAAACAAAGGCTCAGTTCAGAGAATAGAATATTCTTTATGGGATAGGGAGCGCTGGAGTCAGAAGATTTTGATGAAGAAGAATTAATCACATTTTTTACAATGGATTTGGCCCCAAATATATGGGGAGGGGGGTGTTTTCATCAGCTAGTGGAACAAGCCGCTGAAACTAGGAAATATCTGTGAAACTGTGAATGGAAATACATTGTTTACTGCCTGAGAAACCAGGAGTACCAGTGGATTCATAGTTAGTTTGAATTCATGGAGTTCTATTTCCCCTCTCCAGCCGCCAAGTGGCAAGGACAGTTCACAATTAGGTTAGGGTTGAATTAAAATCTGAGCTGGTGGAGACAGCCTTTTCACACCTAACACCCCCCTCTGTGTGTTGCTGAATGGGCACTGGAAGAAAGGTGTCATCAAGTGTGTGTAATCTTCCCCAGTTTGTCAGAAGCCAGTCTTATGGATATCAGTTGATGGGCCCGCCTGTACAGGCAGTACGATGACACCTGTCATTTGCACTCTAAGCCTTGGTCAGAGTTGCTGATTCTCTTGTGCACAAGGGCCAATGGAAATGGTTTTCAAGTGTTGAAATGTAAGCATCCTAAAGTGGGGACAAAGGCATTGCTTTCCACTTTGGATAGGTCTTTCAAGAGACAACACCAACTGGATACCTCAGTATCCACACCCAGTTACTTTCATTAGCTAGTATTGTCTTGCCCTTGAGAGCCTCCTGGATCTGAAGCAGTCAGTGTACACATTTGGAAAATGAGTGCTGTTTCCTTTCATCTCCCCGGAAGTGCCATCTGTTTGACGATCTTTAAACATTGGTGAACCTGATCAATTTTCTATCTGCCCAGCCTTGCTCTGAAGAGAACACCCATGCATGATCCTTAAAGATTGGTGAACCTGACAAATTATCTATCTGTCCAGGCTTGCAATGAGGAAAACACCCAGGTATGTTCCTTAAAGATTGGTGAACCTGATCAATTATTTATCTACCCAGGCTTACAATGAGGAGAACACCCAGGCATGTTCCTTAAAGATTGGTGAACCTGATCAATTATTTATCTACCCAGGCTTGCAATGAGGAAAACACCCAGGCATGTTCCTTAAAGATTGGTGAACCTGATCAATTATTTATCTACCCAGGCTTGCAATGAGGAGAACACCCAGGCATGTTCCTTAAAGATTGGTGAACCTGGTCAATTATTTATCTACCCAGGCTTGCAATGAGGAAAACACCCAGGCATGTTCCTTAAAGATTGGTGAACCTGATCAATTATCCGTCTGCCCAGGCTTGCCCTGAAGAGAGCACCAGGCATGTTCCTTAAAGATTGTTTAAGCTGATCAATTGTCTATCTGCCTATGCTTGCCCTGAAGAGAGCACCCAGGCATGTTCTATGGGTATATCAGTGTATATTTGAAATGCCTGGGGAAACCTTATCTCACAAGTGTTGTTTTCTAACGCATGATTCAGAAACATTAGATGCACCCCTTGTGGTGAATAATGCCCTGTCCCTCGGATACTGCCAGCAGGTGATGAGTTGCTGCTGCTGCATAGCACCTAGAAGTCTAATTTCTGGCTAATCATGTTTTGTAGCAAGTCACCTGTTTGACATTATCTGGAGATGTGCATATGCCGTGGCATCAGGGAGCCCTAGGGGGACCACCCGTGGCCCTCAGCAAATCTCCTTGGTGCTTATAGACTGATTCACGGGATTACGCATGTGGCTGGTCTTTGACAAGGAAGGACAATGACTTTTGTTACACCATGTCATACACATATGAATCAACAAAATGTTCAAATCACACGAGACTGAATAACATGAGATGGATGACATGCATTAGCAGGATTTGAACAACTTAAAAATAACTGTTTAAATGTTTATATGTGGCTTGACGTGCAGTAATTATTGAAATTGTTAGAATAGTTCAACATTAACAGATTAAGGGTACTGCAGTGTAAGGCAGAGTGGTTTTGTACAGGGCACTACTTGAGTATAATGGAACATTAGGAAGCTTATGGAGGACCACCGTTGGACCTCCTTAAAAGTACCGGGGACCTTCAGACAAACTCTCCGTTTCACAGTTGCTTATTGATCAGTTTATTAAATGTAGTGTTGCGATAAAGTAGCAGAGAGCTTTAGGATGTGTTCTGTTCTGCACATAATTATGTGCATGGTGCATTTACTTGGGGGTTCATTTGCATGCACAGAAGTAGCGAGACCAAGGAAAGTCATGTGGGTCTTCAGCATAAATGGGGAATAACATACATGCAGGAAGGTGGGTCTTAGGCAGGGTTGACCAACTCCAGGCCTTGAGGGCTGCATTCATGCCGGGTTTTCAGGATACCCCTCATTAATATTCATTAGATACATTTGCATACCATGATTCAAAATGTATGCAAATGTTTCCTCATGAATGTCAATGAGGGATATCCTGAAAACCCATCAGGATTTCGGCCCTTGAAGACCGGAGTTGGACAACCCTGGCGTCGAGGGTTCATTGGGGTTCTTGTAGCCTACTAAAAGGTGGTGCCAGAGTGACGCATGATGGGTTTTATCTTTCTCCTCATGTCAAGAAATCCTTCGAGCCTGACAATGCGTGGATTCACTCATTCATGCATGCATTCATTGCTAGAAGTGCATACTCCTCTTACCAGAAGTGCCTGGATGTGATTCAGCTCACATTCTCTTATCCAGTGGATGGTACAATGAGGGTAGCTACTTACACTTGAAATCCATGCTGAAATCCACCTACAAAGACTAAACCTAAAACAAGAGGGAGCAGTTTGGGGCATGTTGGGAAATTGTGTAGGACTAGTGCAATGCCACTTGCCCGATTGCAATATGTAGCAGCAGAACCACAAAGACACTACCTTAGCCTTTCACTGGCATGACACTAGATTGTGTGTAAATACGCCCCTCCAGACACACGCCATCCACAGAGTTACCCACACTGCAATACCCAAACACAAGTTAAAAAGCAGTGCTTGTTTCATGCAGCATTAGTGAGACTCTCACTGAAGGCAAAGGCACAGCTGTCCAGTGGCCCCAGGCCACGTTTCACACATTGCATTTCCTGCAAGCACTTTGATTCCTGTGACGTGCACTTGCCATTCAAGTATGATTTGAAAAGGCACGCCAAGTGCAAGGATGTAGTCTGAAAAAGTAATGCTGGCTGAAGGGGTCCCATGTGAGATGTGAACACGTGGCAGACATGGAAAAATCACCGTGGCAAGTGCTGGGGACACATTGCTCCCTGTTGCCGTAGCAGGGTCTGCAGAATGTCTCCGCCCAATCATTTGTGCTCGTGTCTTTTTATCCTGGGACTTGTAGTTCTATATGCAACAGGAGAAAAATGTAACCACAGGAACCAGGATGCACAGAAGACTCCTTTGGAATGGGCGGGCTTCTGCACAAGATGGGGGTCGACTTGAGAATCCTTGGTCCAATGGCCCTGCATTGCGGTCTGTCATTTCCTACTCCCACACGGCCCTACCAGGGGTGGACTGGCCAATAGGGAACTCTGGAGATCTCCCGGTAGGCCTCTGCACCCTGGGCCTCTTTTGTGCGGTATTTACAAATGTTCCCATAGGAAAAGGGTTGGGCTCGCTGAAAATGTGTAATACGGGGCCACTTTGAAAATTATTTCCAGGGCCTCTTGTGGTTGCCAGTCCACCCATGGGCCCTACTATGGAAGAATCGGAGGCTCTTATTGTTTGATCAGATCATCTGGTTTAGGAACAGGAAACTATGCCACCCAGCTGTCAAGTCATGCATGACATTGCAAGCCAGTGCTGGTTTTCCCCACTGCATGCTGGTGCTTGTAGGCCCATGCTTCCAATGTGCAAAATGAAATTCCAAGTAGAAGCATGAAATGGAAGAAAAAAAAAAACAGAACTGGCTCAAGGTGTCACACATAACTGAGGCTCCGGTTTCAGGGTATTAATGTGTTTAACATTGCTGTCTGAATTCATCCACATTCATTTTGAAAAGTCTTTTTTTCTGCATGTGTTCATTTATATTGCTGAGTAAAATAAAATATACATATAAGTTGCACATAGATCTTTTCTGCATCTATTCAAATTAAAATGTAGCGCTTTGACGCCTGTAATGGAAAGCTCATATAGCTGGGTTCTTGGACATCAAGCCGAGATCCATTTTCAAATGAAAAACAAAGCAAATCGATTTTAAAGGGAATTACATCACTTGTTGTAGCTCTCATTTGTGTTACTTTGCACAGCCATTGTCCTACAAGGCAAATTTACAACCTGAAGAGCCAGGACACATGCATTTTTTTCAAATATGGAAGGAAACAGGGTTACATCTATCTTTAGCTTTGCTGCTATTGGAGCCCTCCTGAAACAGGAAACTTTGTGAGGGTTTAAATAGCAAAGACACTTTGAAACCTGTTTGGTTATATATTCAAATCACCGGAGCATCATGTTTTAGTCGTGGGCTTTAATTTCACAGTCAACTGCATCCTGGGAGTTGTAGTCCTGGTACACTTCAATCGATTACAATTGTCTAAAGTGAAAGCAAAGCTCAGGTCTTGAAAAGGGCATCCATGAATGCATAGAGTTATTTGGTAAACTTTGTTTAGAGCAACCTACACGGTTTCAGATGCTGAGAGAGGCGCGTAGCACACACTGGTAGAGCTCAAAGGATTGCAGAATTCAGAACATTATTAAGACGTGTTTTCAGATTTAATTGGGAGGTGACCGTAAGCCCCTCTCAACCTGCACTCAAAACTCTGTATCATTCAAGAAACTTCTAATAATGAGTTAATCAGGTATTCTGCAGTTATAATCCTTTATTCATCCTGACTCAGCCAACACCTGTTTCGAGCATTGGTCTTCCTCAGGCCTTCCTATAACTCTAACTGGTTCTCTAGAGCTAATACAATACTGTGCCAGTGCACAATCGATCTACACAGTCTGCAGTGTGAATACGTCTAAATAGGGTATATTTCTATATTGCGGACGGGTTAGGGTCCGCGCCACCCGTGTGTCCTCAACCAGCCTGGTTGTTCAAATGTTCTGGATCCCCTGGCCGGAGTTCCTGTGAGTTTCCCTCCTTGCAGCCATAAAGGGGGCCCTCTGAGATCAGGGGTGTAGGAACTGGGGGTCGGGGGAGGGGATTCATGCCTCATGCTTACCCGTTTGGGGACGGAAGCAGTGCCCTCAGTGGGGATACAGGGGAACTCCTAGGGTGCTCTCTGTCTTCTCGGTCCCAGAATCCCAGGGAAACCAGCAGAGCTGAATCTGGCTCATGCGGACTTTGGCATGACGCTAGCCGTGCTAAACAATGTGTATTGCCAGATCTGTGTGATGGGCACAAGGTGGGCGAAGCAGGGGGCGTGTTTAGAGCTACGCTCACTTTGCAAATCGGCCTGCCCACCATTTACCTTCACAGTGACGCGTTTAGACTGAGCAAGGTGAGGATCTCCCTCCAGACACCCCCAAACTGGCCATTGCGGCATGTAAGAGAATGGTGCTAATGTCCCTTACGTTTTTGTTTCAAGAGGGGGTCCACGTGATGCCAGGAGTTAAAGATGCCGGTAGGAAGATTCATGCACAATTGTCGAACATTGCCTTTGCAGATTGCACAGCTCCCACACAGACTGCGACACGGTTATAATGTAGCTGCACGGTGCACAAAATCAACGTGCATGCTACTAACCAGGCATACAAAGTCACTTGCCCCCTCAATGCTTCACATGGGCACAGCACACTCTTTTCTAGTCACAAACACTCAATAATGAGTCATGACTCGCCATTGGCTCGCGGTGAGTGCAGAATGTGAACCCTGTTAACTGTGTTTGTGAAACTGACATAAGCTGGTGTTTATCTAAACAAGCAAGGCCAGTATATAGATGTGCATGTGGGCTGGAAAGCTGCAGCACTTAAGGTTGGGGTAGGATACTTCAGTACTGACCCCCGCGGGATATCCGCGGCCTCAGTAGAACTTTAGTACCCGCTACTCTCCCACTCTCCTGTTTGAGATCATGTGTCCTTGGGCAGGTTGTCCTAAGAATTCTAGTGTTGTAAGGGCAAGCTGGATAGACTTCTTCTAAGCCCAATTCCACTACTGCGGAAACTGCAACAAGGCCTTATTACCATCCCGGTGAGAGGTGAGTCAGATGGCCACTGTGTAAGCAGGTCATGCGCGGTATCTGGAAGCTATGGACCACACACCCACAACGCAAACGTGCCCACATCCCCACCTGCACAATACTCCACTACGCAGGTCACGTGTTGGAATCTCAAAGCCCTCTGCCACATGCCACGTAGCCACACAGCCACACACCACATTGCTCCCCCGAGCTCAACGGTACCCTTATCCCAACAGAGGAGAGAGCTGCCCAACAGAGGAGAGAGCCGCCCAACAGAGGAGAGAGCAGCCCAACAGAGGAGAGAGCCGCCCAACAGAGGAGAGAGCCGCCCAACAGAGGAGAGAGCCGCCCAACAGAGGAGAGAGCAGGGGTACCTTTTCTGTGGACCGCGGGTACGCGGGGTTATTACACAACATCTCATGATTTAGTGCCATTGAAAGCGGACATGCAGGAAACGGATGCATTCCACATTACTCCAAGGTCCCTTGTATCGCCCAGCGTTCGCTTTTTGAAATATCTGAGCTTTTTGGCACAGTCCCTAGCGGGCGAACATCAACGGAAAAAAACGCTCCTTTCAACGTAAAACCTGCCGGTCTACGTGCCCAAATTTAAACACACATGAAACTGCAGAGGCATGAGTAATGGGGGCGTTACCCGCAGCAAAATAATTTCACATGCTGCCCAAATTGGTGAGTTCAAGGCTTGACGCGCTTTGTTATAAGCAGCGCCAGAATAAAGCATTTTTAATTTCCTGCCAACCTTTCGCTAAAAAGTCAATACGTGTGTGTTCCTAAACGCGCCCGCCTCCCGGGGTGTCCGCCTTCGCGGGACAGATGAGCAGAACGCAATTATAGTGGCTTTCTATTTAGCGGGCGAAAGATAAGAGAGGCAATTACTGTACATGAAAAGAAATGACTGCGCTTTCAGCCAAGCGCGCGCTTAAACCGGCCTGACAATATTATTGGGTGTCTGGTCCCCTTACGCATAGCGACACATTCCAGACCCGAGTTCAGAAGGCCTGGCCTTCCCAACCGGCATGCTATGGAAAGTAGTGGCAGCTCTCGCATGTAGGCACCGAACGCTGGGGTGGATTACAAGGTCTTTGGAACAGAATGAACCTGTGTGAGTATATTATTTAGGCAATAAGCCCCGAGCCATGGGTGGGAGAGCATTACTGCGTCAAGTAATGCCTCCGGGGCACATACACGAGGGCCTTAACAAAGGCCCAGGGGCATTAATGCTGCAGTAATGTCCACTGGAGAGCGTAGTCCGTTTTCCCGTTTCGTGGCTGCCATCATAGTAAACAAAGAAGATGGACGCCATGGAATGGGAGAAGGGACTACAATACACGTGCCCCGGCGAGAGCCAATAAGCTTGGTTTTTACAAGCCCATTCACCCTCGCCTGGTACTAAGGAACTAGGCTTCCTCACTTGCCAATTGCTCCCATCCTTGTCGCCAGTGTGATAACCACAACTCTTTTCTTAATGTAACTGTTTATTAAGATGACATATAAGTCCCGGCTCCACGTTCTCACCTAGGCTTGTATCACAGAATCTATGCACCAGTGCAAGTGCAATTTTACACAGTATTCACACTAGGAAAATGTTTGCCCTACTACATTTCTGTATTAGAACAACAGTAAACATTGGTCTGGTGCAACAATCTGTTCTAAGAATTCTTTTATTGCACTAGTAATGTTTTGTCCTTGATGCTAATACAGTGCACCTTTGCACATGCACTGTTGTAAAGTGTGTACAATGCTGCTGCTGCATCCCTCCTGCTGTCAACACCAAGACACAAACAGGACAAGGAACATGCATATGAGAATAACTTGAGATCTGTCAAGCATTTCCATCTGGCAAAGGTCTAGAATCCCTGCATTGTTAGATTTTTATAAAATGATGCAGGTGAAAATTTGGTCTGCTTACACAACCCCTTTTTGTCAAACTCCATGCCAAATGCATAGTGAGTGACACATGCACCCAGAAGGCATCAGTCTTCTGTTATGCAGCACTTGCTCGAATGTGCCCCAGAACAGGTTCAAAGGTCACAGGTACCCAGTCTGATGGCTTCTTTCACAACAAAGTTTCTGCAGTGCAGGGGCTGCTTTTGAGATATGCACCTCCGTTTGAACTTAATTTTAATCAATGGATTTCTTAACCTATGTTTTGTTGTAATGCTTTCATGACAAATTTAGTCGAATTAAAGCACTGAAATTGAATTAAACTCTCACTCATCCGCAGAATTGAGCCCTCAATCCCGACCTCATTTTCAGGCTCTCCTTGCAGATGCCACCAGACTGATCCTACTACGAGGTGCCCCACACATCGCAGCCTGCTTCACATCAGAACTGATGACAATTTACCAAATACCCTAAACCTCCAACCCAAAGGTGTCCCACACATCGCAGCCTGCTTCACGGCAGAACTGATGACAACTGACCAAATCACCCTAAACCTCCAACCCAAAGGTGCCCCACACATCGCAGCCTGCTTCACGGCAGAACTGATGACAACTGACCAAATCACCCTAAACCTCCAACCCAAAGGTGCCCCACACATCGCAGCCTGCTTCACGGCAGAACTGATGACAACTGACCAAATCACCCTAAACCTCCAACTCAATGGTGCCCCACACATCGCAACCTGCTTCACATCAGAACTGATGACAACTGACCAAATCACCCTAAACCTCCAACTCAAAGGTGTCCCACACATCGCAGCCTGCTTTACGGCAGAACTGATGACAACTGACCAAATCACCCTAAACCTCCAACCCAAAGGTGTCCCACACATCGCAGCCTGATTCACGACAGAACTGATGACAATTTACGAAATCACCCTAAACCTCCAACCCAAAGGTGTACCACACATCGCAGCCTGCTTCACGGCAGAACTGATGACAATTTACCAAATCACCCTAAACCTCCAACTCAAAGGTGTCCCACACATCGCAGCCTGCTTCTCGGCAGAACTGATGACAACTGACCAAATCACCCTAAACCTCCAACCCAAAGGTGTCCCACACATCGCAGCCTGATTCACGACAGAACTGATGACAATTTACCAAATCACCCTAAACCTCCAACTCCAAGATGTCCCACACATCGCAGCCTGCTTCACGGCAGAACTGATGACAATTTACCAAATACCCTAAACCTCCAACCCAAAGGTGTCCCACACATCGCAGCCTGCTTTACGGCAGAACTGATGACAATTTACCAAATCACCCTAAACCTCCAGCTCAAAGGTGTCCCACACATCGCAGCCTGCTTTACGGCAGAACTGATGACAATTTATCAAATCACCCTAAACCTCCAACCCAAAGGTGTCCCACACATCGCAGCCTGCTTCACGGCAGAACTGATGACAATTGACCAAATTACCAAAATCCTCAAGGAACTTCATCGGTTATCACTCAAAGCCCATATCACCTTCATGATGATGGCCTGTGTTGCCTGCAACGCACAATGAGCAAGAGGCCATTCTACAAGGCCAAGAACAGGCCAACGCCACATCCGGAGCCAAGATATCTCCAGACCGGAATCCAGAAATGATAAGAAAGAGACGTCTCGGAAACCCACATTCTCCTGTTGCACCCCAACACTAGACTAGCATGCCCCCACCTGCTCTTCAGGAATGAACTGAGCGCTGCTCTTCAAGGATTAGTACATCAATAGATGATAACGCCTTTCCCGACCCAATCTCCTTCTCTTGGAGCCCTACTATAAACACAACACATGCAGAAGCCATCCTTGTTTGCATTCATGCAGCAATAGCTAAATATAAATTAATCTGGACATGCTAAACTCAGCCCCCAGTTAATGAATGCACTGAGTGCCCATCAACACTGCTTTCGTGAAAGCTCCTGACTTACCCTGAAAAGAAGAACAATTGCACACGCCCCAATACAAGATATATGTTTAGTTAAGAGTATTAATCAATGCACACAGATAAGCTCTTGTGCCTCATAAAAATAAAAGTCATCCACTTAGGAATCTATTCTCAATAAAGATTATCTGGTAGTGGGTCGATAGCTCTAAATACATAACAAGTCATTGGGAAATACAGAAGAAAGAAAGAAAGAAAGAAAGAAAGAAAGAAAGAAAGAAAGAAAGAAAGAAAGAAAGAAAGAAAGAAAGAAAGAAAGAAAGAAAGAAAGAAAGAAAGAAAGGAAGGAAGGGGGGGAGGGAGGGGGGAAGGGAGGGAGGAAGGCAAGGAAGGAAAGAAGGAAAGGAAGAAAGGAAAGAAAGGAAAGAAAGAAAGAAAGAAAGAAAGAAAGAAAGAAAGAAAGAAAGAAAGAAAGAAAGAAAGAAAGAAAGAAAGAAAGAAAGAAAGAAAGAAGTCATCAGCTCATCAAACACTGGATATTTCATATGTTCAGACGGAGAGTGGGAGACAGAACATTAAGAGGACTGCTACGAACCAAGACACCATTTGACTCACTGCTGGGTAATTGTAGGTGTTTATTCCTTCCCTTCCAGTTTGTATAGCACTTTACAGTTTGTTATAATGACGCCGACTCTGATATTGAGCTGTGAGCATTAGCACAAGGCCTCTGAATGCAAAGCATGTACTTAAAGGCGTAATACATGTAAGCACAAAAACCCTACTGCGAATATCACAGAAAGATAAATGTCATTTTTAAAGGATTCAGTCTTTAAAAAAAATAAGTGCTTATCATCGCTTTTAATGTTGTATCTTCAACCTATTTTCCATCGTAGCAATTGTGATCTATTTTCTTTTCAACATTTTTGTAAACGTTGTTCCTGCTGCAGTTACCATGCATTCTGTAAACGGCTTAAAGACCTTAAAGAGGAAGTGCCATTTGAAAAGGATAGGAAGTGCAATCTGAGGGGGATAGGAAGTGCAATCTGAGGGGGCGAGGAAGTGCAATCTGAGGGTGATAGGAAGTGCAATCTGAGGAGAGGAAGTGCCATCTAAAAAGGAGAGGAAGTGCAATCTGAGGGGAGAGGAAGTGCATTCTGAGGAGAGGAAGTGCCATCTGAAAACGAGAGGAAGTCCAATCTGAGGGGCAGATGAAGTGCCATCTGAAAAGGAGAGGGAGTGCAATTTGAGGGGAAGAGGATGTGCAATCCGAGGAGAAGAAGTGTTGTCTGAAAAGGAGACGAAGTGCAATCTGAGGGGGAGAGGAAGTGCAAATTGAGAAGCGCCATCTCAAAAGGAGAGGAAGTGCAATCTGAGGAGAGGAAGTGCCATCTGAAAGGGAGTGGGAGAGCAATCTGAGGGGTAGAGGATGCACAATCTGAATAGAGGACGTGCCATCTGAAAAAGGAGAGGAAGTGCAATCTGAGGGATAGAGGAAGTGTAATCCGAGGAGAAGAAGTGTTGTCTGAAAAGGAGAGGAAGTGCAATCTGAAAATGATAGGAAGTGTCATCTGAAAAGGATAGGAAGTGCAATCTGAGGGGGAGAGGAAGTGCAATCT
The DNA here is from genome assembly GCF_040938575.1 of Ambystoma mexicanum. Lineage (NCBI taxonomy): Eukaryota > Metazoa > Chordata > Amphibia > Caudata > Ambystomatidae > Ambystoma > Ambystoma mexicanum. The sequence continues at coordinate 243,289,146 of NC_090925.1, read as the reverse complement.
GAGGAGAGGACGTGCCATCTGAAAAGGAGAGGAAGTGCCATCTGAGGGGGAGAGGAAGTGTAATCTGATAAGGAGAGTAAGTGAAATCTGCAGATCCATTATATCAGAAAGTGGCAAGTACAATGTTGAATCTTCTTTTACTTGACACCAACTCATTTACATAGCTACTATTCCTGTCAAAACAATGGTAGCAGTACCAAAAGTAGAACTGATAGTATCATTAGTAACGGTAGTATTATCAGCAATCATACCACTATTACAAGCAGTAGAAGCACTTCTGCCAGGAGCAATAATCTTAGAGGGGTGCTACCGGGTACAGCATTATTATTACTATACTGCTAGTATTTCTGCAGTAGGCATAATGATTGTATTACCAATAGTGCTAGTACTGCTATGGCTGCTATCAGTGGGAGTAGTGATGCATCAAATACTAATACTAATACTGCTACTAAGTGTGCTGGTGGTATTCATTGTATTCGTAGTAGTAACTTTCCTGCTAATACTGTCAGCAGTATTGGTATTAATACTACGTTTTATAGATGTAATGCTACCACTAATAGTTTACAGATTTGAAATTAAGATTTGATGAGTAGGAGTTAAACCAGCTCCTGAGTGTCAGGCACCACCGAGTAGGCAGGAGCTACTACGGGGTAAACAGGAGCAAGTAGTGAGTGCACAGCAACTCTGACTTCCATATGAGATGTACACTTCCACTTTTTTCTTAATATGTATCATCCATACTATGTACTAGATGCACTCCAATTCTTCTTCACTAACATCCTCAAATAATCAAAGTTAAAGGGCCTCAATATGAGTAAGCCAGTCTGGTAACAACACCAGAAAGAATGCCGGTACGACCGACTCCGGCATTGTAACCGGATTGGCTCACTCTGAGTCTGCCAGTAGGGGCAGTGAACTACCGGCAGGCCTGACCTGCTGGGAGTTCAGGCCTCTACTGGCAGAAAAATCACTGAATAACTGGCACTGTCGCGGTTCCCTATGGAATGGGAGCTTACCACTGTTGCCGGCACCAGTAACACTGGGATATCAGGCACCGGTAATGGTAAGGGGAGTCTGCTGGTAACCCGCCGGTAGCACCGGCAGATTTGTAAGGCACAAAATGACCTGGGGAGCCAAAGATAGCTGGTTGATAGCTGGTTTCAAGCTAACCAGGCTCTCCTAGGCTAAGGTAATAAGGCTGTTGCTGCTACAACTACCACTGGTTTTGGTAATAGTTCTGCTATTACTTCCTGTTAGTAGTGCTGCTACCATTAGCAATTCTACTGTTATTAAACGTACTACTACTGGTATTAGCAGTAGTTAGTAGTGTACGTCCCCTTGAAATTATTGCAAGTGTCAATGGTATCAGTAAAAGATCCTTTTCCAAAAGGTTTCCATATTCACCTTTGAACAACAAAGGTCTTCATGGTGGCATCAAAAAGCCCCTAGGGATCAAAGGTCACATTGGAATATATATTAACACATTAATTAAGAAAATCTCTCTCTAGGTTAAAGAAGCATTGCCAAAGTTAAGAGTTTGGACTTTTGTGCGGTCATGAGATAGGCATTTGTCTGGCATTGTCATAATTGAAGCATCTTGCCAGAAGATGGTAACAGTTGGAACATGGTTTGATAACCTGGGCATATGATAGCAGTGCCTGGCAAATGGATATCTAATGTCCTTATACCTGCCAAAACTGATCCCTTTGTCAATGCCTGTTTTTAGCAGGACTTCAGTGCAAGGAGCGAATTCAAATCAAGTGGCTAAAGACAATCATTATTTAAGACATTTCTTATTTCCCCACGCAGACATTTACAGCTGCAATTAATCCAATAACTCTGAATAGACTGCTTATAAATAACCCTGACAAGCCAAGGTTTGATGATAGTGGTTGATAGTGTCATCTCTAAATAGATCACAGGAGGATGCAATTGGTACATGAAGGAGCAGGTAGTGGCCATAGGGATTCGCACGGACATAGACAGTAAACTACTGGTGGATAAACACAACACACAACACCCTCAGGTGGTTGTCTCCCTCCTCAAATGCTTTTTGCTCATAGGTGGTGCTTAAGTGCCGCTTAACAGCCAACACTTAAATAGGCGGGTGCGTTTTAAAATACAGATAAGAAGAATTCTCCACATATGCACCAATCACAGCAGAAACAAAACAGAACTAGCAAGGTAAACACGAGGAGGTGGGGAGGAAGCAAAATACTGCTAACAGACATTTAAGCAGCACATGCTGGTGAAATCCCATCAGGCCCTCTCCCATGCCCTTGCGCAACCCAGAGCAACCAAACTAGCTGAAATATATTTCTATTAGTACCCAACGAGGCACATTCAGTTTCCAACAAGAAATCTGATTGGCTTTTGCTGGGTTGTTACCAGCCAGAGAAAGCCTGGTCACGGTGCTCGCAGCTGCCTCCCATTCCGGACTGCCCGCCATGCAAAGAGAGAAGGAACTACACATAGTCCCTACACTATGTGTAGTCCCTTCTCCCCATTCCCTGGTGGCCACCTTTGTTTGTTTTCGTTTTTAATCACATTTCAATGGCCACCAGGGAAAGGTAGAAGGGACTATGTGTTGTCCCTTTTCCCGTTCAATGGTGGCCATCTTCTTTGTTTACTTTTTGAATGGCTGCCGTGGAATGGCAGCCAGGACTACATACGGTCCCTTCTATCCGTTCCTTGGAGAAGGAACTCCCATCCCCTGCACACTATCACAGGCTCCTCTAAAGTAGCCAAACAGTTAAATTATGGTTTGTGTTCACCCTATAGGTGAGATCTGTTCAGTCAACAATCTGTTGTTTCAATAGTTAGATAGACAGTACATTTAGGATTTCTTAATGACAAGCATCAAGACAACTTTCTTTGACTTCTTCATATGTTCTTTTATTTTTCAAAATTAGACCAATGCATTTTGAGAAAAACATCTCTTCTTCAGGGGTATATATATTCAAAACATCAATCCAATCTAAGAAAAAAGTCCAGAAAACATAAAGTTACTATGATTGTAGATAATTTTGCCAATTCAGTAAAGATTCTCAAACCCAACTATTCCACGTGCATGTGCTAACACTATCATAAGTGACCTTAAACAGCGCTAGTCCTAATGGACACCGACTTCTACAATGAAGGATGCCTTAAACTACTTGAGGACCCACGAACATACCTAAAACTAGACAACGACCCTATTATGTCGATCAGCACCCTAATAAAGGAGACAATTGAGAAAGCTTATGATTCAGACTGGATATCGGAACACACAAGAGACTTCTTAATCAAAAAATTCCCGATAACTCTGGTGTTCATTGCGCTCCCAAAGGTCCACAAGAACCTCATGAACCCACCATTCCGACCAATAGTAGCAGGTACGGAAAGTATCTTTCACCCACTGGCCATCTACTTAGATAGGGCTTTACAACCTTTAGTACAAAAAAATTCCACCTACCTAAAGGATACGGCGCATTTTCTGCGACTACTTAATGAAATACAAACAAATGACACTGAGCTGATATTATTCACACTGGATGTCAACAGCTTGTACACATCGATACCCCACCAGAGTGGCATAGAAGCCTTGGAGTGGTTTCTCCTCAGACAAGACACTACACTCATACACAAGGTTTTTGCAATTGAAATAATCAGGATTATCCTTTACAACAACTACCTCAGATTCAACAGCAAATATTACCTTCAAATATCAGGAACCTCCATGGGCTCTCCAGTAGCACCATCCTACGCTAACATCTTGATATTTAATTTTGAACACAACTTCATATTGAATAAAGAACCATGGAATAACAAGATCAAATTCTGGAAGCGATTAATTGACGATATTTTTGGAATCTGGCAAGGATCACCTGACGAACTACAAGAATTTCTGACATATCTTAACAACTGCCAGGATGGCATCACCTTCACGTTAGAGATTGGAAACCCAGGCGTCCATTTTTTGGATGTACAAGTTGAAATAAAGAACACAGAATTCAGTACAAACATCTACAGAAAACCTACAGATGTCAACAGTGTCCTCCACTTCGGCAGCTTTCACCCGCTTCACTTGAAAGACAATTTACCATACAGCCAATTTCTTCATTTAAAAAAGATAACATCGAACCCCCAGGTATCACAAATAGAACAAGGGAACATGAAAGGGAGATTCAAGGCAAGAGGTTTTCCAGACGAAACCATAGAAAAAGCAATACTGCGTGCCAACACAATAAGTAGAGAGAATCTACTACAAGAGAGACCCAAGAAAGAAACGACTAGACTAATACATACCCTTAAATATTCCAGCCAAAGTTATCAAGTCAAAAGAGTGATCAACAAGAACTGGGACCTCATTAAATCAGACCCGAATCTCAATAGTCTCTTTCCTGAACCACCGATGCTGGCCTATAAGAGGGTCAAAAACTTTAAAGACAGCCTAATTAGGGCAGAGAGAACAAAAAAACCCACACAAACCAACCTAAGGGAACAGAAGAGCGGTACTTTTGCCTGTCTTAATTGTCAACATTGTTCTAACCTAATCAAAGGGGACCGCATAAGACACCCCAACAGTGGCAAGAAGATATTGTTAAAGGACTTCGCTACTTGCGAAAGTAAAAATGTTGTCTACGCACTCAAATGCCCATGTGGCAAATTCTATGTGGGGAAAACTATAAGAAAAGCACGCGAGCATTAGACCGAACACAAGTCCAATATAAGAACAGGAAATATCAAATCCCCAGTAGCCAGACATTTTAAAGAAAATGGTCACACCACAGCTCAACTACGGGTGGTGATACTAGAAGTGGTCCGGCCATCCCCAAGAGGAGGAGATTTAGCCAAAAGATTGGCACAAAGAGAGCTTTCTGGGATACATAAATTAGACTCTATGACACCCTTGGGCCTAAATGAAGACTTTTACCTGGGGCCATTTCTGTAGACACATAATGTACCCTGCATACAGTTGGTTGACCCAAGAGTCAGTATTAATTTACCTCAAGCGGTGCTTGCTATCAGTACTGTAGGTCCAACAAAGATTGTAAGTCTCCCTAGGAGGGACAGAGATATAAAGGCATGGACCTCTTGGTCTAATATTGTTTAAACATGATGTTACTTACATGCTTTTCTGCTCATTTGATCATAGACAATGAATTATTTCCAGCACATTAGGCCACCTATTCACTCCTTTTTTGCCTTTCAAAGATTGTGAGTCTCCTCAGTAGAGACAGATATTTCATCAATATAGGAACGTGTACTGTATTTAATGCATATTTAGATTTAGCCTTTTTCATTTAGCCTTTTTCACATACCTGTGTTATTCCCACACTTACTCTTTAACTACCATATTCAGAGCGATCTTACCCCTTGTTGATCTATTTTCCCTTTAAGAGGTTAAAGTAATACAGCAGTAACACACAGTAAACATCACATAATTGGTTCTGCAAAAAAAGTAAACAGTGGTGACATCACTGCACGCACATGCGTGATGACGCCACATAATAACGTTAGCCCCAGGTGTACACACATTGAGGTGTACACATAAACACTTTACCTTTACATCTTAGGCTCTTTTTAATATCAGGCTCTTCTACAGCCTACTACCTCAGAATGATCAAGTTTACAAAATTACTATCGATTCGTACAAACTTGTCTGATGACATGACGGCACACCAAGTACGTGATGACGTCATCAGTAAGCGCCGATGTATACGGCGGCCATTTTAGGGCTTAAACAGGCATGCGAGGAAGGAATACAGGCATCTTACCCACTACTATTCTACTAACTTGGGGTAAGCAGCTAGTGGACCTAGGTCCTTCCCTTCAAGTAGAGGCTATGTTTACATCCCTCGCGAGCCACTGGGCTTACTTTAAAATAACTCTCTATCTCTAGATTTGGACATCGATCCACATAGAGGGATCTACTACTCAGAAGATATTCCGCGCAGCCAGCCTGTATTGGTCATACTAGAGGACTGGGACCTGTACCCCACTCCACTTGGTAAGATCACTTACCCATTGAATACACTTTTTAGCGGCTTTGCCCCTACCGTTCCAACCTCCTATTAAACGTTTTAAGATTTTAGTAAATCTTCCAAACCCTTTTTTAAAAGAACACAGATGCCATTACTCTACTTTGGAGTTCCGTGATTCTTTGACATTGTATATGTCATTCATCATACGACATACCTAACTCATAGAGATTCATTGTAGGTCATACCTAACTCACAGGGGTAACAACATGATCCACTCTAAATCTTTATATGAATAGGGGTTACCGCTTCCTCTCAACAGCCCCGCTTGAGTACCTGTTTTTATTTTGTGTAGACAGTCACAATGTACAATTCTTGATTTCTTTTTGGTAATCATACTTCCAAACTTGTTAAACGATTGCATTAATCTGAAATAGGAGTACGAATGTAAACATGCAAAATGTAAATGAACACAATAGATGTTTAAGGACGTTTATGATAGTGTTAGCACATGCACGTGGAATAGTTGTGTTTGAGAATCTTTACTGAATTAGCAAAATTATCTACAATCATATTAACTTTATGTTTTCTGGATTTTTTTCTTAGATTGGTTTGATGTTTTGAATATATATAACCCTGAAGAAGAGATGTTTTTCTCAAAACGCGTTGGGATAATTTTGAAAAATAAAAGAAGAAGTCAAAGAAAGTTGTCTTGATGCTTGTCATTAAGAAATTCTAAATGTACTGTCTTTCTAACTATTGAAACAACAGATTGTTGACTGAACAGATCTCACCTATAGGGTGGAAACAAACCATAATGTAACTTGGCTACTTTAGAGGAGCCTGTGGTAGTGTGCAGGGGACGGGAGTTCCTTCATTGAGGAACTTATTCTGTTTATATGTATTTCACAACCCATATGCCAGGGTTGGCTGTTATCTCCCCTGCACCTTAAACACATTAAAAAGCAATTTCTGTTTAACAGAAAAACCTACTCAAATTGGATGAACTATTAAACCTAGGAGTGCATGGTGAATAAAACTGCAGGTCCGTTCCATGGCGGCCATGTTTTTTTCTTTCTCTTTTTCAGTTGCGAAATGCAGGCGGTGTCTCACAACTTAATAAAAGACCCCATTAGTACTCTGGTCTTACGGGCAGGGGTGCTAATAGCAATAGGCCCAACACTGGGGGCATACGCGCTTCAGGTAAGGCCCTGGGGACTGCATTAAGGCCCGAGCAAATGGTCCCCGGGGCATTATCTGAAGCAGTAATGCCCCCTGAGCTCGGGGCTTATTACTTAATTCATTTGAATCCAATAGCTGTTCGTGCTCCTTCTCGTCGGTATGCTTTGCTTTTTAATGCCATTATAAAAGTCCTTACTTACGTCTTCTATGTTTGACAGTTTAAGAACAATCTTTGGACTGGATAACTTATCAATATTTGGAGGCTATTGGTTCCCAAGGAAAATGGGGTGATGCATAGAAGACAATGATCCTCCTTGTGAATGCATTAATAAAAGGCACACGCCCATAACTGCTGCATTAATTGGTTCAGGTCACCCACGTGGATGAGGGGCTGGGATCAGCCCTTCGTCAATCTCATGACTCCAAACACATGTACAGTGGGGGGCCTTAAATGGTCCCTCGCAGTACAGGCATGTTGTGCTTCTGATCTCTCTTGAGTGCTCCGAACTGGAGCATTGCTGCCCCTTGCAGAAGAATGCTGTCGGTATCAGGGGGCTACACAGACACATGATAGCATGCACTGTCTCCCCTGTGCCTGTGATCCAATAATCACACGTGCATGGACAAGTGGCACGTGACAGGCACACTTCATAGAACAGCACATAATGATTTGGGAGGTGCTTAAAGTGTGTGTGCCTGCCACATCCCGACGTCTTATTGGTTTCTGCCTTGGTATGTCACATCCCTAAGCATCTTAATAAATATGTTACCTTGCCATAATGTGAGAGATGGCACTGCACATGACGTGCGACATGCTGCCGTGGGAGCACTGGCATTGGTGAAATATTCAGTGAACACATTTCCTGCTGAAAGTTTGAAAGACCTAGGCGTACGCCTCTTCCTGCAAACGCAACCTACTGTCTCTTGAAAGACCTAGGCGTGCGCCTCTTCCTGCAAACGCAACCTACTGTCTCTTGAAAGACCTAGGCGTACGCCTCTTCCTGCAAACGCAACCTACTGTCTCTTGAAAGACCTAGGCGTACGCCTTTTCCTGCAAACGCAACCTACTGTCTCTTGATGTGCCTTTTTCTGCATATGCTGTCTCTTGAATGACCTAGGCATGTGCCTTTTTCTGCATATGCTGTCTCTTGAATGACCGATGCATGTGCCTTTCTCTGCACAGGCTGTCTCTTGAATGACCTAGTTATGTGCCTTTTTCTACATATGCTGTCTCTTGAATGATCTAGGCATGTGCCTTTTTCTGCATACGCTGTCTCTTGTATGACCTAGGCATCTGCCTTTTTCTGCACACGCTGTCTCTTGAATGACCTAGGCATGTACCTTATCTGCATATGCTGTCTCTTGAATGACCTAGGCATGTGCCTTTTCCTGCAAACGCTGTCTCTTGAATGACCTAGGCATGTGCCGTTCTCTGCACACGCTGTCTCTTGAATGACCTAGGCATATGCCTTTTTCTGCATATGCTGTCTCTTGAATGACCTAGTCGTGTGCCTTTTTCTGCATACGCTGTCTCTTCTATGACCTAGGCATGTGCCTTTTTCTGCACACGCTGTCTCTTGAATGACCTAGGCATGTACCTTATCTGCATATGCTTTCTCTTGAATGACCTAGGCATGTGCCTTTTTCTGCATATGCTGTCTCTTGAATGATCTAGGCATGTGCCTTTTTCTGCATACGCTGTCTCTTGTATGACCTAGGCATGTGCCTTTTTCTGCACACGCTGTCTCTTGAATGACCTAGGCATGTACCTTATCTGCATATGCTGTCTCTTGAATGACCTAGGCATGTGCCTTTTTCTGCATATGCTGTCTCTTGAATGACCGATGCATGTGCCTTTCTCTGCACAGGCTGTCTCTTGAATGACCTAGGCATGTGCCTTTTTCTGCACACGCTGTCTCTTGAATGACCTAGGCATGTACCTTATCTGCATATGCTGTCTCTTGAATGACCTAGGCATGTGCCTTTTTCTGCATATGCTGTCTCTTGAATGACCGATGCATGTGCCTTTCTCTGCACAGGCTCTCTCTTGAATGACCTAGGCATGTGCCTTTTTCTGCATATGCTGTCTCTTGAATGATCTAGGCATGTGCCTTTTTCTGCATACGCTGTCTCTTGTATGACCTAGGCATGTGCCTTTTTCTGCACACGCTGTCTCTTGAATGACCTAGGCATGTACCTTATCTGCATATGCTGTCTCTTGAATGACCTAGGCATGTGCCTTTTTCTGTATATGCTGTCTCTTTAATGACCTAGGCATGTGCCTTTTTCTGCACGCGCTGTCTCTTGAATGACCTAGGCATGTGCCTTTTTCTGCATACGCTGTCTCTTGAATGACCTAGGCATGTGACTTTTTCTGCATATGCTGTCTCTTGAATGACCGATGCATGTGCCTTTCTCTGCACAGGCTCTCTCTTGAATGACCTAGGCATGTGCCTTTTTCTGCATATGCTGTCTCTTGAATGATCTAGGCATGTGCCTTTTTCTGCATACGCTGTCTCTTGTATGACCTAGGCATGTGCCTTTTTCTGCACACGCTGTCTCTTGAATGACCTAGGCATGTACCTTATCTGCATATGCTGTCTCTTGAATGACCTAGGCATGTGCCTTTTTCTGTATATGCTGTCTCTTTAATGACCTAGGCATGTGCCTTTTTCTGCACGCGCTGTCTCTTGAATGACCTAGGCATGTGCCTTTTTCTGCACGCGCTGTCTCTTGAATGACCTAGGCATGTGCCTTTTTCATTCCTTGCTATTCTAACCACTGCGGCCAAGTGTTGCACATTCAACTATTCAGGGGTTGACTCCCAGATGTCATCGCGTGGCAGAGAGACAGGCAATTGACAGATCTGCCTGTCCTCAGCCTCCCACTCATCCCCCGTAGAAACAGTGAATGCGGAGCAAAAGCATTTCTATTTAGTTGGACACTTCGGGTCTGATTTACAAAGCGTTTTTCAACTGGGTTTTCCCATTGAAAAAAAGGCTTTTGTAAATCAGGCCCTTGCAGTCCTAAAATAAAGGGGGACCCAGGAGCCATGTGGGTGAAGGGCTGGAGTTACCGGACATCTGCAAAGCCCTTGTCCTCCACCTCTGTGGGTGCTGAGGAATATTGCATGCTTGAGTGCCATGCATTTGCCAACACATAATTGCACATCAGTGGGTTCCAAGCCTTCTGTGCTGAGCACCCCCTTGAGCGAAAATACTGTTGACGGAGCCCACCCCCAGACGCCAGAGCTGCTAATATTTTCTAATAAAGGCAGTTACCGTCTTCCCATTTGAAAGAGCTATGCATGCCCCCTTGAATGCCTCTGCTATAGGTCGGCCAGATTATGCAGCATTTGGCCCCCTATATGAGTGGGCGGCCCTTTATGCATATCCTGTTGGCCACAGGGTTTGTGGATCAGTCCATTTGCTTTTAACACAAGCATGAATCATAGAAAGTCAGGATGTACCATTTCTGTATAAACGCATCGAATGGCGCCTGAAGAGTCGAAGATAAATGGAGCCCTCGCACTGCCGATGTTAAAGCATTTTACAAAGAAATGCGATGTTATAGTTAATAGTCAGTCAGTCAAATCCACTGGAAGAATAGTTACGCTGTGGCACAGCTGGGGAGCTTCACGTGAAGGATTATTGGAGTTTAGACTGCTTTGCAATGATATGGTGGCACTTGCCAAAACATATCAATACATTGATTGGCTGAATGAGTACACCTGCAGGGAAGCAGCCTACACAATACACTGCATGCTTCAGCCAAAAGGCTGCTAATGGCAGACATATTATTGGGATGATTTCTGTCATGACACATTCAGTGCAACATCTAAACGAAATAAGAGTGGCATGGAAACAAGGACACAATGCACATTGGGAGGGGTGCTCATTTAATATTCTACAACTCTCACTGCAACATTAAAGTGTTTGTAACCATAAATCCTCATTCAGACAGTCTTTGGACTTGGTTTTGAGGATAAAGGTCCTCAGTACATGTTTGGCGGTATTCCGGTGGTAAATACACCAGAATACAGCAAAAAGGATTTACCGTTACTGCCACTTGGTCTTGCAGAATTAGCACCGGATCACTAGTGGTGGTATGGCGGGATTAGTATCCATTTTTTCGACTCCACAGGAATTTCAGGGGAAATTCAGCCGATTTTGTCGATTTTTGGCTAGAGGTTTTTCTTACAGCTCATCGCCAAACCTATAATGCCACTGTGCGGTAATGCTGTGGGAACGGAGTTTCCTCCATTTCACTGCCAATTTTTTATCATACCGCTCTGCTTGTGATGGAGCCCAAAATGTCTCCAGTATCTGTCGATCCACTGAGGTTGTGGTCATTTCAGAGGATGAAGTTTAGAGGATGAGGGGCCTGGAGTGGAAGTCTGCCCTCAGGCTTGGGGTAGCTGCTCAGGACACACACCCAATGCGCAGACATCGCTAGAGAATTGTATATGTATAAGGGATGTATGTCATTGGAATTGAAGGCAAACAGATGTAGCATTCTCTCTCTCTCTCTCTCTCTCTCTCTCTCTCTCTCTCTATTTCTCTGTGTCTCTGTCTCTCTATGTCTCTCCTTTTCTTCCTCACTCTCTCTCTCTCTCTTACTCTCCCTCTCTATCTCTCTTTCTTCCACTCTATCTTTTTTCTCTCCCTCTCTCTCTTTCTCACCCTCTCTCTCTTTCTCTCAGTCTCTCTCTTTTTTACTTGCTATCTCTCTCCCCCTCTCTCTCTCTCTCTCTCTCTCTCTCTTTCTCTCTCTCTTTCTTTTTCTCAGTCTCTCTCTTCCTCTCTCTCTCTCTTTTTTCTCTCCCTCTCTCTCTTTCTCACTCACTCTCTCTTTGTTACTCTCCCTCTCTCTCTCTCTTTCTTCCTCTCGATCTCTCTCTTTCTCAATCCAAGTCTCGTTCTCCTTCTATGAGGGTGGGAGTTGCATTGTCACGTGCGCATTTGCCAGAGTCACCCCAGCACTTGCTGACCACTGATCAACCAGAGGAAGACTTGAAGGGGGGCTGTGTTTCTTCTGGAAAAACAGCTATTAAAAAAGCAAACAAAAAGGATCAATGTTTTACTTTCCAAACATGGTCAATGACTTGTTTTAAAATGTGCCAACCTTAATTGCCAGCATATACATTATGCATTATAAGCAATTTCACTGGTTTTACCTAGGAACACATATGATCAACAATTTAGAATACCATATACATTATTGTTTGATAAAAGGTTATCATTCCAAGATTGACAGCCTGGTGCACTCCTACTGCAATTTTTTGAAATACCCCTGTGAGGCAGGGACAAGTAGCAAGAACACCAGTCAGGGTTCTATCCTGCTTTGCATAAAATCAAAGAGCATGTTCAGAACATAAGAATGACCACACATCTTTACATTTGGCAAATACGCCTATGATAAAAGGGTGGTATGCTACATCTGTAAGTACTTGAGGGACACTGGGCTGGGCTGGGTGCTAATTCTATTTATTACATCACTCTAACATTGCAGCATATACACTGATTTGGACACTGATTTGGACGTCCTTAGTGCTTGGACTGAGGAGTGAATGGTTGTGGCGGCTGTCATTTCACTGTGTTGTAAGGGGCGACGGGAGATAATGTTTCCTTTCCCTGTGCAGAGTTTTACTCAGGCCTCACAGTTAATATGGATGTGCACTTGCTCAGTTCCCAATGCACAGACACCCTAGCAGAATTATATGATGTCATGCTTGAAAAAAAGGAGACATTACCTGATGATAACATTTTTCTCTTAGTGCACTGAATATAATCACTATTTACAACCAGTTGGGTATAATCCTAAGAACGATCCAGGTTTGCACGGTTTTGAACCTGCATACCCCAACATGACAGTCATCTCAGGAACCCAATATTTATGGTGCAGAAACATATATTCAAAAGGTGCACGCAATTTTCCCACTGAACAGAAGAGGAACCTGTTCCCAAATGCAGTGATCCCAAAAGAGGGAAACCGTCAACAATGCTCGTCAAGTCAACGGATCGTGTTCAAGGGCAGAACCGTCGATCAATCCCGAAGCACCCGCAAAAGCAGTGAAATGAGCGCCTAAAGGGCAGGCTCTGTTCAATGCGCGCTTTTGTTTCGCGGAACAATCGCGTCTTGTTGGAGCTGTCGCACACAGCAGAGTCTAGAGCAATACCTTCATTGAAACACCACACTCGGTTCAAAGAAAGATCAAATTATGCTCCCAAATGTGTGAACATCCTCCTTGTTTTACTGTAATCACACTTCTGCAGATGTGCTGTGATTTGGTTCCTTAGAACATTTACTGTGCCGTGGAAGGTTCTAGAAACATATACATTTTAGGCATAAATATTGAGAGGAATTGACTCATAGCCGAGCATTGAAAACACTGTGCCTTGAGAGTGCTACAACTAGAGAAAACGTATTATAGTCCTTAAAAAACCAGTGATAAGCTTGCTATTGCCAAATATGGATCATTTGGGAAAGATGATGCCATAAGCGATGCCAGGGGCACTAGAGTGATATTGCTCAATACTGGGACAAAATAACCATTTCAATGGAAGCATTCCACTTCAATGTTGTTTTCGGGTTTACCAGAGTTTCCGTTGCCGATAATGCCGACAGTATTCTATCACGTCACCATGTAGGCTGTGTTTGGATGAATGCCTGTGATAAATGAGGGACTAACTAAAGAAGATGGCCTCCTCAGCTCTATTATAAAATCAGTGAAACGTTGGGGACTGAACACAAACAGTGTGCAAAGGATCTAGCATGGACCTTCAACCACTTCCTATTGAGGTTTGATTGCCACTTGTGCCATGCGCCCAGGATAGGGCTTGGGTGAATTCCTGCAGGACACATGGAAGAACCTCAAACATAAGTGGGATGAGCTACGGCTAACAGTGTCAGGGCAGAGGATACCAGGCATCAGGTTCAGGGTTTCTCTGCTGGTTGGACCTAATGTCCCAGTCCAACGTCCAATTTTCTAACTAAGAGAATCCGAAGCCGATCTTTGGTCACTCTGAATATTAGGTTGTTTTCCAGATAAACAGATAGATATGTTGTCAGCACAATCTTTTGTTGCTAAAATTGATATTTAAGAAGCACTGCAAGCCATGTAAATGGTTATATTGTTACTACTGGAGAATTTAGGACAGGTATCATTAAAAAGGGTGCATAACATGCCATGTACGTCAATCATTGTGACAAATAAAACAGTGAAGTGAAACTATTTATTTTCTTTCAGATACTCTCTCAGGTGAAGCTATTAGGAGATCATAAATATTGGATATTAGAGCATGTCTACTGAAATGAATCCAACTAAACATTCGCCCCGATGACCAACTAGCATTAATTAGTCAACACGCATGGCGTGTGTACACGTTGGAATAGGTGAACATATACAGTGCAGGTATGCCAGCGAAATGAAATGCTTATGCAACTTTAGTCAATTGCACTCTTGAACACACCAGGCGACACATGGAGAATGCCACTGTATTATGTAATTGGCTGATGTTGATATTAATGTAATGATTTGTCTTATACAAATAGGTCTGTAATAATTGGATATATATATATATATATATATATATATATATAATATATACACACAAATCAGAAATTGTAACACTTTACTAGAATAGAAGAAAGAATGTTAGCCATTGATTTTATATTAGTGTCTAAATAAAAGTTTGCTACCTGTATCCAATTTATTATTTTTCAATATGTTCTGAACGTTCATTGAACAGAATTAGCAATACCAAAGAACCTTTTTTTTACTCCCTTACTCACGAATCTTATTGTTATTGAATTCAAGGAGCAAAGGGGGCTTCTACTTCGGTGTTCCTTTATATAAGATTAAGTTTGTTTCTAAATATATCAAATGGCCAAGTCAAAGCCATGATTGGTTTCTAATTATATGAGGTGTCCATGGGCGGTCCATGAATGGTTCTAAATCCATCGGCTGTTCTAGAAGAAGCAATGGGTAGCTTTTGAATGCATAGGATGGCCCAGAAGAAGCCATGCTCGGTTTCCCAATATACTCTATGATCCAACCCAGAAGCCATTGATAGTTTCTAAAGAAATATGAAGTTCTAGGAGGAGGCAAGGATGATGTCTAAACTTATCAAATGGCCCAGAGGAGGGAAACCTGGATGGTGTCTAATTATATCGGATCATCTAGCGGAAGCCATGGGTGGTTTCTAAGCCTATCTGATAGCCCAGAGGATGGTTTTCTTGGACAGCCTGAAGCCCTCAAAGCATGAGTAGCTTTCTGCATGCAGAGAGCTGACTGTTGCCAGTCAAGGATTTTAAATGAATATGCTAACACAATGTACAGAGTTTCAGTTTTACTATTTGTAACTCTAAAAGCACTAGATGCCCCATAACGCCACGGTCTTAGTATTTGAAATGTTGTATAGTTCGGCTGGACATCATTAATATTAATTAGACAGTATGGATAGTAATGTCGTAGTAATGTCGTAGGTAGCTAAAGGTCACCTTTCCAACTAAAGCAGAGGGATTTTTGTACTAGAAAACTGGTCATAGAAACATGTTTAGGGCTGTAATCACATGACAAATTCCCCTATAATCCATGGCTATTTAGAAACTTAGGTCCAGTATGAAATTGCGGAAATGCCTGTACAAGGACTCTGCAATAGGAACTGAATGTCTTGCTTAGGTTTGTGCAATGTACATAATCATTGAGCATAAGGTAGCTTTCTGCCATCAGCAATCCCATTTGAAATAGTGTCATTACTTAAGCAATAAGTCCAGAGTCGCGGGGGCATTACTTATTTAGGTAATGCCCTTGCGACGAGGGACTTATTGCTATTAGTACCCCGGCCTGCAAGATCGGGGTACTAATAGCATTCTTTTTTCTGTTCTGAAACGCTACAGCGTTTCGGAACAGGAAAAAAAAAATGTAAACAGAGTATGTTTTCCCTTTCCATGGCAGCCATCAGGAGTGGACGCGCTGGGGACAGAAGTGTTACCAGCTTGTTTTCTCCCGAATAAGGAGAAAAAAGAAGGTAATTGTGGTTGGAGGGCAGGGAGGGGATTGTTTGCAGGGGAGGCGGGAGGAAGAAAGAAAACACTTACCTGAACCCCCGACAGATGAGGATGGCAGCCTCCATCCGTGTGGAGTTTCAAAGTGGGGATTGTCCCATTTCGAGCCTCCTCATTGGCTGAGGGGCTGCCACACCCCCACCCTGCCAGCGATGAAGATTCAAGGAATTCTGCATGGAGTATGGATCGAGCGAGAGTCAATCAGATTGTGTCTAACAATCTGATTGTCTCTCACCTGAAACTAATGTAGGGTACTGTTTCACAATCTACACTCTTATAAGCAGAGTATGCAGTGGCCATATGTGAAACGTCACAGAGTCAAAAACCAAGGAAAATACAGAACCCCACTCTTGAGGTTTGCAATCAGCACTAACTCTGAGCTACAAAGCCCCCCTCCGTGTCCCAGTATTGTGTATAAAGTGCCAGCCCAAGTGTACTATAGGTAACTGTACAAAAGGAAACAAGCACGTGACTCGCAAGCAATATGGTCTTTGATCTTGTCTGTACAATCTAAACAGTTAAGGGAAGTACATTAAAACATAATCAATTTGATTTCATGGGGTCTAAAGCCCCCCTGCCCCCAGCTTCTTGTCGTTCCATGCACTTTCCACATATTGGAAACCCAAGGGTCATTTCAATAAATCATTTTAGGGTGATGAGGCTGGGGTAGTCTTCAAATCCCAAGCAGGGTTCTAGACATAGACAGATGGTTGATTTATTGAAAGAAACACTGTCCTAGACCTCACACATTGAAAGCTCAGGGTTTTGATTGGCTAAGATCCCGTCCTATCACATAGTGATAAACATGTTAGACAAGGAACACTAACCCTCTTATAAAAGCCACAAGAGGGAACTGAACAGGAAACCGAGTGCAGTGTCTTATAAATAAAATGGAAGGTCCCAAAAACAACTATTGGAAGAAAATAGAGCAGTGTGCAGACTTCCAAAAGAGGAATATTAACAGGAGGTGACCAGAGAAACTGTTTATTTGTGACACATCACAAGAAAAACCCTGATTAAAAAAGTTGATAACATCTGACACATTAATACAACTCATATGAAACCAACAAGAAAATAATGGGTAGTGATGAACTGGGGAAACAGAGAGTAGAAATGGGGGCAAAGAAGACCAGGAGAACCCCCAACATCGTGGGGGCCACTAGTTGGCCCTTCTGATCACGCATTGTATCTCGCTGCTGTTGGAAAAAGAGTTTATGTTACATATGAGTCACAAAATTGATCCAACGAATTCTAATATTGGTGTGAGTACGCTTTGGCCATGTCAAATGGTCAAGAAAAAGTACGGAGAATGTCCAAACTGCTTGTTTCCTACACGGAAAACCGTTTTCCCACAATATCCCTTTTAACACTTCAGATTTCCCTCTGAATGAAGTGAGAAGACCATCGAGTCCAGCTTTTTCTTGGAATTCTGGGACTTAGTTTTCCTAAATATTAACTGGGATAACACATCTCAGAATTCAGAGGGAATACAAGAGGATTCAATGAACTTCTCGACCATGACGACGGGAAACATGAGCTCTCTGTACACGCCTTAACCCATGTACACACGTGTTGATTCTCGTCCAGGTGCAAATACATGGGTTTGCAGGCGTTTCTAAGAAAACTTTGACCATGTGTAAATACATCCACACATTGTACTTTAGGGTGTGTGTGGCAATTTCACATTCACACTAGGCATGCTCGAACTCCCCAAAAGTGACCTGTGGAATTTTTGGGTCACTTTTGTGGGTAAGCTCAGCCCTCTCAGCCCACACACTGACCGCCCACGTCCTTTCTACTCCATCCCCTGTGGCCCAGAGTACCACAAGAATCATTGGCGAGGTTTGAAAGGTGGGGGGTACCCAGACCAGCTGAAATGTGGGTGGTTAGAGTTTTACCTGAACTCGCACTAAAAGCACGTTCATACTTTTTCAAGTAGTAAATCGCAGACATTCTTGAAAAAAAGAAAAAAGAACTTTGTGCGCTGTCCCTAAGGCCTGCAGCCACAATTACTAAGCCGCTCTGTGCCAGTTTAAAGCCTTATTGCCTGGAGTTGAACATTTTGCATTCTGACTATGGCTGAAAGGTAATGCAGCATTTGATGCATTTTCAGTGTGTAAAATGAAAGATGACAACCTCTTCCTGTGTGTGCGTGTGTGCGTGTGTGCGCGCGTGCGTGCATGCGCGTGTGGTTGTGTTTAAATAAAATAAGTCATTTTGCCATTATTACAATGTAAAAACATCATGAGCTCATTCTGGGAGGCTTTATGGTGCTTGTTACATAGAAAGGGGGGCGAATCAATGAAACGTTATCAGTCAAACAGTGTGATTCCTGCACAGTTCAGTACATGGACAGCACCACATCTCCATCCCCGCCGGTCAATATCATTTTACACAGTTACCCAATTTTCAGGGACAAAATGATAGCAGTGGATGTTACAGCTATTCAAGAGCCCACATGTTTTTGCCCGGGGGAGGGAAGAAAAAGTGTTTGGTTTTGCTACTTAATTCAGGAATATAGATTTCTAAAACGACCAGACAAATTGAGAAGAAATTTCTGCGGGAGATCGAAGCAAAAACCAGCGAATATAAAATGTGTGGAGAAAACATGACGTTTATATTTCATATAATTATGTGAAATTGAATAGCCGCAACATAAAACACATTTGATGCTGAACGCATAGAAATATAAAGTGATAAAATGTAGACGAGCCGGATGGCCATCAAAACAATTCAAAAGTAAGAGAATATATTTATATGGCGAGAAACATTGCAAATGGAAAACTGGAGGTCGGATGCCTACTTTCACGTCTGATTCAATCAGTATTCACATTGCAGGATAGCAATACCAATGCAGTCTAAGAGGAGGGCGTAGGTGGCCGGAGCAGAGAATGCGCTTTCCCTTAAGAAGAGGACTTTCTGGGAAATCAGTGGACGGCAGCAAATCTACTGAAAATATGGGGCTAGTACAGAAAATCATGACCGAGCCATCAGCATACATGGCCATACACTATATAGGAGATGTTAATTACTCTTGCCAGTGTTCCTGAGACGTTAGTTTATTGACCAACCAATGTACTCCTGATCGGTATCTAGATGCCTTTGAACATAACAAGACTTACTCTTCTTAGGTGGAGGGATGGTCTTTAGCACACTCATCTTTAATCATCGTAGGTAGATGGTTGGTTCACCATGCTAATCCTTACTCCTCTCAGTTAGTTTATTGGTACTGAGCCTTACTCCTCTTAAGGAGATAAACGTCTTCAGCGCATTGAGCCTTACACTTCTCAGCTAGAAAGATAGATGATCTTTGTAATGCTGAGGCTTACTCCTCTTAGGGAGATAGACGTCTTCAGCACATTGAGCCTTGCACTTCTCAGCTAGATAGTTGATCTTTGCAATACTGAGCCTTACTCCTCTTAGGGAGATAGACGTCTTCAGCGCATTGAGCCTTACACTTCTCAGCTAGATAGTTGATCTTTGCAATACTGAGCCTTACTCCTCTTAGGGAGATAGACGTCTTCAGCGCATTGAGCCTTACACTTCTCAGCTAGAAAGATAGATGATCTTTGTAATGCTGAGGCTTACTCCTCTTAGGGAGATAGACGTCTTCAGCACATTGAGCCTTGCACTTCTCAGATAGATAGATAGATGATCTTTGTAATGCTGAGGCTTACTCCTCTTAGGGAGATAGACGTCTTCAGCACATTGAGCCTTGCACTTCTCAGATAGATAGATAGATGATCTTTGTAATGCTGAGGCTTACTCCTCTTAGGGAGATAGACGTCTTCAGCACATTGAGCCTTGCACTTCTCAGATAGATAGATAGATGATCTTTGTAATGCTGAGGCTTACTCCTCTTAGGGAGATAGACGTCTTCAGCACATTGAGCCTTGCACTTCTCAGATAGATAGATAGATGATCTTTGTAATGCTGAGGCTTACTCCTCTTAGGGAGATAGACGTCTTCAGCACATTGAGCCTTGCACTTCTCAGATAGATAGATAGATAGATAGATAGATAGATGATCTTTGCAAAACTGAGCTTTACTCTTCTTAGGGAGATTCATTTTCTATACCACACTGTGACATATTTTCCAAATAAGATGGAAATCACATCACCAGGATGCATTGTTAATTGGTTTGTGGCCAGATACATACTCAATCATTTTTGGGCAGAGCACAACACTTCTTAGGTACTTAGTGATTACAATATTACGCTAAATGCCCTTATAAAGCGATATGAGCCTCACATCATTAGAGAAGTAGGGAAAATTGATAACTGATAATGCAATGTTTGATTTGTCGGAGGTATTGAGTAACCTTTATTCTTCTTGGGCATTGAGTAGCGTAGCCCGTCTTAGTTATTAAGTCATTGCCATACAAATCCTTACATGTCACAGGTATTTAGTAATGATGATGCAGAGCCTTACTGAGCATCACCTAATAATTTATTGAAGACCCTGCGAAACCATGTTTGTCATAGCTGTTCAGTAAACACAAACCCGGGAAGCCTCATTCTTCTAAGATATTTAATGATTACCATATTGCGCCACATTTGTCATTGTTATTTAATGAATGACTACCATAATGAGCACTGCTTCGTTTTTTACACCTATCTGTGATGCCCATACCAATCCTTATTATCCATTTATTACCCATGGCTATATGACTATTAAGAACAACTAGACTTACTTTTAGTCTGTAGACCTTCATTATCATGCAGTCCTTTGCTATTCATGTCTTGCATCCCCTTTTTCAATGTGTAATGATCAAAAGAAGCCCCATTCTTTATGTGAAATTGGTCATTATCATAACAGGGGATTTTCCACTGGGTGGGTGGGCATTACCATGTTTAGGCTAATTCTATATATGTACTTGGTTTTACTGTACAAACATTACTTTTGTTGAATAGTTGCTCAATACATTACCATACCTAGCCGTACTCTCCATTGGTAGATGTTTTTTTTAGTTTATTGTTTAAGGGGGGGGGTAGCTCTAAAGCAGGGGAGTGCTGCACAGGGTGAGGGCAGCCAGCATTTGGGCTGCTACATTTAATAGTAGGGTATTACTCTGAGTCGTGGTCTGTGCGTCCATTGGGATTAGTCCTTACTCAAGTGTTGACGAAAAAGCCAGCTTTGAGAGATTTGTGAAACTGGAGAATTGTGGGGACATTCTGATCCTATATCGGGATCGAGTTCAAGAGGGTGGGTGCGTGACCAGAGAAGGATTGTTTGTCGGTCCATGCTTTGCAGATAAGCTGTGATTCAAGACGGTTGGTGATTTGCTATGTGAGGAGCATGTGACGCCAAGTGCGCTGGTGTGTCTTCAACATTATCCTGGCGAGAAAGCCAATGTAGTGTGGGGGTGATTCGGTCAAATGTCTGCACACCTGTAATAGGACATGCTGCAGCACGGTGGACTGCTTTTGGGGTAGCCAACTGAGCAGCTGGGAGCCCTAAGAGGAGGGCATTTCCCTCATCAATGTTCGAGACTACAAGAGCCTGCACTACTGTCTCAAAGTCTTGCGGAGGGATGACATTTTGTATTTTGTAAAGGGTGGAGATTTGGTTACTTTCTGTAGGCAGATGGCAATACCATACTGGCATATTATCTTTGTAGATATGTGGGCAGTCCTATACCTTGATTAACTCACCTCTGTGATTATTTGGCAATCCTTGTTTCTGCAGTGTGAAGGTGGTCACTACAACACTGGCTCTTATGCTTCATAGGTAGTGATTTAGTAGCATACCTAGCCTTACTGATCCTGAGTAATCAGTATCATACTGAGGCTGATGTCCCATAGGGAGTCTATCAAGAAATCCTCAACTTGTACTCCTCTTTGGGGCTTTGGTGGAAGTACAGTGACTGTTACTTCCATGAAATGTACTTACAACACTCACCAAGTACCAATGCGAAGCAAGAACCAAGAATGCACTGGCCAATAACCCATTAGATGCAAAGGTCAGAAAGGTACTATACAACTACCCATGAGAAGTAAGGATCAAGATGAACCGATGGATTCCCCATGAGGAGTATGACTCAGTATGTCCACAGTGACCAATGGTAAATAAAACTAGTATGTAACGACTTTTCATTTGTACCTGGTTTCTACAATAGTGACTCTAACTCCTCATAAGTATCTAGAAAACATCATAATACATGCTTTTCATGGTTAGTTGGTTGTTGCCATCTTTAGACGTACTCATCATCATACGTAGTGCCATACTCAGACATGGCACAATTATATATTCCTTAGGGTTGCACTGAGAGAAAGAAAGATAATATGAGGTGGCTTAGAGGGGGAATGTCCAGTCCAGATTAAGTGTTAGGTATGAGAGGAGCAGATCTTCAATAAAGAGTGGACTGATGAGGAAGGCAAAAGGTGGTGTTGCAAAAAAGGAAGTGAGCGAGTGAGTGATGTGGGAGAAGCAAGGGAGTGACACATTTGTAAAAGGGAGTCATGGTAAAAATAATGTAGGTATTGGAGTGGTGATGGAAAAGCAGAAGAGTGATAAGGGAACGTCAGAGGAGTGGTGAGGGAAACAGAGGAATGTGATATAGAGAGCAGGATGGAGTTAATAGGGAAATGTGGTGCAAATATGAGAGAAGAGCAAGGTACAGGAGAAGGAGAAGAGGAGTAATGGAAGTAAAAGGATGTGTCTGGTGAGGGAAACACAGGTAGGAGATGAGACAGATGAGATGAGATGAAAAAAATAAGTGATAAGGAAAAATCAATGAGGTAAAATAAGGGGTGTGATGAGGGAACTGTAGAGGAGCGGATGAGTACATCACTGATAGACTCCACCCCCTCACCAACATCATATTGGAACAACAGTAGAAGAGCCCTATGTGGGACACCAGGTATTGTTCCAATACGACACTGAGTGTATGAGAGACGATATGCACTCAGATAACTGCATCGAATATACCCTTGCATTGAGATGGTAGATGAATGTCAGCATGCAACATTGGACATAGAAGAGGAGTAAGTGCAAACTGACAGCTGCAGAGTGACATCATGAAGGGAAGAAACGAGGACACACTGAAAAGATATGCGAATGATTAACAAATAAAGATGTAACTGAAGTAATAAGAGAAACATGTAATTGAATACGAAGAAATCATCAGCACCAAAGAAATAACAGAGACGATACAAAGTTAATCTACATATGTAGAAACAAAGGTAGCTGAGACATATAGAAACCTGCTGCAGAAGAAAATATAATGTGACTAAAGTGGGCATGAGAAAAAGATGGACGCCAGACTCATGCTGAAACTAACCAAGCTACCTCAGAGACAGGACAGGGCTGCAGAGTTAGGAGAGGCTGGAAAAACAGCTTTGTGTGTGCAATAAAGAGGAGTGTATTGGGTTGGGATCAAGGATGCCACATCAAGGAATAATTGCTAGGCACACAGGCAGTCAAGAGGATAAGCCATGTTCCTCTTTGATTAAGCAAAGAAGAAAACATTTGCAAGCGCCACATATTAGACAATCAAGGATGCAAAAAGCATATGCAAGATGGTGTGATCAAGTCTCTAAAGACCAAAAGGAGTAATAGCACCCATTACAAATAAATCAAATAGCAGTAAATAAAAGGTCGAAATTGACAAAATCATGGTCTCCTCACACGTGACTCAGAAGTCAAAAACAAGGGCTATTCATTAAGCTCTAGATGAAGATAATAGTGTGCCTACACTCCCTTAAAAGTCTGAGAGCAGACAACAAACAGCAAGAAGTCCTGGCTTGGGGCCTGTCCAATGAGAGTTAATGGACCAATAGGGCAAGTGGGTAGTAGTCTGACGTTGTTCTCTGCAGCTGAGATTTGTTTTGCTTACATGCTGCTAACGAGCCCAAAGTCCAATGTTGGGAGAGAATGCCAATGAATGATATGGGTCTATGTAGCAACATGCTATACATTGTTTCACGGGCTATTCATACGTATTAAGAGGTGGTTCGAGGCATGCCTACCAGATATGGGCATCCAGTAAGGTTACTACTAACTTACATGATATATAGGTACATATGTTCCCTTAACCAATCCCTCCTTTCAATAGGTTTTTAAGTTTTCCACGTAATGTAATCAATGACATATGTTGATGTATAAAACCTTTGTGGAACCGAAACTTAGTTGTCAGCGGGTGGACTGCAATGCGTTGTTCGCCAGATTGCCCTACTTCATTGAATTGATAATAAAGTAGGACTTTGCCATATTCTTTGAATCTGTCCGGTTATTTGGCACTGAGATCACTATTGGTAATTCCATCTAGCACATGAGATGCTTCAAGGTGCTAGAGCACAGAACAGTAGGAAATTGATCAGCAACGGGAAGCAATGAGGCGTTGATGGTGAAGAAAAAGGGAGGGAGTTTGGCAGGGAGTCAGTGAGAAAGAAAGATAGAAAAAAGAAGAATACGAAGCATAGGAACAATTGGAAACTTATTAAGAATATTAATAATGAGAGAGAATAGAAGAAGATAAATACAAGAAGAAACTAGAAGAACGTGTGTGCTCTTGGCAGATATAGGCATGGGTCACAAGATTGCACTCGTGAATGGCAATTCTGCACTCTTCACCAGAAATTTTAAAAATAGTATTTTGAAGTGGTAAGTTAATGGACAGGTCATTTGTTCATGTCAGCATATTAGCCTGTCTCTTTTTCACTTGATGAGATCTGACCCATTGTTTCTGGAAAGCACAGAACTGGAGTGTGCTCAGGGTGGTTTCTGCTTCTGAAAGGGCAACGTGGGGAAGTGAAGGGGAGGCTTCCTATTTCTGGAAGAGGATAGTGGCAGTGTGCAAACAGGGTTCCTGCTTCTGGAAGAAGATAGTGGTAGTGTGCAAACAGGGTCCTGCTTCTGGAAGAAGATAGTAGCAGTGTGCAAACAGGGTTCCTGCTTCTGGAAGAAGATAGTGGTAGTGTGTAAACAGGGTCCTGCCTCTGGAAGAAGATAGTGGCAGTGTGCAAACAGGGTTCCTGCATCTAGAAGACCATATTGAGGGAGCACAAAAGAAGATTCCTGCTTCTGCAAGAACACATTGAGGGAGAGCATACAGGAGTCATGTTTTTTAAAGAGCACGGGAACAGCATTCACAGTAGTAGCCCTTCTTCACTGTGACAACAGTGCGAGTGCACACATGAGGCTTCCTACTTCTGGAAGAGTACAATGACTATGAACACAGGAGGATTCCCACAGTGAGGAATTGCAATGGAGATCTATGAGAGATCCCACACAGACATAGGCAGAAGGTTCCTACTTCTGGAAGAGTATAGCGAGGGAGCCTAACAGAGGAGAGTCCCTGCTTCCGGTAGAGCAGATAAAGGATACACACAGGATGGATAGTCCTTCTGGAACAGAACAGTGAGGGAGAGAAGAGAGGGTTCGTGTTTCCTGGACAGCACAGTTATGAAAGATACCAGTGAGTGCATAAACGGAATGTTCCAGCTTCTGGAAGAGTAGAGTGAGGAAGCACAACAGAGGAAGGTTCCTATTCTGGAAGAGCAGAGGGAAGCTCCTACTTCTTGGGGAGCACAGTTGTGTAAAATCCCAGTGAAGGCATAAATATGAAGGATCTTATTTCTTGAAGGATTCAGAGAGTAATGCCCAGTACAGTGCCTGATTCTGGAAGATTGGGACGAGAGAATGCAGCCGAGACTTCCAGAACACAGTCAAAGAATACACAGGGAGAGTACTACTCTGGTAGGGTACAGTGAGGGTGTGCACAGGAGGGCTCCTGCTTCTAGATGGGCGCAGTGAGGGAGAGTGCAGGACAGATCCTGCTTCTGGAAGGGCACAGTGAGTGAGCGTGTAGGATAGATACTGCCTCTAGAAGGGCACAGTGAAATGGTAAGCCTAGGTTGCTGGTATGCCGCCGGTACTACCTACGGCCTACCGGCCACCTCATTATGAGAGAATGTGTCAAGAACCTTGCGTCAGTTTCCACCTGATCCTGGAAGTATTTGCAGGTGACATGAACTCCAGCAATAGAGGTTATATGCAGAAGACACCCTCATGTCCTTGGTGGATAGTTAGTCTTAGAAGTCTACAGAAAGGTTTTGCATTTGATCAAACAAACCCAACCTTTGAATGGTTAGACGATGCAAGTCATTAGGTATTTGGGGACTACTACTTTAATGGGGAGTGACAGGCCTTCCACAGGATAACGGCCCACACATTAAGAGGCAACTGATATAAGGGCAAGAATACACTAAAGAAGGTTAGAGGTACTCCAGTGATCGGCCCAGGAGTGGGCTTCAATCCCTGATTTCGGATACCTTTCCCTGTTGAGACAACCCCAAGTCTGGTGGGGGACATTAGCATGAAATAGCCCTAATTCATCAGGTGGATCATCTGCCCAACTGGGCGCTTGCTCGGGAAGGGAAGCAGACACTCTTCCCTGAGATCACCCAGTCTCTGATAGAAGATATTCCTTGTTGTTGAAGCACAGCTCCGGGAGCTCCAATAGCATGACCCCGCCTTACAGGAACCATCCTGGGCCAAAACAACGTGCGTGTCGGCGAGTCAAAAAACCCACTGAGAAATGAAATAATTTCCATCTTGGTTCATTCCTTTGTCCCCGTTTATTTCACAAGACATGATCAGGAAAAAGAAATCACTCCCAAAACCCTTGGAACGGAGGACAGCGAAGAGCATCCCAAAGAAGGATGTCTGATAATGAACCACCACGGAATCACGGCGGCGTTACAATGGTACCCGCTATTGCAGACTTGGGAACGCCAAAAGATCCAGCACGATAAATGCTAGTCCCGTTCCTTTCCATGATATGAATAACACCGACACTTGTAGGACTGACTCGCTCGGGCTCCCCTCAGAATATATGAATGCTATTGTGTGCAGTCTATGTTCTTTTTAAGAAAAATAATAATATATGTGTTCAACTGGGAAGGCTCCAAAGATGGATTCTTGAGCTGTGCAACATACAGAACCAGAATCAAAGGACAAGGACAACATTGGGCCAATTAGAATTTTATAAATGAACTTGGTAGAAGAGGTCTATTCTCGCAGAGATTCTGTCCTCTTATGTGTTGGTGTGCACAGGGGTCACTGGATAGGAGTCTACGGAGAAGAAACGCCTTCCAACGCACGGTCTCCTTGACTCAGTGGAGCTGTAGTTGCTGATGCGGACACCTGAAGAGACGCAAGAGAAACAGAGTAACACTAGGTGAGTCAGCAACGAATAGTAAAGCATACACAACAAGCACCTGCTCCAGACTCCTGGGAGGTTTATCACATGTATATCCTCCAATGCAGAATCAAAGTCGACTCTCTCTGACACAAAAGGAGACACGAAACAAGGGTATATTCAAGATGGAGCGACGTAGGTTGGTGATAGCCATTCCTACGCAGTAGCGTGGGGTTCCAGGAAAAGTCAATGTCTGTATGTCCGTGTGCAGGAGCAGGGCCTCTATCACATCAAATGGATTTCACAATTTAAGTCAACAAAGAGGATCCCTAGATGTCATTATGTCCATCGTCTGAGGATAGGGATGGTCAGTGCTTTATACGAGTATACCACAAGCACCTGGCCATTGAAAGGAAGATGGGCCTGACCCAATTAAAAGCAGAATCATGAAGATGGTGGAGGTTTTGGCACAATTCAAAGAAAATGGCTTCCTACCCATGCACAGAAGCTGTTGCAGCATCATAAAGGATCATACGCAGCACATACAAGATGTACCACCATCAAGCACCCCACTGTCTGGCTGCTGGCGTGCAACCGTTGGTTTGGCTTACCTGACACAGGCTTGGGAAAGTCTTTAGCGTTCTTCAGAACTTTCGAGACAATGGAGATCACTTTATATAAGGACAGGGGGAAACGTCATACATGTTGTATCCTTTTCTTCATCCTGTGTAAAATCTGCAACATGTGATATGAATGGGGGCATGGAAAGCCCACTTGGCATTGCTGGACGGATGGCAGGATGGAATGCATGCCACCATTTCCAAATAGGTCTTCCCTGGCCACTGACTTTCTAAGCCGCTGCTGTACATGCCAATGTATGGCATGTAATTCTGCTGCATGAAACCTTTAGATTACTCTGATCGTGTTTTGTGATCTTCTCTGCCAGGTGTGGTGGACGGCCATGAGGAGTCCTCAGTTTAGAAAATGTGTGATTCTTGTATTTATGTGAACCAAGTTCCAATATTTGGTTGTTTGTAAACATTATCATGTCAGCCTTTGAATGCTGCTGTCTCAGATCATTATAACCTTGCCGAGGCCCATACCTTGCTCCGGGATCTCATTTGCAACATAGCACCAAAACTGACAGCTGCTCCGCCACCACCAGGCATTGTTCCCAAAACAATCCCAAATTGAACATTTGATGGCCATGGTTAAAGGAAGCAATGTAGTGTAGATTCCACAACTACGACAACGACAGTAACATTTGACTTATGTTATGTTAAGAGAACGCCTAAAGCGCAACTTCCATCCGGAGGCATCAAGGCGCTAGGAAACAGGACCCTAAAAGAGGAGGAGCATCAAACACAGGCAGAAGGAGTCAGCAGAAGCCTTAGAACAGATAGTTTCAAAGACTGCAGTGGAAGGATAGGTGGTCAGCAATCATTTGCAGCGAGCGGGGAAATTTGTTCCACAGCAGGGCTGCAGCAACAGAAAAAGCACATCAACCGGTTCTAGACCGGTAGACTCTGGGAACTTGAACTAAAAAGACGCAGAACAAAGCGATCTGGTGGGAGTTTATCGGCAGAATGTTTTCTCTCAATAATTGGGTCAGAAGCCATAAAAGGAGCAATGGATCAGATACAGTGATTTAAAATCAATGCGCCATACTACTGGGAGCCAGTGAACACTACGTAGAGTTGGAGAGATGTGATCACAAACCGATAGGCCAGAAACACCATTAGCAGCTTATTTCTATAAAACTTGCAGCCAGCTAACTGTCCAACTGATAGGCAGGTTGAGCTAGATGGAGTGCATTGCCGTAGTCTAATGTGTCCAGTAGAAGCCTGAAGTATGAACGGTAAAAAAAAAAGGACCTTACGCAAAACGTAAACGGAGCTGACTTGCGCTTCCATCGAGAGAGGAGCAGATGTTTTTACTCCAATATCTTTGACCACTGTAACTGGTTGCTGGAAGGGGCCAAGAGAAACTGGCCAAAACTCAAGCATAGAAAGGGAGGCAGCTGATGGAGGGCCAATTATCAGTACCTCTGTTTTGTCACCATTCAGTTTGAGCCAGTTTTGGAACATCCAATCCCCAAATGATTGCATCAGTTATTAAGGTTAGCAGCCGACACAGACTGATCAAGATGGAGAGGGACCACAATCTGAGTGTTGTCAGTGTATGTGCAACAGCAAAAGCCAAAAGACTCAATAGGTTTTGCAAGTGGCTGAACATATATACGTTAAAAAGGGTAGGCTAGCGAGCAGATCCCATACATATCTGAATGGGCCCACTAAACATGTTAAAACAGTCAAAACCAAGGATAGTTGCTCAGTCCCCTGTCATGGCACATTACCATATCCTCAAAGAAGAACTAGGGTGCTCCAGATAATAAACGCCCAGTTTTTATGTAGCTACGGCTAATGCATTTTGTAGCACATTCCGGTATCATTCATAGTCCATTCAAACACTTATTTTGTTATCTTTGAAGAATGAAAGAACTCCTACCCGAGGCCGTCGGTCTATGCAGAGAAGGAACAACCCTCCATGTTGTTATGCTGCATACACCCACTTGCTAAAAATCATTGCAAAAAGTGTGGGTCACCAGCAGGGGTCAAGTCCTAAAAAAAGAAGCCAATTGAATGTGGTGTCACCAGCAATTAGCATATCAAATTGCCTCTGAAAAAAGTGGGGAGACTCAATCAACCTGCATGTAGCCTCGACTTGAGCCCTGGACCCCAGAGATTCGCAATGAAAGCCCGAAGAATCTTCACCTCAATTCCTCCATGCGTCTGGGAAAAAAACTATGACCCCGGCTTCCTAAGAAATCTTAAAATGACCTTCCTCCTCCCCTTAGCCCCAGCCCCCACTGACTGTTGCCGTCCCATTTGCTTTACAGTCTTGTCCTTACTTTTCTATCTTGTTTTCTTATCCTTCTAGCGTGGCAAACCCCCTGCAAATCACATACCGGCTGATGATCCAGCCAACACTGTCTACTCTTTGCATGAGCTGAATAGCAACAGAGGGATTGGAGCAATTTAAAATATTTGAGTCAGATTTCTAAAAGAACTAGAAGTTACTGTTCTTGGGGCAGGGATCCCTTGAAGTTGGTCATTGTCTTCTTGAAAAGCTGCATCTCATCACAGCAAGTGATCCCAACTATGAACACAGGGTCTCATCTCAAGCTAATTACAGAAAAGGTCACATTCTGTATAATGAACTGTACACACCCTTTCTAATTTGGGGTATCAAATTAACCTTTCAAAGACTGATAATTGCAATTATATGCTTAGGAAATTATCTTCAGCCACGTAATTGACATAATAGATTTGGACAATTCGCTTAATCGTTTGGTGCAATTAACCTGATTATTGCTGCCAAGATCCATTAGTAAAAACGGTTTATGACGTTGATTTGATCTTGCATTTTTGGTATTGCTATTACCACTGAGAAGGCATTGCATGTGGTGAAATGTCGAGTTGCATGCGGTGGTTGCAGTAGACCTCTTCACATTTAAGATTATGGTTAAGTTTGCCCAACTCAATACCTATCGCCACTATACATAGAGATCACAGGCTAAAGGCACACGTCTTTAGGAAAGTTAACGAGAGCTAAGGGCTTTAACATGTCAGTAAACCCCTCAACTGAGGGCTATAAGGCAATTAGCCATAGGGCCGAAATAGCCCCAGGGCAGATTGCTCAGGAGCTATTTCTGCCACTGATGAAAAGACACATGCTTACTTCAGTAAAATAAAAAATAAAAAAAACAAGACAAATATGGCTGCCAATGGAATTTAAAGAAAACGCTATGACAGATGAAAGTGCCTCCTTTCTATTTCCATTGCAGCTGAATGCCAGCTCCAGCAAACCAGAAGCCAGTTAGGTGGCGCTCTGGGGAAATGTGGGTACAATAATAAAGGGTCGGGAGGTGTGT
The DNA here is from genome assembly GCF_040938575.1 of Ambystoma mexicanum. Lineage (NCBI taxonomy): Eukaryota > Metazoa > Chordata > Amphibia > Caudata > Ambystomatidae > Ambystoma > Ambystoma mexicanum. The sequence goes on along the minus strand of NC_090925.1, from coordinate 243,257,855 downwards.
CAAGCCAAGGCTGCTGTTTAGAGCCTCCTCCCCAAGCCACCTGACCGGACACACACACCCCGTGGTGGCTGGCTTACAGGAATTCAAGCGGATCAATATTCTGCACTATATCGGGCACAGTGATTAGGAATTTTAAGACACCTGTATGTGGTAGATCAGAAGAGGCGATCACATGTGCAGATGCAGGCTTCATAAAAAGAAACATTGTATTTCAGATAGAGCAGCATAACACGTGTCTCGGGCTGGTAAACAGTTACATTGGGGATTGTTTCAGAATGCAAGAAAACCCACATGTTTTAACAATCTCCTAACGACGGGGAAGTGTCCTCAAAAATGACTATTCGAGTACACATTTTGAATTTGAATGGAGTTGTAATGTGCATATCACAAGAAGGAACCAAGCAGAATGAATTTCAACCTAAACCAGATGGGGATAACATTAATAGAAGAACAAGCTTTCCAATGCTTTGTGAAATCTCAATAGGTATAGCGAGTCTTGAATGTAAAGAGGGCAAGCTTTCCACAAGCCAGGCCCTCTAACCGCAAAATGTCTGTGCCCACATTTTAAAAAGGCAACATCTCTAGAGCGAGTATGAGTTTTATCCTCAATAATGCTGTCTGTAGTATTTTGCACCCATGTTGATGTAATTTGTAGAGGATTTGAACATGCATCTAAATGACATCGGAAGTCATGCTCAGGGGTGGCTTGCTCACATTGGGAGAGGTGGCACAGATTTGCGAGAACCGTCGCTGATTATGGATAAGTCGTGGCATGAACTGTCAAATTAAAACATGGTACCGGCTATTTCATGGCTAGATTGGCATTTTGTTGAAGCCAGTCTAGCCATTTCTTACTGTGGCATGACATTTTTTACTGGGCATCTATAATAAAGCAAGCATCATAAGTGTTATTTCATGGCGAGACTGGCATTTAATTACTGCGGCATGACATTTTTTACAGGGCATTTATGATAAAGCAATCATGTTAAGTGTTATTACGTTGGTTGACTGGCATTTTGGTTCAGCAAGTTTAGATACAATATCTTACAGCGGCATGGCATCGGCATGGCATTTTTATGGGGTATCTATTTAAAGCAAACATGATAAGTGTTATTACGTGGCTAGACTGACATTTGGTGGAGTCAGTCTAGTCATTTCTTACTGTGGCATGGCATTTTTTATTGGGCATCTATGATAAAGCAAGCATGATAAGTGTTATTATGTTGCGTGACTGGCATTTTGGTGCAGCCAGTCTAGCTACAATATCTTACTATGACATTGCATTTTTACTGGGCATCTATCTAAAGCAAATAAGATAAGTGGTACTATGTGTCTAGACTGCCTATATTTGGTGAAGCTAGTTTGGACATGTGTTCTTATTGTGTCATGGCCTTTTAATGGCAAAAACAACAGCAGTATGTTCCTACCTCGGAATGCTGACATATATTGGTAGAGCCAGGTTGGACATGTTTTCTTGTAATATTATACTGGTATTATGTGTAAAGAGAGTATATTCTTACATGTGAATGCTGGCATATATTGGTGCAGCCAGCATTCAATTGTATGGGCACAGCCAGCATTCAAATGTATGGGCACAGCCAGCGTGACAATATTTTATATACTGGCATATACTGTGGGGAAAGGCATCATAACAATGTGTTGGGAAATGCTCCTATGCAATGTTGGTGACTTGCATCTATCTGATTTTGTCATTAGTTACCCTGTAAAACTTATTGCAAACTATCTGGCGTTTTACCAAGTATTTCACAGATAGTGTGCTGAATAATGCACCATTTTAATCCAATATTCAAAACATTTTCTCTGGGAAGAATCCCCATGAACCACATTGGTTGGTTCAGGCTCCCTCGCTACTCTCGGTCACACGTGCATATTTGTGGGAAATATCTACAACCCTCATATTAAAAAAATCACCAATCACCAATGGTCATGTTAATACGTATATACGTATTATTGCCATGATTAAAGGAAAGTTCCAACTCCAACTCTCTTAACCTGGAAAGTAAAAGCACCACATGAGACTGCCAAACTGGGTGGTGACAACTCTTTACAAAAGGCAGACACACAAGTAGCTCTATTCTAAGGAATATTATTTAACATGCATGGACAAAGCCAATAGTGTGGGCTTCTGTATAGACACAGCATAGTCGTTTGCCAGGCATTCATCATATGCCAGCCATTGTCATCATAATCTCAGGTACTAACATAAATGTTCTAGTATTAACATCAAAATCCATGTATTGCTATAATGTGACAGCTACGGCCATAGAAATATGCAAGTATTCACATCATTAACCAGCTGTTCACAACATTACCTGGGCAATTTGAACCTGGGATGGGAAGTGAAAAGTTGCCATCCTGTGTAAAGCACATGGTTACACAGGAAGGGCACTCCCCCTTGCAATCTAGCGCATTCCATTTTGTGTACATCATTTCTCAGGACTCTACTTTGAGTGCGAAAGGATACACACAGTGGCATGTAGGTATGCAGTACTTAGAATGGTCATTACCCTCAGTCGTCTGCAATGTTATTGACAACATCTGTAATCGGTGGCTGTGCCACCAAGCGACCAAACCTAAACATTAACCATGTATGAGTGGGTCGAGTGCGGACTTTGGGTCCTGCTACCATTATTCTCATCAATCAAACTTTCACATTTTCATTAAATACGCCAACATATCAGAGCGTTTGTAGGGCAGTAACAAACATTAAAGGCACTATGCTCAGAGTTGTGAAGGTATAACTTAGCGAAGTGGGTTAAGCACCTGTTCCAAAACATGCATGTCCGAGCTGCAGGCCATGCGATCAAAATCATTAGGTTAAATCAGCCTTAATCTTCCCAATCTGAATAAAGTGGGCGCCATGATGGTGGATTTAGAAACAATACGTTTTATTTACCGTGCTCAGATACTACAGAACTCTCAGAAACCAAACGCACTTCAAACAGGTTATATGTTACATTGCCATGAGAAAATGCAAAAAGTGCTGACATCAATTCACCATGCTATGCATTCAGTGTTAAGGTAATGGCACACATGAAGCCAAACATATGTACTAGGGCATAGACGTTCCTCCTGCACCTCCAGCATGCCTCATTCACAGCCGCTTGCACAGGAATTCACCACAGGCTTGGTGCATGGGCAGGAGGTGTGCTGCTGATCGGCCGAGGATCCCGACCCCACAAATGATTCCAACAGTTGTTGTTTAGCAAACTCCAGACGAACTATTTGATTGGATGATCAGACAATCACCACAGCTATTAAACAAGGGGGCCTAACTTGTCCTTTGACACTGGACAAAGCACACCAATAAATAAATACATAAATACATACTGAAATGAATAAATAAATAAACAAACAAACAAATAAATGCAGTTGGGTTTACAGAGGACATGTTTACATCCACACCATTTTCTGAAGCTACCATTTTGGGGTCGGAATCCTTGATCACGTTTTTTTGGAAGTGGGGCGCGTATATATTCCTTTTCGACTGGACATTGTCTGTGAAGGACCCTACATTGAGTTTCAGATAGAACGGTCCATGTGTTGCTATCAAATACAGGGGTGGATTCCACAGAGAGGTCCCAAGTCACATCTGATGGACAATAAGAGCAAAGATCAGGGCTGCCTCTCGGGCCACTCAGAGCTCAGAGAAGGAATGCACCTCATAGTTGAAAGCTATGTTCTGTCCGCCCCGCTCTATCCCTTTTCCACCCTTTGCACTGACCCCAAAGACCAGCTTTGAAGCATGTGCAGTGGGGGGCATGGGGTAACTATATACAACAAAGAAAATGCCAGCTTTCCTCTCTCTTCCCCCCAGAACAACCAACAAAGAGGGCAAACGATTTGGCAGAGAAGGTGCTGTACCTCCCCATTGGTGATGTCATAGAAGTTGATTATGGATTCCATATTTCTCTGACATGATGTCACAGTAGGAGGCTAAAGGATTCAGCAAGGGACATAGTTGTTGCTTAACATATAAGTAGCCACTGAACCATGAGATAACATATAACAGCACTCTCCAAAGTGGAGTGGGGTGAGGGGGTAGAGCTTTCCTTGATCCGCTCCCCTTTAATTTCGACCTCATCAATATCAGCGTTCCATGGAGCAACATTGGTCGACAGAGAGGACTGTGGGTTCCTTCGTCTTCATTTCGACAGGAAAGGATTTCAAACTGTGCAAACCTTTTGGTGGGAAGTAAAGTGTTCTAAAGTTAGTTCAAGGTGGAAGGCGGCCAAATAGGTTCTCTGGAGATGGACAACTAGTACACTGTGTCTTCAAACAAGAAGAAAGGGAAGCAGTGGGGGGGAGGGGAAGGTGGGCCGGTGAGGTTAGAAGGACTGCAATATTCATACACTGACACTAGATAAAAGAAACACCAGAACATTGGCAATAACAAAGCTCCAAGGTGTATGGATAATTGTAAAAACACATGCACTATCCAATATTTGTTTTCGGTGCACATCTTTTTCGGAAAGGGAAGGCTTGGCGGGTGCTACTTACTCAGAAACTAGGAGGCGAGACAGCAGAATGAGAAATCGGAAGACAATAATTTAATTGGCAACACAATTACAAGGTGCATCAAATGTTTACAAAAATAAAACATATCTGTCGTTACCATTACTGTTTTACATCCTGCAAAGTTCCCAGTCAGAATCTTTTCCCTTCCATCTTAAGTTCAACTTTTTCCTAAACATTGCTTTTGTGTTAGGCTGTTTTTTATTTTGTGAACTGCCTTTAACCTCTGAACCAGGAAGTGATATCAGGCAAGGACCAAGAGGTGCAATCCTCAAGACCAACAACGATGAAAAGTTAAAGGTTGCCTTTTCTTATACTCACTACCTACATGTGTTTGTATCTGGTGAGCTATTTAAGGTTCTTATTGATTTAGAACTCTGAAGTGACGCTGTAGAAAACATCCAATGAAAGAAAGGAATCTAGTCCCCCATGTCAACCAGGGGATTCTGTCCTTGGGCCCCCCTACACGCTTCTGTTGTTCTTGTCCTCCAACACAGGTGCAGGACACACTTGCAATCTGCTCTCAATACATCACAAGTCCGTACACCTGGTAAGCCCTTTTCCCTAACTCCATTAGTGCTACTAATATAGTGCCTTCACTGCTACCATTTATGCAATCATTTACCATCCTACTGCTACTACTGTGCAAGTGCGCGCAGCACAGAATGGGCAGCATAGCGTGTGAACCTAGCTGTGGATCCACACAAAGCTGTACACAGGGATGAAGTCAAAGGGTCCAACAATTCGGTGACAGCTAGAAGGACAGACTATTAAGGACAAGCGTAGAGGAGGTCCCAAATAAAGCCTGCAATCCAATCGCCCATTTTTAAGTACCAGGAACATTCACACCGACATATGTCACATATGATGAGCAAATAAACCAGCAGAGAGCTGCAGTAGGGCTCTGCCAAGTTACCATCAGAAGAGCAACATCTATTGAAGTACCAAAACCCAGACAACCATGGACAGTAAGCTATCCATTGAGAAAACCCTACCAACAAATGAGACGAAATGAAGATTGCCTAAGTACCGTCCCAGAAGAAACCAAAAAGGCCTTAATGGAAGACGAATGGTGACAGCACGAGGGCCTGGACAGACTCACAGATAGAAGAAATGACAACCCAAAAATGACAAACAGAGATGAAACACCCTGAATAAAGATATTGTGAACCCAAAGGAAGAGAACAATGTTGAAACACAAAGAAGCTTAAGCTGTAAGCAGGATGAAGATATTCAACCAGCTAACACCTGTACATATGCTTGGAATCGCAAGAAAGCTAAGAAAACAGTGCGGCTTGCTTGCCAAGTAGAAGAATAGCGCGGCAAGTGCCATTATTCATAATCTACCTAAAAACAAAGCACATTATTATAAGTGAGATTCCGCTTTGCACGAAAAGCAGAATCAGCTCAGGTTACTAGAGGCCAAACAAGACAAGATTCATATTTTAGCAAAATGAGAAGAAGCGGCTGAATCGAAAATCAGCAGATGCAACTCGTGCCGGGAGAGCCAATGTCATACCAATAGAAAGAATGCACAGTAGCTACATCTAATTGAAACTTAAGAACAGAATATCCTTTCTCTGAAAGGTCAAGATAAGGAAGCGTAGGCAGGTGGCAAGCCGAATAAGAATTAAATACATGATTGAGAGAATCAAGGCAAATTCACAGTGTCTGCATCACATGACCATCTGAGCGAGGAGAAGCAAGAGTTCACACCTACGCTTGACATCTGCCCAGACAGAGATATCAGAACTTTTCCAGACAGAAGATGCAGTTTCGAGGCCAACCACAGTAAAATAATTGACACATAGTTGCTGAAAAGATGATTGATTGTAACCTTAATTGCAGGAAGGCCGGGTAGCCGAAGGGGCACCCTGCACCTGGCTGACTGTTCTGTGTGCTGCTAAGTAAAGTGGAAATGTATGCATGGGGTTGGTGCCAACCCAATCACAATGGACCACATAATCTAGGGTCCTATAGTTAGTGGAACCAATGGGATGTCATACTTTTAGTGATGTCTACAGTAGTCATTTTTGATGGAAGGGCTTAGACACCCACCTGACAGTATTTACCCAATCCCCAATCCCCTCACTCCGTTACCATACATAGATGTAGTACCTATATTAAAGTTACCTTTTCCTAGCCAATAGAATTGCATGTTAACTTTTAAGTGTAACATGTCAATTATGACAAGTTTTGAGTGTAAATGCAACTGTTTGTATGAAGTTTGTTGGAGTTGAAGCAAGACGGACTATCACATCACTGCTGATTGCCATGACTCCCCGTTTTTTGTACTTGTCATTAAACGGACTCCCTTTGCCAAACCATTGAGTTGTCCTTATTGATTGGTGTTAGAGTAATAAATCTGCACCCACATCCATCTCAAGGTGCAGCTATATCGTCTTAAAGTACTTCGGAGCAAACCTTGGCTCTATGGGCCGGCCGGGGGCCTCCTGCGTACACTTGGTAGCAGAGATTTGATGGTTATTGATTATCGATTATTGATTTGAATAAGACACCTATTGACCATCGATATAAAGTAACTCTAGGTCTTCGGCAATATCAAGAGTCCTTTGCCATTCGGCTGAGTAGACCGTGAAGCTCCCCGTAGACAATGGTAGTGTAAAGATACTGCAGACAGGGCCTGAAGGGACCCGTGTTCCTCACACATCCCTTCCCATTCCTACGGGCAGCTGAACGGGCGAAAAGCCGAAGTTGGCGGTAACGAAGGCGGTGATCCCGAAGGTCCAGAGAAGAACCATGCGAACGGTGAGTGAAAAAGACTAATGTACTGGCAAAAGTGCATGCTTTAGAACAAGTAACAGGAAAAGGTAACAGAGGGAGGTGGGAAAAAACTAAATATAGTTAAAAGTAGAGAAGAATATATATAAAGGGATAATGACTCGGGAATAAATAAAGGTTACCAGGGAGGACATGCAAGAAGAGAGAGATTACTGGGGTAGACACCCAAGAAGTGAGAGGATCTGCCTTATTCCTATGCTTTTTACAAGCGGCTAGAAAAAACATGTACCCAGAGTTCCAGATAAAGGGGGAACAATTAGACTACCACGACGGTTAAAGACGTTGTGAAAGGGGAGCGTTTAGACTCCATGAATGGGTAATGATTAGAGGCAGAGATAACTGTGATCAGCTGGTATCCGTCTAGTCTGTCAAGAGTTTGTCTTACATGTTTCTTGTTGTGATATCATATGTAAAAACAATTCTTAGAGAAAACTGATGTAAATTGTATGCAATTTAAGAGCTGAGATAAAATCGCACATGAATTGATGTTTTTTGAGTAAATCAGAAGGTATAAAATGTTGTGAAAATTTGGATTGGAGCTTGCAGTGTTTGGTGCTCACTCATATTGTTGGAACTTTTAAGACATACAACAGTGTTGACCAGTGTTATTTAAGCGGAAAGGGAACAGATCTAAAGCATGGAGTATATAACTCCATTGACACACTTATGCAAACAGTTGCCGAAACACACACCCAAACTAAAAAAATATAGTACAGAGTGTGTTAAAGGGACTGCCCACAAGATGTTTATGCCATGGTCACAAGGTGGGTCCTTATCTAGAGCCGCCTTACAACATATGATGACATATTTGCATGCCACATACACGGTCAAAAAGCTAGGAAAACTCCTCACTGCCCTGGAGCTTTGGAAAATGTATGAGCAGGGAAAGGAGGAAGAGCCGCCAACAGATTGGATACTTAATATATGCACAGAGGGGGGTGAGACACCTACCACGCCACCTGCCCCATCCGAAAAGAAAGTTGAAGATAGTAAGGACGAGAAATTATACCCACTGAGAGAACTCAAAGAAGCCACGGGGTACAGCAACCCCCCATATGAGTCACCTACACATAGTAGTGATGAAAATCAAGGACAAGATAAGGATGAGAATATTGCCTCCACAATCCCACGGGACAAAGGGAGACGTGATGGCGAAAGAAGAGATCAGGCACAGACAAGCGCATCTCTCGACGAAGAGAGAGAAGGGAGAGATGGAAGGAAAATGAAGATAGAACTGATGAGATAGCATTCGCAAAAGACAAATGGATGGGAGGGCACATTTTATTGAAACTTGATGGCAAAGGCATTGATGAAACAAAACCAAGGGAAAGGATAGAGGATGTACAGGGAAAGGGAAAAGAGAAGGAGTTAAGAGATGAAAGATTAAGAAGGAAAGACAAAGGCGAGACCAGCTATATCGCAAAGAGCAAGAGAGACAGCCCAATCGCAACCCAAGAGCAGCCAATGATAAAGACAGACAGAAACAGATGAATTTAGAGGAAGAGCAAAGGATACGTGAGAAAAGAATAAAGAGACAAAGAGATAAGGAAATCGAAGGGCAGATGAACGTAGAAATGAAAAGAGAAAGGAAGAAGATAGGGTTAGAGAAGAGGTGAGGAAATGCAAAGAATTCGATTACGATACAGAACGTAAGCGAAGACAGAGAGCACGCGATCTTGATTATCTGGGGAAAGAGGTTAAAAAACCTGATCCAGTAGTGGATTGGGAAGATATAGAAGAATTCTTTCCTGCGTACGGTTCAGTATCAGGCGCGTCTAGGGCAAATATGGAAGGTGACTTTGACACCAGAAGCATTGAAGAAATTATCGATATAATATATGATGAGATGGGGTTAGAATAAACACCCAAGGCGAGAGGGAAGACGAGCGCCTGGAGAGCACTCAGCTGGTCGACACTGAGGATGTCTCCCGAAGTAGTGGGAATAGAGACCTGTCCCTGGATAGATTAGAAATAAGTAGAGTAAGGAGGACACAAGGAGAGGCACTAGTTGAGGACAGGCAATGGGCCTCATTACAGGTCGGGCAGTCCAGAAATAACTGTGACGGTAAAACCACTGTTATTTCCGGACCGCCCAATCTCGAGTCCTGCAGGCGGGAGGTGGCCTTCCCGCCAGGTCTGACCTGAGGGGTTTAACACCGCCCGCCTGCAGGCGGATGTGCAAACACCAGCACCATCACGAGATGGTGCCAGTGTTTCCACTTCCCCATTTCCATTGAGTCCAAAGGGACTCAATGGGAATGGGGATTTACCGAATTCCGCCTTTGGAATTTCTGGGACACCGGGCCCATAATGCCCCGGTAATTCCGAGAATCATGGAGGTGGAATGGTAAGACGAGTCCGGCGGTAACCGAGCCGGAAAAACTGGCAGGTTACCGCCGGACTCGTAATGAGGCCCAATTTTTGACTCAAAAAGAGAAGAGCGCAAGGAAAATGAGGAAGAGAGATGGAGCGAAAGACAACTCCCAAAGGAAAAAGAAATAAGATGGTCAGGCACTAGCAACTCTGCACCAACGATATCAGAGTCAGCCACACAGACTGACCGACATGAAGAAGTATCTCTTGGTCAGATGGGGGTGTCATCACTCTTCTATGTAGACAGGCTCAGGACATTGCCAGACAGACGGCGATGCAGGTATATTACCCCTGCAATAGACAGAAGAATAATGAGAGAAGAGAGAGAGGGCTATGCATCCCAATTTCTGTTGCTCGAAAAGTGGGGAGTAAGACCGCCATATATTCCATGGCCACACATGGATCGAGAACATTTGAAAAACAAGCTGTCAATGCTGACTTCGGGAGCCGGAAAGTGGATACATGATCTAGAAAGAATTACAGGAGGAAACACGTTAGCTATAGGGGACATTAAGGGTCTCCTAATCGCCATACTTGGTGAGAGAGCAGACAATGTGTGTGCACGAGCAGGCTACCACAATTAATACTGCACACGACGGAGCTCCATTTAACAACTGTAGAGCTGCAGTATTGAAAGTGCTACGAGTACTATACCCAGAAACTTAAGATATGGGAGCTATAATGATGCAAAAAATGAAGCAATCTGAAGATCCGTTAATTTACATACAGAATTTTCAAGAAGCTAGGGTGCTCGAGACTCATGAATCCTGGACGAAATCTATACCAGTGTTTTACCATATATTGTGCCAAGGGCTGCCTGAGCCGGTGCAGAAACAACTCAAGAAATTGGTTGGAATTGAAGACATGCCTTGGGCTGAAATACAGTTGACCATCACACATTATTGTAGACTGCTGCTGGAAAAGAATCGCAAAAAGGAAGCCGCTCGAAAGGGTGAGGAAGCGAAATTGGTGCAAAAGAAATTGTCAATATATTCTCTTGAGGGAGACATGATAACCAGCACAGCTGAATCAAGCATGCAGCAGGTGGCTAGTCCACAGCAGAATAATCAGGGCAATACAGTGTTTTATCCCAGGGGAAGAGGATTTAGGGGAAGAGGATGGCAGAGCAATCAGGGAGGTTTCCAAAATAATCAAATAATCAAAGAGGTTTTGAAAATATGCAAAATGGTAACCAAGATATGTCAAATGGGCAAATAATCCGACCACCGCCAGTATGTTGGCTGTGTGGAATGACAGGGCATTTGGCACACACATGCAGAAATCAAGGCATGATGCAGAACGGCCAAGGAACAGGAGCAGGCATGACAAACACACCTGCAGTCCTTCAACAGGGTGTGGCGCAGAATCACACAGTGCAACAACAAGCGCCAGGAGATCAACAAGGTGTGCAACCTCAGAGCATGAGGTATTTTCCACAAGGACAATCCCAACAGGCACCAAAGCAACTGTAACAGACAATGGGCACGGGGTAGACCATAAACCCTGGAATGGGAAGTAACAATGGGAATGGGGGAAATTCACCAGTACACAGTGGGCCAAATGTGTATATAAACTAGGACAGCTCACTGGGAACCCTGATGTGTTCTATCCTACCAGTGTCCAGACCCTCACAGGGAACCGAGGGTGGATGTTGTTATAGGGGATAAAGAATATTCCTTCTTAGTTGACACGGGTGCAACTCGCTCGTGCATACGTGAAGGCAGGTTTTCCTTGTCCGTCGAGGCCATAGATACTCAGAGTTTTACAGGAGCTACAAGTCATGTTCCCTTCACAAATGCACTTCCAGTCTCCATAGGAGAATGTGAAATTAATGTACCTTTATTATATTCTCGGCAGACCCCAGTAAACATTTTGGGTCGAGATTTAATGACAAAGTTAAACATGACAATGTTGTTCACGGAGGAGGGCATAGTATGTTCCACTGCAGGAATGCACTACTCAAATGTATACAAAATGATTACAGCATACTCAGGGCACATAGCCATGAGGGCCATACCATTAGAGACAGAAATGTTTGCATATGGTATGCGTATGCATATGGCAGGATTGCCAGGCCTTGCAGACAAAATCAGGAGAAGCCCTGATGAGTTCTTATTCAGACCCTGAATACCGATGCATTAGGAGAAGGGACAGGTATTTCCCTTGACCATACACATGGCTGCAGTGCTAGGGAGAGTGGCCTTGATTGATGTTTATGACGACGACGGCCGACAATGGTGCGCAGTAATCGCCATTGAAGAAGGATATTGAGTGACCGACGTCACCGATGATGATCTGTTTGAAGAGCAAACAGATATGGGAGAGACAATGGTAGAAGTGAGTCTCACCTTTTGGGTAGAGATGATTAAAAGAGAAGTACCTCAGAGTATGATGTTGACACTAAATTGTCCCGAATATTTTTATAACGACATAGCCAAGGTGCCTGTCTCAGTATGGACTACAGGCCCCTAGGACGTAGGCCTCTTGAAGGGGATTGGAGAAGGGAAGATTTCACTGAAACCAGGAGCAATTCTACCAAAAGCCAGACAATATTTCATGTCCAGAGAGGCAGATGAAGAGATTTTTAAGACAATTTCTGCAATGGTGGAACAGGGCATCTGAGTGACGTCAGAGTCGTCATGCAATACCGTGGTTTATCCAATCAAAAAATCAAAGGGAGGGTCTTGCGTTTAATCCAGGATTTACACCCAATAAACGATATTGTTGAGGCCGAGTTCCCTCTAGTCGCTAACTTGTCTACAATTGTATGTAACATACCCGTTGAGGCAAAATATGTCACAGTGATTGACTTGAAAAATGCATTTTTCTCAATCCCGTTGCACCGTGACTCACAAGATCTGATGTCATTCACATTCAGACAAATGCGTCTGAAAAGCACGAGGCTGCCACAGGGGTACTACTAACAGAGTCCTGCAGATGGATTTGAGCAATATTGCACTAGAAAGTGTTGTCCTGCAATACGTGGATGACATCTTAATTTGTAGCACAAGAGAGGAACAATGCAGGCACGATTCTGTTCAGCTATTAACTATGCTGGCTGAGAAAGCATATAAGGATGACAAAGAAACGTTACAATATTGTCAACAAGCAGTGCTGTACATAGGCCAGCTGATCTCACATGAGGGAAAGAAAGTGACCCCAGAAAGGGCTGAAGCCATATTTAACACGGCTAAACCACACATGATAAAGCAAATGCAGAGCTTTTTAGGCCCATGCAACTATGTCAGGTCATGGGTCTTCGACTATAGCTCTTACACCAAGCCTTTACTTCAGGCCCTAAAGAAGGCCCAAGTGATGAAAGAGTAGATTGAATGGTCTGAGACCATGCAGAAAGGATTTGCTGAACTCAAAAAGAGCCATTTGCACAGCACCAGTTCTAGGGATCCCCAATTATGCAGAGTAATTTTACCTGTTTTCACACACAAATGGCAGAGTTATGACGGCAGTACTCATGCAGAGAACTACGTTGGGGTACAAGCCCCTGGCATACTATAGTGGGAACTTGGACCCAGTTATGAGGGGTCATTTCCTGTGCAAACAAAGTTTAGCTGCCGCAACGTTCACCATAGAGAAGGCTACAGCCATTGTAATGGGATGCTCAGTGACGCTGTATGTCGAGCACTCACTATTTGCCATTCTAGAGAAACCAAAGGGCACATTGACATCTCAGAGAGCTTCTGCTTATGAAGTGATCGTATCAAATCCATCGATTAAGGTAGTCCGATGTAAGATAGTGAATCCATCTATGTTTATAGCAGAGCCAGTCGCTGAAGGAGAGCCCATACATGACTGTGGAAATTATGAAGAATTCTATGATGAAATCCCCAGGGTGAAAGAAAATGCCTTGGCAGAAGGAGAGATTGTCTTCATTGACTTGTCTACGAGATCGACCAAAATGATGGGCAAAAATACACAGGCGTTGCTGTGATGAAGCACACAACGAATGGAGAGATGTGAGTGCTTATTAGTGCACGAATACCATCTCATTATTCAGCACATGGTGCAGAATTATTGGTGTTAATACTCACCATTGAGAATCACGCAGACTAGAAAGTAACGTTGTACATTGACTCCACCTATGTGACGTCAACTGTGCACGTAAGCTTAGCGCGCTCGAAAAGGAGGGGCTACCTCTGAGCAGATGGCACGCCAGTACAGCACGCAGCCTTATTGGACAGGCTGATCAAGGCACTACAGCTCCCAGTGCCATAAAGGTTGTGAAATGCATCGCCCACATGAAGGGGACAGATTTTATCTCACGTGGGAATCAAGCAGCAGACACAGAAGCCAAGCGTATGGAATCCAAAAGTGAAACAATCGTGGAAGTGGAGGTTATCCATGCCAACGAGCGAATGATGGTTACACGAACTGCACCTGAAAGTTACAGTAATTTGGGGCAAACACAGCTAATGTAATTCCAAGGGGAGGCACCACAGGAAGAGAAGAACCTGTGGAAACATGGAGGGTGTACTTTAAACCCCTCTGACAGCTTGTGGCAACAAGACAGCACTGGTAAACCAGTAATTCCTGTAGAACTATTAAAAATAGCACTGGAGCAGTTACATTACCCGGCGCACATGGCAAAAGAGAACCTAGCAGCAATGCTCACAGAAGACTGGTTTATACCGAATTTAGCGGAGCACGTTGCATTCTTTATGTTAAACTGTATAATTTGTCAGCAATTCACGGCTGGGCACACATTAAAAGTAATGAGAGGAGTCATCCCAAGGCCAAATGGACCTTTTCAACACTTGCATGTCACTTACGTCTACATGATTCTAGTATGTAACGGGTATAGATACTTAATTGATGTGTTGTGTCCATCCTCTAGATGGAGTGAGGCCGGTCCATGTACACATCCAGACTCTACTTGTGCGGCCACATTTTTTGTGAGAGAAGTGTTCCCCAGGTGGGGGTGTGCGAGGTCATGAGGTCAGATAATGGCCCTCACTTTGTCTATGCAGTGTTCGAGCAGATTAGCTTGCTGCTTGGTATAAAGCACAAGTTCTCGCCTGCGTATCATCCACAAGGTAATAGGATCTGTGGGAAGCTCAATAGCTTGTTAAAGGAAAGGATAGCCAGGTTGAAGCTTACTCTAAAGAAGGGATGGTTGCACTGCCTTCCACTGACACTGTATGCACTTCGGAACCAACCCGGGTCCGACCATCATTTTACGCCACACGAGATCTTGGATTTTTCTTGGTGATATCAAACCCTACACCGGAGAAGGCCCCCTGCCTTCACCCCAATGAGAGGAATCGATGAGCGGCGGGGAAGAACCACAGCACGTGCAGACGAGATCCATGATGCGGAAGAAGTACGCATGATCAGCCTGACAAAGAAATAGATCTTTTTGCAAGTTGTGGCTTAAATTGGACACTTCCTCTAATAAAAAAAGGGGATAAAGACATAAAAAACGGACACTCTGTGCATCCTAGTTGCAGGGTGAAGAAGAAAAATTGCACGTATAAGCCACAACAAGGCTGTTGACTATTGAACTTTGGACTGAGACACACTTAAGCTTTGATGAGAAAGGAATATGCCAAATTTTACTGAGGACACTTACATTGCAAGCAAACACAGTATCCTGACTTGTTCCACACCAAGACACTATTCAGAATCACTTATGGTGTCCGGCAATAGCGACATCGCCAAGGATGTGCTCACCTATTTTGATTTAGTACTAGGATCATACCCTTTATTGGTAGGGAGGCTCACCAGTGTCACTGACTTTCTACAAGATCCTGAAAACAAAAAGACAATAAGACAACTCCTCAATGTCATTGCCGAACAATTTATCCTACTCCCTGAGTACAGTGTGAAAGAATCAAATGTTCCCAACACAAGCGGAAATAGATGAGCTCATCAACATACTGTTCTTTCGCATAATCGAAGACTGTCCAACTCTTATTGGGAGAAAAACAGATACACTCACATTTCTTCGAGACCTAGCAAATACAGAACATTTAAGCCATCTTTTAAATAAAATCATAATTCTAGTTGCACTCCATGCGACTGGACAGTGCAGACATTGTTCACATTTAGGAGAAAACATATAATCCTGAGCAAGACAGGTTGGCCCATACTATCCTCTTTCGCCTAGTCACTGACTTTCCAGAGCTAGTGGGGATACCAATCGATGTTGACGTCCTCACTTTCATCAGAGACCCAGCTAATATTGCGCAGATGGGAATGCTCCTACATGGAATCGTGCTCCAAGTGGAACTCTCTAACCATCAGCGGAGCAATCTGAGTAGGTTCTAAAAGCCTTCCACCAAGGAATATATCAAGGAAGCAGTGTCAAGAACTCTCTGTGTCCATTTTGTTGCTATTTTTTCCCTGAGTCCTCCGCACTGAACAACGTACACTATGTCCTCAGGGATTGGGAGCTTACCTATTTTGAACAAGCACAGTAAAGGGACACACTAAAGTGTTATTTTATTTCAGATTTTTCCCATAGTCTAGAAAGGGAACTGTATCCTGACATAAGAGACAATTTGTCACTTGAGAGAGGGGGGACCCGTGTGGAACATCTGACACTCTTAAGCTCAGAACTCGGAAGACAATATTGGTTAAGGGACTAATAAACATTGACATTTGGCGAATGATCGAGATGGGGGTCCAGAGCAGCAATCTGGTCCTCCCACAAGAAGAGAGGCACCCCCGCTCTCTTGAAGAAAAAGCTGCCGCCAGACCTACAGGGGCATAATGTACCTATGCATCATATTCATTTTTGTTTTACTGTCATTAACGATCAGAACTGCATTCTTTATTGGTGCACAAAGTGTTCCAATTTCAGTGCACCCACCTAATGATGCACGCATAAAACCCACAAAAGCTACCAGACCTTATATAGTCATTCCAGTCCCTAGAAGATCTGACGGTGGAGTGAATGAACTTGAAATGGATGTGATTAGCAATGATACACACACACTTGTGGTTACGAACAAACAAAAAAGACATACAGGGTTGGCAAGGAATGAATGAAGTAATATCACTGACAACTACACACATGCAAACACTGAATGCACACGAGACAGGCCCAGTGTCAATGGCTGTAGAAACAAAAAACCAAAGCAGTAGAGAAGAAGAGGCTGCCTGCCATGAGAAACTCCACAGCAGATGTTGTGAGAAAACGAGAAGAGTTAAAATGAAAACCAACAGAATCAGTTATATCAGAAACTCTTAAGAAAACAAGAACCAACTCTGAGGAACTCTCTGCATGGACACAACTGATAGTAAACTCATTTGTTCCGCACATAGCCAGAGCAAAGAAACTACAAGAGGAACTGAAGAACAAAATCGCAGAGACTGTATTACCAAGCACATATGTTCCAACGCAAGAGACAAGAACCAGTTCTACAATACAACCATACACCGGACCAGTGTCAGGCTGGTTGTCATGGGCATTTGTAACCAGCAGGAGAGAGATGTATGAGGAGAGGGAAAGAGCTGCCATACTCTTACCCACTCAAATGGCGCAGATGAGGAGGCCTGCACCATGGACCAGTATACCTGAGAATCCTCCAGCAAGAAAAAGCCATACAGATGCATTCAGGGATGTAGTCATAGCCAACTACAGGAAAACACTAAGAATCAAGAGAAGCATGCATGGAGATGACAATGAACTAAACGACTACCTGGACAGCACAGCACATCTGGGAAAAAACATTTGGTAGCAACACATGAAGGAACTTGGAAGACGGAATTCAGAATTGGAATGCTTTGTTTGCACACTCCTATCATACAGCATGGGGAAGTCCAAGATCATCGTAGCTCTAGAAATCGATGTCCAGGTAGCACACTGTATGTTACACATAGCAATGTGCAAGACTAGAGGCCAGTTCATGGGTAGTGATGCCTCTCTGAAATGGTCAACTGAAGCAACTGATCCAAATGAAGACGATTATGTCCAGGACATAAAGACAAGAAACAATAGAAAGACGAAACACATTGTGATCAGATATGAGAAGCCAGGAGTTAAAGGAGCAGAGATCAGAAGAGAAGCAAACCAGAAGCTAAATGTCTAAGGAAAAACTCCAGAAGAAGCTCAGAGATAGAAAAATTGAGGCCAAATGCAAATTTGGGGAACAGTGCTTTCACCAGACGGATGGGAGAAAGGAGTAGTGATATGCCGAGCATGAATGGTCTTAGGTCACTACAAGCACAACATCAACATAGTGAGAAATGGATGCAAGCCATTATGGCCAAACTTGCAAAACTGCTGACATGGGTCGAAGACAGAGGAGGACCCTTTCAGATAGTGCCACTAGAAAGCCCAAAGTTCTGTTTCAGAAATAACAGCACAAGGAAGATGGGAGAGAATCAGAACTGTGGACGAGTTTTTGACGCTTTAGGAATGGTACATGGAACTGCATTGATTATGGATCATTGTTGTGTGTGTGGATCCAAAGCACACATCACACTGCCAAGAGACTGGGGAGGCATATGCACAATAGTGAGCATCCATGTTCCAGCACTGGTGATACCGAAAAGTGACCTGAATATTGACAGTTTCCCGAAAGCAGATGCTCACCTGAGGAAAAAAAGATCTGTGGAACTGCTGACACAAATGAAGAGAGAAAACTATTTCTCTGTTAAATCAGAAGAAGCATTTCATGCAATCCCATATGAAAACAGGCCGTTCAGCCTCACCTCAGTAGTGTTCACGATGATTTTTATGCCAATAATCCAAGTTGGAATAAATACTAAATGGTTGCAGAAAACCCGATGGGAGCTACTACATACCATCGACTATAAAAGGATTTAATGCAATCAAGGACGAGCTAAGAACCATCCGACTGATGACTCTCCAGAACAGATATGTCCTTGACATGATCACAGCCATGGATGGAGGAATTTGGGCAAAAAAAGGAGCATCATGTTGCCCATTTACACCTTCTCATGACGAGGAAAATTGAACTTTAACAGAAGCAATAGGTATGCTGACAAAACTACAGAACCAGATGATCGATGAAACTGACGAAGTTGATGATGACAGCTGGTTTGGATCACTATTCTCTTGGGTCTCACAATGGATGGCAGACATATTCAAGTTTCTAGGAGCCCTGCTAGTGATGACATTACTAGGATTTTGTGTTATCAAGATAATAATCTTGCAATGCCAGAAAACTGCGAAGAAAACCGTAGGGATGAAGATCATGATTGATGTCAAGCTGGGATGGAAGCCCAAAGACCTGACTGATGAAGAAAAAAGAGACTTTGTGAAGGCCAGCATTCGTGCACCAGAAGGTACACAGTTTCTCTATCCCAGGAAACACATGAATTATGTAGGAAGATGGGTTTACTGTAGCCCAAATGGACAATGTCAACTCATGACATAGAATAAAGGCGAACATGTAAGAACAACAGGAAGCCTGAAGTGAGTAATAAAGATATGGGGCCTCATTACGACCCTTGCAGAATGGGTTTACTGGCACAGGTAATGGTGCCGCTAAACCCATTCCACCCTATTACAAGGTTCCCTCGCGGGACCCGGAACAGACGTCTGGTAAAACCACATCCTTTCCGGGTCCCACGAGGGGAGCAAGGAGCTAATAATGGGCCCGTTATTAGCTCCATCCCCATTCCCATTGATCCCTTTGGGGGCTCGAATGGGAATGGGAAATGGTTTTGTGAATGAGGAATTACCGGGTACCCCAAGGTTGGAATGATCCGGTAATTCCTCATTCACAGACCACAGACCCAGACACCATTTTGGAGACAGCCATGGTGCTAATAGCACCATGGCTGCCTCCAAACCCGTAATGAGGCCCATGGACTCCAAAGAGGCACTTTTTCAAACCATCATGTATAGATCCAGAAGATGAAGAAGGAATTAACCCAGGGAATGGAGTGAAGATAAATATAGAAGAATAGAGTGAATTGCATCCAAAGAAGGAGGTGAAAGTGGTCATAGAATTGCCCAGAGTGGGGAGTGTAGAGGAGGTTTCAAATAAAACCTGCACTCCAATTGCCCATTTTGAAGTATCAGGAACATTCACATCAAAATATGTGATGTATGATGAGCAAATAAACCAACAGAGAGCCTCTGTAGGGCTCTGCCCAGTACCCATCAGAAGAGCAAGATCTATTGAAGTACCAATACCCAGACAACCATGGACAGTAAGGTATCCATTGAGAAAACCCTACCAACAAATGAGACGAAATGAAGATTGCCTAAGTACCGTCACAGAAGAAACCAAAAAGGCCTTAATGGAATACGAATGGTGACGTCACGAGAGCCTGGACAGACTCATAGATAGAAGAAATGACACCAAAAAATGACAACAGAGACGAAACCCTATGAATAAATATATCGTGAACCCAAAGGAAGAGAACAATGTTGAAACACAAAGAAGCTTAAGCTGTAAGCAGGATGAAGATATTCAACCAGCTAATGCCTGTATATGTGCTTGGAACCACAAGAAAGCTAAGAAAACAGTGCGGCTTGCTATGCTAAGTAGAAGAATAGCGCAGCAAGCGCCATTATACATAATCTACCTCAAAACAAAGGACATTATAAGTGCGATCCCACTTTGCACGAGAAGCAGAATCAACTCAGTTTACTAGAGGCCAAACAAGACAAGATTCGTATTCTAGCAAAATGAGAAGAGACGGCTGAATCGAAACTCAGCAGATGCAACTGGTGCCAGGAGAGCCAAGGTCATACCAATAGAACGAACAAACAGTAGCTACATTCTAATTGAAACATAAGAACAGAATATCCTGTCTCTGAATGGTCAAGATAAGGAAGCGTAGGTAGGTGGCAAGCAGAATAAGAATCAAATGTACAAATTGAGAGAACCTAGGCAAATTCACGGTGTCTGCATCACATGACCTGTTCACACCTACGCTTAGCATCCGCCCAGACAGAGATATCAGAACTTTTCCAGGCAGAAGATGTAGTTTCGAGGCCAACCACAGTAAAATAATTGACACATAGTTGCTGAAGCGATGATTGATTGTAACCTTAATTGGTGGATGGCTGGGAAGCTGAGGGGCACTCTGCACCTGGCTGACCGTTCTGTGTGCTGCTAAGTAAAGTGGAAATTTGTGCATGGGGTTGGTGCCAACTCAATCACAATGGACCACATAATCTAGGGTCCTATGGTTAGTGGAACCAATGGGACATTGTACTTTTAGTAACATCTACAGTAGTCATTTTTGAAGGAAGGGCTTAGACGCCCAGACAGTGTTTACCCAATCCCCTCACTCCGTTACCATATACAGATTTAGTACCTATATTAAAGTTACCTTTTACTAGCTAATAGAATTGCCTGTTAACTTTTAAGTGTAATACATCAGTTATGATGAGTTTTGAGTATAAATATCGCTGTTTGTATGAAGTTCATTGGAGTTGAAGCGAGATGGACTATCGCATCGCTACTGATTGCCGTGACTCCCCATTTTTTGTACTTGTCATTAAACAGACTCCCTTTGCCAAACCATTGAGTTGTCCTTATTGATTGGTGTTGGAGTAATTAATCTGCACCCCCATCCATCTCAAGGTGCAGCTATCTCGTCTTAAAGTACTTGGGAGCAAACCTCGGCTCTATGGGCCGGCCGGGGGTCTCCTGAGTACACACTCATTATGATATGATTGGTTATTTATAACATGCTTAATACCCAGAGGTTTCTGTGCACGGCCCCGGAAATTGAACCTGTGTTGCTCCGTGTCGTCTTGCTTCCAAGGCGAGAATGTTGCAGCTGAGCTATCCTCCCTAGACAATGACATGTAGAGCGTACAGAGAGGGTTACAGGCAAAGGAAACAGGGTAGGGCAGCAAAGGCAGAGACCGTCCTGACTAATCTATCAGTGGATGGTAAACTGCGCTCTTGTTGAAGCTCTATTCTGTGCACTTCACAAAATCTGACCTTTCTAACTGCACTGTTGAGTCCCTCGGACTGCGTCAAAGATGACATACCTTGCCTTCTTATGCTGTCTGCATCTACTACTGGTAATGGCATTACTACCAACAGTACTACTGTATGATGACATAGTGCTTTGACTGGCAGCAGCATTACTGCTAATACTTATGGTGGTTTAGTACTCTTATCTATATATAAATAAAAGTACAACTGTGGGTTTGCGGCAGGATTTGTGGGTTTTTGACTTGGCACTGCATTGTTCCTTATACAATTCAACACTGTTTCACCAACCTGCACCACATTGTGCATAATAACCTATTAGGACCCTCTGGACAATACTGGCTACATGGCATTTGGACACCCCACCCCGTTCCCGGGATTTCAGCATGAGTCAAAATTTGTTGGTGAGTGTGTGGCTTGTTCCTTATAGATTTCCACACCATTTCACCAAACTGCACCAAATTGTGCATATGTACCTGTTAGGACCCACCAGACATTACTGGCTACATGACACTTGGACACCCCACTCCTTTCCCCAGATTTCACCAAAGGTTAACATTTGTTTGGGGGTTTGTGGCCTGCTGACGAAGCGGTAAACAATGTTCACCAGGGAGGGAAACACAAAATGTATGAGAGGAGAATGGACCTGAGAGGCGAAGGTAAAGGCAGGTAGCATTCCAGAGGATTCCACATTTTTGACACATCCAGTGAAATTACTTGTCCAGAGGATTTTTGCGAGATGGTGCCTGCCGACGAAGCAATAAACCATGTTCACCGGGAAGGGAAGCAAATCGTGTCTGAACAATGTTTAAACCATGTTCACTGGGAAGGGAAACAAAAATGTTTGCTGCATCAGGTGAAATTATTTTTCCAGAGGATTTTGCGAGATGGTGCCTGCCAATGAAACTGTAAATCATGTTCACTGGGAAGGGAAACAAAACATTTTTTTAACCAGCCCCGACATGACGAACAAAGCTCGAGGTCAAGGATGCACGGTTTCCAAGATATTTGCACCACAATGCACCACAACAAACTTCATCATGCTAGAGTGTGTCAGAACAGCAACCTACAGGATCATTCACTTTCAACAATTAATGAGAGTGTTATCATGTCTATCTACAGAACTCGTTCGGAGAACAGGTACTTCTGCTAGTTACTTATACAAACAGTAGTATCACCATGAATGCTGGTGCTAGGGATACTATTACTATTGTGACTATTACTGCAATTACTGTTGCTGGAAATAGTACTGCTAGCTGTAGTCGGTGTAGTACTCATAGTATTATTAATAGTAGTAGTAGTAGTTGTTGTACTAGTTGTACTACCATCAAAACCTAGCTCTTCCTCTGGATAGGATGTGACCCTCTATCTCAATACGTTACTGGAAAACAGCTGATAATCGTTATTGAGTTGGCTGGTGTGGATAGCCGCCAGTGCTGCGTATACAATCGGACCACTGGCATTAGACCAATATCTCAACCCTGCCTGGTTAAAAATAAAAAGTGGCAAGAACATTTCTTAGGACCATTTTTTGGGCTTGAATGTGATTGATTTAAACATGTGATGATGTTCTTTCTTTCTATGCATCCAGATGCATTACTGTACCCCGCCACTCAATTAACCCATGTGTGTTAATGCAGGGATCTAAATTAAGATTGGATAAGCAGAAGCTAAAATGTATCCAGCATGAACCAGTGAGTAGGAGCTACCACTGGGGAATGAGGAGCTAGTACATAACGTTCAGCAAATCTAACTTCCACATAGGATGCAAACTTATTATCTTGTCCATTATTTGTGACCCCCTATGTTTCAAAATATCATATAGTTGTGTCCTAATGTTTATATATAGATTGTCCCAAATACACAGAATTAAATTCACAGAGGTTTGTTTGATGGGCATGAATTGGCATGGGGAGCCAAAAGTAGCTCCTGGTAGCTGTCGGTTTCAAGCTAACCAGGCTCCTCTGGGTTCCAAGCAGGAGCTAACCAGCTCACAGCTCCCCTCAAAGACAAACCCTGCAATGTCTAGGTGGACCGGACCAGGCTCCATGGCTTTAATTGGGGCCCACTGGGTGCCCCAGAACTACTTACTTTTCCAGAGAGATAGTTAGGTATCTGAATATTTGATAGCGACAGATATACTAAAAGGTATGTCATAAAAGGGCGGGTTCCTGAGTAGATATTTCATGGAGTGAATTACATATGTGCATTTTACATTCATTTATATCTGCCCTTGAGGCTTTCCTCTGCTCGTATCCTCCACGTGCCCTCTTTCAACAGGTAGAAGAAATATATATAGCAGGGGAGGGTCCAGAGAGAAAGAGAGAGAGAAGAGGGCAGATGGGGGTCAGAGAGAATAGCCTGGGAGGTACTGTTGGGAGATGGTGGTGGGAGGGAAGTAGGGTTCAACAGAAGGCGAGTGAAATGAAGGCGAGGTGGAGAACTAAGAGAGGAAGGCCATGAGATTAAGGAAATGGGAACAGGATAGAAAATGTGCCGCTAAAGTTACCTGAAAGGGGATAGATAGAGACCAATACAAAAAGAGGTTGAACAGGAGGAGATGTGGGTCGATAGCGATCAGAGAAAGGGGAGAAAACACAAAACTCAAGGAAAGGGAGAGACGCTGTGGTTGTGCAGCAGACATAGAGGTAGACCAAGACCTGAAAGACAAGATTCGGGAAGCGGGAAAGGCAGAAAGGGAGAAAAGTTGCCTGGAGAGAGGGGGCTCATTCCAAGCAAACTGAAGCCCATGCCGCGTGCGAGAAGCCTGCCTCCCGTTAAAGACAATAAGACTATCAGGAATCTGGAATGTTCCACATAGCCTGATTGGCTGACCTTCACCCAATTTGGTACTTTCGAAAATTCCAGGCTCCTTATTGTCTGAGAGTCACGTGGCCCCATGCAGGATTTTCAAGCGGTATGCCAGACTCTGCTTCTGATTGGTCGATTCTGGTCAATCAGAGAGGGTGAAACAGGTGAAGTAGACTTTCCTGCCAATTCTCCCATCCACTTCCACTGTGCAATTTACAATTGCATTTTATTTATTTATACAGTGCTTTCACCAAAACGCTGCACATGAAAACAAGCGGTACAAAATGTAAGGGAAGAAGATGAAGAAACTTAGAAGTAGAGCAGTTAAGGGATACTGGAAAGTAAATCGCGTTTAGGATGGGATTGAAAGATGGAGTAAGGGGAGATGGATCTGATGTAGAAAGGCAAAGCATTCCAAAGCTTGGGGATAAGAAGATCTGAAGAATGAAAATGGGATTCTGTAGGTGGGGGGGTGCTTAGGAATAGTTAAAAGAAAGTGAGACTCAGAATAAAGGTACCGAGCGGGGACATACATAGAAACCAGAGAATAAAGGTAGGGAGGTGCCAGACCAGAGACATTTAAAGGTGATTCCAAGAAAAGGAGCAGCAGGCAGAGTTGAAAAGATAACCAATGAGGAGAAGGGGAAATGGGGTAAAGAGGGGTGATACTGACTGCAAAGTGTGCACTAGCCGAGTTAAAGATGGAACACAAAGGAGCAAGATGGGGTGCAGGAAGGCCAGCAAGGGGGCAAGAACAGAAGTCAGCACGTGAAAAGACTCGCCAACTGATAAGAATCTTACAGGCATGGCATGTGAGGAAGGGGTGAGCTTTGCAAATGTTAACAAGTTGAAAACGGCAGCAGCGGGCGATATTACAATAGGCGATGAAAAAGAAAGGAAACTATGTTATGGGCAGAGGATGTGATAGAAAGGGAGGCAGGAGGAAAGTTAATGGAGGGATGGGGAGTTGGAGAAGGAATATTAGATGCAGGAAAGTATAGAATGTGTGTCTTGGAAGCATTTTGGTGTAAACAGTGTGAATACATCCAGGTGTGAATAGAAAGAAGGCAGTCAGAAATAATTACCGCTGGCGGTATTAACGTGTGGTAATTGCTTCAGAAATGCCTCATTGGTTCCAATGGACTCAATGGGGAATGATTATTTCCCGTTATCACCCAACTAGTGATCGGGCACTAACAGCCCCGGACCAGGTGGCATGCAGTATCACAGCGGTGTTACCGCCGGGATCCCGCCCAACTCGTAATCAGGTCCATAGAGATGGGGAGAGTCAGCCTAAAAGAGAGATGAGATCCCAAATGAAAAAAAATGATACTAGACAGGCTTGAAGTGAATAATGAAAAAAGGAGAGGATCCGGGGCAGAGCCTTGAGGAACCCTGTGAGCAAGAGGAACAGAGGGGGAGACTGAGCCACTCCACGAAACAGAGTAGACTGGTTGGACGCATAAGACTTGAACCAGGACAGAGGAGCTCATGTCATGTTTTTGTGTCACAGTAAGTACACATAGCCAGATTCCATAATGCTTAATAAAGCACATTGTGCGTTTCCACGATGTGCAATTAGCTCATTTAATAATGGCAAGTAAAATAAATATCACTTTAATCGCCATGGCATGTGGTGGGGGAACAAAGAAGCCAATAATCAGGGAATGAGAAGGAAAGCATTGACATGTATTATGGACTGATTGGGGCGCACATTGGATGTTCTGACCCTGAGGGAAGTCAATATTGCCAACGGGCATGATATAGCCGAGGCAGAGGCTGTAGGCTTTGTATGTGCCAGGAGAGGAATTTGACTTGCCGAGGGGCAGAATTAGCATATATCTACTGACCAATGCAGTCCACATTTGCTTTATAATGTCCCAGTAATGTGTCCTTTGAACAATGCATATAGAGCATAGTGCAATGTGAAATAAACGGGAAAGCGCATTTCGGGATAAGCAATCCCTCTCGTCCTCCTTTTTTGGTTCCCTAACCTCTTTTCGGGAACGAAAATGGAGCAAGATGCATTTGTGCATTAATTAAGCCTTGCGGGCTGAGGGAGGAATCATTATCCCAGGGAAAGGACCCACACCCAAGTTATTGCCTGAGGGGAAGCCGCGGGCTGTAAGTGGGGGAAAGGTCATTATCACAAGTGATAATGCCGCCTCCCAAGGTCTATAAAGCAATTAGCATATGGAGTTGCCCAACTAAAAAGGAAAGCATATTCATTTTTCGGAAAACAATACGTGTACACACAAGCAACTTTTAATGGTCATTTATCGAACACAGAACTAGAAACAATAACCTTTAGGTGTTGGACTGCTGTTTGTTAGTTTGTGTAATTGAACCCTACTTGCCCCATGATCCCCTTACACAGCTAAAGACAGATGTTTCTGTGCTGTTTGTCATATTGCAACCCAAGTGAGGAGCTTTGGAATGAGGTCTAAACCACAAATTAGCACCCTGGGCTGAACATTGGAATCTTGCGAGCCAATCAGAATCCACACGTATGACTTTGGTTGGCATTGACCGACTTGTGCCAGTGTCTCTTGTGTTCCTTGTGCTGGAAGCAATATTGCCAATGTGTGGTAATAGGTCTCATCTTAAACAGACATTTTAACCCCTGGAATGCTCGCTTAGCATACTCATTGGACAATCTGTGGGGTCCTTAGTGATTTTATTTCTGCTTATTTCATCTTTTTTTATGATTGTGTTTTTATATTAGATGTTATCTTGTTCTTACTTTTATTGTTGTTCTCAATTTTTTTGTTCTGTACTTTTGTACTTTTATGAAAATCTTACTGTTTTATGTTTTGTATGTAATTTGTTTGTACTTGTGCCCGTTAGCCCATGGGCCAATGGCTCATTATAGATACATAAATAAATAAATATAAGAGCTGGCAATAGCGCACAGATTATTTAGAATGCTCCATTCCAATGCTACAGACTCCACAGGACGTACCCACACATTCCGTATTATGAATTAACAACATTTATATACTTATATCTGCTTATATACTATCAAAAGTGAGTTCTAGTAGGGGCATCTTTTTCGTCCAAAACCTGGGGCCGTAACAGTTGTTACGGTAAGTACCCTTACTGCGCTCAGGCCTTAAACCCAGAGTTTGAAGCATATAATGCTTGGTACGCCCTCTGACTGGGCGAATAGAGCTTAATTTCATCCTCTTTTTGTTGTAACTGTATCGATTAAAGGTATGATTTTGGCTATAGTCGCGTGAGATTGGTTGGATCGGATGAATTGACGATATGCACGTCATCTCGGAGTTTCCACCTCAGAAGCCACAATAGAAATCCTATGTTTCAAGCGAGCAGAACTGTGTGAAATCATAGGCATCCACCCCAGGACCTTGTGTTCTCCTGTTTTTACGGTCCGAGCTGCTGACATCCAGGGCCACCTTGGCAATGATGCGCATGGGTGTAAACCTCAGGATGTGGCATGGAGTGCCAGCTAAGAACACAGACCATTATTATTATTATGAGTGTCAAACTCTATAACCATCTCATCAATTAGGGGAGCACGGAGGAGATCAATAGCACTGCATCTCTTGAAGTTTCTAAATGCAGTATCCCTACTTTAATTAAAGATCCATGTACAGGTGTCTGGCCCAAGATTTGCTTTTACCATGCTCCAAAATGTTGAAATGGGTGTCACCAGACCCTGGGGGCCTTGGGAAAGCTGGTTGGCAAAAGGAGCTATACACATATTTTCAAAAATGTATCTTTGCAACATCGGTAGAACATATATCACATAGTTGTCCCATAGTCGGACATCGTAATCCATGTCACAATTATACACACTTCACTCCATGGCTTTAATAATGGCACTAGACTAGTCTTCTCTGCTAATAACTGCAGTGTTGCATAATGATCAACCCTGTGCATGCTTTCTGATGGTCCACTGTTCTCTGAATTATAATTGAATGGCTGCGTAAATTACATCGACTTCATGCGTGCTATGTGACGCTCCTCTTTCCATGTCTATTCGGACTACTGTCTGCCCAAGGGCTATTGAACCTACAGCGTTTCGAAGCCATAACACATGGCAGTGGGCGCAATACAAACACTCTATAGCATAATTCTTGACTACAAATCCTGGGTTATATCTCTGGTTCCAAACATAGTGGGCACAGTTTTGAGGTCCCTCCTGCATCCCCTCAGTCTTTTTACTTAATACACACTCAACATGTTCAAAATGGCCGAGTGTAATGACTCATCTAGCTACTATCACGCAGGGAGTGCTGTAGCACTGTGTACTTGGTGTTGTCCTGTTGTCTATTCTCCACCTTGATGCCCAATCCCCTTCATTTCACTTCAGATCTCAAGCAATAAATCTGCTTCAGATATGGCGGCCTCTGCTGGTCGCAACCGGTCACATTTAATATAGGATCTAGACGCTATCTATGCCGTGTTCTTTCCCAACATGTGTCGGTGACTGCTATACGCTCCCGACTCAAGAGGGGAAACGTATATATCAATGTACCACACATCATGCTCTGACTATCGGCACAGAAGAAGATGCCATTACCGCCATCACGTGATCAATAATGGAAAAAGCCCCACTGAAATATAGGATTGCTACTTTCATCCCACATGCAATCGGCATCAGCAAACTCGCGTGCATGTAGGCACAATTCCAATATTGCTACTCACAGACCTTTAGTATGTTTACTTGCACAGATCGCAAGATCAATATTTAATTGAATTCCCAGTGTTTAGACGACCTGGGTCAGCCCCTGCCAGTTTAGCGGTAAACCCATTCTACAAAGGACTGACTTTTCTCTGCTAGGTGTTTTCCTTCCCATCTTCCTTTAGTGCTCCCTTATTGCTGCCTCCTGATACTCTCGCATCATCTCTTTCTTACACACAGAATGAGACGTGTTTCAGGGAATGCAGACATTGACAAACAATTACTCATGGTTTAGGAGTTGGCGGATTACCACTGGGGAACTTGTCCCTTTCACTCATAAAAATCCCCAGATCAATAAAAAGGTAACTTCGAATAAACCAATCACACTTAGAGCACCTATGAGGCACAATTAATATAAATTAATGACATTCTAAATCTATCTTATAATTTTGACATACAAAGACTTGACGCATACAAATCCCACCCAACACCCCAATCTGGCTGCCACCACAAATCTTCATTTCGTCCTGATGAAGGCTGAGCAAACACTCTTCAAAATCGATCCAGTTAGTCAAAACTCAGGAATTTTTGGTTGACGAACCCCAGTTCTAAATTCACTCTAGCATTTGTTTCATCTCATACTTTTTGTAACTTGTGTACCTTTTCGGCTATTGATTTACCAACATACATGTGTGCGTTGTGATATATTCCTCTTTGTAAATGTTACAGTAACTATTCTCTGCCTGTTGAAACAGAAGGATATTGTGACAAATCAACTTTTGGGGTGCCAGGGGTCCAGGGATGAATATCGATGTCTAAACCATCAATCAGACCCACACCTCTGTAAGGCAGACTGTACCTTCAGCCATGGTCCAAATGTGTTCTTCTTGTTACTCCTTGCAAAGTCATCAGACGATCTGCCCAAAAGAAGGGCTCAGCCATATTTTAAAGCCAAATGGGCAACAGTGATTGGTGTAGGCTAAGCCTACCTTAATGAACCAATGATGGGTTGCCACCAACAATCTCATGTGTGAGGTCATATTCCAGATTGCTTTGCAACAGAAAAGGTATTGGGGTGAACACATGGAATACTAAGGGCCACCAAAGTTCCTGTCTGTTGTGGATCAAAGGGTCTCTCTGGTTAATTGAGCTCCCTGCGGTTCCTGATTAAAGCGCAGGTCTCCCTAGAAGCTGTGGTGAGACCTGAATTTTTGTCTCTGCCAAACCACATACTCATACCTTCTGAATGGGGTTCCCCTGCAGGGATGACTACTGTAAATGCATAGTTCCAGACATGACAGGTCACTGCCCTTGATACTGAGAGGCGGGAGCTGGCTGCAGGTTGGCAAAGTGCATGTCAAAGGTTGATGGGGTTTTCCTGTCCTTTGTTAGTCCTGCAACCAGGCCCCTGTGGGCAGGATTGAATTAACTCTGATTAATATGTGAAGCTGCCACCAGAAGAGATAACAAAGGATAGGGCAGATCCATGGAGCCTTTGTTAGTTATTTAGGCTGGCCATGGCAGAAGGAAGGTTGTGCCTTCTGTCTTCTGAGATGCCTTGATGTATTCTTGGCTCTCATATTCCAACTAAATATGACAGGGGGCAGCCCCTGTAAGCTGTGTCCCCCCAGAGTACACAGGTCTATGTGTATGTCATGCAGTGAGCATAGGAAAATGTGTGTGGATTAGCCCCACACATTATCCGCAGGTTGATCTACCATCATTCAATTTCATTTAAAACAATTTTAAAGACCAACGCACACCCGCCATGCAGATGGTTGAATTCCTCACAGATACAATAATTGATTGAAAATATATGATCTCTGTACTTAATTATAAACATGTTCCCACCACCTATTTAGGCAGCAGTGATGACAATGATCATGTTTTTGACACTTTATGTGATGTCTTTGATACTATTTTAACATCTTCATATATTTTATTCTTTGTTTTTACTAATTGATGCATTACTATATATAAAACGATTATTTTCATTCAAAATGATGTTCTGTTCTCCATTATTGTACCAATGAGTGCTTATCTTATGAGGGAACACCTTTGCTATATGCACTGTTTACTGTATACTGTTACTTATGGCTTCAACTAAAACCCACATCCTGATAGCAAACCTAATACAATCCAACCTTAACAGAACATTTTAACCGTTTGCTATATAGATCAGCCGCCTTATTTCTAGCTTACAACTTAACATATGCTATTTGGTCTCTATTTCAGTGCATACCATCTTTCCTTCTCTTAATTTCTCATGCATTTCCCCATGCATTCCTCTTTACATGCCCAGCTCTTGGTGCTGACATCTCAGTCACCTGGCTAGGCAAAACCAATTTTCAGTCACTATAAAGTGAGTTTATTTCAAACTAATCTGGTGAAAGACTCCACATTACAAAGGCCCACTTCAGCAGCCCTCAAGCCCATCATGCCACAATACACCAACCCCATCCTTTACCAGGCATCACTGGGCCATCACAATAAAGCCTTTAATTTACAAGAGCTGCACTATTTGACATTTTCTCGTACTGACCCGAAAACTAACCTCATTAAAAAACATGCATTCATACGAACACACTCATATCACCTCTCCACTCATCCCACTTCATTTTTACCATACTGTAGTGGTTTGTCTACTTGAATGTCTCCTTTCTCCTACTAACTCCCCTTCCCGTACCTTTTTCCTCATTATCAACAGACTACGGTCTTGTGACACCCAGACGGGGTCACAATACGCCAAACATCGGACAAGATTTAGGCGCCGTAAGACCACTACGGTGGTCAAGGGCACAGTATGCATCTTGGATAACATATATGAAGATGGGGTTCAGCATGATGGGCGGCCCCTTGCCCCTGTTTCAGAGGTCCTCTGTAGAAGGTTGAACGACAGTCAAGACCCGGAACTGGACACAGCATGGCTCCAGCAGGAAGGAGAGTTTTTTAATACAGATCTTGGCCCACTTAGAAAATGGATTCTAAAAGAAGCAGGTGGGGGCTGATAATGGAGCATTTGCTTGATGTGAAAGAACTCTGAGGCAAGGGGGTCAATAGGGCGACTCCCTTTGCGTTAAGTCCCGGCTCGCCTCGTAAGCCCGTGCACACGGTAGAATGGGCAAGCGTGCTGCAGAGAGAAGATATGCTCTTCTTTAACGACCGGCCTTGTCTGGGCATCACTGAATTAACCCTACTCCCCGCCTGTGTAATCTTTATCACAAGGATTTACCTCGTTGGCCTTTTTCCATTTACTAAAGCGAAGATCTCCAACCTATCGACGCGGCCGGTGTGACACGTTCCATAAATCACAAAAGCCCTTCTGCAAATTCATCTCCTTGCAATTTCATCTCATTAAACAATGATCTTCCGCATCTTAAACCCGGGAAATTGTAAGCAGAATCAAAGAGCACACCATGTTGTTCTAAAATGGCCGCCCTCACCCATCTCACTCAGAAAAAAGAGTGCCTGCATTTATGTTTTTTTTTTAAACTGATCTACAAACATTTAGGGGGGCGGGGAGACGTGGATACACATACCCTGCTCCAGTCATGCAAACCAGAGTGGATTTTCTACTACAGAAGGAAGAAGGCAGGTGGGAAGCCGTTAGCGGGCCGCTGAGAAAGTTGCTGATTCTGCAGCGGCTTCACACACACTTAACAAATCCTGCATCGCAGACAGGGTCCACGCAGCAAGGACGGATGTATTAATCAAAACAAGTCATTCAAAAACCCGAAATTATAAATGGCCTCTGTGATTTTGTTTGAAACATGCCCAAGATGTTGGTCACTACTAAACCATAGAGGAGTACTCCAAGAAGCCCCCACATTCTGCATGGCGCACTGAGCCCCTTTTCTCTGATTTGCTATCAGGTCTGCAAAGTGGTTTTGATGCTTTATAGTTGTAACACATCTCTTCCCATCAGTGCTTTTAGGTGGAGGACCGGTGTGACGGGCAAACAACATGGTATTTTCTGCGCCTTCTGGCAACTGATGCGTATGTATTGAGCGAGCAACGTGTGCATTGCCACACAGCACACGATCAGAGAAGGGCAGCAGCAAGGACTGAACATCTGCAGTGGTGCATTCGTCTGTAACTGAAGGTCACGTGTGGGCCTTACCCTTGCTACCTTGCAACCCACACCGCGGCAGTTGGGCATAGGTGCAAGTAGACGTGATGGAGCAGGTGCCCCATTCTAGTTGCCATGGGTGTCTTCTTTTATTGAATCGCCTCTTCCTCCATTCAGCTTCCAGCAATGCCCAGCAAGCTGCACACATATTCACACATCCACAACACGAGCCCGGCACAGTGTGGACACGAGCGCACCAGATCTCACCACACAGCGTTAAACACTTCTCGGTTTTCAGAGGAATGGCGTTGGGTATCAGCTGAGAGATCCGTCTACACAAGCACAGGTGCATTTGGCAATTGATTAATATTGCACTTGTCACCAGCCAATAGCCTTTTAACAGAACGAAACTGATCATATGCCACAGCCAAAGAAAGCCTAGCTACAGCGACAGTGCAACAAATGGCGTGGAACCACATGCAAACAAACACCCCATGGGCACAGGGAGTGTCAGTGAAGATGAAGGTAAAAAGAGGCGTGGCCATGCATTCGTTCACACGCCAAACCTGGAGAGTGGACACAACTTGTCCCTGTGCCACGTGCATTCCTTGTGTGCTGAGATGTTGAGCGAAGCTCTTGCTTGCGATATGCAAGGCTATCCATTACACCTAGTGATTTCCCAAGGCCTGCCCGGTCCCCTTGGTCACACGCTCAGGCGAGTGATAGACCCTGAGAACCAGGCCTTTAAGTGGCTGCATCCTTTAGATCCTGTTATTGTTGCCCTCACCTATCCTTGCTCTGCACGGGCAGAAGGACAGGCCGTGGAAGGCCCGCCTTGACGTTCACTGCTCTGGGGAAGACACTCGTTTTGTTTTTCGATCACTAGGGTAGATTCTCTAATCTTCCTGTGATAAAAAAAATAATTAAGCGGAGTCCCTGCGGGCAGCAGACAGCAGCCTAGGGACTGGATGGGAAGCGCAGGACTATGGGCGAGTGAGGCGTTTGCCTGGGATCACTCGATACTTGTATTAGACTCCTTATCGCTCAGGCTATTGCTCGGCTTATCGCTCTTTATCGGTGCTTCGGCAGAGAACCAGATGAGGAGGGCAGACGATCTGCCTTTTATGGGGGAACAGTCTCAGGCAAAAAGGAGACGGTTCAAAGGCATTTATTGTCAAAAAAGACAGAGCGGTCCAAACTCCAGAGACTAAAAGAGAGAAATGAGGTAAAGCGAGTGCATTGCATACTCCAAACAGCATCTAAACGTGCTGGTACATTTTCCAATTTGCAGTTCTCAAGAGAGCGAAGGCAGTCCCTTAAACACAAACAAAGGGCCAGCAGATGCTCAATCCAGCACAAGAGGAATGCTGGGTCTGTGGCTCAGTGGACTAATGTGTACATTGCAGGGACCTGTGTTTGACCTCCTGGTCCCAGGTTCAAACCTCACCAGAGCACCAGAGGTTCGTATCTGGGATTCGCTCTTAGAAAGCGAACTCGGGTATGGTATAAGGCGCGTTATAAAAAACAATTAAATTGATAAATCCTTCCAAGGTTGATAAAATGAGTACCATTAAGTTGGGTAATAATAAACATCTGTTATCTGTCCATGGACTGTGGGGTGAATGTGCACTCTACAAATAAACCAGTTATGTTATGGATTTAACTTCAGTGGTTGGTGTTGCTTTAAAACGCTCAGTCTTTGCCTGGCATCCACAACTTAAGCAGCCATGTGAACGGAGGATGGCAGAGGGGCGACGTGCCAGATCTGCTCTGCTCATAGTAAACAAACAATTAAAAT
This sequence comes from Ambystoma mexicanum, assembly GCF_040938575.1. NCBI lineage: Eukaryota > Metazoa > Chordata > Amphibia > Caudata > Ambystomatidae > Ambystoma > Ambystoma mexicanum. Next base: position 243,222,927 of record NC_090925.1, on the reverse strand, counting down.
AAAATAAATCTTCAGAGTATTTCTTCAACACAGTTAATTTATTCCATCATTAGCTCGTCATCCCTACTGCCTTGCCCATGAACTCCTGCTTCAAAGTGCAGGGGTATGCAACCTTTGGCTTGCCAGATGTGTTGGACCTTAGCCAGCCGTGCAGACATTAATGGGTCATACGAGTTACAGTCTAAAACATCTGGATATCCACACGTTGCTGATCCCATATGTACGCAGTACCCCTGAGCTGTTACCCTAAAACTCAGAATCCCCTTCTCCCACAGATCTGCGGCCTGTGTCCAGGTTAGAGGCAGGACAGTTGCACTGCACAGAGATTCATGCTCCAAGAAATCCAAATAGAAATAGAAAACACACTTTAATCAAAGTGCTCCACCTTGGTTGGGTAGCAACTGGAGAAGGAGCACTTTCCCCGTTATCCGAGAGTCCGCTGCTGAAAGAAACTCATGGGTTTCCCAGCTGTGGGGGTGATTATCAGAGAACGGAACCGACTGCTGCCCCAGCATCTCCAAGGGGAACAGAGATGGGGAACTGTTACGCTACTCCTGTGCCAAAGAGTGGAGCGTATGTGTGCACAGAATGAGAAATGTATGTATAATCTGGTGGCCTGTGGAAATATTCTGGGCATATTAGGCGGGTGGCGTACCTTTACTTTGTTGTGAATACAGTCGGCCAGGGGGTCTGTAATAAGAAGAATGTTGCCCAGTAATCACATTCATATGATTAATATTAATATTATTATTATCATCAAATTCCTCCTGCTTCTAAGTGCCATAATAATATGTCTTGTTTTTACCCAACGAAACAGTACTGATTTCATCAACGTCAGAATCAAACAAGTGTCATGAAGGCTCAACACGGGTGCCTGGATGCACTGACCTACCCAGAGGGTGAAATGATATCATATGACATGCTAGGTTATTTGTAACGCGCTTAAAACCCAGAGGTGTCTAAGCGCGGACCCGGGTATCGAACCTGTGTTGCTCCATGTCGTCTTGCTTCCAAGACGAGCACGGTGCCGCTGAGCTATCTTCCCGAGAATGTCTTCATTTACGCCCACCTGCCTTTCCCACAATGATCTCTGCACCCACAGAAGCAAGACAAGGTGAGGTATCCAGGAACCTGGTCCACAAGGCACGAGGGCGCACACCAGCCCAGGCGCACACTTTGGTACTTCACTTCAACCTTTGGATGCAGCACCACGCTGCTCTTTATATCATCAAGAAGGAAGCAACATCAGTGGTACACTGAGTCCCATTGATGTGTGTGATGATTTTCATGAATCACCCTTATATGGTTATCGACACGGCATGCACACTAAATCTCATGATCAAGCCAGGATGCTCAACCTTGTCCCCAGGGGACAAATGCTCTTCACATGCCAAGCAAAAGAAGTGGGGTTTGTGTGACAGTGGCTAAGGACAGACCATTTGCACACGGTGTTGTTTCAGAGGCTCAAGCTTCTTTGTTTCAGCTTTAGCTATATCTTGCCCAATCACTGCAATTATTTAATACTATTATTCCCAGCCAGTTACTGCCATTGAGGACTAAATCACTAGCTTTGTAAAGATGCATACATATTCACCATGGGTCCATTGACACGATTGCTCCTCTTCAGGAGGCACTTGCCTGGATGACCCTGCGCTCACCATGATATTCAAGGGAAGGGAGATCAGGGCTGCCAGGCTAAGCCTACAGAAGAAGAGGTGGCACTGCACACAATCTCATCAAAATGTGCACCGGGGAGCCTTCAGGATCGAACACAGCTAGGATTAGCTTACCTTCTTTAGGCCACAGAAAATCGTGCCATCCAAAGGATTCAGTTGGCAAAGAATCTTGCTCTATAATCCCTCTGGATGCAGACAGCCAGCCAGTGTAGCCATCATGGTTTGTTTAGTTGAAAAGTGATGCCACACAATCCATCGCCTTTGTGGAAATATGTGATCTGCCCACTAGCTGAGCCCGAAGTGTTTCTCGACTCACAGAACCATTGTATGCTTGCTAACATCAGCACAAACACTAATGCAGCCTTCCTTGTCCCAGGAGGATAGCTTAGCTGCAACGTGCTCGCCTTGGAAGCAAGACGACACGGAGCAACACAGGTTCGATCCCCGAGTCCGCACTTAGAAACCTCTGGGCATACAAGCGCGTTATACGCAACTAAGACAAAAACTCCTGTAACAGCGCCTTGATGCCCCCGGGCTGTGTGAGCGCTTTAAAAATGCAAAATTAAGTTCCTTATCCCATCACTCTTTCTACAGGTCCATATGACACGAGGCTTCTTATGGAGACTGATAGAGCAGTGGCTGTTTGCTTGGTGGAGGACATCAAGAAACCTTCTTGCCACAGCAAATTTCAGTGCCATCGATAAGGCACTGGTACACCCTCTCCGGAAGAAATTGGCTCACTATGTGAATGTACCTGAAAACTATGGACCCAATCTGTCTTTCCTCTGTACAGTTTGGAGAAGGTAGTCTTACTTGGATTAACGTGAAATGATCGGAAAACATGACCTACTGAGAAATGACCGAATTTGTTTTGCTAATTTTTTTGTTATAATGTGGGGGGGAGACCCCCCACACTCACCCCCCACTCGCCCTACCATAACCAATTCCCTTACCCCACCCCCATCTATTTTTAATAAAAATGAACAAAAAAACCCTAACAAATGTGACCAAAATAAAGTTGGTTATTTTGTTGTATTCGATCATTTCTGCAGATACCGTCTTACTCCAGATAGATGTTTTGAAGGTGAGAGGTTGCTTGTTGAAGGCCACATGGTCTACTTTTAACATGGGCCATAGCGTAGAGTCTGACTTGGTCTGTGGATAAAGTACTTATAGAAACCTTATGCAGCTATTGTCATTTAGAATGTATTAAATGTTTTACGATTTACGATTATTGAGCATGGAGTTATGCAGACATGTCGTGGGACCTTGCAGCCATTGGAGAAACCCTTCAGCAAGAGATGTCAGTGTTCCTTCAGGACAGGCGACACAAGGTAACCATGGGCTGTCTAGAAGTCCCGCCTTTTGTAAGAGCCTTAAGGTCACTGAACAGCCTGTTTGTTTTCAATGAATATCTTAGAAAATGGAAAGATATCATGTAGCGATTGTCTCATAGTGCCACCAGTAAGCTATTGGCTTCATTTGCATGCATTATTCAAAGGAATTCCAGACACTCCTTTCAGTACCTTACATGAAGAAGTGGCCTCCTGCTCTGGGCCAAGTGACTAGTGTCGCAACACTAGTGAGTGGAGGATCTGCAATGAAAGAAATGTTCAAAATCGTTTTGAAAGACAGTGCAAAGCAATCCTACCGGATGTAAAGTTCTCCAGTGGATTTTCAATTTGAAAGACTGCCATTTTTTCATCCCACATAGGGCCTTAACTACGCATTGGCTAGCAGGGGCTAAGCTCCGGCAGTCTCCAAAAACTGCCCTTCAGGCAGGGCTCTGTTGTTGGGGCTCCCCAAACTGACTTCCCCAATCTGATTGCCTAACCCGTTAAAGTAAATGAAAATATGAGTGGAAATCCTGCTCTTCTCCAGTAGGGGTCACTATCAGCCATGTTTAGAATCACATCATATGTTACAGACATTTCGAATTATATATATATGTTTTTCGTAACACTGAAAGTAAGGGAAAGTATAACAGAGAATACATTGTTTGATTTTTGCAATACATTATATTGAAGCCTTGCTGAGTTAGGCTAGTTTAGGTTATGATATGTCATTAAGCTTTTGTTTTGTGGCAACTCACCACTATTAAATAGATTAAATACAATTAATACATAATAATCATGGTTTTCATTGAAAAGAACTGATGAACTGGAATTGGACATTTTTATTTGATTTCAATTTTTTTATTTGAAGTTTTTTTTTGGTTGATTTTTGGTTGGTTTGGTTGATTTTTGGGTACAGATTAAATATATTTAACACGCATTTACTCTTTTTCATTCCAGGTGCAAAAACTCCATCACAGCTGTAAAATCACTCATTCAGTTACAAGGAACGCACATCTGTAGAGGTGGAGCTAGGGCTTGTGTAGTACACGAGTTCACATCTTTTAAAGGCTACTTGGGGATTCCAATTCTGCGCCAGACATTTCTTAAATCCTGCCCCACTTAAAGCACTGCCTGCACCCCACAGATGGAGGTAAACATTGTACGATACCCAAACATTTTCTCTGGGTTTTTAGCTGTTCAGAGGAGAAGCACAAGTACTTCCGGCATCAATACAGAGACACATCAGGGGACATTGGAAGTCGGTGAAAAAGGGAACATCTGTGATGTTCACCTTGCACCACCATTCCCATTTAATGCAGTAGAGGGTCGGAAATGACCCTTTTGTGCATTAGCAAAATGTTCAGTGGAGGAGTCAAACTCTAATGTCCATTACTCATTTCCACCATCACACTGAAGGTGGCAGGAACATAACAAAATCGCTCAAATATAAACCTTCAGTGGCTAAGAGTGGCAGCAGCGGTACTCGCGCCTTGAAACACTTGTGTATAGGCGCCTTATAAATGCCATATCACATCATATCATATCATAGATCACTAATACCAAGGTTAATACTGAATAACAATACCTACAATTGTTAAATTTGAATTGGGTGGATTAACAGGAACACCACAAGCGGAAGTGGTATTTACTGCTGCCAGAATCTATGCACAATTAAAAACCACCCAACTCGAAATGACCCCATAAGGCTAACATTTTCATATGACAATTGTGCCAAACTGTAGCCACTTTCAGGGAAAAGCCTTTTCAAAATACACATTTGTTCCTACCAATTTCGAATCTGACCAGGTGCCAAATGGGCCAGGTCAGAATATTGACAAATTGCTATTGGATTAAGTGACTTGATTTCTTTTTGGGGTGGGGGTGTGAATAAGACAGCTTACTCCATTTGCATTGGTAGATGTGTCCACTGGTTTGAATTGCCCAGCTACTGACAAGCCTGCAGGCACACTCATGTTGCGTGTGCACAGTGGGGTTGACTGCTGCCCATTAAGTACACAGTGCACTTATTCCATTGCGATCGCTTGCTACTGTGCTTTGTTTTACTGTTGGGTAAATCAAGCTCACTTTGCGGCAGTATTAGTATGCAAATTTGTCGGGCAGCAAATTCATTTGTTGCCACAAAGATGCTTTGTGGCTCATGTCCACTGTTGAAGTTACATCTGACACTAGCAAGCGTGTGTGGCAGCTACACACAGGTGTCATTATCGAATTCCCACTGCCATTAAGTGGCAGTGGGAATTCATGTTTCTGCAACAACACACATACTTACATGGATTGCTTTTTACCCCGAATAATTTCATTGGGCCTCATTACAACTCAGGCGGTAAGGGGTTTACGGCGCCGTAAACAGCGCCGACCCTTACCGCCTGAGTACGAGGTCCCTTAGCGCCATGGCGTATTTAACACCTGCTTTTAGCAGGTGTTAAAATCCATGGCGCTAAGGGACCATGGAGTTAATTACGCCACCGTAATTTACGGTGGCGTAATTAACGCCTTCCCCACTCCCATTATGCCCTATGGGGCCAAAATGGGAATGGGGAAGGGTAAATGGGGATTGGGGACTTACCGCCCCGCCAAACTCGGAATGGGGCGGTAAGTCCGCCAACCACCATGGCGTAAACGTAGTTTACGCCATGGTGGTAATGTCACGGCCCAGGCGGTAACTTACCGCCTGGGTCGTAATGAGGCCCAATGTCTTGTCTCACTTGTTAATACCTTGCTGTGCGAGGGTGTGGTTTCTTCGCTTAGTGGTAGGTGGAAGAGGAAATAACATGTGACCGCCATGGGGTATGAACTGGGCTTGAAATCCCTGGCCGCTAGGGCCGACTGGAAGTATATAACTCTGCTATACAAGTTTCTTTACACGCCCGCAAACTCATTGTATTGTGACATGCATCGACTAATTTGTGCTAACAAGGGTACAACACTGAGAGAATGTGTAAGAGTTTGCTCAAATATATTATCTTCCCTGGGTTTTGTTATTGATGACTTTCCTCAAAATGGGGTGCATATCTAGTGGACATGGTTGGCAGAGGATTGGCGGGGCACTATTGACAGGCTCCACAGTTATGCTTTCAAACTTAAAACATGATCCCAAGAAGGCTGGTGATTTACCATCATACCTGAATTTGCTCCCAAACAAGAAGGATCGATTCCAATGTATGAGATTCTGTTTTAATTAATGACCGACTTGTGAGATTGTAGGTAGAAGGAAACTAAGGCCAAACAACAAGTTTTATTGCAGATTCTGTAAAAATCCTGCTACTATTGAAACTTTGAAGAATTTAATTATATTGTGTCCGTCCTTCACATTCAAAGTGTCTGTGTATTAGGTGTTTTATCCGTAGATGTGATTTTATTGATTGTGAAAAGACATTGGACTTCTTTATTGAATGGTAAATCGTATTCTGTAGTTTGAGCAGTTTTAGGATATATGCAAACTTTGAATTTGACTATTGGTGATGTTTAGGTCAATATCCTTTTTATTTATAGGATATTAATATGTTGTGTGTTTTTACAATTGAATTATGCTGTATGTTTACTTGTTTTCTTTTTATGACTATTTTAACGGTATTTTTATACCATTAACAATACAAAAAAAATATAAAATAAAATAACACTAGGTGTGAGATTCAAAAGAGTTGAGGATCTGGATGGAGACAGAGGGAGCTTGAGGAAAATGGAACGGTTAAGTGGTTAACTGCTGACGTCTCGACAACCAGGCTGTGCATCTTCTCTGATAACCAATCAAAGATTGCAATGGGGTTTCCCAAGAAACGCTGCCAACTGGGGTCAGCAATCACACTAAAGGAATACATAAATCCCATGCCATCATCCTGAACTCTCCTGGTGTCACGATTCACAACCACACAAGGGAAGAATTACATCTCCCCAAAACAAGCCAGGCGGTCGCTCTCTTAGGTCATCAATGGACTGCAGCCGTTTCAGAGCAGATGCAACACGGGGGTTGTCTGGCCCGGGAGGGTGGAGGAAAGAGGTATGAGGTACCCCTCCCCCTCCCCCAGTTATAAGAAAGAAGAAGATTATATGTCATCTGTGAAATTGTCACGATGAAACAGTTCACTTTAAAAATTGTAGAGATGAAATCACATAGAACTGCCTCAAACAGCTTTGCCTGTTCCAACCTTGATCATCAAGGCTGGAGGTAACAGCCTAGCCAACACAGGTAACACACCGCCATGCATTAGCAACCAAGGATATCATTGCATTATCTTGGCAACAGAACAACCGGCCAAAGCATGTACAATTACATTACAATAAATTGCAATAGGGGGAGAGGAAGCCGAGCGGAGTCGGCGGGATACACAACAGTGGTTCGGTAAATAAGGCGAGGAACCAACGCGGCGCATCGCAAGACTCAGCAGTTTCGACTGGTGAGCGATATATAGTTCTTGCCGCCCTATTGGGGGAAACTATTTTCAGCCTAATTAGCATGAAATTTTTTAGAATGCAAATGCTTTTCATTTAGAGATAAAACAAAATGCCATGACATTTCTTCCCCCCATTTATCATAAACAAGTTAATTACTGCGTAACAAATGGCCCCCGCTGGAACCTGTACGTTAGGCGGATGCTAGAGCGCTGACTCAAGCAAATACGACGAAGCGCAAAGTAGTAGCTAATAGCGTGTGGCATGCTTAGAATAAAACAATGACTTTGTAAAAGCTTTCGTTGTCAAATTAGAGCTAAGCTATTTCCTTTGGAATGATTCAATTACGGGCAGCCATCATCTGTTTAGCGTGACTCAATTCTGGCATAGTACAAGACAAACATGATCACTCCCGGAATATGGGTTTATGATATGTTTACTGACCAAACATAAAAAATGGTAATGGGTAAAAAATGATGCATTTATCCTCGGGCATTGGCTTGCAGAAAGCAAAATATTAGCACAGAAAATATAATGTGTGTTTGCTCATCTAAGCTGCCAGTTACAGTGTCCACAGCGGGGGACAGCATATAAAGTGATGCGACTCCGATGGCACAGAGGAGCCACAAAGGGGCGGCCGAGGGGGGCCACGGTCACCCTTATTAGAACAGTGCCCCCCCTTCACCGCACTGGTTCAGTTACGTGTTTGTTTTGGTGTTTCACCCCAAGATTTCCGGTGACCTCATCAGGCCACCCCTATGAAAACAGTCTGGGGGCGCCGCTGCGTCGGCAGTTGCTAAACGTAAGTGCAGATAATTATTCTGGTGGGCACCGCTATGGTGTCATACCCAGCATTTGTTTTATTGGCAGCGAGTCCCAATCCTGGCAAGATCTGACATGGTTGCCAATTAGTTCAAATTACCTGATAGCACACAATCCCCTCCTGTAGATCAGTGCTTCCCGCTGGTGCGGCCGCATGCTGAGACTTTCCACATTGCGGCCCAGATGGGTTCCCCACTATGCTGCCATTTTAAGAAGGCTTTGGGCAAGGGGGGGTATGATAAGTGGCAGCTTGGGCCACATTACGAGTATGGTTATGCGGAAACAAGTGTGCTGGTAGCAATGTGCTGGTACACTTTCCAGACTGCCATACTCCGAGAATTCTGGTAAGGGCACGGATCCCCCGGCAGGCCTGACCTGTTGGAAAATCAGACCCCTTCCAACATGTCTCACACTGAAACACCGGCACCATCAGCACTGGTGCCGGTGCTTCATTGTCCCCATACCCGTCTAGTCATATGGGAATCCACGGGAATGGGGATTTACCGTTCCGCCACCACTTGTGATATCCCGGTGGCACCGGGATATCAGGTGGTGGAATCAGTGTTATGGGGCTGGGTGGCAACGTGTCGATAGCACCGACCGGTTACCGCCAACCTCATAATGAGGCCCATCATATCTTATTTCTTCCCAGTCTCAGTTAACTGGGATCCTAAATAATTCAACCATGGACGTGATCATTAATTTGAACAGCACTGACAATATACAGGATAAACATGTGCACATCTGCAGTTCATGCCACGTCAAAACGAACATGGCCACAGTAATGAACATAGCAACCCTCATACATGCAAATAGCCTAGCTCCCAACCACACTAGAGAGACCATGAATATGCAGACCATTGCTACATATGCTCAGCTGCACATTCTATTTCCCTCTTTGGCGGGTGCCGCTGAAGTGACATTGCAGCACAAAGTTTCCAGGGAAAGGCCTGTGTGGCAGCACATGACATGCCAGCCTCAATCACCGGCAGCTCGAAGAATGACCAAGTTCCTTTCCAAACCCCACCTGCAGCACCACTGTTACCAGCATGATCGTCACAGCAGACACCACAATCTATTCACCACATAGCTATAATCTATGGCTCATAGGTGACCATCAGTACTAACATAGCTGGTCCAGGTGGGTAGCTGCAGTCACAAAACAAACACAGTAGACGAATGCCAGGTGACAGGGCCAAGAGCGCATTAAGTTCATCAATGACAACACCAATGATACTGGCAGTCTCCAGCACTGCAGAGAAGGTCAACTTCACCCCCACAAGAGGATGGCAAGAGACACCCATATTTGCACACCCTTCAAGCAGAGGTGAGGGCCACGGCATTAGCATAATTGACCTAAAAACATTTGATCTCATTTTTTGACCTTTCTTTCAGTCACATTTAATTAAATATATATATATATATATATGGGGTGGGTAAGGGTATAAATTAGGTTGAGGGGAAGTGGGAGGAGGTTGCCGGGGTCTCCCCCTTGCATTGTAGACCTAAATAAAGGTCCAATAACTTCAATCAAATGTGATTAGGTCAAATAGAGCCAAACCGAGCCCCATGAAGTGCTGGCAGCCACGCGCTTTATCTTCACGGCGCTCTCTGCTGCCATTTGGGAAGAAGAGAAGCCAAATAAGATATACTTGTGTCCAGTACATATGGCAAGAGTCAAACAGGTCCATTAACAGGACCATGCAGGGATGCTAAGCATGGGTCATATGATCAGCACATAAGTACACGTGCCTGGGCTTCTGGTCGTGTTGTTTGCTGCACAAGGGTAATAGTACCAACCCATTGCGTGTGATGTGCTGTTGCCTCTTAACCCGCTGCAGTCAGTGCATATTGCAGGGCAGGCGGTAACACCGTAAAAAGCATCGCCAGAGGAGATAGCTATGGAAACTCAAAAGACCAATGCTGTGCAAAGTAGGCACTGATGAGTAACGATGAACACATGAGTACCTAAACCATGCATGTACACGACGGTGCATGCAAAAATACCAGGGGTTTCGAGAAAGGGGCGGGGTGAGTCAGAGGTGCATATGCGGCAATTGTCTTGCAGTCCCAGTCGGCATCACTGCAGCTGTCAGTGGCTGCCCTCAGCCTGTGTTGAGCAGTTACAATGGGAGGAAAGGTTGGGGAAGTGGGTGCTGAATTTCAGAACCGTTGTTCATTGGTTGGTTGCTAGTTTGTAAATGGATTTATTTCTGCACAAGTGTTAATGTGCACTTGATTATGACGTATGTGGTAAACGCATGAAGGTTGCGTGGGTGATGGTCAGTCTATGTGTGTTTTGCGAGGATGGCACTTCATTGGGTGTCTAGTTTACTAAAAGTAGTTTGTCTATGTAATGGTAAAGTATATACCCCGTGGCCCAGCGGAGGCCAATTTGGGACAATGGCACACATTCACATCTGGCTATGCTTTGCCATTAAACAGAGGAAGCAGTTTCAATAAACCAGAGCCCTGAGAAAGGGCCATCAGCATGAAACACGTCTGGGCTCTGACCATTCAACGTACTATGCTTGCTACAATGTTGTTAATCGAGTGCAAATCAACACCGGGCAGGGATTATTCTATAAACCGAGCAACCTGTCATTTACAAACTAACAACATTCTTCTGTTATTCAGTGTATGGTTTTGCAACATGTCTTCGTATCATAACATGAACATGCATGAAACAGGACGCAGTGCAGTCAGGACGGCAACGCACATGATGCCTATACAGTGTCACGATCAAACAAGTCCTTTTAAATCTCATCCATGGTTTGTATCCCATCACCTTCATGCCAGTTCCCCACCCCATAGTTCCTATCAACAAGCATTCACTGTTAGGAGGCTGTGTCTGCACTTCTGTCAGTGGCACTTGCCATGTGATTTGCTCTTCTGTGCTGCTAGACTACAGTAAGACACATCTTATCGGATCCCTACGGAAGGCGCCCCTCTCCCCTTACTTTTTTTGTGTGCATACAGTAGTAGCAGTCCTTCAAATTTTAGCTGACACTGCATTACATCCAAACGTGTTGTAGGTTAGCAACACAGGGATAGAAACCTTGAATACACGATTAGCTGATCTGTGTCAGTTGCTGATCACCAGAACCTAGTAACAATCTCCAACTCCTGTACCCACCCCTAAACCCCCCCTGGCTCTGTTTGTACATCCACCTCCTTTGTACAGCAGTTCACTGCATCCCAGCCAAGTCACTGCTATGGGAAACCCCATGCATATCTGCAACCATGCTTTCATACAACCATAAATACTGCATAGAACGCTGTATGATCCCAGACATAGAAATGAAACATGAGGCAGTCTAGTGATGCTGTGACGCGGTGGCTTGCTGTGTTTGTGTGATGTGTGGAGTGCCAATGTCCCTTATGGTTTTTGGCACAGCAGTACAACACATGTAATATTCGCCTCACACATGGCTTACATGTTAATTTTTTATTGCAGCTTTCACATTTGGAATATCTGATTGTTTCCAATTCATAATTGGATATGTGTACAGGCTATTGCTGGTATGGCATTGGGGATTCTCCCTGCGCGGAATTGGCTATGGTTGTATTGACTATGATGACATCGATGGGGAACATAAAATGGATGAGTCAAAAGCTGCTGAAAAACCTCTTTCCAAGAGCCATCATGCATTTGACAAAAACACACAGACATGTCAGATGCATGTATGACTAGCATTTGTAGTATGGCTATTCCATTGGGGATTGTTTTGCCCAAATCCTCTTTGATGTCCATGATGATAGACAGTCCAAATCTGTATGGCAGATATTGCTGCAAAAAATTCAGATTTCTTATGAGCACAGATTTTCGAAACTCTCTGCTGATTCAAGACATCTCCTGCACAATTTGAAATGTTTGGACAGATCCCGCTGATTTCCTCTCTGTAATTATGGAATGTCCGACTCTGCTAAAGTGTGGGTAATATTTCTGCAGATGCTCATAATGTTCTCCATAGGTTTCGACGGTCTCTGTCCATGAGTAGTGCAGCATTGTGACTGCTCAGTGCTGATTCCTCCCACATCTGGGGCAAGATTGACCTGTGTCTCAGGAGTATGTTACCCCCTGACCCCCACCCAACTCGTGATCCTTTTGGTGCCTTCGCAAACTCCCGGGGAATGCTTGCGTTGATGATAGTGTTGTTCACAGTTGTCACCATGAGCTGTGTGTGCCGAAGAGTCGATTGTCAATAATGTTGCCTCCTCTGTGGTGTAGGACGGCATGCATTTAGGCGGTGCCTTTCTTATAACCTTCATTCAAATCTGTCACTTTCTGCATCTGGATCAAGAAACATTTAGGGTAATGTCTTTTTCTTGCTTGGATAGTTTTCATTTTCTCTCAAATAAAGTTACATTAGAACAAATGTTTGTTCCTCACAAAATAGAGGTTCCTCTTGGAGGAAGCATCATGTGTATGCCTCAGCACCACACTCTAAGTAAAACAGTAGCTCTCTGGCTCACACATTCTAATGCAAGATAACCACATCACTGCTAATAGTCTGAACTGGGATGCTATATATCCATGATTGCATGACTTACTTTGAGACCAAAACCTGCTTTCAGGAGTGATAGCAGGGACATGGGAAGTGGTGTCGTCTTTTATCATGACAGATCTTTGCAAAAGGATTTTAACGCAGATCGTACAGCACGTTTTGTTTTTGCTTCTTTTAGTGTCATTGTTGTCCCAATGTGTGAAGTTCTTGGTTGGATTGTTTCCCCTAGTTTGGTTGTTGCTCAACCGAGTTTTGCTCCTTGGTGTCCGGGATTGGTTGTTCCCTGCTGTGTAGATTGTTGCCCTGCGTTCACGGTTGTCTGCTGCGCTTTGCTCCTTGGCACTGTATGGGTTGCTTGCGGTGGTTGAGTTTTGACCTAGTTCGGTTGTTGTTCCACTGTGTGTTGCTCCCTAGCATTCTAAATACATTGTTTGCACATGGTATGAAATGTGTGTCCAAAAGGAGCAAGCTCTTTCTTCATGTCCAAACACACTCTAAACAGACCAACTCTGCCTCTCGTGCACAGCAATTGACACACAAGCCTTCCCTACTCTACACCTCTGCTAACAACTTCCATATCAGTGCCCAAGCCATAGCACCCTAGGACCACGAAAACACGGACCTTCTATCCGGACATTAACGCCTCTATGCACTCAACACAGATCTCCAAGGAACGGACCCACACACAGTATCCGGTCACTCCAAACTGCATGCATGAATAAGACAGCAACGCTCTCTTGCATTGCCCCTCTCTGTACACTCCCCACTAACCCACACCACCCCCTCTCTTGCAGAACCGCCAAGGTGCCTGTAGATTATGCCAATGGTAGTGGTGTGCCAGTAACATGAAAGCCCGTGCAATGCATAGAGAGTGCATGTGGTGCCCGCCGTGCATGTGCTTTCAGCATGGGCATTGGGCAACAGAATGTTTTGCTGGCACCGAAATATACCGCACATGTGTGTCGTGCTTGTGTGGATATGCATTGCAAAAACCTATCCCGATTGTTATTCCCATGCTTAGTATGCCCGAGCACCAGATGGCCACTCTTTCTATTGCGCATGCGCAGTGCGTTTATTCACATGCAAAGGGAAAGAGCACGAGTTCCCTGTGGGCTGTGCCGCTCACAACACGCACTGTAACGAGAGGTTTTTTCGGCGAACCATGAGCAACTGTTTCAATTTCATGTGGCAACATAATTCTTCCAACTGAAAATCCAAATCAGAGAAGAGGCTATCAAAAAACAAACTGGCTTTAAAACCTTCTTGGTGGAAGAAGAGCTGGTGGAACATTTCGATAGCCCCTCCCGCCAGCAGCACCTGTACAGAACTGACCAAAGTGTTGAAATCTGTGAAGGCTTCCGCAGAGCATTGCCACCCATACCACCCTCCACCATCAAAGATCACAGATCTATGCAATTGCTCAAGATGAACAGGAAACAGACCACATGCTCCCAGCCCAGACAGAAAGGCCATAGTGCCCCGACCCCTGCCAAAAGAAAAAAAAACAAGTGCTGATCCCGTCAACAACCGTCCAATTTCCAAAATCCCACACGTAGCTTGATCCAGCCAACAACCGTATATTTTCCAAAATCGAGCAAGCAGCTTGATCCAGCCAACAACCGTCCAATTTCCAAAATCCCACACGTAGCTTGATCCAGCCAACAACCATCCAATTTTCAAAATCCCACACATAGCTTGATCCCACCAACAAGCGTCCAATTTCCAAAATCCCACATGTAACTTGATCCAGCCAACAACCGTCCAATTTCCAAAATCACATTTGTAGCTGAAATTCAGGATACAATGATCATAAAGCAAATAAAACAACTCCAGGACTACTCTGATGCGCTCTCTTCTTCATTGAAACCAATCGGAATTCCTGCCGGGAAAAAAAGCAACGGAACCCAACTGTACCAGGGAACCAATTCTGAAAAATGTAAACAAAATCACATACTCAAATCTGGTACTTCTTGAATCACCAGTGGCCGAGAGTATCGTGATCGCAACCCAACAGACTGTGATAGTAGAATGAAGTATCTTGAGAACTAGCCTTATCCCGGATAGACTATTGCACTAGTATTTACCTCGACCTGGGGTCTGAAACCTGCAGCTCTACATCCAAAGGTGTCAGACTACGACTCCCATGATGCTTCACCATTGATTATGCGGTCTAGGGCCGATGGGAGCCAAAGGTTGCAGACCCTGGAGTCCTTGAAGCATACAGTCACCGATTAGAAAATTCCATTGAGAATCCAGCCGATTCAATACACCATTGAGAGAAAGGATGTTGGCAAAGGTGATACATGCTACAACTGGAATCGTGATTAAAAAAGTGAATACAATGGTGGAAAAAGGGGGAAGGGTTTATAAGTGGAAAAAAGGGCACAAACATAATTTTCCAAAAAAGGAAAAGGAAAAGAAGAAAACATATATCCCATCCTCATTAAAGGGACCTTCTAACACATGCCATAACTGTGCTAGGCCTCCCAAAGAACTCAGTCTTCCAACTAAAATGGATCTAAAATAGAGTCTCTAGATCGAGATGACTCTAAAATAAGAGGCTTTATAAGATGTAGACTTAAGTCAGTGCACTGGTTACTGGCCCTGCACTGGTTACTGGTGCTGCACTGGTTAGTGGTGCGGCACTGCACTGGTTACTGGTGCTGCACTGGTTACGGGTGCTGCACTGGTAGCTGGTGCTGCACTGGTTACTGGCTCTGCACTGGTTACTGGTGCTGCAATGGTTACTGGTGCGGCACTGCACTGGTTACTGGTGCTGCACTGGTTACTGGCCCTACACCGGTTACTGGCCCTGCACTGGTTACTGGTCCTGCACTGGTTGCTGGTGCTGCACTGGTAGCTGGTGCTGCACTGGTTACTGGCCCTGCACTGGTTACTGGCCCTGCACTGGTTACTGGCCCTGCACTGGTAGCTGGTGCTGCACTGGTTACTGGCCCTGCACTGGTTGCTGGCGCTGCACTGGTAGCTGGTGCTGCACTGGTTACTGGCCCTGCACTGGTTGCTGGTGCTGCACTGGCTACTGGGGCTGCACTGGTTACTGGGGATCCACTGGTTACTGGTGCGGCACTGCACTGGTTACTGGTGCTGCACTGGTAACTGGTGCTGCACTGGTTACTGGCACTGCACTGGTTGCTGGCACTGCACTGGTTACTGTCCCTGCACTGGTTGCTGGCGCTGCACTGGTTACTGGGGCTGCACTGGTTACTGCCCTGCACTGGTTACGGGCGCTGCACTGGTTACTAGTGCGGCACTGCTCTGGTTATTGGCACTGTACTGGTTACTGGTGCTGCACTGGTTACTGGTGCGGCACTGCAATGGTTACTGGCGCTGCACTGGTTACTGGTGCTGCACTGGTTACTGGCCCTGCACTGGTTTCTGGCGCTGCACTGGTAGCTGGTGCTGCACTGGTTACTGGCGCTGCAATGGTTACTGGTGCAGCACTGCACTGGTTCCTGGCGCTGCACTGATTACTGGTGCTGCACTGGTTACTGCCACTGCACTGTTTACTAGCGCTGCACTGGTGCCGGGCGCTGCACTGCACTGGTTACTGGCGCTGCACTGGTTATCACCGCTGCATTGGTTAACAGCGCTGCAAAGGGTACTGGTAGAAAACAAAATGAGCTTCAAAACACTGCATCACTCAATAGAGTTTTGTGGGACATGGAATACAAGTACCAGGCCCAAGGACACGCGGAAAGAGTTTACCGTTCAATTTCAGGAAAACGTAAACACACCTCAAATTCAGGAATGCACTGAAGACTCAACTATTCTACAGAGGGGGTGCTGGACTTCATTATCCCCAAGAGCAGAAAGGTTCAGATTATCGGCGGAGGAGGCACGGGACCGGAAACGGAGCATTGCTACGTGAAATGGCTATGAACTATCCTTCCTATATAGCGCCCTTTACCATTTGCATGACAATATATAATACTCCTCCCATTTCCCTCAAACAATGCCCCGCCCCCTTTCTCAGTGTAGCACCTCCAATTGGCGAGCAGGTGGTATGCACTTAAAAAATCATACAATCAAATCTAATTAAAATACACAACAAGCACAGCAAATCACCACCCATCCACCCCCTCACACACACACTGTATGTGCAAACAAACTACCCACAGCAGCGGATGGATATCAGAGAGAAGTATATACTCATATGTGTGCATGCATACCACAAACACACACACACGTTCACACAAACCGACACTGCACCTACACAGGCATACCACCATCAGTGGTGCATGTGTGCCCAACCCCTCGCCCCCCACACACAGACACACACACGCAACCATAACCAAAGTAGACCTCATCAACCTACGTATAGATAACAATCACACACACCACAAACACGCGAATTCGCATAATCGACGCACATCACATCTGTGCATGGATAATAGAAATATGACGTTTCATCGAAATTGTGCTTCATCGGTAAACACCAGGCACCCTTCAAATTTGTGGAAGGTCCCAAGAACAGTATGGATGAGAGAGGAAAGGGATACATTAATGTAGTTGGTGTGACAAGGGCGATGTGGGGGAATCCCTCCATAAGGGATATGGGAAGAAAAAGGGAGTGGGGTGGAAATGCACGACGATTCAGTGAAATAACATGGATCACAAGCCATTCAAAGTTAGGCTGCAAAGAGGTGTTTCTGATTTCCAATGGGCGAGTCCAGCATGTATTCAAGTGCAATCCCTCACGCAGGCCAGGCTCCAGCAAAGGCAGCTCTCATTCCCCTCCCAATGACTCTTGCACTGAGGGGCGGAGGGGCCTCTTAACGTTACACGGATCTACGCTCGCGCAAAGAGGCCCTGAACTGCTCCCTGTATGAGAAGCGGGGGAGCAGGCTTAAAATATTCAGTGCAACCAGCGAAGAAGAATGGGGTGAACTCTGAGAAAAAAAAGCCTTTACGACGAGACTGCTGTCAAGATAATTAAAACACATTCAAAACAAATGGCAGATGTATAAACCGGTCTTTATCTGGAATTAACGGCTCTAAAAATAGCTCAGCAACAAAACAGCACAAACCGAGAGATGAACTCTGAATCTCGGTGTCAGCTGTAAGAAATCGTGATGATTTTTTGAAAAGAAAACATGTTTCGACATTGTCTCTCTTGAGGTTGGAAGAACAAATCCACAGAAAAGCACAGTGTTCATCAGAATACGGTAACGTACACTCACTGAGTGTGCACTCAATGTGTGTGATGTGGGTGCAGTCCAATACAGTGCATTGTTCTGGTTTGGGAGTACATGCACATGTGACTCTCACGACTGTAAAAGCCCCGTCCTGGAGACCGCTAGGGGGCGCAGACCGTAATGCTCGCATAAGATGCAGTTACTGCTTCCGCCTGAGTTACAGGAAGTTAGAGAGCAGTTCCACTCTGCCAGCGGCAAAAGAATATTCAGGGAGGATCAGAAGCTATGGAGTAGAGGACCAGAGGCTGTATACCCATGAGAAGATGCTGTGGCGACTCAGGCCCACTAGAGGAAAGGACCTAGTTGGAGCCAAGAACTGGAGTGAGGGACGTGACCCGGTTTACAGACTGGTATGCGGTTTCGCTGGAGTGAAAAAACGCCAATGCCAGGGCCATGGTCAGGAGCTGCTGCTGTGCATAGAACGGAGATACCGGGGTGCACCCCTACGGAGCAAGTTGAGCCCTGAAGTATGGGGATGGACACAGGGAGGGGCTAATTGGATACGGTGCCTCCTTCCAGAGCTCTTCATACAGGAGACCATGCAGCATTGCACCAAGGGTGCGGTGATTGGAGGTTTAGAATCGGCCAGTGGCACCAGTGAAGGGGACTTGAGAGATGGTTCTGCTGATGCCGTGTTGCTAGTTCCATGAAATAGGAAGGTGCTGCTTGGGAGGGGTCCAGACTGCTGGTGGGGGAGAGTCCATAGATCCACATTCCAGAAGGTGGGCAAAAGGAGTTAAGAACTGATTCATATTACAAAAGTACAGGACTCATTGTCTCCTGTGACTTGGCCTGGTCTTAGGCTGTGAGGTGAAAGGCATTCATACAGATCTGGAGGAATTAGAAGGAGGAAACGTGCGGGTACGGCGTCAAGTCATGGGAGTGCCATGGTAGCCCTCCAAAAGTATAGGAGAGGCCAAGGGATGGCAGAGGAAGGACCTCGTTGGTGCAGCCCAATCTGGCCACAAAGGATGACATAGCGGGTATTTGTCCCTGTGCAGTGACATCCAGTCCTCTCTAGCGGACCTACGCGGTAGAGTGCAGATTATAGAGAATAAAATGGAAGGGCTTGAAAATAATAAGCTGAATGCACACTTGGCCAAAATGTGACTTGAAGCCCGATTGGTGGTATTGAATCTATAGAGGAAGAAGTGTTCCTTAAGCTTGATGGCCTGGAAAACCGAGAACCCAGAAACAATATCAGGATCCCGGGAGAGAAGGAACGGAAAGCTTGATGGCCTGGAAAACCGAGAACACAGAAACAATATCAGGATCCCGGGAGAGAAGGAACGGAACAGAGAATCACCTCTTGAGGTGGAGAGAAAGGTACAGGACATTGTCAACCTGCTGTTTGAGTAAGAAGGTGGGAAAGTTGTGTGTATTGAATGGGCATATGGGGGAGGAACGGCTAATGGAAGTGGCCCTCATTCGATTATAGTGCAATTCCACCGATATAAGGAGAAGAGAGTGGTGGTGGCAAGGGCAAAGTTGGTGTCCGATATTGAAGGAGGACTGATTCAGATTTTCCAGGTCCTTTCTGGCCTTGCCTGATCCAGGAGACGTGATTGTTTCCCTGTGACACAATGGCTGTCCAATAAAGGAATCAGGTATTGTTCGGCCTACCCGTTTGCACTGCAGTTCAGATGTGGTAATGAAGGATACCGAATTACTATGACGGCAGAAGCTACACACGCAGTAAACCACCCATCAAATGTTACGACAGCTGATCAATGCCCCCCCTAGGAAGGAGGACGTAGGTCGGTGCTTGCCTGCCTCAATGGAAGAAAGAGACTGGCAGAAATACATTTATGAAGCTGGGGACTCAGTCCTCTGTAAAAAGACCATGAAGTTAGTGGCTTATTGAAAGGGAACCAGTGTTGCCTGGAGAGCTCACATGAAGTACAGTGAACAGAGTTGAACTAGATGTATTAGAGGGGGGAGTTTATCCCTTGTGGCCGTTTGACTTAAAGAGGGCGTCTCAGGGTAAATGTTAAAATTTGGGGGTAATTGTGTCACTAGAGGTAGGGGGAAGTGGGTGGCGTGTAGATGCAATAGGTTGTAAGTGGGGAAGGGTTTTTGTCAATGATCGGAGCGGAAGAGGCCAAGGCATTAGGAAATTCATGATGAGAGCTGCATAAATTGATGTTTGGGGGTAATGGCTAACAACACACAGGTGACATCTAGAGAGAGCCAGCTGTGCGTAGAACATTGAATGTTAACGGGTTAAACTCGCCTACGGGCATCTTTGGAAGTACCTGAGTTCCAGCAGGCTGTCTTGGACATCCTGTGCATACAGGAAATGTGGTTGAGGGATGGGGAAGAATGCCGGTTGGGGGGATCAAGGGTGGGTGGCATTTCCTAGGCATCAAGCACAGTGAAAAATGGTGGTTTTGGAATACTCCCCCAATAAACGATTGTGGTTGACACATATGAAGGTGTTGAAGTTGTTGAATGGACGGACATCTCTTAACAGTGGAAGGTTTGCTTGGGTGGGGGTTTCACATCATTCTCGCCTCGATATACAGTCCAGATCTGGGGCAATTGGCTCTTAGCTTGCAGGCACTGGATGAAGCATTCATAGTGAATGGTGAGATGTACCTGGTGGGAGGTGATTTTAATTCATGGCCAGAACATTTCTAGTGACACCTTCTGTAGGCCAGAGATGAGGCTTTCAGCGGGTAATGGAGAAGAGAGGGCTCACAGATATCTGGAGGGCTGTTCAACCTTAGAAAAGAGGCTGCACTTTTTATCCGGCCCATCATGAGACCTACACGAGGATTGACTATCTGCTGATAAATCGGCAATATAAGAACAGGGTGTATCACAGTGAGATCAGGCTGGTGGGATGGTCGGATCATGACATGGTGTGCATGGAAGTTGATATGGTGGAGGCTGGCAGTAGGGATTCTCTTGGAATTGTAATGACTCACTTTGGCGGGACCAGATGTTCACAGCCCAACAAGACCAAGAGATAAGGAAATGCTTTCAGATAAAAGACACATGAGAGATTGGAAATAATGTGATTTCGGAGGTAGGGAAAGCCACTTGGAGAAGCCTGTTGATACACAAGGGAGCTCGGAGAAAGCAGGAAAGGACTCTGGCAGAGACTTCCTTGCATAGGCATATAGGTGACTTGGAAGAGAGAATGAATGATAGCAGTTGCTATAAAGAAGAGGACTTGTTGGTCATCCATCAAAATTGCGTAGATTGGAAATTAATAGGGATGGGGAAGCAGCTTGAAAATTATGATTTCTGAAGCAGCCATATCATGAAAAAGGTGATAATTCAGATGCTTTTTTAGCCTCGCGACTTAGGTCACAGAGGACTGAGAGGTGGGATGAAAACGTGCCAGATGGCAAAGGAAAGGACCATGATACCCCCATTGCCATCGCAGAGTGCTTTACAAAGTTTTATGAACAATCGTACACCAGTGCAGGGGGTGGAATGGACAGAGAGGTAGACATGCAATTAGAAGACATTGCTATGTTGCTATGACAGGTCTGTCACGTAATGAGGCTTGTTTGGATGCCCGGATTACTGCAGAAGAGGTACAGAATGCTATTGATAGATTGCTGAGGGGAAAGGCAGCTGGTGATAATGGGTACACTCGTCAAGCTCTTCAATAATATCCTGGAGACGGGATGGCACCTTCCTGGATTGGCAAAGCACTGAAATCGGCAATACCAAAAGAGGGTAGAGACCCGGATAAGTGTCATTCATACTACCCAACATCTTTATGGAACGTAGATGTGAAGATGTACACTAGAACCCTAGCCTCGCGACTCGAGGCATTAATGCCCCGTTTAATGTACCCAGACAAGTAGGTTTTTATACAGGGACGGCAGGAAGCGGACACCTCATGGAAATGGCCAGAGAAGGTGGAGATGATATATTCTGTTAGCTTTGGATACAGAAAAAGCCTTTAAAAGAGTGAATTGTTCTTTTAAATTATTATTTGTGAGGCCTTCGTAAATTGCTCTAAGGTGAAGGGATTTGGAGAGCGATAAATGGTCTTCTGGTTGCTCAGGTCATGGTAAATGGGAAGAGTTCCCCTTTTTTCACCTGGGACGGGGGCCTCCCCATGTCACCATATTGTTTGCTCTTTCTATAGAGCCTTTGGCAATTAAAATTCAGCTAGATAGGGGAGTGGAAGAGTTCAGAGTGGGGGGTGGGGAAATTAAGATTGGGATGCATGCAGATGACTTTCTCCTCCATTTGCGTAACCCGAGAACATTGATTCTGTTGGCTCTCAGTGCCATAGCAGACTTTGGACTTCTGGCCAGTTTTAAGTTTAATGCACTCAAGTCAGTTCTCCTTCCATATGGAAGGGGCCGAAAACAACCAGTTGAGAACCTGAGGTCATTGAATGTGCCCATACAACGTGATGGTATGAAGTATTTGGGAGTGACAGTGACAAGGGACCTTTATGAAGCTAACTACCCTCTCCCGCACAGGTTCAACGCACCGTTTGGAGAAGTGGAGGTATGGTCCCAACTGACACTGTGGTGGATGGGACGATTGAATGCAGCAACAATGACTCTGTTGCCAAGCATTCTATACTTGTTCCAGATGCGTCCCATCAAGGTTTCAAAAGAGATGTTCATTGAGCTGAAACAAAGGATTGTATGGTTTTTATGGCCGGGGCGAAAGCATACGGTGGCATACACCACTCTGACTATTCCACGTGACAGAGGTGGAGAGGGTTTACCAGATATGCATAATTATTAGAGGGCTGCTCAGTTTACGGCAACTGTTCTGCACTTGTGAAGAGATGAGGGGAAACAATGGGTAACGCTGGAGAATCATTGGCTGTGCCCAGATACGGTGAGAGAGTGGCTATGAGCCCCAAAGAGAACTATTCTGATAAGAGTACATAGTCATAAAATAATGGATCCTTTATGGGAATTGTGGGGGAAGCAAAGGGAGATGCATGTTGTTACCACATGTACCTCTACTCAAGAGAGGGGGTGGTGTGGGTCCTTTTATTGGCGACAGGGGGTGGAGCAGCGTTCTAGAGAAAGGGATGGGAGTGGGACCTAGCATTTGAGCTTGAAGATCAGTGCTGAAGGAATTTGTGTTTAAATGCATATAAATCCTCTATTGCGTGCCTGTATAAATTACACAGAATTAAATTACTATGTAGATGGCAATATGATCCTGTGCGCCATTTGAAAAGGTTTCCAGGGGTAAACCTTGGTTGTGTACCAGGATTGTGGAGAGAGGGCTGTGCTTACTGTTCCAAATGTATAGACAGCTAGTGAGGAACCATGGATATTACACATTTTAAGGAAGACGGTTGCCGTGTCCTTTCACTGGATATATACCGCAACCCCCAGATTGCCTATGCAGAAGAAGACAGCAAGGTGCTCAGAGACGCATTTTGGGGACCCATTGAGTTGGTTTGTGTGTTGGTAAAATCTTCAAAGCTCAAGTGCAGGGATTCGGGTGAAGGTGGGTGCTGGGCAGAGTCTGTGGCAGGCACAGTGGGGGAGGAAGTTCTGGTTGGAGCAGGTTGAGAAGAGAGGGATGAGAAGGCTAGTGACGGTGAGAGTTCTGGGTGGATGTGGGTGTGGCTGAGATGGGTGAGCAAGTTAGAAAGGAGGTATGTGGTGGTGGCAGATCTGTGTGTAAGCAGGTGGCGCAGGAGTTTTGGGGAATTGCAGGTAGAGGTTAGACCTGTTGGTGAGGTTGTAGAGGACAGACTATTGGAGGGAGGCGGGTGTGGATGGGAGTTCTGATGAAGTTGGGTCGGTTGGGAATGATGGGGCAGGAGGCCTGTTGCATAGACTCACATAAACCATCAAATGATCCATGAGTTATCCTTCCCCATGGTTTTGCTCTTTCCTTGCTCCTTTTTTTAAATATCCAAGCAAGGTGTAGGGGGTAGCCTCTGGTGATATGCACATTTGAATTTCCAGTACACTGATTACAGCCCTATGCACAGATTTCATACACACAACACTGCAGCACATGGATCAAATTAAGAGGCTCTCTCGTCACATCTGGCAAGGACCCAGCCCATGTCATCACCTCCTTTCCAGTCAGACTAGAAGTTGCACCTCTGGGGGCCATTTAACTGAAAGAGACCCATCTGGGCAACTCTGAGGGGGTGGGCACTGGGCTGCAGTGCGAACATTCAACATAATCAGAGGAACCTGCATTTTGTCCATCACATGCCGGGCCTCTATGTCACCTATCGAACAAAATTGAAAGGCCTTAATAGAACTAACAATAACTTCAATCGTGTACACATCTGTTCACTAAACGCATTTATTTGTTTTTGTTAATGAGTGATTAATTCAATCATTAGCACAAATACATAATTGCAGTGGAAACCGACATTGACAGGTCATGGCTGAGTCCACTCGATCACACAATTGAGCCCTCTTTATTTTATTTTACTCCTTCCGCTTAGCTCATGCTTCCCCTGCATTTGCCAATAGCGTCCTGTTCGGTGGGTGATTTTTACATCTCTCTGTATCGTCTATTGTTGCCTTTTTTACTCTGCCCTTCGTTTTTTGTCCTCTCGATTGAAGCAATACACTCTTCGTCATCATCTTTGCTCGGGGCAGCCACGCGTCCTTGTTGTTCTTAGGTTTCGTGCTGACGGTGGGGGCGGGCACTCCTTCTCCACTATAGCTGCTTCCTTGTGGAGATTTCGCCCCCTTGATTTAAGATCTTCCTACGCTCTTGCTGTCTGTTCCCAGGCTTTTAGGAAATTGATCCACTGTTCTTGTGTGGTTCCGGTAGCATGGGCAATTTTGGTTGGTTCACTGTCAAGAAACCACATTCAGTCGTACATGCACTTTACAGAATCCTATGACATAACATAACATGGCTAAAATAACACGGTCAAATCTTCAAATAATAACATTTGGCACCAAGCACAAAATTCATGGAGATAGAAGATGTCCAGGTCATGAAGAAAAGTCCTGCCTATGAATGAGGTTTGCGGTAAAGACTCTGAATCACTCCTTCACCGTTTAATTTCTAGGAGGCTGAAATGGTCCACCTCTCTAGAGCTCATGTTGGTGCCAGGTAGTGTGGAACAGGGCAGCAATAACCCAGGGAAGGAGCCGGTGTCCATGACATGTTATGCCAACTCTTTGTGGCACTGCTCGGGATCTTGGAGGAATTCGATGGAGTGTGTTGCCTATCTAGTGCCTAGTTCCCTGCAAGTATGTGTTCTTGATGAATGGACATCTCTGGCACCTGTGCTGCCTAATGCTCTGAAAGAAGAGACATGATGCCCTTTTAATTTGGATGCCCAAGAATCAGGTTCCAATGTGACACCCAGCCTAGCATATGGTCTTGGTGGAGGTGACTCGTGGCCTCACGTCTACTCTCTAATATATATCATGCAAGGTTCCAATCGTCCTGATGAATTCATCTATCCAGGCCAGAGTGTGGTATGCACTATGCCAACACTCTAATGCATGCGTACATTAAACTACATTAGATCCAGCTCAGTGGTTAAAACCTCTGCGTTCCTCGAAAGCAGATGCTAGCTTTCGTTCAAAGGATTGTCTCATATTGACCCTAGGGGCATCAGTGCTTCTGGAAACAAGCCTGTCTGTGGACCAGTCTTTTCTCCCAAGGACGATTTAAGGGTCTTTGGTAGTGAAGACAGGTCCACAAACAGGCTTGTGTTGGGAAGCACCAATGCCCCTTGGTTACAGCACTCTCTGAAGGAGCATTTTCTTCAAAATTCAGATAGACTGCGAGCACCTGATGAGTGTTTTTTTTCTGACTGCACATTTTGGGCTGCGTTTAGTGAAGATGACGGGAGCCTGCATTTTCTGATGGGTACAAATGGTTGCCCATAGCAGTCAGTGTACTCCTGCTCAGCTAATGCCAACCAGCCTGGAATATGAGTCTGCTTGCCATGCTGTTGCTCATAGCTCTGCTGTCTTACCCCTAACATCACTACCACCTCGAGTTCTTCTGCTTCTCCCCCCTCCTGCCACCCGTTGTGGGTCTATTGTCCCCCCCCCCTAAATCTCTGCACCTTCGTTTCGGTCCCAGCCCCTATCCACACTTGTTCTGCTATCTCGTCTGCCACTCTGCATTCACCTTTTTCAGCTCATGTGCCCTCGCCAACCTCTAGTGGTTAAAGTGGTGTTTTCCAGGGTTCGGTTCCTTGAGATGTCAATGTTTTCTTCTGCTAAAACCCCTGGCTGTAACTCGATGCTGGCAATTCCTGGCCGTATGGACTTACTTCGATCTGTCAGTGTGGCACTTTTGACGCTTGTGTTGCCTGGTCTTGTTTCCTGGTTTTACAGCTGAGATTAGCTGACTTATTCTGTATCCTCGGAAGTCTGAAACGTTGTTTGTTAGAGGGGCCCACAGAGTAAGTTATAGAGTCAGTGGCTACCCCTTTCATAGACGCACAGGAGGTGCACCAGTACTACAGTGAGGATAGCTTAACTATATGCTAGCCCAAGCATCACAGGAGGGAAAAACTATGTCATAAAACAAAGTTAAATAGGTGACTGAACAATTTACAAATTAGGCAAATTGCCTAAACACCAAAAATATTATAGAATTACAGAGGAAACCAAGATGAAAAATGGTGGATTAGTAACAACCAAGTGCAATTTCATGTACTGCTTTATCAATAGCGGCACATATTCATTGACTCTATTCCTTACTCTGTTATTCCCCATCTCCCCTCCAGAGTCAGGCACCCATACACAAAAAAAGAGGGCCCCTGCCCCTTTATATACTCCAATTGTTAGAGAGGCCGCCATGGAGGTGCTTATATTAATCCTGTCTGATCAGGCCAAGCACCTGAAATGTCTAAGCAGTGGTTTTGTTGAAGTAAGCAGAGGACCATTTGGCGCGTGTTATACCGGTTAGACCGGTTGCCTACACCACTGGATCAGAGATCATTCACAAAGTTTGTTACCTTTTGTCACAGGGTGTGGGCATCTCCAAAAAATGAGGCCAACTGATAATGAGCTGTTTGAGTTACTGCAAGCAGAAGAACCTCTGTTTTGGATATGCTAAGCCATTGAAAGCTCTCTCTCATCTAGTGCGATTCATCTTCAAGACACATTTGATGTCAGACCTAAGTCCGTCTTCGTCTTCTGTTTCTATTTGAATAGGAGCCTGTGTGTCATCCGCACAGTTTGGAAGAAAGCCTGTGTAATTTAATTAGTTGTGACAGGGTACATATAAATGTGTTTATCCATCAATGGGGAGAGAGATGGGCTTTGAGGGACTCTGCATGTCTCTTTCCTGATACTGTACTTGGATGATTCTTGTTGTCTTCTTGGCCTCACTCCTTGAAAAAAAACACAGATTGAATCCAGGGCTTTACCTGAAATATGCAATTAATCAAGAAGGCGTGTGGGAATTATCTGGTGGTCCGTGCCAAGATAAGTAGCTGAGAGTTTCAAGAGAATAATAGTAGGGCTGTTGAGAAGTCCTTATCCATGGCATTCATGGATTTCTATGACAACTGTTCCTTTGCCTTTTAGGGGATGGAATCCTGGGTGTCAATGATGCAGAAAGATGTTGGTTCTCACACATTCTTAAAGTTGATGGGTTACTTTGCTCTCGTGTATCCTGCTAAGGCAGGAGAGATTCCAGATCGGTAAATAGCTGGAAAGCTCTTTGGGATCCGCAGTTGGTTACTTTAACACTGGCATTGTGAAGGCATGTTCAGGGTGCTTGAACTTGGCCTAGCAAAAGGGGGGAATTTAAGGTCTTCCCTAGGCCCGGCGGCAGAAATGGTAGGACACATATGATGCCAGTTTCTGCACATGGTGTTAATTTGAGGCTGGGGGCCTTCATCCTTGATGCTGTTCTTCAACAACAGTGTTAGATGCTTACGGGTGAAGGAAGGCAAGAAACTGTTCTTTGGGGATTCCATAGAATTAAATGTTGACTTCTCTGAGTTTGTAATTGATGTCTGTTTTTTTTAGATTTTAGTTGTGAAAAATGTGAGCAGGTTCAAGTTAAGGATTGTGGGGTGATGGGCATGCTCTTTTGAACTAGTCAATTGGATATCTTCTGAAGTATTTTGTGCAGGTCGGATGTAGGGTGTGTGGCTTTCATGACCCTGTCTGTGTGAATGGTTTTGACATGACATGACATGATTGGTTATTTATAACGAGCTTAACACCCAGAGGTTTCTAAGCGCAGACCTGGGGATCAAACCTGTGTTGCTCCATGTCGTCTCCAAGGTGAGCACGTTGCTGCTGAGTTATCTTCCCGAGACTCATTTGGTGGTTTGGTGCCATATCATTTGGATCTTGCATTGTATTTGAATTTGATCATTCTCCAAGTGTGGTGTATGTCTTATTCGCTACAAATTACAGCCCTTTCATAATGGGTCTGGCAGATGCTAATGAAATCATTTATTGTGTAGTTTGATAGCAGAATATGGCTTTTAAACCCTGTCGGGGAGGCGGAAATGGCCGGTAATGGCCCACCAGCCCGAACCATGGTAGACCTGAGTGAAGCGTTACTGCCCATGTCTGTCGTGCCCCATCTCCCCCCGCCTGGGCATGAAAGACATTCGCACTCTGGGGTTTATCCAGGGTGAAAATGTTTTCTTTTCCCCCTCAGGAGATTCGCACTGCTTGCTCAGCCAATCTCCCAAGGGGAAAAAAGAAACAAAGATAGCTGCCAGGATCTGAAGACAAGCTCCGGTCTTGCAGGTAACTTGGGAAGGGCCAGAGGATGGGGAAGGGGTTTGGTTGGTTTTGTGGGTGGGGAGGAGAGCGGGAGGCAACAGGGAGAGGCTCCTTGTTGCCACCCCAAATAAGAAAAATGTTTTAAGTTGCACCATCCAAGGAATGTAATAAATAACAGAGGGGTGCACTACTATTTGCAAAAATGCTCATATATCAATTATTTTATATATGTTCAGGTATTCACAAGAATTTCAGGTGCCCTGGATATGTCCCGGGCTACACGGACTAAAACTAAATGTACTGTGTTCATCGAATAATCAAAGAGATATCCAGTTACTTTTGTCAGGAATAATCCTTCAAATTGCATTATTAAATTCAAACATATCTAAAGAATATTGTTATATAATTTCTCTAAATTAAATAATACACTTCTATCAAGTTTTTGTTCAAAAAATATAATTTTACAAAAAGATATTCAAAATAAGCAATCTTAAATAATTAATGTTATATATCCAGTCCTAATACAAAGGGGATCACAATCTCACAGAGTATGTTGATCAAAATATCCAATTAGTTGTTTCTACAGACAATATTACATACAATGTACATACACATTTCAACATCTAACAAGATGGTTCTTCTTCGAATTGCTCGCATAACCACTAGGCGTGTGTCCCTTCATCAGGTGGAAATATTGTCTTTTTAAAGTCTGTCTTCTTAAACCAATCTAATAAACAGAAAGGAAACAACCCATTTAGAATGATATGCCAGTCAATAAAAAGAAGTAAGACAATATATGTGCAAATATACCTTTCCACTGACCTGCAACCTCATGGAATAACCATAAGGAACTAAAAGCAAAAGTAATTCAATCAGGTCAAGCGAACCTGTCAGCTAATGTCAAGAAATAATTAACACAGTTCTGCTATGCAGAAATGCCAATTAGCATTAACCCTCCTCTTCAATAAAAACTCAATGTGAAGAAGCTGAAAACAAATTCAGAAATCCTTACTAGTAAATCAGATTCCTATTGCTGTAACACATGATCTAGTATAGTACGGGATTTGCTCACCTACAAGTTCAGATGGCACTTACGTTAACATTGTCCCAATGACTGTTTAACACAATGCCACCGTTCTTCAATCCACCACAATAACTCTGACTATATCAGGGAAGGGCCTCGGGGGCTGGCAAAGATGGCAGAGAGTCTATATTCTTGACAGCTGTTCTAGTCACCTGATTGGCTAATGCCCCTTCCCTAGGGGCCTCTTGTGTTATTTTGATGCTAATAGCTCATCTCTATGGGCTCCTGTACAGTGTCTTAGCATTTAGTACACATGTTCTGAATAACTATTGTGCTAACTGTTTTAGAGGCCGTATTGGGACAAGCTTTAGGACCAGGACAGCTGTGATAAACCTAGGTTTGGCTCAGAAGAGTTGCTTCCTTACTCGCTCACTCCCATTTCAGTTGTGCGTGTATGATATGAGGTCGAGGGTGTGTGCTGCTTTCTGTGTGGGTAGAAAGACAAGTTTCCTAAAGCCCAATAAGGGCATATTATCACCATGTTCATAGCTGGCATGGGTGAGGTTGTATACGATGGATTACTAACTCTACAATGAGTATTTTCTATGCTGTGGTTTGAAGGTACTGCATCAGCTCATGACATTCATCGAGGACGGACACATGATATCCTGGTTTCTTTCAAATTACAGGCAAGACCAATACATGGCTGTTAATCTTGCAACGGAGGATTGTGTGCTCCACAGGGTTGAGACGGGAATGTGAAGGGCACTGCAGAGGAGTCTTTGCTACAGATTTTGGCCACTTTTCCTTTGCATGGCCCTCTAGTTGGTCTTTGTTATAGTGTCTCTTCCCTGCCCTGTATCCCTCTTCACTCTTCTGCCTTGACCCTATCTTGTACCTAGCTTTCTTTTTGTGCCACACCCTCACATTTCAAAAATGTTATGTAATCTCGCCACCATGCTCAATCCACATTTAGTCACCTGTATCACCCTCGCTCCACTTTTGTACATCTAAATCTCACTCTCCTTTCTGCGTTGTCTCGCCCCCACCCTTGTTGCGATGAACATAAAATGTTCCAACAGGGAGAAGCGGTTTATGCTACGGAAGTTGTATTGGTCTATGGTGTGGCTTGTTTAAATGCCATGCTGCAATCAAAATATGTTCGGCATGGTCAGTGGAATTGATATAAGTGTTACTATGTGTTTAGTTTTTGGATCCATTTTAGATTGCATTATGTAGCAACATCATAGGCGACAGTGTGAGCACAATATTATTGTGTGGAATGCAACTTTGTAACTTTGTAGTGCCTAAAGTCGGGTGGCGAGGAGCTATGTGCTTGTCAGAGAATTGGGTCTGACAAGAGAGAAAGAGATTGTAAGGGGGTGCAGTAATCCCATTTAGGGAACATGTGGGGACTTGACATGATTTAGGTAGAGACACTGTTAGAATATTAAGGTGTTATACATTTGACCATATACACATAAGAACTTTGCAGATTGCAGTCCTTGTAGGTATTGCCTATGTAGGCCATGGACTCGTTGGTTTGCAAAGGGTAACTTTCTTTAGCACTGGCAGTTTGGATGACCAGGTCAAGAAGTGGGAGAGGAAGTGAACCACATTGGGAAGATAATATTAGCAAGCAAATGGTCACTAGAGGCGAGGATGGCATAATGTATTATTAGATGGGGATCTTATGGCCAGTTGGGTATGTAGTTGTAAGGGGGCAATCGGCCTGAGAGTACGTAGTCCTGTTGTTGAATGACTAGGGGAGTCCGGTTAGATTGAGAGGGTTGAATTGTGGTTAGTCAATAAATACACAGAGGGGCTGTTTAAGTGCAGAGCTTGACCAGGGTTTTATGGTTCCATCTGGACTCTCAGGAAGAGTAGTAGGACAATGTGCTATATGATTTAAGATGGAAGTCGCAAAGAGGTGATGCGAAGGAATGTAGAGGGTGCAATTTGAGACACCTGCTTGTTTGGTGCGAAAAGGAGGTTCAAAAGAATGGTCACTGTTTTCTCTCCTCCCTCTAATTTAGGAAATCTTATTGAGGCTATGCACTTCACTTGCTGGGTTAAAGTTTCTCTGAAAAATGGGGTAAATCAACTGTTGAATTGTTCTAGTTAATAAAATAATCATGTTTCAGGATGTATTGACCGGTTAGAATGAGACCTTGTGGACAGAGGACTGTGCTTAGTAGATGTATCCATTGGGATTAGAGAATGTAGGGGATGATTAGATTTCTTGTATAGAGTTATCCAGTGGGCATTGTGAGATGACGTTGTAACTGGTATGTGCAATTATGAAAATTATCTAACTTTGTGTTTCCAAACTGTAACTTTGTTGATCACGTTTTCAGCTTCCCAAAGCTGACTAGCCCCTTCCGCCTGTTTCAATGTATTTAAACTTACTTTTCCGACAATGAGCATTCACTCTCTTTTTCGAGTTTTTTTTCATATCAGGTTTTGGGATTACCCTTCTACATCATCTATCCATTTGATGCTGTCCTGCACCCAACCTCATCCATCTTTGTTCTACATTACCCTCCTTAAATCAGACATCTCTTTATGCATTGGCTTTGCTTTGATGTCTCAGTTCTCAATGTGGATCCACCTATGTTATGCTGTCCTGCCTCCACCCTCGTCCATCTTTGCTCTACAGTACCCTCTGTTTATCAGACATCTTGTCATGTTCTGATTCAAATTCTCACTCCTCACTGTGTACTCATTTATGTTATGCTGTTCTGCCTCCACCCTCAAACATCTTTGTACTAGAGTACCCTGCTTCCATCAGACATCTTGTTACACTTTGCTCTGATGTCTCACCCCTCACTGTGCATACATCTTATTTCTGGTCTCCCTTGTCCTGCACCGTCCCTCCACCTTTGTTCTCATGTCTCACACCGCAGCCTCCATCCACACTGCCCTCAAAGCCCCCACATTTGAAGAACCCTTAGTTTGCAGTTTCATGCCTGTCCCAAAATTCAACTGTCAATCACTCAGAGCTGCACAAAGAAGGCATATTCTGTAACCTTTCATAGCCCCACCTCAAGTCGAATTGTTCATGAATTCTTTTTATTTTGTCTACCTTCTGCCGGTTACCTTTTTTGATCATGTATGCTACGCTCTGTAGCATGTGCAGCGCTCCTGTGGCCTTTGAAGCCCCACGTGCCGGGCCCCTGAGCACCGTACTGTTCCATAGAGTCTGCACCCATGGGTTTCGATATGCTAAGGGCATTTAACGGAAACTGTTTAGTATACCATTGCACTCATGGGCTTTGATATACCACATGCTGTGGTGTGATGCTCTTTGATGTACCAAGCGCAATGCTATTAAGACCTTTGATGTGCTGTGTGAAGTGAATTGAAGGGCTTTGGTGATGCATGTGCAAGGCTCTGCTTTATTTATTTATTGATATCATTATCGATGTTGAAAAAATGGAAGCAGGTATGCTGACAACTTCATTACCTTTAGATGTAGATGTAGGTGAATCTCAAAGGAGCTGGGGTGCAATTTCCATTAGGGGTTTTTTGAAGGCTAGCAAACGAAAAAGTGCTCCGATTTGCCACGTCCATTCCTTACAAAGGCTTTGGATTTTCATGTACTGAATTGACAGGTTAACAAGTGTCTTCCCTATACATGTATCGCAAATAGTTTAGCACGACTCTCTATGGAGGTGCAGGAAGGAGTAGTGACGGCCGGTGAATCTTTTAATTGGAGGGGCGTAAATATTTTGCAAATATGGTGTGAATATTTCACAAATATGCCAGAGCAACCGAGCCAACCAAGGGATGTTCGGGAAGGATTTTCCACACAGGAATTTTGTTTCCTCTTGGGTTAAAAGGATGCATTATATTGCACACTTTCTGTGAAAAACTGGGTAACGAGCCAGGCAGTTTGCAATTGGTTTTGTCGGGTAACTCCAATCCAAAAATGCATTAGATGCAGGTCACCAACAATGCACAGGAGCACTTACCAACGTATTTTCATGATGCCTTTGCCCACAATAAATTCCAGTATGAAAACATGTTCACGCCTGCTGTTCCCATACATTTCCATGCTGGATGCACCAATATGTGCCAGAATTCCTATATGAGAACTTACTCATGTTTGCTTTGCCCATAATGCCAGTAGTCATTCTATATAAAAACATGCCCCACTTTCTCTGCCAATACATGGCAGTATCCCCACATAAGGACATATTCCTGTTGGCTTTATCTTTAAAGATGCCATGCCACAAAGAGAAAACCTGTCTAAACTGGCTGCTCAATGTACTCTAAACAAACATACAACACTCTTTATGTTTGTTTTAGCCGTGATGCCAAGTACATAAAGGCATTGCAATGGCTAGACTGGCTACCCCAAAATGTCAGACTAGCCAAATATCATCTAACATTTGTGATCATAGATGCCCAGAATAAAATACCATGCCACAGTTAGAAAGGGCTAGACTAGCTGCTCAGTACAGCCAAGTGATAACACATATCATGCTTGACGTACCATATATGCCCAGTAAATGACAAATCATGCCACAGTAAAAAAGAGCTAGAATGGCTGCCCCCAAATCCCAGCCTAGCCAAGTATGACACACCCCATGCTTGGTTTATCATATATGACCAGAAAAGAAAAAACCCAGAGTTAGAAATGTGTAGACTGGATGCCCCCAAAATGCTAGTCCAGCCAAATAATAACACTTTATATCCTTGATCATAGATGCCCAAAATAAAACACCATGCCAAAGTAAGAAAGAAATAGATTGGCTGACCCAAAATGCCAGTCTAGTCACGTAATGCCACAGCATTGTTTTCTTATATTAACAGCAGGTTGATAAAAGAAAGAATTATTTTTTTTACTGGGCATCAATCTTAGATGCCCAATAAAACAAAAATGTATTGTTGCCGTGCCCCCACCCCAGCAAGGACAAATGCACAAGTGTGCACACATTCATACAGAATATTCACTCACTCATTCACACGTGCCCATACATCAGACATTCACAGATACATTTTACATAAAAATAAAAGTCTTCCCTGCACGCAGCCCAATACTCTGAAGCTCTGCAGCGGCCTCCAGGCAGCGCTCAAGCTCTTGCTCATGCAGGAACCAGGAAGCGGCAGCACTTTGTGGTTCCTGCTCATGTGGGAGCAGGACCCAGAGCACTGATGACACAACGCCCCAGTCTGCTTGTATATGCAGGGAGCTGCAAGAGCAGCGCCTTGCACATACAAACATGCAGTATCCAAGCCTACATCTCCAATGGGCCATGCAAGGCTGCAGAAGCAACATGCCCCAGCCTTGCATGGCCCATTGGACATGCACAGCTGGGGTACAAACTGTCTAGACAAAACTGTGGTTCCCCATGACAGTTCAAGCCAGCCCAGGAGTGCTCCCTCAGCTACAGCAAGCAAGTGAGGGAGTGCTCCTGGGCTAGTTTATGTTTATGTTTATTAATTTGCACCACGCTCCCAGTACCCAAAGGCTTAAGGGCGCAAACGAAGATCAAAACAAGACGAAAACATCACATAAGGTTGAGGTGGTCAGAGGTTGTGCTGGTGGGTGGTAAGCTTTAAGGATTTTAGCAGAACAGGTGAGTCTTCTGTTTCTTCTTGAACACCTCTGTGGCTAGTTCAACTCATCTATGATGGGCAAGGGTTTTGGTGGTTCGACGCCCCCTCGCCCATTATAGACGAGCTTCCCCTGGGAAGGAGCCTATCACAAATGCCCATTGATAGAAACAGGGGGTACTAGGCACACCATACTGGCCATTAAAGGTCACTAACTCAAACTTACTGTCATAAAAACGGGGTGTTTGCACAGACTTTGTGGAGGTCATTATAGAAAGTGGAGGGTGCGACCAACATGAGGACGGGGCCAGAATAGGGTGCTAGCGCAAGCCCCACTGGAGGCAAAGAAAGGGAGCTAACATATCTCCCTAGCCCTCAGGAGACCAGGAGGGGGTAGAAATCACCAAAGCATGGTAGAATGGGGCTACAGCATTGGCCCATACAGAAGCTAGCAAAGAGGACCACCACACACCTCAACCAGCAACCAACACGTGATTCATTTTAGAAACGTTACTAGGTGTTTCTACAGCCACCCAAGAAGAGAATGGGATAAACCATGTGTTCCCCACCTTTAAGGACATGTTCTTGCAGGACCCTCTGTATCCCACGATTGCGGGCAGGTGCCAAACCCCACTTCAAAAGTCATTTTCTTGTTGAAATGATTTACTGCACACTCACCAATGAAGTAGACTTGTCACCAGGGGTGGGAGCTTCTTACATAAAGATCAAAGCAGCAGGAAATCCTCACCTCTGCCTACTACACTCTATCGGGTGACCTCATGCTTAAGGCCACTAAATCCATGCCCTGCCCCAATAGCCACAGCCCACCCATCCACCTGCTGTGTGGTAAAATAGTACTGCCCTTGCACTGTATGGAGGGTCCGGGTGGCACTCCTGCCACAGACACCAGTGCTGTTTCTCAATGGTATCCGGTGATATTATCACTGAAAATAACATTATATTTTTTAATGGCACTATCTAACACTTACCCCAAATTTTCTAGGACTGCAGTTTGTTTATATAATTGCACCGGTCCTAAAATAGATTGGATGGGGGTGTTTAGTGCCTTTAAAACATATATGGAGACACCCCTGATGTTTTCTCCAGCGATAATATCACATATAACCTTTCCGAACGCATGAAATGCTGCAGCCCACCGTGT
The DNA here is from genome assembly GCF_040938575.1 of Ambystoma mexicanum. Classification (NCBI taxonomy): domain Eukaryota; kingdom Metazoa; phylum Chordata; class Amphibia; order Caudata; family Ambystomatidae; genus Ambystoma; species Ambystoma mexicanum. The sequence goes on along the minus strand of NC_090925.1, from coordinate 243,186,567 downwards.
TACATACGCTGAAAGAAACGGGCCATTTCTCGCCAGGAGAGCCGGAACCTGTGGCAGCAGAGCACGGGCTGGCTAATGAGGCGAGGCTCTTCTGTCTCCCTCCTGTACAGGCACGTTGCATGTCACTGCCATTTGCCCCTGGACTAGAGCCATCATCAGGAGCACATCAAGCAGGCCATTCCCTGGAGCATTCATTTTCAAAAGAAATGCTAAAAAAATAACTATTCGAGTCTGGAGTATTCAGGTTACAAACAAATTTCCCAAGCACGCAAAAACATAACATACATTTTATAAGCAGCCATTTTTATTTTGTACACTCTTTTTTCAAAGTATCCCTTCATAAAGAGTTGCAATGCTATGTGACTTTATACTGACCATATGGTCGCGACAGCCCCAAAAACGTATGAACAAGTTCACTCATCGGCTGCCCTTTTAAAGCACTAGAGATGTTGCCTTCATGTGCACATATTGACACCATGTTTATCAATGCCAATTTTTATTTATTTATATATGCATTTATTTATTTATAAACAAGATGAACAAGGCTCTTTTGATCACAAAAGAACATACAAAAGATAAGAAATTAGATTTGCTGGGAAGCAGTGAGCTTCTTACAATGGGGTGAGTTTGAGCGAAATTCTGACCAGGTTGTGGAGGGGAGTAAATGGAACAGTCAGAGGGGACAATACATTAATGGGCATAGATTAAGGACAACTAACACTGCACATTTTTAAGTGCAGCTAGGTGGTACGGCCAGCTGTGCTTGAGATGTGACCATGATGGGTGAAGTGCGAGAGTGAAGGCAGAGCAAGTGAGGGACAGAGGCAGGTTAGAGGTGAGGGAAACATGTTAGCTAGCAGGCAGATGACGGGTAGGTTAATTCCAACTGTTATGGTATCACCATTGTTGATTGAAAGTATTCTGGAAGCACGAGTCAGTACAAGCTTTTCATATAAGGCTGTGAGGCACTGGCTGCAAGCTGTTTGTACTACCAGGCAATATTCTCTCACGTAGCCCTTTTGATACAAAGAGAAGGCATTAATTGTGCATCCCCGTCTTTCATCAAGGTACATATCTCATCATACCCTCATTGGAACAGGTGCACCATTCTTTGAATCATCCCCACCCTACCAACCAGAGAAATTACTCTGTAACAACAACCAAAACAATGGTGTGCCTTCCTAGCAATTCTTCACCAACCAAAGAAATTGACCATCAACATTAATGGCGAACAAACTGGTCAGAGTGCAACCACTTTCAAGTCAGGGTGTGCAGCCTATGTGTGAGTAGAGTGTCAAGGGAAGGCCACATTAAATGGTAAACCTGAGTTGTGTTCCACTTTTTCCAACAAGCATGAGTTAAGATTTGTTTTAAGGTAGGATTCTCTGGCAAATGTGCAGCACTCTACAATCCATGTTGGGAGCAAATGCCCAGCCTGAGCGAAATACGCACCCACATAGAGCAGCTGTTTATATATTATGTCAAAAAAAGAAAAGCTTAGTGTCTGCAGACATCGAACAAAACCACAGGGTGCAAATATTAAAGTTGCAAACAACTAGCCCACCAACAAACTGACTCACCTCCTCAATTCCATACATACACAAAGCACACCATTTCTTACTCGTCGAGAGTCAAACATCACCAGCCTGCAGCCAGTGGCAAATGCACATTGTGCACCCAGAAGACCTTGTCAATGGTGCTGCCGTTTCTAGAGAGCATCCGGGTGGGGACAATGTCGGGAGTTTACTGGAACTGCCTGCAATGGTTTCCAGGCAAACAACAGGCCAATCCCGGCACAGGGAGCAGAGGTATGCTGACGACACCCAACATTATACAGCGATCGTGCATGCTTCGGAGCATCTACACATATGCTTTGACTGAAGGTCCAGTGGACTGTAGTCTCATAGTGTTCATTGAATTCAATTCAAAGAGTTGGGTTTCTGGGAGGACCTATACCCGACGGGGAGGATAGCTCGGGGGACGTGTTTTGTCTTAGCAGCAAGCCAACACAGAGCAACACAGATTTAAAACCCAGTCCCGTGCTTAGAGACTAGTCTCCGGTATTAAGCACGTTATAAAAGATACATTAATCACCAATGTTTGCCTGGTGAAATACGCCTCACGCACGCTGAAAGGCCAATGATCCATGCTTAAAGATGAGCAGAGAAGCATTCTGGTGCCTTCGCCGTACCCATCAGTTAGTAGAGCAAACTCCAGACACAGTATTGGGCTACCAAGAAAAGACTGACAACAGTCGAGCTATGTCGGCAGTGCGTCGTGACTGGAGACAGCCAATATTCGTCCTATGTTCAGGTCTTACTGAATATATCTAACATAGCTTTCATCTGGAGCAAAGACCACTGGCTAGCCATGAATAGATGCAGGAACTGTGGGGATAGATAATGGCCATCAGGCTCCCTCTGGTAGCCTATTCACACGCCTTGTGGAGCATTATAGTTGTAAGATAGCTCAGCGGGTTGAGCGCTCACTGCTGCGACCTATGTGTGATCTGCAGGTCGCAGGTTTGAATCCCAGCGAGGCCAACTCAGCCTTTCATCCTTCCGAGGTCGATAAACGAGCACCAACTTCGGTTGGGATGATAAATGTATGTAAATATGTTCTCTGTAAAGTGCTTTGCCTTAAGGCGCTTCATGGATAACAAATCCTTATTGTCGTTATTGTAGGCTCTGAGAGATTCTGCAGAGTGCTATTGGTTCTTTCAATAACCACTTATTGGTGTGTAGCAAGCAAACACACAGCACCCTAAAAAGGCCATGCGGTCGTCAGGCCCTACAACATACCAGGAGCCACTCAGTGGGGACTTGCCATTTATCATATGTGCATTACTGATCACAAAATAATGAAACTAGACCAAGTATCACCTCTGGAACAGCAGCGTTGTAGCGTGTCCATAGGATCTGTGGCACTGTCATGCATTTTCCTTAGTCTCCTGCGCTCACATACTCTCCGACAACCTCACAGCACCCATTCACAAGCCAGCGCTACACGCGACGCTAGCAACGACACCTACCCACCTTTATATTAGCTAAAAGGCACACACGCATTCTAAACTGGACTGAGAAATCTTCCCATGTTTTGGATTTCGGTCCCCCGAGGGTGTTCACCCACAGCGCTTTGACGCCATAGCAATGGGAAAAGGAGCTATGCAAATGACAAATGACATTAGATTACATCAGTGTTCCCAAAACCTACAGGAGTTTTCTTCTTAGGGGAAGCCAGACAACACACAACACAGTCTATTGTCTGTCTCCTGGTGGTGTAGAAATTACCATCACAAAAGGGATTGTAATCCGGCAATTACTATAAAACTAATTGGCACTTCCTGCCGCATGTGCGTTTCATGCTGTCACTGTGGCAGTCATGGAAATGAATGCCACATTTCCGAGCAGAATGTCTGTGGGCTTGTTTACCACAATGGGAGCAACAACGTCTGCTTTATTGTGCACTGCTAAGCAGGGATAATTTAGGAAGCTTCCCGTTTGCAAGTAAATCCGCCTGGCAGACACGAGTGGAAAGCAGGAGCTGCGGGCTTGGGGGGGAGGGGGGAGAAAGCTGGGGGTGGTGGAGAAAGCAGGCAGGCTTTCCGGGTGAAGCTGCTGCGTCGTGGGTTCGTTGCCACGGCCCCGCTTTCCAGAGGCGGCGCTCGCCGAGCACTACACGGCGTCACTGTGTGGGCAAGGGGTGCAAAGCTCAAACCCGCACGACATTCACCTGAATACCCGCCTCGACTCAGCACCGCTACCAGTAGCCAGCCCGTCGGTTCTCTGTCACGATGACGAACTCCTGATTTTGGCAAATTCGACATAATGACGACTGCTTTTTCTGACAAGTTATTTTTTTTTTTTAATATATCTCTCCATTCCCCCTTTTCCAAAACCACCTCTCGTTTCCTTCCTATCCTACCATGTCTTCTTTTCCCTTCATGTTTCCCTTTGTTTTGCTGCCATTTGCTGACCTTTTCCTTGCCCTGTTTTATTGCAGGCATCACATTGTAATTAAAGGTCGTTTCTGCAAACATGTTTGCCATCCCCACTGGACGCTACCCTGACCAGTGGCCACACTGTCCCCTGGTACACAAGCCACGGGAACACTAGCCACCTTCAGGGGTGTGGTCAAGACGCTTGCACAATAGGTACCACCAGCCCACCTCCCCTCCCCCATGCCCTAAACTGGTTTACTTTCTCAGCACCACCAAAAGGCCATGCACACGCCATGCAGTGCACTCTCCAGAAAACAACAGCAAACCCTGACATGTCAGCAGCCAGTGTGAAGCAAGATTGCATACACTATACAGTAACCGAGTGGAGTGGGGTTGGGAGGGGGTGGGAGGTGGTCAGGAGTACAATCAAAAACCCCTTCCTTTCTCAGCTGTGGAAAACACGCCCATGTTTCGTTAAATGAGTATGGGCTCCAAATGACAAAAGGGTGCCAAACAGAATTCACTCACCGCAGAACAGCTGTTCACACCAGCATTTGGTGAGTTGCTGACCCACAACACTTATGGGGTAGTCACAGGGCAACAAATGTGTATATCGACAATAGATCAGTGATCCGAGATAGGTAATGTGGTAGACAGACTGGCTCATCAAAACAAAGAGATTGAGACAAGTAGACCTGGAGCCGGCAGTGGTGATGTTCAGGGAGTGGCGCTGAAACTGACAAGATGGATGGCTTCAAAGAGAAGCAGGGAGTGCGCCCACTCTTCATTACTGACACCACAAACCGTGGCTCCATGAAGCCCTGCAATAGGACAACATTAAACAAACCACCTTCTCGTGAGCGGTGGGGTCTTGGTTAACCTCAATTGACCAAAGTGGGCTTAACCACCGGAAGTCAATGAATCGAAGAAGGAAGTTCCACAAAAGGACAAGGAAAGTGCTGTCCCACTGACAAGGAGTCACCTGGCCAGCGGCCACCCTAAACATACCACACATTTCAGGTTTTTACTTAATATTCCCATAAGGGCTGAAGCAATATGGGCACTTTACACATCAAGACACTTGAGTTCAGTTTTATGTCAAACGAAGACCAGAGTTTACTCAATTTTGATTGGATGGGACAATTCTCCATGCAGCCCCCTCCCCCCCTCCAACTCCCGGTGTCACTTTTGTACCTTTCAGTAGTTTCTGCCCCTCCAAGATGTTCGGGGAGACCAGCGCTGTGTACCCCTCTTCTGAAAAACCCGGCTTGCAGTCACTTCTAGAAGTAGGGTCCCCATGGTAAACCTGCGGGCGGGAAGAGTGGTGAAAAATATAAGGTATTTCTCCTTTTAGGTGCAAGGGGCACCTTGACAATACATGCACTGTAGAGCACTGAAGACAAGGAACGTGCAGTGAGGACGGGGGGGAGGGTGAGGACATGTAACTATGTGTAAGGGTTATGCTGGTGTGTAGTGGGCATCTCTGCTTGACTCTCGTCGGGTACTAATAGCAATAATGGCCACGCCATATAATTAGTCAGAGGACGACGTGATCCCGTGTAAAATGCCCTCTGCGTAATACACGGAGCGTCAACGTCGGACCGGACGGACTGTGTCAGCGGGTAAGTAGGTGAGCTAAGTGAGGAGTATTGTGGCGGGTTTAGGAAGGTGGTTGAGTGAACAGGGGAATGGAATGTGCATGGGAGTAGGGAGAGGAAGGGTAAGAGGTGTTACAGCCTGCGAGTCTGTCCCCGGATAATGTAAGCATAGGGGGAGAGAATGGGTAGGCGTTACAGGGGTATCCCCGGAGAGGCAGCAGGGGGACAGGAGGAAGGTGAGGTCACAGGGGGCAAAGTTACATCATGTGTACAGCCTCAGTTGCACGAGGGTTTCACTGCAAAAGGAGTTGTGAAAACGAATTTTGAGAACGCCAAGTAGAATCACAATAATATGTTGTTTTCAGAAAGGGAGCCCTGGGATTACGTGTCTGCGTCCCCCCCACTCGCTGGGGTGATTTGGGTGCTGCACCTCCAGTGAGCGTGGCTGGTGACCAGAGTACCCCTTGCCCAGTATAAAAGGGGGCAGGGAAGGTTTGTGAGCAAGCGACAGTTAGATGATTAGGGGGAAGCTAAAAGGGTCATTGGCACGGTAAAGGAGGGGGGTAGCGCTGTTTGCACAGACAGGCTAGCCCGGGGGTACAAGACGGGTGAAGAGGTATGGAAGGAGTGATGTGGCCTTGGTGAAAAGATGGGGGAGAAAAAAGGAAGACGGGTGGGGTGAATTGGGGAGGAGGGGAGAGGGGATAGGAATTAATGAAGGATTTCATTAAGTCATTGTTTTGGTTAATTGTTAATGATCAGTTAGTAGTTTGTAAGGCGTATTTGTAAGCTGTGTCATGTCACTTTAAAGCAACCTTTTCCACTATACGCGAGTCTGGCGCTTCTCTGCAGTTTAGCCCAAAATACCGCCCGCCTGATTTCTCACGTTTCTAAGTGCTGCAATACTAGCTGTTATTATTATGGAATGGAAAGCTACTCATTTTATCAGCATCGGAAAGGATGAAAGGCCGAGTCAGACATGCTGGGATTCAGAATTGCCTAGTGCAGGCTGGCCCCATGTCAAAGGCAGGCGCTTCGCACATGAGCTAGCCACCCGGATAGTACAGTTATACGGAGCTCCCTCACACAGAAACAAGTCACTGGGCAGGGGGGTCGCTTTTGCTGCTTATCGTGATATGGCTCTTGCACAGGAGCTGGAGTTTGTGGCTGGCAAGTCATGCAAGAGATCCAAATGAACTCACGGGGGAGGGGGGTGAAAAAACGTTTAAAACTAATCAGTGTGGGAGGGAGGTCAGGGTAGAAGAGGCAGAGAGAGACAGGGCAGGCAGCCTAAGAAGGATGGGCATGTGAGTGAAACCGGCAGAAAGGAAGAGGGGCACTGTTGGCACAGAGAGGGCACATGGCATGGAAAGGTGGGTCAGGCAACTCCACTGAGCGGGGTACACAAAATGCAAAGAAAGGACGACACAGGGTAAGGGTGCGAATAGCGAAGAAGGCTAAAGGAGAGTAGCTTCACATGCAGACAGGAAGAATGGAAGGCGGGGGGCAAGGGTAGGGAGTCTGAGGGGGGCTCGGAGGCAGGAAGAATGGAAGGCCGGAACGTAGGGAGTGTGAGGGTGGGACACGCAGGCGGGAAGAAAGGAATGCTGGGGGGGTAGGTAGTGGGAGGGTGGGACATGCAGGCGGGAAGAATGGAAGGCGGGGGGAGGGGAGTGGGAGGGTAGGACACGCAGACAGGTCGATGGGTTGTACAGGGCAGAGTAGCAGACGGGTAGGAATGGGGTCAGGCAGAGGGAGGGCCACGCAAAGTCTGAAAGCAGAAAAGGAGTAAAAGAGAAAAGAAAGTGTTTGAGTTCCAGGCAGGGCATGGAGAGGGGCCGGCCAGATAGATTTGGGAGAAGAGGCAGGCAGGAGAAGAGGCAGGCAGGAGAAGAGGCAGACAGGGAGAAGAGGCAGGCAAGGAGAAGAGGCAGACAGGAGAAGAGGAAGGCAGGGAGAAGAGGCAGGCTGGGGAAGAGGAAGAGGCAGACAGGGAGAAGAGGCAGGCAGGGAGAAGAGGCAGGCAGGAGAAGAGGCAGGCAGAGCGAAGAGGTAGGCATGGAGAAGAGGCAGACAGGGAGAAGAGGCAGGCAGGGAGAAGAGGCAGGCAGGAGAAGAGGCAGCAGGGAGTAGAGGCTGGCAGGGAGAAGAGGCAGGCAGGAGAAGAGGAAGGCAGGGAGAAGAGGCAGGCCGGGGAAGAGGAAGAGGCAGACAGGGAGAAGAGGCAGGCAGGGAGAAAAAGCAGACAGGGAGAAGAGGCCTGCAGGAGAAGAAGCAGGCAGGAGAAGAGGCAGGCAGGGAGAGAGGCAGGCAGGAGAAGAGGCAGGCAAGGAGAAGAGGCAGGCAGGGAGAAGAGGCAGACAGGGAGAAGAGGCAGGCAGGAGAAGAGGCAGCACGGAGTAGAGGCAGGGAGAATGCATAGACAGGGCCCGAGAGGGAACACATGTCAAGGAGAAGGCGAAGACCTGACACAAGAGGGCACAGGGAGAGGAGGCCAGAGCAGTGTGGCAGAGGTGGGCTGCATCAACCGGCCATTGCTTTATATATTTCACTATTCAACCCTCAGCACCCATACTGGGATGTCGGGCAGCTTTCTATGTCCAGGGATTGCCAGCAGGAGCTGCTGATCCGTGCATCTGCTCGGATCTGATCTGCGCATGTGCCCGGCATGTGTTCGGAGTAACTATAGGTTCGTTCCTTGTAGATGCTGCTGGCAAACAATATACAGGCCTGGAATGGGTGTGGAATGTTTGGGGTACCAGGGTGGTCTAGCTGGTAGTGGGAGTGACATCACTTATTGGGGCAATGCATAGACTACAGATCGTTGAAGGGCTGGCACAGAGGTGACTTCACTTAACTGCTGATGTTTACCATTACTTCCACGATATGTCACGACATATCGTGCCATTTCGTGATATCCTGTGCCCTGTTATGTTTGTTTTGGCTTTTAAAACAAACGCAACAGGCGCTGAGGCGTATTTATAGGCCATGTTCAACAGGTGCCCCTACCAGCACAGGATGGGGTTGGGTGTAATATTGGGAGAGGCAGTGAATTTCTATGCGGTACACTGTCAGTTAATGTCATCGCGGGAGCATATGTTGGGGTGCTGTAAATCTGAGAGGTGGGGGAGGCTTGTCAATATCTTGAGGTGCTTTGCTACTTTTGGTGATGCTGGGTATTGCAACGTCAGGTGGGCTGGTGTTAGGCACGGACTGGCATATAGGGCAATGCCCGAACCAAAAACACAAAATGCTAGTGTGGGCCAGTTTTTAGGGTCAAAGTGGGCCAGTTTGATACGTTACTCACTGTGTGGCTAGTGGTTTTGACCAGTGCTATGGAATGAATATTTTTTTAATGCACAATTTGTATCACATTTTATCATAAACCTCCCCTTTGGGTACTACTCAAACAGTCTGCCACAAAAGGAATGAATTGCCAATTGCAAGTGTGGGCCACTTTTTCATTGGTGCCCGAGACATTGTTATGCCCCAGTCTGACCCTTGCTGGTGCCTATGGCACAGGTCGGCCAGTGATTGGTATGGAGGAGGAGGGGCGATATGGGCCGGGTGGTCCAGTCAGTTGTATAGCAAGCGACCTGGAAACTATGCCTATAGGGTGCTAAACGCTAGCATCCAAAGACACATGTAAAATGAACTAGGCTGTAACCCTTGCGAGACCGCTTTCTGTTATTGTGGTTTTTGTAATGAAACAAACCATATGTGGTGGGGCGCAGAGTGTAGGCTGCCGCTGAGGGAGAGGTGGTAACGGTAAGGACGAGTTTTCACCGATAGTCTGTGGCAGCATATGCTGTGGGTGGGGCCATCTCGGTTACACTAGGCTGCACGAGCAGTTAGTGTTATGGTTGGAGTGACCGGTGGCAGTGAGGATGATGCTACCGATTGGCGAGCGCACTGGGCGCGCTAGGGCCTTAGTGTATGATGTGAGTGGTAGAATGGGTTGCTCTGGCGTAGCATTGTCTTATGGTGGGGAGGTACTGCGCATGGATGCATGATCTTAGCTCGCCGAGTGGTACACGTGTAGCAGTGTGTCTGTGGTGGTGTAGGCTGAGGAACAGTGGCAGCATGTGGCAGAGCGACAGTGGGAGGTGGGTGGCAGTGGCCCTATATGTTGGGGGTACAGTATTAACATGCATCAGAATGGAAGACTGTGGATGAGGTAGAGGTAGAGTTGGGGCTGTAGACTTACACAGTGTGTGGTACATGTTAGGTAGTGCGCGATGAGGGAAGCGGTAGAGGACAACACGCAGGCAGTGCACAATGCTGGCTACTGGGATATGGTGTGAGGGCTGGGGCTGGGGGGTGATATGGTGATATATAGAGATGTATGAGGGATGGGTTGGCAGGTCCAGTGGTCATGCCTTAGAATCGAGAGTGAGCACATATGGCAGTTTGAGTGCTACGGTTCAAGCGGTAGGCTGTGATGGGTTGACTTAAAGGGTCGAGCAGTAGGGCACTGTGCTTAAAGTATTAGGGTGTTATAGAGGAGATAACTTGAATGGGTGGCGTAGGAGGCATGTTGGATAGAAGCAGAATGGTAGGGCACAGGGCAGCTGGTGCAATTGGATAGATTTGGATGAGAGTCGAAGGGCTTGATGCGTAGAGTGGTAAAGTGGGGCGTCTCATAGACTGGAGGGGTAGGTGCAGCGGCTAGAGGGAAAGTAGACGATACAGGAAATAGTAGGTGACAATGGGATGAGTGGCGGGGAATGACAGCCGAATGCAAGGGTACACTAGAGTACCAGGGCACTGTAACTGACAATGGAATCAGAGGGTATAACGGATAGCGTTGCTGGGGTATGATGGGCGTAAGTGTACGGTATAGTGCTTAGAGTATTCTGGGCGGAGTGGTAGCGCAATGAGTAGAGTGGTAAAGTCTGATATAAAGCAGTAGATGTCGGTATGTAGGCTATCACCACAATGAGAATTGTGTAGAGCGCACAGTCACCGCAGCGCAACAGGCAGATAACAGAATGGCGTTATTACCCGGCACAATGGGACTCCATTTCATCGATCTTATAACGATGAAGGCTTCGCCCGAACCTGTCACCATAAGTTCCAGCACTCATCCTTGACACGGATGAATTGCTCCACTGAAAAACATGCCTGGCCGTAGGGTGTAGTATGTAGAGCGAGAGGGCATAATGTCTACGCTGTACATAGGGAGGAGTGACATGGTACGATGATCACAGTGGGAGAGTACACGGTTAATATTATCATTATTATTATTAGTAGTAGTATTATTATCATTATTATCATTATTATTATTATCATTATTATTATTAATAATAATAATAATAATAATAATAATAATAATAATAATAATAATAATAATGATAATAATGCTACTACTAATAATAATGTATGTATAATGTGTTGACCTCCTCCAAGAGGCATCTTGTGTAGCGTGCGATGGTTAGAGTGCAAAAGAGTAGGGCGGGAAGAGTGAGGGGCTAGGGTGGTTAAAACAGAATGTTGGGGTGGCCAGAGTGGTAGGGTGTGACGAGCAAAGCGATTGGGTGCGATGCGTGGCGTTGGAATTGGGCACAATGAGAGGGTGGCAAGGGCGGGATGGGTAGAGCGAGATGGCACACTGAATAGGGTGGGAGCGGGCGATGAGCGGAGTGAGGGGTGGGCAATGTGGAAGAGAGCAATGGGTAAAGGGTTAGAGTACCATGAAGTTGCCTCTGGTACAATGGGTAGGGTGGGAGGGCAGAATGAAAAGAGAGAGGTGCTATGGTGTGGCGGGTGAGGGTGCAGGCTGGGGTGAGTGGGAGGGTACGACGCATAGGGAAAAGCGCACTAGCGAAAGTGGGAGGGTCTGGGCAACACGGCCACGGTGGCGGCTGCCAAGAGATGTACTCAATGCCGGTGCGGGCGGGTGGCAACATTCCCTCTGGAAGAACAAAAACAAGCAGACAGGTGGCAGGCGCAATGCTTGGCATGGGGATGCCAATCAAGATAGGGTTACAGGTCGCCCCTAAAGCAATAAGGAGGATATCAATCACCCCGAGGTGTACATAGGGCCCCATACTGGTGTGGGGATGTCAGTCCCGCTGGGGTGGGGGGCTGGGAGGGGTGACTGTTAGCCACGCCAGGTGATTATACTGGCTATCCGTCGCCATAGGGAGAGGCTCTTCTGTCTGAGCTGTGTCGGAAATACCCACCGCCCTGGGGTCTATGATTCCTTTAGATCAGAGGCGAGAGACAGCCCCCCCCCAGTACTCCCCCCCCCCACCATAACAAGACGTGAGATAGCAACGGGAGTGCTACTAGAGAAGGTGTGCAGGAAAAACCCACACCCAAGAAGCTTTGATGGAGGAAAGGGGAGGGTGGTGAGGCGAGGTTGCGTTTGTGATTACACATGTTTCAATCACAGCTGCCCGTCACTGGAGGGTCACACAGCCTGCATGTGACGGGCAGAGCGGTGGAGAGCGAGGGCACCTCGAGAAGCTGCCACTTCAGAGGCACAGGGCAAGTGAGGATTCCCTCTGTGAGGGCTACTGCTGACACCTGTCAATCACGGGGAAGGCGGCGCTGCTGTCAGTCACTGCAGGCGCAAAGTCCGCGTTGGCTGCTGGGTGGAATAAGTACGTGTGGGAGAGGGGAGTTACTGAAGGCTACCAGTCACCTCGGGCGGACAACACATGTGAAGGATGGCGTGTGTGTACGCCGTCAATGCGTAAGTGCAGTTCATCTCTTAAACGGTATGTGACGGCGCTCTGTTGACAGCTGCCAGTCACCTCAGGGGTAGAGCAAATACGCAAGAAAGCGTGTGCCCGAGGAGTCCAGTGACGGGTGTCAGTCACTTCTAGTGCGCAGTCCATGTGACGCAAGGCGTGTGTGTGAGGGTACTCTCCTGACAGCTGTCAGTCACTTTCTGGTGCAGGTACTATGGGATGGCGCGTTTATGAGGGGCAGTGCCGGCAGCTTCGGCCAATTCGGGTGCACAGAACCTATGGAGAATGACTTGCACATTGGAGCGGTCCTGTTGACAGATGTCAAACACTTAGGGTGCGCAATACGCGTGCTGAGCTGTGTATCACTGCAGGTCTGCATGTCAAGTGGAGGAAAGGGTGTGCGCGAGGGCTCCCACGGCAGCACCCCCCTTTCGTGTGCACTGTAAACACGAGAGATGGCGAGGTGAAGCATCGTGGCGGGAGTGGGGGGTGAGCTGGGGGGGGGGGCGGGTACCGATAAATGCAGGGGCTCAGAGCTGGAATGAGAGGGGAAGTTTCGCTGGTATATGGCGGCCGCGGCAGGTGCCCGGTGCTTCTGGAGGGTGGAGCGCGTGAGGGGGGTCTGTTGACTCAGTTCAGGTGCCCACGATGCATGTGGGCATACAGGCGTGCGTGTGGCGGAGCACTGCTGACAGCTGTCAGTCGCCTTAGGTTTACAGTGCTGGGCAAGAGGAGAGAGAGCGCACGTGTGTGCGGGGAGGCGATGGAGGAGCGCTTCTGTAAGGTGGGCGGGCGAAGGCATCTGCAGGTGATTGCGTGGGAGAACTTGGTGAAGGCAACGTACTTGTCGGGTGCTAAGTGTTTGGGAATTAGGAACAGTCTGCCAGAGTGGTGCGGGGGAGGGGGGGCAGTGCACACAGGATGTGGTGTGGGAGAGAGCAGGGGGCCTAAAAATGCTCACTGCCAAAGGGAGAGTGTTTGATGGAGTGGGTGTGTTTAGGGCACGGCGCGAGAGATGCCGTCGAAGTGGAAGTTGCGTGTGATGGTTGAGGCATGGGGGTCTTGGTTGGGAGTGAGGCAGAGGTGGGTGTTACTGAGATGGGGGAGTTAAATGCCCTCCAGCCCACACTCACCGTGCGCGCTCCACAGACCCCCAGCAGCAGGAGCAGGGTGAGCGGATGTGCCGGCATCCCGAGGGAGGGCTGCTTTCTCCGCCCTTTGCACGAACCCTGTAAGTGCGTACTCCAGGTGCCTCCTGCCAGTCCCGCCGCCAGTGCTTCCCCCACGTTTTTGCCAATGCCTGTTCCCGTCCTCTGCTGATGTCTGCTGCAGGTTCCTCCGCCAGTGCCTGCTCCTCCCTGCGCTGGTACCCCTCCGGCTGGTGCCTCCTTCTGCGGGTGCCCCCTCCTGTAAACCCCGGAGGCGTTCAGAGACCGAAGCTCCCTGCGCGCTCCCTGCCCCCCTGCGCAGCGCCCGATCTATGCCTCCGCTGCCAGCGCTCAACTGCAGGTGAGGAGCGGAGTGCGGCTCCCGCAAGCCACGCCCACCTAGCAGAGCAGGGACTCTCCGGGGCCACGCCTCCGACACTGGCCGTGCCCAGCTACACTGAGGAACTCTAGTCCAGAGAACGGAGACCGGACCCGCCCCTCGCTGGCCACGCCCACCGCCTGCTGCACTGACAGAAACACTTCCAAAACGTGTCCCTCAAATTGGCCACGCCCACACATAACGGTTCTCTCGTCGTGGACACGCCCACTTACTTTCCAGCCGCTCCCACCTCGAAAGCAGAGAAGAGTAAAACCATGTTAAAGGCCACGCCCACTCATCGCCCGTCCCCTCCCTCCCCGCACTCCTGGTATCACAGGAGACTTGCAGCAGGAGGCCACGCCCCTAGAGGCGGGCTGCAACGTTTCTCAGCGATGCTGAGGCCGCTCCCATCTTGGTGTCCGCTGCATGCAAGCAGCTGCCGGTGCGGCGATGTCCTCGCAGCACCCCTGGCGGCAATCGTGCCCTACTGCACCCCCTGCACAATCGGCGTCTATAAAGGAATAATTGAACGGAATGTCCACTGACAGTCGGAGGAAATCATTCAGTCGCAGCAAAAAGAGCAATTACACAATATCGTGTAGCGGAGTTCGTTGGCAGGGCGCATGGGAGAGAGGTTATCCGAATAGCGTTCTTGTAACAAGAGGCAGCAATACTAAAATGAGAGATAGCATGGGACAGGAAAATGTCAGTGACAAGGACATGAGTTCCCTCTGGTAGGGACAGTACAATCAGGGGGAAGCGGCTCAACTACTCCACTGCTAGAAAGGAGGGAAGTGCCACACCTTTCACACAGTCTAGCTCCCCACAGTCATGTATAGCTCCTAAAATCAATTTGCACAGTGTTTCACCTTTCACAGGTTTGCTCAGGGCTTTAAGTGGGCCAGGGCTAGCGGAGGCCAAGCCCCGGCAGGCTCGGACATCTCGTTCTGAGGCAGGGCCCTGCCGGGCTCACTAATCTCCCCTGGCAGCCCAGGCCGCTGCAGGACAAAGCTTTTTTTTTTCCTGAAGCCTGAAGCTCATGCTCATGAGCAAGAGCTTTAGGCTTCAGAAAAATAGGCCCTTAATCCATAATGATGGTGGCCCACCTGCGAGGCATCCCTTCAAGCAAGAGATTCCCGTGGACTGGCGCCACCATTATGAAAGAAAGGTGAGGCCGCTGGAAACAAAGGCCGTTTGCTTCTAAAGCCTGAAGCACCTGCACATCTGTAGGAGTTTCAAGCTTTAGGAAAAACGACCTTGGCTTTCAGCAGGCTCTCCTTTTCAGCCTTAATGGTAATACTGACCCCATGACACAAAAGGTCAGGCATTGCCCCCTGCCAGGCAATTCTTTTAGCAAATAAATGCAGAGACAGGCACCCTCTCCCCAGGTACTCTCTACAAAAGGCTGCCTGGCGTGGGTGCCTGTAGCCCATTGAGCCGGGGCTCGCTAAAGGGGCATGGCCTAACGAGCCAGAGAGGAACCCCCCGCAGTTAGCTACACTTCCTTGATGAGCCCCGGCTCATTTTCCAGTGCCACTTAAGGCACTGGGTTCACCTCGTGCCTCACAATTACATTATTTAAGTGTTTTCATACAGTATGGAGACCTTATAATGCGTGGGTTGAGTGAGTACAATGATCAACTTTTGAACATGGTATCACCCATCACAAAACTACAATGCATTCACAGCTACTGCAGAACCCGTCTAGCTTGCCATTGTATGGGGCATTATGTATACAAGAGTGAAACAAGGCAGTGCCATGCAAACATGAGGCCGGTGCAGTGGCTCAGCTACTTACAATAGAATTGATGGGAGGGCCTGGATTCTAAGCTTGATCACTTAAAATGATAGATTCCTTAAAATCATGTATCCATCTATCCCTCTGAATGGATATTCATGTATTTTTTTAATGAACGTTTTAATACATTTTCTTAAACAAAGAAATCATATCCAAACAACACTCAAAAAGCAGTATTTCATTTATCCTAGATCTGAATGTGAAACTATGATAAAGGCATATACCTCCCATACTATGCAACAATTTAGGCTAACAATTGCAGTTATCAGTTTTCAAACCCAAATAATATGTCTTAAATGTTATCCATTAACCGGATAATAAATATGATATGGGATAGTTAGCCATTTCTCGCCTTCAGCCTGCTTGTGTTATCCATATCTAGAATTCAGCCTGCTTGTGTTAGTTAGCCTCATCTCACATTTAGCCTGATTGGGTTAGTTAGCCATATCTCACATTTAGCCTGCTTGTGTTAGTTAGCCGCATCTCACATTTAGCCTGATTGGGTTAGTTAGCCACATCTCACATTTAGCCTTCTTTTGTTAGTTAGCCATATCTCACATTTAGCCTGCTTGTGTTAGTTGGCCATATCTCACATTTAGCCTGATTGGGTTAGTTAGCCATATCTCGCATGTAGCCTGATTGGGTTAGTTAGCCATATCTTGCATTCAGCCTACTTGTGTTAGTTAGCCATATCTCACATTCAGCCTGCCTGTGTTAGTTAGCAAATTATCACATGTAGCCTGATTATGTTTGTTAGCCATATCTTGTATTTAGCCTGATTGGGTTAGTTACCCATATCTCACATTTAGCTTGCTTGTGCTGGTTAGCAATATCTCACATGTAGCCTGATTGGGTTAGTTAGCCATGTATCACATTTAGCCTGCTTGTTTAGCCATATCTCACATTTAGCCTGCTTGTGTTAGTTAGCCATATCTCGCATTAGCATGCATCACATCGAGATTGAATTGTGGAGATTATCAGGTGTCACATCTAGATAGAATTGTGGAGATTAGCACACGTCACATCTAGATAGAATTATGAACATTAGCATGCGTCACATCTAGATAGAATTGTGAAGATTAGCATGCATCCCTTCTAGACTTAATTGTGAAGGCTGCCATGCATCAAATCTAGGTAGAAATGTGGAGATTAGCATGCATCACATCTAGATAGAATTGTGAAGATTATCATGTGTCACATCTAGACAGAATTGTGAAGAATATCATGTGTCACATCTAGACAGAATTGTGGAGTTTAACATCCACCACATCTAGACAGCATTGTGAAGATTCCATGCATCATGTCTAGATAGAATTGTGGAGATTAGCATGCGTCACATCGAGAAATAATTGTGCAGATTAGCATGCATCACATCTAGACAGCACTGTGGACATTAGCATGCATCACATCTAGATAGAACCAGTGCTTAAAGTGGGCTGGGGCCTGCCGGGGCCGGGCCCCGGCAGTCTCCAAAACGTGGGACTGAGCCGGGGCCCTGCTGGGGCCCCGTCCTACAGCAACATTGGCAGGATGCATTATCCCGTCGCGGCCGCAGCCGCGACGGGATGATGCGCCTGCAATGAAGTCAGGCAAGCTGACAGAAGTGGCAGCCAGCCACAGCGACACTGTGCCTGGCTGCCACTTCCGTCATTCATAGTAACTGCATCTGGTGACCCCTCGCGCGAGAGGTCACCAGAGGTAGTTACTGTCCCTTTGTTTCCCCAGGTCGCGGAGGCGTCTTTAACCCTCGGCGACCTGGGGATTCCTCGACATATTTCGAGGTTTATAAAAGATGGCTTTGAAAGTACACATTTCAAGCCATCTTTTATAAAGCTTTGCCGACGGACAATTTTGTCCGTAGTCAAAGCTTTATAAAAGATGGCTTGAATTGTGTACTTTCAAAGCCATCTTTTATAAACCTGAAATGTTTAAAAAAAGATGGCCTGAAAACTAGGCAAACCGTAGGGTATGCACACAAATATATATGCATGTTATATATTTGTGTGCGTACCTTACTATGGTTTGTGTACTTTGCAAGCCATCTTTTATAAACATAGAAATACGTTACATATTTCTATGTTTAGAAAAGATGGCTTGCATAGTACACAAACCATAGTAAGGTACGCACACAAATATATAACATGTATATGTATTTGTGTGTATACCCTACGATTTGCGTAGTTTTTAGGCCACGCCCCTCCCACAAGCCACGCCCCCAAATGACAGCCCCCCCTCGATTTCTTACCCCACTTAAAGCCCTGGATAGAACTGTGGAGATTAGCATGTGTCACATCTAGACATAACTGTGAAGATTGCCATGCATCAAATCTAGATAGAAATGTGGATATTAGCAACGTCACATCTAGTTAGAATTGTGAAGATTAGCATGTGCCGCATCTAGACAGAATTGTGGAGATTAGCATCTGTCACATCTAGACAGCATTGTGAAGATTGCCATGCATCACATCTAGACAACATTGTGCAGATTAGCATGTGTCACATCTAGACAGAACTGTGGACATTAGCATGCATCACATCTAGATAAAACTGTGGAGATTAGCATGTGTCACATCTAGACAGAACTGTGGAAGTTAACATACATTGAGATAGTGATGCCACTAACCAAGCCTACTAAAAAAACTCACCTCTCTGCATAAACATCTCAAGCTCTGAACTAAACACAAGCAACCTCTACAGCACAACACACCACACACACTTTACTACACAGCAACAACAAAACAAACCACACATAGCCTTGCACAACAGCACATGACGGCTATCAACCAAATACACACATAAAAGCTCAGCAAATGGTGTAAACCAAACTGAAGCTGCCAACAGCACATCAAAGCTCTCCTGCACTTTTTTCCCACTCAGTCCTACTAACTTACCTTACCCTCTTGTTTTTCAGATCCTCCTGAGTACCAAGGGACCACTTAGGTGGTGATAGTGCATAGTATAAATAATCTTTAACATTAACATTAACATATGAAATAAGAGTAATGAAACACATAGAAGAAAGTATACATAACACACCTAGTATGCATCTTTATGTACTAAAAACCATTATTTATTTATTTTAATTTGTTCATTGTGTTTGGTTATACGCCCAAACCCTCGGGTAGCACGGCGTAGGTTACAAGATTACTTAGGTACTTAGTTCATACATGTTTGCATATTGTAAGCATACAGTATTGTTACATGAATGAAATGCAGAAAGCTTGACATGAGGCAAAGTTTTGAATATTCACACAGTAATTCACAGAAATGTACAGCCTAGTAATAAGGCACAGTCATACATATTTACAATCTAACATTCTAATATTTACATTCACAGTTAGTTTGTGTGCAAGGGAGTATGTGGATAATTAGAATTTATTAAAGAGCCAAGTTTTGAGGATTTTCTTGAACTTAGGGAAGGACGTCTCATTGCAGATAATGTCTGGAAGTCAGTTCCATATTCTAGGGGCTGCTACTGGGAAACTAGAATTGCCCGTTTTTGCATTCTTGAAACGGGGGATGCAGAGAAGCGTGTCTGTGTTAGATCTGAGTGTTCTGGGTGTAGTTTTGCAGATGAGGCATTGGTTGAGGTAGCTTGGTGATGTGCCCGATATACATTTGTGAGCTATGATGAGGGTTTTATGAAGTACCCTTGCTTATATGGGCAGCCAATAGTCATCTCTCCTATGTTGTGAGATGTGAGCCCTCTTTTTTATGCGTACAGCTGCTCTAAGAGCTTTGTTCTGAAGTAGTTGCATTTTGTTTAGGTTGTTTTTTTAGGTTCCTAATAGTAGTATGTTGCGGTAGAGGATCTTAGCCAGGATGAGGGCTCTGGCAAGTGTGATGCAGTTTTGGGGTGTGAGAAGAGATCTGCTTAGGGCTTTAAGTTTAGTCGCATATGGTGTAGGTGAGAAGAGTGCACTAATGTGTTTGCACATGGTAAGGCTAGAATCTAAATAAACCCCTAAGATTTTGACTTGGTTGGAGATATTGATTGGTGTGCCGTCAATGACTATGGCTGAATATTGTGGGTGTAGTTTAGTTGATTGGTCTGGGGAGCCTACTATGAGGATCTCTGTTTTTTCTCCATTAAAGCAGAGGCTATTTGTCGCCATCCAGTTCTGGATGATGGAGTACATTTTGTTAATGGTGATGGTATCCTGATTGTGGTTACCTGAGATGGGGATTAGTATTTGTGTGTCATCCGCAAATTGGTATATATCACTCCCATAGCATCATGTGCTGCAAAGAGTAATTTTGTGTAAGCATTATAGAGCGTCAGTGAGAGGCAGGATCCTTGGGGGACTCCCAATACGACTGTGATTGGGTCTGCTGCAACACCTATTGCTACTCTAGAAGTGCGGTCTGCGAGGAATGACATAATCCACCCGGTGTCCTCCTTCGAGAAATGAAAGTTGTTTGCAAGTGAAAGACACAATTTCTTGTGGTCTACTAAATTGAAGGGAGCGAAGAGGTCAAGTAATAGTAGGATACATAGTTTCCCTGGATCCCTGATAGCATCCGTCTTTTTGTTTAGATCCAGTAATTCTGTCTCCGTTCTATGTCTGGGGCGGAAGCTTGAATGTCTTTCCCCTAGGAACTGGTTGTTTTCGAGGTGGAATTGGACTTGTGTATTTGCAATGTTGTCTATTATTTTGAGGAGGAAAGGGACTGTGGTGATGGGCCTATAGTTGGTGGGGGTGGTCGGAAATAAGGAGGGTTTTTTAAGAAGTGGGGTGACCCAAGCTTCTTTTATATTAGCTGGGATGGTATTAATCTTAAATGAAGCATTATCAAAGTTTGTGAGGATGGGTGCTAGTATGGGAAAGCAGTCCTTGACCAGTTTGGCAGGGAAGCTGTCTCCTTTGCAATTGGAGGGTTTGAGTGAGGCTATGGTTTTGACTACCAACTCAGTGTTCACTGGCGTGAAATGAAATTCAGGAGGGTTAGATGCAGCGAGTGCCGGTGCTAATGTGATTGGCTCAGTGGTAGGCGCTAAGAGTTTCCTTTGCGACTCTATTTTATTTTGGAGTATGTTTATCTTGGATGCTAGAGCATCCTGGATGGTGGTGCACCATCTATGCAGGGAGGGAGGATCAGAGTTTCTAATTCTCTAATGATGGAGAATAACCCTTTACTATTACAAGTGGTGTTGGTGATGCGAAAATGAAGGGCATTAGCTTTCTGGGTAAATACGTCTAGTTTGTAGGCTTTGGATTTAATCTGAAGTTCTCTTTTGGACTCTCTGGTAGGGTTTTTCCTGAAAAGGTGTTCAAATTCCCTTTTATTCCTTCTAAATTCAATGAGGTTATCATTGAACCAGGTGTTGCTGTGTTTAGGCCTAGGGAACTTGGGTTTGAGAGGGGCTATTTCGTCTGTGGCTGTTTTAAGGCAGGTGTGATAGTGTAGCGAGATGCTAGGGGATGAGCGTTGAGTAGCTTGTTTAGCAAAGGGGATAGGTTTTCAAGGGTGAATTTCCTTGAACTTCTCACTAATATGGGTACAGTCGGTGTGTTTGGAGGTGTGGGTTCCTTGGTTAGAATAATGTTGATCTGATAAGGAAGTTGTGTGTCCAGGAAATCTCTAGGATCTCTTCTTTGAGGACTGCGGTGTTCAGTGTAAGAATCCAGGCTACGATTCAACCTTTTGAGTGGGTTGGGGCATTGACAATTTGTGAGAATTGCATTTCTAAGAATGCATTATGGAAGGCGGAGGCTTTACAGTCGGATATGCCATTGTACCCTAGGTTAATGTCTCCTAGGAGAATGAATTTGGTGTTGGCCTTAAGCAGAGGGGAAATGAGGAGAGGTAGCTCGATATCTGGGTTGCTGGTTGAGCTGGGGCATCTGCCTACTGTTAGAAAGTTGATGTTGGTTTTGGGGTTGGTGGCTAGCTTGAGGGTTAGAAGTTTGTACCCCGGTAGTATTTCCGTTTTGCATTCTCTAAACTGGAGCGAGTATTTGGAGATGATGGCTACTCCTTCACCAGTAGTATTGTGGCGATCAGCTCCAAGTAGAGTGTAATTGGGAGATATGGCAATGGTGAGTAATGGGCCTGAGGCTGAGTGCAACCAAGTTTCCATCAGTACTTGGAAATCAAGTTCGTATTCTAGGATGAGGTCATGGATGTCGATGGCATGTGCTCCTAGCGATCTTACATTGATCAGTGCTCCTTTTAGGGCTGCTATATGCACGGTGGTTAGGGGTTTCTGAGTAGTGGGTAGTGGTGAGAGTATTGGTGGAGTAGGTGTGGTGGTGCAGTGAGTTTCATGTTGTTTGAGAATAGATTTTGTGGATGTCAGTGTGGTGGGGTTTAGGGTTTTGAGGGTGCGAGTAGCTTGGTGAGGGCCTGTGTTGTTTGAGACATGTGGGAAGCTATTGTTAACAGCAGTACGGGAGGAAAATATTACTTTTCTCGAGGTTCCTGGTATGGGTTTAGTTTATACAAGGAAGCTGTGTGTTCTGATGGGGAGCCTGACATGGCTAGATGTAGCTAATATAGGTGTGGTGATGGGTGGTGTAGGGGTGGTGATTGGTACGGTTGCAAAGGCTGGTGTGTTTGGCAAAAATGGGGTAGGGCTGGGGGTGGTGTCTAGAGCAGTATAGTAGCGCTAGGCCTGAGCCTATTTGGATGAAAGTGCCTCTAGAGCATTGGGTAATGTCAGAGTGGGGTTTTTGTTGGATGAAGTGAGTGTGCAGGAATACAATGCTGTAGTGGAATTGCTGGGAAGATGGGGTTGCTGTTGGGCGTTCATCATTAATAGTATCAGTATTGCCAGTACGCCTGGCGTTGCGCCTAATGGATTACAGAATCTGAGATGCATTTTCCAAGTATTGTATTTGGGCGTTGCTAGGTGATCTAAGGTGGAATCTAAAGTGAGTGATAGTTTTATCAGACTCTTTAGCAAGGGATATGCAGTATGAGCGAAATGCAAAGTATTGTGCCGTACACTTAGAACATATTGTAAGGCATAAGACAAAGCCGTGCATTTGGAACAAGATACTGTGTACTAAATTGTGGAGTTCTTACTGGGCAAGCACACTATGGACATGGTGCTAATGGAAAAGTTTGGCATGCTAACAGACACCTATCAGGAATAGGCAGTGTAACAGCGATGCAACAAATATGAGGTAGTTATCAATCCGATATTTGTCGGGTGCCCACAGATCAAGCAGAAAGGCATTATCCGCTGACATACTGTATAATGGAAGTTAAATATAGCTATAAACATTGAAAAAGAAGGCATTTGTAGCTATGGCAGAGCTGGTGCTGACAATGCTTAGGCCTGGTATCAGGATTATCGTGTTACCAGGGTGGGATGGCAAGCAAGACGGGCTCTGTTGACCAATGCGGAGTGTGGTCGATGCTGGTTCTTAGTACTGGCTAGATGGTTTTAAGTATTGCTATTGTCTAAAAGGAGGCATATATCTCGGGAGGATAGCTCAGGGCCGACATGCTCGTCTTTGAAGCAAGACGACATGGAGCAACACAGGTTCGATCCCCGGGTCCACACTTAGAAACCTCTGGGTACTAAGCGTGTTATAAATAACCTATCATATCATATCATATCTACTGCTTTAGTAAATAAAAAGAAGAGAACGATAGGGGACATTAGGAAAAAAGGGGGTAGGCAAAAAATAGCATCATTATTTTTATTTTAAAGTAACCATAAACAATAATAAAGAGACAGTAGCTAAATGGTGAGGTGGCACACTCGTCTAATGGGTATTATCCACCCCACAGGCATAACGTGCCCTGATAATCCACAAAGGAGTTGAGAAATAGGACATGCAGGTATGGCACTGACATGGGTGCCATGGCTAGAGCCTATTTTATGGATTAGAGTTCCTCACCGCACCTGTACAGTGAGTGTAAATGGTATGGCACTGACATGACTCCTCTGGTCCTATAGGTGGGCCGTCAGTGCTTACAGATTCAGAGCCCACCTCCCTGTTGGTTGCTCTAGCAGCAGAAGTCTTACCTGCCAGGAAACATGATTTGGGTGGAGAAAGAACAAACAATGGTGGCCTGGCCTATAGGGAATCTAGGGGAATTGCAGTTTTGCACTTTAAATTACAGAATGATGAATGTATGTATACATGGTGATTGTTCACTGTATATATTGAATGCTGCTGGGTTTTCGCACTTTATATGTTTTTTGCACTTTATATTGTTTTTACAAGTTGTAATGTTATGAAATGTTGTCAGGTCTCTGCACTTTAATGTATATTTTGCATTATGGCATGAGCTATTTATTTATTGTATGCTCCATACCCATTAATTTATGAATGTAATGTTGGGGATGTTAAAATGTATAATGTCATGTGTATGCACTTTAGTAGTCACTAACTATTTATGAAATGTGCTCTAGCATCTTGAAGTGTCTCTTGTGCTAGATGGAATTACCAATAAAGATCATAGACCAAATAACCGGACAGATTCAAAGAATGTGGGAAAGTACTACTTTATTGTCAATTTAATAAAGCAGGGCAAACTGGCAAACATTGGATTGATGCTTGCACACACACACACAAAGGTCTTATACCTCAATTTGCGTAATCTCTGATGTATTCTTATGTGGCAAACTGTAAAACCTATCGATGGGAGGAATTGGTTAAGATTTCATATCTACTTATAGAATAAATATGGGTTAGTACTTCATTGGCTGTCTGTTATCTGTAAGGCACACCTCAAACTACCTCTAAATACGTATAATACTGATTAAAGTGGACAAAATGGCAGCAGATTGGTCTATGCAACATTGTATAGCAGGCTACCCCATAGAACACTGATTGGTTGGCATTTCCACTCAACCATGGACTTGCAACTCAGCTAGCATGTTGCGGTTTATTACGTGTCACACCCAACTCAGAGAGTTCCTTTCCCCCACAATGCATGTGGCGCACAATAAAGCACTCTTATTTTATGTAAGGATCAACGTGGTAAGGCCTCAAACCCGTCTCGCACCCAAACCCAACAAGTACACAGTGCCACAATGGACTAAGAACCAGGCCAGTGTGTGGTGAGAATATATTAATTAATTTATTTAAACCAAATTTCACAAATAGATTAACATCAGCCATCAGTGCTGTGGCAACACAAGAACAAACTTGACTTCCATAAAGGCGCCAACACAGAGATGACACTGAGATATGCAGTCACAATTATTTCTTTTTAAATCACATCCTGCCCCAATACAGAAAATAACAATTCAAGACACACAGTGATTGTGGATTTCATACTTTTCTCCCAGAAACCCCCACCCTCCAAACATCAATTAGACTTGACTCCTCTGTATGGAAGGTAAGTGGCAGGGAGTGGGAACACAAGGGGAAAATAACTGTTTGGATATTAATTACCAAAGCAATATGGGAGACAAAAACACAATGGGGAAATTCGTTTGCCACACCTAAGAAGAACAGGCAGGGCTTTGGGGTTTTGGTCAGAGCACAATGTGTACAAAGGGGCAATTTCGTTTTGCACCTTGCAAATTCAAAGGCACTAGCAGGCTTCACATTCTGATTTAATATGAAGGGAATCTATGGGGAATTTTGTTTTGCACCCTGCACACTTCACGTGGAAACAGGGATTTGGGATTAATTATTTTGGTAAATCTTTATGTCTATACTGGCTCAAAACACAATGGGAAAAGATTGCTGGTTTCAAATGCCAACAATACCCATCCCATGAGCACTATAGGGGGATTAATTGATTTACTTTGATAAATATGCTAGGAATCTACACAGAGAAGCAGGATATTTTTCTATGGGGAAATAACTACAGCAATTCTTGAAAATTGCAGGGCCGACACAAGCTATGACTTTGGGGTAGTTTTACTTTAAAAAAGGCCTTGAAGTGGGATTCAGGGAACGGCAGGGCGACGCAGGGACAGCCCAGGGGTCAGACAAGGATCTCCTTTGAATCCTCTAAGGAGTCCTAGTCAGCTACTCTCCTAGTTACTGTCTCCAATGCAAGAATTAGGCCTCTCTGCTGGGATGTTTCTCGCCAGATTTCAGCAGCAGATTGCCTCTCGGAATAAGTGGGAAAAAAAAGTCCAGCCCTAATACAAACTGATTTACTTATAGGGCAAATGACATCACAAACTTGTCATGATTCTCGTGAAAGGGATTGGTTGATTTTCATTACCCAACACCCACCTGTGTGCCAATAGGACAATAGGATGTGGGAGTGATTTGGGACAGCTGTGGGAGGAGAAAGCTTCACCATCCCACTTTCACAGGTCGGCTCGGCATGCTCTCAACATAGCAAGTAACCTACATTTTTTCAAATCTTTACATGTATGAATACATTTTTGAGAACTACATTTTAATGTGAATGAGATAAGGCCAGTCTGAAGTCAGCACACCTTTCTTTCTCAGAGATGCAGTTTTTCTTCATTTACTCAGGAGCCATTTCAGTGAAAAATATGCCATTTCACAGTTTTCATGTTACTTATCTACCTCACGCTCATAACAACTTTCACATCTATTTTTCTCATTAATCAAACTGCAATTCCCCAGGCCTCTTTCACTCCAGTCCCCACCTTTTTTAAAGTTTCATTTCCTCTTAGACATATGACTAGGCAGAGCCTGGCTCGGGTTTATGTTATCTTACTCCTTCAAGGCCTGTGAGGCCTTGATAGCAACTCTTAATGGTCTTTTTTATGGGACTTGTGACATCAAGGTCATGTAACGCTCACCTGGTTCCCGCGGAGGCGCGGGTCTTGGCTGGGTGGTGAAACCGTCTTCAATGTTAGGCGTAGGGTTCGTTTGGCTCCCTGGTTTGGCCCCCTTCTCACCGAAAGCTTGACTTGGAGGGTGAGATGTCTTAAATAGGTGAATGCCGGGCTCTCCATCCTGCGTCTTGTGCAGGGGCTCTGGGTCCAGTTACTTCACTGGATTTGGGATCAGCCTCTTGATTGCAGAGGGTAAGTAGAGAGCGATGCCGCCGTTAATTGCACGAGCGTATTTTGCATATATCAAAGTCCTTAATGTCTCTTTTAACGTCCCTTTTCTGCAGGGTTCACTGAGAAGAAATGATGGCGAAAGAATGCCAAAGTTCGTGGAGGCACGTAAGTAGAATGAATGCCACAGTACTTTAATGCGCAACTTAATGTCTTTTCCTTTCAGATGGAGAATGATGAAGGCGCCGGAGATGATGCCCAGGTTTGTGCCGAAGAGTGAACAAGATGATGGAGCATATGAAGTCACGTAAGTAGAAAGTCTGTTCTAGGCCTTTAAACGCACCTTAATGTCTCTCTTTTGCCTTGCAGGTGGCGGAGTGCGGTGCGAGCTGACTTTGGAGCGTACGTCGCACAGGTAAGCCGTTCAGAAACAGAACGTTACTAACCAATGTTCTTTTGTCTTTGCAGGGCTCGATGGCGGAGAAAGAATGCGGCAAATACCTTAAACACTCCGGTGAATCGGGTAAGTTGAAGCGCTGACCTTGACTTTGCTAATCTGTGTTTTTGTTGTTTTGCAGATGCTGCTGAAGACTGAAGATTGGATTCTCATCAGGTAAATCCGGAGATTTCGCGTTCACAGGAGCCGGAATGGAAGATTCCCTGGAGCTGACACGGTGAGCGTCCTGCTGCTGATGCAGAATAACACGAAGCACGTTGCACCAATCGGGTGTGGTTTAAATAGTGCACAGGAGTGCTTAGGCGTCTTCTTCCACAGCCTCGCCCAGGTAAGAAAAAGAGTTCCAGTTTCTAGAAGAGTTCCAGTTCTAGGGAGTGGTGCCAGCCCCACCCAGAGGAAAAGTAGTTCCTGCCAGAAGAGGATGAAGACATCATCTTGTCGGTAAGGAAGCAGCATGGTCTGCTGCAGGTAGGTACACCCAAGCACTTCTGTATTTGCTATGAGCCCGGCGCTTCTTGTGCCGGGACCAGTCCCCACAATGAGCCTGGCACCACCGGTGCCAGGGCAAGGCCCAAAAGGTCCCTAAAGGGACTTGCTGGCGTCTGCAATGAATGTTGTGAGCCTGCTTCCAAGGGCGTTGGGCTGCTCCTGACTCCTTGGAAGCAGTGGTCATGACAGCACCCCCCCTCAAGGCCCCTCTGAAGTTCGTCTTCTCCGTGGGTCTTGGTTTGTCGGGAAAAGTTCGATGAAACTTCTTGACCAGACGGGATGCATGCACATGTTCCGATGGTTCCCAAGACCGTTCCTGGGGGCCATAACCTTTCCAGTCAATCAGATAGTATAGCTTTGATTTGGAAATCTTGGAGTCTAGGATGTTCTGAATTTCGAACTCCAGTTCTCCATCCACTAGGATAGGGTCTGGAGATTTTGTCAAACGGGTTCCAGGTTGCATGGGTTTTAGTAAGGAAACGTGGAAGACGGGATGAACTTTCATATGAGTAGGTAGGCCCAATTTAACTGCCACTGGATTTATTATGGCAGTGATTGGGTAAGGTCCCAGGTATCGTGGATTGAAAGTACGTGGTCCTTTTAAGGGTAAATGTTTGGTGGACAGCCAGACTTGATCTCCCACTTGATATTGAGGAGCTTCCTTTCGATGTTGGTCTGCACCCTTCTTGTAATGTTCCTTGGCTTGCTGAAGATGAGAAGTGGCTTCCTTAAAGGCTTGAGTGATTGTAGAGTGCAGGTGATCTACAGCAGTTGTTCCAAGTGTCTGAGGTGGATCGAGATTTGAGGTGCGAGGGTGGATTCCATACAAGAGGAGAAAAGGGTTTTTTCCAGTTCCAGAATGGACTGAATTATTATAAGCGTACTCCGCAATCCAGAGGATTTCTTTCCAAGTGCCTTCTGCTTGCTGCAACATGCAGCGTAGATATTGTTCCAGAGTTTGGTTGGTCCTTTCGGTCTGCCCGTCGGTCTGGGGATGATGGCTGGTTGAAAGCCTTACGTCAATTTGGGCTAAGTGACAGCAACTCCGCCAGAAGTGGGAAATAAACTGACTTCCTCTATCCGAGATCAGAACTGAAGGAAAGCCGTGCAACCGAACGATGTTCTCAAGGAATTCCGGGGCTAGAATTGAAGCTGTGGGTAACCCCTTCAATGGAATAAAATGAGCCATTTTAGAAAATAGGTCCACAATTACTAAGATCGTATTATATCTGGAGCATGGTGGTAAATCCGTGATGAAATCCATGGAGAGAGTATGCCACGGGTGAGGAGGAATGTCTATTGGATGTAAGAGGCCTGATGGTTTCTCCTTCTGACTTTTGTTTTGAGCGCACACACCACACGAGATTACAAAATCTTTGATGTCCTTCCTCCAAGATGGCCACCAGAAATGTCTTTTTACTTTTTCAGACGTTTTAGCAATGCCGGGATGCCCTTCCATTATGGAGTCAGGGTAACATGAGATGACCTGTGATTGTAAATCCGTACATGGCAGATATAATCTACCTTGAAAGTATGGTAAGTCTTTTTCCGTTGTAAAATCTTTCCCCTTGAGTTTCCAATCTTTTATTTCTGCTGGAGTTATAAGTTTTTTAACTTTCGCTTCAATATCTTCAAGGGATTGTGTGTTAATTAAACCCAGGATTCTTTGTTCCGGAATTATTTGTACGGGTTCAGGACTAGTCGTGAGTTCATCTGCTCCCACTCGGGAGAGGGCATCTGCTTTTCCATTCTTGTTGCCTGGTCGGTAAGTAATTACAAAGTCGAATTCGGCGAAAAATAAAGCCCAACGGAGTTGTCTAGAGGATTGAGCTTTGGCTGATTTCAAGTATTGTAAATTGCGATGATCCGTAATGACGGTGACTGTGTGTCGGGCTCCCAGGAGATAGTGCCGCCAGGCCTTAAAGGCGGACTTAATAGCTAAAAGTTCTTTATCGGTAATGGTATAGTTGATTTCGGGAGCCGAAAATTTGCGGGACCAAAAGGCCACAGGGTGCAACTGGTTTGTTTCTGGGTCCCTCTGCGAAAGCACTGCTCCCATCGCGAGACTGGAGGCATCGGTCTCAACAACATAGGGAAGTTCCGGGCGGGGATGTTTTAAAACCGGAGCTGAGATGAATTTAGTTTTCAGTTCTTGAAAGGTTTGTTCGGCCTCCGTAGACCATTCGAAACGTTTGTTTTTTCTGAGAAGGGCTGTAATGGGTTGAACTATTCGAGAGAAGTCTGGAAAAAACCTACGATAAAAGTTGGCGAAGCCCAACATGCTTTGGACTCCTTTTACTGAGGTTGGTGAGGGCCACTTAAGAATAGCGTCCACTTTTCTTGAGTCCATGTGAACTCCGTTAGGTGACAAAATGAATCCCAAAAATTCGACCTCAGTAACGTGAAAAACGCATTTCTCCAGCTTGGCAAAAAGTCTGTGTTGACGGAGCCTCTCCAGTACCGCTGTGACGTGTTTTCGATGATCAGCCTCAGAGGCCGAGTAGACCAGAATATCATCAATATAGACAACTACACACACATCAATGAGTTCTCTGAGGACGTCATTCATAAAGTACTGAAAAGCGGCCGGTGCATTGCATAATCCAAAGGGCATTACTTGATACTCGAATAATCCATACTTAGTACGGAAGGCCGTCTTCCATTCATCGCCCTCTTTTATTCGTACCAAATGGTAAGCTCCTCTGAGGTCCAACTTAGTATAAATACAGGCACTTTTAACTTGGTCTAGTAGTTCTGGGATCAATGGTAACGGATATCTGTTCTTGATTGTTATCTGATTCAGGGCACGGTAATCTATACATGTTCTCAGGTCTCCCTCCTTTTTTGGAACGAAGAACAGAGCTGAAGAGGCTGGGGACTTTGAAGGA
Source organism: Ambystoma mexicanum (assembly GCF_040938575.1). Classification (NCBI taxonomy): domain Eukaryota; kingdom Metazoa; phylum Chordata; class Amphibia; order Caudata; family Ambystomatidae; genus Ambystoma; species Ambystoma mexicanum. The sequence continues at coordinate 243,156,269 of NC_090925.1, read as the reverse complement.
CGGGTAAATCCATTAGCCAGGTATTGGTCCAAATATTGCCTTAGGTGAAGATTTTCTGGTTCGGTAAGGGCATAAATTCGACTCCACGGAGGAGTGGATCCCGGAATCAGGTACATCGGACAGTCGTATGACCTGTGAGGAGGCAGGGTGTTAGCTTGATCTTTCCGAAAGACATCATGATATTCCCGATATTCAGGAGGCAATTGTGGAGTCTCAGAGGAGGTTGCTGCCAGCTTGTTGGGAGGCTGAGGATAACAGGTGGGAGCGCATTCTGGAAACCGAATTGTCTTTGCTCGCCAGTCGATTTGAGGATTGTGCTTCTCCAACCAAGGGATTCCCAGAATAACCTGAAACTGCGGGGCCTTGATCACGTCAAACACGATCTTCTCTTGATGTCCATCTTGGCCTACCAACGTCACTTCCAAGGTGGTGTGAGTTACTGGTCCGGAAGCTATTTCCGTACCATCCACGGTGGTAATGACGTCTCTCACCATCTTAAGACAAAGAGGTAGATTCATCCTGGCGGCCATTTCACAATCCACGTAATTGCCGATCGCGCCACTATCAATGTATGCTTTTATGGCATGCATACGATTAGGCTGCTCTGGATTCACGAGGACCATAGGCATGACGAAATGCGAGGTCAAAGAACTGGTTTTAACGCTCGGCAAGCGGACCTCTACACTTGTCGGGCGAGGTCGTTTTCCGACTCAGAACCTTCGGCACCTTTATCGGATGCTCCTACCATCTTCTTCTTTGGTTTCACCGGGCAATCTCGAAGAAAGTGTCCTGAATTTCCGCAATAGAGGCATAATTGCAATTGTCTTCTCCTTTCCCGTTCCTTTTGGGTTAGGGGTCCTTTCACGACTCCAATTTGCATGGGTTCCACGGAATCTTTTCCTTTAGCGGAGCTCTGTGGTCTTGAAAAAACACGAGATTCAAATCTGGAACGATCGGCCTTTCGATTCTGTAGCCTGTGATCTAATTGAACCACCAGATCGATATATTCAGAACAGTCTTGTGGCGGATTTACCACCTGGGCCAGAACGTCTTTAAGTTCCCCTCGCAGGCCTCTGTAGAAAAGCGTGATTCTCTTATCTTCGGCCATCCGGTTTCCACCACTAGTCTGTTAAATGACGCAATGTAAGCCAAGAGGTCTTGATTACCCTGTCGTAGTGAAAGAAGTTCATTTTCCAAGGCCTGACCCTGGGAGTGTCGTGCGAACAATCTCTCCATACTAGCTTGAAAGTCTTGGAAGTTATGAAGAACAGGGTCATCCTGAGTCACTAAAGGTATAGACCAATCTGCAGCACTGCCACTAAGATATGAGAGCACGAAGGCCACCTTGGCCTGGTCCGTTGGGAATGCGGCGGGTCTACACAAAAAGTGCAAGCGACACTGATTGAAGAATGCAGTGAATCTCTTCGGATCACCAGAAAAACGCTCGGGCGGGGCCAAAGGTACATTTCCTGGTAGATTAATCTGCACCGGGTTAGTGGAAGTCGTTGGAGCATGGCTCCCTCCCGCGGTGGGCAGAGGAGTTTGTCCCGCTTGGGCTTGTAACAACTGTCTGGCAAGATCATCAGTTCGCTCCTTAGAAACAACTAACTCTCTCCTTAAGGCATTCATTTCCTGGCGTGCTGCGTGTACTTCTGCCCTCAACTCCCCAAGCAACTGGGCCAATTGGTCTGTGTCTGAGGTTTCCATTGCGCCTGGGCGGGAAATATGCGGTAAGGCTTCGCGTTCTGTAACGCTCACCTGGTTCCCTCGGAGGCGCGGGTCTTGGCTGGGCGGTGAAACCGTCTTCAATGTTAGGCGTAGGGTTCGTTTGGCTCCCTGGTTTGGCCCCCTTCTCACCGAAAGCTTGACTTGGAGGGTGAGATGTCTTAAATAGGTGAATGCCGGGCTCTCCATCCTGCGTCTTGTGCAGGGGCTCTGGGTCCAGTTACTTCACTGGATTTGGGATCAGCCTCTTGATTGCAGAGGGTAAGTAGAGAGCGATGCCGCCGTTAATTGCACGAGCGTATTTTGCATATATCAAAGTCCTTAATGTCTCTTTTAACGTCCCTTTTCTGCAGGGTTCACTGAGGAGAAATGATGGCGAAAGAATGCCAAAGTTCGTGGAGGCACGTAAGTAGAATGAATGCCACAGTACTTTAATGCGCACCTTAATGTCTTTTCCTTTCAGATGGAGAATGATGAAGGCGCCGGAGATGATGCCCAGGTTTGTGCCGAAGAGTGAACAAGATGATGGAGCATATGAAGGCACGTAAGTAGAAAGTCTGTTCTAGGCCTTTAAACGCACCTTAATGTCTCTCTTTTGCCTTGCAGGTGGCGGAGTGCGGTGCGAGCTGACTTTGGAGCGTACGTCGCACAGGTAAGCCGTTCAGAAACAGAACGTTACTAACCAATGTTCTTTTGTCGTTGCAGGGCTCGATGGCGGAGAAAGAATGCGGCAAATACCTTAAACACTCCGGTGAATCGGGTAAGTTGAAGCGCTGACCTTGACTTTGCTAATCTGTGTTTTTGTTGTTTTGCAGATGCTGCTGAAGACTGAAGATTGGATTCTCATCAGGTAAATCCGGAGATTTCGCGTTCACAGGAGCCGGAATTGAAGATTCCCTGGAGCTGACACAGTGAGCGTCCTGCTGCTGATGCAGAATAACGCGAAGCACGTTGCACCAATCGGGTGTGGTTTAAATAGTGCACAGGAGTGCTTAGGCGTCTTCTTCCACAGCCTCGCCCAGGTAAGAAAAAGAGTTCCAGTTTCTAGAAGAGTTCCAGTTCTAGGGAGTGGTGCCAGCCCCACCCAGAGGAAAAGTAGTTCCTGCCAGAAGAGGATGAAGACATCATCTTGTCGGTAAGAAAGCAGCATGGTCTGCTGCAGGTAGGTCCACCCAAGCACTTCTGTATTTGCTATGAGCCCGGCGCTTCTTGTGCCGGGACCAGTCCCCACAATGAGCCTGGCACCACCGGTGCCAGGACAAGGCCCAAAAGGTCCCTAAAGGGACTTGCTGGCGTCTGCAATGAATGTTGAGAGCCTGCTTCCAAGGGCGTTGGGCTGCTCCTGACTCCTTGGAAGCAGTGGTCATGACAGGTCACTCCTGCTACAAGAACAGACATGGATTGTCAGTTTTTCAATGCGTTTTCGATCTAAGAAGAGTTTTTCTTTCTTCTATTGTTAAGTAATGGCCCTGATTTTTTAAGACAACCAGGCCTGTCTTCAGGACAGCAGCGGGGAGGTCCTGGAACTTAGTTTCATGTTGGGAGAAATTACTGTTCATGCACCCTGCAGACAAATAGCCTTTTAAACTCACACAATTGCAATTTTACATAGCATCTTATATTGCACATAGTTTCAAAATACATGCACATCGCTTCTGAATTGTGCATATGTATAAGGCTGTTATTTGAGAACACCATGTCCACACTTTGAAAGTCTGGTGAGCATTTCACTTAGCATACTGTCAATTTGGATAAGGGAAAAATTAAAAATGACGTTCTTTTATTTATTTTACATGAACTGAGCTCTGTTTCACTTTAGCTGCTTGGGGCACAATCTGGTATTGCATTGAATATACTGTATGCACTGCTGATTTTTAATACAAGTGCAGCTCCACATGGATTGTCAGCCACATGTCTTTCTTTTCCTTGCTGAGATGCATTGCGCATATTTTCACATTTTGATTTTAAAGCCCACTTTTTTCCTTGGTGATTTAGGTTCAAGAGACCTTATGTCTGACATCATCATTTCTGTGCTGGCCTTAGATACAATATGCATTGCAAATCACTCTGCCCTCTTTATTTTTGGCTTTCCAGCGGCTAAATGTCACCCGACAAGCAGCACGTAAGCAAAACGAAGCCCACATGCTTTAGTCACGTCAGATTACTCCCCACTATCCCCATTTTCCCAATTAATCCATCATCTCTCATCACTTTGATCATGAGCCAAAGATTTGTAGTTGACCTTGCAGCTCACTCTATGTTCTGGAACATGCAAGGGAGTATAAGCACATCACTATCTTCACTCACAGATTAATAAATAGCCCTTTTTTAAACTACTGAATCACGTGTGAAGAGACCACATATGTGTCCATTTCGACCTCCTATTTAATGCTATTTTGTGGAATCAGAAAAAATCCAATATTACGGCTGTTACACCAAACAAAGGAAAATACACCGACACTGGCTTGTAAAGATTCCCAGAATCTTTATTACAAAACTGAGCAGTATTCAACAAGGTACACAAATAGCTATTTGGCCATCAATACATCACAGAGACCACCAGCAGGGTTCAATGTGAGCAGTGAACAGAGTTTCCTAGCTGGACATCGACACATTTATACAATTTGTAAAATGATGTCCAGCCCTCTTACAGGTTAATCATACACTGGGCTAGGGTCGCGCCAGGTTCACTCTCCTAATTTACATATCTTGTGCGTGCGGTTTACTTTTGAATACATTTACTTACACACTCCATTATTCTTTAATTTAACATTTACACTCTTTACATGCTGGTTTAATACAGACCAAACAAATGTTTCACCTATTATATTTGGATAGCATTACTGTTCTTTGATACTTGTAGTTTAACATTGCTAATTCAAGTAATCCCCTGCTCCCAAGGTCAACAAAGGACAAGGTCTACATGACCCTAACATGTTGCCTGAAGGCAGGTTGGACATTAACTCTCCTACAGAGGTTGCAGTGGTTAAGGCAAGAACAAGGGCACACGAGACGGCCATTTTAGAATACAGGGTGGCTTTGTACAAAAACCCCAAAATGGCGGTTCTAACCCAAAATGGAGGCTTAATTCAAGATGGCGGCTTACATCAATTTCTAAGGTCAAGACCTTGCCGTAGAGAGTTATTTGCGTACAATTTTAAGCAACTTGGCGTAGGCCAATATAAATACATATCGTTATAATAGGAGGCATAATTTAATATCCGGTTTGACAAACCCTCCTTTTGGCCTATGCCAAGTGCTACCACTACTTCTGATCTGCTTACAAGTAACTCCATACATCATCGTCCATACACCCCGAATCATTGTCGGACATATCTGTTGCCATTAGATCTGACACCAGAGTTTCTTTCAACACATACTCTTTGGAAACCTCCTTTGGGGCGTATATTTTATGCCCTAGTACACTTGTTGCTTGTGTGCAACATCCCCCTAATACTGAGCATATACCAGGGAGACACTGTATACAACAGCAGAGAAACAGAAAACATCCCAAGATAATCAGCAGGGCCGAGAACAACTTCCATCCCCTTGACCGTAGGAGGTCCCAAAACCATGTACCAAGTTCCCAGTTTCCCTCAGGAACATGTACTTCTGAACTAAGAACATGTGGATTTTGGATAGCCCTAAAGATCGTTGGAGAGGAGTCTGGTGCCCAAACGCAGCAAGCGGACCCCACTAATTTACATACGCCTCCTCCTTCTGCCAGGATGACATCTAATGCCATCCGGTTCTGAAGAGCCACTAATCTTATCGCTCTCTGCTCTAACGTCATATTATAGAGTATGTCAGTGGTCCGATTGATGGTTCTCTCCAATACTCTCGCTAGTCCCCTGATATCTTCTGAATTCGTAATTTGCACAATAAATGGCACAAAGGATTTCATAATATCTCCTAGAGTTTGCGCTGGAGTATCCCCTTTTACACCTCGTCGTGGACGAGTCTTTGAAATTTCTATAGTACTGGCAATAAATACCCCAGGTAATAGAATCCCTAAATAACAAGTTCCTTGCCAATCCTTGGGCAACCATGGAAATGTCATATTACCGCAAACAAAGTAGACAGGTTCGCCTACGTACATAGGTCTGTTTTCACTAATCAAATTTGCAACGTTGGAGCACTTTCTAAAATTACCCATTGACCGTGTTCCATTCCTCTTTATGCAGAAGGATACTGAATCGGAGCTATGATTAACAGAATAAAATGGAGGCGTGGCATCCTTATTGCCTATAGGAGCCATTTTAAAAGAGATTCAAGATTGAAAGGGACGAGACAATCTATCAGAGGGCCTAACAGAAGCAACGTTTGGCTTACTTCTATTTGCAAAGAGCGAGCATCCCAGGGGCATCAAAACATTCTTTTCAAAACTATTTAAATTTGTACCATCAAAATTCCCTGAGATGCTGTCATTCCATCGTCCAAAAAATAGTGCTCTAAGAGAAGCGTAACAGGCAGTTGCCAAAGGTAAATATACCAACCTAGCCCCTTATCCCCATGTTGCGATAGATGTGTACAGATCCAGCAATTGGTCTTATTAAAAATTGCATGAGTGGCATTCATTATTAACAAAAGGGTATTATTCTGATAGTTCCGTCTATGCAAAGAATCCCTAGGCGACAAAGTATGCAATTGCACAGAAGGAGTGGGAATAACAGATACATTTTCAATAAGTAAAAAGTCCTCTAACGGATATGCTTCTTCCAGATACCATGACCCAAACCCAACAGTTACTAAAAATCCAGTAATTATCATGAAAAGGCAACAATACACTTTGGGGGTCCCCTTACATGCTTGATCATTGTCTCTGCTAGTCACATATTTATCTAAAAGTTCGGTACGAGGGTAGCGGGTGCAGGCATTGTAGTCTTCAACCGAAAAAACACCAATTGTTCATTTGCTGGCGACTCCAGTCGCGCGTCTTCTTAATGTCTTTCCCACAACCCTTAGCCGACAGAATCTTCCTGCACAGTCGGGCCAAAAAGGCAAGCCCTCAAATGATTTTCTCAATCGCACAGTCAGACCATTCTGTACGTTTACTTCCTTGGGCGCAAATTATATTTTGCAGTTTGTGGTGAGAACAAAGTGTCGTCACTTCCTCCTGGAAGTGGCGAACGGACGGAAATGGGATCAAGAAAGGATTGATCCAGAAGTTCCACTGTTGGGGGTGCGGAGACAAGATGGCCGTTTTGTCCGGCCTTGCGGATTCTGAAGCGGTCTCCGATTCTCCCTTGTTGGTTGTTGCTGTTTCAGGCATGCTAGTTACAGCAGTGGGAAGGGACTCTGTGTCTTCTGTATCATATGGCACGGGCTGTGGGATCTGTTTGGTGTGCGTCGCATGGATCTAGTGTTTGTGACCCGCTACCCGCACGGCAGTCTGGGTGACTAGCAGGACTTGGTAGGGACCCCTCCACCGAGGTGCAAGGCAAGACCACCTCTCAAAAACCTTCATGAGGATCCAGTCCCCCGGTCGTAGACTGTGACCAGGACCCTCGTAGTGCACAGGTAATGCCTCTCGCATCTGGTGATAAATTGAAAACAGATTTTTAGTCAACTGGTTACAGTAATCTGAAAGAAGCACATTTTCTATATCCCGTAATGAGCAACTTTTTGGCATACCCCAAATATTAGCAGGTCTCCCCATTACCACCTCAAAGGGAGAGAGCCCAGTCTTAGTTTGAGGGGTTTTTCTCATCGATAGTAACACGATCGGTAAGGCGTCCGTCCATTTTAGCTTGGTGCCAGCACACGTTTTAGCGAGTTTGTTCTTTATAATGCCGTTGTGCCTTTCCACTAATCCGGCACTTTGGGCATGTCTAGATGAATGGAACCGCTTGTCAATCTGTAATCCTTTGCAAATTTGTAGGATTACAGTGGCAATAAAATGTGGCCCATTATCTGACCAGATGACTCTCGGCAGCCCGAACCTAGGAAAAAACTCTTTCAACAGAGTTTTTGCCGTGGTTATGGCCGTTGCATCTCTAACCGGGAAGGCCTCAACCCACTTACTAAAGGCACAAGTAACAACCAATACATATTTAAGATTGTTACACCGTTCCATTTCAATAAAATCAAAGTGAATAACCTCAAACGTGACAGAAGGTGGAGCGAAACTTCCTCTAGGAGTCGAGGTACCTTTTCCTACATTGTGCTGCAAGCAAACCATGCAGCTCTGGACAAAACGCTCCGCAGTTTTGAAAATCTTATCATTGGCCCATGAACTGTGTAGCATTTTTGTCAATTTTCACGCACAAACATGTGTCGGACCATGAGCCATAATGACCATCATTGTAATGTAGGTGTCAGGGAGTAACCATTTCCCTTCAATATTGTCTACCCAACACCCATCGTCATCCAATCTCCCTGCACCCTCGATCCATCTCTTAGTTTCCTCTATGGTAGCATCTGCTTGAATATCTTTTACAGCATCGATACTTTCACCCAAAGTGCAAACATTTACAATTTCTTTTACAGCGTACATTTCTGAACTGAAATCATTGGCAGTCTGTTTAGCTATCTGATCGGCGAAAGCATTCCCTTTTCCTACATCATCTGTAACCTTTTGATGTGCTGAACATTTTATGATAGCTAACTGAACAGGGAGTGTAAGTGCTGAAAGTAATCGCACTATTAAAGTGTTGTGCTGGATTTTCGTTCCGTGCAAGGTCAAGAAAACTCGTTCTTTCCAAAGTCTACCAAAATTGTGGGCCACCCCAAAGGCATACTGACTATCAGTATATATATTCACTGTAAGCCCTTCAGAAAGTTCAAAAGCTTGAGTTAACGCTATAATTTCTGCGGCCTGCGCAGAGTTATGCATAATTCTTTTAGTTTCCACAACCGTGCTTAGAGTAGTAACAGCATAAGCAGCCGTGGATGTACCGTCTGGAAGTTTAAAACAAGAGCCATCACAAAATAGCTCTCCTTGTGGGCTATTCAAAGGCGTGTCTTTCAGATCGATTCTGCCTTTAGTCTCTTGTTCTGTCATATAAAGGCAATCGTGTGACATATCGTCACCATCAACAGTATCTTGCGAGACAGGTAAAAGTTCAGCCGGATTTAATACACAACACCTCAGAATTTGAATGTGGGGGGAAAACAAGATCAGTTCATATCTTGTCATTCGTGCAGAAGTGAGGTGTTGCGTTTGAGTTCTATTCAATAGAATATCTACAGAGTGAGGTACCATTAGGGTTAACGCATGACCCAGGACCATTCCCTCACTCTGTTTTACAGACGTAGCAGCGACAGCGCGCAAACATCTTGGCAAAGCGCATGCAACAGGATCAAGGGCGGAAGAGTAGTAACCGCATGGCCTATTCTTCCCGCCATGTTCCTGCGTTAATACAGCCAAAGCACATCCATCACATTCATGCACAAACAACACAAAGGCCTTCTCATAGTTCGGTGTGCCCAAAACTGGCGACGAACATAATGCAGTCTTGAGCTACTCGAATGAATGTTGATGTTCCGTATTCCATGGCAATGGCGAAGAAATACCCTTCTTCGTCAAGGCCAACATCGGTTTTATCACTAGTGAGAAGTTTGGGATCCATAACCTACAGTAAGAAGCCATACCTATCAAGGCTCTAACTTCCTTTTGTGTATTTGGGACAGACATGCCAGAAATGTGTTTTATTCTTTCAGGTGTCAATCTTCTTCCCTCCTTTGACAGGAGATAGCCTAAATAGGCGACCTCCTGGCAACAATATTGAAACTTTTTGAGCGAAGCTTTGTGACCATGCTTAGCTAGATGGATGAGCAACAACACAGTGCCCTCTTTACAAGAGCTCTCAGAGTCAGCGGCTAAAAGCAAATCATCAACATATTGAAGCAACGTACAAGTAGGGGGCAATCCAAGGGTATCAAGCTGCTCTTTCAAAGCCCTACTATAAATACTAGGACTCTCAGTATAACCTTGAGGTGCACGAGTAAATGTGAATGAGCGTCCCCCTAAGGTGAACGCGAACAAGTATCTACTATCCTCATGTATAGGAATACTGAAGAAAGCATTCTTTAGGTCCACAACACTGAAGTGAGTAGCCGTAGCTGGAATCATGGTTAATATTGTCGTCACATCAGGCACAATTGGAAATTGCGGAGCGACGACTTTATTAATGGCACGTAAATCAATTATAAAACGAAATGGAATTGCATTATCACCTTTTTTGTACACGGGCAAAATCAGACTATTGCACAAACTTCCTGCAATCTCCTCAATCACCCCACGATGCACAAAATCGGAAACAATGCTCTTCAAAGCTCGCTCGCCTTCAACTGAGATCTTATACTGTGGAATACGGGGCAGCTTAATTCCATGTTTCAAAACTATTTTAACAGGCTCAATCTGCAAAACACCGACATCATTGTCATCAACTGCCCACAAACACTCTGGTACATTACTGAATTCTAGCAGCAAAGGTCTAGTCAAAAATTGCGAAACAGAACATTGCTGTGGTGAAATCGTCAAACGCATTCCATCAGAAGAACAATTAATTACCACATTTAATTCCTTCAACAGATTCAACCCCAGCAAATCCACAATTCGAAGTCAAGAGAAATGGACAGTGGTCCGTAAAGGGACCCAAAGAAATAGGTACAAACAACTGATGTGCCAGAAAACCCTACAGAAACATTGGTTTGCCCTGACAGTGGAATGTTTGGAACCCGAGAATGATCAATGGAGCACTTCTGTGCTCCAGTGTCTATCAAAAATTGATGTTTCCTATTTCCCACTACCATTTCAATGTAGGGACCTTTCTGATTAACGGGAATAGGTGTAGGTTCCAAACCCTGCTTCGGGCAATACTAACGAAACAAAATATCATCAAAAGGAAGCTCTTCAGATAGATATGCAGCAGAAGGATGATCAAATATGTTTCTAGTATCCACACTTGAAGTCTGATTATCCTGTGAAAAAGGTTGTTGGGGATCCTGCGAAAACTGCCCTCTACCAGGGCCCCCTACACCCGGGCGACCTCTGGATCGTCTACCCATATTTCCAAATGTGTTATTCGACCTCTGTCGAAGGACGGGGCATTGTGCACGCCAATGACCCTCCTGGCGACAATGGGCACACTGGTTAATATTCACAGGACCCAAGGGCACGTTCCCTTGTGGAACATACTGACCTCTAATCTGCGAACTACCCCCTATGGGGCCTCTAACAATTTGCTGTAACAATACTTTAGTCTTCAAATCACCTTTTCTCTTCTCGACTCTATGTTTTTCATTATTGACACGGTTCTCGTAGTACTGAGCCATGTGCAGTACTTCTGATTGGGATTTCGCCTGCCAAGCGCTCTCAGAAGACATAATTTGTGACTGGATGTCAGGCAGCAATCCACGTACAAATTTGTCCACAAATAATCTTTTCCCAGACTCTGTGCCTAAGTCTTGACCACTGAAATCCGAGAATACCTGTTCAAACCAATTAAAGAACTCGGTAGCACCCTCAGATTTTCCTTGGACACAGGCCGTAAACTTGTCCCAAATAATTCTCTTTTCGGGGATTATAGTTTTCAGTTTTGCAATGATTCTGTCAGGCAAAGTTAGTATCACCTGAGGTGGTCTCTCACCAGCTGGCCTTTCCCCATCAAGCCTAACTATGTTAGCCCATGTATCTCCCAACCCTGGTACATCGTCTATAGTTCTAACTTGCTTCCACAAATCTACAGGCAGGGGTACAGGGAATAACAAATCAATGTTGCCTAGGGTAAACACTGAGGACTGCAAAACGGACTCTATCTCTTTATAGAACCCTGTCGGATTTTTCCTAATGTCAGAAATAGTTTGTCTAATAGTATTCACTTCCTGTCGTGAAAACGGGATGTGAACAAACTGCGATACATAATGTGCAGGAATGTCCACAGCAGGTGTACCTGCTGCAGCATTAGCAGGAATCTCAACCTTTGGGACAAATGTCGGAGGAACCTCTCTCATAGGCAACTGAGATGTAGGCAACTCCCAACACTTACTAAGCAACAGAGCTAAGTCGAGCGCTAAAGCAGTTGAAGAAGTGTCAAGTGAAAAAGCTCTTTTATAAATGCTCAATAACTCTGTGGGACAACTAACCTTTCTCTTTAAACATTCATCCTGCAGGTACTCTACCATTACCTGCATCACTTTCCTCTGCATTTCTAGCGTATATTGACTGTATGTGTCATATACCTCAACTGGAGTTTTCGATATGTCTGAAATCCATCTAATTGCATCTTTTGTACAAATTAGCGCCTCCTCAGATGTCGATTTACGACACGGAAGAAATCGTTTCTGTACATACATACTTTTTTCTTCGTCATCCTCATTCCGTAACCTTTCCAACTCCTTTCTATACTCAAATATCCTCTCAACATGCTCATGTACCTTCTCCACAGTGTCTCTTGAAAACGCTAAAGTATTCAGGTCCCTGAACCCTTGTGGGAGGTCTGCATTATTTAATTTACCCCACATTACACATAAATGAATCCCTAAACCTTCAATGAAAACATTTTTCTCAGGAAAATTATCCATTTTAGAAAGTGTGGCAAGAACATTAGTTCGATCATCTCTCTCCATACAATGCTTAGCCCATGCAAACAAATCCTGTTTCTTTTCTGTAGGAACAGTATTACGAGAAACAATCCTCGACCCCGCACCCTGATCAACTACAAGCGGTACAGAACTACTTGGTAGTGAGGGTGCAGGCAAATTCAATGGATGTACTATTACTGGTGCAATGGGAAGAGGCAGAGGAGCAGGTGGAGGAACAACAACCGGAGAAATAGGAACAACAGGCTGAGCAGGAAGAGCAGGAATAACAGCAGGAAGAGGTACAGCAGGAGGAAGAGGAACATACGGAGGTGGTGCAGAGGCACTAGGCCTTCGTTCATTTAACAATTTGTCGATAAACGCATCAGAAACATGAAGATCTTTAGAAGGATAGATTTTCTGAATACCGAGTGAGAAAGCCCTGTCCATATTCCTAACCGACTCAGACTGTTTGTCCTGATCATATAACAACGCCTTTTCAGCATTTGTTTTATGACGGCGCACATGTTTTTCCCTACTTTTAAGCTGCTGCAACGCTTCTATCGACCCTCAGTACAACACAGCGAACTCCGGCGTGGTTCGGTGTGCTCAGTGAGTGCAAATATTCATTGAAACAGTCAGGCTTTTAAACATTTCTCCAGCCTGTTGTCCAGCCTTTCTGCAGGTTAACCATTCCATAAATAAGTTACTGCTCTAGGGTCCCTTGCCAGGTCAAATCTAGTTCATCTTAGGTTTATACATTAACAAGAAGAAATGGTAATAATGTATGCTCTAGGCCTAACATTACAATGCAGGACTTAGTTTATACAATGTAGTTAAGCAGGTGTTCTCATTCAATTATAGATCAGTTTCGGTGATACAGGTAATCCATTGCACACAGGTCAGCAGAAGGACAAGGTCTCAGCTCATGACCCCAACAAGTGGCCTGCAGGCAAGTTATACATTAGCTGTACAGAGGCCATGACAATCAAGTTCTGTTCTGAATAACATAGGCTACCATTTTAGCTCACATGGTGACTTTATAGAGCAAGAAAACCTAAAATGGCGGCTTGACCCAAAATGACAGTTTACATGGTTTCTAAGGTCAGGACCTTGCAATGCGAGTTTATTCACATGTAGTTTATAAGCAGCTTGTTAGCAGCTTGGCGTAGGCCAATATACATATATTCATAGCAATAGGAGGCACGATATAATTTCTAGTTTGACAAAAGGAGAGGGGCAACTTTACCATGGGAGAACGCCAAACCATTAAGAAATTGCTTGACAATAATAAGATCATTTTTAAACCAGCAGACAAGGGTGGAGCCCTTGTCCTTATGGACAAAGTGAAATATATCGCTGAAATTGAGAGACAACTGATGGATCGAGAAACATATCAAGAGATTGATTATAATCCCACCGAACAATTGAGGGAACTGATCAGGGAAACACTTGATGAAGCAGAAGAAAGAGAGGTGATCTCCGAGAAGACACGTAGATTCCTAGAGAAGACACATCCTTTCACACCAGTGATATACATCCTGCTGAAAATTCACAAAAGACTTACTGATCCTCCAGGCCGTCCCATTATAGCAGCAACTGAGAGCATACTGGAGCCACTAGCCAAATACTTGGACAAAGTCCTACAACCGCTTATACAGGATACTCCAACCTACATCAAGGACACCACCCACTTCCTAACAAAATTGAAGGAAGTTGAATTTGTGAACAAGAGGGACACCCTTTTTACGATGGATGTGACCTCCCTGTACACTAACATTGTACATGAGGCTGGACTGGAAGCTGTGTAATGGCTACTGTTAAGGAATGACAACTGTCAAGGAGATAGACTGTTTGTATTGACTTTACTTAAATACTTAAACTGGTATTGATGAACAACTTTTTCCGTTTTCAAGATAAATTCTACCTTCAAGTGTCAGGGACCAGCATGGGGGCCGCTATGGCCCCAGCATACACCAATACATACATGTATTACCTTGAAGAAGAGCATATCCAGACCTCTGCAAGGTGGTTACGGCATTTGACCATCTATGTAAGGTATATTGATGATGTGTTCTGCATCTGGTCAGGTCCAGATGACGAATTGAATGAATTCTTTACGATGATGAACTCAATGCATCCAAGGATTAAGTTCACCACCCAGACGAGCAAAACTCTTATCAACTTTTTGGATGTTGAACTCTATGTCAAAGAGAACAGTCTGGAGACAAGAATCTTCACCAAAACCACCGATAGAAACAGTCTTCTATTGGCAACAAGTTTCCACCCTCGGAGGACGATTGACAGCGTTCCGCTAACATTTCTTACAACACTTCAGACCCGTTGGGTCTGTTCATTTTACTTACAATTACTTTAAACTACTATCAGTAGTGCCTCCCACCCTCTCTGCTTTACACAGTATTACGAGTCACAACCCTTGGTCTTGCTCCCTGGTCTACTACAAGCGATGCAGAATCACTTGGAAGAGGAAGAGTGGGCACATTCTGAATAACAACAGGTGAATGCAAGGGGGCAGGCAAAGGGGCGATGGCTGGAAGAACAACAGGAAGAACAGCAGGGAGGACAGGAGGAACTATAGGAGGGGGAACTACAACAGGAAGGGGCATAGCGCCAGGAGGAGGGACGTATGGAGGTGGTGCGGAGGCATCGGGCCTTCTTTCATGCAAAAGTTTATTAATCAATTCATCTGACGTATGGAAATCTTTTGAAGGGTAGATTGTCTGACTGCCTAATTGAAATGCCCTGTCCATGTTCCTAACTGACTCCAATTGTTTATTTTGATCATATAACCGTGCCTTTTCGACACTTGTCATATGTCTACGCATGTGTTTCTCTCTACTCTTTTGTTGCTGCAAAGCTTCTGTTTTCCAACTGTGCAACACGTCAAATGTTGCAGGTCTAGCCTTTTTCTTTACTAATACAGACTCTAAGGGGCCAATTCATAGAATTCGGCGCACAAGTGGCGCACGCGGCTGGCGCACAGTGTGCGCGTGCGGTAGTCTGCGCCAGCCGCGTGCGCCGAAACACATTCAGGCGCACAGCGTATTCATGGATTCCAACATCCACAACCAGCCGTGGCGCAGAGTGGCGCAGCGACCCTGCAGCAGCGTCAGTTACGCCCCCAAGAACGCCCCTTGCGCAGGGAAAAGCCATCAAAATCCCCAATCCAGCGCAAAGGGCAGCAGCAAACGCAGAGCGGGGAGCGTGTATTTCAGGGGTGTGCGAGAAATTCTACACGCGATTGGCCTGGGTACGTGGATTTCAGGGGTGCGCGAGAAATCCTACACGCGATTGGGCTGGGTACGTGGATTTCAGGGGTGCGCGAGAAATTCTACACGCGATTGGCCTGGGTACGTGTATTACAGGGGTGCGCGAGAAATTCTACACGCGATTGGCCTGGGTACGTGGATTTCAGGGGTGCGCGAGAAATTCTACACGCGATTGGGCTGGGTACGTGGATTTCAGGGGTGCGCGAGAAATTCTACACGCGATTGGCCTGGGTACGTGAATTACAGGGGTGCGCGAGAAATTCTACACGCGATTGGGCTGGGTACGTGGATTTCAGGGGTGCGCGAGAAATTCTACACGCGATTGGCCTGGGTACGTGGATTTCAGGGGTGCGCGAGAAATCCTACACGCGATTGGGCTGGGTACGTGGATTTCAGGGGTGCGCGAGAAATCCTACACGCGATTGGCCTGGGTACGTGTATTACAGGGGTGCGCGAGAAATTCTACACGCGATTGGGCTGGGTACGTGGATTTCAGGGGTGCGCGAGAAATTCTACACGCGATTGGCCTGGGTACGTGGATTTCAGGGGTGCGCGAGAAAATCTACACGCGATTGGCCTGGGTACGTGGATTTCAGGGGTGCGCGAGAAATTCTACACGCGATTGGCCTGGGTACGTGGATTTCAGGGGTGCGCGAGAAATCCTACACGCGATTGGCCTGGGTACATGGATTTCAGGGGTGCGCGAGAAATCCTACACGCGATTGGCCTGGGTACGTGTATTACAGGGGTGCGCGAGAAATTCTACACGCGATTGGCCTGGGTACGTGGATTTCAGGGGTGCGCGAGAAATCCTACACGCGATTGGGCCTGTGCGAGTGGGGCAGTGTATTACGTAGGTGTGCGGGAAGTTGAAGAGGTGAATTGCCAGTGTGGGTCCTCCCAGGTCTCCCCTCTACCCCCTCCACGACCTCTGCAGGCAGCCCACACCACAGGGGACTACCCTGCACCCCTGGTCATGTCCCGCAGGCAGCCCATCCACCATGGGCATGCCCCCCAGCCAAGCCACATGTCCCCTTGCACCCCCACCCCCCAGCAGGCCCCCACCCATGTCTCCCAGCACCCCCACCCCTCCAGTCACCAGGGGCAGCCTCCACAAGGCCCCCACCCATGTCTCCCACCACCCCCACCCCTCCAGTCACCAGGGGCAGCCTCCACCAGGCCCCCACCCATGTCTCCCAGCACCCCCACCCCCCCCAGTCACCAGGGGCAGCCTCCACCAGGCCCCCAACCATGTCCCACTCATGTCCCCTTGCACCCCCACCCCCCAGCAGGCCCCCACTCATGTCCCCTTGCACCCCCACCCCCCAGCACTGTGGGGCACCTGCCACCAGGCCCCCACCCATGTCTCCCACCACCCCCACCCCTCCAGTCACCAGGGGCAGCCTCCACCAGGCCCCCAACCATGTCCCACTCATGTCCCCTTGCACCCCCACCCCCCAGCAGGCCCCCACTCATGTCCCCTTGCACCCCCACCCCCCAGCACTGTGGGGCACCTGCCACCAGGCCCCCAACCATGTCCCCTTGCACCCCCACCCCCCAGCAGGCCCCCACTCATGTCCCCTTGCACCCCCACCCCCCAGCACTGTGGGGCACCTGCCACCAGGCCCCCAACCATGTCCCACTCATGTCCCCTTGCACCCCCACCCCCCAGCAGGCCCCCACTCATGTCCCCCTGCACCCCCACCCCCCAGCACTGTGGGGCACCTGCCAGCAGGCCCCCAACCATGTCCCCTTGCACCCCCACCCCCCAGCAGGCCCCCACTCATGTCCCCCTGCACCCCCACCCCCCAGCACTGTGGGGCACCTGCCAGCAGGCCCCCAACCATGTCCCACTCATGTCCCCTTGCACCCCCACCCCCCAGCAGTGCAGGGGCAGCCTCCACCAGGCCCCCACCCATGTCCAACTCATGTTCCCCACCCAACATGTCATCACAATCCAGAACCCTGGTCTCTATGGTCAGCCCCCAAATGCAAAACACCCACCCGAGTATTGCATCCACCCACTCATAATTTGCAATCACATCACAGAACACCAATTGGAAGTTCCGAAACAAACACATGTCCCTCACATACACCCAATGGGTGTCAGTGAATCTCAAAACACATAACATGAAATGCATGAAAACAATGAGATACCACACATTGAAGTTCAACAAAAAATAATGTATTAAAGGAAACATGAATAGAATCAAAAATGAAGAAACAGAAATGTGAATGTAAAAAAATGAAAAGAAGCATGTCCGTTCAAAATAAAAAAAATAAAAACATATTGAAATCCAAAGTAATGTTGTACAAAGTCAATGTCCACAAAACAAAATCCAATGGGAAATAAAAATAAAAGCCATTGATCCATGGAGAATGTTAAAAAAGAAAGTATGTACAAGTCTACAACTATGTACAATGCAAGAAGCCAGGGTCCATTATCCCAACAAAATAAAGGAAACCTATCTAACTACACTAACTAATAAAAAAAATATATACAAAAATGTGGCCAATGTCCAAAAGGTCCAAATGAAACAAAAACAAAAATGAAACCTAACACTACCTACATAACTATGTACAAGGGCAGCGGGCTAGTTCCACGGCTCACTTCTGGATGTGCCGGGCCAGGGCATCATCGAACTCCTCCTCAATGTCCCGGAGGCGGTCCTCCTCCATGGCCCCGAGGGTCCGCAGGGCCGTCGACGTGTCCACCTCCAAACCCCTGCGGATTGCCTCGAGGCACTCGGCCCGCCTCAGGGCCCTCTGCATGGAGTTCTCCGCCCTGACCATTGAGAGCCGTGCCTCTTCCGCCCGCTGCCGCTCCGCATCTATGGCGTGGCCCAACCGCTGCCACACGGAAGACACTTTTTGTCCTGGGTCCTCCTGCCCTCCGGCCGATGCCTGCCCCTCCGATGTCGAAGGCCCCGAGCCTTCATGGCTCCCACCATGGTGCTGCTGCTGCTGTGCCTCTGCCCCTGCACTGCCTCCTGCTGCCTGCACATCCTCCGCCGGCTGGGGTGCAGTCGTTGACGTGGCCACCCCTGCTGGACGTCCGACTCCCGACTGTGGCAGGGATGCCTCCTCCACCAGCCTGGCCGCACCGTCAGAGGCAGCTCCACAGGGCACCCAGGTGACTGATGGGTGGGAAGATGGCACAGAGGACGACTGGCGCGTAGGGGGTCCAGCTGAGGAGGGGGTCGTGGCAAGCCCCATCAGACGGAGTAATCCGGCCTGGGTGACCTGTCCCAGCAGGCTGACGTGGTCAACGAGCCATTCGAGATGATGTGCAGTCTCTTCATGAAAAGACTGCAGGTCACCTCGCATGGCCCGTTGACGCAACGCCACACCAGCCAGGACAGGCTCAACCCGGGCCTGGATAGCCACGTCCGCAGGCAGAGGAAGGCCAGTTGACGTCAGCTCATCCCCTGCCTGAAAACTGGTCTGGACATAGGCATCCCTGCTGGTGCAAGATGATGCAGGGACAGGATCAGGGACAGGATTGCACACAGGCACCTCCGCGGCGGCCTGTGCTGCCTCCTGTCCCTGGTCCTGCACTGCACCACTAGCACCAGTGGGATCCCCACCCCCAGACCCTGTCTCTGGTGCTTGCACGGCCCCCTCCTCCACCAAACCCCCCACCAACCTGGATGACTCTGTGCCATCTTCCCCCGTTGGGCCCTGTGGGGTCCCAGCTGCCCCTTCTGCTGCCGAGGAGTCCAACTGCAACCTCCGCCTCTTGGACCTCCCCCCGGCAGCTGCGGCCTGGGACGCGGCACCGGACTCCTCACTCCCCGACGAGATGACAACATGGGAGGGGAGCCGGGCCTTGCGTCTCCGGCTGGCGGTGGGATCCCCGCTGCTGCGCTCCACAGCACCTTCTCCGCCCTCTTCATCAGTTGACGCTGCAGACAGGGAGAAACAAAACACACGCATCAGGGCAATGTACAATGGACACATACACACATGACAGTTGTACATGAGTGGCATTGGCAAACCTCAGACATGTCATCACGATCCCCAACACACATGTCATTACAACTCGCACACACGAGCCATACCACAGCCATATCGCAACTGCCAACACCATCCATACACATACAACAGCATGAGCAGCCAAAGGTGAGCCAGACATCACATGCAACACAGGAAGTGCACCACACATGTACACACACCACCACACTTGCATGCATGTGTACACCTCTGCCAAGTGTTGCAGTGTTCAGACGGGCATCCATGTCACATCTGCCCATCAGGCTTCCACATACCGCTGTCACATGCATCCATGTTGCATCACTGTTGCACCCTTGTCAAATACACACACATGCACATGTACACAGCGCTGATACATGCAGCTGAAAACAACATACATGCGTGACATCACGGACATGTCTACTCACATACACATTCATACAAACTTGTGTGCCCACACAACTGCATTTGGCATGCAAGCCCACACACACAGGCACCATCCATGTCTCACACATTACAGCCCTCGCATGTGTCAGCCCCACGGACCTGTACACCCGCACCCATACTCGACCCCATACAAACAGATGTGCAACCTGCACACTACTGAACAATCACCACACGCACTGCTCACAATCAGGATGCATGTACACTCACCGCTCGACTCCAGACGGGTCTGCCTCTCAAGGACCTGGACGTGGAGCGCTGGGGATATGTGTTCCAGGACCCCCATCTGTTCTTCCGACAAGTGGCCCCGGCGCCCCTTGTCATCCGCTGCCTTCAAGAGGCGCCGGGCCTTGTTCAGGGTCCTGGACCTGAAGTCCTCCCAGCGCTTCTTGACATGTTGGAAGTCGCGGACTGCCACCCCCTCCGCGTTGATGGCAGTCACGATGTCAGTCCAGATCCGAGTCCGTCCTTCCTTGTCGGCGCGGGAACTTCCGAAGAGGGCATCATACTGCCCCAGGACTTGCTCCACCAGGACACCAACTTCGGTGGCACTGAAGCTGGTGCCCCTCTGCCTCTCTGGCCGGGGGTTGTCAGTGGTCACAGATGGAGTTTGCCCCGACATGACAACCCCAGAGGCAGGAGTGGGTGGGCAACTGGGTCCTGGGGCTGGGCTGTGGAGCGATGGAATCCCAGTCGGGAGTCTTTGGTTCCAGCAGGGGTGGTCACACCAACAGCACCCCTGGCTGATGTGCAGGCAGCAAATGGCAGGGCACGTGGGCAGCAGGCAGTCAGGCAGCAGCAGATGGCAGGTGGGAGCGTGCTCGGGGCTCTGGGGGGCAGTAGTTCGGCCTTCTGGGCAGGAGCGTGGTCTTCCGTGTGCTTACGCGTGGCCAGCTTGATACGGAGTGATTTGGCACGTGAAAATTCTGCACGTCAGCGTGTAATTCGAGGAAAGGCCCTTAGCGCGTAAGCGCGTCTGCACGCATACGCATTTTCATTGGACCAAAGGCCCTCAGCGCGTGAGCGCGTCTGTGACGTGACGTGCGAGGGAGTATCCCTCATTGCACGTGATGACAGAACACACGTGGATTTCAGCCAATCGCGTGTGAAAGTTCACGGCACCCCGGAACACACGTACCCAGGCCAATGGCGTCACGTACCCAGGCCAATGGCGTGTGGAACTACCCGCGCACCCCGAAACACACGTACCCAGGCCAATGGCGTGTGGAACTACCCGCGCACCCCGAAACACACGTACCCAGGCCAATGGCGTGTGGAACTACCCGCGCACCCCGAAACACACGTACCCAGGCCAATGGCGTCACGTACCCAGGCCAATGGCGTGTGGAACTACCCGCGCACCCCGAAACACACGTACCCAGGCCAATGGCATGTGGAACTACCCGCGCACCCCGAAACACACGTACCCAGGCCAATGGCGTGTGGAACTACCCGCGCACCCCGAAACACACGTACCCAGGCCAATGGCGTCACGTACCCAGGCCAATGGCGTGTGGAACTACCCGCGCACCCCGAAACACACGTACCCAGGCCAATCGCGTGTAGATTTTCTCGCGCACCCCTGTAATACACGTACCCAGGCCAATCGCGTGTAGCATTTCTCGCGCACCCCTGAAATCCACGTACCCAGGCCAATCGCGTGTAGATTTTCTCGCGCACCCCTGTAATACACGTACCCAGGCCAATCGCGTGTAGATTTTCTCGCGCACCCCTGTAATACACGTACCCAGGCCAATCGCGTGTAGCATTTCTCGCGCACCCCTGTAATACACGTACCCAGGCCAATCGCGTGTAGAATTTGTCGCGCACCCCTGAAATCCATGTACCCGCTCAATCGCGTATTTAACTTCCCGCGCGCCACTTTTTGGATGCGCTGGGACTCTACCGCCTGCCTTCGTGTGGCGGCCGTGTTTCAGCTTGTGCGTGTCTTTGGCTGTGCGTGGCTTTGCCCTATTCGATTCCATGAATACGTGTGGTTCGAGTGCGTGTGGGCGTTCCGTCTGCTTCCCTGCAGTACATCCCCAGTTACGCCCTTATTTTCGCGTGTTGTTCCCCATTCCGCGCGTTACGCCCCATGTCCCGCCCACTTTCTGGTGTGTGCGCTGCGGTTGTGCGCTTTCACTGTGCGCGTCGCGCACGCCTTTCGCGATGTTGCAGTGATGTGTGCGCCATGCACGGGTTTGGCGCACATCCCGAGGAAGACACGCGCAGGGACTTCCATGAATCGCACGCGTGCGCGTGCGCCTCTTTTTTTCCGCTTGCGCCTGCTTGCACCTGCTTGCGCCTGCTTGCGCGTAGATTTTCGGCGCACGTTTGTTCCATGAATCGGCCCCTTAATATTCTATACGAGGGATTTCAAAACTACCATTGGTTGGCCACCGAAGAATAGAATTATGTCTGGTTTGTCTGTGCCAAATGTCATTAAATGCTATACTACCAAAGCCTTTCTTACAGTACTAGTACATGCCGGCGACCCCTCCTGTGGTGCGGGACGGCTATCTTCCAAAGATTGTCTGTCGCTGCGGAATAATGCCCTAAAGCAGGCAGACAATTTCCCAGGCATATCAAAGTTCTGGTGTTACCTGGTTAAATAATTGTGCTCGCGAGTACAAGGCTCCAAATTCAAATTGTCAGGGTTAGATTAAGAGTCGGGGCACGATTCACCTGACCAAAGGACAGGGAGGCCCGATCGGGTTACCAAGAACAATGCTAAGGACCCACGTGTCTGGTGATTTTCGGCAAATTTACCCACCTCAAATACATGGACCCTCGTCAAGACGTCGTCTCTGCTACAGCTCACCGTCCAGGGATCGGATCGTGCAGTTTCGTCGAGGAATTCACTTCTCGTCTAGAGTGGCCGGTTCTGTTGGCACCGTCCGATCCCGGTCCGATAGCCGAGCCAACCTTCAACAAGACGAAGTCAATCTTGAGGGTCCCTATTCGGGCGCCATCTGTGGAATCAGAAAAAATACAATATTACGGCTGTTACACCAAACAAAGGAAAATACACCGACACGGGCTTGTAAAGATTCCCAGAATCTTTATTACAAAACTGAACAGTATTCAACAAGGTACACAAATAGCTATTTGGCCGTCAATACATCACAGAGACCACCAGCAGGGTTCAATGTGAGCAGTGAACAGAATTTCCTAGCTGGACATCGACGCATTTATACAATTTGTAATATGATGTCCAGCCCTCTTACAGGTTAATCATACACTGGGCTAGGTTCACGCCAGGTTCACTTTCCTAATTTACATATCTCGTGCGTGCGGTAAACCTTTGAATACTTTTACTAACACACTCCATTATTCTTTAATTTGACATTTACACTCTTTACATGCTGGTTTAATACAGACCAAACAAATGTTTCACCTATTATATTTGGATAGCATTACTGTTCTTGTATACTTGTAGTTTAACATTGCTAATTCAAGTAATCCCCTGCTCCCGAGGTCAACAAAGGACAAGGTCTACATGACCCTAATATGTAGCCTGAAGACAGGTTGGACATTAACTCTCCTACAGAGGTTGGAGAGGTTAAGGCAAGAACAAGGGCACACGAGATGGCCATTTTAGAATACAGGGTGACTTTGTACAAAAACCCCAAAATGGCGGTTCTAACCTAAAATGGAGGCTTAATTCAAGATGGCGGCTTACATCAATTTCTAAGGTCAAGACCTTGCCGTAGAGAGTTATTCGCGTACAATTTTAAGCAACTTGGCATAGGCCAATATACATACATATCGTTATAATAGGAGGCATAATTTAATATCCGGTTTGACAATTTGACTTACCTATGCTGGGTGTTATTGCGCCTCCTGGCCTCTAGACACTTGCTCTCTCCATCATGTAGGAACCTTATCCATTATTAATTGTCCAATACTTGTTTCTTGCAAATGTTTTCTTCTTCTTGAATCTAAGGGAAATATGTCTCACATCCATGGCATATCCATATGCCTCCCTTTGCGCTTCACAGCTATTCCTCAAAGAGCATCCTTGATCCCAGCTCAACATAGACTTCTCTTCGTTCTCCGATGTCTTCTGACTCTGCACCCATAGTATGTTTCTGAGGTAGCTGGATTAAATCTTTACATGAGCCAACGCCAATTTTCCTATCATGGGCGTCCTTTCCAAGTCATATTTTCCTCTGTAGCAAGCTTCTATATGTCTCATCTATCTTGCATTGCTGCATATTTATATTTATTGGTCAGCAAGTTACTTCATCTTCTTTTGCATACATGATTACTGTATCATTTCGTACATGTTTCTCTTGTCACTTCAGTTACATCATCACTCTTAAGTATTTTCATATCGTTTCATTATGTGTCCGTACATCTACTTCATGACATCACTCTGTCCTCATCAGATTTCACTCAGCACTACGTGATGTCCGATGGTGCATGCTGACATCCTTCCACTCAATATCCTTCCACTCTCTCAGTGGGAGGATACATTCGATATGGTTGTATGAGTGCATACCGTCTTTTGTACACTGAATGTGGTATAGGCATAACATATCGGGTCCCATATTATGCTTTTCTCCTAACGTTCCAGTATGATGCGGTGAGGGGCGGGAGTTAGGGGAAGTGCATCCACCTCCTCTACAGAAACATAGATTAAAATGTGTTTTTATAAAAAAATTGGCCTATGTTCATTTGAGTATATTCTAATCTGGTGCTACTTATTTGCTTTCAGTAATCAAGTAGGTGTATATTTGAAAATAGCGCTCTAGCATGGTTACTATTCATTGTATTCAAATTGTTTAAAACATTTGTGTACATGGAAATATTGTGTTTTGCTAGATTTGCTTTTCCCCTCTATCCGTGAACTTTCAGAGAACCCTGGTGTGTTTTTTGCATGGCTAAGACTGCAAACAGTTTTTAGTTTGGTGCATTAAAGTACTTAAAGTTTTCACAAGAGTAGAAACCATGACAAAATTGAGCTCACAACAATTCACATTCTGAATAATATATGTACATATGAATTGAAAAGAATAGCCATCCCACATGTTTAATTAACACCAATCAATATTCCCTCTCTGCACTGCATAGCAATGTTTTATTGATTTTTTCATGGAGCCTCGGTTAGGTTTTCAAGCACTTATCACAGCCACCAACACGTGTGCACCAGAGACATCTTTTGATAATGTTATATCTGAAGTGATCTCTTTACGGTCGAATACTCTGGCAGCATTAAACCTAAGCAAATGCCCCGGTTTATGAAAAATATGACCGCCAGACCAAAATGTACTCCCAGCGCATTTACAGAATCCTGTATCACTATTGAATTGTGCAGGACACTTTAGCCTGCAATATAGATCAACAAAGCCTTTCTCAGTTTTTGATTTATTTTCCACATGTTGTTCATAATTTTTCTATTTGCCCGATCAATGTCTGCTTCTATATTTAGCTGTCACTTAAACTTCTACCACACGAGTTTGACTAAGTGCTTTATATTATTTCTCTTACCAATGCACCTTTTTACTTTTTGTAGGAATGCATATATACATCCATAGTCATCTGTTTCTACATTTTTCAACAATGCTTGTCCACTGTCTCATCTGCATTTACCTTAATATCTCTGCACTAATCTGTTTTGTTACATCAATGATCCGCTGGTGTTTTACTCATTTACTGTTTGATTACCGTAAGTATTTTATTTTAAGCAGATTTACAAGAACCTTTTTGGAATATAATTTGTAATCCAATATCTCTATTATCTGTATTTACTCAAAAGGTATTTTCTTTGTTGTGTCTTTCCCAGAAAAACTTTTATCTAATTGGCACATTTGCAAATGTCAATCGCAGGGCTTTATAGGTTCTTGTTCAAACCAGAAATGGAATCAAGGCGAATTCAAGAACAATCTGTGGAAAATGGTGAACGTGATCTTAATCCAAGTCAAAATAAAGATGTCTCTACTTGGTGTCAAGACCATTAGTGTGAACTGCTGATGATATTAGAAAAAACTACATTTTGCCATGAGAATTTTACCTGCAGGACATATCTATTAGAAAGCATAATGCAACAAAGTGAATTTAGGGCAGCATGTTGTACTGGGCCAGTTCTTCAAATGCTGATAGCCCTCATTCACAAACTTCATTGCATTGTTTTTCCACTTGTTCCCACTAAAGAGTCAGTGTGGTATCACATTATTGCAGCAATTTGAAGAACATTGCCATTACAAACATTACTGGTCTTTAATCCAGCCTGACCGGGGGCATTCTTTTCCATGTGGTGGCATTAGTAGTTGATTTTTCTTTATCTAGGTACTCATTCATCATCCTGCAATGTGAATGTTTCTGACTTTCCCATTTATGTTTCTAAAAGTTAATTTAAATTTTAACCATGTTATGGGGAACAGTATTTCAATATTAGTGTTGTATTGTGCTTGTTGTGAATGCATGTGCTTGGGAATGCATGATAGAATGTTGGCGTGCCTCAGAGAATGTTTAGCTGTGAATGAAGAAATGTGTTTGAGAGGTACTAGACCCCTTCCCTCCCCAAACTGAATAAAGTTAACATAATAGTCATATCAATGGTTCCAGTATTGCAAAAATCAGAAGCATAGTGCTTTTTGAAAAAAAAGAGTGCATATAGGGCGACTAATATTTTTGGGATCAGAATGACCCAGGAAGTGGAGGGTGTCTCAGGTATTACACACACATCACGAATATCTAAAAATATAGTCCGGAGGCTGGATAGAAAATGATTTATGCTCAAAAGTAAATTGGTTTGCCATTTGGTAGCCAAACATGTGGGCTGAACGGACTGAGATAAATTCTAAAATGGATGCCCAAATACAAAATGGCTTTGGGATCAGGTGTTAAAAGAGCTGTATCATGCTGATGGTGAAATAGTATTTGGCAGCAATTCACTGTGAGAGAAGTACGTCTGTGGTGGTATATTTAGACATTTTGGCAGGGAAAGCAGAAAATGATTTATAGTAAATCAGATCAAGGCATGGGAAGGCTACCAATTAGACAGAACAGCTGTTCACTTGGCAACAAATAAGATGAGCTCATGGCGTTTTTCACAGTACTAGCTGCCAAGTAAATTTGGCAGGACCTCAAGAAGTAGATAAGAGCTGGTTCTTGGCAGTTGGTAAAGGCTTATGAATATGTTTAGCTGAGACTGGAATGAGCTTATCAATCTAGGTGTCAGTCAGACAAAGTGTGCCAAAAATGAGCTGATGTGGCTTGGTGAGTGACAGATAAGCCAACAAATCAAAGACAAGAAGGGGTCTATTTTTTTCTGAAGGGACCTATCAGATATGTATTCTGAAATTGGATGAAGTATTGCATCATTCCCATAAAGCCTATGAAAAGCAAACTGATGTTTGGAGCTCTGTGTGCTTCCAGTGTATCTTTCTGAACTTGTTTTAAAGGTGACAGTGAACTTGCATCCTGTGTTCTTGTCTCCAGTGTCAAAGTACATAGATGTCAGAGGGCTTGAGGGGATGCCTTTACACGTGGCAACCATATGAAGGGACCCTAAAAATCTTTCATGGACAAGAACCCAGACCTATGCTGACAAAGATAGGAGATGCCCAGGAGAAGTGACAGGGTAAATGAATTTGCAGTGTGCCCTCATTTATCGGGCGAAGTCTCCCCATGGCTGTCAGCATAGCATGGCACAACTTTGACATTTGTGGATTATAGTATGTATTGTGGATGACAGAAACAACGGAAGAACAATTTTTAAAAAAGCATGTATTATGTATATAATTAAGGGGTTTGTGGTAATTTAGAAAAGTAATGCAGGGTTGTTTAGAAAAAGACGAAGAGTGTGAGATAAAGAACATCTGAAAGCCTGGTTTCCGACCTTAAGTAAGGTCTAGAAGAAGTCATTACAAAACCTCAAGTGGGGTAAAATAGGTAGCACATAAACAGATTAATGATAGGTGATGACTTACACCCCTATCAGGGTATATTTAGGGGCAGAGATAAAGCGAAGAGCACTGAGGATTAATGTGAATAGTCAACCTGTCTGTCTGTCTGTCTGTTTGTCTGTTGTAAAATTAAGATGTCGAAGAGTGACAACAAATTGTACAACGTGAGATAAAGTCAACAATTTACATTATTTATTTATGGGAGGTGATTTGCACCAATCCAAAAATAGGCAGGGATCAGCAAAAAAGATAGAGGTTTGAGCAAGCCATTGATGAAGGCACTCATATTTGCTGTCTGAAATGCTATGGAGAAGATAACAGGCAACATAATGAGTTGCAGACAA
This sequence comes from Ambystoma mexicanum, assembly GCF_040938575.1. Taxonomy (NCBI): domain Eukaryota; kingdom Metazoa; phylum Chordata; class Amphibia; order Caudata; family Ambystomatidae; genus Ambystoma; species Ambystoma mexicanum. Next base: position 243,128,057 of record NC_090925.1, on the reverse strand, counting down.
TAATTGTGGCTACTTTGCACCCTTGAGGTGGGCGGCTGAAGGTAGCTTGAGGGTTAATTTGTACATAGCTACATAGTTGACAGCTTTAAGAAACCAAAAAGTCTTGTACAGTACAAATCTGCCAACCACATAATACCAACGAAGAGCAGATAAGATAGGACATGTGAGAGAAATTAATCTTGCCTCAGGCAGGCAATTACGCAGTAAGAAAATGTATTTCTAAATTGAAAGAAAAAGAAACGACACCGGATTTCATTCCAGATTGGAAAAGTGAAGGTAATATGATGTATGACATGTTTTAAAAATAAAATTTTGCAGAGATATGGTCACTTTTGTATGAAATACGCAGCTAACCAAGGCTAGCTCTGACAGTACACAATGAAGATTTATGGTTAACACCACGTTGAGAATAGTTACAAGCTCTTGTTCAAGGCTGAGAGATAACAGTTGGCAGAGTCAGGAGAATAATTAATGGTTGTAGGAAAAAAGAGAAGCTGCTTTTGAAGTTAAAAACGTGGGATAAATCCTGCGAATTAGAACAGCTGTGAGCTAAGCCTTATAGACAAAAAGAACAGTTTGATTAAGGATTTATGGAAATGTGACCAAAATGAGTAGGGATGAAGCTAATATGTGTAATAAGTGTGCAAGCAACATGTTTAGTGATTTGGTTGTGTAGTTTTGAAAACATATTTTTTTCTTGCTGCCAGGCTGAAACTGAGCCAGGACTGTCCCTGACTCTTATGGGAATATAGGAGTGAACCCAGATTTCTTAAATCATTTTGTTTTTATTTTGGGTTTTGGGGGTACATATATATATAATACATCTGCTTTATAGTAGGGATGCTCAATTAGGGGTTGATTTGGTTGACACCCTCCTAGTAACTGATAAGTGAGTATGTTTTGAAAAAACAGCATTCTTTCATGGCATTAATGCACAATTGTTGAAAACAGATGCTAAGAGAAAGTGCTGGTTTGGAATAATAGGTTATGGGGTAATTAGACCCCTGGTTATGTAGTCAAGCAAGCGTATATATTTTGAAGAAATTGTTGATTTCTGACAGGAAAATTATATGTGTTGAACTCTATTTTTGAATGTACTGTTTTTTTTGTTTTTTTATTGTCTAAATTAGCCTTTAAAAAGTAAACATTACAATAATACACATCTCATCATATACTCATCACATTTTCCTTCACCATCCCAGCCTTGATGTCTCATAGTCCTGATGACACAATCGCCAGGTGTCGGCAGGTGTCACCTCCATAAGTGCCGTGTAACAGAATAATCACAAAAATGTGTTCACGTCAATTTTTTTGCTATTACAGCAATTGTTCTAACAGTGTCAGGAAGCAAATTAGTGCCTAGTTCAATTGCCTCTCTCGACTGTCGAACAATGCCTGTCACCAATCATCCGCACTTGGTGTTTGATATTTCATTAGCTGTGGCCCCAAAGTCAATGATCTTTGCGGGCACAAGCCCGTACAGAAAAGTGTCAAGTGTTTTAAGTTTTCTTCATTCTGCTTGCAGAATCTACAAGCTGCGTTAATGTCATCCATTTTGCGTGACTCTCTTAACCAGACCTTAGTTTTAAACACATTTAAGCAAAAGCGTATATACAAGGATCTGCTGACACTATCTGGATACAATTCAATGTGGTTCTGCAGAGTGTTTAAGTTTCTGGATTCACTCGGGACATCTTTCATCAGTTTGTTGTTGCTCCTTTGGGTCCCAGTCAGAATCCAGTCTAGTATCCAGACTTTTATTTTAGCTAGATTTGGATTTTCGTGTAGCGTTTTTAAGTCTATTTCATAGAAATCCAAAATTATCCCACAGCGTTTGTTCCATAATGACAGCAGATATGCAGGATTTCCCTTGCCGGGATTATGCAGTGTTTCAAACTGCAGTGCCACTTCCTTCATTGTCACTTTCAAAAACAAGCTCAGGAGATTCCAGCTAACTTGTGCATTAATTGAAATTAGATTTAGTTCATATCTAATGCAGACAGTAGCTGTTCCCTACGGTAATTGCAGAACTCTTACCCAAAATATGTTTTCTAAAGTAGACCATAAATCAGAGGAGCATCCAAATTCATTTCCCGCACCAAATATTAAAGCAGGCACTACCTTTTGGCAATAGAAATTCCTTACCGGCTTTATAGAGAATTTTCCATATTTTTATGTAAGACACTTGCTTGAAATGCAAATTGTCGGCATTTTGTTTTAGCGATCTCTTCCCAGGGACTATCATTCAAGTTTGCATTGATTTGCATGCCAAATATCTTGTGTTTGTTACATTACTTAGACACTCCTTTCATAAATGCCATTTGAATTTTTTCTGATTGGATGTTTTCAGATTTTGCAATCTGAAAACCTCACTCTTTTTTTATTTATGTATAGTCCATTTGCTCTTACATACTATTCCACGGCGTCCATTTTTCGCTGCAATCCTATTGGGGTGGCATCCACAAGTATCAAGTCATCCGCGTATAATATCCAACAGTTTGGGATCCATTTATTCTCGGAGAGAATGAACGAAGACTGTTGATGGATATTCCAATGTCTGATAAAAATAAGTTGAATATAATTGCAGCAAGCGGACAGCCCTGCTTTACTCCACAGAAGGTGTTAATCGCCTCTTAAAGGTACCCTTTTGGTCTAAGTGAATTTTAATGCTTGTTCCGGTATGCAACTCTTGAATGGCCGCTAACAAGCCTGCAGGACAATCCCACGTCTTCAGTTCATCCCATAATAGTTCTCGATTTATGCTGTCAAAGGCGCAGGGAAAAGCGATGAGAGCTAGGTACACCTAGGTTCCAGATCTTATAGATTCCATTTTTATTAGATTTGTCAGGAGGAGATTCGAGCCGCAGCCCACTCCCTTGACAAAGCCAGTCTGGCGCTGGTCCATACTGTTTTTAATGAGAGTCTTCTCCCAGTTATTGTATATGTGTCGGGGAGACCCCATTGAGTCACTGTTTAGGGTCACAGAGGTCACTTCCCATTTTTAGTGGGGTTGGTGTTGAATGCTGTTTTTGTCAGGCACACAATAGAGCACCCCTGATTTGTTGATTTAATGTTGGGCAAGTAGCAGTTTTTTGTTGAAGATGGATGGGACATTTGGAAAAGACATGGGTCCACAGGCATGTATGGGCCAATTGGGCAGATGAGAAAATGAGAAGAAAGGTGTTTTCACTAAGAGTCAATGTGCTATAAAAAGAAAGACAGATTGTAAAGCATAGAAGAGTGTTGTGAGTGACCACAATAGCAAGAGAATACTTTTAGTTGGGGACAGAGAGAAGGCATGGGTTATGCACTATGATAAAACAGAGAATCATAGGGAGTTATAAATGCAGGTTTAGGCATGTGCACCAAGGCCAGCGCAGATTGGATGAGCACCAAGAGGGGGTGTAGTGTTTCACTCACTATACAGTATAACTATGCAATATAGGGGCATCTGAAGAAGAAAAGGAAAAATGTGTCTGAATTCACACACATTGAGAAGCATGGCTCTGAGAGTAAAAATGTAATTAGGAGTGCAAATTACATTAACAAGTAGGCTGATGTAATAGTGAATGACATTGAACTAAGCACAGTGAATATTTATAGGGAGTAGCAAGAATAAATAAGATAAAAACACCTGTTTTGTCTATTATATTGGAAGTGCATTTATTGGTGCAAAATGTGTATTTAAAACTAAGGTAGCAGTGGATAATGAGGGGACGTGCTCGCAAGGCTCACTGGGTCTAAGGTCACACAGAATATGGACAAAAGGGCATGATATATTTAAACCGTTGTATTGAGAAAACATTAGTTTAAAAATGTAATTTTTATAGAAGCACACACCCTGATGGTCTGACTTCTAAGAATAAGGAATGCACTATTTAGGGGTTTTTGTAGGGTTTTGTTAAATGGAAATGTAGTTATGGATAAATACAAGCACTGATAACACGAAGAATAAGGGAGACTTGGCACAATTATCAAAGAGCGACATTAATTATTATATGTGATGAATTGATTTATTGGGGAAAGAAATAGAGATGATTAAGGTTAGAATATCTCTGTCATGATATGCTTACAAGAATAGGGGGAGTGACACAAGCACACACACACGCATACACAAATGCACACACGCACATGCACATACACATGTATACACACATGCACACATGCACAGGCACACACACATGCATACACACATGCATGCACACACACACATGCACATGAGAATGCACATGCATAGACACATACACACATGAACTTGTGGAAGTACAGGCAATCAATCGATTGCAGACTCAATGCACACAAAACACACAAAGGCAGCCAGAAGAAGGAATTCAATATTACAATAAGAACACACATACACACACATATAGCGTGCTTTTGCTTAAATTGGGAACACCAGTTAGGGATATTATGTTCTTTTTTAAGGAGGATGAGGATCTGCTTGATAAAAATTCAGGAGCACTGAACTCTTGATGCGCGCGAGACAAGATGAAAAACAGTGGCAGTATTTTATCCCATTTTTATGTCAGGGATTGCCTGGCAGGTACAGAGGCACTTGGAACTGTAAAACACCTAACATGGTATATGCCATTGAATGCCCATGCGGTTTACGGTATGTAGGCCAAACGACAAGGCCAGTACACAAACGCATCGGGGAAGATCGCTCTAAAATAAGATGCCGCTCAACTTCAGCACCACTGGTCTCCCACTATGTGGAATTCAAACACACCCAGGAACAGTTGAAATGGTGGGTCCTTGATAAAATCCAATACACCTCAAACATCAAAAATGCTCTTAATTACAAAGAAGCGTGGTGGATGTTTAAACTGCACACAATTGAACATGGGCTGAATGAAGCCCCAGTATCAGAAAACTACTATTAGAACTGTACTCCCCCCCCCCTTCTCACCCATTACCCCCCCCAACCCCCCCAAGTACTTTGTCTCTATCCACATTTGGGATAGTTCCCACTCGACCTTGCCCATAGAGCTTCTCTCATACTGTTGCATGTTCCATCCTAGAGCGTGGCTCAGCCCAGGCCCCCCGCTCCTGCTCTATTTACCCCTTTTGCCTTTAGCACACAGTAAAATACTGAGTAATTGTCATGCGCACTCAAGACACTTTACTATCAGGCTCGTATATACATATAGCCTGGCAAACGTGTACAGTACCTCTGATACCTGTACTACACGTCCGGACCTTCTGCCCGAGCTGCCTTCTCTCGGCCGGGCTTTTCCCGTAACGTGGGGCTTACAGCTTAGTTGCTGATCGCTGTACACAGGCGCGAGGAGACTAGTGGCTTTTCAATAGGGATTCTACTTACACTGTCCCTCAGCCACTAACTCCCCACGCATGCGCAGCCCCAGTCCTGCTCCCTTGGTTGGCGCACACACTGCTCCTTAGCACAGGCGCACATCCATATATTCCTGCCTAGCGTTCTTGCAGGCTGGACGCACCTTCGCGGTAGTCAGCAGCACTCAAGGCAGCTGCATCCACGGACTACATGTAAGTAAGTTGCTCTCCCTTAGGGGTCCCACTCTGGTTAGCCCCAACACTATACTGGTGGTTAACTCTTTGCCCGCTGGTAGCTTGCTCAATACAGCATTTCGCCTTCCCTTTAGATGCACCATACAATGAAGGCTTTTCGGGCTCCATGACCGTCCTTCCAGACACACGGACCCTTCCACGCTCAAGTCCCACGCCTATCTGCCTCCAACTGAGCTGGTTTACCATAGGTATGTTAAATCTTTGATACTATTAGATATCTATGCCCAGTGCACTTGCATTCTAGTGGATCTGCAATAGCACTGTGTAAACTTTGTTCTTCCTCTTTGCCCATTCCCACGGCATGCCACTGACATAGCCCTTTTTTTGGACATTATAGGATACAAACAGCTACTATCCTCAACGCCATAACAAGGTACATCATACACCGCGAGACTGGATCCCTTTCCACACGATCCAGATCAAGCTTTGTCCTTCACTCCTTCCTCTCCCCAGCCCGGACATATCCCAGGTCAGTTGTTTTAATCCCTTCTTTTAGACCAGAATACACCTTTACATGTGCATTCTATGGTTGCTCTTTTTAACTGTTGCCCAGATTGTATTTGCTGCGGTTACACTCTCCCGTGCTTGTACTTTATCTAAATTCCATCCCCTTTCTTTACACATTATTGTAGGCCTCCAACATCCTCTTGGCCCAGAAGAAGGCCGGTATCTCTAAGGCCGAAACGTCACTGTAGCAGGCTTCCTGCCTCCAGTTAAACATCAGGGATTTTTCTCTTCCCGACGTTGACCAAGGATTGGCCACTACTTCACTGATGTGCAAAGACTTCAACACAAAACATCAGAACTTGGCTTGCTTAAACTTAACTGCATGAAGCCAGACTGTGCACTTTCTAAATAATACCACATTTTGTCATAAGTGTGGTTTTTTTGCTCTCTTGTTTGTTTGTTGTTTTTTTCTTCCCCCTGACCTCAATATCATGTACATAATGGCGCCCACAGAACACAATGCACTTTACTTTTTGTGAGCATTTTATGGTTGGGTGAATTGAAATACATTCTGATGCCACACATACTGATTGCATTAGATAATATTGTAGCTCTGTCAGTAGATTACAGGAGCAATATCAATGTATAGATTTATGCTGAAAAAAAGTTACGCTTTATGTACTAGGAACAAACTCTCTTCTGCAGACAGGTTCATGCATAAGAGTTATCCTTCTAACTAAAATACAAATGTTGGTCATAGTTCTAAACACAGAACCTCTGTTTTTCTTCCAAATGGACAATCCTAGTGTTTAACATTGTCTACCATCTCGTTGCTTTATACACCATGGTAAAATGTAGCATAAAGAGTTTGCTTTGCCTAAAGATGTGTATATGATTTCCTTTTAAATCACATGTAAATAAACACATGTTCCCTGATTAAAAAGGGCGCATAAAGAATGATTTAATCTGCTTTGTTATTTACAGATAAATGCGAGTTCATGTTTAAGTTCTTGCAGGTTTGGAATAGGGTGATCACTTCTAAACACCACTACAGTTCCCTCTAAATACAACATTCTACATTTTAAGAATGGTTTAACTTTGAACGGCGGTAACCACCCCCCTTGTTATACACAGAGGCACTTGGAAAGCAAGTGGGGGGGAAAGGAAGTGAATCCATAATCTGAGATACAGTGACTATAGTGGAATCACTGTAGGCTGTAACAGGAGAAGAATACAAAGAAGGAAGATGCTAGAAAACTTGAGGAAGCCAAGTTAGTTCAGAAGAAATCATCAAAGTATGCCATAGAAAGGGTGATATTGATAAGCAGAGAAGGACTGGGAATACAGAAAGCCGTCAGCACATCACAGGTGCATAATCACCTCCAGATGAGCCAAGGAGGGAATGGGATTGTGCCACAAGGCAGAGGAATGGGCTATAGATGAAGAGGTGGTTTGCAGAATAACCAAGGCAGTTTTCAGAATATGCAGAATGATAATCAGAATGTGCAAGGATCATTTAACCAAGGGGGACTAGCGAGAGGGGCTCCTCCTGTTTATTGGATATGTGGGATGACAGAGCACATTGCGCGCACATGCGGGAGCCAAGGATATGTACAAGATGGATAATTCTGAAGAGGGGGGACAGCTTATCCTCCAGTATATAGCTCACAACCTAAGGGTTTGCCCAGGATCAGACATTGTATCAGATGCAAACGCTGAGAGTGCAACAGGTGCAGCATCTAGAGCAAGTGCAAAATGAATTCACTACAGGGGCAATTGCAGCGAGCCCACATGCAGATTCAGCAATATGCAAACACAGGACAGGTATTGAAACCCAGGATATGAGGTGCCAACGTGGTGGGAGGAAATTCTTTCACAGAAACAGGGTTATGCATGCACGCACAATAGAACAGCTCACAGGATTACTTGATGTGTTCAGAATTATCAAGTGACACTAGGCCCCAAGAGGAGCCAAGGGTTAAAATGATGGTAGGAGGCAAAACCTTTGCTTTGTTAATAGAGACCAGAGCAACACATTCATGTATAGGGGAGGAAAAGTATCCAATGGTGGGAATTGCAATACGTGTTTAAGGGTTCTATGGAGCTACAAGTTGAGTTCCTTTTTATTAATGAATTACCAGTCTCTATAGGAGAGTGTGGCATGACTGATCCTTGTTATATTTGCGACAGACACTAGTTGACATCTGGTGCAGGATATGCTGGCAGTTGGTCGCCGAATTATCGTTCCCTCTGCAGAGGTTTCACAGGCCTTGGTTGGAAAGGGTAAGGTCAACTCTCTCCTTGTCACCCTCTCGGTCTGAGTTAGCTCTTATATCCTGCCTTCTGCCTTGCTCATAGGGTGATGTCTTGCTCCACCTGTTAGCCCTGTGGATAAGGGAAAGGGCCATCAGGTGTTTTTGATTCTGGTCAATGCCTGACTTTGCCTGACCCTTGTATTGGGACATGTCAGGTAAACGGCTCTGATGTTAGTCTGCTGTCTTTCGTGTTGTGCAAAAGTGTTTGTGCTGGAAAAGGAGGGGCATTTTTTGTGAATAGCCTATGTGGTAGGATGGGGAAACAGTGTTGGAAGAAGGGGGAAGAAGGTGGATACTGTTTCTCACCCGTCGGTGTCCCACTCCCCAAGGACACCCACATCCAGGTTGCCCTCCCGTACTGGTCCACCCCCAGGAACTGGACCCAAAAGTGATTGCCATTCCCTGGCCACCTTCATGACAGATGCCCAGGGACTAGACACAGAAACACCTTCAAAGTACCTAGTGAAGAAATCAACAGGGGGTAATGGAAATGGTAATGGAAATGGAAATGTGTTTAGGATATCTGTCCCATAAACAATATTGTTGAAGAAGAGTTTCCTATAGTTCCAAATACTGCTACAATTTCATGTAACATCCCATCTAAAGTCAAATATTTGACAGTTGTGGATTTAAAAGAAATGCGTTCTTCTCAATTCCCCTTCACGAGGACTCACAAGATTTAACTTCATTTTCGTATAGAAATACATGACTGAATAATACACATTTGCCTCTGTTGTTTTGTGAGTCCCCTTTCAATCTTTCACAGGGTCCTCCAGATGGACCTAGGAAATGTACAAATTGAGAGTGCAATAATTCATTATGCAGATGACATATTAGTGTGCAGTGAGACAGAGGAAAGATGTAGAAAAGACTCAGTTTGACTCATTACCATACTAGCAGAGAAAGGATGTAATGTATATAGGGACAGTTAATTTCTCAAGAGGGGAGAACAGTTACACCTGAAAGAGTAGAAGCAGTTATGAAGACTTCAGAGCCTAAAACAGTGAGAGAAATGCAACAATTCTTAGGCCTATGTAGCTATTGCAAGGCCTAGTTTGTTTATAGCACATATGTACAACCACTTTTAAAAGGACTTAAAGACACAAGTAAGATAACATGGACAGATAAAATGACTGAAGGATTTGAAGAATTAAAAAAGGAAATCAGTATAGCCCCTGTTCTAGGGATTCAAGACTATCCTGAAGATTTTTACCTATTTTCCCATTCAAAATGAGAAGGTATAACAGCAGTCCTGACACAGAAAAGGACATTAGGAAATGGACACAAACCATTAGTTTAATATAGTGGGATTTTAGATCCAGTAATGAAAGGCCATTACCCTTGTGAACAAGTATTAGCTGCTGCTGCATTTGCTATTGAAAAAGCTTCAATTATTACAATGGACTGTTCAGACACATCATTTGTTGATCACACATTATTTACAATTCTAGAGAAACCCAAAAGTACATTGGCTAAACAAAGAGCATCAGGATATTAGGTAATTATTTCAAACCCTGCAATAAAAATGGTTAGATGTAGAATAGTCACCCCAGCAACATTTACAGCAGAACCATTATGGAAGGATGACTATCTACATGACTATACAACGTATATTGAATTTTATGATGATATTCCCCATGTTAGTGAAAGAGCTCTCAGAGAGGGGGACATTTTCTTTATTGATTGTTCTTCAAAAATGGACCAAACGACTGGCGAAAGGCATACTGGATCAGCAGTAGCAAAGCTGAACCGTCAGTGTGAATTTGAAGTAGCAACAAGTGTAAGATGAGGAAGTGACGGTGTACTATGACTACGCCAATGTGACATTAACTGTACATGTATGTTTGTCACACCTGAAAATATGATATGATACGATAAGTCATTTATAATGCGCATATAGACAAGTGTACCTAGGCGTGACAAGACATGGAAGACAAAACAAATGATGCCTTATGTCATTCACATCATGCAAGTGCAAGGGGGAAGGGATAGGATAAGTGCTGGGGGAGCGAAGGGGAGAGTGAAATAGGCAAGCTCAAGTATGTGCTGCCCTGGTGGCGGCACAAGTAAGTGCAAGGAGGCAGGGGACTGTAGGGTTACACATACAGTCCCTAAGTGTGTTGGAGACCCAGAAACTGTGCATAGGGCTACTGGTCATAGAGGAGCCTGTTGCCTGTTAAGGTTCAGAGGGTGGCCAGGTAACTAGTTTGTACAGCAGACAGGTACATCAGCAGGAGAGGGAGGGAGAGAGAAAGCCGAAGCAAAAAGAAGGTCTTGGTTTGCTTCTGGAACCTTAGGTGGTGCTGCTCAAGTTTGAGAGAGGAAGTGAGGCTGTTCCAGAGGGAGGCCACCAATCTCCACCTGGAGAAGCATCTGACCCTCAGAGAGTTGGATTTAGATGAGTGGAGGCCTCCAGAAGGGAAATGTTGATGAAGATAGAGTTGGATGTAGTTTGATCCCCAGCCCCAAAAAGCCTTGTGGACAATGCAGGGGGTTTTGAACTTGATCCTTGCAGCCACCTGGAGCCAGTGAAGAAAGCCTAGGGCTGGAGAGGTACGATCCGTGGGCTTGAGGCCAAGGACAAGTCTTGCAGTCCTGTTCTAGATTAATTGCAAAAGGCAAAGAGTAGAGGAAGGCAGATTTAGAAAGAGGCTGTTGCCGTAGTCCAGTCTAGAGAGATAACCAGGGCTCTGGAGACAGTGAGCTTTTGGGGGAACGTGAGAAAAGGAAGAATACCTCTGAGGAGGTGCAGCTGGTAGTGGGACTTCTTAGAGAAATCTGTGATATGAGGAGAAAAGGAGAGAGTGGAGTCGAAGATGACACCAAGGATTTTTGCCTCGTAGGAAGATGCAGGTAGAAGGCCCAGAGAGGGTGACCAGTGTGAAAGAGGGAAAGCGGGAGCAGGGGTCCCAATAAGAAGGCTCTCACTCCTACTAGCATTAAGGCAGAGATTGTTAGAGGCACACTATTCCTGAATTGCAGATAGACAGTCAGAAATGAGCTAGAGAGGAGACAAGACCCAGGGGAGCCTGAAGGAGAGCTTAGTGTTAACTGCATAACACTGAAAGTTAGGAGAGAAGGTAGAGATGAGGTGGGCCAGAGGTGCCGAATAAAGTTTGAGGAGCCAGGGTGATAGGTTAGAACCCTGGGGAACACCACATGTGGAAAGATAGGTGGTGGAGAGAAAAGACCCCAATAGGAGCTGCAAGGGTTGATCAGAGAGGAAGGAGGTCAACCAGGCTAAGGCCTGACCAATGATGCCCTAGTTGTCACAGAGATGATTGATCAGGATGGCGTGGTTGACCATGTCGAAAGCAAAGGATAGATCAATGAGTATGAGGACAAAAGGAAGGCTAGAGTCGAGATTAGAGAGCAAGTCTTCACTGGTGTTCAGGAGAGCATAGTCCATGCTTTGGCAGCTCTAATGGCAGTCATGGAGACAACCAACAGATTCCATATGGAGAGTAAGCTGTGAGATGGCCAGCTTTTCCAGGAGTTTTCACACGAAAGGTGTGCTAGACATCGGGGCAAAAATTTGCAGTGAGGACATTCTATAGAGGGTTTCTTAAGGAGCGGGTGCACAAGGGAGTGCTTTAGGAGGGAGGGGAGTTCCAGTGGCAGAAGAGGGATTTCAGAAATCAGCCAAAGGTGGAGCAAGGGTGTTGATGTGGTCCTGGATGGTTCTGGAGAAGCAGGGGAGCACCTGCTAGGAAGAGATTTTCATAGATCAGACTTGTCTAGATACATCGTCAGGAGAGAAGACAGGAACAGAGTGAAAGGAGGAGGAGAGACAGCCATAGAGGGGCTGAGAGGTAGAGTGAGAGGAAGAAGAGAGCAAGGACAGGATGTACCAAAATTTCTTGGTGAAGTGTGAAGCCAGTGCCGTGCAAAGGGCCTGAGAAGGAACAGGAGAGACGGATATTGAAGCAGGATTGGCCAGCTCCTTGCATATTTTGAGGAGTTCGGCCATGTTGGTAGAGGCAGCAGAGATGCAGGCTTGATCTAAGCTCTCTTCTTGGAAAGGTCAGAGAGTCTGTATTTCCTTTGGAACAGGCAGCAGGCCAGTTTGTCAGAGGATGAGCCTGATGACCTCCACTTTAACTCACCCACCCTACACTTGCGTTTAAGGGTGGCGAGGTTGCAGTCATACCAAGAGTTGCACTTGGATGTTGGCTTAAACTGGATCATCATGGCAGAAGAAAGGACATCAAGAGTGTTAGAGATAGCGAGATGCAGGTTGGAGAGGGCTTTGTCAGAGTGTGAGTCAGTCGCAAGCATAGGAGAGAAAGTAGCAGCAAAAGCCGTCACTGACACACGCTTCATGGGTCAGATGACCAAGAAGGTGGGTGGCAGTGCTGGGGTCGGCTTCACCTGGGGGACAGAGAGCGACAGGTGGGAAGAGAGAAGACAGTGGTCAGTCCAAGAGAGAGGAGTGGTGATGGGGTTAGAGAGGAGGATGTCTGAAGAGATGAGAACATCCAGGGTGTGCCCAGCAGAGTGTGTCGGGCCAGAGGTAGAATAGAAAGAGACAGAGAGAGCCGCAGAGATTGTGAAAGAGCCCTGAGGAGGGGTTAGAAGCATCCAGGTGGATGTTGAGGTCTCTGAGGAGGAGAAGGTGGGAGGTAGAGGCAAGAAGAGAAGAGGAGCAGTCAGCCTACTCTGAGAGGAAGAGGGCGACCTGGACAGGTGGCCCGTAGATGGTGGTCACAGTAAGAGAGAGGCTGGGAGAGATAGAGAGCCTGCAGACTAGCCATTCAAAGGAGGAGTAGGCCGGCATATGAATGACAGAAGCAGGGATCGACTCCGGGAAGATCAAGGCTACTCAACCTCCTGTACGGTTGGTTCTAGGTTCAGAGAGGATCCTGTAGCCATCAGGGAGGAGAGTGTCAAAACCTGTGACAAAGCTGGCCATGAACAATGTCTCAGTGAGATAGAGGATATCCAGATCAAGTATTTCAAGGTAGTCGGCAGATGCTGGAAGAGTGTTTGACAGCAGAACAAGAGTTAATAGTAGTGACATGGAGCAGATTGTCACATTTGAAAGACTTCTGTGGAGGTGTAATTCAGATAGACCTTAATGATGGTCTTGGAGGATTGTAAGGGGGCCAGGAGGACCTCCCACTGAGTGCCACCATTAATGAGAGATGTGGAAAGAGGGGAGAGAATAGAGACCATATGAGATGGAGAGCCTGCAGACTAACCATTCAAAGGAGGAGTAGGTATGCATATGAATGACAGAAGCAGGGATCGACTCTGGGAAGATCAAGGCTACTCAACCTCCTGGACGGTTGGTTCTAGGTTCAGAGAGGATCCTGTAGCCATCAGGGAGGAGAGTGTCAAAACCTGTGACAAAGCTGGCCATGAACAATGTCTCGGTGAGACAGAGGATATCCAGATCAAGTATTTCAAGGTATTCGGCAGATGCTGGAAGAGTGTTTGGCAGCAGAACGAGAGTTAATAGTAGTGACATGGAGCAGATTGTCACATTTGAAAGACGTCTGTGGAGGTGTAATTCAAATAGACCTTAATGATGGTCTTGGAGGATTGTAAGGGGGCCAGGCGGACCTCCCACTGAGTGCCACCATTAATGAGAGATGTGAAAAGAGGGGAGAGAACAGAGAACAGAGACCATATGGGAGGTACATAGGCCTGGAGAGGGAAAAATAAAGAGGATTTTGCTAAGGGTCTGTCTGGAGGAAGCACTAATGTAGGTATCAGCGATAGGGATGCCTGGGTTGGAGACCAGGATGTCCCCTTTGAACCTCTTCCTACTAGACCTAGTGAGAGGGATAAGATAGGAGAGTAGTGGTTAGAGAAGATATGGGAAACTTAGAGCACCATAGAGGGTGCGCGGAGGAGAAGGAAGCGGTAGAAGCCAAAGCAGGAGGGAGGCGGGTGTCACACACTAGGGCACACATGGGGGGAGCACACGGGAACACGGGTAGAGTCAATGCAGAAGACAGTAGAAACAGTAGCAACAGTAATCACAGTTAGGGGGAGGACCTAAAGAGAAGGAGACAGTGCAGTAATACAATAGAAACCAATAGGGGGGGTTGTCAGGAGAAGTGAGAGGAGACATGCAAACAGTACAATACAAAATATGCAATACAACAGTGACCCCTGGGAGATGTAGAGGAGTAAGAAGAGAAATGCACACAATACAACAGCAAATATACAATACAATAGTAACAACTGGGTGGACCTGGTAGGAGGAGAAGAGAGAAGTGGAGCCTGAGGTGCGAGGGGAACACTGTACGTGGAGTTGGGCAGAAAGGGGAAAGACACACAAGTCAGGGAGAAGTGGACCCTACATTGTGAGGGGGGCAGCACACGTGGAGTGGGTAGAAATGGGAAGGACGTGCAAGGGCATGAGAAGTGTAAACCTAAATTGTGAGTGGAGCAAGATTCATGGAGAAAGCGGGGTGTTCTTTATCCCCACTCAGGCAAATGGAGGCAGGATGGAACTTGATAGCCAGTTATGCCTCTAGCATTATCGAGGGTAGCGCTGGAGCAGTTTCACTACCCTGCGCATACGACTCAAGAGAGTCTTGCTGCTATGATTGCATAAGATTGGTTTTCACTACATTTATTTTAACATTTGGTACAATTTATTGTAAATTGCATCATGTGCCAGAAATGTACAGCAGGACACACTTTTCGAACAGTGAGACGAGCAATCCCTAGACCCAATGGCCGGGTTCAGAACCTTCATATATATTATGTGGATATGTTGCAGACATGCAATTACTATAGGTACATGCTGGTGGTGGTAGGTCCCTTTTCTAGATTTAGTGAGGTAGGTCCATGTACACACCCAAATGCTACATGTGCTGCCAAGTTCCCAGTGAGTGAGTTGTTCCCAAGATGGGGTGTATGCGAAGTCATGCAGTCTGACAATGGACTACATTTTGTAAATGAATTATTTGAGCAGGTTACTCTTTTATTAGGTATAAAGCACACATTCTCTTCTGCCTATCACATACATGCAAATGAGATTTGTGATGGTTTAATAAGATTCCTTGAAGAGAAGATAGAGGATAGAAAAAATAAAGATCACTTTAAAGAAGGGGTGTTTATATTGCATACTACTTTAATTATTTGCAATGCGAAATCAGTCTGGCTCAGATCACCACCTTATTCCTCATGAGTTGGTGAATGAACACAGTATGAGAATACTTCTTGCTCCTTCCAGGTTATAAACTGATGCCCACAGTGTAGTGAAGACATTGGGTGGTGAGATGCATGATTATTTGGCATCTATGAATGCTAGTGTCTCTTTTATTTCTCAACAAATCGAGAACTGGAGGGATTGAAGAAGACAGCCAACCAAATGATCCCAACAATCTATTGAAGCAACCTAGTTTATATCCAGGGGACCAGGTGCTGGTACAAAAACATGTTCATACTTGGAAAAAAACCCATCTTGAGGGACCATATGAAGTGGAAGATGTTACTTTCACAGCTGTCAAGCTACAAGAACACACGCCTGACTGCACCTGCACGGCATCAAACCATACAACGGAGAGACCTTTACCCCTCCTGCATCTGCTGACAGTGAAGCAAGAGAAGAAGGGGCAAAGATGAAGAATGTATGGGGTATAAATCACTTTGGAATACAAACTGGCATTTCTTAAGTCTAATAAGGAATTAATGGTCTTGTAGCTATTCTGGAACTATTTCAGATAGGTACAAGAGACAATGTATTGATGTCCCCGATACAAAGAAAAAGAACAGACTGCATCTTCTATGCTGCCAATCATAATACATTACACAAATTCTTGTGTGCTGTTTTTACCTATACATTGCAGTCTTACCCAGCTCTGAAAGGATGACACATGGACATTGTGACATTTCTTGGCAGTCCTAGACACAATCATATTATTTTCAGTATCATTGTAACTATTATCCTGCAGTTTTTGGCATACAAATGTGATTCACAAAGTATAACAACATTACATATTAAATTACAAAAAGCTGGTAAGGTTCCAAAATATGTGACTCACTACCATAAGGAAAGTCGATGAGTTTTTCTGGAATGGTAATGGTGATTTCATTCTGCTTTATGATTTGTCTTTTCTTCCTTATTATCATGGCATTTAGACATATAATGGTTACAAATGCAGATACAGAGGTTGACAATGAACATTTGTGTATAATCCCTAACAAACAATTGAATTGCATCTTCCCTGATTTTATTAAACATATTATTTGACTTAAAAAGGATGCTGGTCAAGATAATGAAAATATAAATACACAACTTGGTAATTCGGCCCATTTAAAGAATAGCATGTGTTATTAACACATGAATGAGGTGGGAGAGAGAACTTTAGATGAAAGCTGCTATGCATGTTTTCTCACCCTCTAGGCATAGCATGCAGCCAGAACATTAATTACAAGAAAACGACCTGCAAATGATACAAAGTACCTCAGTCATCTAGCAGCTCCCCAACCAGAGGATAGTTCGTGGGAAGATGGGCAACCCTACAATGGTGATCAAGGAGATACTTTCCATATCAAGATGCTTATGTGAAAAAATTAAAAAGTGAAAAAGAGATAGGGTGGATGAAACAGATGCTTCTATATTCATCCCGGGCTGGAAAACAAATAAATGTTTTGAAATCATGAGGATGGAATGTTCAGACATACAGGAACAATCAGGAGTACCAGGACAATGGCAGAGAGCTCAACTATTGGTATATGGACGAGTGGCCACCAGTACAGAATGGGAAGAAGGAATGTTACCTTGCACCAAACACTTATCGAAGAAGGAAACAGTAAGCATAGTGCAAATAGTAAATGACATATGCTTAAAGCCATGGGCAAGATTTGCAAGCTACTAACATGGATTGACAATGAAGCAGGACAGGTGTCCATAATACCAGTAAATAATGCAACAGCATGTTTCAGGGACAAAGGCCTGGTTCTAGTGGGAGAAAATAAAGGATGTAAGCAGACACTTGAAGTACCAAATTAATGGAGGAACTGCTGTGCTAATTGATCAATATTGGACCTGTGGATCCAGAGCTTATATGCATTTGCCCACAAATTGTGGAGGATTATGTTCTCTCGTGGCCATACGTGTTCCTGCATTAGTGATTCCTCAAAGTGACCTTCATATTGAAGAGTTGCCAAAAATGAATGAATACCAGATAAAGAAGAGGTCATTCAATCTCCATCAGCTGAAGATGGAGAACTATTTCTCATCAAAGTAAATAGTAGCCTACGACAATATTCCAGTGGAGCAAATGTTATTCAGCAAGACGGCAATGATATTTACATCTATATTTATGCCATGACTCCAGACAGCAGTGAATGCCAAGTAATTACAAATCACCAGATGGGAGCTGCTACAAACGATCAACTCAACATTAAAAGGGTTTCACGCAATCAAAGAAAAATCGAGGGCCACCAGGCTTATGACCATCAAGACAGGTATGTCCTGTACTTAATTAAAGCAATGGAAGGAGGCGTGCGTGCCAATATTGGGCCATCATGCTGTACATGCATGACTGCCCATGATGGAGAAAATCCAACCCTGACAGAAGCAATATCCATGCTGGCAATCCTGCACACGGAGATGGAAGATGTAGCTGGTGAGCCAGAAGATGATGATTGGTTTTCATCTCTGTTTTCATGGATTCCAAATTAGTTTGCAAATGTCTTCAAATTACTTGGAGCAATACTAGTGTTGGTATTGCTAGTATTCTGTCTTATAATGATCGTTTTATGACAATACAAGTAGACGGCCAAGAAAGCTATTGGGATGAAGACCATGATCAATGTGAGCAGTGACCATACACCACAGACTGAAGACACCACCCATGATAACATAAAGAAGAGCTAACTGGCACACTCAGGGAGGAAGTTTTATTTCCCAAACAATCATAAGAACTATATTGGACATTGGGTATTCTGTCAATCGACTGGAGAATGCTTTCATATGACCTGGACTGTGGATGAGCATATAATGAATGCAGGTAACCTGAGTGGGGTGACAAAGTATGGGTTCCAAAGAAAACAAAGTAGGAAGGGAAGATGAAGAAATTGAAGAGGAGGTGTCAAGGACTCGACCAGAGGGTGGAATGTAGAGGAGCAGATGGATACACCATCCCTAGCTCCTGCCCCCTCACCTCCATCACATTGGAACAGCAGCAGAAGAGCCCTATGTGGGAAACCAGGTATTGTCCTAAGACTGCATCGAATGTATGAGAGATGGTATGCACTCAGACCACTGTATCGAATGTGCCACTGCACTGAAAGGGTGGAAGGATGTCTGCACACACCATTCAACATCAACGAGCTATGAGTGAAATCTGACAGGAGCAGAGTGACATCATAAGGGAAATAAAAGAAGACACACTGACATGATATGCAAATACTTAAAGGATACAGATGTAACTGGAAGTGATGAGAGAAACATGTAATTGAAGATGAAAAAATAATATGCACCAAAGAAATAACTGAGGAGAGATGACGTGAATGTACATACACTGAAATGCAAGGTAGCTGAGACATATAAAAGCTTTCTGCAGAGGAAAACATAACATGGCTAAGGCTGCAATGAAAAAAATATGGACACCAAACTTGTGTTAAAACCAATCAAGCTACTCCAGAGACAGACCAGGGCTGAAGAGTCAGAACATGCTGGAAGAAAAGCTTTGTGTGTGGGACAAAGAAGAGTCTATTGGCCTGGGATCAAGGATGCCACTTCAAGGAATAATTGCAAGGAAAAAGGGGAGTCAGGAGGATAAGCCATGTATGTAAGACATGTTTCTTTTAGATTAAGCAAAGAAAACATGCGCAAGAACCAAGTATTGTACAATCAAAGATGTGAAAATCAAATGCAAGTTTGAGTGAGTACGTCTCAAGAGGCCAAGAGTAGTATTGACAACCAGCTTAATTAAATCAAATAGTAGTAAATAAAAGGATGGAATGGACAAAATTGTTGTATCCTCACACATGTCTCAGAAGTCGAAAGCAAAGGCTATTCCTTAAGCTCCAAACGAAGATACTGGTGTACCTACACTTACTTGAAAGTCCCAGAACAGGGAACAGGCTGCAAGGTCAACTACAAAGAAGAAGCCTATGCTTGGGGCCTGACCGATGAGAGATTATGGACTAATTACTGGCAAATGGACTAATTTGCCAGTAGTCTGGCATTGTTCTCTGCACCTGAGTTTTGTTTTGCTTAAGTGCTGCTAAAAAGCTGAATGTCCAAGATTGGGAGAGAGAATGTCAACCAATCCGAGGGTCTATGTAGCAACATGCTATACAATGTTGCACAGGCCCATTTGCTACTGTTAATATGCTAAAATAGGCATTAAACATATTTAGAGGTGGGTCAAGGCTTGCCTAATAGCTAAGGGGCATCCAGTGATATTACTAATAATTATATGACATAGAGGTACATATGTTCTCTTAACCAATCCCTCTCTTCAACAGGTTTTACAGTTTGCCATGTAGGATGACATGATAGCTGACATACATTGAGGTATAAATCCTTTGTGTAATCAACATTGAAGTGTGAATGCGTGGACTACAGTGTTTTGTTTGCCAGGTTGTCCTACTGTATTTGAGCTGACAATAAAGTAGTACTTTGCCATATTCTTTGAGTCTGTCCGGTTATTTGGGTCTGAGATCATTATTGGTAATTCCAGCTAGCACATGAGTCCTAAGCATATGGCCCTTTGGGTATCATGCATGCAATTTGTATTTGTATTTGTATTTGTTTATTTATAACGCGCAGACCATCAGGCCCGGGGGCATCAGGGCGCAATTTGTACAGGGTTGCAAGAAAAGAACATACAGGCAGATAGATAACAATAAAAGTATACCAATACAACATAATAACAATCTTAATAATTACATATATTGCACATGGTACAGTGTCCCTAGGCTCCGCAGAGGAAGTATCCCTGAGGTAGTTGGGAAGGGAGCAGACCGGAAATCATGCTGGGGAACAGGCGGGCTGACAAAGTAGGACAGATGTCTAACACAACTATTGCTGGTCAAAGAGCCAAGATTTGGTTTTATTCTTGAAGGTGTTGAAGGAGTCTTCAGCTCTGATGGCAGCGGGGAGGGTGTTCCAAAGTGTGTAGGCTATTTTATTTTTGCCATGATAAGTGTTCTCGCTAGTGTGACGCTATTGTGGGTGGTGAGGAATGGTCTGCAGGCTGAAATGAGTTTGCACGTGTAGGCAGAGGTGGACCTGACTGCATTAGTTTGTATTGACAAGGATAAGGTGGAATCCAGGTAAAAGCCTAGTGTTTTAGTGTCTTTCGAGACTTGTATGGAGTTGCCGTCTATGATGAATGACTGATAGGATGGCTCAAGTTTGCTCAGGCGTTGTGATGTACCCAGGATAAGTAGCTCCGTCTTATCGTCGTTCAGACATAGCTGGTGCTGGGCCATCCAGGCTTGGATGACCAAGTAGACGTCATTGAGGGCCTTGGTGTCAGCAAGATAATCACCAGAGATGGGAATGAGTATCTGGGTGTCGTCCGCCTAGTTGGTGTAGGAGACACCCAGATAATCAAGCACATCAAAGAGTGGTTTCGTAAAGATATTGTAAAGAGTAGGTGACACGCAAGAACCCTTAGGAACACCTCAATGAATAGGGGGGGGATCTGCGGCAGCGGAAGGTGCAAAGACCCTCATAGATCTGTTGCTCAGGAAGGATTTGATCCAGGCCGCTGCAGAGGGAGAGAAGTTGGCAGCAGAGTGGAGGTGCCTGCAAAGGATCTGGTGGTTAACCAAATCAAATGCGGCGGAAAGGTCGAGGAGTAATAGCATTGCTAATTTGCCCTTGTCCTTCAGGACTTCGATCTAGGTTTGTAGGTCTAATAGAGCCGTTTCGGTCCCATGTCTGGGCCGAAATCCGGATTGTCGTAGACCTAACAGATTGTTTGATTCAAGGTAGTTTTGGATCTGCAGGTAAGCTGCACGGTCCAGTATCTTCAGCAGAAATGGTACTTTAGTAATGGGTCGGAAGTTTGTGGGTATGCTTGGGTCAAGGGAAGGTTTTTTTAGTAGCGGGATCACCCAGGCGTCTTTAAGGTTGTCCGGGACAATACCTGTTTCAAAGGATGAGTTCATGAAGGCTGTAATGAATGGGGCTAAGTCATGGGCGGAGTCCTTAATGATGGGAGCTGGGCACGGGTCACCTTGGCAGTTGGATGGTTTCATCCTGAGGATGATGTTTTCTACTTCGGTGACAGTGAGCGGTGCGAAGGTGAAAGGTTTGATGTTGGCAGAGTTGGAGAGGGTGGGCCTAGTAGGGGAGAGTGAGTGGTTGTCACGCCTCAGGCAGTCCTGCTTTTCTTTTATTTTAGATTGGAGCATAGAGATTTTGTTTAGGAGGGCTGCTTGAATGTTAGCACACCATTTGCTGTCTTTCGTGCAAGTGACTGGCGGAGAGACTGGGGTTTCGAGCTCTTTTAGGACTCTAAAGAGTTCCTTGGAATTAGAGTCGGCTTGCATGATACGATTATTAAGCGATTCTTTTTTAGCAATGATGATGGCGTCTTTATAAGTGAGGGAGGCGAGGAGGAAGCCGTCTTTATGCTCATCGGATGGGTGGCTTTTCCAACGGTTTTCCGCACAGCGTTTGGCTTTGCGGAGGATTCTTAGCTGTGGAGTGAACCATGAGTTGAGATGTGCTCGTGGTTTAGCCTTCCTAGGTTTGATTGGTGCTATAGTGTCAATAGCCGTGAGCATCGTTTGGTTGTAGATGTCTGCTAGGGAGGTGGGATCAGAGCAGGCGTTGGTCGCTGCATTAAGAGAGGGGAGTAACAGTGGGAGGAGTTGTTCTCTTGTTATATATTTTTTATTGCGGGTGGGGAGGGCTGGGGCTATGGGTGTTGGGGCTCGCGTGGTAGCTTCAATGTTAAATGTTATGATGTGATGGTCAGACCATAAGCATGGCGAGTTATTGAGGACCTGGATGTTGCAATTAGAACCAGCTAACCAATCGATGGTCCTGCCTTTGATATGGGTCGGTTCTTGTATGTACAAGGTGAGGCCAAGGTCAGTAAGAGCATACTCCAGATCAGTTGCTACAGGATCCTTAGGGTCGCCGTGACCTAGATTGAAGTCACCTAAGATTATTGTTTGGGAGTTGTTTTTTGTTTTGTCAAGAAGAAGAGTGGAAATTTCACTGACAAAGGTGGGTGCCGGCCCTGGGGGCCTGTAGATAAGGTGAAGGGTGGTTGTTTGGTTAGGTGTTAGTAGTAATTTGATTGTCAGCAGTTCAGCTGATTCAAGTTTGGAGTCGGATACCACTCTTAGGTCAAGGGAGTTTTTGTGGATGAATGCCACGCCGCCACCTCTAGTATGGGCAGAGGAGCGGTCACAGCGTGTGATGCCATAGTCAGGCGGTAAGGCCAAGGATAGAGAAGGGCCAGAGGCGGCATGTAGCCAGGTTTCGGATATGGCAATGAAGTCAAGGTCGGCACTGGTGATAAGGTCGGCTATGTCAAGAGCGTGTGCTGTGAGAGATCTAGCATTGAGGGCACCCTTGAACACAGGCAATTTAACCCCTGTGGTCTTAGTTTTGCAAGTGGCGGTGGGCGAAGGCGGACTGGGTGGTGTGCATGGGGCTTGCTTAGTGGTGTTGGTGCTGGAAGGACGAATACGGAATCTGGTGCCTAGTCTCTTGTTCCTGAGAGTGAGGGGGCAAGGTTGGTTAGGAGTTGGTTTCGTGGCAAAGTGTTTGAGCCAGAGAGCTGGGTCATTAAGGTATTGGTTAATCTGGTTGCAGGGGTGGTGAGCATCAACGGTAGTTGCTGAAGGACTCGTTGAGGGTGTCAAAGTCATGGTGGGTGACGCTGGGTCACGTAGGTAAGGGCAGGCCAGGTTATTAACCGCAAAGGTAGGAGTAATTGACTTGGGTGGTTGAGTGAATAGGGCAAGGTGTGTGGCTAGGAGGTAGTGCAGTAGAAGGCACACGCTGATGTGCATGATGGTGGTGCTGGCTGCCAGAATAGGTTCCCTATGAGCTTGTTGATAGGGACAAGATAGGGTCTCCTTGAGTGGGACTGGTGAGATAATGGAAGGGAGTGAGGGTGCTATGGTCTGGCTGGAAGCCTGGGCACCTAGATAGGGATAACCCAATGGCTGGAATTCACAGGTCAGGGCAGCCCTAGATTAGCGTAATCACAGGCTGTCGCCCAGGGCAGTGGTACACCTAGAATAGACGTGACCCAAGTCAGGCGCGGCACAATACAATTTGAAGCGCCCTTGAGGCACAGCACCGTTGAAGTGGTCAGTGGGCTACCATAGGGTACATTACAATTGAAGTGGTCTGTAAGCGACCTTAAGACACAACACAATTGAAATGGTCTGTAAGCGACCTTAAGGCACAACACAATTGAAATGGTCTGTAAGCGACCTTAAGGCACAACACAATTGAAATGGTCTGTAAATGACCTTAAGGCAATTGGCATGGTCTGTAAGCGACCTTAAGGCACAACACAATTGAAATGGTCGTCTCTAAGCGACCTTAAGGCACAATACTGTTATAAGGTGGTCTGCTAGTGACCATGATGCGCAATACAGTCATAGGGTGGTCTACTAGTGACCATAAGGCACAATAAAGTTATAAGGTGGTCTACTAGTGACCATAAGGCACAATACAGTTATAAGGTGGTTTACTAGTGGCTATAATGCACCACACAGTCATAGAAGTGGTCTGTTGGTGACCATAGGGTACAGCGCAATCAAGATGTGGTCTACTAGTGACCATAAGGCACAAAACACTTATGATATGCTTAGGTTCGAGAGTTTCAAGGGTGGCCTGAAACACATTCAAATAGTAGTGGCTCAGAGTACATGCCTACAGTAGTGTCCCCGGTACTGGCATGCGTGATTATACTCCCAATAGATGGGGATTCAGAATAACTCTGACACCAAATAATCGAGCCAACTCAGGGAGATGGCAAAGGTGTTGTTTTATTAACAATGATCTAAACAGGGAGTTACAACGGACATCAACTGACGTTCGCATGAGCTCTCAAAGCATTTCTCATAAAAACATCCTTTTATGCAGAAAATACATCAGACGTGAAATCATATTACATAGCAAATAAGAAAAACCTGTCTTTGAAATAGGCCTTGCAAAGTATTCTTGTCTCTGTGAATATATGGGAGTACAAGTTTTCACAATCGTTGTTCTAGGGCTACACGCTCAACTCTATTTCCATCCTTGGCTCACATGATAGAGACCATGATCTGGTCCATTTTGCAGCATTAAAATGTATTAAATTAATAAAACTTGGCACTCTTGGTTTTCTATCTTTGCACCTTAACAAGGAATGATTCAGCTCAAATTTAAATCAGTTTTCGCAAGAATTTTCTTCACATATGACGTCACCACAAAACATGTAAAACGGACGCTTGACAGACTAGACAAACACCTGCTGGACACCAATATCTCTGCCTTTAATCATTACCCCTTTATGGAGTGCAA
Organism: Ambystoma mexicanum; assembly: GCF_040938575.1. NCBI lineage: Eukaryota > Metazoa > Chordata > Amphibia > Caudata > Ambystomatidae > Ambystoma > Ambystoma mexicanum. Next base: position 243,103,283 of record NC_090925.1, on the reverse strand, counting down.
ACGTAGCCCTTTTACAATGTCTTCAACTGTTGTGGTAGTCTATTTGTTGCCCATTATGTGGGACTATGGGTCCGTGTCTTCTAGCCGCTATATTAAAGCGTAGGAATAAGGCGAATCCTCTCACTTCTTGGGTGTCTGCCCCGGTAACCTCTCTCTTCTCGGATATCCTCCGTGGTAACCTTTATTATTTAATTATTCCTGAGTCATTATCCCGTTATATATATATATATACAGTCTACTCTACTTCTGACTATATTTTGTTTTCTTCCGCCTCCCTCCGTTACCTTTTCCCTTACTTGTTCTAGAGCATGCACTTTTGCCAGAACATTAGTCTTTTTCACTCACCGTTCGCATGGTTCTTTTCTGGACCCTCGGGATCACCACCTTTGTTACCACCTTCGTCAACTTTTCGCCCATTCATCTGCCTGTAGGAATGGGAAGGGATGCGTCGGGAACACGGGTCCCTTCAGGCCCTATCTGCAGTCTCTTTACACTACCACTGTCTACAGGGAGCTTCACGGTCTACTCAGCCGAATGATAAAGGACTTGTGATATTACCAAAGACCTAGAGTTACTTTATGAAATTAATGAATTTTGTGGAAAACGTGGCCCTAAAAGGAGAGTTTGTGGGTGCGCACCACTGAAATAGCAAGAGCTACCGTTATTTTAAAGATATAGGAACGGCTGCAGCCGTTTGGTTAGACTGGTGATTTTCCACTATCACCTATATAAAACTAAAGCTAGAGAGGGTGCTAACCTCACAGACTGCTCTCAGTCATACATATGCCACAACAATGCGGTATCGATTTAGTTGGGTTTTTGAATTTGGAAAATGAGTAAGTAAGTATACAAGACACATGGTGAGTGTTTAGAAAGTAGGGTTCCTGTATTTCAAAACCAACAAACGGGCAAAAGTATTATTTGCATACATTTCAATTTTAAACAAAAAGAAGGGTGAAAAAGCCACGTTTGGATAATCAGTTAGTCATGCATAGAAGGAACTTTGTCACAATTGATTATTTACACATGAACTAGATATAGGGCCTCATTACACGGATGGCGGAGAACCATGGCGCTATTAGCGCCATGGTTAATGCTTTTAAAATACCGGCACCGCCTTGGCGGAAAAGGGAATTACCGCCCCATTCCAAGGTTGGCGGGGCGGTAATTCCCCCTTCCACCATTGCCCTTCCCCATTTCCATTTTTGCCCCATAGGGCATAATGGGAATGGGGAAGGCGCTAATTACGGTACCGCAAATTGCGGTACCGTAATTACCTCCCTGGGTCCCTTTGTGGGTTGGTTTTTAACGCCTGCAAAAAGCAGGCGTTAAATCCCCCAACCCGCAAAGGGACCTCGTAGTAAGGCGGTAATGATTTACCGGTACCGGTATTTTACCGGCACCGGTAAATCTTTACCGCCATCCGTGTAATGAGGCCCATAGACTTGAAAAAGAACCTTGTTTTTGCCAACACGTGTTTTGACCTAACTAGGTCGTCCTCAGGGGGTAAAGTTTGTAATATTTGATACAGTTAACATATTCAATCGGTAATCCTTGTTTGCAGAGAGAGTCTGGGAAGGGAACATACACAGGCGGGGAGGGGTGGGAAAAATGCAGGAGAAAACCATGTAATTGGGTAGAGGGAAACAAAAAGTGAAAGTAATTAAGTGTTAATGACAGGATAAGTGAATTTGACCATATAGGTTAACATTTACATAATTAACTATATTTTTAGCAGTTAGTATAGTTCTTAGTATTCAACTCGGGAGCTTGTATGTAAAAAAACACCACATTTGGCAATTTCCAATATGTTAATCTTTACTTTCCACATATTTGATGGAAAACAGGAGGAATGAATGATTTGTATCAGTCAAAACACCATACATACGAGTTGCTGTGACTAAAAAGATCTAAAAGACCATGCTTATCATAAGCGTGTCTCAGAGAAAGTGAATAGTGATAAGTTACCTTTTGTGCAGTTGTGCCTAACGAATTTAGACCATATACTTTCTTCTGAAGTTAATATATAGATTATTTGGTCCATTGTGATTGGGTTGGCACTAACCCCATGCATAAATATCCACTTTGCTTACCAGCACGCAGAATGGTCAGCCAGGTGCAGGTTGCCCCCTCAACTACCCGTCCTTCCTCCAATTAAGGTTACAATAAATCATCACATCAACAACTATGTGTCAATTATGTTACTGTGGTTGGCCTTGAAACTGCATCTTCTGCCTGGGAAAGTTACGATATCTCTTCCTGGGCGGATGCCAAGCATAGGTGTGAACTCGTGCTTCTCCTCGCTCGGATGGTCACGTGATGCAGACACCGTGAATTTGCCTAGTTTCTCTCGATTTGTGCATTTAATTCTTATTCGGCTTGCCACCAGCCTACGCTTCCTTATTTTGACCTATCAAAGATAGGATATTCTATTGTTAAGTTTCGATCCAGCCGTCTCTTCTCATTTTGCTAGAATATGAATCTTGTCTTGTTTGACCTCTAGCAACCTGAGTTAATTCTGCTTTTTGTGCAAAGTGGAATCGCACTTATAATACTGTGCTTCGTTTTGAGGTAGATTATGTATAATGGCGCGTGCCGCTGCACTGTTTTCTTAGCGTTCTTGCGGTTCCAAGCACATGTACAGGCGTAAACTGATCGACTTGTGGAATCAGAAAAAATACAATATTACGTCTGTTACACCAAGCAAAGGAAAATACACCGACACGGGCTTGTAAAGATTCCCAGAATCTTTATTACAACACTGAACAGTATTCAACAAAGTACACAAATAGCTATTTGGCCGTCAATACATCACAGAGACCACCAGCAGGGTTCAATGTGAGCAGTGAACAGAATTTCCTAGCTGGACATCGACATATTTATACAATTTGTAAAAATGATGTCCAGCCTCTTACAAGTTAATAATACATTGGGCTAGGGTCGCGCCAGATTTACTTTCCTAATTTACATATCTCATGCTTGCGGTTTACTTTTGAATACATTTACTAACACACTCCATTATTCTTTAATTTAACGTTACACTCTTTACATACTGTTTTAATACAGATCAAACAAATGTTTTGCATTTTATATTCGGATTGCGTTACTGTTCTTGTATACTTGTAGTTTAACATTGCTGATTCAAGTAATCCCCTGCTCCTGAGGTCAACAAAGGACAAGGTCTACATGACCCTAACATGTAGCCTGAAGGCAGGTTGGACATTAACTTTTCTACAGAGGTTGAAGAGGTTAAGGCAAGAACAAGAGCACACGAGACGGCCATTTTAGATTACAGGGTGACTTTGTACAAAACCCCCAAAATGGCGGTTCTAACCTAAAATGGAGGCTTGATTCAAGATGGCGGCTTACATCAATTTCTAAGGTCAAGACCTTGCCGTAGAGAGTTATTCGCGTATAATTTTAAGCAACTTGGCGTATGCCAATATACGTACAATCATTACAATAGGAAGCATAATTTAATATCCAGTTTGACAAACCCTCCTTTTGGCCTATGCCAAGTGCTAACACTACTTCTGATCTCCTTGCAAGTAACTCCATACGTCATTGTCCATACACCCTGAATCATTGTCTGACATATCTATTGCCATTAGGTCTGACACCAGAGTTTATTTTAACACATACTCTTTGGAAACCTTATCTGGGGCGTATATTTTATGCCCTAATACACGTGTTGCTTGCGCGCAACATCCCCCTAATACTGAGCATATACCAGGGAGACACTGTATACAACAGCAAAGAAACAGAAAACTTCCTAAGATAATCAGCAGGGCCGAAAACAACTTCCATAACCCATGACCGTAGGAGGTCCCAAAACCATGTACTAAGTTCCCAGTTTCCCTCAGGAACATGTACTTCTGAACTAAGAACATGTAGATTTTGGATAGCCCTAAAGATCGTCGGAGAGGAGTCTGGTACGTAAACGCAGCAAGCGGACCCCACTAATTTACATACTCCTCCTCGCTCTGCCAGGATGACATCTAATGCCATCCGGTTCTGAAGAGCCACTAATCTTATCGCTCTCTGCTCTAACGTCATGTAGAGCAGTCAGTATGTCAATGGTCCGGTTGATGGTTCTCTCCAATACTCTCGCTAGTCCCCTGATATCTTCTGAATTCGTAATTTGCCCAATTTGCCTTTCACACCTCGTCGTGGACGAGTCTTCGAAATTTCTACAGTACTGGCAATAAATACCCCAGGTAATAGAATCCCTATATAACAGGTTCCTTGCCAATCACTGGGCAACCATGGAAATGCAACATTACCGCAAACAAAATAGACAGGTTCGCCTACGTACAGAGGTCTGTTTTCACTAGTCAAATTCGCAACTTTGGCGCACTTTCTAAAATTATCCATTGACCGTGTTCCATTCCTCTGTATGCAGTAGGATACTGAATCGGGGCTATGATTAACAGAATAAGATGGAGGCCTGGCATCCTTATTGCCTATAGGAGCCATTTTGAAAGATATTAAAGACTGAAATGGACGAGACAATTTATCAGAGGGCCTAACAGAAGCAACGTTTGGTTTACTCCTATTTGCAAAAAGTGAGCATCCCAGGGGCATCAAAACATTCTTTTCAAAACTATTTAAATTTGTACCATCAAAGTTCCCTGAGATGCTGTCATTCCATCGACCAAAAAATAGTGCTCTAAGAGAAGCGTAACAGGCAGTTGTCAAAGGTAAGGGATAAATATACCAACCTAGCCCCCTATCCCCATGTTGCGGTAGATGTTAGCAGATCCAGCAATTGGTCTTATTAAAAATTGCATGAGTGGCATTCATTATTAACAAAAGAGTGTTATTCTGATAGTTCCGTCTATGCAAAGAATCTCTAGGCGACAAAGTATGCAATTGCACGGAAGGAGTGGGAATAACAGATACATTTTCAATAGGTATAAAGTCCTCTAACGGATATGCTTCCTCCAGATACCATAACCCAAACCCAACAGTTACTAAAAATCCAGTAATTATCACAAAAAGGCAACAATACACTTTGAGGGTCCCCTTACATGCTTGATCATTGTCTCTGCTAGTCAAATGTTTATCTTAATTGTTCGCTACGCGCGGTAGCGGGTGCAGGCATTGTCGTCTTCAATCGAAAAAACACCAATTGTTCGTTTGCTGGAGACTCGAGTCGCGCGTCTTCTTAATGTCTTTCCCACAACCCTTAGCCAACAGAATCTTCCCGTACAGTCGGGCCAAAAGGCAAGCCCTCAAATGATTTTCTCAATCGCACAGTCAGACCATGCTGTACATTTACTTCCTTGGGCGCAAATTATATTTTGCAGTTTCTGGTGAGGACAAAGTGTCGTCACTTCCTCCTGGAAGTGGCGAATGGACGGAAATGGGATCAGAAAAGGATTGATCTGGAAGTTCCACTGTTGGGGAGTGCGGAGACAAGATGGCCGTTTTGTCTGGCCTTGCGGATTCTGAAGCGGTCTCCGATTCTCCCTTGTTGGTTGTTGCTGTTTCAGGTACACTAGTTACAACAGTGGGAAGGGATTCTGTGTCTTCTGTATCGTATGGCACGGGCTATGGGATCAGTTTGGTGTGCGTCACATGAATCCAGTTTTTATGACCCGCTCTCCGACAGCAGTCTGGGTGACTACCAGGACTTGGTAGGGACCCCTCCACCGAGGTGCAAGGCAAGACGACCTCTCAAAAATCTTCGTGAGGATCCAGTCCCCCGGTCGTAGACTGTGACCAGACCCTCGTAGCGCACAGGTAATGCCTCTCACACCTGGTGATTAATTGAAAACAGATTTTTAGTCAACTGGTTACAGTAATCGGAAAGAAGCACATTTTCTATGTCCCGCAATGAGCGACTTTTTGGCATACCCCAAATATTAGCAGGTCTCCCCATTACCACCTCAAAGGGAGAGAGTCCAGTCTTAGTTTGAGGGGTTGTTCTCATCGACAGTAACACGATCGGTAAGGCGTCCGGCCATTTTAGCTTGGTGCCAGCACACATCTTAGCGAGTTTGTTCTTTATAATGCCGTTGTGCCTTTCCACTAATCCGGCACTTTGGGCATGTCTGGCTGAATGGAACCGCTTGTCAATCTGTAATCTTTTGCAAATTTGTAGGATTACAGTGGCAATAAAGTGTGACCCATTATCTGACCAGATGACTCTCAGCAGCCCGAACCTAGGAAAAACCTCTTTCAACAGAGTTTTTGCCATGGTTATGGCCATTGCATCTCTAATCGGGAAAGCCTCAATCCACTTACTAAAGGCACAAATAACAACCAATACATATTTAAGATTGTTACAATGTTCAATTTCAATGAAATCAAAGTGAATAACCTCAAATGGGACAGAAGGTGGAGCGAAACTTCCTCTAGGAGTTGAGGTACCTTTTCCTACATTTTGCTGCAAGCTGTAAGTGACTTCAATTCTACACTACAGCTAAGTCAATGCCTAGTCTGGGATGCCCAAGGGAAGCCCTTATTTATGTATTTTTATGGCAAGTTATAATCTGGATGATGAACCCTTTTATAACACCCCTCTCTTAGAATCCCCCTTGACCCCACTGAGCCAAGAAGTAGGCTTGTTTTGCAAATTTAAAAGGTTTATTTGAAAAATTAAACAATATATATATATATATATATATTCAATGAAAAAACTTTGTTAAAGGGACATTATGGTTAAGTTGCGCTACTAAAAACCTATGAAATTCAGTGAAAAAACTTTGTTAAAGGGACATTATGGTTAAGTTGCGCTACTAAAAACCTATGAAATTCAGTGAAAAAACTTTGTCAAAGGGATGTTATGGTTCCAAGTAAAACCGAAAAACCCTTGAAATTCGCCAGTTATGGTAAGCTAAGCAACCATAACTCACGCCACCACCGTGCACTGCTAAGAGTAACAGCCAGGACATCAAAGATGACATCACAAATGTCATTGATGACATCACTGATGACATCACATGGCTGGCTCTCCCTTTGTGATGTCATCTTTGATGTCCTGGGTGTTAGTGTTAGCAGTGCACGGTGGCGCGAGTTATGGTTGCTTATGTTACCATAACTGCCGAATTTCAGGGGTTTTTCGGTTTTACTTTGAACCATAACGTCCTTTTAACAAAGTTTTTTCACTGAATTTCATAGGTTTTTAGTAGCGCAACTTAACCATAATGTCCCTTTAACAAAGTTTGTTCACTGAATTTCACAGGTTTTTAGTAGCACAACTTAACCATAATATCCCTGACTTCATATAAATGTAACATAGAACATACTAACCCCCTCGTAGTGATTTTCATGTCCGCGGACTACCGCCATGTCCGCGGACATATCGAAAATCTGAGATTGGTGAATGTAAATTTAAATAGTGTGCCCCATTTCCCCTTTGAAGTTGGCTCTGAAAAGAGCTGTTTTTTTTTGTTTTTTTTACAGATGCTTGACAGACACTTGTTATTTTGTATATTTGTTCTTGTTTTTTTTCTTACTTTACTCCTAAAATCTTCACATAACCTTCTCCAAAGCAACCCTTACATTCCAAAATAGAAAGGCATTTCCCGTAAAAGATAAAGAAATGCCATCTTCTTTAAAATTAACAGCATTACTGGCATCAATATTCTCATTGTTACAGAAGAACATACCAGCTCTAAGCATGAAGGCACACATGCCTCGGTTGATGACACACCTAGGAATGTTTTGCTGAGGACAAAAAACTGAACTATTGTCCCATATTGCCCTAGGTAGTAATCCAGAAAAAATTACTTTCGCATTTGGAAGGATCTTCATTACGGCTTGAACCAAGAGTTCCAAATCAGCCAACAAAGTAGGGGCACTGACGTTGCCCAAATGGAAAGCACCATAGTGCAAAACTACCACATGCAGACTGTTCATCGTGGCCATATCCTCACAAACTTGTACAATTCCCTGTACATTGCAATCAGGCACAGTGCTCCACACCACCTCCACTCCTTTCACATCAAAGTTCTTTGCAACATGCCTGCATTGAGCGTACTGTTGTAAACCATACACAAACATATCTCCAAGCACCAACACCCTGACTTTCTCTACTTCTGCCATCTTCACCACACACAGTCTCCTTCAACACAAATCCACAACCTCGACATCTGATTGGCTGATCCGTACAGTCTTCTTTCCATGTTGGATTTCCTGGAAAAACCCGGATGTAGCACGCCCTGTCCACGAACAGCCGCGGTGTCCGCGGACAGCGTCCACTTTACTCTCTGTGCCATTCCCTCATTGCATACAGCTAAGCAATCACACAATATGAATAACGTCCTCAGAACACCCCCATTTTGTGAATTTTCAAACATTTCAGGACAATTATCATTTCATTATTCAACATATTAACATTACAAATATTATACTTTCATCTTGTACTCTGCACACAATGCTATGTTTCTCCATTAGTAGCTCAGTATACTAGATAGAATCCCATAATACAATGCTATTTATATCAATGCATCGTTCAAAGCACTAATAACGGTATGATATTTATTGCAATATCCTTGACACTTTTTTTGCAACATTATAATAAAAATCCCTAGTACACAAATTCCATGAAAAGTACATACACATGTGATGTCATCAGCGATTTCATCAATGACATTTGCAATGTCATCTTTGATGTCCTGGGTGTTAGTCTTAGCAGTGCACTGTGGTGGCGCAAGTTATTTTTCATAGCTTACCATAACTTGCGATTTTCAGGGTTCTTTCGGCTGTACTTAGAACCATAACGTCCATTAAACAAACTTTTTTTAATATCACGCAAACAATATAGAAACATGGCTTGCAAAAACCAACTTCTCACTGATGGCTTTACACAGAATGTTGCAAAGTAAGAATTTTTGCTCGTTCACAGTGAAGGTCAGCTGCTTCCATTTTTTTCTCGGGCCCCGCAGAGGCTCACGAAGCGGACTATAAGGTTGTATTGTGTTTTGACCTTGACAGACAGAGATTGAGATGAAAGACTTCTCTTGAAGGAGTGTTGCTAAAACATAAGAGAAGATAAGGATGAAATTTCTGAAACGAAATCACTTTTATATATGATATCACTATGCGAAATATCGTTCGCACACGCGTAGTCGTATTTCGGGACTGCACTACTCGTAGACAATGGAAATTGCAATTGTACTGTAAGTAACCCTTTAGATTATTTTATACCAAATATAATTACAATAGCGTAGCATTAAAGACCGCTCAAGTTGAACTTGTTTGTTGAAAGTGGCATAATGTTTTTTACCGCGCACTATCACCGCCGAATTGATCCACTGTCATTTAGAGGGCTCTGAAAAAGGCAGACCACACAGGGTGGGTTAATAGAAATAATTTAACCGGTCTATAGGCGGTCAAGCGCTCTACTCGCTGTGCCACTTCACTGTAGCCTGTCAAGTGGCACAGCGAGTACAACGCTCGCTTTGACATCCGTGCACAGCTTGCTAACACAAGTTCGAATCCCGGCAAGGCCAAACTCAGCCTTTCATCCTTCCGTGGTCGATAAATGAGCACCACACACCGTGGTTAATAATAAGCACTGCTTAGATACCTCACGGTTCTTAGCGCTATATGAATGGGAAAATATGATTATTTTATTATTAACATACTCCGTTGCACTATCTTCGAAAGCAAATATTTTCACGCCCTAATAAATAAAATGATGATTTTTAATGAAAATCGGCTGCTGAGACTAATTTATGTTTTTTAAAACAGGTATGTGGCCCCATTTTGCCGATGTCACGATTTACAGACTCCAGCGGATGGGGTCTTCAACTGCCAGGTGCAGGTCCAAATATGCAACTTCATGACCCTCACCATTTTATGGGACAATCGCCAAGGACCAATATGCCCTTACGCAGTACTAGCGGCTACAAACAAAATACCAACCAACAGGGTGGTCTAATGGCTCGTTGTTGGAGCAACCTTCCGATTATCAGAGCGACCATTTAATGCTTTTATCATAAACCAAAAGCCTATCTACCGCAAAGGAACAACGCGTGGCTCAAAATAAACTTTTGCTGATCGACAGCAGAGACAATAGCAAATTGCTGAATATTCACTAAACATTTCATGTGAAATAAATGTACTTTACCAAATGTACAATCCTGATGTTTACTTTTAAACCACAGTTTCATATTCCGAATTGTGGCGCACTGAGTTGTAAGCTGATCTAACACCCTCTGTACCGCAAAGGAACATTGCGTGCCTCAACATGAACTTTTGCACATCGACAACAAAGACAAATGCAAATTGCTGAATATTCTCTAAACATTTGATGTCAAATAAATGTACTTTACAAAATTTACAATCTTGCTGTTTGCTTTTAAATCACTGTTTCATATTCCGAATTGTGGCGCGCTGTGTTGTGACATAATATGTGTTGTCTTACGGGTTCTGTGTAAAGTCACTTAGGACTGCAGAGGACTGGGCGCGTTTGATGACGCACCCTGTAACGTCACGGAGAGAGGCGGGGAATATGAATGCTTTGATAATATCAGGCTTAGGGGCGGGAGATATGATTTAGTGTCGCAAAAGCAAGTCAGCCAGGTCAATAGCGCCAGTCATAGGATTATTACATAATGTCGGCGCACACCAGCCGGATTTATCGTTTCTTTAGTGGACAAAAAGTCGTTTGACACCCATAGGAAATTGTACTATTAGCGGTCAAAAGGAGTGGTCTTAAAACACTTTCACCCTGACAACGAACAATACAAACAACATTCTCAGAACACCCCCATTTTGTGTAATTGCAACCATTTCGGGACACCGCGAGTGTTCTTAGAACACATTCAACTAGACAGATTACAATACGGACAACGTCCTGAGGACACCCCCAGTTTGTGTATTTACGAACAATTAATTACACCGCGAATGTTCATAGCTCATTTTTACCTTTCTTGCGAACAAAAATGACACACACTCTGTCCTCTAAACACCCCACCATTTAGTTTATTTACAAAATGTCAGAACAGCAGTGTTCTCCGCGGACAAATCGAACGCAACAAAAACGTCTAGCACATAAAAAAAAAAACATTGAACCTATCTCATACTCCCCCACCCTCCCCAAACACTCTTACACACCAACACACGGCACTAAATACAATTTTTTATCCATGTTTCACTGCGCTGTATGCGGTCGACGGCGAATACAAGATGGCGGGCGCCACAGAAAATCTGACGCGTTCCACGCCCCTCGCCGTCCAATCAGCAAACACGTCGCATGTCCGCGGACATGACGCAGGGCCATGGGCCAATCGGGGTGCTGTCCGCGGAGCGAACAGGGAAGTCCGTCCGCGAAGCGAACACAGATATCACACATTTTTTTGCCTTATGTTTTGGTCATTTTATAAAAAACTTACGGACGGATTTACACCAAATTTGCAAAAGCACGCTTTCGGGACCAAGCCCCCGCTCCTGCCGCAGATTTGGAGTAAATCCGTCCAGCGGTTTGGCCTGTGGCCGTGCGCAAAGTTTTTTCCCATTATGTCTATAGGGGACCCCCCCTATAACTTTTCCCCCCCTGGACGAATCCTCACCAAACTTTGCAAAAAAATTCAGAGTGGGCCAGATACTTATTTTGCAAAGTTAAGTGAGGATTCGTCCAGAGGGAGCGAAGTTATAAGCCACCCAAAAAATGCTCTTCCTATGGAAACACCAATTTAACCATAACTACATGGACGCTACCGCGTCCATGTAATATCACACTTCTATAAATAAATTGATAATGGATAGTACATTTGTGAATATGAGCAGTAATCAGCAAGAGGTAATCCTACAGTAGCACAGTTCTTGGTTACTTATGAATAGGAACAGAAGAATGAGGTGGGAAAGAATGCTTTATATGGTTCAAGGAAACGCAATGATGAATGAAATGCAGTACAGAAAATAACTTGATATGGCTTCAACAAAAGACAATGTAATTACTTTTCCTTGACAATTCACTCCCCCCCTTTATGCAATATAAGGAGATGGATAGAAGACACACAGTTCTCAGGAATGCAATCAAATATAATTCAGTTCCCCCCTAGCAAGCTTATAGGAAAACAGGTATGAGTTTTAACACAGGCAAGATACTTTGATGTGGTTGCAATTAAGTGAAAAATATGCTAAAAAGGCTTTTAATTCCCTATAGGGGGTTCAGGGTGGGTGATATCTAGTTTATATTAAAGAGCATTGCTAAAGTTCAGGCTCACTTTAGCAATGCTCTATGAGTAACTAGCAGGTTAAAACGAATTTTAGCAAAGGAAAGCAAGGAGCTGCTGATTTTTACACGTGGCTGAAATTGTGCAAAATGTCAAATCGCAGAAAATTTAAACGCGTGCGTCGAGCGTAATTACGGAGGCCCTATAAGGAGTAGCAAGTCGGTTCTAGGTTCGTTGGAAAGCCTAGAATCTTAGCAAATGGTTCCGGAGATACGGCCGATTCAGACAAGGTAGTTTTTCGGATTTTAAATTTTAAAGCTCAGAATGACAGATGACAGTTTTCAGTTTTAAAGATGACAGAATGACACGATTCTAGGAGGCAGTTCTAATAGGCTAAAATAGTTTGGATTAGATTATTTTAAACTAAGAGATTGGTTTTGGCACAGTGAGTACTCACACTATATTTTTGAAATAAGCCGTCAAGGTCTGGTCAGGTTGGACGGGACTTCCGGCGGGTGGTTCTGAAGTCCCGGCTATGTAGGTCAGCTCTGCTCTCTGGTTCTGTCAAGCACTGGTTCTGCTCACAACAATCTGGTTTGTGGTTCTCTCTGGTTCCGGATACAGCACTGCTTTCTGGATACTGCTACATGTTCTTGCAAAAGTTCTTGGCAAAAATTTCAAACAGCTCGCCCGGCTGTTGAATAGTTTGGTTGGTTTTGAGGCCTGCTGAAGAGGATTCAGCTTGTGGATTCAGGCCTCTCTGCCACAAATTCTGGAGTTAATTTCTGCTACAGGTTCTGGAGATTGATGGATTTGAAGTCTGGATCTCTGGATGTGAAGTCTGAAGTCTCCCGGCAAAGCGTCCTGCAAGAAAGTGGAAAGTGAATGTTTCCACCTGTCCTGCACTGTCTGCTTTTATGTGTTTAGAAAGTGGGTGTGTGCGTGGCATAACTGAGCCTGCCCCTCTCTCCTTGTCATTGGCCCGATTCTCCCCTCTCCCATGATTGGGGGAAGGAAATGGATTGTCAACATGATGAAGTCTGTTTATGGGTCAGAGGATCCTCCCCTGGTCAATTTGCCCACAAATCTATATTTGATTCAAATACATATTTCCCAGATACACAAGTGGTTGACATTACATGTACATATTACAGATGAATTAAGACAGGTCTCTGTTCAAGCCCCATGTTCCTGCGAGCTGGGATTCAGAAATGACAAAATTTTGCACTTTTTGGTCAGTTTACCAATATCGGACATTTACCAAAAATTACACAAATGTGTGCAAGGAGTATGGACATTAATTGATGAAGTGTCAGATTTTTAACATGCAGACATTTGGAGTAAGACCCTATTTTCTGCTAGCGACCCCCCAGAATACACCACAGGGTCCTAACACCTCTTAAAATGTGCACAGAAAAATCACAAGAATTATGATATTACTTATATAATTCTGACAAGTCCGTACTATGAATTATCCATCTTTTTTTTAACATTATGCTCTGGCCCAAAGGGGTGTGGTTTCCCCCAAGCACATGGTGGAGTTTCTGGTTTATCCACTTCCCCCAAGCTCAGCTGGCTCTCACAGGCACTGCCCCTCCCAGTTTCTCCCAAGAGGATGCCATTTTACGACCCCCCAAATATAACATTTGCCTGAGTCCAGGACAGGGCTTTGTTCAACTTCCTGTAGTCCCCAGGTGCTCCTCCCCTAACCCAATCAGAGAGGTGTCATCTCCTTTTGGCAGGGGCAGCAGGATGCAGCTAGGCCTGGGAAGAGTGGCTGAGCAGGTTTCTCCTGTCAGGGGGTAGTTGTCAGGCAGAATTCAGCTAAATGTCACTTTAGTTCCCAGTTTTCTACATTCAAATCCAACTTACATGCAGCTATATTTTTATATATACATTAAATAATTACTTCCTTCAAGTCATTTCAGAATATAGTTTTACATTGTATCCACCTCTTAGCAAGTCTTTCCTTGGCCTGGTTTGGGTTCATTTGTTCAGTTTTACACAAAAGTCTGGTGGTTTTAAAACACCGGCTTTCTGATAGTGGTGAGCACCAGTATTGCATCCATTTTGACATTAAGAAAATGAATTCCCCACAGTTCCGGGTTGCTTTTGGCAATCAGCATTGCCATTCCCAATGGTTTTAGGCTACTGTGTGTGTAGCCCAATGGTGGTTTTAGGCAGTGCCCGCCTGTGCTCACAACATAGGCAAAAATGGGTGGCAGCCTATTCTTCATGTTTTCTCTGTGCACTCTCTGGGGAGTTCTGGCCATCATGATGTTTTCAATGCCAGTACTGCACAGTTTTTATGGCAGGGCTTGGATGCATAGGTAAAAACATCCCACAAACCAACCATGCAGCTTTGGACAAAATGCTCTGCAGTTTTAAAAATCTTATCATTGGCCCATACACTGTGTAACATTTTAGTCAATTTTCGTGCACAAACATGTGTCGGACCATGAGCCATAATAACCATCATTATAATGTAGGCGTCAGGAAGTAACCATTTCCCTTCAATATTGTCTACCCAGCACCCATCGTTATCCAATCTCCCTGCACCCTTGATCCATCTCTTAGTTTCCTCTATGGTAGCATCTGCTTGAATATCTTTTACAGCATCGATACTTTCACCCAAAGTGCAAATGTTTACAATTTCTTTTACAGCATTCATTTCTGAACTGAAATCAGTGGAAGTTTGTTTAACTATCTGATCGGCGAAAACATTCCCTTTTCCTACATCATCTGTAACCTTTTGATGTGCTGAACATTTTATGATAGCTAACTGAACAGGGAGTGCGAGTGCTGAAAGTAATCTCACTATTAAAGTGCCGTGCTGGATTTTCGTTCCGTGCAAGGTCAAGAAACCTTGTTCTTTCCAAAGTCTACCGAAATTGTGGGCCACTGCAAAAGCATACTGACTATCGGTATATATATTCACTGTAAGCCCTTCAGAAAGTTCACAAGCACGAGTTAACGCTATAATTTCTGCGGCCTGCGCAGTTATGCATAATTCTTTTAGTTTCCACAATTGTGTTTAAAGTAGTAACAGCATAAGCAGCCGTGGATGTACCGTCTGGAAGTTTAAAATAAGAGCCATCACAAAATAGCTCTCCTTGTGGGCTATTCAAAGGCGTGTCTTTCAGATCGATTCTGCCTTTAGTCTCTTGTTCTGTCATATAAAGGCAATCGTCTGACGTATCGTCACCATCAACAGTATTTTGTGAGACAGGTAAAAGTTCAGACGGATTTAATACACAACACCTCTGAATTTGAATGTGGGGGGCAAACAAGATTAGTTCATATCTTGTCAATCGTGCAGAAGTGAGGTGTTGCGTTTGAGTTCTATTCAATAAAATATCTACAGAGTGAGGTACCATTAGGGTTAACGCATGACCCAGGACCATTCCCTCACTCTGTTTTACAGACGCAGCAGCAGCAGCAACAGCGTGCAAACATCTTGGCAAAGCGCATGCTACAGGATCAAGGGCGGAGGAATAGTAACCGCACAGCCTATTCTTCCTTCCATGCTCCTGCGTTAATACAGCCAAAGCACATCCATCACGATCATGCACAAACAAGACAAAGGCCTTGTCATAATTCGGAGTTCCTAAAACCGGCGTTGAACACAGCGCGGGTTTGAGCAAATCAAATGCTGTCTGGTGTTCCAAAGTCCATGGCAATGGCAAAGAAATGCCCTTCTTTGTCAAAGCCAACATTGGTTTAATCGTTAACGAAAAATTAGGGATCCATAATCTACAATAAGAAGCCATACCTATCAGGGCTCTAACTTCCTTTTGCGTTTTTGGGACAGACATGCCAGAAATAGTCTTTATTCGTTCAGGTGTCAACCGTCTTCCCTACTTTGACAGGAGGTAGCCTAAATAGGTGACCTCCTGACAACAATATTGGAATTTTTTAAGTGAAGCTTTGTGGCCATGTTTTGCTAGATGACAAAGCAAAAACACGGTGCCTTCTTTACAGGCGCTCTCAGAATCAGCAGCCAATAGGAGGTCATCTACATACTGCAGTAATGTGCAAGTAGTAGGCAACTCGAGAGTATCGAGCTGCTCTTTCAATGCCCTATTATAAATACTTGGACTCTCAGTGTACCCTTGTGGTGCACGAGTGAATGTAAACGAGCGTCCACCTAGGGTAAACGCAAACAAATACCTGCTTTCCTTGTGTATGGGAATACTGACAAACGCGTTTTTAAGATCAACAACGCTAAAATGAGTGGCAGAAGCCGGAATCATGGTTAGTATCGTTGTAACATCAGATACAATAGGAAATTGAGGAGCCACAATTTTCTTAATAGCGTGTAAATCAATTATAAAACAAAAGGGAATTGCATTATCACCTTTTTTGTATACTGGCAAAATGGGGCTGTTACATATGCTACCCGTAATCTCCTCAATTACCCCACGATGCACAAAATCAGAAACTATACATTTCAAAGCCTGTTCGCATTCAACTGAGATCTTATATTGCGGGATGGGAGGCAATTTTACTCCATGTTTCAAAATAATTTTAACAGGTTCAATTTGAAGAATGCCCACATCATTATCATCAATTGCCCATAAGCATTCTGGAACATTACTAAATTCTGGTGGTAAAGGTCGAGCCAAAAACTGAGAGGCGAGTGATTGCTGAGGTGAAATCGTTAACCGAACTCCGTCCAGAGAACAATGTATTACTGCATGCAATGCCTTCAACAAATTTAGCCCCAGCAAGTTCTCCCCACAGTTTGTGGTAAGTAGAAATGGACACTGTTCCGTGAAGGGACCCAGTGTTATCGGTATCGGCAAAGAGACCGGACCAAACTACAGGTGTGCCTGAAAACCCTACGGAAACATTGGACTGCCCTGATAGGGGAATATTTGGAACCTGTGAATGATCAATGGAACATTTCTGTGCTCCCGTATCTACTAAAAATAGATGCTTCCTATTTCCCAACGCCATCTCAACATAGGGGCCTTTCTGATGAACGAGAATAGGCGTAGGTTCCAAATCCTGCTTCGGGCAATCCTAGCAAAACAGAATATTATCAAAAGGAAGCTCTTCAGAGAGGTACACGGCAGAAGGGTGATCAAAAATGTTTCTACTATCCACATTCGAAACTTGCTTATCTTGTGAAGGAGGTTGCTGTGATTCTGGTGCAAACTGACCTCTGCCGGTGACCCCTGCACCTGGTCGACCTCTGGATCATATACCCATGTTCCCAAATGACCTTTGCTGCAAGGTCAGACATTGTGCGCGCCAGTGGCCTTCCTGCCGGCAATAGGCACACTGGTTAATGGTTACCAGAGACAAGGGCGCACTTCCCTGCAGAATGTACTGACCTCTAAATTGATCACCCCCTCTAGGGCTTCTAACAATCTGCTGTAATAAAACTTTAGTTTTCAGGTCACCCTTTTTTTTCTCAAGTTTTTCCTTTTCAGTATTTACACGATTTTCATAGTAATGAGCCATATGCAGTACTTCTTATTGAGACTTCGCCTGCCAAGCGCGTTCAGAAGACATAATCAGTAACTGGATGTCAGGCAGCAATCCACGTACACATTTGTCGACAAACAGCCTTTTACCTGACTCTGTGTCTAAGTCTTGTCCACTGAAATCTGAGAATACCTGCTCGAACCGATTGAAGAAATCGGTAGCATCCTCAGACTTTCCTTGGACACAGGCCGTAAGCTTGTCCCAAATGATTCGTTTTTCAGGAACCATAGTTTTCAATTTTACAATAATTCTATCAGGCAAGGTTAATATCACTTGAGGTGGTCGTTCACCAGCTGTTCTTTCTCTATCTAGCCTAACCATGTTATCCCATGTATCTCCCAACCCAGGTATGTCATCTATAGTCCTAATCTGTTTCCACAAATCAACTGGCAGGAGTACGGGAAATAATAGGTCAATATCACTTAAGGTGAATACCGACGACTGTAAGACCGACTCTATTTCTTTATAGCCTCTTACAAGTTAATAATACATTGGGCTAGGGTCGCGCCAGGTTCACTTTCCTAATTTACATATCTCGTGCATGCGGTTTACTTTTGAATACATTTACTAACACACTCCATTATTCTTTAATTTAACGTTACACTCTTTACATACTGTTTTAATGCAGATCAAACAAATGTTTTGCATTTTATATTCGGATTGCGTTACTGTTCTTGTATATTTGTAGTTTAACATTGCTGATTCAAGTAATCCCCTGCTCCCGAGGTCAACAAAAGACAAGGTCTACATGACCCTAACATGTAGCCTGAAGGCAGGTTGGAGATTAACTCTCCTACAGAGGTTGAAGAGGTTAAGGCAATAACAAGAGCACACAAGACGGCCATTTTAGATTACAGGATGACTTTGTACAAAACCCCCAAAATGGCGGTTCTAACAAAAAATGGAGGCTTGATTCAAGATGGCGGCTTACATCAATTTCTAAGGTCAAGACCTTGCCGTAGAGAGTTATTCACGTATAATTTTAAGCAACTTGGCGTAAGCCAATATACCTATAATCGTTACAATAGGAGGCATCATTTAATATCCAGTTTGACAGACTGTATTCATTTTGTTTACAGCTTAGCTCTCTTACGCTTTGATAGCTTTCTATCTCTTTAAGCTCACAATCTCTTTTCTCTTGGCATTTCGTCTCTTTGTGTCATTCTTGTTTCTTCATTTGTTCTATCTGTGAGTCTGTCCGGGCTCTCGTGACGTCAACAACTGTCTTCCTTTAAGGCCTTTTTGGTATCTTCCGTGACGGTACTTAGGCAATCGACATTCGTCTCATTTGTTGGTAGGGTTTTCTCAATGGATACCTTACTGTCCATGGTTGTCTGGGTATTGGTACTTCAATACGTGTTGCTCTTCTGATGGACACTGGGCAGAGCCCTACTGCGGCTCTCTCTCTGCTGGTTTATTTGCTCATCATACGTCACATATTTTGGTGTGAACGTTCCTGGTCTTTCAAAATGAGCAATGGGAGTGCAGGCTTTATTTGAGACCTCCTCTACACTCCCCCCTCTGGGCGATTCATCGACCACTTTCACCTCTTTCTTTGGATGCAATTCACTTGATCCTTCTATATCTATCTTCACTCCATTGCCTGGGTTCATTCCTTCTTCAACTTTTGGATCTATACATGATGGTTTGAAGAAGTGTCTCTTTGGAGTCCATATCTTTATTACTCCCTTCAGGCTTTCTGCTGTTCTTACATGTTCGTCTTTATCCCATGTCATGAATTGACATTGTCCATTTGGGCTACAGTAAACCCATCTTCCCACATAGTTTCTGTGCTTCCTGGGATAGAGAAACTTTATACCTGCTGGCGCTTGCCTGCTGGCCTTCACAAAGTCTCTTATTTCTTCATCAGTCAGTTCTTTGGGCTTGCATTCTGGCTTGACATCAATCATGATCTTCATCCCTATGACTATCTTCGCAGTTTTCTGGCATTGCGTGACTACTATCTTGGTAACACAAAATCCTAGTAATATCATCACTAGCAGGGCTCCTAGGAACTTGAATATGTCTGCCATCCATTGTGGGACCCAAGAGACTAGTGATCTAAACCAGCTGTCATCATCAACTTTGTCAGTTTCGTCGATCATCTGGTTCTGTAGCTTTGTCAGCATACCTATGGCTTCTGTTAAAGTTCCATTTTCCTCGTCGTGAGAAGGTGTAAATGTGCAACATGATTCTCCTATTTTTGCACAAACTCCTCATCCATAGCTGTGATCATGTCAATGACATATCTGTTCTGGAGAGTCATCAGTCGGATGGCTTTTGGCCCTTCCTTGATTGCATTGAATCCTTTTATAGTCGTGTTGATGGTCTGTATTAACTGCCATCTTGTTATCTGTAACCATTTAGTATTTACTCCGATTTGGATTATTGGCATAAAAATCGTTTTGAACACTGATGAGGTGAGACTGAACAGCCTGTGTTGATATGGGATTGCATGAAAAGCTTCTTCTGATTTAGCAGAGAAGTGATTCTCTCTCTTCATAGGAGTTATCAGTTCCACAGATCTCTTCTTCCTCAGATGAGCATCTGCTTTCGGGAAACTGTCAATATTCACTTCACTTTTCGGGATCACCAATGCTGGAACGTGGACATTCACTATTGTGCATATACCTCCCCAGTCTCTTGGCAATCTGATGTATGCCTTGGATCCGCATGCCCAATAATGATCCATAATTGCTGCAGTTCCATGCACCATTCCTGGAGCATCCAAAACTTGCCCACAGTTCTGATTCTCTGCCATCTTTCTTGTGCCATTATTCCTGAAGCCAAATTTTGGGCTTTCTAGTGTCACTATCTGTAAGAGTCCTCCTCTGTCTTCGACCCATGTCAATAGGTTTGCAAGTTTCAGCCATAATGGCTTGCAGCCATTCTGCACAATGTCAACAGTTTCTTTGTAGAGTCCTCTGATCACCCAGGCTCTGCAAATCACCACTCCTTTTTCCTACCCATCTGGTGAAAGCACTGTTACCCAAATCTGCTTTTGGGCTCTATTCTTCCACTTTCGAGCTTCCTCTTTAGTTTTACCTTGGACGTTTAGTCTCGGGTTCACTTCCCATCTTATTCCTGCTCCTTTAACTCCAGGCTTCTCGTACCTGATCACATGATTCCTTGAATGCGCTCTGTTTCTTGTCTTAAAGTCTTGGACATAATCATCTTCATCAGGATAGGCTGTTTCAATTGCCGATGTTAATGAGGTATCACTACCCATGAACTGGCTTCTGGTCTTGCACATTGCTATGTGTGACAGACAATGTGCTGTCTGCACATCAATTTCTGCAGCTACAAAGATCTTGGACTTCCCCATGCTGTATGGTAGGAGAGCGCAAACAAAGCATTCATCTTCTGAATTTCATCTTCCAACTTCCTTCCAACTTCCTTCCAACCAAATGTTGTTTCCCAGATGTGGTGTGCTGTCCAGGTAGTCGTTTAGTTCATTGTCATCTCCATGCATGCTTCTCCTGATTCTTAATGTTTTCCTCTAGTTGGCTATGACTACATCCCTGAATGCATCTGTATGGCTTTCTCTTGCTGGAGGATTCTCAGGTATCCTGGTCCATGGTGCAGGCCTCCTCATCTGCGCCATTTGAGTGGACAGGAGTCTGGTAGTTCTTTCCTTCTTCTCATACACCTTTCTCCTGCTGGTTACAAATGCCCATGCCAACCAGCCTGAGACTAGTCCGGTGTATGGTTGTGTTGTAGAACTGGTACTTGTCCCTTGCGTTGGAAAATATGTGCTTGGTAATACAGTCTCTGCGATTTTGTTCTTCAGTTCCTCTTGCCGTTCCCTTGATCTGGCTATTTGCGGAACTAATGAGTCTACTATCAGTTGTGTCCATGCAGAGAGTTTCTCAGAGTTGGCTCTTGTTTTCTTAAGAGGTTCTGATATAACTGCTTCTGTTGCTTTTTGCTTTAATTCTTGTTTTCTCACGACATCTGCTGTGGAGTTTCTATGGCAGGCAGTCTCTTCTTCTCTGCTGCTTTGGTGTGTGGTTCTGCAGTCATTGACACTAGGCCTGTTTCGTGTGCATTCAGTGTTTGCATGCGTGTAGTTGTCAGTGATATTACTTAATTCATTCCTTGCCGACCCTGTCTCTGATTTTCTTTTCGTTGGTTCCCACAAGTGTGTGTGTATTATTGCTAATCACATCCATTTCAAGTTCATTCACTCCACTGTCAGATCTTCTAGGGACTGGAATGACTATGGGCCTCATTAGGACCCAGGCGGTAAGGGGTTTACGGCGGCGTAAACAGCGCCGACCCTTACCGCCTGATTCCGAGGTCCCTTAGCGCCATGGAGGTTTTAACACCTGCTTTTAGCAGGTGTTAAAATCCATGGCACTAAGGGACCTTGTTGTTAATTACGCCACCGTAATTTACGGTGGCGTAATTAAAGCCTTCCCCACTCCCATTATGCCCTATGGGGCAAAAATGGGAATGGGGAAGGGTAAATGGGGATTGGGGACTTACCGCCCCGTCAACCTCGGAATGGGGCGGTAAGTCCGCCAACCACCATGGCGTAAACGTAGTTTACGCCATGGTGGTAAAGGTACGACCCAGGCGGTAACTTACCGCCTGGGTTGTAATGAGGCCCTATGTAAGGTCTGGGTGCCTTTGTAGGTGTCATGCGTACATCATTAGGTGGGTGCACTGAAATTGGAGCACTTTGTGCACCAATAAAGAATGCAGTTCTGATCGTTAATGACAGTAAAACAATAATGAATATGATGCATATGTACATTATGCCCCTGTAGGTCAGGCAGCAGCCTTTTCTTCCAGAGAAGCAGGGATGCCTCTCTTCTTGTAGGAAGACCAGATTTCTGCTCTGGACCCCCATCTCGATCATTCGCTAAATGTCAATGTTATTAGTCCCTTAACCACTTTCGTCTTCTGAGTTCTGAGTTTAAGAGTGTCAGGTTTTCGACAAGTGTTCCCCCTTTCGTGACTGACAAATTGTCTCTTATGTCAGGATACAGTTCCTTTGCTAGACTATAGGAAAAATCAAAATAAAAGAACACTTTATTGAGTCCCTTTACTGTGCATGTTCAAAATAGGTAAGCTCCCAATCTACTCCCCTGATTTGCTTCAATCCTGAGGACATGGTGAATGCTGGTCAATACGAAGAGTAAGGACAGAAAAATATCAAATGCCAATGAAGTTCTTGACACTGCTTCCTCGAAAGGTCCCTCGGCAAAAGCTTTTTTAGAATCTCCTCA
This sequence comes from Ambystoma mexicanum, assembly GCF_040938575.1. NCBI lineage: Eukaryota > Metazoa > Chordata > Amphibia > Caudata > Ambystomatidae > Ambystoma > Ambystoma mexicanum. Next base: position 243,080,425 of record NC_090925.1, on the reverse strand, counting down.
GATAGTTCTGTTGATGGTTCGAAAGCTCTATTTGCAGTACAATTCCATGCAAAAGCATGCCCATCTGTACATTAGCTGGATTTCTGAGTAATGTGAGGACGTCAACATTGATTGGTCTCCCCACTAGCTCTGGAAAGTCAGTGACTAGATGAAAAAGGATATTATGAGCCAACCTGCTGCCTTCCAGTGAAAGGGACATTTGTCCTGTCTTGCTGAGGTTCGGAATTATATGTTTTATCCTAAATGTGAACAATGTCTGCACTGTGCGGTCGCTTGGAGTGCAACTAGAGTGATAATTTTATTTAAAAGATGGCTTAAATGTTCTGTATTTGCTGGGTCTCGAATGAATGTGAGTGTATCTGTTGTTCTCCCGATATGAGTTGGACAGTCTTCGATTATGCCAAAGAACAGTGTATTGATGAGCTCATCTATTTCTGCCTGTATTGGGAACATTTGATTCTTTCTCACTGTACTGAGAAGTTGTCTTATTGTTTTTTTCATTTTCAGGAACTTGTAGAAAGTCAGTGACACTGGTGAGCCTCCCTACCAATGTCGAGTATGATCTTACCACTAGATCAAAATAGGTGACCACATCCTTGGCGATGTCGCTATTGCAATTTTCTTCTTCACCCTGCAGCTAGTAGGCACAGAGTGTCTGTTATTTATGTCCTTATCCCCTTTTTTGCTTAGAGGAAGTGTCTAATTTAAGCCACAATTTGCAAAAAGTTATTTTTCTTTATCTGGCTGGTCATGCGTCCTTCTTCCGTGTCATGGATCTCGCCTGCGCGTGCTGTGGTTCTTCCCCGTCACTGGTCGATTCCTCTCATTGGGGTGCAGGCAGGGGGCCTTCTCCGATCTAGGGTTTGATATCGCTGAGAAAAATCCAAGCTCTCCTGCTTTGTAGTTTCACTGCGGACGGAGTGCAGTCCTCGACTGTAAAAGGACTGTTGAATCTTGGCTCGTCCCACTTTTTCCTTGTATGTTTATTCACAAGGATGGCGTCTCCAGGGAAGATGGATGGAACATGTAAACCTTGAACCTGGTTTGTTGTAGTATCTCCTTCTGTGTTCTGTGCTGCTCTGCACCCTTTTCGTCGTCGCTGCAGCTGGTCTGAAATCAAAGTAAGGCAAGATGTCATGCCATTCAGATAGTTTTGCATTTCAGACCCTAAAACCTCTCCTGTTGATGGGGCATCACATCTAGCTCTATTTTGGGGTGTCAGAGGAGTTCTCATTCTTCTTCCTGTGGCTATCTCGTGCTGCGTAAGATGATAGTTGGACCCGGGTTGGTTCCGAAGTACGCACAATGCCAGTGGATTTCAGTGACACCATCCCTTCTTTAGTGTAAGTTACAACTTGGCTATGCTTTCCTTTAACAAGTCTTTGAGCTTCTCACAGATTCCATTACCTTGTGGATGATATGCTGATGAAAACTTGTGCTTTATACCAAGCAGCAAGCTAATCTGCTCGAACACTGCATTGACAAAGTGAGGGCCATTGTCTGACCTCATGACCTCGCACACCCGCTACCTGTGAAACACTTCTCTCACTACAAAATTTGGCCGCACAGGTAGAGTCTGGGTGTGTACATGGACCTGCCTCAATCCATCTAGAGAATGGACACACCACAACAATTAAGTATCTGTACCTGTTACATACTTGAATCATGTTGACGTAATCAACCTGCAAGCGTTGAAAAGGCCTATTTGGCCTTAGGATGACTCCTCTCATTACTTTTACTGTGTGCCCAGCCGTGAATTGCTGAAAAATTATACAGTTTACCATAAAGAATGCAACGTGCTCCGCTAAATTCGGTATGAACCAGTCTTCTGTGAGTGTTGCTGCTAGGTTTTCTTTTGTTATGTGCGCCGGGTAATGTAACTGCTCCAGTGCTATTTTTAATAGGGCTACAGGCATTACTGGTTTACCAGTGCTGTCTTGTCGCCACAAGCTGTCAGAGGGTTTTAAAGAACACCCTCGACGTTTCCACAGGTTCTTCTCTTCCTGTGGTATCTCCCCTTGGAGTTCCATTCGCTGTGTTTGCCCCAAATTACTATAACTTTCAGGAGCAGTTTGCATAACCATTGTTCGCTCGTTGGCATGGATAACTTCACTTCCATGATCGTTTCACTTTTGGATACAATGTGCTTGGCTTCCGTGTCTGCTTCTTGATTCCCACGTGAGATCAAATCTGTCCCCTTTGTGGAGGCGTCGTATTTCACGACCGCTATGCCAATTGGGAGCTGCAGTGCCTTGATCAGCCTGTCCAACAAGGCTGCATGCTGTGCTGTTGTGCCGTCTGCTCAGAGGTAGCCCCTCCTTTTCCAACCCGCTAAGCCTGCGTGCACTGTCGACGTCACATAGGCGGAGTCACTTTACACCGTTACTTCCTGGTCTGCGTGATTCTCAATGGTGAGTATCAAGGCCAATAATTCTGCAGCCTGTGCTGAATAATGAGATGGTATTCGTGCACTGAGAAGCACTCAAAATTCTCAGTTTGCTGTGTGCTTCATTACAGCAACACCTGTATATCTTTGTCCGTCACTTTGATCGATCCTCGAAGACCCGTCAATAAAGACAATCTCTCCTCCTGCCAAGGCATTTTCTTCCACCCTGGGGATTTCATCATAGAATTCTTCATAATTTGCACAGTCATGTATGGGCTCTCCTTCCGTGACTGGCTCTTCTATGAACATAGCTGCGTTTACTATCTTATATTGGACTATTTTAATCAATGGATTTGATATGATCTCTTCATAAGCAGAAGCTCTATGAGATGTCAATGTGCCCTTTGGTTTCTCTAGAATGGCAAATAGTGAGTGCTCGACGTACGTCATTGAGCAACCCATCACAATGGTTGTAGCCTTCTCTAAGGCAAACACTGCAGCAGCTATCCTTTGTTCGCACGGGAAATGACATATCATTACTGGGTCCAAATTCCCACTGTAGCATGCCAGGTACTTGTACCCCAACGTGGTTCTCTGTGTGAGTACTGCCATCATAACGCTGCCATTTATGTGTGAAAACAGGTACAATTCCTCTGCATAATTGGGGATCCCTAGAACTGGTGCTGTGCAGAGGGCTCCTTGAGTTCAGAAAACCCTTTTTCCATGGTCTCAGACCATTCAATATTTTATTTCATCACTTGGGCCTTCTTTAGGGCCTGAGGTAAAGGCTTGGTGTAAGAGCTGTAGCCGAAGACCCATGCCCTGTCATAGTTGCATAGGCCTAAAAAGCTATGCATCTGCTTTATCGTGTTTGGCTTAGCCGTGTTAAATATGGCTTCAGCCCTTTCTAGGGTTACCTTCTTTATCTCAGCTGACCTATGTATGAGAACAGCTGGCCTATGTATGAGATCAGCTGGCCTATGTATAGCACTTCTTGTTGACAATATTGTAACTTTTCGTTGCCAACCTTATATCCTTTCTCAGCCAGTATAGTCAATAGTTGAACAGAATTGTGCCTGCATTGTTCTTCTGTTGTGATACAAATTAAGATGTCATGCACGTATTGCAGGACGACACTTTCTAGTGCGATATTGCTCAAATCCATCTGCAGGACTCTGTTAAAAATAGAAGGAGACTCACAGTACACCTGTGACAGCCTTTTTCTTTTCAGACACATTTGTCTGAATATTCATGACGTCAGATCTTGTGAGTCACGGTGCAACGGGATTGAGAAAAATGCATTTTTCAGGTCAATCACTGTGAAATATTTTGCCTCAACAGGTATATTACATAGAATTGTAGCCGGGTTAGCGACTGAAGGGAACTCAGCCTCACCAATATCATTTGTTGGCCTTAGGTCTTGAATTAGCCTCCATGACCCCCCTTTACTTTTTTTCGCAGGGTACACTAACGTACTATATGACGACTCTGACGTCACTAACATGCCTTGCTCTATCATAGCAGAAACTGTCTTAAAAATCCTCTCATCTGTCTCTCTGGACATGGGATATTGTCGGGCTTTTGGTAGAATTGCTCCTGGTTTCAGTTTAATCTTCACTTGCCAATCCCCTTCAAGAGGCCTATGTCATAGGGCCTGTAGTCCATACTGAGAAAGGCACCTTGGCTATGTCGTCATCAAAATATTCAGGATGATTTAGTGGCATTACCATTCTATGAGGTACTTCTTTTTTAATCATCTTTACCCAAAAGTTGAGACTCACTTCCACCATTGTCTCTCCCATATCTGTTTGCTCTTCAAACAGATAGTCATCAGTGACGTCGGTCACTCGATATCCCTCTTCAATGGCGATTTCTGCGCACCATTGTTGACCCTCATCATCATAACCATCAATCAAGGCCACTCCCCCTCGCACTGCAGCCGTGTGTATCATCAAGGGAAATATTTGTCCCTTCTCCTCATGCATCGGTATTCTGGGTTTGAATAATAACTCATCAGGGATCCTCATGACTTTGTCTGCAAGGCCTGGCAATCCTGCCATAAGCACACGCATACCATATGCGAAAATTTCTGGCTCTAATGGTATGGCCCTCATGGCTATGTGTTCTGAGTATGCTCTACTCATTTCGCATACATTTGAGTAGGGCATTCCCGGAGTGGACCACACTATGCCCTCCTCCGTGAACGAGATTGTCATGTTTAATTTTGTCATTAAATCTCGACCCAAAATGTTTACTGGGGTCTGCCGAGAATATAGTAAAGGTACATTCATCTCACATTCTCCTATGGAGACTGGAAGTGCATTTGTGAAGGGAACACGACTGGTAGCTCCTGTAAAACTCTGAGTATCTATGACCTTGCCAGACAAGGAAAACTTGCCTTCACGTATGCACAAGTGTGTTGCACCCATGTCAAGTAAGAAGGAATATTCTTTATCCCCTATACCGACATCCACCCTAGGTTCCCTGTGAGGGTCTGGGGTCAATGATAGGATAGAACACATCAGGGTTCCCAGTGAGCTGTCTTAGTTTATATACAAATTTGACCCACTGGTGGATTTCCCCCATTCCCATTGTTACTTCCCATCCCAGGGTTCAAGGTCTGCTCTGTGCTCATCGTCTGCGATAGTTGCAGCGGTGCCTGTTGGGATTGTCCTTGAGGAAAATTCCCATGCTTTGTGATTGCACCCGCTCCTGGCACTTGTTGTTGCACCGTGTGATTCTGTGCACCACCCTGCTGTAAAATTGCAGGTGGATTTGCCATGCCGGCTCCTGTTCCTTTGCCGTTCTGCATCATGCCTTGATTTCTGCATGTGTGCACCAAATGCCCTATCATTCCACACAGCCAACATACTGGCGGTGGTCGGATCATTTGCCCGTTTGACATATCTTGGTTACCATTTTGCAAATTTTGAAAACCTCCTTGGTTTTTTTGGAAACCTCCCTGATTACTCTGCCATCCTCTTCTCCTAAATCCCCTTCCCCTTGGGTAAAACCCTGTATTGCTCTGACTGCTCTGCTGTTGATTAGTCACCTGCTGCATGCTCGATTCAACTGCACTAGTTATCATGGATCCCTCAAGAGCAAACTTTGACAATTTCTTCTGCACCAACTTCACTTCCTCAACCTTTCATGTTGCTTCCTTTTTGCAATTCATTTCTTGCAGCAACCTGCAATAGTGTGCGATAATCAGTTGTATTTCTGCCCAAGGTTTAGCCTCAATTCCTACCAATTTCTTGATTGTTTCTGTACCGGCTCTGGCAGCCCTTTTCACAATATATGGTAGAATACAGGTATAGATTTTGTCCAAGATTCATTATTCTCGAGTACCCACGCGTCTTGAAAATTCTGTATGTAAATTAACGGATCATCAGACTCTTTCATTTTTCGTGTCATTATAGCTCCCATATTTGAAGTATCTTGGTAAAGCACTCTTAGCGCTTTCCATACTGCAGCCCTACAGTTGTTAAATGGAGCTCCGTCATACGAGGTATTAATCGTGGTTACACCAGGGTAGACTGCTCATGCCCACACAATGTCTGCTCTCTCACCAAGTATGGCAATTAGGAGACCCTTAATGTACCCTATAGCTATCGTGTTTCCGCCTGTCATTTTTTCTAACTCATGTATCCATTTTCCGTCTCCCTATGTCAGCATTGGCAGCTTGTTTTTCAAATTTTCTCGATCCATGTGTGGCCATGGAATATATTGCGGTCTTACTCCCCCCTTCTCAATCAATAGAAATTGGAATGTGTAGCCCTCTCTCTCTTCTCTCATAGTTCTCCTGTCTATTGCAGGGATGATATTCCCACATCACCATCTGCCTGGCAATGTCCTTAGCCTGTCTACATAGGGCGGCAAAGACACCCCCTCTGACCGTGAGATACTTCTTCATGTCGGTCAGGCTGCGTGGCTGACTCTAATGCTCTCGGTGCAGCCTCACTAGTGTCTGACCACTGTATTCCTTTTTCCCTGGGGAATCGTCTTTTGCTCTGTCCCTCTTCCTTATTTTCCTCACACTCCTCCCTTTCGGAGTCAGACAATGTCTGTCCCCGACTAGTGTGACTTCTCGTGTCTTCTTTGTTCCTTCTTATTTCTAATCTATCCAGGGATAGCTCTCTATTCCCACCACTTTGGATGACATCCTCAATGTCATACAGTTGAGTGCTCTCCAGGCACTCGGCTTCTCCCTCCCCTTGGGGTATTGTCCTAGCACCATCTCATCATATATTCTGTAGATAGTTTCTCCAATGCTTCTGGTGTTGAAGTCATCATCAATATTTGCCCTAGACGTGCCTGGTACTGAATCGGGTGGTCAGTCAATTTTTCGAAAAAAAAATGTCGAATGACAATTTTTGGGAAAAAATAATGTCGAAAAAAAAAAGTCGAATTCCGTTTTTTTTATTATATATTTATTTTGGGGTCCGGGATTAAAAAAAAATGGGTAAAAAAAAAAAAGGGGGGGTTTGAGGGGAACCCCCCCCATTTCGAATAAAAAACGTATTAAAAAAAATTCGACTTTTTTTTTTCGACATTATTTTTTCGAAAAAATGACTCGACATTTTTGCATTTGAAAAAATGTCTATAAACCACTGAATCGTACTCAGGAAAGAATTCTTCGATGTCTTCCCAGTCTACAACTGGAGTGGGTTTTTCAACCTCTCTCCCCAGATATTCAAGATCGCGTGCTCTCTGTCTTCATTTACGTTCTACATCGTCATCAAATTCTTTGTGTTTCCTCGCCTCTTCTCTGACCCTATCTTCTTCCTTTCTCTTTTCATTTCTACGTTCATCTGCCCTTTGAATTTCCTCATCTCTTCATCTCTTTATTCTTTTCTCACGTATCCTTTGCTCTTCCTCTAACATCTGCTGTTTCTGTCTGTCTAGATCGTTGGCTGCCCTTGGTCTGCGATCAAGCTTTCTTTCTTGCTCTTCGCGATATAGATGTTCTCGCCTTTGTATGTCTTTCTTTCTTATCCTTTCATCTCTCAACTCCTTCTCTTTCCCCTTTCTCTGTGTCTCATCTAACCTTTCCTTTTGCTTCATGTCATCAATGTCTTTGCCATCGAGTTTCAATAAAATTTGCCCTCCCATCCATTAGTCCTTTGCGAATGCTATCTCATCAGTTCTATCTTTGCTGCCCTTCCATCTCTTCACTTCTCTCTCTTTGTCGAGAGACGCAGTTGCCGGTGCCTGATCTCTTCTTTCGTCATCACGTCTCCCTTTGTCCCGTGGGATTGTGGAGGCAATATTCTTATCCTTATGTTTCCCTTAATTTTCGTCACTACTATGTGTAGGTGACTCACATGCAGGGTTGCTGTACCCCGTGGCTGCTTTAAGTTCTCTCAGTGGGTATAATCCCTCATCCTTGCTTTCTTCAATGTTTGTTTCGGATGGGGCGGGTGGCGCGGTAAGCGTCTCACCCCCCTCTGTACATACATTAAGTATCCAATCTGTCGGTGGCTCCTCTTCCTTTCCCTGTTCATACATTTTCCACAACTCAAGAACAGCAAGGCGTTTTTCTAACTTCTTGCCTGTATATGTGGCATGCAAATATGTCATCATATGTCGCAAGATGGCTTTGGATAAAGACCAATTTTGTGGCCATGGCATAAACACCTTGTGGGCGGTACCTTTAACCCACTCGGTACTGTATTTCTCTATCTTGGGTGTGTGTTTTGGCACCTACTTGCATAAGTGTGCCAATGGAGTCACATCTTCCATGCTTAAATCTGTTACCTTTCCTCTTATATAACACTTGTCAACGTTTCGTGTGGCTTAATCAACTTCTAACAATATGAGCGAGCACCAAACACTGCAAGCTCCAATCCAAATTATTTCACAACATTTTATACCTTCTAATTTACTCAAAAACATCAATTCATATGTCATTCTATCTCAGATCTTCAATTGAATAAAATTTAAATCAGTTTTTTGAAGAATTTTTTTACATATGACATCACGAAAAAACATGTAAAACAGACGCTTGACAGACTAGACAAACACCAGCTGGGCACAGATATCTCTGCCTCTAATCATTACCCCTTCATGGAGTGTAAAAGTACCCCTTTCACAATGTCTTTAACCGTTGTGGTAGTCTATATGTTCCCCATTATGTGGGACTCTGGGTACATGATTCTTCTAGCCGCTATATTAAAATGTAGGAATAAGGCGAATCTTCTCACTTCTCGGGTGTCTGCCCCGGTAACCCCTCTCTTCTCGGGTGTCCTCCCTGGTAACCTTTATTTATTTAATTATTCCTGAGTCATTATCCCCTTATATATACATCCTACTCTACTTCTGACTATATGTTGTTTTCTTCCGCCTCCCTCCGTTACCTTTTCCCGTTACTTGTTCTAGAGCATGCACTTTTGTCTGAACAATAGTCTTTTTCACTCACCATTCGCATGGTTCTTCTCTGGATCCCCGGGATCACCGCCTTTGTTACCGCCTTCTTCGACTTTTCGCCCGTTCAGCTGCCCTTAGGAATGGGAAGGGATGCATGGGGAACACGAGTCCCTTCAGGCCCTGTCTGCAGTCTCTTTACACTACCACTGTCTACGGGGAGCTTCACGGTCTACTCAGCCGAATGGCAAAGGATTTGTGATATTGCCGAAGACCTAGACTTACTTTATGTTGACGGTCAATAGGTGTCTTATTCAAATCAATAATCGATAATCAATTACCATCCTCTGCTACCAAGTGTGTTTAGGAGACCCCCGGCCCGCCCATAGAGCTGAGGTTTGCTCCAAAAGTAGTTTAAGAAGAGATAGCTGCACCTTGAGATGGATGGGGGTGCAGATTGATTACTCCAACACCAATCATTAATGACAACTCAATGGTTTTGCAAAGGGAGTCCATTTAATGACAAGGACAAACACGGGGAGTCATGGCAATCAGCAGTGATGCAATAGTCCGTCCCGCTTCAACTCCAACAAACTTCATACAAACAGTGACATTTATACTTAAAACTCGTCATAATGACGTGTCACACTTAAAAGTTAACATGCAATTCTATTGGCTAGGAAATGGTAACTTTAATATAGGTACTATATCTGTATAAGGTAATGGAGTGAGGGGATTGGGTAAATACTGCCAGGTGGACGTCTTAGCCCTTCCTTCAAAATGACTACTGTAGACTTCACTAAAAGTATGACGTCCCATTGGTTCCACTAACTATAGGACCCTAGATTATTTGGTCCGTTGTGATTGGGTTGGCACCAACCCCATGCATACATTTCCACTTTGCTTAGCAGTACGCAGAATGCCCCCTAAGCTACCCGGCCTTCCTCCAATTATGTTACAATCAATCATCACTTCAAAAACTATGGGCCTCATTCCGAGGCTGGAGGTAAGGGTTAACGGTCACCGTTAATGGCAACGGTGACCGTTAACACTTACCACCATATTCCGAGTTCCCTTTTGCGGGTTGGCATTTAACGCCTGCTTTTAGCAGGCGTTAAAAATCCAACCCGCAAAGGGACCTTGGAGTAAATTACGGCACCGTAATTTACCGTGCCGTAATTTACTCCTTCCCCATTCCCATTGAGCCCTATGGGGGCAGGAATGGGGATGGGGAACCGGTATGGTGAATGGGGACTTACCGGTCCCTCCAACCTTGGAATGGACCGGTAATTACTCCATTTACCATGCCGGATTTCCATGGAGTAAATAGCTCCATGGTTGCTTACCATGGTGCTCTTTACTCCATGGATAGCTCCAGCCTCGGAATGAGGCCCTATGTGTCAATTATGTTACTGTGGTTGGCTCGAAACTGCATCTTCTGTCTGTGTTCCGATATCTCTTCCTGGGAGGATGCCAAGTGTAGGTGTGAACCCATGCTTATCCTTGCTCAGATGGTCACATGATGCAGACACCTTGAATTTGCCTAGTTTCTCTTGATTTGTGCATGTAATTCTTTAATCGGCTTGCCACCTGCCTACGCTTCCTCATCTTGACCTTTCAAAGACAGGATATTCTGTTCTTAAGTTTCAATTAGATGTAGCTACTGATTGTTCCTTCTATTGGTATGACTTTGGCTCTCCTGGGACGAGTTGCATCTGATGAGTTTCGATTCAGCCATCTCGTCTCATTTTGCTAGAATATGAATCTTGTCTTGTTTGGCCTCTAGTAACCTGAGTTGATTCTGATTTTTGTGCAAATTGGAATCACACTTATAATACTGTGCTTTGTTTTGAGGTAGATTATGTATAATGGCACTTGCCGTGCTATTCTTCTACTTAGCATAGCAAGCTGCACTGTTTTCTTAGCATTCTTGCGGTTCCAAGCATATGTACAGGCGTAAACTGATAGACTGTATTCATTTTGTTTACAACTTAACTCTCTTACGTTTTGATAGCTTTCTATCTCTTTAAGTTCACAATCTCTTTTCTCAGGGCATTTTGTCTCTTTGTGTCATTCTTGGTTCTTCATTTGTTCTATCTGTGAGTCCGTCCGGGCTCTCCTAGCGTCACCATTGGTCTTCCATTAAGGCCTTTTTGGTTTCTTCCGGGACGGTACCTAGGCAATCTTCATTTTGTCTCATTTGTTGGGAGGGTTTTCTCAATGGATACCTTTCTGTCCATGGTTGTCTGCGTATTGGTACTTCAATAGGTGTTGCTCTTCTGATGGGTACTGGGCAGAGCCCCACTGCGGATCTCTGCTGGTTTATTTGCTCATCATACATCACATATTTTGGTGTGAACGTTCCTGGTACTTCAAAATGCGCGATGGGAGTGCAGGCTTTATTTAGGACCTCCTCTACAACTGCTTTCGAGAATAGATAACCTACCTTGGCTGCTTCAGCTTTGATACCTGGCCAAACAGCCTTGCAATTCGTTTCCACGATCTCAGCTATTTTTGCTGCAACACAGTTATTGCCTTTTCTCTCCATGGGCCCTAGCTTACTAAATTCACGCCACTAATGTCCAATTTCTATACAATGGCGGCTTTGCCCGCAGTCTATTCACTACAAATAGCCAGCTTCTAAGATTACTTGATATACTTGCATAACAGCATTGTTATAGTTATTGAACGGCTTGAAATTTCTGCAGTGTTTCCCACAAGTGCAATCTTCTTTTCACATATGAAAGTTTACTTGATTCTTAACTTCGTCATCAGTTTCTGTAAGGTTCATGCATTCTCTTCGGCCAGTATACTCAGAGCATCACACTTGTCCTTTGTGACGTCACCAGCTCCTCTTTTTGCTCCTTTTCATATTCCTTCAGGGAGTTCCTCCCTCAGATTATCATCTCTTCAGGGATACATTCGATAGGTTTGTCTCACTGGGGACCTTCTTTCGAATACTCGTCGTGGTATGGTCACAACAGCAAGTGTTAATCATGTCACAATCTCAGGCTTCCAACATACAGGAGGTATGTGATGGTGCTTTGTGGATCTGGTGTAATCAGTCTTAATGCTGGGTTGTTTAAGAGTAGTAGGATGTGGAATTATGATGACAGACTTGCCAGCTGATGTGTCTTCCTCACTGTGCTGCTTGGAGGAGGGTAGAAGGGGTGTGGAGGCTTAATACTCTGCTTAGATCTTGTGTATGTGTTCTGACAGGTCGTTCATCATCATCATTGTAGAGGAGGAGCCAAGTGACTCTACCGAAAGTGGCACCCCCATTTTGCCTATATGTTGGAAACCGAACATTGCGACATGCGCAAAGCCAATAAGGGTACCTATACCACAAAGAGCCCTTGAAAAAAGGTATTCATTGAGAGCACCCTATATGATGTACCCACGCAGGCATGACAGTCTTCTGAAGGAAGTTCCAGAAGAAGTGTGAAGATGAATGAAAGAGAAGACTGGTGACATCACATATAGCAGAAATTACACACCCAGAAGAGATGCCAATGAAGTGTGTACATAGACCTTGGAGAATCTGATGGCAAAGTAAAGAATCGAGCAACATTTCATGAGAAAAATTCAGATTGAACTTGCAGAGAGCACTGAAGAAAATGCAAAGCCGTTTTATAATTGTACAGCTGCTGTAATGCAAGTAGACTAAGTAATCATAAGGCTGGCTATATGTAGTGAATAGACCGCAGGCAATGCCACCAATATTTGTATGTGTGTATAGAATCTGGATGTTCCACGATGCATTTTAGCAAACTTGGACCCCATGAATAGAAGGGCTGAAAGTGTAGCGCAGTACAAGAAAACAGCTGATGTTGAAGGAAGATTCGAGAAGGCCTGTTTGGCCCAGTGTCAATGGTTGGGTCCACCGAAAACCTGGTTATCTATTCGAGAAGGTACGATGAACGTGAGAAGCGCGACAAGCTTCTGTTGAGGTTTAATGAAACAACACTAGAAGTGGCAGGTTTTAATTATTTAATAGTGTTAAATGCGAAGAAGGAGCTCAAAACACAGTCTCCTGTCACATGGTCAGATGAAAATAGACTTTGGGCAAGCTACACCGAGACCAGAAGTTAAGGCCATGCTTACACTCCCTTTTATTCTCATGCACAGTTATCCTTTGCAAGGCTGAGTTCAAAAGACCAATTGATTGACAGACAGCAGGAGTGATGATGGATGTTGGGTTAATTCGGTGGGAGGCATGGTGAAGTCAAACCGTCCAGCACCTGAGGTAACACATTGCGTGCTGCTAGAAAGTGGAATATTCCAGAAGGGTACAAGCGTGCCAACCACTTGTAGAGGGCCACGTAGCAAAGAGCCCTATCGTTTGAAAGACAATTAAACGTTTTGTATTTTTATGACATGGAAGATGACACTATGGGTGGGCATAGCTGTCCACCTAGCTGTACAGACCCTATCACAACTCTGCCCTATATAGAAAGTATATCTAGATGTTCCCCGTAGACTAACCAGAAACGAAAGTAGGTTTTCTTATTGTGCCAGGTAATATGACATCATGTATGAATGTATGATGAGATTTTTCTATATAAACTGTATGTTATGCTATGGGTTGTCCTTTGATGCCCGTTGTACTCCCTGTTTGAGACAATTGCAATTAAAAACAGTTATGTTTTGCCAACTTCTTGAGTCAGTCTGATTATTGATGCGAGAGTAAGATCTGCTTCCCCATCCATTCCACAGAGTGCCACCTCCCTTAAAGGGTCTACAGGTTCATGTGGTAGCAGAAGGAGGATGCTTAGATAAGACCCATTGATTAGTAGGTCTTTAGCATTTTCCGAAAATCGGATACCCACTGCCATCTAGCTGGAGGATTGCGAGGTTTCCTCTGGAGAGCGGCTGATATTGAACTCTTGCAAGAAAATCGATATAGGTGGGACAGGTGCCTCTTTGACAAAATCACTCCTAGTTTCCACAGGTGCTGAGCGGACTGAGGGCGACGATCATCGATTAGAGGAGGGGGATGATACTGAAGGTCTTCAGCTGAAAACCAAATGGTGAGTAGATTGAGGAGATTGGCAAAATAAAAAGGATGGAATTGTGGTAATATAGAAAAGTAACAGGGGGTTTGTTTCGTATATGATGAGAAGTATTTGAACAAGGAGCATTCTGTAGAGCCTGGTTTCCTACCTCAAGGCAGATCTAGAAGGAGTAATTTCAAAACCTCAAGGGGGTAATTAGGCGGCACATAAACAGGTTTATGATAGGGAATGACTCAAACTCCAATCAGGGTATTATGGGGGCTAGGATTACCATGGTGAAAAATGTGTAAAGTCGACTAGTCTGTGTATTTTGTAATTGAAAAGAGGTGTCAAAGAGCGATGAGGGTAAGACTGCAAGGTTAAAGAAGAGATAAAAATTTGTTACCTATTGTTTTATTTATTGTCGGCGCTGGCTGAACAGATAGGTTGGGATAATCGAGAAATAGAGGCTTTGAGCGGCGAGGTTGGAGTGCGCTCATATTTGTTGTTTTTCTGAAACATATCTGTGTAACTAAACATAAGTATTGACAGTCAATTGAGACTTGTCACAATCGGGGATGTTACTCCACTGATGCACCTGTGCAAGACACTGCCAAAACATGCACTCAAGCACAGACAGTATAGGGCGGAGTGGGTAAAGAGAACAGCAGATAAAATATTTATGCCATGGCCACAAGGGGGATCGCTGTCACGCAGTTTTGCAACACATGACCACATACTTGCACGCTGCGTATACAGGGAAGAAATTGGAGAAGAGGTTAGCTATTTTAGAGCTCTGGAAAATGTACCTGGAGGAAAAGGAAGATCTGCCTCCTGAGGATTGGATGCTTAATTAGTATAAGGAGGAAGGTTCTGAGCCTTCTGCTCCCCTTACCTCATCTGAAGTAAACAGCGATAGTACAGAAGATGTCACATTATATATGTTAAGGGAACTGAAAGCGCGTGATGGGATATAGTAATCCGATATAGGAACCACCTGCTTATAGCAGTGATGATAGCCCAAAAGGGACTAAAAGAAAGGAGGAGATCTTTCAGGTTTCACAGGACAAGGAGGAGAAGAGCAAACAAACAAATATATCCCCAGACATAAAACAAGAGATTAAGAGATCAGAAGGAGACAAGGATAAAGCTGATGAGGTAACGCTCATGCAGAACAAATGGATGGGTGGACAGATATTGCTCTAGCTCAATGGCAAAAGAAACAAGGAAGTTAGGCAAAAGGAAGATCAAGATGAAAAGGATAGAAAAGACAGGGAACAAGAGAAAAGATTGAAAGAAGATGAGCATGAGAGGAAGAATAGACAATAACAAGAATAGATTTATCAAGAGGGGCAGCAAAAGCAGGATGAAAGGACAGAGGAGCAAAGGAAGTATGAAAACAGGCAGAGAGCAATCGGAGAAAGAGACAGGCAAGAAAAGAAGAGACAAGAGGAGGAAGCACAGAAATTAAGTAACAAAAGAATGCAAAGACGAAGGGAAGAAGAAGAGTGAGAGAGATTGAAAGGAGGGAAGAAAAAAGACAAGAAGAGGAAAGGGTTAGACGGGAAGCGATAAAGTGAGGGGAATTAGATGAAGAAATGGATAAAAAAAAGAAGGCAAAGGGAACGCGACATTGATCACATTCAGAAAGAGTTAATGGGACCAAGTCCAGTAATACCATCAAGTCATGTAGAGAAGTTCGTCTTATCGCAGGGAGAAAATAGCAGGACCATCTGGGCTAACTCTAGAGGAGAATTTTGACGTAGGGGGCATTTGGGAAAGGATTGATAGAGTCTATCAAGACTTAAGAGAAAGCACCAAATTGGGAAGCCAAGGGAAGGGAGAACTATCCCTGGTCCCACAATTAAAGAGCAAAGAAAGTGACCTGTTTAGTCTCGAGCGTAGAGCCTTGTCCTTATAATGGCTTACTTTAAATAAGGGAGATGGGGATGAAAGCCATACTAGTTGGGGATTCGATATGTCAGACCAAGAGATTGAAACCTTCCATGGGGATGAGGGAGAAAGTGCATGTGGTCCTGAGGGATGTCTGCAGACAGAGAAGGAAGTGAGATGGTCTTATTTAGAGCA
Organism: Ambystoma mexicanum; assembly: GCF_040938575.1. Taxonomy (NCBI): domain Eukaryota; kingdom Metazoa; phylum Chordata; class Amphibia; order Caudata; family Ambystomatidae; genus Ambystoma; species Ambystoma mexicanum. Next base: position 243,064,594 of record NC_090925.1, on the reverse strand, counting down.
GCCTAAGGATAGTATGCCATATCCTATAGCATATCCAGAGCACCCAAAAGGATAATCACATAATGAGAAGGGAGAGTAGCCACCATATGTGAACAGGCTGTGGTCATTGCCAGGTAGAAGGTGATCAGGAACCATTGTCCCCACTATGGATAAGCAGACGATGGGAGCCGATTGCGGTTTTGGGTGCTCACAATTCCCCCTTTTGGAGAAAGGAGGGGCTAGGCCATAGTATATCCCCTGGCCACAAATGGATAAGGATAATTTAAGGTGCAAACTCCTCAGTTTAACGACTGGGGCGGGGAAATGGATTTATGAGCTAGAAAAGATGACAGGAGGAACTACTCTGGCAAAAGGGGACATTAAGGGTCTCCTAGCAGCAATTCTTGGGGAAAGGTCTGATGACATTTAGACAAGAGCAGGCTATACAAGAGTCACAGCACAGATCACAGCACATGACAGAGCACCATTTAATAAGTGTAGAGCAGATGTACAAAGAGGTCTCAGGGTACAGCATCCTGACATGTCAGATATGGGTGCAGTTATGGCATGTAAGATGAAAGATGACGAAGATCAGCTTGCTTACATTCAAAGTATTCAGGAACGCTGGACTTTGGAAATGAGGGAGCCATGGGGGAAATCAGTGGCAGTATTTTACTACATTTTGTGTAAGGGATTACCGGAAAAAGTACAGAGACAGCTCAAGAAATTAGTGGGAATGGAAGCGAAGCCATGGGAAGAGATACAGTTGACTATAGAGCATCACTGCCAGCTGTTACAAGAGAAAAATAAGAAGAATGAAGATGCTAGAAAAGTTGAGGAGGCCAAGTTAGTTCAGATGAAATTGTTGAAGTACACCATAGAAAGGGTGGTACTGTCAAAATCGGAGAGGGACTGGGAATGCAGCAAGCAATGGGAACATCACACGTGAATATTCAACACCATATGGATCAAGGAGGGAATGGGTTTAGGCTGAGAGGCAGATGAATAGGCTACAGAGGAAGTGGTGGTTTTCAGAATAATCAGGGAAGTTTTCAAAAGGACCAAGGTGGGTTTCAGAATATGCAGAATGATAATCAGAATGTGCCAGGGGATTCAACCAAGTTTGCTAGTCAGAGGAGCTCCTCCTATATGTTGGACATGTGGAATGACAGGGCACATCACGCGAACATGTGGAAGCAAAGGGTATGTACAGAATGGGCAATTCTCAAGAGGCGGGACAGATTATGCTACAGCATATAGCTCAAAAGCTAGGGATGGGTTTGCCCAAAATCAGACAGTGTATCAAGCACAAGCACCGCAAATGTAACCTGCATTGCAATCACAGCAATAACCATTGAATCCACTGCAAGGGCAGCCACATCACGCTCCTTTGCAGATACAGCAGGATGCAAACACGGGACAGTTACTGATGCCTAGAGTAGAGGGTGTCACTATGGTGGGAGGAAGTCCTTTTACAGGTATGGAGATAAGTATGTACCCACAATAGGACAGCTCACAGGCAACTTGATGTGTTCAGTACTATCAGTGACACCTGACTGACCCGCAAGTGGAACCAAGGGTTGATGTTACCAACAGAGGCAAATCTTTTTATTTTTTAGTAGACATTGGGGCTACTCATTCATGTATACGAGAGGGCAAATATCCAATGTCAGGAAATGTCCTAAATGCGCAAGTTTTCTCTGGAGCTACAAGCTGCGTTCCTTTTACTGATGAATTACCAGTCTCCATAGGAGAGTGTGACATGCCTGTTCCATTACTTTTTTCAAGGCAGACACCGGTTAATATTCTGGGCTGTGATTTAATGACAAAGCTAAATATGACAATTTCCTTCACTGATGAAGGAATAGTGTGTTCCACTCAGGGATACATTGGCCCTCATTACAACCCAGGCGGTAAGTTACCGCCTGGGTCGTACCCTTACCACCATGGCGTAAACTACGTTTACGCCATGGTGGTTGGCGGATTTACCGCCCCATTCCAAGGTGAGTGGGGCGGTAAATCCCCATTTCCCATTTTACCCTTCCCCATTCCCATTTTTGCCCCATAGGGCATAATGGGAATGGGGAAAGGCGCTAATTACGCCAACGTAAATTACGGTGCCGTAATTAGCACCAAGGTCCCTTTGCGGCATGGGTTTTAACGCCTGCAAAAAGCAGGCGTTAAAATCACCATCCCGCAAAGGGACGTTGGAATCAGGCGTTAAGGGTCGGCGCCGTTTATGGCGCCGTAAACCCCTTAACGCATGGGTCCTAATGAGGGCCATTATCTGAAAGTGGGAAAATTGATATAGGCGTTTATAGGGCAAATGGCTCTACGGGGAATGTCCTTAGAGCCAGAAGTCTTTCGCATTTTGTTGACATGGTTACCCGGCCTAGTGGGAAAGATTATGAGACTACCTGATGAGTTTCTGTTCAGGCCACAGATAACTATGGACGAAGGGACGAAGAGGGGGGACAGACTATTGCCCTAGGGTTAACTGCAGCCATAGTGCAAGGGGAATTGGCCATGCTCGAAGGAACTGATGACGAGGGCAGGCCATGGAAAACAGTGATTGCTATTGGGGAAGGGTATAGATTCACTGATGTCACTAACAAGAGATGATCTGTCAGATGAGGAATCAATATTCGAGATGAGTATTTCATATTGGATCAGAATAGAGAAAATAGAAACCCCATTGTGAATGGTTATAGTGCTTTAGCGCCCAGCGTTTTCTGATGAAGATTTGGAATAAGTGCCAAACTCTTTACGGACTACAGGCCCCCATGACATAGGCCTATTGAAGCGTCTAGGGGAGGTTAAGATTAAGCTGAAGCCAGGAGCAATTATACCTTGAGCAAGGCAGTACCCAATGTCTCGAGAGGCGGATGAGGGTATTTTTAGGACTATTTCGGCACTAATGGAACAGGGTATCTTAGTGACATCAGAGTCACCGTGCAATACCGCGGTGTACCCTGTGAAGAGATCGAAAGAAGGATTGTGGAGGCTTATTCAGGACATGAGACCAATTAACCAGATTATAGAGGCAGAGATTCTTTAGTTCCGAAACCGGCGACGATACTATGTAGTATCCCTACAAAGGCAGGATATTTCACTGTGATTGAATTGAAAAATGCGTTTTTCTCAATCCCGTTGCATACGTATTCTCAAGACATTACGTCATTTACGTTTCGTCAAACTAAGCTTAAGGGCATGCGTTTGCCCCAAGGGTACTGTGAGTCTCCATTCATCTTTAATAGGGTCCTGCAGATGGACTTAGGTAATATTGATTTGAAAAGGGTTGCGCTGCAGCACATAGATGATTTTTTCGTTTGTAGCACAAGAGGAGATGATTGCAGGCAAGATTTGATTCAGTTAATGATTATTCTAGCAGACACGGGCTATAAAGTAGACAAGGAGAAGTTGCAATATTGTCAAGAAGAGGTGTTGTATATAGGTCAGTTATTCTCACATGAAGGAAATAAAGTCACACGTGAAACAGCGTAGGCGATTATGAATACAGTACAATCACACACATGATAAAACAAATGCAGCAGTTTTTGGGATTGTGCAACTATGTTAGAGCATGGGTATTTGATTACAGTTCATGCAAAAGACCCCTTTTACAGAGAAAGCAATTTGTACAGCTGCAGTTTTAGTAATTTCCAACTATTCTGAGTTATTTTTGTTCTTGCACACACATTGGACAGTTATGACAGCAATGCTTACACAAAGCACTACACTGGGGTTCAAACCTCTGGCATATTACAGTGGGATTTTAGATCCAGTTATGAGAAAGCACTTTCCTGGTGAACAATCACTGGCAGCAGCTCTGTTTGCAATAGAGAACTCTACTAGTATTGTGATGGGGTGTTCTATGACATTGTTTTTTGAGCATGCTTTGTTTACCATTTTGGAAAAACCTAAGGGTACATTCACACCTCAGAAGGGCTTCTGCATATGAGGTAGTCATATCGAATCCAGCAATCAAAATAGTCAGTTGTAAAATAGTGAACCCTGCCACGTTTGAAGCTGAGTCTGTGGCAGAGGGTAAGCATGTGCATGATTTCGCTAATTACGAGGAGTTCTACAATGATATTCCTCACATAAAGGAGAATGCGCTAGCAGGAGGGGAAGTTCTCTTTATTATTGACAGGTCTTCAAAAATGTATCAAACTTTGGGGAAAGGCATTCAGGTTCAGCTATGGTAAGCCTCAGAGCTAATGGAGAACATGAAGTGGTAGGAAGTTGAAGACTGCCGTGTCACTTTTTGGCACAAGCAGCAGAATTGGTGGTGCTTACTGTCGGGCTCGAGAAACATGCAGGGCAGGACGTGACGGTGTACATTGACTCCGCCTATGTGACGTCAACCATGCATGCAAGGCTAGCATGTTGGAAAAGGAGGGGCTACTTCAGAGAGGATGGTACTCCAGTGCAATAAGCAGCATTATTGGACAGGCTTATTAAGGCACTACAACTCCCTGTAGCCATCACAATTGTTAAGTGCACAGCACATATTAAGCAAACTGACTTTATCTCTCGCTGGAACGAAGCCGCAGATGAAGAAGCCAAAATGGTTGCATATTCACCAGATATTTCAAGTTTTGTTACATCAAATGTAAAAGAGAAAGTAGTCACAATTATGATTGTAAATGAAGGGTTTCATAATTTTTCAAGAACACAGTTGGCGGAAGTTCAAGGCAGTGTTTCACAGGAAGGGCAAGAATTATGGAAACAAAATAGGTGTTCTTTATTGCCCTCTGAAGCATTATGGAAACAGGACAGCACTTGAAAGCCAGTAAGGCCTGTAGCCTTGTTAAGGGTAGTGCTTGAACAGCTGCACTACACTGCACATGCAACCAGGGATGACTTGCAGCAGCTATTGCAGAGAACTAGTTTGTACCGAACCTGTTAGAACACGTTACATTTTATGTAGTAAATTGGATCATGTGTCAAATGTTTACCGCTGGGCACACATGGCGAAAAATCAGTAGAGTGATTTCTCAACCAAATGATCCTTTTCAGCTTTTACATATTGCCTGTATTGATAAGCTGCAAATATGTAGTGGATACAGGTATATGATAGTGGTGCTGTGTCCCTATTCGAGATGGATTGAAACAGGTCCATGTACACATCCTGATGCCACATGCACAGTAAAGTTTTTAGTCCAGGAAGTCTTTCCCAGATGGGGAGTATGTGAGGTGCAGAGATCCAGCAATGGGCCCCATTTTGTTAATGAATTATTTGAACAGATTAGTCTATTGCTTATAAAAAAAACACGTTTTCTTCTGCTTATCACCCACAAGCAAATGGCATATGTGAGAGACTCAATGGTCTTCTCAATGAGAGAATTGTTAAACTCAAATTGACACTGAAGAAATAATGGCTGTATTGCCTGTCCCTGGCCTTATATGGATTAAGGAATCAGCCTGGGCCAGGCATCACCTCACACCCAACAAGCTAGTGACAGGGAGGTGAATGAGAATGCCCTTGTATCCTCCATCAAGGAGCAGAAGTGTTGCCTAGAAGACTGCAGAATTGTTAGGAAATGAGTTACGTGCATATTTGACATGTATGACCGTTAATATCTCTGTCATTTCAGATCAACTCAAGCACAAGGGGTGTCAGTCTCAGGATACAGATGAAGACCAATCAGCAACCAGACTTCAAGAATTACTTCCTGTACCTAAATTATTAATTGGAGATGCAATCCTAGTGCGTAACTTCACAAGGAAGTGGCACGAGCCCCGTTTTAGTAGACTGTTTATTGCCGAGTACATTACTCCCTCAGCAGTAAAAGTCCAAGAAAGATGCACCTGGATCCACCTGGGCAACGTGAAACCGTATGCTGGTGAAACCGATGCACCCCCAACCGCTGATTCGAAAGCAAGACAAGAAGAGGAAGGTCAGCATGTGCAGACTCAATCAAGGACAATGAGCACTAAGGTTGCTGATCACATAAATGCAAGTGTGCACTTGGACTGTGGCTGACCCCGGACACTCTTTATAGATATTTTAGCAGGAGTGCAAGTAAATGTTCTCGAGCCGCACACATCTTTGCATTGGACTTTAGAAAGTGTTGAAGTGCTAAATATGCCAAATCTAGAATTTGAAGTTCATGACTGGAAAAGGGAGACGCTTCCCGATTCATTCCTCACTGAGTTTCGCTTTGGTTAATCTTGTGGTTCTGTCAGATGTCTATGCCCATAGACTACTTCTCGCTGTCTTTATATACATACTCCAAGCCTATCCTGCTCTTGTTTGGCATAGTAGTAATATATGTATGTTTTTACAAGATCCTAAAAATGGCCCTGATATTAGGAGGTTGCTTATGGTGATAATTGAACAGATCCTGCAGCTACCTGAACATTTAATGAGTCTTCCTGATTAAAACATGTTTTTCCTTACTTCCATGCACAATGTGGACTGTTGAGAATGATGCAGTTCCAGAAAATGAGCAAACTCAATGATGTGTGGAGAATCGAAAGTGGTGGGGTCTCATGTACTCGTGCATGATATATATACATGCTCATAATGTATTATTTTTGCTAATCCATACTGTCTACTTAATTAGTCCAAGTAAGGTAGAAGTCCCTTTGATTCTTCCCACACCAGTGACTTATGCAGAATGGACTATTGCTGAGAGACCAAGGCCATATGTGATTATCCCTACAGTAGTGACACATGTAAGGTCATCCAATTCTCTGATAAGTTTTCCTATGATTCCCCATTTAGGAATGACCCTTATTGATATACTTCATGAGCAGTATGCACACACCCTCCTATCAAGAGGGAGCCACAAGAGAAGCAAAAGGTATGATGATTATGAGTTAAATAATTATCAAGACAGTACAGCACATTTGGGGAATAACATGTGCTATCAGCACATGAAAGAGGTGGGAAAAGGAACCTCTAAGGAGAGTTGTTATGTCTGTGCTCTCCTACCTTATTCTATGGGAAATTCCAAGATATTCATAGCCATAGAAATAGCAGTCTAGACAGCTCATTGTCTGACACACCTTGCACTCTGCCATACAAGAGGTCAGTTCTAGGGTCGAACAGCATCCTTGGTATCAGTGACTGAATGGACAGCTCCAGAAGAAGATCAATATGTGCAAGATTTAAAGACAAGAGAGAGACCGAACACCAGAGATCACATGATAAGAAGTGAACAGCCTTGAATGAAGGGAGAAGGAATCAGATGGAGATAAATAAAAAAGCTCAATTGTCAAGGAAAGAATGATGAAGACATATGAAGATGCAAGGAGAGAGGCCACATGCTGATCAGGGGAACAGTACTTTCTCCAGATGGATGGAAAGAAGGCATAGTTGTATGAAGAGCTGTGGCAGTAACAGGACATTACCAGCCAGTTATAGATCATGTGGAAAAGGGATGCAAACCCCTCTGGCCGAAGTTTGCAAAGTTGCTGACATGAGTTGATGACAAAGGAGGCCCGTTGCAGATAGTTCTTCTGGCGAGTGCAGAGCTATGCTTCAGAAACAATGCCACAAGAAAAGTTAGAGAGAATCAGCAGTGCGGTCGAATGTTCGATGTACCAAGAATGAAGGATGGGACAGTAGTGATAATGGACCACTACTGGGCCTGTGGATCCAGAGCATACATGCAGTTGCCCAAGGACTGGGGAGGGCTGTGTTCTATAGGACTTGTCCAAGTTCCAGCCTGGGTGATTCTGAAGAATTACCTAAACTCTGGAGAGTTTCCAAAAGCAGATGCTCACTTGAGAAAGAGGAGATCAGTTGAAGTTCTCAATCGAACCAAGAGGAAGGACGACATTTCAGCTAAATCGATAGCAGCCTTTGATTCTATTCCATATGAACACAGGTTGTTCAGTCAGACTTCGGCAGTATTCATGACAATCTTCATGCGAGGGATCCAGACGATGGCAAATGCGAAGGGGTTGCAAATCACTTGCTGTGAGCTCCTGCAGACGATCAACACTACCATAAAAGGATTCAATGCTATCAAGGAAGAACTGAGAGCCATAAGACTGATGCCTCTTCAGAATAGATATGTCTTGGATATGATTACAGCTATGGATGGAGGTGTTTGTGAAAGAAATGGAGAGTCATGTTGCACATTCATATCTTCTCACGATGAAGAGAATGGGACCTTGACAGAGACCATAACGATGCTGACAAATTTGGACATCAAGATGGAAGATGAATTGGAAGACATTGCAGATGACATCTGGTTTGCATTGATCTTCTCATGGGTTCCTTGGAGCATTGTTGTTGATGATTCTGTTTGGATTCTGTGTGATCAGAATAATAATCACACAGTGCAAGAAGACAGCAAAGAAAGCAGTAGGAATTAAGATCATGATCGATGTCGAGTCACGGTTTGGAGCCAAAGAGCTGACAAATGAAGAAATCAAAAAGTATATAGAAGCCAGCATTCTAACATATGAGGCAACAAAGTGGGAAGATGGATCTACTGCAGCCAGAATGGACAATGTAGTCTCATGACCTGGAACATTGATGAGCATGTAAAATCAGAAGGATCCCTGAAAGGAGTAATGAAGATGTGGACTCGAAAAAAACACTTTTTCAGACGAGGATGTCTAGATGTGAAGACTGATGGAAAAGTGATTGATAAATCAACCGAGGGGGGAGTGTAGAGGAGGAGCCAAGTGCCTCTACTGAAAGTCCTACACCCATTGTGCCTATATGTTGGAAACCGGACATTGCAACAATTGCAAAGGCAATGATGGTACCTATACCGCGAAGAGCCCTTGAAACAAGGTATCCATTGAGAAAACCCTATATGATGTACCACAGAGAAATTACAGTTTTCTGAAGGAAGTTCTGGAAGAAGTGTGAAGATGAATGAAAGACAATATTGGTGATGTCACCTAAAGGCGAAATGATGCACCCAGAAGAGATTCCAATGACAAGAGTACATAGACCTTATAGAATCAGATGGCGAAGTAAAGAATCGAGCAACATTTCATGAGCAAAATGAAGATTGCATATGAGGAGAGCACTGAAGAAAATGCAAAGCCATTTTATAATTGTATAGATGCTGTAACGCAAGAAGACTAAGTAATCATAAGGCTGGCTATATGTAGTGAATAGACTGCAGGTGATGACGCAAATATATATATATACATGTGTGTATAGAATCTGGATGTTCCAAGATGCATTTTAGCAAACTTGGACCCCGTGAATTGAAGGCCTGAAAGTGTGGCACAGTACAAGAAAACAGCTGATGCTGAAGGAATATTTGAGAAGGCTTGTCTGGCTCAGTGTCAAGGGTTGTGGCCGCCAATAACATGGTTATCTATTCAAGAAGATACAATGGCCCTCATTACGACCCTGGCGGAATCCGCGGTGCTAAATGCACCGCGGAGCATGGCGGAAAGCCGCCGATAGCGCCATGGGGGTTGGCGGATTTACCACCCCATGCCGACCTTGGCGGAGCGGTAAATCCCCAATCCCCATTTTACCCTTCCCCATTCCCATTCTTGCCCCATAGGGTATAATGGGAGTGGGGAAGGAGTTAATTATGCCACCGTAAAGTACGGCGGCGTAATTAACAACGAGGTCCCTTAGCGCCATGGTTTTCTCCGCCCGGTAAAACCAGGCGGAGAAAACCTCCATGGCGCTAAGGGAACTCGTAGTACGGCGGACGGGTCCGCCGCGATTAGCGCTGGCGGAAACCCACTCCGCCAGGGTCCTAATGAGGCCCAATGAACGTGAGAATAGAGACAAGCTTCTGTTGAGGTGTAATGGAAAAACACTAGAAGTGCCAGGTTTTATTAGTTTAATAGTTTTTAATGCAAAGAAGGAGCTCAAAATATGGTTTCCTATCACATGGTCAAATGAAAATAGACTTTGGGCAAGCTACACCGAGACCAGAAGGTAAGGTCATGCTCACACTCCCTTTAATTCTCAGGCACAGTGATCCTTTGCAAGGCCGAGTTCAAATGACCAATTGAATGTCAGGCAGCAGGAGTCATGATGGATATTGGACTAATTGGGTGGAGAGGCAAGGTCAAGTCCAACCCTCCAGCACCTGGGCTACCAGGTTGCATTCTGCTAGCGAGTGGAATATTCCAGAAGGGTCAAGCATGACAACCAATTGTAGAGGGCCACGTAGCAAAGAGCCCCACAGTTTGAAAGCCAATAAAACGTTTTGTATTTTTATGACACGGAAGATGACTTGCACTAGTGGTGGGCATAGCTGTCCACCTGACTGTAGAGACCCAATCACAACCCATCCCTATATAGAAAGTATACCTATATGTTCCCAATAGACCAACCACAATCCATCTTACGTTTTCCTATTTTGCCACGTAGTATGACCTCATGTATGATGTGTTTTTGCTATATAAACTATATTTTTCCATGTGAATCAGAGAGATTTATGCTATGGGTTGTCCATTTATGCCTGTTTAACTCCCTGTTTTAGACAATTGCAATTAAAAACAGTTATCTTTTAGCAACTTCCTGAGTTGGTCTGATTATTGGTGCAAGAGTAAAATCTGCATCCCCATCCATCCCATAGAGTGCCACCTCTTTTAAAGGGCCTACGGGTTGATCATCTTCCTCACCGCTAAGCACAGTCCATTCAGAAGAAGCTCCAGAAGCATGTTTTTGCTCTTTCCAGAAGAGCACAGAATTGTACGTGATGATTGTGTTCCAAGTAACTCCACAATCCCCCTCTATCTCAATGTACAGAATGTTAATAGCGGCCATTGGTCTTATCAATAGTGAAAACATCTGAGGCCATTGATGTGGGGTTTTTTACACTGGTAAAATCAGTGACAGAGCTTCCTGTTTTGGGGTTTGTCATGGCAGTTTCAGTTGTGGATAACATAGATGGGCTATGGGCCCCAATGCTTTTTAGACTGCTTTCTTGCTGCCACATCACCCCAGTCATACTTGGCTTACTCACCTTAATATGGCTTATTTTATTTTTCTTGTGCAAAATAATGACATTAATAGCTCCCACTCTCTCCAGGTTAGAAATAAAAAGTCCTAAAGTCCAGCACAAACAGCTGTGGGTCTCTAAGGTACAAGGGAATTAGCACATTTCTGAGAATTCTCCCTAACAAGTACCATGCCCCCCTTTGTTTGGAATTGTATCCAAGTATACAGAATCAGTAAAAAATCTAGGTAGCATTTGGCAATCTAATTTGGGGTATAACCTGCTTATTAATCAGATGGTAAAATCAGTGTACTTCCAATTGAAAATGTTGAAAGCTCTTCTTCCTCTTATTTCAGAAGGGGATCGATCAGTTGTGGTAGATACTCTTGTTAATGCCAGGCTGGACTACTGCAATGGCCTCCTGGTAGGTTTTCCTAAATACCATTTCCAGCACCTTACAATAGCCCATCATTGAGCAGTTCACCTAATTTCTTTGTTACCATGGAAAGAGTTCAGAGTTCCGTAGGAAACTTCACTGATTTCAGGCCCATCGCAAAACCTGGTTTAAGCTGTTGTGCCTGGTTTTCAGATGGCTGTGTGGTTTGGCACCACAATATCTTACTGCTAAGATCAAGCCCTATAACCCCATTAGACCTTTATGGTCCACGAATCAAGATCTACTGTTAGTCCCAACCTCTAGATCTGCTAGTTGGCGGGACAAAAGGCTTTCAGTAGCCGGTCCCCGAGCCTGGAACTGTCTACCACTTCATTAACGGTAAATCAAATCCCTAGCATGCAGGGATTGCATTGCATCAGGTGACATGCATTCTGTATATGTTCATCCACACTGCAGGTCATACAGCAGCATTCACGTGATGGTGGACAGAATATCCAACATACTACACATTTTTTTATGATCTTGAGATAATAGAACTTTGTTCCTGGAGGTGCAAGGCTGCCTCTCTTTACCTTCTCATGGGTACTATCTTCAGTTTGCATCTGATCACCAGTTCCTGCATCTATGTCAATCATTATCTTCATCCTAGAAGCTTTCTTGGCTGTCTTCTGGCACTGTCCTAAGATGATCCTTATAAGACAGAATCCTAGCAATAACAACACGAGTACAACACGAGTATTGCTCTGAGTATTTTGGATGCATTTGGCAGCCATGATGGAATCCATGATAATAGAAATGAGAACCAGTCTGCTGTTTCATCAACTTCATCTTCCATCTTTGTATGCAGGGTTGTCAGCATAGTTATTGCTTCTGTCGGGGTCCCATTTTCTCCATCATAGGGTCGTATTGATCTCCAATCTTTTTGACTACCTGCTCTCTGTTTTCTCCTCCTCCCCCTTTCCCTATCTCCTCCCCTCCTCCCCTTAGTTTCTTCTATACACTTACTTTATCAGAATTGTCCCTGGACCTAGTATGATAGCAACCTCCTCTGTCTCCTCCCCCATCCCCTTACTTGTTTTTTTTCGTCCCCCCAGCACTATATGAAATGTCGTCAGGCCTAGTGCGATAGTCGCTTATTTTGTTCTTCCCCTCCCTTTCTGCACCCCTCTTCCTCACCTTTTGTTTTTCTCCGGCTCTACCAGAAATGTCATCAGGCCTAGTACGGTAGTCGCCTGTCTGTTTCCATTTCCTTCCCACTATCCCCCTCCCTTCCTTATCCATGCCTTAGCTCTTGCACTATCTGAAATGTTGTCAGGACGAGTACGATAGTTAATTTCACATCCTTACTGTTCATGGGCTGTAAGAATGTCATTGTATTTTCCCTTGTTCCCTCCCTTGTCTTGAAGAGCTTTGAAACACATTGTGTATAGGTGCTATATAAAAAAAACTATCATAAATAGACTATCATAACAGCAAGAAGGCCCAACCATGGTGCACATGCCTCCTTCCATTGCTGTAATTAAGTCCAGGACATACCTATTCTGGAGAGTCATCAACCTGATGGCTCTCAATTCTTCTCTGATTGCATTGAATCCTTAGGTTGTTGTATCAATCGCCTGTAGCAGTTCTCATCTGGTAATATGCAGCCACTTGGTGTTCACTGCAGTCTGGAGTCCTGGAATTAATATAGATGTCACTATCATTGCTGTCTTGCTGAACATAGGCCTTTTTTGATTTTGAGGAGAAAACATTCACTCTCTTCAGCCGGCAGAGGTTTATATCGACCTCTTCCTCCTCTGATGTTCATTCATCTTTGGAAATCCATCAGTGTTGAGATCACTTTGGGAAACCACTAATGCTGGAACATGTACCTTTAAAATGCAGCACATTTCTCACCAATTCTTAGGCAACTGCATGTAAGCTCTAGATCCACAGGCCCAATATTGATCCATCAGTACGCCAGTTCCTCCATTCATTCCTGGGACATCAAGAATCTCTCCACAGCCTATTTTCTCTCCAACCAGAACCGAGCTGCCATTCCTGAAGCATGTTGTTGCATTCTTCGATGGTATCATAGATACTGGTCCTGCTTCGTTGTTGACCCATGTAAGTAACTTGGAATACTTGGCCCATGTTAAGTTGGATTTCTAAACTCTGACCTGGTGGACAGAAGTTTAGGAGGCCACCCTAGCTTAGTGGAACAGGGGAACCTTCTGGACAAACTAGACCAATGATGGTCAAGACTAAGGTGGTCATTACGAGTTTGGAGGCAGCCATGGTGCTTTTAGCACCATGGCTGCCTCCAAACCCTGGCCTGGGTCCGGTTTGGCTGAATGGGGACTTACCGGGACCTTCCGACCTATGCAGACCCTGTCCCCATTCAGTTGACCATTCCCCATTCCCATTTGACCCCCCATAGGGATCAATGGGAATGGGGAAGGCTCTAATAATGGGCCCGCAAATTGCAGGCCCGTTATTAGCTCCAAGGTCCCTGAACGGGTCCTGCAGAGAACGGCTGGTCAGACCAACTGTTCCTGCTCGGACCCGCTAGGGACCTCGGAATCGGGCGGTAAGGGTTTACCGGCACCGGCATCATTACCGGTGACCGTTAACCCTCACAGCCCAACTCATAATGACCCCCTAAGTCTCAGGAGGGGTGAGATTGAGCACAAGCCCACAATGAGCTCTAACATTAAAACTCCACAGATTACTCTTCGACAGATATATATCAAAAATACATTTATTCTAGGCCTTTATAACAAAAACTCAATAAAACTACAGTTATCAAGAAAACAATGACCACACACGCTTATTCACTATGTAACATATATATATATATATATATATATATATTTCAAATACGAACGGCTTCAACCAGAAACTATTCAGGCGAGCAGCACTCCACGAACAAAAGTGTTCCAATAATCCAAATAATCACGGAAATCCAACAGCAAACACTGCAGCATCGGTTGCGTATAATATAACAGCCTTTATTTTGCGTGTGCAACAGATAAAAAGTGCTTGTGTCACACTTTTAATTAGTTGGAGGAGCCAAACCCTGTCCGTTGGACACCTAGGCGCATCCGCACAACAGATCCCACACAATAGGTGTCCTGCAGACAGCCATTCCATTTGCGAACGTTCGTGATGTCGCCATGTGACCACACCCATGCTGAGCATCGGTCCTTATTGGCGTATAGGGTCCGGGCCCACTGACAGCAAAAAAGTGCTTTTTGGTCCAATTCAGTTTTATGAACTTTTTGAACCCACCTTGGGTGCAAAGTGTCTGTGAAGCGCAAGACTGTCTGCAAAGCATTTCCCAGCACCCCTATAAAAGGCCACACCCCAGTGCTGCTCCTCATTCTGTCGTTGGATTTCCTGAACACAGCACTGTGCCAGATTGCCAGATAGCTGCTTGCACCAGATTGCTACTTGCACCAGAATGCTGCTTGCACCAGATTTCTGCTTGCACCGGATTGCTGCTTGCACCAGATTGCTACTTGTTCCTGCACTCCTGCATTACCTGCATAATGGCATCCACTGCTGATGCATCTGCTGCCTCTGCCTCAGCACCACCCCCACCCACACCAACACCACCACCACCTTCCCAAGAGCCTGGAGAGGGGAACAGGTGTGACGTTGTAGAGGCGGAGGAAGAGGAAGAAGATAATGAGGTAGTGTAAGTCCCCACTACCAGCTGCTGATGTGAGTCTTGGTGGTAAGCCCAAGTTGGTACGGCCAAGGTTTGCTGCAATGAGTACCTGGTACTCAGCCATGGCAAACCTAGGCTGTACAGTTATGGGACTACGTCCATGTGGTGACACCTGAGCTCCAGACACAAGCAGCAGTTCAGAGGGTTGTCCCCTTTAAACAGGGTAGTAGGTTGAGTTCCACTGCAGCATCCTCAACATCTGCTCCTGTCACAACAAGGGACAGTCCTGTGCGGCAGCAGATCCCTCAAACAGCCTTGAAGGCCATATGCACCGCAGTTGATCCTTACCTTTCAAAAGTCACTGTTTTGTGTGTGTACTGTGAGACGGTACTCTGCAGGGGTTAGTAGTTGTGGAGTGATTTCGAGACTGCGTTCCGGGACCACGAAGGAAAATGCCCCCTACCTCAATGAGGCACACCCAACATCTTCCTCTCTCCATATGCTCTTTCTTATCCCTGTGGTTGGTGCCCCTTACCCCCTCCATACCCTTCCCTCCCTGGTGTATCATGTTTAAAAAATCCAAAAGTATTCACAAAACACAAAAAAGGCTCTTTTCAGAGCCACCTTTCACAGTTTAAAAATAGAATTGCCAATGAAGTGGTGCAGGCCCCTGCGGTAGTCTGTGAACTTCCATAGCATGCAGGGGTGGCAGCATGTAAACCATTGCATTTTTTTCCAGGCGAAAGTGGTGGCTCTGAAAAGATTTGTTTTTGTTTTTTTTTGTTCTTGGAGGTTTTGAAGTGGCTAACACCTACTGCACACATGCTTGCTATGCTTGCAAGAATGGCTGGAAAGCATTTTGGATATTGCACAAAAAAAGGTTATTGCCAGCAGCAGTAAAATGGACACAATCTCTACAGAAAATGTTGGTGCTACAAAATGTAATGTTTTCATTGTAGAAGGAAGGCATACCAACATCTCACAAAAATGTGCAAACAGCCTTGTTGACATTGCACCTTGCTTTCTCAATTTGTGGACCAAATGATGAAGAATGCAGCCACATCTGTCTCTGGGCAATGCGTGAAAAAATGACTTGAGAGTTTGGAAACATGTTCATGACTTTCCCAAGTGCCTCCTTCATCACAAACTGCAGAGAGATTCCAGTAACTTGGCCTAAACTGTTCCCTCCACAATGAACACTAATAATGGCTGTATGATGCTGCATCACCAAAGTGGCACCAATGGGTAGCAAATCCACCCACTTCATGTCATGCACCCCATACCAATGCACTTCCACATGAGGGAATCCAAGATGTGCAGCCACTCCACAGTGCTCTGAATATACCTGCAACCAATGTATCCAAGAGTCCCCCAAAATCCAGACACTCTGCCTCCTGACACACACAGCCATAGCCACATCCATCTTCACTCCTCTCAGCAAACAGAGCCTCTCCCATACTCTCTCCTTGCACACCACACCCAGGGAACCTTATTGACCAATCCCCTGGCCTCCACAGTCCCATTTCCATGCCTGCCATCCTTAAAAGTCCTGGATGTGGCACGTGCAATCCACAAACTACCGCAGAGTTTGCAGTTAAACCAACCAATCCAAGAGGGTGGGGAGAGACATTTAACCGAGGGTAGAGATTTCCTCTATTTTGGTGGTTCTGTTTAGGTGCTACTGAACAAACACCTTTTGATTTCTATTTTATTGGGGATTGTTTTCTCTTCTTTTCCTTCTTACTGCCTTACATCAACCTCTACAAAGCATCCCTTAGATTGCGAAAATAATGAGCATTTCCAAGGATTGGACAACGAAACGCAGTTTTTGGTAAAATCGTGCACACTAAGGGAGTCAATGTTGTCAATGGAGAAAACAGACATCTCAGCATGTCACAAAACTATACCCATGCCTCAATTAACAAGTCACCCTCTAATATTTTGCTGGGGATTGAAGACATTGGGGTTGTTCCATTGTGCTCTTGGTAGTATTTCAGAAAAAAAACACCTTTGCAGTAGGGAAAAGCAGCATTAGTTCTTCCACCAACAATTTCAAAACAGGAACCAAACTTGGAGCACATGATGTAGCCCAAATGCTCTCATCCACAGTGGACCACCAAAACATCAGGACTGCCAAAAGTAGCCGTGTTTCTGCAAAGAGTAAGCAGTGCCTGGAAATTGTGGCCACGCACACTGCACCATAAAGCCTCCAGGCCTGGAAAACCAAGATCTGCAGAAAAACCTCTTGCCTTTGTATACATCTCCCACTAACCATACAATAACTCCAGCCATCTTCACTACACAACCAACACAGCAATGAAAAATAATATTACCCTCCCTTACTGTTAAGCACACACTTGACACCTGATTGGCTAATCCCCACAGTCCCATTTCCATGCCAGGCATGCAGAGATGCAACGGTTGTACCATGTGTGATCCGTGAACTACTGCGGTGTTCGCGGATCTTGTAACACAGGGTCGGCCCTTCTTCCCTTTCCACTTCACACTTTGCAGCACTCTCTCATTAGCTACTGGTAGCAGTCCCACAACCATCCACCAATCACATCCAAGATCTCTACATCTAACTATCAACTCAGTACAATACTGCAGATGTACTGTTCAACACTCAGAGCACAGGTCTACTGTGATTTCCAAGCACATGCATCCAAACGTACTGTAAAACTCTCCAAGATTTCTACTTCCAGATTCATCCACATCTACATACATCAACACAAACTACAGGTATGCATATGTTTTGTAATGCACACAGGAAATTAAAACTGCATGTATGTTACCAAAGCATAGCAATTACATAGATTGCATGCATGTGAACAGGGTGCCTGCCACTTGCCCTGCATTACCTACTCAATAATCATACTCTCATGGGTACCATCTCCTCCCATCAACTGACAGTTACTTGCAATGCTGTTTGCTTTCACTGTTTTCTTGTACTGCCCCCTAGCATAACAGCTGCAAACCACATATTTCTATTTCAGCACCACCGCCTGTGATTTTCTTTAATGAAAACACACATTGGGAACATTTGCACAGCACATTCAAGTTCCAGATCCTATGTGAACTGCCCAGAATGCACACAAAAAAGGGAAACTGTATGTATGTTAGGAAAGCATGGCAAGTACATACATTGCACAATTGACAAGAAGCGCCATTGGGAGGAAAGCAAATAAATATATTTATAGATTGGAAACAGGGCTATTTATAAATTTGGATAAATACATGAAACAATAGAAAAGGATTTCTGCACTCATGTAGCAAGCATCTATGTGTGAGAAAGTTAACAAAATTCCACACACAGTAACATTCTCCTTTCCAATCTCTACATCCTTCTACCCTTTTTCTCACTCTACTATGACTTGCACTAATCCATTTCCAAAACAAGTAATGCAACAACATCTCACACACTTTACAAGTGCAGCCCATAGGGCACCATTATCACTGCAGCACTGGCTCCCATACCAACAATGCTAATACTCCCAAGTCCCTACGTGTATGCAGCGCTGTACAATTGCACACACACACTAACTCTTCCTGCCAACAAATCATCCTACAATCTAAAATAATGTGTTCTACTAATACTATTACTGTACTATTAACACACATACCCACTAATTTCCTTCTTTTGCAATTACAGTTAAGAACCACCCCCTAAACGCCATTGATGCCTCTGCTGGAAGATAAAACCCAGAGGAAACCTCCTCTTCACATCCAACAAATTAAATGCAGTACTGTTGTACTGTTCTGCCTGTTACTCAGACAGAGTAGTGCTGTTGTATTGTAGCCTAGACAATTGTATCCAACCCGACAGCACTTGCATCACCTTTACTCATTGCACCTTGCCTGGTCCACGGTTTCTATTGTCATCAGAACACCAGTATGTTAATACCAACCAGTTTTAATAAAAGCATTGTAATGTCCTTACTTCTTCAAGCACATTACACTGTCATACACACTGAAGCAAACATTTCCCACTGGAACACACACACACACGTAACACTACAACCTTCCCAAGCAAAAATAACAGCCCTTTGCACAATCACACTCCTCGATGTATACCTACCCTCATATTCAGACACTCATGCACAGTACACACAAATGCATTGCACAACTTCCACACCAACACTTTCCTTTTTCCTCCAACAGACATAAGACAATTCCTACTAAAAAGCAACTATGTAGAAAACAACGTAGAAATAGAGCAGATACAACTCAAACAATACAAACTTGCCATCCACCTCTAGCAGACTTTGTACAAAAGGTTCAAACACAACAGCAAATACAGTCACTGAGCAGAACGGAATCAGGTAGCAGGAAAAAGAAAGCGTGACTTCTCTTCCGAGATGTAAAACTAAAACTAAAACTAAATGTATTAAGAAGAATACAACTGCCAGTAGTGCTAACACTACATGTACCAATGTTAACCTACCCACAAGTAACATTCCAAAAAATGTATTTGACAAAATATGTTCCAACATAGAATCCTTCACAACCTTATAAAAACAGGGGGGAAATCAAGCTCAACCCTTAAAACTTACCACATAAAATTGATCCTGGAAGCACTCATAGACAGTGAAATGCTCCTCAAAAGTTAATTATCTATATTCATTTTATAAACAAAATGAAACCACTAACAAAATGAATTAGTAAACTACAAAAACTACTTTGCAACATACACAATATCAACATAGATACCTTTGCAAACGTCTGTGCAGGTGAGTGGATTCATACAACCAGCACAGAACCATATTTCAATGAAGAGGCATACAAACAAGAGCAAACAAAACCAATTGCCATATATAGCAGTGGCCGAGGGTATGAAAAGGTAGACAGTACCATTATGGCAGAAGAAACTTTGATTGCAAGAATATCCCCAAAAAACTTACAATCAACTCTCCATTCCACCGAACCAATCCGTCCCATCTACAAATGGCTGTGCACATCAATGTGTAACATACAAAAACAATCCTTCAAATCTTTGCAGCAGTTCCTCCATCAGTATGTGAAAGCCAAAGACAAATTAAAAATTAAAATATTACAAACCCTGGACTCCAGTCCTGTGCGAAAATACACAGGACTATGCGGACAATCATTAGCCTGCATTTCTGGGACGGCTTGCAAAAGCATCTTCCACCACATCAAAATATTAGCAACACACCATTCTACTATACAAAATCTCGTTCAGAGACTGTACTATGCAAAAAGTCCTGCTTTAGCACTTTCGTATTTAAATCCCATTCTCCTACATGGCACAGCCAAAGAACTGCTGGAAGAATTAAACCACACCTAAAGCAAATATTTTGGAAGTGAAGAGCACTTACAAAATCCAGTAACTTTAGATGAGAGTAGCAACAACCTTGCAGATGCCAACCTTCTATTACACACATACAACAAAGAAATAGCAATGTTTAAAAGCACATGTGCTGAAGTACCAAACCAAGTATGTGTGTGTTGTCACAGAACTCTTTATACAAAGAGCAACAAAACTGTAGTTATAACATACAAAATAGAAGACAATGATGAATCCCAATGGTTCCAATTAGCTCTCTATCTTATAGCAGAAAACAAATATGAAATTACTAACCCCTGCATACTTTACACATACTGCAATGGAAAACTTGACAATAACCAAATGCCTTCATGGGCTATCACTAATAACTTGGAAATATTCTCACTGCCAAAATCACTCCAACAGCTTAAATTGTATAAGACCATTGTAATCCAAACAGTGCACCCATTTGAAGCGATAATACGCCTTCAACCGAAAACAGCCAACGGAGTGCAACGGCCAAAAGATCAATCTTTGATTATCATAGTGAATGGTGTATCTAAAAAAGACAAACAAATTTGGCAGCAACTAGTAGACTTAGTTATAAAGTTAGAGAAGCCCTGCAATATCTTAAAGAGAACAATGAATACTACAAAGAAAGAAACATTGAAGAAAACCTGAGAGAAACCACCAAAATAATTCAGGATTCCTCATCAACTGGCCAATTTGAACTTCTAGATACTACTACAGCCTCCAATATTTTGGACCAGTTTACAATTCACCCACTGCACTCAAAATACATCATAGACGATGCACTAGAAACATATCAAATGCGGCAAGCCAAAGGATCTCCAATCAACATATGGGGAAAAAAGTGTAGAAGCGCAAGCTTTTCCCCTACTCTTTCCTACTGGAAAACGTGTAAGGTATGATGAAAGATGCACACAAATAACAGCATCAAAATACCGCTCTTTATGAATGTATTCTGAAGACCCCAGATTCAGACAAACTATTGAATTCATATTCCACCTCCTCTTTGAAAGTGAACTAGGCACTCTATGTTACAGAGTTGAACCTATTTTGAAAACAGATTCCCATTTTGTAAACAGGTCTGCTAAGCAGCTACTTCAAAAGGTGCAAGAGAAAGATTAACAGGGTAATTCATAGAATTTCGCAGAAAAGTGTCGCAAGCGGCTGGCGCAGAGTGTCCGCGTGCGATTGACTGCGCCAGGCACGTGCGATAAAACCGATTTCCGCGCACAGCGTATTCATGGATTTCATGCTCCCAAACCAGCCGTGGCGCAGAGTATCGCAGCGACCCTGCAGCAGCGCCAGTAACGCCCCCAAGAACGCCCTCGCGCAAGGAAAAGCCAGCAAAATCGCTAAATCATCGCAAAGGGCTGCGCTAACTCTGGACCAGTTTACAGGGCAGCCAAACAAGGAACGCAAAGCGGGTAACGTGCATATCAGGGGTACACGTGAAGTCATACACGCGATTAGCCAGGGTACGTGTATTACAGGGGTACGCGGGAAGTTTAACACGCGATTGGCCAGGGTACGTGCATTACAGGGGTACGCGGGAAGTTTAACACGCGATTAGCCAGGGTAAGTGTATTACAGGGGTACACGTGAAGTCATACACGCGATTAGCCAGGGTACGTGTATTACATGGGTACGCGGGAAGTTTAACACGCGATTGGCCAGGGTACGTGTATTACAGGGGTACGCGGGAAGTTCAACACGCAATTAGCCAGGGTACGTGTATTACAGGGGTACGCGGGAAGTTTAACACGCGATTGGCCAGGGTAAGTGTATTACAGGGGTACACGTGAAGTCATACACGCGATTAGCCAGGGTACGTGTATTACATGGGTACGCGGGAAGTTTAACACGCGATTGGCCAGGGTACGTGTATTACAGGGGTACGCGGGAAGTTTAACATGCGATTAGCCAGGGTAAGTGTATTACAGGGGTACGCGGGAAGTTCAACACGCAATTAGCCAGGGTACGTGTATTACAGGGGTACGCGGGAAGTTTAACACGCGATTGGCCAGGGTACGTGTATTACAGGGGTACGCGGGAAGTTTAACACGCGATTGGCCAGGGTACGTGTATTACAGGGGTACGCGGGAAGTTATACACGCGATTAGCCAGGGTACGTGTATTACAGGGGTACGCGGGAAGTTTAACACGCGATTAGCCAGGGTAAGTGTATTACAGGGGTACACGTGAAGTCATACACGCGATTAGCCAGGGTACGTGTATTACATGGGTACGCGGGAAGTTTAACACGCGATTGGCCAGGGTACGTGTATTACAGGGGTACGCGGGAAGTTCAACACGCAATTAGCCAGGGTACGTGTATTACAGGGGTACGCGGGAAGTTTAACACGCGATTGGCCAGGGTAAGTGTATTACAGGGGTACACGTGAAGTCATACACGCGATTAGCCAGGGTACGTGTATTACATGGGTACGCGGGAAGTTTAACACGCGATTGGCCAGGGTACGTGTATTACAGGGGTACGCGGGAAGTTTAACACGCGATTAGCCAGGGTAAGTGTATTACAGGGGTACGCGGGAAGTTCAACACGCAATTAGCCAGGGTACGTGTATTACAGGGGTACGCGGGAAGTTTAACACGCGATTGGCCAGGGTACGTGTATTACAGGGGTACGCGGGAAGTTTAACACGCGATTGGCCAGGGTACGTGTATTACAGGGGTACGCGGGAAGTTATACACGCGATTAGCCAGGGTACGTGTATTACAGGGGTACGCGGGAAGTTTAACACGCGATTAGGCTGGGTGGGTCCTCACAGGTGTTCCCTGTACACCCTCCACGGCCCCTGCAGGCAGCCTACAAAACAGGGGACTACCCTGCACACCTGCTCATGTCCCCCTGCACCCCCACCCCCCCAGCAGTGCAGGGGCAGCCTCCACCAGGCCCCCACTCATGTCTCCCACCACCCCCACCCTCCCGCCACCAGGGGCAGCCTCCACCAGGCCCCCACCCATGTCTCCCACCACCCCCCGCCACCAGGGGCACTCTCCACCAAGCCCCCACCCATGTCTCCCACCACCCCCACCAGTGCATGGGCACCCTCCACCAGGCCCCCACCCATGTCTCCCAACACCCCCACCCACCAGCACTGTGGGGCACGTGGCCAGCAGGCAGTCAGGCAGCAGCAGATGGCAGGTGGGAGCGTGCTCAGGGCTCTGGGGGGGCAGTAATTTCGCCTCCTGGCCAGGAGCGTGGTCTCTCGTGTGTGAACGCGTGGACAGCCTGATAGGTAGTGAAATCCCACACGTCAGCAAAGGCCCTCAGCGCGTAAACCCGTCAACAGCATATGCGCGCCTATCGTCACCTGCACGTGCAGGAAATTGTTGCGTGACACGTCCCAGTGTCAAAGCGTGTGATTGGTGAAAATGGATGTACACGTAGAAGTGACAAAGCGTGTGATAGGTGAAAATGGATCTACACGCAGGAGTGACAAAGCGTGTGATTGGTGAACGTACACGCCGCGTAAGTGACGCTGTACGTGTGGGCCTGTATATAAGGTACATGTAGAACACCATTTCCTTGTACGTGCTTTTCGTGGAGAGCGAGTGGGTGAAATCTGTACTTCTTGTCGTTTCACACGCGATTTACTTCACGGCGTTTCCAGTTCGTATTCCCTGTTACCTCTGACAGCTTTTTCTCTTTTTTCTCTATTACTGGTTTACCTGGGCCTGTTCCCTCAAACAGTGTCCCCTTCTACTGTTGTCCTGTCTTCTCAGACAGCGTACACATCTTCTTTTGGCGGGGGTTTAGCCAGCCAAACGCGCTCATTCTTCACGCTCTTTTACCTGGCAGACGGTGAGTCACGCACGTATCCAACTTCTGTGCTTGCCCCGTGTGTTGCCTACCCCTTCAGAGGTCATTCTAGGCTGCGTGTGACACGCATACGTTCATTCTTGTGTTACTGGGTGCCACAGCGTAGTGCAGGTTTTTCTTTCTGCACACGTGGTCTAGGAGGGGTTGCGTGCACGTCATCTCCCTTTTTTGGGCCTCCTGTGCGTTGCGTGACCCGTCATCTTTCCCCAGGGGTTACAATCAGCCGTGCTAGAGCACTAGGGTACAATTACCATCTGGTACCCAACCCCTTTGACCCCCAATTGCCCAGGACAATTGTCTACAGCCACTCCCATACGCACATTAATATCAGTGCCATGGCTGGGAGGCGAGGATTCCGTAAGGGTGGCAAAGGTGGAAGAGCCACAAGTGGTGGCCGTGGTGGATCCGGTAGGGGACGTGGTCGTAACTTGCAGGGTGAGCCTGTCCCCCCATGTGTGGAGGACCAGTCAAGGGCACCCATCATCCCCCCCCCTCCCCCCCTCCCCCCCTCCCGTTGAGGCTGAAGTGGCTGACACCATCCATGCTCAGCCCTTGTTGGACCAGCCCATTGTGGCACCAGACCTGGCTGACTCCATGGCTGACTTCCAGGTCAGCAGGGCTACGACACGTGCGCTGGTGCACGTTGATGCCATCATGCCACGTGGATCTGGGGCAGCAAGGTCATCTGCTGCACCAAGGAGGCAGGGCGGAGTGGCTGCAGGGGCAGCTGCGGCTCCATCCACCCCAGCCCTCACACACCCAGCCAGGACAGTGTCGGTCCTAGTCCATGCTGCTGACATTCCCCCTGACACCATCACACTAGAGCCAATGCCTGCACCAACTCCCATGCTGAGTGTGCAATCCCACACTCCTGATACAGAGTCCACCAGGGCTCCTGCCCCTAGTGTCCAGAGCGGCGCAGGACACTCAGGATCACCACCACCTTCCAAGCGGAAGAGGAAGAGTGCTCGTCCGGCACAGGCTGATGCCCCAGACACGGCTACACAGTCCGGCCCGTCCAGGAAGCCCAGCTTCACGGATGACGAACTGAATGCACTTGTCGAGTATGTGTCCGGACATGACAACGAGATGGTCATTGTTGAAGGATCCAAGACCACACCTGCACAACGCCAGGCACACTGGCAGACCGTTGCGGACATCGTAAGTGCCCTTGGAATCGTGAGGCGCACAGCCAATGATTGCTATAAGCGCTGGAATGACCTAAAGCGCAGGGCAAAGAGTAAGCTGGCCTCAAGTCATGCCGCAACTCTAGTGACTGGAGGTTGGTCTCCAGTAGTAGACATGGAACTCACTCCACATGAGTCAGTCGCTGGGACCTACGTCACGGAGGAACAGATCCAAGGCGTGGGAGATCTGGCTGATTACGAGGCATTGTCCGGTGAGTGCACATGCATGTGTGTGTCATACATGTGCATGGTGTGTGTGTGAGGGCTTCTGTTTGGGTGGCAGGAGAGAGTGTGTGCGCCTCAGTCGTATGGGTCAGCCATGTGCTTCATGCAATACTTCCTGCGCAGCTGCATTTGGCCATAGCAGTATCCCTTCTGCCAACAGTAGACATCTAGCACAACTGCACGCCAGTTGCCCTTGAAGTGTCACCTTGACACAACAGATTTGCTTATTTTTCACTGTTCATTCAGTCAGTTTGTTTGCATTCCACCACTTTCACTAGGCATGTCGCTGTCCACTAGTCACATGTCTGACATGGGTATGGTAAAGGGGAGTGACTTTGTTACCTGGATATCATTTGTACACACATGTCCCTGTGCAATTTGACCATTACAGACTGGCAGCTCCAGGTGAAAAATCTGACCTGTTAGAATCAGAAAAGCTATTACATGCGGGAACTGGACTGAATGAATAGGTGCTGCCCTCCTCTCCATCTTCACTCAATAGCAATGGTACATGCCATCTGTGTGATGGCATGTGTGTTTCACCTGCCAATCACAGGCCAATGTGTGATGCCACTGCCAGGCAGCATGCAGAAAATTTGTTCATCTTCCATCTTGGTGTCATCAGTGTGTGCCGTTTGCCTGCACTTCATACGCAGTGTGGGTGCATGCATGGGAGGGTTTTAGTCATGTGGGACATGTCAATCAAGTACTGGTTCTCTTGCTTCTCAGCCCTCAATGTGTGCCATGGTGCTAATGCCTGTTTCCATTACTTTGTTTTCATGTCTTTGCAGGGGAAGACGCACCTGATACTGCTGGGGTTGTGGAGATGGTGCAGACCCAGGAGGTGTCCCAGGGCCGACCAACCACCAGTGAGGGACGTGGTGTGGTGGTGGGGGAGAACCCACAAGTGCTGCAGGTCGTGCTCTCAAGGGGTGTCTCTGGCTGCACCTCCCCCGAGCTGTACTCAGGTGTTGATTCGGATGAGACCTACGTGCCGTCGCAGGTGAGTGTTCCAGGGAGGGATTCTGTTCTGTCTCACCCACCTGCACCAGGGTCAGTACCCTCCATGGGGATGTCAGTGTTGGCAGCTACGCCTTCGGTGGTTACGGATGCAGGGTCACACTCCGCGACATCTGATCCTGTTCCTGGGCCAGCAGATCAGAGGGGGAATGCAGTCCTGCAGCCTCAGGCAGTGCCGGCACAGCAAGGCGCAGTTCGCCTTGCCCCAGACAGGTGTGGTGCCCGCCGACGTGGTGGCCGTACGCCACCTGGCAATACCGCATGGGAGCAATCCATTTACGGTATGGCTACCCAACAGGCTGCATCATCCGAGATGATGGCTCAGGCCATGGATAGGGTGGCCACTTCCATTGTCCCCCCAGAAAGGCTGATGGAGCGACTAGAGCAGGCAACTGACTCCATCTGCCAGTCACACAGGGAGGACATGTTGGGGTCCAACAGGGACAGGCGGGCGGCACTGGCGACTCTGCAGGAGGCCATCTCCATTGAGTCCCAGGGCCACAGGGAAGCCCTGAGGCAGGAGCTCCTACACCTCAGGACGACTCTTGTTGAGCTTGAGGCTTCAACACACCAAAGGACAGAACAGCAGCTGGAGCGTCTCACCCGTACGCTCTCAGCTGAGATGCAGGCAACGAGGGCGAAGGTCCGGGCATCCCGTGAGTTGTTGCATGGGGACCTCCGCACACTCATCCTCCAGAACCAGACCTACCACACCCGCATGCTTGCAGCCATGGACGAGCAGACTAGGGCCTTGCGTGGGCTGCCTCCCATAGTGCAACCACCTCCGGATGCAGCTGCACAGGGTGATAATAGCGACAGCAGTGACACTCCCACAATAGGGTAGCCGTGTGGGCCATGAGCCCATGGAGGTGTTTTATTTTCCCAGGATCCACGCAGGTGGGTTCTGGTGTGCATCCTGTCCTCGGACCTCCTGGGTGGCCTCCCCAACCCCCCCGGGCCCATCAATGGCCATTTTTGATTGTTTCTTATTTTGATTTTGATTTTGATTTCTTTTATTCCCAATTTTTTTGGGAGGATCTGTTGGCTCCGATCTGTTGGCTCCGATCTGTTGGCTCCGATCTGTTGGCTCCGATCTGTTGGCTCCGATCTGTTGGCTCCGATCTGTTGGCTCCGAATTGTTGGCTCCGATCTGTTGGCTCCGATCTGTTGGCTCCGATCTGTTGGCTCCGATCTGTTGGCTCCGATCTGTTGGCTTCCGTGGTTCCTGTGGGCATACGCTGCATTGTGGCTGGGCACATGCAGGCTTGTAATGTATTTGGTTCAGATGCTTGGGTTTGAGTCACACACACCCCTCCTGCTTCCCGTTTCCATGGGCTTGCAAAGGGTGTGCCCAAGTGACAGTGAATTACACAGTGACGTTGGACTCCCATGAGCTGTGTGGCCAGTCTGTAGTCAATACTGTGTATACATTCCTAGTGCATATTGCTGTTGTGTTGTACACTGCATGTTGCATTGATGTGTAACTCTTCTTCTGTGTCTACCTCCCAATTTGCAGGTCCCTTCCTCAAGTCCACACAAGGACCTCTAGTCTGGCGATGGGGACCATGTTGGCAGCAGTGCACCTACAACTCTACATGGCGCCAACACTGCACAGTTGGTAGTGGTGGGAGTGCAGGCATTTCCAGGTGGTGAGACTACTAATATGTTACATTTTTGATGTCATGTTAATGGTACTACGTGCTCAAGTATGTTGTTGGTCCGGCATTGCTGTGAGCATTTCAGGTGTTGCAGGTTTCTAATAGTGCCACTGTACATAGTGAGAGTGATGTCATGTTGTGGGGATTACTTTGTTTACCTGCAATTAGCATGACATGGCACGGTGTGTCGTGTGGCAGTGCTGGGGTTGGGTTGGCTGACATGGCACTGTCCTCTTGTTGCATTTTGCAAGTGGGTATTCATTTTAGCTGCTTCAATGTGTAACTTCACAAAACTGCATTGGTGGTGTCTGTGTGGGTAGGGATGCACACATTGTGACACTTCCAGGTGAACAATCTCAGGCTGACATGGAATTCCCGGTTCATTCTCCACACATTCAGGATCAGTGTCAGGTTGAGTCATCATTGATTGTCAGATGGAATGTGCCAGGGCAGTGTGCACTCCACAGGGGTGTGATTTCTATGTGAAGTAATTAGCCACTAGCTGTGTACGGGCTGCCTCCCCCCGTGCCCTTTCCCCTCCCATGCGCAGCGGCTGTGCATGTGGTTGGGGATGTGGGGCCACCACCATGTCCACGGCCAGGCCCCGGCGTGTTGCAACGTTGTGCAGGACACATGCTGCCACTATGATCCTGCACACTACTGGGGGAGCGTATAACAGCTGCCCGCCAGAACGGTCAAGGGAGCGAAAGCGTGACTTCAGCACTCCGAATGTGCGCTCCACTATGCCCCTGGTTGTAATGTGGGCTGTGTTAAATCTTACCTGGGGTGGCGTGGTGGGGTTCCGAATTGGCGTCATCATGTGGGGGCTGAGAGGGTAGGCACTGTCCCCTGTGGAGGTGGGGATTGGTATCATTGGTGAGGTTGTGACCTTGCTCAGTATCCAACATGCATGCATGTGCAGTGGCATACATACTCACCAAGCAGCCATGTATCGCCATGCCGCCCAGCTTCTAGGTCCCGGCTTAGGGTGGACATTCGGTAAATGAAGCTGTCGTGGGTGGAGCCGGGATAGTTGGCATATACTGAGGTGATGATTCCCTTGGCATTACATGCTACCTGCACGTTGATGGAATGCCAGTGCTTGCGGTTCCTATAGATGTGCTCAGATGCCCTGGGGGGACGTAGAGCCACATGGGTGCAGTCGATGGCACCTAGCACTTTGGGGAATCGTGCCACTGCGTAAAAATCCAGGGCGGCAGCATGCCTTTCTGCAGGTGTTCTGGGCAGGTATATGTGCCTGCGGACTGATGGGCATGCAGTCATGATGTTCAAGACCTGGTGTAGGCAGCGTGACTGGGTGGCCTGTGACACCCCACCCACTATGGCACTTGTCCGCTGAAATGATCCAGTGGCTAAGAAGTGCAGTACATTGAGGACCTTCTCCAGGGGGCTGAGTGCTTGGGAGCACAGGGTGGGTGATGTGAGGTCATCCTCCCACTCAGTCACCAGGTCCAGTATGATGTGTGGTGGAAACCTGTACCTCCCATACACCTGGTCATCAGGCATCCCGAAAAGGCTGGTTCTGGGTGTGAATATTCTGGCCCTGACTATCCTCCTCCTCCTCCTTTGGTAGCCCACTGCCACTGCTGCTAGGAACGGTATGTTCATCCTGGCGTCTGAGCTTGTTATTGTTAAAGTCCGCAATTTATGCTTAGCGCGTGTTCTAGGCGAGCGTGTGACCCGCGCAGCCCTGGAATCCTGTTCCCAGTCCAATAGCGTGTGGAAATTCACACGCACCACGGGATACAGCGTGTGACCCGCGCAGCCCTGGAATCCTGTTCCCAGTCCAATAGCGTGTGGAAATTCACACGCACCACGGGATACAGCGTGTGACCCGCGGAGCCCTGGAATCCTGTTCCCAGTCCAATAGCGTGTGGAAATTCACACGCACCACGGGATACAGCGTGTGACCCGCGCAGCCCTGGAATCCTGTTCCCAGTCCAATAGCGTGTGGAAATTCACACGCACCACGGGATACAGGTTCGCTGACGTACTTGCGTGTGTAAGTGGCCGCGCACCCATTAAATACACGTACATAGGCCAATCGCGTGTACGCGCACTTTTGTCCAATTACACGCGATGACACTCTGACGTGCAGTATCTCCACGTGTGCCCCGTCATCACGTCCTGAGTGGGGAACACCCGTGCGGGTCACGTCACAGACGCGCTTACGCGCTGAGGGACTCTGGTCCAATAGAATCGCGTATGCGTGCTGACGCGCTTACGCGCTAAGGGCCTTTCCTCGGATTTCACGCTGACGTGCAGGATTTTCACGTGCCAAATCACTCCGTATCAAGCTGGCCACGTGAAAACACACGGAAGCCCACGCTCCTGCCCAGAAGGCCGAGTTACTGCCCCCCAGTGCCCCGAGCAGCCTCCCACGTGCCATCTGCTGCTGCCTGCCTGCCTGCCTGCTGCCACCGTGCCCTGCCATTTGGTGCCTGCACATCAGCCATCTGCAGGGGTCCAGTTGCTGTGTCCACCCCTGCTGGAACTGAAGACTCCCGACTGGTATTACATCGCTCCACAGCCCAGCCCCAGGACCCAGTTGCCCACCCACACCTGCCTCTGGGGTTGCCATGTCGGGCACTTCCACATCTGGCACCAGTGGCAACCCCAGGCCAGAGGGGCAGAGGGGCACCAGCTTCACTGTCACCGAAGTTGGTGTCCTGGTGGAGCATGTCCTGGGGCAGTATGATGCCCTCTTTGGATCGTCCCGCGCCAGCAAGGAAGGACGGCAGAGGATCTGGGCCGACTGTGTGGTTGCCATCAACGCGGAGGGGGTGGCAACCCGCGACGTCCTGAAGATCAAGAAGCGCTGGGAGGACTTGAGGTCCAGGACCCTTGTGAAGGCCCGGCGCCTCGTGGAGGGGGGCCGGGGCCGCATGAGTACCATCCAGATGAGGGTCCTGGAACGCGTACGCCCAGCGCTCCACGCCCAGATCCTTGAGAGGGAGGCCCGTCTGGAGTTGAGCGGTAAGTGTCCATGCATTACTGTGTGAGACAGGGCATGTTGCGGTGTGCTGGTTCTATGATACTTGCCTGTATGTGTGCCATAGCCCATGTATGCATGTATGTGTGCAGGGACATCATGGTAATGCATGTGCGACCAGTGATGTGTGATGCACATGGTTGTTGCATGTGTTGATATGCCGCATGGGGAGCCCTAATCAGATTATGAACATGAGAGCATGCCAGTCTCTGTACCTGAACATGGGTGGGGGTGAGGGATGGGTGCTGATGCCAGGTACATATATGGTAGCCATGTCTGTGTGCCTGACCTGCGTGTCTGTGACTTGTGCATGCCATGGATGCATGACACATGTGTGTGACAATGCAGAGATTCAGTAAAGCAGCAAAATTACCCTTGTATCCGCTGTGTTTGGTGTGTTTGGGCCCAGATGGATGTGACTGAGGTGATGTGTGTGCATGTGATGGGCATGAGGCATGATGCATGTGAGTTACATATCATTGAATGTTTCAAGAGTCCATTGGACATGCATGGAAATGTCCATGGCATGCACCATGCCTGTTACTGTGTGTGTTTTGCCTGGACTGGCCCATGTGTTGTGGAGGGACATGATGGAAGTGTACTTTGACAGTGGTGCTCATCTGCTATTGCTTCCTGTCTAGGGGACCATTGTACAGTGCCCTGATGCTTGTGTTCTTTGTCTCCCTCTACGCAGCGGCTAGTGAAGAAGAGGGCGGAGACGGCGCTGTGGAGCAAGGCGGCGGGGATGCCCCCACGGCTGCAGCGGAAGGGGTGGGTGAGCCCCCACAGGGGCCTGCTACGGTGGGAGACGGTGAGGAGCCATCCAGGTTGGTGGTTTGCACAGAGGAGGAGGAGGCCGCCACTGGGGCACACATGGGGCCTGGTGGGGGCATCCCTGCTGGTGCAAGTGGTGCAGTCCAGGGCCAGGGGCAGGAGGCAGCACAGGTCACCGTGGAGGGGCCTGTGCATGTCGCTGTCCCTGACCCTGTGAGTGCACCACCATGCACCAGCAGGGATGCCCCGTCCCAGGCCTGTCCGCAGGTAGAGGGGATATCCATGTCACCTGACTCCCCTCCACCTGCGGACGTGGGAACCCCTGGCCGTGCGGAGAAGGTCCTGATTGGGGTCGCGTTGCGCACGGCTGCGATTCGTGATGCCGTGCGTGCTTCCCGGGAGGAGCACGCACGTCATCACAAAGTGCACCGTGCCGACGTGGCCCAATTGGGATCGGCCATGTTCGGGGGTTTCCTGCATGTGTTGGCCAATGTGGCGGCCCTCTCCTCCTCTGTGCAGGCTATCCACCAGTCGTTCTCCTTGCCGTCTTCCAGCCCAGATGCCACCAGGGCCCCCTGTGGACCTGCCCTGACCAATGCAGCCAGCTCGGTGGGGATCCCATCCCTGCCACAGTCGGGAGTCAGAGATCCAGCAGGGGTGGACACCAGAGCAACTGGACCCCTGCAGATGGAGGATGTGACGGCATCATCGGGCAGGGCACGTGCGCGTCGGTGGTTTCCATCAGCCTGGATGCCGTCGTGCTGGCACAGGCAGTTGCGTCGGAGGCAGCAGCAGGCTCAACGTGGGAGGCATCATGGCTCGGGGCCATCAACATCAGGGGTGCAGGCATCGGCCGGAGGGCAGGAGAACCCTGGAATGGGAGTGGCTTCCGTGTGGGAGAGGTTGTGCCAGCGGATAGGTGCGGAGCGGCAGCGGGCAGAGGAGGAACGGCTCACGATGGTCAGGGCGGAGGACTCCATGCGGAGGGCGCTGAGGCGGGCTGAGTGCCTCGAGGGTCTTCGCAGGGAGTTTGAGCTTGACACTGCGTTATCCCTGCGGGACCTCGGGGCCAGGGAACATGCCCGCCTCCAAGCCATTGACCAGGAGTTCGAGGATGCCCTGGCCCATGACGACAACCAGTGAGCCGTCCGAATAGCCCGCTGCCTTTGTATATAGTTGTATAGTTAGGGTTAGGTTTCCTTTGTTTTTTTGAATTTTTTTTGGGTTGCGATTGGACAATGCACCACTTTTTTGTATATAGTTCCCTTTTTAGTTAGTAGTCAGTTAGGTTTAATTTGGTAGGGCTCATGGACCCAGGATTATCTTCTTGATTGGCTTATTTTAATTTTTCATAATTTTTTCTTGGACATTCATCTTGTTTTGTTTGATTTGCTTTGTGTTTTTTCTTATTTGCTGTTCAATACATATTATTTTTTTAATCTTCAATGTGTCGTATCATCTCATTGCTTTCAGGCATGTCATGTTGGGTGTTTTGTCATTCACTTGCAGCCATTGTGTGTGACAGACATGTGTTAAATTGCATTATTTACATTGGGGGTGTAACATGTAATTGGCTTTGATATGTGGGTGGGTGTGATAGTTGGTTGGGCCTTTTGGCAGGGGAGGATGGGCATTACGGACATGATTGGGGAATGTTGGGACCCAGGTGCAGGGGGGCATGGATTGGACATGGGTGGGGGCCTGCTGGCAGGTGCCCCACAGTGCTGGGGGGTGGGGGTGGTGAGAGACATGAGTTGGACATGGGTGGGGGCCTGGTGGTGGGTGCCCCTGCACTGCTGGGGGGTGGGGGGGTGGGAGACATGGGTGGGGGCCTGCTAGCAGGTGCCCCACAGTGCTGGGGGGTGGGGGGGTGGGAGACATGGGTGGGGGCCTGCTAGCAGGTGCCCCACAGTGCTGGGGGGTGGGAGGGTGGGGAACATGGGTGGGGGCCTGCTGGCAGGTGCCCCACAGTGCTGGGGGGTGGGAGGGGTGGGGAACATGAGTTGGACATGGGTGGGGGCCTGGTGGTGGGTGCCCCTGCACTGCTGGGGGGTGGGGGATTGGGAGACATGGGTGGGGGCCTGCTGGCAGGTGCCCCACAGTGCTGGGGGGTGGGAGGGGTGGGGAACATGAGTTGGACATGGGTGGGGGCCTGGTGGTGGGTGCCCCTGCACTGCTGGGGGGTGGGGGGGTGGGAGACATGGGTGGGGGCCTGCTGGCAGGTGCCCCACAGTGCTGGGGGGTGGGAGGGGTGGGGAACATGAGTTGGACATGGGTGGGGGCCTGGTGGTGGGTGCCCCTGCACTGCTGGGGGGTGGGGGGTGGGAGACATGGGTGGGGGCCTGCTGGCAGGTGCCCCACAGTGCTGGGGGGTTGGGGGGGTGGGGAACATGAGTTGGACATGGGTGGGAGCCTGCTGGCAGGTGCCCCACAGTGCTGGGGGGTGGGGGGGTGGGAGACATGGGTGGGGGCCTGCTAGCAGGTGCCCCACAGTGCTGGGGGGTGGGGGGGTGGGGAACATGGGTGGGGGCCTGCTGGCAGGTGCCCCTGCACTGCTGGGGGGTGGGGGTGGTGGGAGACATGGGTGGGGCCTGGTGGAGGGTGCCCCTGCACTGCTGGGGGGTGGGAGGGTGGCAGACATGGGTGGGGGCCTGGTGGAGGGTGCCCCTGCACTGCTGTGGGGTGGGAGACATGGGTGGGGGCCTGGTGGAGGGTGCCCCTGCACTGCTGGGGGGTGGGGGGGTGGGGAACATGAGTTGGACATGGGTGGGGGCCTGCTGGCAGGTGCCCCACAGTGCTGGGGGGTGGGGGTGGTGGGAGACATGAGTGGGGCCCTGGTGGAGGGTGACCCTGGTGGCTGGGGTTTGGGGGTGGTGGGAGACATGAGTTGGACATGGGTGGGGGCCTGCTGGCAGGTGCCCCACAGTGCTGGGGGGGTGGGGGTGGTGGGAGACATGAGTGGGGCCCTGGTGGAGGGTGACCCTGGTGGCTGGGGTTTGGGGGTGGTGGGAGACATGAGTTGGACATGGGTGGGGGCCTGCTGGCAGGTGCCCCACAGTGCTGGGGGGTGGGGGTGGTGGGAGACATGAGTGGGGCCCTGGTGGAGGGTGACCCTGGTGGCTGGGGTTTGGGGGTGGTGGGAGACATGAGTTGGACATGGGTGGGGGCCTGCTGGCAGGTGCCCCACAGTGCTGGGGGGTGGGGGTGGTGGGAGACATGAGTGGGGCCCTGGTGGAGGGTGACCCTGGTGGCTGGGGTTTGGGGGTGGTGGGAGACATGAGTTGGACATGGGTGGGGGCCTGCTGGCAGGTGCCCCACAGTGCTGGGGGGTGGGGGTGCAAGGGGACATGTGTTGGTGTTCATTAGTTCAAGGAGACATGTGCCTTTGCTGGGGGGCATGCCCATGTTGGGTGGGCTGCCTGCGGGACATGACCAGGGATGCAGGGTAGTCCCCTGTGGTGTGGGCTGCCTGCAGGGGCCGTGGAGGGTGTACAGGGTACACCTGGGAGGAGCCACACTGTCAAATCACATGTGGAACTTCCCGCGCACCCCTGAAATACACGCGCCCAGGCTATTCGCGTGTGGAACTTCCCGCGCACCCCTCAAATTCACGCGCCCAGGCTATTCGCGTGTGGAACTTCCCGCGAACCCCTGAAATACACGCGCCCAGCCTATTCGCGTGTGGAACTTCCCGCGAACCCCTGAAATACACGCGCCCAGGCTATTCGCGTGTGGAACTTCCCGCGCACCCCTCAAATTCACGCACCCAGGCTGTTCGCGTGTGGAACTTCCCGCGCACCCCTGAAATACACGCGCCCAGGCTATTCACGTGTGGAACTTCCCGCGAACCCCTGTAATACACGTAGCCCGCTCCCCCAGGCCCGATCGCGTGAGGAACTTCCCGCGCACCCCTCAAATTCACGCGCCCAGGCTATTCGCGTGTGGAACTTCCCGCGCACCCCTGAAATACACGCGCCCAGGCTATTCGCGTGTGGAACTTCCCGCGAACCCCTGAAATACACGCGGCCAGGCTATTCGCGTGTGGAACTTCCCGCGAACCCCAGAAATACACGCGCCCAGGCTATTCGCGTGTGGAACTTCCCGCGCACCCCTGAAATACACGCGCCCAGGCTATTCGCGTGTGGAACTTCCCGCGAACCCCTGAAATACACGCGCCCAGGCTATTCGCGTGTGGAACTTCCCGCGAACCCCTGAAATACACGCGCCCAGGCTATTCGCGTGTGGAACTTCCCGCGCACCCCTCAAATTCACGCGCCCAGGCTGTTCGCGTGTGGAACTTCCCGCGCACCCCTGAAATACACGCGCCCAGGCTATTCGCGTGTGGAACTTCCCGCGAACCCCTGTAATACACGTAGCCCGCTCCCCCAGGCCCGATCGCGTGAGGAACTTCCCGCGCACCCCTCAAATTCACGCGCCCAGGCTATTCGCGTGTGAAACTTCACGCGAACCCCTGAAATATACGTAGCACGCTCCCCCAGGCCCGATCGCGTGTGGAACTTCACGCGAACCCCTGTAATACACGAAGCCCGCTCCCCCAGGCCCGATCGCGTGAGGAACTTCACGCGAACCCCTGTAATACACGTAGCCCGCTCCCCCAGGCCCGATCGCGTGAGGAACTTCACGTGAACCCCTGTTATACACGTAGCCCGCTCCCCCAGGCCCGATCGCGTGAGGAACTTCACGCGAACCCCTGTAATACACGTAGCCCGCTCCCCCAGGCCCGATCGCTTGAATAACTTCACGCGAACCCCTGTGATGCACGTACCCTGCAAATCGCGTGTGACACTTCCTGCGCACCCCGGTATACATGCACACGTATTTTTTGTCAGCGGGTGTCCGTGTTTGTGGGTACCCCTTTGCACGTCATTTTTCCTGGAGGGCCACAGTATGGGACATTCATCATGGCAGTATATAGGTGCTATTTGTTGGCGCACCTTTTGGCGCACATTTCTTACAGCCGCAGAGACGCTACCGCCTCCTTTCTTGTGGCGGTCGTGTTTGTGCCTGTGCGCTGGTTTGAGCGTGCGCTTTTTTCCCCTATTCTATTCCATGAATACGTGTTGTAGGCGAGCGTGTGGGCGTTCCGCGCACTTGTGCCCTGTACTTCCCCCGTGACGCCCACGTTTTGGCAAGTTGTTCCCCATTCCGAGTGTTACGCCCGTGTTCCGCCTACTTTTATTGCGTGCGCCGCGCTATGTGCGATTTTCGCTGTGGCCTGTGCGATTTTCGCTGTGACCTGGCGCACGCTGTTAGATGGCCTGTGCGCTAACGTGCGCCGCGCACTTTTTATCGCACATCCGCTGGTTTTCTCGCGCACGGCCTTCCATGAATCGACGTGCGCTGCTTTTCGTGCGATTTTCGCACGTTCACTGCGATTTTCGCTATTCCACTGCGATTCGCACGTTTATGCCCACTTGCGCCGCGCTAATTATTCCATGAATCGGCCTCTCAGTTTCCACCCATGCACCCAAAAGGCTAGTAGTTGGACAAAATCACCACAGCATAATAAAGACATTAACCCAACAATCTGCACACTGGACACAACCCACACACATAAGCCAACAACTCGGGGGCCCTGTACATTTCTCTACACATACTATTGCAGTACTTGTAACCATTTGGCAGACTCTTAACATAACATAACAGGCGTATTTCTAAAGCGCACATTCACCCCCGAAGGGTCATTTTGGCGCTAATAATAAAAGATGTTTATTGTTACCCAACATAATGGTACTCATTTTATCGTCCTCGGAAGGATGAAGGGCTGAGTGGACCTGCCGGGATTCAACCTGTGAACATGAGGTGAAACACAGGTCTCTGTAGCGGATGTATTAGCCCACTGAGCCACAGACCTGGCTAGACTCTTGAGTGCAATAAGCCAGCTGCCTGAAGGTCTGTACACTTCTCTACACATACCACACATGCCTTTTTCCCCTTATACAGAACTCTCAGACTTGGGTGTGTTTTTCTTGGTGTGTTCAAAATTGTAAAAAAAGAAATATTTAAAATTGCATTGTGAAACCTAGGCCTTTCCCCCTTATACAGCACTCTCAGACTTAGGTGTGTTTTTCCCCAGCATCTAAACGACATTGTGAAAGTAGTGCCATTCGGTGGTTTTATTTCTAAGCATTGGTATTCATCTACCAAACTCTCTACCATTATCTGAGCGCCTGTCATCTTGTCCAATTGTCTCACCTCTCCCTGTCTCGTCTGCTTGCACCCCTCCCTGCGTCCTTCTCTAGTGTTCTCCCTGCACCTACCCCCAACCACCCTGCCTTCCTTTTCTCTCCTCTCGCCACCTACTCTATGATGCGCTCCGTCAGTCCTATATTTTCTGACTGCTTCTATATCGACTATCCAGTTCGCTGGAAGAAGTTTAAAAAGGACATCCTGGTCTCCAACCCAGGCCTCCCTATCGCTGACACCTATACCAGTGCCTCCTCTAGGCAACCCCTAACCGACATCCTCTGTGTCATTCCCTCGCCAGACCTATGGACTCTTCATATGGTCTCTGTGATCTCTCCTTTCTCCTCTTCACCCATTAAGGGTGGCGCCCGGTGGGACGCCCTCCTATCCTCCTTCCACACCTCTAAGGTCATCATTAATGTTTACCTGAATGGTACCATCTTGGTCCAAGGTGCTCAAGCCAATCTTCTACTCTTTGATAGATGTTTCCAGTGCCTCATCAATTTCCTTCTTACTCCTGCTGTCCCCTCTCTTCGCTCCATGGCTTCCTTGCCTCCCCCTGCTG
Organism: Ambystoma mexicanum; assembly: GCF_040938575.1. Lineage (NCBI taxonomy): Eukaryota > Metazoa > Chordata > Amphibia > Caudata > Ambystomatidae > Ambystoma > Ambystoma mexicanum. The sequence continues at coordinate 243,025,870 of NC_090925.1, read as the reverse complement.
TCTCCTCCTTGGCTACCTTGTCCTCTCCTTCTTCCTCTTCTGCCCCCCTTCGGGCCTCTTCTACATCTGCGCAGGGCGTGCCTCCGATTCATACCCCTCCCCAGAAGTCTTTCAAGGACAGCAACCTTCTCCATATTGCCCCTCTTAACGCTCGCTCAGCTGTCAAACACTCCTCTGACATCTGCCGCCTCCTGGAGGAACTTGACCTTGATGTCCTCGGCCTCACCAAGAAATGGTTCACGGCCAGCTCTATCACAAGCTTTGACACGCTCCTCCCTGATGGCTACAAGATCTGATCTTGTCCAACCGTTCCGAGGGGGTGTATCCCTTATCTTCCCCGAGTGGATTCCTGCCTCTGTCATTCCTACGCAGGCCCACTCCTCTTTTGAATGCCTCGTCTGCAGGCTCTCTCTCTCACCCAGCCATTCCCTTACTGTGGCTACCATCTATCGACCACCTGGTCAGTTCTCCTCCTTCTTCTCTGAATGGGTGGACCTCTCCTCTTCCCTCCTGGTCTCGACTACTCAACTCCTCCTTCTTGGAGACTTTAACATCCACCTGGATGCTTCCTGTCCTTTCTCCGGACTCTTTCGTGACCTCTGCGACTCTCTCTCACTCTCTATTCTCCCCTCTGGCCCGACTCAGTCTGCAGGGCACACTCTGGATGTTGTGATCTCTTCAAACCTTCCCCTTTCTATCCCTCTCACCACTCCTCTCTCTTGGAGTGATCACTTTCTCTTTTCCTCCTAGCTCACCCTCTCTACTCATGGCAAGCCAACTCCAGCACTGCCACCCACCTTCTCGGTTATCCAACCCATGAAGCATGTGTCAGTTGAGGCTTTCGCCACAACTTCTTCTACCCCCTCCGTCTTTGGCTGACCCACACCCTGACACAGCCCTATTCATGCTCCATCTGTCATGAGATCCGCTTGAAGCGAAAAAGCCAAGTGCAACTCCTGGCACGGCTCAGACCTCATCAGCCTCACAGGCAAATGCAGGGTGGCTGAGAGGAAATGATGTGCTTCTGGTACATCCTCTGCCAAACTGGCCTTCCGTCTGCTCTGAAGACAATACCGGCTCTCTGTCCGTGCCAAGGAGAGAGCTCACATCGAAGCCTGCATCTCTGCTGCATCTACAAATTTGGCCAAACTCTTTAAAATCTGCAAGGAACTGGCCAATCCTGCTGCAGTCTCTACCTCTCCAGTCCCCTTCCAGGCACTCTGCATGGCTCTAGCTTCTCATTTCATCTCTAAAACTCAGGACATCCGGTCCTCTATCTCTTGCTCTCCCCGTGCTCCCTCTGGCCCTTCTTCGGTCACCTCTCCTCCCTCCTCTGCCTTTCCCCTGTTCTCTCCAGATGAGGTTTCAAGACAAGACTGATCTATGAAAGTCTAATCAAAACAGGTTCATCCCTGTTCCTCCAAAACCATAAAGGGCTACATTGACTCCCTGGCTCCTATTCTGGCCGACTTCTGCTACCACTCCTTTGCCATGGGAGTCTTCCCTTCCCCCCTGAAACATTCCCTTGTGCAGCCACTTTTTATGAAACCCTCTACCGACGCGTACTGCCCGGCTAACTATCGCCCAATCTCCATCACTCCTTTCCTGGGCAAACTCCTGGAAAAGGTGGCCATCTCCCAGCTTAATCTTCATACTGAATCTGTTGGTTGTCTTCATGACCACCAGTCTGGCTTCCGAGCTTCCAGAAGCATGGAAACTGCTCTCCTGAACATCCTGAAGACCTGCTCTCTAACCTTGTTTCCAACACCCCCTGTGTCCTAATCTTACCTGATCTCTCTTCTGCCTTTGACACGGTCAACCATGTTATCACGCTCAACTGCCTCTGTGATAACCTGGGTATCACTGGTCAGGCAGTGGTGTGGCTGACTTCTTTCCTCTCTGATCGAGCCTCCCAGGTCCAACTTGGGTCCTTCCTCTCCTCTATCTCTATGTCTACCGTTGGCGTTCCCCAGGGGTCTAACCTCTGTCCCTGGATGTTCAACCAATACCTGGCACTTCTTGCCCACCGCATTACCACTCTCTGCCCCAACTTTCAGTGCTATGTGGATGACACTCAGCTCATTTTCAGTCTACCCTCAGCCACCTCTTCTCCTTCTATCATCTCTTAAAGTCTGTCTGCTATCCAGGAGTGGTGTGCTGCCAATGATCTCTGCCTTAATGCCAGCAAGACTGAGATTCTCCTCATTAGCACACCCACTCGCTCCTTTCCTGTCACTCTCTGGCCGGCCTCTCTTGGCCCTCTTCCTGCTCCCACCTGCAAGGCTAAAAACCTCAGGGTAATCTTCGACTTCACACTTTCCTTCTCTCCTCACATCGCTGACGTCTCTAAGAAGTCACACCACCAGCTCCACCTCCTCAGAGGTATTCTTCCTTTCCTCTCCTTCCCCCAGAAGTTCACTGTCTCCAGAGCACTGGTTCTCTCTAGGTTGGACTATTACAACAGCATCTTTCTAAATCTGCTTGCTTCTACTCTCCGCCCTCTGCAACTCATCCAGAATAGGACTGCGAGACTTGTCCTTGGCCTCAAGTCCAGGGATCATATCTCTCCAGGACTGAAATCTCTGCACTGGCTCCCAGTGGCTGTGAGGATTAAGTTCAAAACCGTCTGCATTGTCCACAAGGCCTTCTGGGGCCTGGGACCTCAATACCTTCAGCTCTCTCTTCTCAAATATCTTCCTTCTTGAGCTCTTTGCTCATCCGCCTCCAACTCCTTCAGGGTCAGTCGCTTCTCCAAGCAATGAGTTGGTGGTAGATTTCTTTCTTCAGCTGGGGCCTCCCTCTGGAACAGCCTCCCTGCCTCCCTGAATCTTGAGAACCATCTCCGGTTCAGGAAGCACCTCAACACCTTCCTCTTTCCTTCTGCTTTCTCTCCTCCTCTCCTCTGCTGAACTCCTGGCTGCATCTGAACCTGCACTGTTTACTTGGCCACCCTCTGTTCTCGGGCCCAGGTTCACTCACCTGCCAGTTGCACACCTGCACTGCCACCCTGGCAAGCCCTGCACTTGGGAATTGTTTTCTGTATCCCTACAGTCCCCTACCAGCACTTGACACCTGATGTCTGCACTTACCCTTGCACTTGCCACCTGCTGGCCGTACCTTTAGTTATTGCTTTATTTATTATACTTATGCCATGTTCTGCACTGTCCCCACACCCTTAGCCCATGCACTTTTCCCCGTCCCCCTTCCCTTGCACTTGCACGGTCTGAATGACACCTGGCTTAGTAAGATCATTGTCTCTGTCTTCCCTTTGTCCCCCCTCCCTTGCCTCGTCACGCCTTGAAACACTTGTGTATAGTTGTGTTATAAATGCCATATCATATAATATCATGTCATATTATTACAGTACTTCAACCAGTGGGCAGACTCGGCCATGCACCCAAGAGTCTAGTAGCTGGCCACAAACACCACAGCATAATGCAGCCTATACAAACATCATTATATCATCTACATTCCACTCCCCTAACCTAATGAAGCCTGTCTGCAGTCACCACATAACCAACTCGCCTGAGGACCTACCCGCATACTGCCGCGGTGTCTGCGGACACTGCAGACACAACACAGTCTTCTTCCACCATAACAAATACAGTATATGAACCATCATTCACTCCCCCACCCTTTGCAGCCTCTCTTCCCAACACCAGAGGCCCCAAAACAGGTTCTCCAGCCCTGTTTGGCGCCAATCTATCCTTGAATATCGGCAGATACAAAATGGCAGGCGTTTCGGGAAAATTTTACGCACATCACGCTTCTGTCCAGCCAATCAGCGGGTGCGTTGGGTATCCGCAAAACATGCCCCAGCACAGCTATAAAAGGCCACACCCCAGAGCTAATCCTCATTCTGCTTTTGGATTGCCAGGATTTACAACAGGAACATTATGAAGGTTGCTGTTCTTGGTTCCTCATTCCTAGATCCTGGTTATTATCCTTCCAGATGGCATCTCAAATTGCTTCTGCTGCTACTGCCTCAGCATCAACACCACCACCCTCTCCACCACCACCACGTGCACAAGGGCCTGCAGAGGGGAACAGGCGTAAGGATGCGGGGGAGGCAGATGAAGAGGATGAAGAGGATGAGGTAGTGGAAGTCCCTGCTACTAGCACTCTTCGTGAGTTTTGGGTGTGGCGGTTATTTACCACCGTTGATGGAAAGTCAAAAGCTTCAGCGAACAAGGTGATCTGCACTCAGTGCCACATGGTGCTGAGTCGTGGCAAGGCTGGTTTGTATAGCTTTGGTACGACATCAATGAAGCAACACCTAAAGTCATTCCACAATGGGGCTTTTCGTAAGGGTATACCTTGTGATAAACGTAGTAGGTTGAGTTCCTCTGCAACATCCTCTGTTTCCACTCCTGTCACCACATAAGTCACTCCTGTGGGACAGTGCATCCCTCCAGCTGCCTCACAGGCCATTCATGATGCTGTTGGCCCTTACCTTTCGAGGGTCACAATAGTTTTCATGTACTGCAACTCAGTACTCTGCAGGGGGGAGAACCATCGGACTGCTTTTGAGACTATGGTCAAGGAGCATCAGAAGGTCTGCGACCTACCTGAATAAGGCCCAACCTACATCTTCTTCTCTGCACCTGCCTTTTCTTATCCCTGTGGTTGGTGTCCCTTCCTTACCCTCCTTTCCCCTCCTTTCCTTGTGTGTCGTGTTTAAAAAAACCAAAAAATAAAAAAGATAAAAAAAGGCTCTTTTCAGAGCCTCCTTTAACAGTTTAAAAACAGAAGTGACAAATAAATAGTGCAGGGTCCTGTGTATTTTTTAGAAGTCCACGGACATCTAAAAACTGTGCAGTGCTGCCCTGTCACAACCATTGCACTTTCCTCTGAGAGGAAGTGGTGGCTCTGAAAATAACCTTTTTGAGGTTTTTTTTGTGTTTCGAAAAACTTCAAATGGTCAACACCTACTGCAAGATCATGGCTGTCTAATATGCTTTTTAACCACTTTTAAAATCCATGCAGCAATGTTCTTTTTGTTCCTTCACTTACGGTTTCTCTCAACTTTTAGTATAATTATTTTATCATTGATATTTTAAGAGTCTCTTCTTTATTTATTTATTAGTTTCCTTTGATTTTTATACTTCTGATTGACGTCCATCTCTTGATTAGAAAATCTAATAATCTCATTGTTTTACTATTGTTTTATATTTATTAGTTTAAACACAACAACAGCTTTACACTGATATATTAATAACCCCAAACATGCACTTTTTAAAATATTTCTGTGTATGCCTTCCTTAACTATCTTTAGCAAATGTATATCATCTCCTTTTTCTTCATCTTGGAGCTTGCGATGTACTCTTCTTGTTGGCATTGCCTCAGGAATCCTTAACCCCCCTATTTGGAGTCTTTTTGGTGCATATCCTTCTGTCCCATAGGAACCAGGAAACAAGGTATCTGCTTCTCTTTGTTATAATCCCCAAAAATCATGTTACTTTTATACATATATGTTATTTACAACAAAGTCCCTCCCCCTATTTTTGTCATTTTCAGTGTTCTACTTACGTCCGTGACTCACCTCGAGTCCCTCAGAATCGACTCTCCCTCAACTGACCAGTTCGGCTTTCATCCATGGGGCATCTGCGGGGACCGCACAGGAATTATGTCAAAGAAGGACCTGCCAACCATATCTTCTTACATGTGTTTGTGCGCGCCGTTCTCCACAGGAAGCTCTGTGGTCTTCTGGCTAATGGAGGGAGCAGTCGATTGTCTGGAGGTCTAGATCTGGCCCTAGGTCGATTAGACCAGAACCATCATCATTGCTACCAAATGTGCCCTAGCACCTTGAAGCGTCTTGTGTGATTGATGGGATTACCAAATAAAGATCTCATACCAAATAACCAGACAGACTCAAAGAATATGGCAAAGTACTACTTTATTCTCAATTTAACAAAGAAGGGAAACAACTGGCAGACATCAGACTGATGCTTGCACACTCAAACAAAAATTTGATTACACAGAGGTCTTATACCCCAATATGCGTCATCTATGATGTCATGTCATCCTACATGGCAAACTGTAAAACATATTGACGGGAGGGATTGGTTATGGGAACATGTCTACTTTTAGAATACATATGGGTTAGTACTTCATTGGCTGTCTCTTATCTGTAAAACACACCTCAAACTACGTCTAAATATATATAATACTGATTATAGTGGGCAAAATTGCAGCACATTGGTCTACGCAACATAGTATAGCAGGTTGCCCCATCGACCTAATGATGGGTTGGCGTCCCCACCCAACCTTGGACTTTCGGCTTGGCTAGAAGCATTTAAGCAAAATGAAACCTAGGTGCTTGAGTCATGTCAGATTACTCCCCACTTTGCCAATTAGTCCATCATCTCTCATCAGTGTGGTCATGAGCCATAGTTTCCTGCCTGTAGTTGACCTTGAAACCTGCTCCCTATTCTAGGACATTCAAGGGATTGAGCATATCACCATATTCATCCAAAGCTTAATAAATAGCCCTTGTTTTTGCCTTCTGGATCACGTGTGAAGAGACCACAAATGTGTCCATTTTGACCTCTTGTTTAGTGCTATTTACTTAATTTATGCTGGGTGTCATTGCTCCTCTTGGCCTCTAGAGACTTGTTCACTGCATCTTGCATATACTTTATACATATTTAATTGTCCAATATTTGGCTCTTGAGAATGTTTTCTTCTTCTTCTATCTAAGAAAAATATGTCTCACGTCCATGACCTATCCATCGACCTCCCTTTGTGCTTTGCAGCTATTCCTAAATAATTGCATCCTTGATGCCAGGCCAAAATAGACTCCTCTTTGTTTTGCACACAAAGCTGTTTTCTAGCATCTCCTGACTTTGCACCGCTGGTCTGTCTCTGATGTAGATTCATTGAATCTTTACACTAGCCGATGTCCATTTTCCTATCATGGCTGTCCTTGTCACGTTATATTTTCCTCTATAGTAAACTTCTATATGTCTCATCTACCTTGTGTTGCAGTGTATTTATACTTACTGATCAGCAAGTTACTTTGTTTTCATTGTATATGATCACTTTATAATTTTGTATATATTTCTCTTGTCGCTTCAGTTACATTGTCGTTTTTAAGTATTTTCATATTGTTTCCGTATGTCTTCGTACATCTTCTTCATGACATTACTGTGCCCTCGTCCGATTTCACTCAGCATTACATGATGTCCAATGGTGCGTGCTGACATCCTAGACACAACTAGAGGGAAATAAGGTATATTTATAGGTTTCAAGGGAGCAAACCTGACATATCTCATAAGAAAACAAAAAGGCTCCCACACCTAAAATAGGTATGGACACACAGTTCACTGGATGGTTGGAATTTATCACACTAAAGAACAGTTCGGGCAGTGACAAATAGAAGTTAATGGAGAATGCAACCTGACTTCATTACTGATTCTGTTCAAATGAAATTTTGATAAAGAGCAAACAGTGTTAAAAACATATACATAAAAGCTAACATATAAAAACTAACAAAGTGACTAGTGCTTCCAGAAAAGTGCTACGTGCTAGTCATCAAATGGCTCATAAAGTGCAAAATATGCAATTGAACTGTATCTCTCTTTTAGATACATAGAAGACTCCAAGTGTACATGTAAACATATAAACAATTATACAGCTTCAAATAAATTCAACCTTCAACTTTTAGTAAGCAGAAACCACACAAGGTACATAAATTGAGACCTTTATTGTTAAATGTCTCTAAACATGATGCCTTGGTCAGGGAGTACCTAAAGTGCACCAGAGGAGTTCTAATTCTTATTCAAATACTTCACATTAGTATCTGTAGTAGCCCTACATGTTTCGTTCCTATAGTCCTTAGCGTTGGTGTTAGGAACTTCTTCATGGGAGTGTGGAGGCTGGGGCAAAAAGCACCCACTGCCCGAGTCGTGATGGTAACTTGGCAGAACTTGCAAGTTGAAACTTTCGTGGCAGTGTGGAATCCTTAGTAATGTTTCCTAGTGGACAAATCAAAAAGGTATATGCCCACAAACTCTTGTTCTTGGTACAAGAGTGTGAATCCAGGCCATACCTAATCATAAAAACATAGACCACATCTCAGTTAGTGTGGTTGTTCATTAAAGTACATCATTGATCATTGTAATTTGAAGATGCACTTATTGGGGAGCTTACCGTCTCTTAGTGTCGGTAAGCAATCCTTGGGTACTGCATACATTCTTAGTGTCGCAGTCTCCGGGAGAATCCCTGTAGACAAACAAAAACATAACACAGCATCCTATAATCCCCATGTGTAAAGGGCTATCTATAAGTAATACAGCAAGTACTATGTATTCACTATTGAAAATATGGAAATATCGTCAGGTCTGGTAGAGACTTACATATCATACAATAAAGAGTAAGATGATAGATTTTCTCTACTCACACACCTCGTCCTCAAATAGGAAACTCTGATAGATTTTCCGCCACTACAAGTCTTGACAGCATAGACTGCTTGCGACACTTTAACTTTCAAAAAACATTTTTTGTTTATTCAAAATATTTCAACTAAAACATAAAACACTACCATCACCTAACACAGTGCAGTTACGAACACTAAAAAGCACTGTATCTAAAACTTCGGCCTCAAATTATACACATACCCAAGACACAAACGATATCACATGACAAAATACAAAAAAACCTCAATGTGTCATTAAAAAACATATAGTCCCAACATGTTTCTGTTCTTCAGAGCCCCTTTCGGGTGAACATTCTTCAGGGGATATTTTAAAACATCCACTATTCTCCTCAACACCGTGTTGAATGGGTAGTTTCAGGCAAACGGAGTCTTCAATTGGTGAACCTTCAATGTACGTCTGTAAATGACCAGTATGCTAATCTCTCGCCAATGGGAAACCAATACTTCACAGGGCGTCACAGTCCGCCGAGGTATCGCAACACCTCCACAAGAGTAGCTCTTTGGTTACTGCTGTTTTTGAAGGGCAAACACAAAAATGCAACTGCATATCACTCTTTCCTGCACTAATAATCACATACATGCGATTATATGCCCACAAACCCAGATTTGGAGGCATAAATACTGCCGGCGAAAAGCTTCACAACTTTGTAAAATTTGAAACGTTTTCCCTTTAAACATCAGGAAATGTGTGAAGGGGATGTAACTCAAATTGGTACAAGTCCACTTACATTCTAGTCTGCATCCCCCTCCCACATCCCACTTCAGATACTTCGACCGCTCTGCCCATTCAATAATGGACGCCAGAGTTAAAATGCCATTTTAAGGTACAGTTTTTGGCATACTTAGAAAGTGCGCCAACCAGGACATCATGAAGAATCACAGTGCTTATGCTGGACAATTTAAAAAAAAAAAAACTTTATTGAGTTTCAAACAGCAACCAAACAACAACAACAGGTTACCTTCAGATTACTGGCCCTGCCAACCCACCCCGCCCCCATCGTTCCCGTCCCAGAGCATTATAACCAATCATGTCCATACAACTCCATTATAACATCTGTGTACAACAAGAGAGGAAAAAGTTCATCATGTCCAGCCCCCAAGGTCACAATATGAAAGACAGGTCAATCACAAGATTGTGCTAGTGTTCCTAAACCAGTGCGGGTGCAGGGGACTGCGCAGTTGAGTGTACTTGAGACATGTATTGCCTCAGTGGTGGCCAATAGTCGAGGGGGCGACAAGAGACAGGGAGCGTAGAAGCATATCCAGTCTCCCTTCGCTCAGCAGTGTTTATAAGCCCCAGCCATTTAGAAAAAGTAGGTGGTTTGGGTCTCCCCCAGTTTCTGGCTGACTTCGAGATACCTCACCAGCACGGAGGCCATGCTTAATAGTTTCTTTTCTGCACAGCTATCACCACCAGTCAGAGCCAGCAGCCAAAGCTCCGGTGTATAAGTGCGTGGGGAGGGTAGCATCACGCTCATTGCCGCCTCTTTGCTGTACCAAAAGGTCCTTATGCGGGGGCAGGACCAAGCAACGTGATAAAAGTCAGCGTCCGTGCCACCACACCTCTTACATGCCGAAGATCTCCCAGGGAAGAACCTGCAAAGGGAGGCAGGAGAGTAGTAGGCCTGGTGAATGAACTTAAACTGAATCAGTCTGAATCAGCAATTTAAAGATACGTGCCGGGTCAGCATGCTGATTGTCGTCAATTGAAGCTCGCTCAAAGGCTCTCTAAGGGCAATTCCCCATAGATGTTTATATCTGTGATTCCCAGATTGCCTCCCAGATCTTACCAGTTTATAAATAGATGACACAAGTTTACCAGATGACTGTGGCTAAATAATAAAATTTAGAACAGGGTGAGAGGAGGGGGCTCGAGGAAATTCTGGCCATATAGCTTTAAGTGCACCTCGAAGCCTGTAGTAAAGGAGCAGAGTCACCGCGTTATGCCCTCCTCTGGTTTTAAGTTCCTCCCAGGACACTATCTGATCGTTATGGACTATATCAGAAAGAGTTTGTACACCCAGACTCGAGAAGAGCTCCTTGAAGGATCTTTCATGCGTAAGTGGGACCCCCACTATGTTGCTGATCAGGAGGCTGGCCTGATAACTGGGAAAGTCTTGAGCAACTGACACAACTTATCTCAGGCCTTACATGACACTGCTAGTGGCTGAACCTCCCCCTTCGGAGCGGATTCCCTGTAGCCCCATAACAACCCCAGGAGCGTTTTTGGAGAGGCGACTGCTGCCGCAAGATGATTGTGAGGAGGGTCAAGGCAAGGGGAGCGCCATCCGGCAATGTATTGTGCCTGTGCTGCCAGAAAACATAAAAACATATCAGGATACTCCAGACCGCGCTGTTCGTATGGCCTAGCGAGGATTTTGTACGATACCCTAGGCTGTTTACCTGCCCAAACGAGCTTGGTCATCATTTTCCTGACACGATACCAAAAGCGCATCGGGGGCCACAGTGGGACATTATTAAAAATATATAACAGCTTAGGGAGTATAACCATCTTAGACAGTGCGATGCGGGCTGCCTGGGAGAAAGGGAGCAGCACCCACGCCTTAACCCTCTGCTCTAGTTCCTCCAGGGCTTCTATGTAGTTATCCCTGTACAGGGCATCTGGCACAGTGGATACCCTCACCCCTAGATAGCGTATACCCTGCGGGCACCAACGAAAACTGTCTCCCACATCAACCTGTTGTACAGTGGGAGTCAGTGGAAGAACTTCCGACTTGGACCAGTTGATTCTAAGACCGGATAGTTCCCCAAACCGGACCACTTCTTGAGTCAGTGGTTTAGATTCAGCCGTGGGTGCTTAACAAACAAGAGAATGTCATCAGCATATAGGGATATCACAGCGCAATGTGTGCGCACCAATACGCACATATGTGCATGTAATTCCCAAATGTGGCACGCCAAGGGTTCCATGGCGAGAGCAAAGAGGACAGGTGAGAAGGGGCACCCCTGGCGGGTACCAAGCGTATGGTGAATATACTCTGAAATTATACCATTATTACATATTGCTGCCCTAGGGGCTGTATATAGTATTTTAATCCACTTTATGTATGTTAACCCAAACCCAGAACGGCGAAGTACCTCGAAAAGGAAGGGCCTTTCGATGGAATCGAAGGCCTTCTCCGCGTCCAGTGCCGCTATGGCTATTGGGACCTCCGGGTTGACGTTGTGCATTAAAGTGAAAAAGCACCTCAGATTACACTGGGTAGAGCGGCCCAGGATAAACCCGGCTTGATCCGGAAGAACCAGAGATGGCAGGTGAGGAAGGATATGGTCAGTAAGAATTTTTGCAAGGATTTTGTCGGTGTTGATAAGTGGCAAAGGGTGGTATGAGGACATTTTATGGGGTCTCACCCAGGCTTTAATAGTACCGTCACTAAGGCTGATCTAGTGGATTCTGGGAGGGAGCCAGTGGAAAAAGCGTTGTCGTACATATTCAGCAGATGGGGAAGCAGTAGGTCCACATATGCTTTATAAAATTCAGCCGTTATCCCATCCGGCGCAGAAGCCTTCCCGCTAGGGACGGATTTTATGGCTTTGTGGATTTCCTCCTCCGTGATAGGGTCGTTGAGCAAGCTACCCTGTTCCCAGTCCAACCAGCCCAGGGCAACCTCATCTAGATACTGGATCAGAGCATCGTGGCCCGGTAGTGGCCGCAACGTGTATAGTTGATCATATTACTTGCGGAATTCGATGTTTATCCCTTGCAAATCTTTAACTAGGATCCCATCCTGCCCCACAATCTCGGTAACAACAGTAGGTTGCCACTCTTTCCGAATGGCCCAAGCTAGGGTTTCACTCAGGTGGTCCCCTTCTCCGTATCTCCTCGCAAGGATAGGGTCCCCCAAATATCTCTCCTCGCTCATGGCCAAGTGTAAAATTTCCTCCCTGAGGGACAAAAGCTCACAACGGAGCTCACGGGTGTCTGCCTCGCCCTGCCGATTCTCCCTCTCTCTAATTTTATCCTCATTACTCGCATAGAACTCCTAATGCCCTTAAGGACCCCGCCCTCCCTAGAGATACAACATCCACGCAGGTAGACCTTGAACGCTTCCCAGATTATGCCCTGGTCAGGGACTGAGTCAACGTTAAATTGGAAGAATGTTTGAATATCCTGGCCCAACTCAGCCTCAACGGTATCCCTTAGAAGCTGGGGGGTAACCATAATGTAATCAATTCTAGAACAACTGCCATGTACTCCCGAGAAAAATGTATACTCCCTAGTGTCAGGGTGTAGGGATCACCACACATCATGTAGGTCATGGTACTGGGATATGGCAGCCCTGGTTCTGGCTGCCGGCGGTAAGGATGTTTGACTTGTCACCTACCTGTCCAGCCCGAGTTTGAGGGCTAAGTTTAAATCCCCGGCCCATATGATCTCATAGCCCGGAAATGTGTGTATATGTGCTGGACACTGATGGAAGAACTCTGAGGAGTCCACGTTCGGGGCGTAAACATTTATGAGCAGTACCTTAACATTGTGTAGCTCCCCGGCCAAGATCAAGAACCTACCCTCATTATCCATAAATTGCTCATGCAGTCTATGTTGCAATGAGCCATGAATATAGATGGCTACTCCTCTGAAGTGAGATGTATAGGATGAATCGTACCTATGGATGCCACATCCAGCCAGCCTAAGAAGGGTGGCCCCCTAGGTGAGATGCGTTTCCTGAAGGCACAGTATGTTAACCCCATGATTCTTGCAGTAATTCACAATCAGCCGAGCCTTCTTGGGATTGGTGAAACCCCTTATATTCCAGGACAGGACCAAGAGAGCCTTTAGCCTACCTCCTCTCACCATGTATATGACCGAACAACCAAGGGGGCACTATGGCAAGGCGCGTGGGTCGTGGAACAAGTGTTGACCCGTTCTGACTATGTGAGTGAGTGAAAGGACCATTAATCGCGGAGGTAACCATAAACAAAAAACAGCCCAGCCAGTACCCCAGCTCTCCCCCTCCCCAAACCCTCCCACACCAGAAACCATTACCTACCGACATCTCTACCCCACCCCAACCCCAACCAAACCAAATAACAAACAATCAAACAGCAGTGTCTGCTGATATTGGTGGTGCACTGTAGGCAGCCAGCACGCGCAGAAAGGCCTCAGCCCATAGGAGATATCTCTTGGACCAGTCAGCAAGGGTCGACGTTCGTCGCTCCATTACATCTAATTGGCACAGTTGGAGTGCGAAGGAGAGCGAGCCGAGGGGCCCGCAGTGTCCGGGAGATTCGACGCGAAGCGCTCAGCAGCCTCAGGAGAAGTGAAGAAAACCGCCGTCCCATTGTGTTGCACACGAAGTTTAGCAGGGTAGAACATCGCATATTTGACCCCTTTCCTTCCGAGAACGGCCTTGACCAATTCAAAGGTTTTACGTTGATCCTGGACCGCAGGACTGAAATCCGGAAACAGTCTGATCACGGATGCACCCCAACAAGCTCCCCCTTCTCCCTGGCAGAGCGTAGGATGGTGTCCCGATCAGGATAATTAAACATTCTAGCTATGATCGGGCGCTCCGGGGCGCCAGGGGGAAGCCTCACCGCAGGCCAGTGATGTGCCCGCTCTACCATGAACATCGATTTAAGGGAGGGGCGGTCCAGAATGTCAGCAATGAGTGTTTCTGTGAATCTTTCCATATTATCAATAGCTGTGGATTCCAGCACCCCCAGTATACGTATATTGTTCTGTCTGGAGTGGCCTTCCAGGTCCTCATTATTGGCCGTGATTTTCTTGACTGCTTATTGCAACTCCACCACCTCGCGCTACAGTGTGGAGACTTTATCCTCACACTCTCCTTTGCGCTGCTCCGCTTCTGTCATGCGACCACACAATTTATCAACCTGTATAGCCGAGATGTCCATCTTATAGGTTAAGGAATCTATTTTGGTGCCTAAATTATCAGTACTGCTCTTTAAAGCAAGCAAGGTTTGATTCAATGCAGCAACATCAAGTTGAGATGGAGATTGGCTCGAGGAGGGAGATGGTGTCCTAGAAGGTTGGTCAGCACGGGCAAATTGGTCCATTTTGGCCTGCTTCTTGTGATTTCCCTTAGCAGCCGGAGTGGGAGTCAAGGAGTACAGCGCAGATAGCAGCACGGGGACGCAGGGGGAAGGCTATTCCTCTGCAGACAGTACAGGTATCCAATGAAGATTTAACCCCTCCGTGTCCCGAGGATCAGTAGCTTGTGTCACTCTAAGGTGTGGGTTAGGCTGCCAAAGTCCCACTGCGTGTTGGCCATGCAGAGGAACCCAGAGAAGCCGGTGATAAGCCAGAGGGCTGAGCGCAGAACTGTCGAAAGGGGGAGACCACTGAGGCGCAGAGACCCAACACCGGGTGGAGCAGGTGCTTTCGGTATCAAGGACAGTGGGCAGCTGGAGAGTACCCCTTTCTCACACCCCCTTCAGTATTGAAGCCGCACGTGTCAATGACACCCCCTAAAAAACAACCAGGGGCAGGTGAGACCTCATGATGCAAACATGAGTCCTGCAGTGCCAAAGCAAATATATTACCCAGCTTACTCCTCAATGGTATTGGGTTTCAGTTGAAGGGTGGTCTCACTGTGACATAGTGATCTCCCAAATCTCACAGGCCAGAGAGCAAAGCTTGGTCCCTCATCGATGGTAGCCTGGGGCCAAGGGAGACCAACCCACTAGGGCGAAATAAGAAGAAGGACAAATAGCGGGGCAGACCCAGTCGCAGCTGGCATATGAGTCGATGATCGAGGGCACAGGTATGTCACTGCTTCAATTATACCATCACAGGGCCCAGGTCCCTCCCCAGGGGGCAAGGCAAGACAGGAGGCGTGAAGGTCATGTATGTGTACCAGCCCAAGATGGCACCCCGCTCCCAGTCTGGGCACCCACAGTCCAATGCTATCCCAGGAAGACAGACCCAGGTGACCTCAGTGCACGAATGGGAGAGCAGTAGGGCCAGGCAGTGGAAGGTGAGCCCTTAGCCAGTGGCGAAGAACACAATACAGGGTGTCTCACCTTAGCAGTGTCTAGTCCCAGAATCCAGGCAGTGCCGAGCAGCCCTCAGCGCCAGCCCAGAGTTGGGCTAAAAATTGATCCGCCCCAGTGGGCTCCACCTGCACCCGTCCTCCGCCACCACAAGGTGCGTGCAGGGGGCCCAAGGGGAACCGCCAGCAGCTCCTCTCGCCACACCAGCTGGAAGCCAAGGATCCGTCGTGCGGTCCCAGTGCCGTACCCTGCTCAGCCCGCAGGTAGTGCCCCTCCGTGGGCCGGAAGCCAGGTCGAGGAGATGAGACAGGTGGAGGGCCCCTCCAGGCAGCAGATGATGGCAGGGCCGCGGCCCGCAGCGCAGGCAGCGACGGCCGGCAGAGGGAACGCTGGAACCACAGCAAACCCACGCCGGGTGGGTGCCCACGCAGCCGCTGTGCAACGCCAGCCGAGCGGGCACAGGACCTCCGGAAAGTGCCCGATCCGGACCGCAGACACCAGTAGAACAGAGCAGCTCCAGTTCCCACAGCCGGAGGTAGTAAAGAGTACAAGGGGCCAGCGATGTGCCGCAAGTGGAGAACTACTGGAGTGCGCCCCTCCCCCAGACATAGCCCCAGCAAAGCAGCGAGGCCGCCACCAGCACCTCTCCAACCTCGCAGCTCGCTACTCGGCCGTAACTCACCCGCAAGAGGAGAGAAGCAGTTCAAGAGGTGCCGCACAACTTCAGCCAGTATCAAACGAACAGCCAGGGGAAGACAGGTCCAAGAAGAGGAGGATTTCGAAGAGGATATACAAGCCTCAGCGGAGCCTCTCAGGCAGCAGCCATCTCGGACAGCCACGCAACAGCGCCCCCCATGCTGGACTATTATTGAAAAGAGCACAGAATGCATACTGGGGCATTATGAAAACTCTCCTTTTTTTGTTAAATTGGCCATTTTGGATACTTGGGAAGGGTGCAAAGTTTGCAAACAACAGTTTAATGGAATCTTGGAAAGTGTGACAACTAAGACACAATGCGAATTTGGAAAGTTTGTTACAGTGAGGAATTATTGAACTCTGTAAACTATGCAATTTAGGGTATTATGGAAACTGAGAAAGGCGTTTAACATGACATTATGGAACCTTGAAAATTGTGTCTTCTGAGACATTCTGAAAATGTTCAATATTCTCAAAGTGGACGTTATGGAAACGTCGGAAGTATAGGAACGCGCACTAAATAGGGCATTATAGCAAAGTTTGCATAGACACTGGGGAATTATAGAAATATGAAAAGTGTGCTAAATCGGGCAATTGTGACATATCAGAGTCAGTGATAATTGGTCAATTCTTGAAACTTGAGCTCGGTGTTCAATGAGTCATTAAGCAACTTGGAAACTTGCCAACTGGGGCATTATCGAGATTAACAAGATGTTATGAATTAGACATCGTTGGAATGTCAAGTGTGTTAATTAGGGCATTGTGGAAACTTGCAATTAATGCTAAGGGACTATTATGGACATTTGCAAAGTGAACCATGTGCAGTGTGGACAGTTGCACTATTCACTAACTGGGGCATTGCAGAACATTGGGAAGTGTGCATGCCTGGTCATTACGGACAATATGAAAGTGAAGATGCATGGCCAAAACTGATCAACTGCAATATATGGTTATGGAAACTAGCCGCTTTGGTAAATGAGGACATTGTAGACATTTGCAAAGTTTTACTTTCTGAAGACTGTGTTAACTTGCAATTTATATTATCTGGGAGTTCCATGACTTTAAGGGCAGGTGTATAGACCTTGTGAAATGATGTGCTGGAAATATCAGTGGTAGGCTCCAATTAGTTCAGTCAGGCTGGTCCCTAATCCACACTAGATATAGAACCAATATTATCCCTTGCAAGGATCCAGTGGGATGGTTTAAGTAAAAACATGCCCGCTGTTATGGGAGTTCCAGCCTGACACCACAACATTGTGAATATCGGTTAGGGGGAGTGCAAGGTTGTAAAATTAAATAAGATATGATATATATATATATTTTTTATTAAAATGCATGTGGTTTATATCTTTAAACCTTACATGTATACATTACTCAAATTCTTTAGAAAACAAGAAAAATTTCTACAATCCAGTATTAGAAAGAAAAATATCAAAGTTTATCATATGGACTCTCGTGGCTCAATGTCCAACCAAAAGCGGATAACGGCTGTTATCATCATTTTATTGTTGCCAGTTAGTATGAGCGACCAGCGGTCTTCAGGGACCAGGATTTTAGTTGCCTTGAGGTATAGTTGTGCGATTGCAATTCGCTTGTCTGCAAGTGCGGTGCATTCCATCAGAAGATGCAGGAGAGTTTCGTTGGTTTCAAGTTGCTTACAAAATCTACAGGTTTGGACGCAGGTCGTGAGATGTGTATTGTTAATGGATTGAGATCGTACTCCTTGGATTTCCTGGGTCGGAAGTATATTGAGTCTAAGACGCAAAAAAAGGTCGCAGATCACACGATCTGGAAAGAGATTAAGGTAGGGTGGCAATTCGTTCAGGGCTCTAACATCGCCTGTACAGTTCAGTGTTAGTCTGTACTTATTTATTTGGCTTTGTGTTCTTATCCAATCCAGTCTTGCAACTTGAACTTTTGCACGGAGTGGTCTATTAAGCAAGGTGTCCATGGATATGTCGCTTACTATTCGTTGGGCATTAATTAAATCTTTCCATTTGATCAGTGCTGTGGCGCTGATATTACCTGAGTTAGATCGTAAAATGTCCGAGGCTAGGATCAGGTCGTTGTTAAGTAGTTTCCTGAGCAAATCGAGTTCTTTCCATCTTATTATTGAATGCAGGGATTACAGACCAAGTTTGAATCTAATGCGTGAGGATGGGACAGAATTCGGGAGGGCTAACACCTTTGTCCAGATGAGTCGTTCTAGTTTGTCCCATATGTCTGCTTGTAAGTTGATCATAGCCTCACCACCGCATGTCAAGATTGGTGTCACTTTCTGTTTGTAGAATAAGAGGATAGGTTTCAGTGAGTATTTTCCAAATTTTTTATGTAGTATCAGGCCTTGTCATGCTAGTGTTCTAACTTTAGTTTTCAAATGGTCTGACCAAGGTTGGTCAATTTGGGATTTGTTAATCCAGACCCCCAAGTACTTGATCATTTGAACTTGGTTGAATATTTCTTTGTTCAAGTAGAAGGATGACATTTTGGCTGGCGGAACCATGGAATGGGCTAGGGACATGACTTTAGTTTTTTTAACATTTATTTCCAATTCATTGGTATTCATGTACACCTCGATATTGTTCAGCGCAGTTTGAAGCCCTCTAGGGGTTTTGGCAAAAATGACGATGTCATCAGCATAAAGAATTGATGTAACTGAAGTGGAATTTAATTTCGGTGGGTTTGTTAAGGGAGAAGCCACTGATTCTTCAAAGTCTGAGGTGAACAAGTTGTACAAGGTGGCAGCGAGTGGGCAGCCTTGTTTCAGCCCGTGCCAAGTTTTTATTGGATGCGTTACCATGCCAGTCTTACTCAGATGAATCTGAACTTTGGTGTTCAAATAGAGGAGTTTTATGGGTTCAATGATGTTACTTGGACACCCCCATTTCGTCAGCTTGTCCCAAAGCATCTTTCGGTTAATTTTATCAAAAGCAAGATGTAAGTCGATAAAAACAGCATACGTCTGGGTTTTTGATCGAATTGTTTCATGCTTAAGCAAGTTCAGAATAAAAAGATTTGTAGTTGTTCCAACTTGCTTGACGAACCCTGTTTGCCTGACGGCTTGTCTCTTTGCTTTTACTGCCCCAGTGTTTAATTTGGAAGCAGAATATTTGCAAATATTTTCCCCAGAGGATCTAGGAGCGCAATTGGTCGGTAATTCAAGGGATTTTCTGTCGGACCTTGTTTATAGATTGGAATTAGGACATCTTTTTGCCATGAACATGGTATGCGATTTGTTCTGTTTATCAGTTCCAAGAGTTGTGTGAACAAAGCTGCCCATATGTCTGGGTCCTTTTTTATGATGGAATTAGATAGCCCGTCTGGCCCGGGTGCTCGTGACACGTTCAGTTTGCATATGGCATCACTTATGTCGGATGCAGCCCAATCAAGTGACCAGTTGGCTTCGACAATGGGTGCCTTCTCCATACTCACAGATGGCCGTTGCTGATAAAGTTGTTGGAAGTGAGATGTCCAACTGGCTTCTGATACCTCAGAGATCATAATGTCTGATGAATATGTTTGTTGATTTAACAGTTTCCATAGATCTTTGTTGTTCCTTGCACCCATTGCACTCAGCATGGTTTCAGCATTGTTTTGTTCAAGGGATATCTTTGCAGTTTTTAACCAATTTTTGTATTTTTGTTTGGCTTTTTTGATGTTAGATTGTTGCTGCGACCAAGGTTCTTTTTTGATTTGTTTTAGCTGCTTCCTTAGATCTTTCTTCCTTGCAGCTATTAAATGGCTATAAGAATGCCGATGATCATTTTTCCGAGCCTTTATTGGGGCTGGTCCCCGTTGGAAATTGTGCAGGATCCATTCATAATTTAGCGTACATTCATCAGCCATCTTTGTATGCATGACGGTGGCAGGAAGTTGCTTTAATTGATTTCGGGTTATTTTAAACCTCGTGGCGGCTATGTTTGTTTCTAGATCCGGTAGGTTAATCCGGGTTGGATTCTGTCTTATAGTCAACCAAACTCGGATCAAGATGCAGTGATCACTATCCTCCATATAAATATTGTCGGCTCGTTGTATTGGTGCTTTTATGGACTCTGAGCGATATATGTAGTCAATTATCCCCATGCTCAGCCCGTGTGACCATGTCAGCATCGGAATCTTAGATATGATATTTAACAAAAGGTGAGTTCAAATTCAACAAAGGAAAACAAAACAAATGCCTGACAGCCCTGCGGGGCCCTGTCTGGTCCCTGCATGACAATTGTGAATATTTTCTTCTTTCATTCTGACTCACATACTCAAACCTCTTTCACCAGTTCCTTGGCACTTCCAAATTCCATGAAGAATTCCTTTTGAGATTTAACAGCTGCTATTGATTCTGTCTCCCGAACAGATGCACCAGATTAGGTGTTTTTTCTATGTTATGATATGTTGACTTATACCTCGCACCATTATCACTACAGAGGTGGTCTCCAGGCGCTCACATGCGTCACGTCACTCACGCGGCTTTGCAAGAAAGTGCAGGTGGTGGTTTACTGGGGATAGAGTGATAGGATAGGTCCAGAACCAGAAACTGGCATCTGTGTGTGTTGGGGTGCAGATGGGTTGTTGCGAGCATTGGCATGCTGTATCCGTAAGGGTGACGCCTAATGTCTGGGCTGTTTGTTGTATGTGAATGTCTTTTATGTTGGGCACATGATTGTGTGTTTTAAGTGTACATTGGCTGGTATTTAAGGTTATAGCTCTTTGACTGGCATGTTGTATCCATTGGGGTAAGGTCCAGTGCCTGGGATTGTTTGTTGTATGTGCGTGTTACTTATGTTAGGTGTGTGTTTGCGCATAGTTTGGATAGCCCGTAGGGCATGTAGTATTTGGGAGGTGTGTTGGAGGGGAGCAGGAGACTGTGGTTAGCACATTGGGTACTCTCAAAGTTCTTCTAAGAGGCTCATCTTCACAATTATATCTAATTTGACACATGGCTAATTTTCACACATCTGTTCAAATGTGACACATGGCTAATGTTCTCAATTCTATCTAAATGTGACGCATGGCTAATGTTCACAAATCCATCGAGTGTTATGCATGGCTGATATTCATCTAATGTGAAACATGGCTATTCTTCCCAATATGTCTATTGTAATACGTTTCCTGCCCCCTCTATCCATGATAATATATGCTATGATATGATATGTCATTTATAACGCAACGGTACACAAATATGTCAAGGCACAACAAGGGAGGGAGGACCGAAGGAGGACAAAACAACAATCTTACTAGGCCTTGTGGGAGGAAGAAGTGACAGGGGGGAGGGTTTAGAGGGGAGTGCAACGCAACTCGTAAGGGCCACCAGGAGGTGGCTCATAAATGCAGAGAGTCAGGGGACTGTAGGGTTGCTGAGACAGACCCTTAAGTGGTTGGGAGGACCGGAGGCAGTGCAAAGGCAATTTTTCTTGCAGGAGCCTTGTCCTGTAAGTACAGTGGGTGACCAGGTAACCATTATGTGCAGCAGACAGGGACATCGGCAAGGCAGAGGGAGAGAGAAAGCAGAAGCACAAAGGAAGGTCTTGAGTTGCTTCCAGAACCTTAGCTGGTTCTGTTTAAGTTTGTGTGAGGCAGGGAGGTTGTTCCATAGAGAGGACCCAGCCGTGGACAGAGATCTACCCCCACTCTCTGCCTGGAGAAGCGTCTGACCCTCAGAGAGTTGGAGGTGGATGAGCAAAAGGCTTGAGAAGGAAGATTCTTAGGAAGCGAAAGCTGGATGTAGTGTGGTCCCCAGCCCCAAAAAGCCTTGTGGACGAGGCCGAGGGTCTCGAACTTGATCCTCACAGCTACAGGCAGCCAGTGGAGAGATTTCAGGGCTGGAGAGATACGATCCCTGGCTTGAGGCCAAGAACCACTCTTGCAGTCCTCTTCTGGATTAGTTGTTAATGGTGAAGAGTAGAGGCAGGCAGATTTAGAAAGAGAGTGCTGCAGTAGTCCAGCCTACAGAGGACCAGGTCTCTGGAGACAGGAGAAGGAGAAGGAGATGGTGGAGTCGAAGATGACACCAAGGTTCTTAATATCACACGAAGGAGAAGGTAAAGGGCCCAGGCTGGACAGCCAGAGTGAGAGAGGGAAGGAGGGAGCAGGTGTCTTAATGAGGAGGATCTCAGTCTTACTGTCATTAAGGCAGAGATAGATGAAGGCACACCATTCCTGAATTGCAGACAGATCGTCTGTACGAGAGAAGGAGCCGAAGATTCTGAGGGGAGCCTGAAGGAGGGAATCACCCAATTTTATTCTTTGAAATTGGTCGCATGGTACATCTGGCCAAATTCAGCCTTTACTATTTGATCGATTAGAAACAAACAGATTGGGTAATTACTACCAAACATGGGGAGCGGCGGTGGTGGGGGTGTCCCCGGTTCCCATGTTTGGTAGTGATGACCTTTGGGGATAGCAGGGGTGTCCCCATCTTCCGAAGATTTGGAGGTGGGGGATGGGGAAAAAATAAGAAAAGCGGACCTTGCGGTGTCGGATCCGACCCACGTAGGAGGGATGAACTGACGCTTTAGGGTCAGAAGATAAGCAGATGCCAAAAAGGTAAGTAGGGGGTCGGCGGGGATAATGTATTGGCGGCTGTGGGGGGTTTAGGTTTAGCCAGCTTTGGCCGTGGCAAAATTGTCTTTATGGCAAAATTGACCATGGTCAATTCGGCCGTGAAGAATTCTGCCACAGTCAAATCATATACATCCTGAAGTAGAGCTGGGTGTCATCCACATAACACTGAAAGTTAGAGCAGAACATAGAGATGCAGTGGGCCAGAGGTTAAAGAGCCAGGGAGAGATTTTATACCCCTGGGGAACACCAAAGGTAGAGAGAGAGAGAGATGGAAGAGGGAAAAGACCCAAGTTGTACCTGGGAGGGTCGATCAGTGAGAAAGGAAGTCAACCAGACAAGGCACTGAACAAAGATAACCAGGTTGTCACAGAGATGATTGAGCAGGATGGTGTGGTTGACTGTGTCAAAAGCAGAGGATAGATAAAGGAGAATGAGGACACAAGGAAGGTTAGAGTCAAGATTGGAGAGCAAGTCTTCACGATTGTTCAGGAAAGCAGTTTCTGTGCTTCTGGCTGCTCTAAAGCCAGACTGGTGGTCATGGAGACAACCAACAGATTCAATATGTAAAGTAATCTGGGAGATGGCCAGCTTTTCCAGCAGTTTGCACAGGAAAGGAGTGATGGAGATTGGGTGATAGTTTGCCAGATCGGCAGAGGACTTCTTAAGAAGGGGGTGCACAAGGGAATGCTTGAGGGGGGAGGGGAAGGTTCCAGTGACAAAAGAGTGATTGCAGAAATCGGGCAAGGCTGGAGCAAGGGTGTCAATGTGCTTCTTAATGGTTCTGGAGGAGCAGGGGAGCACCTGCTTTGACAAGACTTTCATAGATCAGACTTGTTTGGAAACATCGTCAGTAGTGAACCGGGGGACGGAGGAGAAAGGAAGAGGAGATATGGCCTGAGTGGAGCCAGGAATGGTAGATGGAGAGGAAGAGGCGGTAGAGGAAGAGAGAGTGGACAAGATGTCCTGAGATTTAGTAGTGAAATAAAATGCCAAAGCCATGCAAAGGACCTGAGAGGGAACAGGAGAGGTAGAGTCTGCAGCAGGATTGGGCAGCTCCTTGCAGATTTTGAAACGTTCAGCCGAGTTGTAAGAGGTCGCCGAGATGCAGACTTGGATGTAGGCTCTTGTTTTAGAGAGGAGAGAGAGTCTGTATTGCCTTTGGGGCAGGTCGCAAACCAGTTTGTCAGAGGATGCGCTTGATGCCCTCCTCTTAATCTCAGCCACCTCACACTTGCGCTTAAGGGTGGCGAGGTTGGAATCATACCAAGAGTTGCACTTGGATGAGGGCTTCAAACAGATTCTGATGACAGGTGCAAGGACATCAAGAGTGTTAGAGATAGAGAGATGAAGGTTTGAAAGGTGTTTGTCAAAGTGTGAGGGAGCAAAAAGTGTAGGTGGAGGAGAGAAAGTAGCAGCAAAAGCCTCCACTGACACACGCTTGAGGGGCCGGATGACTGAGAAAGTGGGAGCAGGGCTAGGTTCAGCTTAACCTGTGGGGCTGAGAGCGACAGGTGAGAGGAGAGAAGAAAGTGGTCAGTCCAAGAGGGAGGAGTGATGAGAGGGTTGGAGAGGGCGAAGTCAACGAAATCAGAACATCCAGGGTGTGCCCTGAAGAGTGTGTTGGGCCAAAGGGTAGACTAGAGAGAGAGAGAGAGAGAGAGAGAGAGAGAGAGAGAGAGAGAGAGAGTCGCAGAGGTTGCAAAAGAGCCCAGAGGAGGGGTTAGCAGCATCCAAAAGGATATTAAGGCCTCAGAGGAGGAGAAGTTGCGTTGTAGAGGCAAGGAGGGAAAAGGAGAGGTCAGCCCAATCGGAAAGCAAGAGGGCGACCTGGCCAAGCAGCCTGTAGATGGTGGCCACAGTCAGAGAGAGGCCAGGAGAGATGGAGAGCCTGCAGACCAGGCATTCAAAGAAGGAGTAGGCCTGCGTAGGAATGCCAGAAGCAGGGATCTACTCCCGAAAGATCAGGGATACTCCCCTACCAGGACGGTTGGTTCTGGGGTAGGAGATGATCTTGTAGCCATCAGGGAGAAGAGTCTCAAAACTGGTAGGAAAGCTGGCCTTGAACCAAGTCTCAGTGAGACTAAGCACATCCCAATCAAGCTCTTCCAGGAGATGGAAGATGTCTGAGGAGTGTTTGACAGCAGAGCGAGAGTTAAGAGTAGCGACATGGAACAGATTGCCACCTTTGCAAGACTTCCAAAGAGGGGTAATGACCGAGGTACACCCTGCAGAAGAGTTAGAGGTGCTCGAGAATGGGCAGAGGAGGAAGGAGGAGCTGGCAGGTTAGTCAGAGAGGAAGAGGCAAGTGCCGTAGAGCTGGCAGAGCGAGGAGAAGGCAGAACAACCAGAGAAGCAGTGGAGGGTGCCAGAGAAGTGTCAGAGGAAGGAGGCGGCAGAGGAGCCAGGCAAGGGTAGATAGGAGTAGCAGTAGAAGAAATACATTTGATAAGATGTGGGAAGCGTCTATCGAAAAGGAGGAGACTGACCTTAGGGCCCTGGACCAAGATGGTACTATTTAAGTAGACATTAATTATGGTCTTGAAGGAGTGAAAGGGGGCCAGGAGGGCCTTCCACTTGGTGCCACCATTAATGGGAGAGAAGGAAAAAGGAGAGAGAACAGAGACAATATGGGGAGGGGGTCCATTGGCCTTGGGAGGGAACGACAAAGAGGACGTCGGTGAGGGTTTGTTTGGAGGAAGCACTGGTTTAGGTATCAGCGATTGGGAGGCCTGGGTTGGAGCCAGGATGTCCATTTTGTGCTTCTTCCTACCAGACTTTGGGAAAGGGTAAGGATAGTTGATAGAATAGCAGTTAGAGAAAATAGAGGAGACACAGAGCACCATAGAGACTGCGGAGGTCGCGACACTGCTTTTGGCTGCCAAACCAAAACAGAGGGGTATTCCAGAGATAGCAGAGCAAGGATCTCACCAGAATTCAAGGTAAATATACCAGTCAATAAGTGAGGGTATGCCTGAATTTTGCAGTTTTATAGTTAGCCAGGGGAAACTAATTTCTTGTGTAATGTTTCAATGCCAAAAGTGAATGCAGTTCGGACATTACAAGATTTTATTAAGCATAACTTCTGTCAAGTCTCGCAATTCAAGGTCGGGGGTAGAGCTGACTACAGTTCATTCTATTATTGAGTTGTGCCTTTTGAAATGTTTTTTATTTTTTTCTTGCTTCTCCACATTTATACTGACAAATTTGTCCATGTATAATTGTTGCAGTGGATCCTTGATCTGTCAAGATAAAGACACATTACAAAAATCATGTGTTCTGATACATTTTAAGGATAGTTAAAATCATCATCATTAGCATCATAGATACATTGCTGTGGATAGGCAGTGACACTGCCAAAATACAAGTGCAATAAGCCCAAAAACTTTAATTTTATGAGGCCCCGGGATGGAATACAGACGTTAGTGTATGTTCTGAGAGGAGCATTATCATTATAGATATATCCATGCCCTGAGCCAACATCTCATGTGAAGCAGCCTGTTGTTGTGCAACAGCATACATGGACTGCTCCCACACAGTATCGCCAGCTACCACACGGCCACCGTGCTGGCGGACCGCACACCTGCCTAGGCCAAGGGTACCTGGCCAATGATGTAATGACGCCATCTGTGGCTGCAGGACTGCATCCCTCCCTTGATCTTCTGCCCCAGGACCAGGAGTCAATACTGTGGAGTGTGACCTGCAACCGTAACCACCACAGATGGATGTCTCGACACTGACTGGTCCCCTGAGGGGTCTTCCCCCCTCTAGATGTTTGGGATGCAACAGCACCCACAATCGATGCACTCATCTGCAACACCACAGAGTTATCCATTCACCACGAGCCTAAGGCTTCCTCACAGGTGGACTCAGACTGAGTCTGGGCCAGGATGGCCTGTAGCACCAGTGGAACTTCATGGGTTACCACACCACGTCCTCCACTGGCGGTTGATCGTGGCTCACTATCCTGTTCCTTCGCCACCTCCTCCTCTGCATCCAGTGCCTCATCACCTGCACATGGACAGAAAAATAAATGAAGAGCCAGGTAACACATCAACCGGCCATGTCACAAACTCCTGCACCTACGCAGTGTCAATGCAAGTGAAGGGTAGCATGAAAGCAGCCATGGACCTGTGTGGAAGGGCAAAATACAACCTGTAGTGCATGGTGCATAGCACCTGCTACACACATGAGCACATGACTGGCATAGTTCATCCACCAAAATCACAATTGCAAAAACACATATGTCACATACCATAGCTATACCGGATCTGTAATACTGCATGAGATGGGACTTGCTGACTTCTGTTCCAGAGCCATGTTCAATGGTTGTGACATGACATGTAAATCACAAACTCAATACACATAAGTGTCACATGGTGAAATAATGCAAGGTTGGTGGAATAAAGTGAAGCCAGACACACCCATCCCATGAGGCCAGCTCACATTGACATCACACAAGTGAATAGGCATGGTGAAGGTAAGACCTGGGATTGGACGTGGGAGTGGGCAGTGCAATACATGGGAATGGCATACCAATTAAATACAACTACATTATCATCAAAGAAAATGCAGCGGGCTAGTGCAGGTGTATGTGCAGACATCAGGTGTCAATAGCTGCTAGAGGGTTGTAGGGATACAGTAAACAGCCACAGAGTGTGGAGTATGGCAGGGAGGCAGTGCATGGGTTCAACTGGTGGCTAAGAGGCCCATGTTGGAGATCATTGTGTAGGCAGGTGACTAGTGCATTCTCTCAGTCATCCAGGACTCCAGCAGGGGAGATGAGGTAGAGAAAGCAGAACACATGAGGAAGGATCATACGTGCCCCCAGACCCAGACAAGGTTCACCTCCAGTGCCAT
Organism: Ambystoma mexicanum; assembly: GCF_040938575.1. Taxonomy (NCBI): domain Eukaryota; kingdom Metazoa; phylum Chordata; class Amphibia; order Caudata; family Ambystomatidae; genus Ambystoma; species Ambystoma mexicanum. The sequence goes on along the minus strand of NC_090925.1, from coordinate 242,998,341 downwards.
TGAGGGAGGGAGGCTGCAGCAGGGGGAGGACCCAGCAGAAGGTAGACATTAACCACCAACTAATTGCTCTGAGAAGTAATTGACACTGAGGGTTTAGGACAGGGATGATCAAATACCATGAGAAGGAAGCTAATTGGGAAGATGGAGTTGTAGGATCTGCAGCACCAGGACCCATAAGGCCCTGTGGACAATGCAGAGGGATTGGAAATGAACAGTCATAGCCACGGGGAGCCAGTGCCATCATCACAGTCCTAGGGAGACACAATACCTGGCAACAAGACATAAGGACACTTCCCACTGTCCAGGTCAGGATAAGTTGAAGAGGCAAGAGAGTAGAGGCACATTGCAGTACCTCACAATAGGTTTGACTAGTCCTCTGGACACAGTGAGCTACTGGGGGAATGAGAGGAAAGGAGGAATCTCCCTGAGGAGGTGCAGCTGGCAGGCTGACCTCTCAGAGATGTCAGAGAAGTGCAGAGAGAAGGCGAGTGTGGAGTGTAAGATTGTCACAGGCTATACGCCTTCACAGGTTGGAGCAGGAAGAGGGCCAAAAGAGCCTGGACAGAGTGACATGAAAGGAGTGAGCAGGCGTTGTGATGGGGTTTGTCACAGGGTGCAGAACATTGTGCGTATGCAATCTGAAGGTCGACAATCATGTGTCAGTCCATAATGACATGGTTACCCATTGCAGTCATGCAAATGCAGCCACAACTGCCAGACAACCAAACCACTTCATCCAAGCAACATACACATGACCTGGACACACACACTTGACCACTTCCCAGACATTCCCTCATAAATTGGCAGGTCTTCCACCTTGAATCTGCACCACATCAATCATAGCACCAATGATCTCCTCCTGTGGAGTAAGTTCTTTGTCCTCTCGTGGTCACCCAACTCCAGTCACCAGATTAGAGGCATAGGACCTGGAGCTCCTCATCACTAAAGCTTCTCTTCTTCGACGTGCAGGTCTCCTGTGCCGTGCCTTGGTACTGAGCCTGTTTGCCTACTCCACGCTTTGCCTTCTTACAAGGCTGTGCAAACACTGAATGGCTTGGGTCAGTAGGGGCTGGATTACTGGTGGCCTGGGATGCGGCATCACACACTGATGGTGTGGCTGTAGGTGCCCTTGCAGGTGGCTGTACCTGGGTGCCGGTGCCATGACACTTTACAGCATGTCCCTTCCCCTTCAATGCATGGATAGCATCTGCCCCTGTGTCTAATTGGACTGGGGCGGGGAGCACCACAGGCATGGCTGGGTGGTGATTGCTATAGCTGCCCCTGCAGCTTCCTGACCCTGTTGGGTGGGTGGCATGGCTCTCCTTGCATGGGCTCGGACACCTCCGCCACCTCGCACACCTCTTCCACCTCGGGAGCCTCCGCCACCTTCGGCGCCTCTGCCATCCCGGCCACCTTTGCCTCCCTTCCCACTACTTGCCCTCCTAGTCATGGCACAGATGTATTGGGGCAATGGGAGGTGCAGCTATTGATTGCCCTGGGCAATTTGAGTGAGGAAGCAGTGTACGTGACGTCAAACATACCAGTGTGCCCCAGCAAGGCTCAATGTAACCCCTGGGGAAAAAAATAAATGGGCCGCGTAACGCACAGGCACCCCAAATATCAATAAAATGTGTACACAACCCCTCAGCAGCCCACGTGTAAACAGAGTACCCTGTGGCACCCAGCAACACAATAAATACACATGTGAAGGACACGTAAGCTACAGTAAGGTTAAATAAGGGGTTATGTGACACACAGGGACACCTACAGATTGCAAAAAGCATACGCAACTCACTGTCAGCCTCAAAAGTACAAGCAGGTGTGTGCAGAGGCAATCTGTAATACTCACCTGGTTCCCACGGGGGCGCTGATCTAGTCTGGATTACTGCGGCCTCTTCTAGCGTGATGCGCAGGACCCGGAACACCGATTGGACAGGACCTCCAAATCGTGCTTCCTTCGCCCGTAGGAATATCCTTCTTATGGTTTGGAAGGTTGAACTCTCCATCCTGCTTCTGGTGCAGGGGCGCGCGTTCGTCCAGTTACTTCACTGGTTTTCAGACTGGCGCTGGCAAAATCCACTTGACTTTCCTGAGCGATGCGCCGTAAGTATGAAAGTTCAAAGTTCAAGTGAGGCCCCCTTTATGCTGTCTTTCTCACCTGTGATCTGTCCTTTATTTCAGGTGCAGAATGAAGGCGATGCGTCGAGGGGTTAACCTGCCGAGGTGAGTAGTAATGAGGGCAATCCCTCTAGATGTCCTTATCATTCCTCTGAAATGTCTCTAGTCCTTTCCCCATAGGGGCCGGGGTACGGTACCTGCCAACGGGGCGGCGCCGACCCAAAATGTGGAAGAAAAGCCGGTAAGTATTATGGCTGTTAATCAGGCTTTCCTTCTGTGTGTCCTTCTGCTCACCTTTTGTTTCTTCCTCTCTCCCCTAGGTGCAGAGATGTGGCGTCCGATGCTGACAGCCGCGATGGAGCCGGGAGATGTCTCGAGGACAGGACAGGTGAGTGAAGCGTGGCGCTGCAGCGAGCAACACAATGCTTTTAAATTGAAGTCTTCCTTCAGGGATGCTGGCGAGAAGATTCCGGATGCAGGTAAGAAGCTTGAAATAATCCTTGGTTTTCACCTTTCTCTTCTCTTCCTTCCTTGCAGGTCTTCCAGGTTCAAGACGGGCGTGGCTGTAGTCCAGGAGCAGGAGCAGACACGGTGAGCGTTAAGCTGCAGGAAGCAGAACAACGCGAAGCATGAGCTGCTGTCTGGGCGTGGCTTAAATAGCCTCCAAAGAAGTCCCAGGTATGTATCCTTCCCCAACTAGGTATGTATCCTTCCCTGGCCACGCCCGAGTGAAAAAATAGTCCCTATGAAAAAATAGTCCCTTTCAGGTCTCAAGGAGGCCTGAAGCGTGCAGCATGGTCTGCATCAGGTAAGTGCACAAAACACCTCCCTTTATGAGCCTGGCGCCTATGGCGCCAGGACTAATGTCCAACATGAGCCAGGCGCCAAAGGCGCCTGGACTGAGTCCAAAGAGTCCCTATAAGGGGCCGCTGGGCTTTTACCCGAGGGCATGATGCCTGCTTCCGGGGGTGCTGGGCCTGGCCTGATGCTCCGGGGGTAGGCATCATGACACAATCCCCCACCAAAAGAAGAGGCTTGCACGCGGTGAAGAGATCGCATGGAAACGAAGTCTACACATCCGACCGCTATAATTCGGCATGCGTATAATGCTCTCCTACGCACTACTTTATCCCAAACCTGAATGCCACACCCAGCGTTCAGCACATGTCACATAGGTTAGGCACTTAGGGCCTTTCCTCTGATTTCACGCTTCCGCACATGTGGAGTCACTCTGTTTCCGGCTGGCCACGCCAGTGACACGGAAGTCCCACGTTACCGCCTACCAGCCAATTTACCTGCCCTGAGCTGCCTCCTACGAGCCATCTGCTGCTGCCTGCCCACTGTGTGTGCCTGCTGCCCATGTGCCCTGCAATTTTTGTACCTGCTGTACAAGCCATTGCCAGAGCTCCTGTCGTTGGACCTGTGACCACATCTGCTGCTCCAGAAGACTCCTGATGTTCCTGACTACCGCTCCACAGCCCAGCACCAGGACCACATGGCTCACCCACACCTGCGTCGTGGGTTGCCATGTCTGAAGCAACATCATCTGAGGCAAGTGGCAACCGCCCGGCAGTGACGCAGAGGGCTGTCATCTTCTCAGCCAGGGAAGTTGACATCCTGGTAGAGCAAGTTCTGGTGCATTATGATGCCCTTATCCCGGACTATCACAAGTCTGCAAGGAAGAACGGACGAAGATCTGGATGGACATCGTGGGTGCCACCAACGTGGGTTGACCACCCACAACATGAGGGTCCTTAAGCGGTTCTACCCAGCACAGTACCCCCAAGTCAGAGAACTCCATCTGGAGTCGACTGTTAAGTGTCCATGTGTACTTGTCCACCATAGTGCATGTGCATATTGATGTATGGTTGGAGTGTACAACTTGGCCTTATGTCTGGTATGTCTTTTGTACAGATGTCTGTGTGCATGTCCCATACAGCGCTGCATGTGTATCCATTCCTGCATGTGTGACATCAACGGCGTAACAGTTGCAATGTGTGATGTGCTGCAGCATCTAACCACATGCACATGGTTGCATTCATGTGTCTGGACGTCGCCATGTGAGAGGTGTGACAAATGTGTGCCTTTGCCAACTTCATGGAAATGCATGGTGTACATGTGCATGTGTCTGGGACGTGAGTGTGTGACTGGCCAACAATCCTGGATGGATGTTACTGGAGCATTTGAATGTGTGCTTGACTCTTGCTGGCAATTTTAGCTTGAGTGTACTCTGACGTGATAGTTATGTGGCCTGCTTCATTAATGTCAGATGTTATGTGTGGATGCAATGTGTATGTCCCATGATGCATGTGAGGGACATGCACAATATTGAGCTGCTGACAATGACTTGTCTGTTGTGAAGGACACGCATGATTGTGTATGTGTGTTAATTGCACAAACCGTTGTTTTGTGGAGGGTGATGATGTTTATGACCTTTGCTAGTGCAACTCATGTACATTTGTTTTGTGCAAAACAGATATATGTTCAGTTCCCTGATGTTTCTTTTCTGTGTCTCCCTATCCACAGCGACGATGGAAGAAGAGGATGGAGAAGGCGCTGTGGAGCAAGGCAGCAGGGATGCCTCCACCAGGCACAGACGCAAGGCTCAGTCGTCCTCCCAGGTACTGTCATCTTCAGGGAGCGAGGATGCTGGTGCTGCGTCACAGACAATGGTCGCAGCTGCTGAGGGTAGGTCTGTACTCAGGAGACCCCTGGCTGGCCCATATAGCTGAGGTTTGCTCCGTGAATACTTTAAGAAGAGATAGCTGCACCTTGAGATGGATGGGGGTGCAGATTTATTACTCCAACACCAATCAATAAGGAAAACTCAATGGTTTGGCAAAGGGAGTCCGTTTAATGGCAAGTACAAAAAATGTGGAGTCATGGCAATCAGCAGTGATGCGATAGTCTGTCTCGCTTCAACTCCAATGAACTTCATAAAAAACACATCATTTATACTGAAAATTCGTCATAAGTGACGTGTAACACTCAAAAGTTAATAAGCATTTCTATTGGTTCGGAAAAGGTAACTTTAATATAGGTGCTATATCTGTATATGGTAACGGAGTGAGGGGATTGAGTAAATACTGTCAGGTGGGCGTCTAAGCACTTCCTTTAAAATGACTACTGTAGACGTCACTAAAAGTACGACTTCTCATTGGTTCTACTACTATAGGACACTAGATTGTGTGGTCCATTGTGATTGGGTTGGCACCAACCCCATGCATACATTTCCACTTTACTTAGCCGCATGTAGAATGGTCAGCCAGGTGCAGGGTGCCCCCTCAGCTACCCCGCCTTGCTCCAATTAAGGTTACAATCAATCAGCACTTCAACAATAATGTGTCAATTATGTTACTGTGGTTGGCCTCGAAACTTCATCTTCTGTCTGGGAGAGTTCAGATATCTCCTTCTGGGCGGATGCCAAGCATAGGTGTGAACTCATGCTTCTCCTCGCTCAGATGGTCATGTGATGCAGACACTGTGAATTTTCCTAGGTTCTCTATATTTGTGCATTTAATTCTGATGCGGCTTGCCACCTGCCTATCCTTCCTTATCTTGACCTTTCAGAGACAGGATATTCTGTTCTTATTTTTAAATCAGATGCAGCTACTGTTCATTCCTTCTATTGGTATGACCTTGGCTCTCTTGGCATGAGTTGCATAAGCTGAGTTTCGATTCAGATGTCACTTCTCATTTTGTTAGAATATGAACCTTGTCTTGTATCGCCTATACTAACCTGAGTTGATTCTGCTTTTCGTGTAAAGTGGAGTCGCACTTATAATATGTGTTTCGTTTTGAGGTAGATTATGTACAATGGTGCTTGCCATGCTATTCTTCTACTTAGCATAGCAAACCACACTGTTTTCTTAGCTTTCTTGCGGTTTCAAGCATATGTACAGGCGTTAGCTGGTTGAATATCTTCATCCTGCTTACAGCTTAACTCTCTTATACTTTGACAGCTTTCTATCACTTTAAACTCACAATCTCTTTTCTCATGGCGTTTCGTCTCCTTGTGTCATTCTTTATCTGTGAGTCCGTCCGGGCTCTCGTGACGTCACAATTCTTCTTCCGTTAAGACCTTTTTGGTTTCTTCCAGAACGGTACTTAGGCAATCTTTATTTCATCTCATTTGTTGGTAGGGTTTTCTCAATGTATACCTTACTGCCCATGGTTGTCTGGGTATTGGTACTTCAATAGGTATTGCTCTTCTGATGTTTACTGGGTAGAGCCCTACTGTGGCACTTTGCTGGTTTAGTTGCTCATCATGCGTCACATATTTTGGTGTGAATGTTCCTGTTACTTCAAAATGGGAGATGGGAGTGCAGGCTTTATTTGGGAACTCCTCTACACTCCCCCCTCTGGGCGATTCATCAACCACTTTCACATCCTTCTTTGGATACAATTCAATTGATTCTTCTATGTTTATCTTCACTCCATCACCTGGGTTCATTCCTTCTTCATCTTCTGGATCTATACATGATGGTTTGAAAAAGTGTCTCTTTGGAGTCCATATTTGTATTACTCCTTTCAGGATTCCTGCTGTCCTTACATGTTCATCTTCATTCCATGTCATTAGTTGAAATTGTCCATTTGGGCTACAGTAAACCTATCTTCCCACATAGTTTCGGTGCTTCCTGGGATAGATAAACTTTTTACCTTCTGGTGCGTGCCTGCTGGCCTTCACAAAGTCTCTTAATTTTTCATCAGTCAGGTCTTTCGGCTTCCATTCTGGCTTGACATCAATCATGATCTTCATCCCTATGGCTTTGTTCACGGTTTGCTGGCATTGCGCGAGTATTATCTTGATAACACAAAATCCTAGTAATATCATCACTAGCAAGGCTTTAAGAAACTTGAATATGTCTGCCATCCATTGTGGGACCCAAGAGAATAGTGATCCAAACCAGCAGTCATCATCAACTTCATCAGTTTTGTCGATCATCTGGTTCTGTAGCTTCGTCAGCATACCTATGGCTTCTGTTAAAGTTCCATTTTCCTCGTCGTGAGAAGGTATAAATGTGCAATATGATTCTCCTATTTTTGCACACACTCCTCCATCCATGGCTGTGATCATGTCAAGCACATATCTGTTCTGGAGAGTCATTAGTCGGATGGCTCTTAACTCTTCTTTTATTGCATTGAATCCTTTTATTGTCGGGTTGATGGTCTGCAGTAATTACCATCTGGTTATCTGTAACCATTTAGTATTTGCTCCAACTTGGAATCTTGGCATGAAAATTGTTGAGAACACTGATGAGGTGAGGCTGAACAGCCTGTGTTCATGTGGGATTGCATGAAAGTCTTCTTCTGATTTGGCAGAGAAGTAATTTTCCCTTTTCAACCGAGTCATCAGTTCCACAGATCCCTTTTCCTCAGGTGAGCATCTGCTTTTGGAAAACTGTCAATATTCAGGTCACTATTCGAGATCACCAATGCTGGAAAATGGACGTTCACTATTGTGCAAATGCCTCCCCAGTCTCTTGGCAGTCTGATGTATGCTTTGGATCCACACACCCAATAATGATCCATAATCACTGCAGTTTCATGTACCATTCCTGGAGCGTCAAAAACTTGTTCACTGTTTTGATTCTCTCCCTTCTTGTGCCATTATTCCTGAAGCAGAACTTTGGGCTCTCCATTTGCACTATCTGCAATGGTCCTCCTCTGTCTTTGACCCATGTAAGTAATTCTGCAAGTTTTGGCCATAATGGCTTGCATCCGTTTCGCACTATGTTGATGGTTGGCTCGTAGTGACAGAAGACCATCCATGCTCGGCATATCTCGACTCCTTTCTCCCATCCGTCTGGTGAAAGCACTGTTCCCCAAATTAGCATTTGTCCTCGATTCTTCCACCTCTGAGCTTCTTCTGGATCTTTTCCTTGGACATTTAGCTTCTGGTTTGCTTCTCTTCTGAGCTCTGCTCCTTTAACTCCAGGCTTCTCATATCTGATCACAATGTGTTTTGTCTTTCCATTATTTCTTGTCCTTATGTCCTGGACATAACAGTCTTTATTTGGATCAGTTGCTTCAGTTTCCCATTTCAAAGAGGCATCACTACCCATGAACTGGCCTCTGGTCTTGCACATTGCTACGTGTGACATACAGTGTGCTGTCTGGACATTGATTTCTACAGCTACGAAGATCTTGAACTTCCCAATGCTGTATGGTAGGAGTGCACAAACAAAGCATTCCCCTTCTGAACTTCGTCTTCCAACTTCTTTCATGTGCCGGTATCAAATGTTGTTTCCCAGATGTGCTGTGCTGTCCAGGTAGTCGTTCAGTTCATTGTCATCTCCATGCATGCTTCTCTTGATTCTTAGTGTTTTCCTGTAGTTGGCTATGACTACATCCCTGAATGCATCTGTATGGCTTTTTCTTGCTGGAGGATTCTCAGGTATCCTGGTCCATGGTGCAGGCCTCCTTATCTGCACTATTTGAGTGATCAAGAGCCTGGTAGCTCTATCCCTCACCTCATACATCTTTTTCCTGCTGGTTACTAATGCCCATACCAACCAGCATGAAACTGGTCCGGTGTATGGTTGTATTGTAGAACTGGTACTTGTCCCTTGCGTTGGAATATATATGCTTGGCAATACAGTTTCTTCAGTTTTGTTCTTCAGTTCCTCCTGTAGTTTCCTTGCTCTGGCTATGTGCAGAACTAATGAGTTTACTATCAGTTGTTTCCGTGCAGAGAGTTTCTCAGAGTTGGCTCTTGTTTTCTTAAAAGTTTCTGATATAACTGCTTCTGTTGGTTTTTGTTTTAACTCTTCTTGTTTTCTCAAAACATCTGCTGTGTAGTTTCTTACCGCAGGCAGTCTCTTCTTCTTTACTGCTTTAGTTTGTGGTTCTGCAGTCATTGACACTAGGCCTGTTTTGTGTGCATTCAATGTTTGCATGCGTGTAGTTGTCAGTGATGTTACTTCATTCATTCCTTTCTGACCCTGTCTCTGGCTTTTTTGTTTGTTAGTGACCACAAGTGTGTATGTATCATTGTTAATCACATCCATTTCAAGTTCATTCACTCCACCGTCAGACCTTCTAGGGACTGGAGTGACTATACAAGGTCTGGGTGCTTTTGTGGGTTTTATGGGTGCATTATTAGGTGGGTGCACTGAAATTGGTATGCTTTGTGCACCAATTAAGAATGCAGTTCTGATTGTTAATGGCAGTAAAACAATAATGAATATGATGCATAAGTACATTATGCCCCTGTAGGTCAGGCGACAGCATTTTCTTCCAGAGAAGCAGGGTTGCCTCTCTTCTTGTGGGAGGACCAGATTGCTGCTCTGGACTCCCATCTTGATCATTTGCCAAATGTCAATGTTATTAGTCCCTTAACCAATAGTGTCTTCTGAGTTCTGAGCTTTTGAGTGTCAGATGTTCCACAAGTGTCCCCCCTCTCGCAAGTGACAAGTTTGTCTTATGTCAGGATACAGTTCCTTTGCTAGAGTATGGGAAAAAATCAGAAAAGAAATAACATTTTAGTGAGTCCCTTTACTGTGCATGTTCAAAATAGGTAATTTCCCAATCCACTCCTCTGATTGGCTGAAATCCTGAGGACATGGTGTATGCTGGTCAACACGAAGAGTAAGGACAGAAAAATATCAAATGCCAATGACGTTCTTGACACTGCTCCCTCAATCTTTCCCTCGGCAAAAGCTTTTTTAGAATCTCCTCAGATAGTTCTGTCGATGGTTCGAAAGCTCTATTTGCAGTACAATTCCATGCAAAAGCATGCTCATCTGTGCAACATTAGCTGGGTTTCTGATAAAAGTGCGGAGGTCAACATCGATTGGTTTCACCACTAGCTCTGGAAAGTCTGTGATTAGGCGAAAAAGGACATTATGAGCCAACCTGCTGTCTTCCAGTGACAGGGACATTCGTCCTGTGTTGCTGAGGTTCAGGGTTATATGTTTTCTCTTAAATGTGAACAATGTCTGCACTGTCCGGTCGCATGGAGCGCAACTAGAATCATGATTTTATTTAAAAGATGGCTTAAATGTTATGTATTTTCTGGGTCTCTGAGGAATGGGAGTGTATCTGTTGTTCCCCTGATAAGAGTTGGACAGTCTTCGATTATGCGAAAGAACAGTGTGTTGATAAGCTAATTTATTTCTGCCTGTGTTGGGATCATTTGATTCTTTCTCACTGTACTCAGGGAGTAGGATAAATTGTTTGGCAATGACAGTGAGGAGTTGTCTTATTGTCTTTTTATTTTCAGGAACTTGTAGAAAGTCAGTGACACTTGTGAGCCTCCCTACCAATGCCGAGCATGATCTTAGCACTTGGTCAAATTAGGTGACCAATCCTTGGCAATGTCGCTGTTGTGTGACACCATAAGTGATTCAAATAGAGTTTCGGTGTGGAACGAGTCGGGATACTGTGTTTGCTTCCAATACAAGTGTCCTCGGTCAAAATGTGACATATTCTTTTCTCAAAGCTTAAGGATGCCTCAGTTCAAAGTTCAAAGTCATCAGGCTGCGTTTTGGCTTGTGCGTGCAATTTTCTTCTTCACCCTGCAGCTAGGATGCACAGAGTGTCTGTTTTTTATGTCCTTATCCCCTTTTTTGCTTAGAGGAAGTGTCCAATTTAAGCCACAATTTGCAAAAGTTATTTGTCTTTGTCTGGCTGGTCATGCGTCCTTCTTCCGTGTCACGGATCTCGCCTGCACGTGCTGTGGTTCTTCCCTGTCATTCGTCGATTCCTCTCATTGGGGTGCAGGTAGGGGGCCTTCTCCAATGTAGGGTTTTATATTGCTGTGAAAAATCCAAGCTCTCCTGACTTGTAGTTTCACTGCAGACGGAGTGCAGTCCTCCACTGTAAAAGGACCGTTTAACCTTGGCTCATTCCACTTTTTCTTTGTATGATTCTTCACAAGGACGGTGTCTCCAGGGAAGACGGGTAGAACACGTAGACCCTGAACTTGGTCTGTTGTAGTGTCTCCTTCTGTGTTCTGTGCTGCTCTGCACCCTTTTCGTCGTTGCTGCAGCTTGTCTGAAATTAAAGTAAGGCAAGATGTCATGCAGTTCAGATAGTTTTTCATTTCAGACCCTACAACCTCTCCTTTTGACTGGGCATCATGTCTACCTCTATCTCGGGGTGTCAGGGGAGTTCTCATTCTTCTTCCTGTCGCTATCTTGTGTGGCGTAAGATGATGGTTGGACCCGGGTTGGTTCCGAAGTGCATACAGTGCCAGTGGAAGGCAGTGCAACCATCCCTTCTTTAGAGTAAGCTTCAACTTGGCTATCCTTTCCTTTAACAAACCGTTGAGCTTCTCACAGAATCCATTACCTTGTGGATGATATGCCGACGAGAACTTGTGCTTTATACCAACAGCAAGCTAATCTGCTCGAACACTGCATTGACAAAATGAGGGCCATTATCTGACCTCATGACCTCGCGCACCCCCAACCTGGGGAACACTTCTCTCACAAAAAATGTGGCTGCACAGGTAGAGTCTGGGTGTGTACATGGACCTGCCTCAATCCATCTAGAGAATGGACCCACCACAACAATTAAGTATCTGTACCCATTACATACTTGAATCATGTCGACGTAATCAACAAGCAAGTGTTTAAAAGGACTAATTGGCCTTGGGATGACTCCACTCATTACTTTTAATGTGTGCCCCGCCATGAATTGCTGGCAAATTATGCAGTTTACCATAAATAATGCAACATGCTCCGCTAAATTCAGTATGAACCAGTCTTCTTCAAGTTTCGCTGCTAGGTTCTCTTTTGTCATGTGCACCGGGTAATGTAACTGCTCCAGCACTATTTTTAATAGGGCGTCAGGCATTACTGGTTTACCAGTGCTGTCTTGACGCCACAAGCTGTCAGAGGGGTTTAAAGAACACCCTCGACATTTCCACAGGTTCTTCTCTTCCTGTGGCGCCTCCCATTGGAGTTCCATTAGCTGTGTTTGCCCCAAATTATTGTAACTTTCAGGTGCAGTTCATGTAACCATCATTCGCTCGTTGGCATGGATAACTTCCACTTCCATGATTGTTTCGCTTTTGGAAGCGATATGCTTGGTTTCCGTGTCTGCTGCTTGATTCCCTCGTGAGACAAAATCTGTCTCCTTTGTGTGGACGGCGCATTTCACGACCGCTATGACCACAGGGAGCTGTAGTGCCTTGATCAGCCTGTCCAATAAGGCTGCGTGCTGCACTGGCGTGCCGTCTGCTCGGAGGTAGCCCCTCCTTTTCCAGCGTGCTAAGCCTGCATACAGTGTTGACGTCACATAGGCGGAGTCACTGTACACCGTTACTTCCTGGTCTACGTGGTTCTCAATGGTGAGTATTATCGCCAATAATTCTGCAGCCTTTGCTGAATAATGAGATGGTATTCGTGCACTAAGAAGCACTCGAAACTCTCCATTCGCTGTGTGTTTCATCACAGCAACGCCTGTGTATCTTTGCCCATCATTTTGGTCGATCCTCGAAGACCCGTCAATAAAGGCAATGGCCCTCATTACAAGGTTGGCAGAATGGGTTTACCGGCACCGGTAATGGTGCCGGTGCCGGTAAACCCATTCTGCCCTATTTTGAGGTCTCCTCGCGGGACCCGCAATGGACGCCTGGTTAAACCAGGCTTCCTTACTGGGTCACGCAAGGAGACCAGGGAGCTAACAACGGGCCCGTTGTTAGCTCCTTCCCCATTCCCATTGAGCCCTATGGGGGCTCGAATGGGAATGGGGATGACCAGATCAGGGTTCCTTGGATGAGAAATTACCGGGTCTGCCAAGGTTGGAATGGCCCAGTAAGTCCTCATTTGAGGGACCCGGGCCTGGTAGTGCGGTAAGGAGGCAACCATGCCGTTAAATGTGGTATGGTTACCTCCAACCGCGTAATGAGAGCCAATCTCTCCACCTGCCAAGGTATTTTCTTTCACCCTGGGGATTTCATCATAGAATTCTTCATAATTTGCAGTCATTTATGGGCTCTCCTTCAGTGACTGGCTCTACTATGAACATAGCTGTGTTCACTATCTTACATCTGACTATTTTAATTGATGGATTTGATATGATCACTTCATAAGCAGAAGCTCTCTGAGATGTCAATGTGCCCTTTGGTTTCTCTAGAATGGCAAATAGGAGTGCTCTACGTACAACGTCATTGAGCACCCCATTACAATGGTTGTAGCCTTCTCTATGGCAAACACTGCGGCAGCTAAACATTGTTCACACGAGAAATGACCCCTCATAACCGGGTCCAAATTCCCACTATAGTATGCCAGGGGCTTGTACCCCAACGTGGTTCTCTGCGTGAGTACTGCCGTCATAATGCTGCCATTTGTGTGTGAAAACAGGTAAAATTCCTCTGCATAATTGGGGATCCCTAGAAGTGGTGCTGTGCAGATGGCGCTTTTGAGTTCAGCAAATCCTTTCTCCATGGTCTCAGACCATTCAATCTTTTCTTTCATCACTTGGGCCTTCTTTATGGCCTGAAGTAAAGTCTTGGTGTAAGAGCTGTAGTCGAAGACCCATACCCTGCTTAGGCCTAAAAAGTTCTGCATCTGCTTTATCGTGTTTGGCTTAGCCGTGTCAAACATGGCTTCAGCCCTTTCTGTGGTCACTTTCTTTCCCTCAAGTGCGATCAGCTGGCCTATGTACAGCACTCCTTTTTGACAATATTGTAACTTTTCTTTGTCAACCTTATATCCTTTCTCAACCAGTATAGTCAATAGCTGAACAGAATCGTGCCTGCACTGTTCTGCTGTTGTGCTACAAATTAAGATGTCATCCACGTATTGCAGGACAACACTTTCTAGTGCGATATTGCTGAAATCCATCTGCAGTACTCTGTTAAAAATACTAGGAGACTCACAGTACCCCTGTGGCAGCCTCGTGCTTTTCAGGTGCATTTGTCTGAACGTGAATGATGTCAGATCTTGTGAGTCACTGTGCAACAGGATTGAGAAAAATGCATTTTTCAGGTAAATCACCCTGAAATATTTTGCCTCAACAGGTATATTACATAGAATTGTAGACGGGTTCGGGACTAGAGGGAACTCGGCCTCAACAATATCGTTTATTGCCTCAGATCTTGAATTAGCCTTCATGACCGCCCTTTACTTTTTTTCACAGGGTAAACTGACATATTACATGACAACTCTGACGTCACTAAGATGCCTTGCTCTATCAAAGCAGAAATTGTCTTAAAAATCCCCTCATCTGCGGGCTCTTGGTAGAATTGCTCCTGGTTTCAGTTTAATTTTCACCTGTCCAACCCCCTTCAAGAGGCCTGCGTCATAGGGGCCTGTAGTCCATACTGAGACAGGCAACTTGGCTATGTCGTCATCAAAATATTCAGGACGATTTAGTGCCAACATCATTCTCTGAGGTACTTCTCTTTTAATCATGTTTACCCAAAAGGTGAGACTCACTTCCACCATTGTCTCTCCTATATCTGTTTGCTCTTTAAACAGATCGTCATCGGTGATGTCAGTCAATCTTCATGGAAATGCATGTTGTACATGTGCATGTGTCTGGGACGTGAGTGTGTGACTGGCCAACAATCCTGGATGGATGTTACTGGAGCATTTGAATGTGTGCTTGACTCTTGCTGGCAATTTTAGCTTGAGTGTACTCTGACGTGATAGTTATGTGGCCTACTTCATTAATGTCAGATGTTATGTGTGGATGCAATGTGTATGTCCCATGATGCATGTGAGGGACATGCACAATATTGAGATGCTGACAATGACTTGTCTGTTGTGAAGGACACGCATGATTGTGTATGTGTGTTAATTGCACAAACCGTTGTCTTGTGGAGGGTGATGATGTTTATGATCTTTGCTAGTGCAACTCATGTACATTTGTTTTGTGCAAAACAGATATATGTTCAGTTCCCTGATGTTTGTGTTCTGTGTCTCCCTATCCACAGCGACGATGGAAGAAGAGGATGGAGAAGGCGCTGTGGAGCAAGGCAGCAGGGATGCCTCCACCAGGCACAGACGCAAGGCTCAGTCGTCCTCCCAGGTACTGTCATCTTCAGGGAGCGAGGATGCTGGTGCTGCGTCACAGACAGTGGTCGCAGCTGCTGAGGGTAGGTCTGTACTCAGGAGACCCCTGGCTGGCCCATATAGCTGAGGTTTGCTCCGTGAATAATTTAAGAAGAGATAGCTGCACCTTGTGATGGATGGGGGTGCAGATTTATTACTCCAACACCAATCAATAAGGAAAACTCAATGGTTTGGCAAAGGGAGTCCGTTTAATGGCAAGTACAAAAAATGTGGAGTCATGGCAATCAGCAGTGATGCGATAGTCTGTCTCGCTTCAACTCCAATGAACTTCATAAAAAACACATCATTTATACTGAAAATTCGTCATAAGTGACGTGTAACACTCAAAAGTTAATAAGCATTTCTATTGGTTCGGAAAAGGTAACTTTAATATAGGTGATATATCTGTATATGGTAACGGAGTGAGGGGATTGAGTAAATACTGTCAGGTGGGCGTCTAAGCACTTCCTTCAAAATGACTACTGTAGACGTCACTAAAAGTACGACGTCTCATTGGTTCTACTACTATAGGACACTATATTGTGTGGTCCATTGTGATTGGGTTGGCACCAACCCCATGCATACATTTCCACTTTACTTAGCAGCATGTAGAATGGTTAGCCAGGTGCAGGGTGCCCCCTCAGCTACCCCGCCTTGCTCCAATTAAGGTTACAATCAATCAGCACTTCAACAATAATGTGTCAATTATGTTACTGTGGTTGGCCTCGAAACTTCATCTTCTGTCTGGGAGAGTTCTGATATCTCCTCCTGGGCGGATGCCAAGCATAGGTGTGAACTCATGCTTCTCCTCGCTCAGATGGTCATGTGATGAAGACACTGTGAATTTTCCTAGGTTCTCTCAATTTGTGCATTTAATTCTGATGCGGCTTGCCACGTGCCTATCCTTCCTTATCTTGTCTTTTCAGAGACAGGATATTCTGTTCTTATTTTTAAATCAGATGCAGCTACTGTTCATTCCTTCTATTGGTATGACCTTGGCTCTCTTGGCATGAGTTGCATAAGCTGAGTTCCGATTCAGATGTCTCTTCTCATTTTGTTAGAATATGAATCTTGTCTTGTATCGCCTATACTAACCTGAGTTGATTCTGCTTTTCGTGTAAAGTGGAGTCGCACTTATAATATGTGTTTCGTTTTGAGGTAGATTATGTACAATGGTGCTTGCCATGCTATTCTTCTACTTAGCATAGCAAACCACACTGTTTTCTTAGCTTTCTTGCGGTTTCAAGCATATGTACAGGCGTTAGCTGGTTGAATATCTTCATCCTGCTTACAGCTTAACTCTCTTATGCTTTGACAGCTTTCTACCACTTTAAACTCACAATCTCTTTTCTCATGGCGTTTCGTCTCCTTGTGTCATTCTTTATCTGTGAGTCCGTCCGGGCTCTCGTGACGTCACAATTCTTCTTCCGTTAAGACCTTTTTGGTTTCTTCCAGAACGGTACTTAGGCAATCTTTATTTCATCTCATTTGTTGGTAGGGTTTTCTCAATGGATACCTTACTGCCCATGGTTGTCTGGGTATTGGTACTTCAATAGGTATTGCTCTTCTGATGTTTACTGGGCAGAGCCCTACTGTGGCACTTTGCTGGTTTATTTGGTCATCATACGTCACATATTTTGGTGTGAATGTTCCTGGTACTTCAAAATGGGAGATGGGAGTGCAGGCTTTATTTGGGAACTCCTCTACACTCCCCCCTCTAGGCGATTCATCAACCACTTTCACATCCTTCTTTGGATACAATTCAATTGATTCTTCTATGTTTATCTTCACTCCATCACCTGGGTTCATTCCTTCTTCATCTTCTGGATCTATACATGATGGTTTGAAAAAGTGTCTCTTTGGAGTCCATATTTGTATTACTCCTTTCAGGATTCCTGCTGTCCTTACATGTTCATCTTCATTCCATGTCATTAGTTGAAATTGTCCATTTGGGCTACAGTAAACCTATCTTCCCACATAGTTTCGGTGCTTCCTGGGATAGATAACATTTTTACCTTCTGGTGCGTGCCTGCTGGCCTTCACAAAGTCTCTTAATTTTTCATCAGTCAGGTCTTTCGGCTTCCATTCTGGCTTGACATCAATCATGATCTTCATCCCTATGGCTTTGTTCACGGTTTGCTGGCATTGCGCGAGTATTATCTTGATAACACAAAATCCTAGTAATATCATCACTAGCAAGGCTTTAAGAAACTTGAATATGTCTGCCATCCATTGTGGGACCCAAGAGAATAGTGATCCAAACCAGCTGTCATCATCAACTTCATCAGTTTTGTCGATCATCTGGTTCTGTAGCTTCGTCAGCATACCTATGGCTTCTGTTAAAGTTCCATTTTCCTCGTCATGAGAAGGTATAAATGTGCAATATGATTCTCCTATTTTTGCACACACTCCTCCATCCATGGCTGTGATCATGTCAAGCACATATCTGTTCTGGAGAGTCATTAGTCGGATGGCTCTTAACTCTTCTTTTATTGCATTGAATCCTTTTATTGTCGGGTTGATGGTCTGCAGTAATTACCATCTGGTTATCTGTAACCATTTAGTATTTGCTCCAACTTGGAATCTTGGCATGAAAATTGTTGAGAATACTGATGAGGTGAGGCTGAACAGCCTGTGTTCATGTGGGATTGCATGAAAGTCTTCTTCTGATTTGGCAGAGAAGTAATTTTCCCTTTTCAACCGAGTCATCAGTTCCACAGATCCCTTTTCCTCAGGTGAGCATCTGCTTTTGGAAAACTGTCAATATTCAGGTCACTATTCGAGATCAACAATGCTGGAAAATGGACGTTCACTATTGTGCAAATGCCTCCCCAGTCTCTTGGCAGTCTGATGTATGCTTTGGATCCACACACCCAATAATGATCCATAATCACTGCAGTTTCATGTACCATTCCAGGAGCGTCAAAAACTCGTTCACTGTTTTGATTATCTCCCATCTTTCTTGTGCCATTATTCCTGAAGCAGAACTTTGGGCTCTCCATTTGCACTATCTGCAATGGTCCTCCTCTGTCTTTGACCCATGTAAGTAATTCTGCAAGTTTTGGCCATAATGGCTTGCATCCGTTTCGCACTATGTTGATGGTTGGCTCATAGTGACAGAAGACCATCCATGCTCGGCATATCTCGACTCCTTTCTCCCATCCGTCTGGTGAAAGCACTGTTCCCCAAATTAGCATTTGTCCTCGATTCTTCCATCTCTGAGCTTCTTCTGGATCTTTTCCTTGGAAATTTAGCTTCTGGTTTGCTTCTCTTCTGAGCTCTGCTCCTTTAACTCCAGGCTTCTCATATCTGATCACAATGTGTTTTGTCTTTCCATTATTTCTTGTCCTTATGTCCTGGACATAACAGTCTTTATTTGGATCAGTTGCTTCAGTATCCCATTTCATAGAGGCATCACTACCCATGAACTGGCCTCTGGTCTTGCACATTGCTACGTGTGACATACAGTGTGCTGTCTGGACATTGATTTCTACAGCTACGAAGATCTTGAACTTCCCAATGCTGTATGGTAGGAGTGCACAAACAAAGCATTCCCCTTCTGAACTTCGTTTTCCAACTTCTTCCATGTGCCGGTATCAAATGTTGTTTCCCAGATGTGCTGTGCTGTCCAGGTAGTCGTTCAGTTCATTGTCATCTCCATGCATGCTTCTCTTGATTCTTAGTGTTTTCCTGTAGTTGGCTATGACTACATCCCTGAATGCATCTGTATGGCTTTTTCTTGCTGGAGGATTCTCAGGTATCCTGGTCCATGGTGCAGGCCTCCTTATCTGCACCATTTGAGTGATCAAGAGCCTGGTAGCTCTATCCCTCTCCTCATACATCTTTTTCCTGCTGGTTACTAATGCCCATACCAACCAGCATGAAACTGGTCCGGTGTATGGTTGTATTGTAGAACTGGTACTTGTCCCTTGCGTTGGAATATATATGCTTGGCAATACAGTTTCTTCAGTTTTGTTCTTTAGTTCCTCCTGTAGTTTCCTTGCTCTGGCTATGTGCAGAACTAATGAGTTTACTATCAGTTGTTTCCATGCAGAGAGTTTCTCAGAGTTGGCTCTTGTTTTCTTAAAAGTTTCTGATATAACTGCTTCTGTTGGTTTTTGTTTTAACTCTTCTTGTTTTCTCAAAACATCTGCTGTGTAGTTTCTTACAGCAGGCAGTCTCTTCTTCTCTACTGCTTTAATTTGTGGTTCTGCAGTCATTGACACTAGGCCTGTTTTGTGTGCATTCAATGTTTGCATGCGTGTAGTTGTCAGTGACGTTACTTCATTCATTCCTTTCTGACCCTGTCTCTGGCTTTTTTGTTCGTTAGTGACCACAAGTGTGTATGTATCATTGTTAATCACATCCATTTCAAGTTCATTCACTCCACCGTCAGACCTTCTAGGGACTGGAGTGACTATACAAGGTCTGGGTGCTTTTGTGGGTTTTATGGGTGCATTATTAGGTGGGTGCACTGAAATTGGGATGTTTTGTGCACCAATTAAGAATGCAGTTCTGATTGTTAATGGCAGTAAAACAATAATGAATATGATGCATAAGTACATTATGCCCCTGTAGGTCAGGCGACAGCATTTTCTTCCAGAGAAGCAGGGTTGCCTCTCTTCTTGTGGGAGGACCAGATTGCTGCTCTGGACTCCCATCTTGATCATTCGCCAAATGTCAATGTTATTAGTCCCTTAACCAATAGTGTCTTCTGAGTTCTGAGCTTATGAGTGTCAGATGTTCCACAAGTGTCCCCCCTCTCGCAAGTGACAAGTTGTCTCTTATGTCAGGATACAGTTCCTTTGCTAGAGTATGGGAAAAAATCAGAAAAGAAATAACATTTTAGTGAGTCCCTTTACTTTGCATGTTCAAAATAGGTAATTTCCCAATCCACTCCTCTGATTGGCTGACATCCTGAGGAAATGGTGTATGCTGGTCAACACGAAGAGTAAGGACAGAAAAATATCAAATGCCAATGACGTTCTTGACACTGCTCCCTCAATCTGTCCCTCGGCAAAAGCTTTTTTAGAATCTCCTCAGATAGTTCTGTCGATGGTTCGAAAGCTCTATTTGCAGTACAATTCCATGCAAAAGCATGCTCATCTGTGCAACATTAGCTGGGTTTCTGATAAAAGTGCGGAGGTCAACATCAATTGGTTTCACCACTAGCTCTGGAAAGTCTGTGATTAGGCGAAAAAGGACATTATGAACCAACCTGCTGTCTTCCAGTGACAGGGACATTCGTCCTTTGTTGCTGAGGTTCAGGATTATATGTTTTCTCTTAAATGTGAACAATGTCTGCACTGTCCGGTCGCATGGAGCGCAACTAGAATCATGATTTTATTTAAAAGATGGCTTAAATGTTATGTATTTTCTGGGTCTCTGAGGAATGGGAGGGTATCTGTTGTTCCCCTGATAAGAGTTGGGCAGTCTTCGATTATGCGAAAGAACAGTGTGTTGATAAGCTAATTTATTTCTGCCTGTGTTGGGATCATTTGATTCTTTCTCACTGCACTCAGGGAGTAGGATAAATTGTTTGGCATTGACAGTGATGAGTTGTCTTATTGTCTTTTTATTTTCAGGAACTTGTAGAAAGTCAGTGACACTTGTGAGCCTCCCTACCAATGCCGAGCATGATCTTAGCACTAGGTCAAAATAGGTGACCAATCCTTGGCAATGTCGCTATTGTGTGACACCATAAGTGATTCAAATATGGTTTCGGTGTGGAACGAGTCGGGATACTGTGTCTGCTTCCAATACAAGTGTCCTCGGTCAAAATGTGACATATTCTTTTCTCAAAGCTTAAGTATGCCTCAGTTCAAAGTTCAAAGTCATCAGGCTGTGTTTTGGCTTGTGCGTGCAATTTTCTTCTTCACCCTGCAGCTAGGATGCACAGAGTGTCTGTTTTTTATGTCCTTATCCCCTTTTTTGCTTAGAGGAAGTGTCCAATTTAAGCCACAATTTGCAAAAGTTATTTGTCTTTGTCTGGCTGGTCATGCGTCCTTCTTCCGTGTCACGGATCTCGCCTACACGTGCTGTGGTTCTTCCCTGTCATTCGTCGATTCCTCTCATTGGGGTGCAGGTAGGGGGCCTTCTCCAATGTAGGGTTTTATATTGCTGTGAAAAATCCAAGCTCTCCTGACTTGTAGTTTCACTGCAGACGGAGTGCAGTCCTCCACTGTAAAAGGACCGTTTAACCTTGGCTCATCCCACTTTTTCTTTGTATGATTCTTCACAAGGACGGTGTCTCCAGGGAAGACGGGTAGAACACGTAGACCCTGAACTTGGTCTGTTGTAGTGTCTCCTTCTGTGTTCTGTGCTGCTCTGCACCCTTTTCGTCGTTGCTGCAGCTGGTCTGAAATTAAAGTAAGGCAAGATGTCATGAAGTTCAGATAGTTTTGCATTTCAGACCCTACAACCTCTCCTTTTGACTGGGCATAATGTCTAGCTCTATCTCGGGGTGTCAGGGGAGTTCTCATTCTTCTTCCTGTCGCTATCTTGTGTGGCGTAAGATGATGGTTGGACCCGGGTTGGTTCCGAAGTGCATACAGTGCCAGTGGAAGGCAGTGCAACCATCCCTTCTTTAGAGTAAGCTTCAACTTGGCTATCCTTTCCTTTAACAAACCGTTGAGCTTCTCACAGAATCCATTACCTTGTGGATGATATGCCGACGAGAACTTGTGCTTTATACCAACAGCAAGCTCATCTGCTCGAACACTTCATTGACAAAATGAGGGCCATTATCTGACCTCATGACCTCGCACACCCCCCACCTGGGGAACACTTCTCTCACAAAGAATGTGGCTGCACAGGTAGAGTCTCAGTGTGTACATGGACTTGCCTCAATTCATCTAAAGAATGGACCCACCACAACAATTAAGTATCTGTACCCATTACATACTTGAATCATGTCGACGTAATCAACAAGCAAGTGTTGAAAATGACTAACTGGCCTTGGGATGACTCCACTCATTACTTTTAATGTGTGCCCCGCCATGAATTGCTGGCAAATTATGCAGTTTACCATAAATAATGCAACATGCTCCGCTAAATTCAGTATGAACCAGTCTTCTTCGAGTTTCGCTGCTAGGTTCTCTTTTGTCATGTGCACCGGGTAATGTAACTGCTCCAGCACTATTTTTAATAGGGCGTCAGGCATTACTGGTTTACCAGTGCTGTCTTGACGCCACAAGCTGTCAGAGGGGTTTAAAGAACACCCTCGACATTTCCACAGGTTCTTCTCTTCCTGTGGCGCCTCCCATTGGACTTCCATTAGCTGTGTTTGCCCCAAATTACTGTAACTTTCAGGTGCAGTTCATGTAACCATCATTCGCTCGTTGGCATGGATAACTTCCACTTCCATGATTGTTTCGCTTTTGGAAGCGATATGCTTGGTTTCCGTGTCTGCTGCTTGATTCCCTCGTGAGACAAAATCTGTCTCCTTTGTGTGGGCGGTGCATTTCACGACCGCTATGACCACAGGGAGCTGTAGTGCCTTGATCAGCCTGTCCAATTAGGCTGCGTGCTGCACTGGCGTGCCGTCTGCTCGGAGGTAGCCCCTCCTTTTCCAGCGTGCTAAGCCTGCATGCAGTGTTGACGTCACATAGGCGGAGTCACTGTACACCGTTACTTCCTGGTCTGCATGGTTCTCAATGGCGAGTATTATCGCCACTAATTCTGCAGCCTGTGATGAATAATGAGATGGTATTCGTGCACTAAGAAGCACTCGAAACTCTCCATTCGCTGTGTGTTTCATCACAGCAACGCCTGTGTATCTTTGCCCATCATTTTGGTCGATCCTCGAAGACCCGTCAATAAAGGCAATGGCCCTCATTACGAGGTTGGCAGAATGGGTTTACCAGCACCGGTAATGGTGCCGGTAAACCCATTCTGCCCTATTTCGAGGTCTCCTCACGGGACCCGCAATGGACGCCTGGTTAAACCAGGCTTCCTTACTGGGTCACGCAAGGAGACCAGGGAGCTAACAACAGGCCCATTGTTAGCTCCTTCCCCATTCCCATTGAGCCCTATGGGGGCTCAATGGGAATGGGGATGACCAGATCAGGGTTCCTTGGATGAGAAATTACCGGGTCTGCCAAGGTTGGGATGGCCCAGTAAATCCTCATTTGAGGGACCCGGGCCCTGTAATTCGGTAAGGAGGCAACCATGCCGTTAAATGTGGTATGGTTACCTCCAACCTCGTAATGAGAGCCAATCTCTCCACCTGCCAAGGTATTTTCTTTCACCCTGGGGATTTCATCATAGAATTCTTCATAATTTGCAGTCATGTATGGGCTCTCCTTCAGTGACTGGCTCTACTATGAACATAGCTGTGTTCACTATCTTACATCTGACTATTTTAATTGATGGATTTGATATGATCACTTCATAAGCAGAAGCTCTCTGAGATGTCAATGTGCCCTTTGGTTTCTCTAGAATGGCAAATAGGAGTGCTCTACGTACAACGTCATTGAGCACCCCATTACAATGGTTGTAGCCTTCTCTATGGCAAACACTGCGGCAGCTAAACATTGTTCACACGAGAAATGACCCCTCATAACCGGGTCCAAATTCCCACTATAGTATGCCAGGGGCTTGTACCCCAACGTGGTTCTCTGCGTGAGTACTGCCGTCATAACGCTGCCATTTGTGTGTGAAAACAGGTAAAATTCCTCTGCATAATTGGGGATCCCTAGAAGTGGTGCGCTTTTGAGTACAGCAAATCCTTTCTCCATGGTCTCAGACCATTCAATCTTTTCTTTCATCACTTGGGCCTTCTTTATGGCCTGAAGTAAAGTCTTGGTGTAAGAGCTGTAGTCGAAGACCCATACCCTGCTTAGGCCTAAAAAGTTCTGCATCTGCTTTATCGTGTTTGGCTTAGCCGTGTCAAACATGGCTTCAGCCCTTTCTGTGGTCACTTTCTTTCCCTCGAGTGCGATCAGCTGGCCTATGTACAGCACTCCTTTTTGACAATATTGTAACTTTTCTTTGTCAACCTTATATCCTTTCTCAACCAGTATAGTCAATAGCTGAACAGAATCGTGCCTGCACTGTTCTGCTATTGTGCTACAAATTAAGATGTCATCCACGTATTGCAGAACGACACTTTCTAGTGCGATATTTCTGAAATCCATCTGCAGTACTCTGTTAAAAACACTAGGAGACTCACAGTACCCCTGTGGCAGCCTCGTGCTTTTCAGGTGCATTTGTCTGAACGTGAATGATGTCAGATCTTGTGAGTCACTGTGCAACAGGATTGAGAAAAATGCATTTTTCAGGTAAATCACCCTGAAATATTTTGCCTCAACAGGTATATTACATAGAATTGTAGACGGGTTCGGGACTAGAGGGAACTCGGCCTCAACAATATCGTTTATTGCCTCAGATCTTGAATTAGCCTTCATGACCGCCCTTTACTTTTTTTCACAGGGTAAACTGACATATTACATGACAACTCTGATGTCACTAAGATGCCTTGCTCCATCAAAGCAGAAATTGTCTTAAAAATCCCCTCATCTGCGGGCTCTTGGTAGAATTGCTCCTGGTTTCAGTTTAATTTTCACCTGTCCAACCCCCTTCAAGAGGCCTGCGTCATAGGGGCCTGTAGTCCATACTGAGACAGGCAACTTGGCTATGTCGTCATCAAAATATTCAGGACGATTTAGTGCCAACATCATTCTCTGAGGTACTTCTCTTTTAATCATGTTTACCCAAAAGGTGAGACTCACTTCCACCATTGTCTCTCCTATATCTGTTTGCTCTTTAAACAGATCGTCATCGGTGATGTCAGTCAATCTTCATGGAAATGCATGGTGTACATGTGCATGTGTCTGGGATGTGAGTGTGTGACTGGCCAACAATCCTAGATGGATGTTACTGGAGAATTTGAATGTGTGCTTGACTCTTGCTGGCAATTTTAGCTTGAGTGTACTCTGACGTGATAGTTATGTGGCCTGCTTCATTAATGTCAGATGTTATGTGTGGATGCATTGTGTATGTCCCATGATGCATGTGAGGGACATGCACAATATTGAGATGCTGACAATGACTTGTCTGTTGTGAAGGACACGCATGATTGTGTATGTGTGTTAATTGCACAAACCGTTGTCTTGTGGAGGGTGATGATGTTTATGACCTTTGCTACTGCAACTCATGTACATTTGTTTTGTGCAAAACAGATATATGTTCAGTTCCCTGATGTTTGTGTTCTGTGTCTCCCTATCCACAGCGACGATGGAAGAAGAGGATGGAGAAGGCGCTGTGGAGCAAGGCAGCAGGGATGCCTCCACCACGCACAGACGCAAGGCTCAGTCGTCCTCCCAGGTACTGTCATCTTCAGGGAGAGAGGATGCTGGTGCTGCATCACAGACAACGGTCGCAGCTGCTGAGGGTAGGTCTGTACTCAGGAGACCCCTGGCTGGCCCATATAGCTGAGGTTTGCTCCGTGAATACTTTAAAAAGAGATAGCTGCACCTTGAGATGGATGGGGGTGCAGATTTATTACTCCAACACCAATCAATAAGGAAAACTCAATGGTTTGGCAAAGGGAGTCCGTTTAATGGCAAGTACAAAAAATGTGGAGTCATGGCAATCAGCAGTGATGCGATAGTCTGTCTCGCTTCAACTCCAATGAACTTCATAAAAAACACATCATTTATACTGAAAATTCGTCATAAGTGACGTATAACACTCAAAAGTTAATAAGCATTTCTATTGTTTCTTAAAAGGTAACTTTAATATAGGTGCTATATCTGTATATGGTAACGGAGTGAGGGGATTGAGTAAATACTGTCAGGTGGGCGTCTAAGCACTTCCTTCAAAATGACTACTGTAGACGTCACTAAAAGTACGACGTCTCATTGGTTCTACTACTATAGGACACTAGATTGTGTGGTCCATTGTGATTGGGTTGGCACCAACCCCATGCATACATTTCCACTTTACTTAGCAGCATGTAGAATGGTCAGCCAGGTGCAGGGTGCCCCCTCAGCTACCCCGCCTTGCTCCAATTAAGGTTACAATCAATCAGCACTTCAACAATAATGTGTCAATTATGTTACTGTGGTTGGCCTCGAAACTTCATCTTCTGTCTGGGAGAGTTCTGATATCTCCTCCTGGGCGGATGCCAAGCATAGGTGTGAACTCATGCTTCTCCTCGCTCAGATGTTCATGTAATGAAGAAACTGTGAATTTTCCTAGGTTCTCTCAATTTGTGCATTTAATCCTGATGCGGCTTGCCACCTGCCTATCCTTCCTTATCTTGACCTTTCAGAGACAGGATATTCTGTTCTTATTTTTAAATCAGATGCAGCTACTGTTCATTCCTTCTATTGGTATGACCTTGGCTCTCTTGGCATGAGTTCCATCTGCTGAGTTTCGATTCAGCCGTCTCTTCTCATTTTGTTAGAATATGAATCTTGTCTTGTATGGTCTCTAGTAACCTGAGTTGATTCTGCTTTTCGTGTAAAGTGGAGTTGCAATTACAATAATGTGCTTCCTTTTGAGGTAGATTACGTACAATGGCGCTTGCCGCGCTATTCTTCTACTTAGCATAGCAAGCCACACTGTTTTCTTAGCTTTCTTGCAGTTTCAAGCATATATACAGGCGTTAGCTGGTTGAATATCTTTATCCTGCTTACAGCTCAACTCTCTTACACTTTGATAGCTTTCTATCACTTTAAGCTCACAATCTCTTTTCTCATGTCGTTTTGTCTCCTTGTCACATTCTTGGTTCGTCATTTGTTCTATCTGTGAATCCGTCCGGACTCTCGTGACGTCACCATTCATCTTCCGTTAAGACCTTTTTGCTTTCTTCCTGGACGGAACTTACGCAATCTTCATATCGTCTCATTTGTTGGTAGGGTTTTCTCAATGGATACCTTACTGTCCATGGTTGTCTGGGTATTGGTACTTCAATAGGTGTTGCTCTTCTGATGGGTACTGGGCAGAACCCTACTGCGGCTCTCGGCTGGTTTATTTGCTCATCATACGTCACATATTTTGGTGTGAATGTTCCTGGTACTCCAAAATGGGCAATGGGAGTGCAGGCTTTATTTGGGACCTCCTCTACAGGTCCAAGAGGGCGAAGGTGGTGGAGGACTCCTCAGCAGTGGGAGGGACAGATGAGCCCGCACAGGAGCAAGGCACTGCGGAAGTCTGTGGTGAGGCATCCAGGTTGGGAGGGAGGGGTGAGGAGGAGGCCACATCAGCCCAGTCCATGGGGCCCAGAGGGGGTTATGGCATAGGAGTGACTGATGCAGTCCAGACTCAGGGGCCAGATTCAGCGCAGGTCCCTGTGGAGGTGCCTGTGCTTATTCCTGCCCCTTGACCTGCGACTGCATCAGTATGCACCTGCAGGCATGCCTCAGGCCGGACTCATCTGCAGGTGGCAGATGTATCCACTCAAATGGATACACCAATACCTGTGGATGAAGCCATTGGGGACCGGGTGGAACCGTTGCTAGCTGGTATCATGAGGCATAAAGGCAACATCCGTGATGAGGTGCAGGATTCCAATCGCTGGCTTGGACGTCATCACAATGAGGTCTGTCGTCTCTTGAACTGGCTAGCACAGTTGCTGGTCTCACAATGGGTCAGTGGGCTGGCCACTTACGTGACCCCCCCTCCTCGACTTCCTTCTCTGTGTGCCAGTCGTGCTCCCTGCCATCTTCTGCCCAGATACCACCAGGGCCCCTGTGTATCTGTCCCAACCCCGGAGGCCAGTCTGGTGCAGATCACATCCCTGCCAGAGTCGGGAGTCAAGGTGGAATCAGCAGATGTGCTCACCACAGCAACAGGAGCTATGGTAATGGAGGAAGAACAGACACCAACGAGCAGGGCATGTGCACAACAGCCCCGGGGGTTGTCATCATCCCGGAGGCTGCCCTTGATGTGTAGGCACCGGGAATATTGGCAGCAGCAGGCTTTCAACAGCAGAGGGGCAGGTATCAGCCAACAGGCAGGAGGCAAACGTGGACCTTACAACAAGGATGTCTTCCGTGTTGGAGTGTTTGGGCCAGCAGATCGGGGCAGAGCAGCAGCGGGCACAGGAGGCACAATTCGCCATGCCCAGGGCGGAGAATTCACTGCATTGGGCAGAGAGGCCAGTGGAGGTCCTCGAGGAGACTAACAGGAAGTTCGAGAGGAGCATGGTGGATTCCCTGCAATCCCTCGAGTGGGTAGTGGAGGCCCGCCTAGTGGAAGTGGACGCAGTGTTCGATAATGCACTGGCAGAGACTTTGAGGGAGCATGGTGAGGAGGAGGACTAGCCCGCTGCCATTGTATATAATTCTTTAGGTGTAGGTTTCATTTATTTTTTTGGAGTTCATGGACTTTTCTCCACATTTTGTACATGATTCTTTTTGATGGTATGTTTTAGGATTTTAAGACATGTTTTGGGACAATGGACCCTGGTTGTTTGTAAATAGTTGTATTTTTTGGGGATCAATTTTAGTTCAACACGGAGGAATGGTTTTCTTTTCAT
The DNA here is from genome assembly GCF_040938575.1 of Ambystoma mexicanum. Taxonomy (NCBI): domain Eukaryota; kingdom Metazoa; phylum Chordata; class Amphibia; order Caudata; family Ambystomatidae; genus Ambystoma; species Ambystoma mexicanum. The sequence continues at coordinate 242,969,730 of NC_090925.1, read as the reverse complement.
TTGTGTTTTTAGTTGGACTTACATTAATGGACATGGACCACATGTTTGAGTTTTTCATTTTTAACATCCAATTTATTTCCGTTTTCACATTCTTTTGTTTTTTTATTTAATTCATGCTGGTTTTATATGTTGTTTCTACTGAGTATGACTTTAAAACAGATTTTTTAATATATTTTTAGCCCTTCAAAGTGGCGTCTGGTCTTGATGGTTTAGTGCAAGTTTCACTCTTCCTTGACTCAGTTCTGTGTCCCTGCTGTTAACCAATGTTGTTCATGTGTGTGCACACATGCATGCATGTGTGATTTTAGGATTCCGATGCAATGGGACATGTACTGAGGAGCATGACCAATGGATGGGTGTTGACGTGCACCGGGAGTGTGCAGCGTGTGGTGGCATTTGATTTCACATGTGCTGCTTTAATGTATATTGGTCCAAAGTGTTTTGGGGTGGGGGATGTCCCATGAGACGTCACTGTTGGTGGGGTGGGGGATTAGGTGGGGCCTGCCAGCAGTTTGCTGTCACTGGTGGATGGGGCGGGGAGACATGAGGCGGAACCTGCCTGCAGGTTGCCGTCACTGGTGGTGGGGGGCATGAGGCGGGGCCTGCCTGCAGGTTGCCTCCACTGGTGGTGGTGGGGGTACATTATGCAGGGCCTGCCTGCCGGTTGCCTTCCCTGGTGGTGGTGGGAGGGAACATGAGGCAGGGCTTGCATGCAGGTTGCTGTCACAGGTGGTGGTGGGGGGACATGAGGCAGGGCTTGCCTGAAGATTGCAGTCACTCATGGTGGGGGGGACCAGGGCCTGCCTCCAGGTTGCCGTCACAGGTGGTGGTGGGGGTACATGTGGTGTGGGCTGCCTGTGGTGGGTGGTCACGGGTGATGGGGGCCCCATGTGGTGTGGCTGCCTGTGGGGGTGGTCATGGGTGATGGGGGGACCCATGTGATGTGGGCTGCCTGCGGGGTGTGGTGACGCGTGATGGGGGACCCATGTGGTGTGGGTTGACTGCAGCGGTTGGTTACGGGTGATGAGGGGCCCATGTGGTGTGGGATGCCTGTGGGGAGTGGTCACAGGTGATGGGGGGCCCATGTGGTATGGGCTGCCTGCGTGGTGTGGTCACGGGTGATGGGGGGGGTCACATGTGGTGTGGGCTGCCTGTGGGGGTGGTCACAGGTTTTGGGGGCTGGGGTGTGGCTGTCCCTTGAGGAGGGGACAACTTCCACGGGATTTGCATGTTTCGTGGGGTAGGCACTGAGTTTCCATGCAATTTGCATGGTGTGCGGGTGGAGTGATCGCATGGAAACTCATTGCATACCTCGGATGCAACCTAGCCAAGTCGCGTGTAAACTCATTGCGTACCCCGGATGCACCCCAGCCAAGTCGCATGCAAACTCATTGCGTATCTCGGATGCACCTCAGCCAAATTGCGTGCAAACTCATCGCGTACCCCGGGGGCACCCCAGCCCAGTCACATGAAAACTCATCACGTTCCCTGGACACACCCAAGACAAATCACATGGGAACTCATTGTGTACCCTGGATGCACCCCAGCCAAGTCCTGTGCAAACTCATTGCATACCCTGGACGCATCCCAGCCAAGTTGCATGGAAAATCATTGCATACCTCGGATGCACCCTAGCCAAGTCGCGTGTAAACTCATTGCGTACCCCGGATGCACCCCAGCCAAGTCGCATGCAAACTCATTGCGTATCTCGGATGCACCTCAGCCAAATTGCGTGCAAACTCATTGCGTACCCCGGAGGCACCCCAGCCCAGTCACATGGAAACTCATCACGTTCCCTAGACACACCCAAGACAAATCACATGGGAACTCATTGTGTACCCTGGATGCACCCCAGCCAAGTCCTGTGCAAACTCATTGCATACCCTGGACGCATCCCAGCCAAGTTGCATGGAAACTCATTGCGTACCCCGGACGCACCTCATCCAAGTCGCGTGGAAACACATTGCGTTCCCCGGACGCATCACAGTCAAGTGAAGTGGAAACTCATTGCGTACCCTGTACGCACCCCAACCAGATTGCGTGGAAACTCATCGTGTACCCAGATGCACCTCAGCCAAGTCGCATGGAAACAAGGCGCGTGCCCCATCTGCAAGGGATTTTCACGTGATTTGCCTGAGGGGGCAGTATGCTGGGCCAGGGATAACACGGGGGCTTGTGCCGTATTGGGCATTTTGCTGGCTTTTTGCTGCACGTGGGGGTGTTTTGGGGGCGGTACTGGCGCAGCGAAGTTCCTTGTGCCATGGCTAGTGATGCTTCGGTTAATCCATGAATACGTGTGCCGCACAATTGTTTATTTGCACCACGGCTGGTGCACATGTGACGCACGCTCCTTCTCGGCGCATGGCGCTTGCGCCTACCCTGCGCTTAATCTATGAATCGGGCTCAATATCTCTAACAGATTCAGGCAAGAATTTATTTGACATATATTATATTTGTACCTAAAACTAGCAGGTGTATACGTGCTTCACATGGTAATTCCCACTTCAGTCCTAGTTTGAAGTTCATTCAATGAACAAATATAGATGAGGATGTTGCATGGTGTTTTTGTATTACCCAAATAACAATGCTATGGATTCTATCTACTTTGAGTTGGAGCATTGAAATTGCGCAGCAACATTTTTGGTGTCCCGATCTACAGCCGAGTCAGCAGCAACCTCAACATAAGAGCCGTACATGTAGGGCTGAAGCGGGTAAGCTTGAAGTTCCATATCAATACGTGCACGGCTGAAGCATGTAAGATTTGTACTGTTGTGATGGCATACAGTCATCAACTTCTGTGGGAAATTAAGTTGCTGTAATTATTATGAGAGATTTGACAAGATGTGCCAGACAACGCCATTGCGGATACTATTGAAGAGACATGCACCATTCCGTGTCACACGCATTACTACGAAAGCACCGTTTTGTGTAACCTGCATTACTTTACAAGTGAGTGCTGCTAATATCTGCTAGAATGCTGATAGTGCAAACAGTTTTGGAACAATGAGCTGATGAAGTTTTCGTGGAAAATTTGAAAAATATATATTTTATACCTTTTGCATTGTCTATACCAAGTAATCTACCCACATGTCAAAAATCATATTTGTAGCATGTTTGGAAGTATGCTGAAAATTTCGAACAAGCACACACACATTTCCATAAATGACCCTTTTATATATATATATATATATATATATATATATAGGAGGATAGGGTGTCCACTTACCACATGGGTATTTCAAAATTAACACCAGTAGTTTTAAATTCACGTACATCTGGAAGTCAGTGTCCTTGTGTCTGCCACCATTACTCCAGAGGGGAATGTAAGCATGTTGGAATAAGGAAATAATTAAAACATAAGACCCTAATCGCACCGAAGTAAGTGGATGGTTCACACTGTAAGGATAGATGAGAAATTGGCTCCCTTTCTGCATGCCAGAATATGGATAGGAGGCAGTCTCCATCTTGGAACCAACAATAGAGTGTGATGTTCTCATGGCAAATTGACTAAACTGTCATTGCATCAATACAAGAAAAGAGCACTCTCCATCTCAGATAAGAAAAATCACTGTTGCCATGAGATTCGTAAAATGTTTTATATTATGCATTTAGATGGTCAATACGATTACCAATGTATCCTTAAATGTATGTAAGTGAAATTATTTTAAAGAATGGAACATAGTGGTAATGCAAGCAATACATGGAATGAAAAATATTGAAATTGCATGGAAGCTTGATGGTATAAATGGAAATGTGTATTCAGAGAATAGAACTAGACATGTAGATTCCAACTCAATAGTGCTCAATAACACTAACCATTCCACCATTTCATGGAGGCTAGTTATATGTCACTTTAATTTCACGATCCACATTAATTCCTTCCTGATTTAGAACATTTCCAGATTATGCTTTTTTCCTCAGATCCTCACAACTTCCAATTTCATCAATTCTAGATTGTTAACTGTCTGGTAGTGTGCCACCAGTGGGGATAGAATAGCTTTGCAATGGCTCTATGATCTATGTTCAGTAATAACTCTATTCATGGAAAGAGTAGTCTTGCCAATAAAGGATGTGTTTCATGGCCATTTAATGCACTGCAGTACATTAGTAGCTTTGCAATTGGATATTTTTTTTAACATTCCAAGTAACCGATCCATTTTCTAATTTGTTAGTTCTCTTAGTGAAGCAGAAAGTCACAGTGAATCTGAGATTACTATTCTGCTCATTGAGCTAACAAAGACAAATAGTTAGCTCTTACACAGTGCCATTCCAAATTAAAGTGATATTGTCTAAAACCTTTTCCAAGGGCAGATTTTGTAAAAAAAAAAAAAATGATTGCTCACATTCTAGATGTATTTTTCCTTGATGAATGAAAGTTCAAGATTTACTAGGTTTGGTGCAAACATTGCTCCCATGACTGTACCTTTAATTTGGAGATACAAGTATAATTTGTAATGAAAATCTTTTTGTAACCCTATGCTAAAGGAGTCAATCATACATTTTGTGGGAACTTTATATGAGCACGGTCTTCTTTTTAGACACACTTCTATTACTTGTATTGCAATCTTTTGTGCAATGATAGTGTAAACATTTGCACCTCAATTGATACCAGCATTTCAATATTTTCTTGAGTGTCTTGCAGAAATGTTCTATGGTGAATAGCCAAAGCTTTAAGAAATAAAATAGTATTTTGGCAAAGGGACACAATTATCAAACCACATCCAGTCCCCTGGACCTCCCTGGTGGTTGCTAATCATTTTTCTGGAGTTTTGGGAGTTTAACAAATAATAGAAGCCTAGGGTTCTAATAATTTAGGGAGTCATAGTGTTCATAATGTTTATAGGTTTGGATGTACCTCATAGGCGATATCTGCAGCACATATGCCACTCATTTGAGCTGTAATTATGTGAACTTGTAACTAAGAGCTGTACCCATGTTAACTTGCACCTACGTGAATAGTCTGTAACAGCCACACGATGCCTGAGGGCACTTGTGCACTTTATAAATGGAAATAAATAAATAAATTAATACATTGTTTATAATAGCTTAGCAGTATATTTTATTATGGCTTAATTTTCTTCTATGCTCGAGTGACATACAGTATTGGTCAATTATTTTCAGACCATAACAGTCCTTCAAAGGGGTTAACATCTGGAAACAATATAAGAAGCATATGTGAGAGCAATCCCTAGATACTAGAAAGATTGTATGAACAATATACAAACATTCTAAAAAAACATATTCAAGATAGTACACAAAACATTACATTACCTGGCAAGATGAAGTGCTAAAAAAAACCTTTGACAATCTGCACAGGTTGTCCAGGAAAATGCTAACATTGAAAAATAAGATATCAGGTACCGCACAATACCCATATGGTACTTCTAATAAATGAAAAGTAAAAATAACTAAAGAATGAGCAGAGGTATATGGGCCTTAGTTCCTTGACTGAATGTGTAAGACCGTGGCAAATGTTGTTTGGGCCAAAAAGAGTGAATGCCAATCGTGTAATAGGTAATATTCAAATACCCACTCTGAGCCATTAGATAGGCTAAAATAAATGGTTTCTTGTAATTATTGCTTACCAGATGAATTGCACACGTTTATTTGCAGCAACAGTTTAGCAAGAGCATTGCCAGCATGCTAAACTGCTTGGATTTTAGCATTCACAGAATGCACACATGTATGTGATGACATCATTGCGAACACTGCCTACTGGTGACATCAGGAAATGATGAGGATATTGTGTGGATTACGTAACTAAACCAAGTAGCACACACAGGGCCTGATTCATGGAAGTGTCTTATAATGGTGCAAGCCCATAGGAAAACGTTCCATGAATCAGGCCCATAATGTATAACAGAATATGACAAGACAAAAGGGAAAGATGAGTTTGCACATACCCATGTGTTTCTCTAGGGTTATGTTGATGAAGATTGTACAAATAATACAAAGAACATTTTTTTATAATCAGCACAATAATTTAAAAAATCAATTACAGTATGTGTTCTGTGTTCTGTCATATAGAACATTTGTTACATAGGAATGTAAATGCACCAACATATTGACACATAATACAGAGTGTTATTAGAATCTTACTACATGTATCGTAACATGTACAGTTTCAGCAGTACATGGCACAAACATATAATAAGATGTGCATCATATTTTCTGGGATATTGTGGTTGGTAAAAGTACTCAAAATGCATGAATCATTCATCTATACAATACAACACAATGTAGAGATAACAGTATAGATTTAGTTCTTAATTCATCCCTCTTGGCGTGGCTGTATTCACTCAATCTATCCAGTAGGCCTCTCTTTGTTTAATTTTCTTGAGGATATTACAAGTTGAAATCTTAGTATTAATCACGTTTCAGACCTGAAACCGTATCTGTGTTATCTGATACTGATGCACGCAGACATTTCTGGCAACTGATTAGTTGAGATTATTAATTCCAATGTTGGATGTGTGCTCGTTCCATCTCTACTTTGCTTTTCTTGAAGTTTGGACTGCATAGTCTACAGTTTACAGTTACATGAGTGTGGCTGGGTGCCCGGAATGAGGCATTTGGCAGTGGGTCTCAGCAATGGAGCCCATGGGCTTTCTTCCCTGGAATAGAGACAGGCAGGTGTGTGCCTGATATGTGAAACGTTCAATACAGTCTTCAAATATAGTTCTCTACATGAAAAGGTCTGAAAAGAATAGGAGAATTCGAAGTTTATTAGAACTGTACGTTTCCGGGTCTACAACCTGTGGCTCTCCAGATGTTTTGAAATACGACTCCCATGACCCTACACCATGGACTATGCAGGCTAAGGCTGATGGGAGGTGTAGTCCAAACATCTGGAGAGGCAGCGGTTGCACACCCTGGGTTTTTCAGTCGGATTCTGAAGGTGAAAGTGCATCTATTAAAGATGTAATGGCAGGACTGACAATATATCCATCACACATTCAATATCCTCAATCTACCTTCAGTGGCAACCCTTACATCGTTAGTATGGTACACAGTCCTCGCTTGACTTCAGTCTTCCTTGGAAAAATGTTCCATGTGATTACTCAGTGACAGGCTTGGCAAAACAAATGGCAAGTGTGTCATCCGTAAAGCCATAATTCCCTCATCCCTTCCAGGAAACGAAATACAAAGCAACGAATCGTCACCCCCAGATGCACTCGAAGGGATGGGCTGGAAGGTGCTGGCGCATAGAAATCCTTAAAAAGAGGGAGAGAAGGAGTCCATCAGTCCAATTCTGTCAAGTGTGGAACATTTTCTTTATGGCTGAAATACTGAACACAATGTGCATCCAACCCTTTAAGGATTGGCTGCTTCTTAGCCATGCTCAACACCCTGTAAAGCCATTGTGTGCTATATGTGAATGTTTTGAGCTTGGAGGCAAATAGCCAGTGGCCATCATCAAAGGACATCTTGGCACATTGAGTTCTGCAATCTTATTGATTCTTTGCACAAGGTCTTGCATACAGGTTTACCTTGTTCACAGTCCCAGAACATATGCAAATAAGTGCCTTTTTTCCTTATTGCAGAACCATCAGATATTAGATGTTAAATGCTCACACCCCATATTCATAAAGGCATCCATTAAGGGAGTGAACAACGTTTTGTTGCATACAACAGAGACCAAAGTCTGTCTTCATTACAGATCATTTTTAACATGTTCGTGGCCATTGATGATCCACATTCCACATTCAAAGATTCCCCACGTGTCCTCACTAGTCCTCACTGGTGTGTACAGCTGTTTGGAGAGAGAGTAGAGCATATATAGTCGATGCAAACAATGGTTGGGATTGCGAGAGTTGGAAAAAACGTGGGCGTTTCATGTATCTGAGTCGGTGAAACAGAAAAGTGGGTGGCAAACGGTGTGACAAGCCTACAGCACCCCTGATATTCACACTTGGTTAACATATTTCAATGTTCAATTTGTGAATGCATGCTTTCTTTTTGAAATTCCCACAGCCTATCAAGACTTCCAGCAGGGCTATTGATTATTGATTGTGAGATCTTCATCCTGGAAAGGTTCTCCTCCAGGCCAGCATTACTAAGGTGCCATCCAGATGTTAAATGATACTCTGAGAGAGGAGTCGCGGGCACCAGTGGAGTTCTTCCCATGGTCACCAGGCAGTCAAGTGATTCTGATATCACAGGTAGTTTACGCACTTTGGAGTGCTCACAGTATGATCAGTAACCCAATAATGTAGGCTCGAAAACACGTAAGAAGTGATACATTTGAATATTCTGGAATCCAAATAAACCATTTAAAACAGGGCCTGTTAAAAATATGTAGTCGGATCTTCACCCATTTCCCCTCCGCACACAGTGCCGGATTATCCATCAGGCCAAGTAGGCACTGGCCTATGGGCCCCACTCATTTTAGTGGCCACGCACCCACCACTGCTTAATTGGATTTAGTATTTAATTTGGATTTAAATCGGATTTTGTGTTTCATTTGCAACCTGTGTCCCGTTTGCATTTTTTCGTGTGAACATCATTGGTCTCTGTCTCCCGCATGTGGGCCCTCACTGCCGAGTCCGAACTTTCCGTTTTTTTCAGTTTCACTTTCTATCTGCGTGCCCATGCGTGCCAGCCAGGGCCCAAGCGCAGACTCATTGAGTCTAAGACACACCCTGGCTGGTGCGCACGGGCTGGCAGGAGCACCACAGCCAGCAAGTCAAGTCATCAGAGGCCAACAGAGGACGAGCAAAAGTGAGGCGAGAAAGGGAGGACCGACGTAGAGAAAAGGCTGCAGAAGGAGACAGCGCAGCAGAGACGGCGTATTACTAGGAGGTAAACAATAATTGTAGGACATCTGCTTAGTGGCTGAGGACCAAGAGGGAAATAAAGCTGTTGTCCCCTCCCGCTAAAACCTGCAGGTGTCCACAGGACTTTGTTGTCTTGATGTCTCCCACGGGCTACAAACGTCAGTGCTGTGGTCTTGGCGCCTACATGAGGAACACGTATGTTGCCCCCGCCCCTCAGTGGGCCAGCGTCAGTGATGGGGTTCCAGTGTACTCTAAAGTGGTGATGGTGTCACCGGTCTCTTTCTGGCAGCTCCTGTGCACAGAGCACTGATTAGGGTTCGTGCTCTGAATGGCCCAGATTGGAAATGTGCCCCGTGGCTCTCGTACATTGCTGTAGTGGCTGATCTCGGGTCCTGGGGTGCACTGCCGGCAGAACTGCCATGTGCTGGGGTCCTGCCCACTGAGGGCTGCTTGGGGCATGCTCCCTGTAGTCCCCTGCAGGTGCATTGGCCTGTGATGGTATCCTGGACCCCCTGCAGGGAGCATGGGTCCGTGACTGGGATCCGAGCCCCCCGCTAGCTGCACGTGTCGGCCCTGGGTTTAATCCGGCACTGCCCCCACAGAACGGTATTGATCATTATGAACACACCATATATTGCTGATGTCTTTCATCTGGCAGCAAAAGGAGCAAAAGTGGTGGCATGCTGTTTAAGTTGGTAACCAGGAGCCGGCTTGTAGAACCAGCAGTGGGCTTCGTTACCATACCCAAAGGAAGGATGCTATTCATATCCATACACGCAGGAAGTATGCTATTCATATCCATACCCACAGGAAGGATGCTATTCATATCCATACACACAGGAAGGATGCTATTCATATCCATACCCACTGGAAGGATGCTATTTATATCCATACTCACAGGAAGGATGCTATTCATATCCATACACACAGGAAGGATGCTATTCATATCCATACCCACTGGAAGGATGCTATTCATATCCATACACACTTGAAGGATGCTATTCATATCCATACCCACAGGAAGGATGCTATTCATATCCATACACACAGGAAGGATGCTATTCATATCCATACCCACAGGAAGGATGCTATTCATATCCATACCCACAGGAAGGATGCTATTCATATCCATACACACCGGATGGATGCTATTCATAGCCATACCCACAGGAAGGATGCTATTCATATCCATACACACAGGAAGGATGCTATTCATATCCATACCCACTGGAAGGATGCTATTCATATCCATACACACAGGAAGGATGCTATTCATATCCATACCCACAGGAAGGATGCTATTCATATCCATAACCACGGGAAGGATGCTATTCATATCCATACCCACTGCAAGGATGCTATGCATACCCATACACACAGGAAGGCCGCTATAAGAATTGGTTGCGCAAAGGGGCCAAGAAGTAGTCTATTTGTGAGGGGCCACAGTGGACATCTCGGGTTGCATAGCCGTCACACCGAGAGGGAGAGGAGCATGTATATTAGATCTGGCAGTGACGGAAAATGATTACAGGTCTTTCCATAGTTTTTGGAAGGGTGGAATCGCTGGTTAACATAATGTGTGATGATTGCAGAAGCAGGAGGAGGAAGACCATTTACACTAATTGTTGGAGTGGCTGCCTGAAGACCTTACAGACTGATACAGGAAGTGACATGTGTTCATTTGGCTCCAGGAAATTTCATCATGTTTTAGCTGGTGGTGGCATGGTGTTTTTTGCACTGGGTGACTGGTGTTTCCTCTCTGTGGTTTGCCTCTTTCAGGGGTTTAAAGAGGGCGTGTAGCGTGCATATTTTCTGGTAACCTTTGTAGGGGCGCCTTCTGTGATGAATGTGTTAAACGTTATCGGTAAAGTGTGAAGTCCCAGTGTCAGAAGAGGCTGTGACTGCTTTGTCTCTAAGAAATGAGTTTACTGTGTCGAATGAATCGTGTTTGTCCGGAGGCCAGTTATCTCTGAGGGTTTCTGCTGATCAAAATGTGTCCCTTTTTACTGTCGGTTGTGGCACAAGCAGATACATGATTCATTGATTAGAGATGTGGTTAGACCACATTGCAGTCCAGATTAGTGGTTTAGGCGGTGACTGGAAAGTGTCCTCTAACATGTGCAGACCTGTGAAGAGGTGCTTGAATCCACTGGCAGAGCCTGATAATACTTACACGCTGGTAGAAAGGGTCAGGATTATCCAACGCAAGGAATGGGCAGGAATAAACTACTTATGCATAGGGGCAAGGATAAGCAACTGTAACCACGTGATAGTTAAAATCCAAGGACACAACATTACATCATTAAAGGGTTACAGGACAGGGCAGGAATGGCTACTCACAGCACATGAAGGAATAACTTGCTGTGAGAAATGAACAGTATTACTCTATATACAGCGAGAAGTGTTATCTGTCAGAAAGGGGCAATTTAGCCAATTAAAGGCTCAGGAATGATCACCAGTTGAAAAGTGGAGAAGTTATCCACTGAAAAAATGAGACAGAGATAATTTGCTGATAGAGAGTGTAATGTCGTCACATGACTCCCTAGTCACGAGGGGAGATGCATGGGGCAGACGGAAGGGGCGGGACGGGATATGACGAGGAGGCTGGTCACTCCTGGGTTATCGTGTGAAATAAAGGATGTGTTAATGGAAGGCTCCGTGTCCGCGTATCATTTCGGAGTGTGACGCCTCACACATCTCGACACTGGCGACGAAGAACTCACGCAGCACAAACACGGCAGAGTAAGGTGTACGGCGGGTGGGAGTGAACACACTCCCCGCCAGCTGAGACTCTCCCCAGGAGTCCGAGAGAGGTCTCGCAAACTCCTGTCACCGGTGACAGTTTTGGCCTGCAGGTGGAGCGCGGCGGCCCCCTGCAACGGTCACGTGAAGTACGCAAGTGGAGCGCATCGGCTCCTTGCGACCGTGACAGAGTTCATCCGTGAGTGAAGCGTGTCGGCTCCTCACACAGAAACGCGTGAGTGGAGCGGATCGGCTCCTCACAGCGTTTCCCTCACCAACAAAGTGAAGGAATCTTGCGGGTGGAGCGCATCGGCTCCTCGCAATGCCTCCCTTACGTGGAAGGGATTTGGCCCCTGAGTGGAGCGCATCGGCTCCTCGCGCTGAAGCGTGTGAGTGGAGCAGGTCGGCTCCTCACAGCGTTTTCCCGCCAAAAGCAGTGACATCAGTGGGTGGAGCGCGGCGGCTCCCCACGCTTACACAGGTACGAGCGAATCAAGCACACGCAAGTGTAGCACGTCGGTTCTGTACAAACGCCTCACGTCACACAGAACATCCACCATCTTCAGATCAAGTGAAACGTAGTCTTTGTCGCCCACAATACTCAGCGAGTGCGCAGTTACACATTGCCTGTCATGCTTGATGACTCGTCTGAGGAATCACTAACGGTACAAGTAACTCCCGCCAAAACAACACGCACAAGCATGACGGACAGCCTAATAACACAGTTACCCCCCAATTTTGACCTGAGCGACACCAGCACACTGGGACCAAGGTGGAAGAAGTGGGTGAGGGATTTTGAAGTGTGTCTCAAGGCGGTAGGGCCTTTGAAGGATGAAAGGAAGCACAGCTTGCTCACCCATGCCATAGGCTCAAATGTGAGAGACATTCTAGATGAAATTCCTGAAGATGACATAGACACCTACACCAAATTGAAGACAACCCTAACCAATTACTTCACGCCACACACCAATGTGGACTACGAGCGTCATATCTTTCACACCACTAAACAACTAAAAGGTGAAACAATGGATGCATTTGTGATGAGATTAAGAATAAAGATGAAACATTGCGATTTTAACAACTACTCGAATGAAGAAGCCCTTCGCTCACAGATAATTGTAGGATGTGAAAGCAGTGATTTCAAGAAAAGGCTTCTACAAAAGGCTCGAAATCTGCAAGAGATTCTACGCCTAGCTCGTTCCGAGGCGGCACTAACAGCACAGGTGGAAAGTCTTGACGGCATCACCATCATTCACGGGAAGCATGAAAGTCTACACAAACTTGAGAGCACCACCAAAGGAAACACAGACCCATTTTGTTATCGCTGTGGACATGAATATCCTCATGAAGGCATCTGCCCTGCAATGGGTCAAATTTGTTCGGCCTGCGGAGGGGAAAATCATTACAAAGCTGTGTGTTTCATCTATCGCAGCAAAATGCGAGGAAGTGGAAGAATTAGACGCTCCTCACCAGAAAGAGAATTTAGGCGTATGAGTCCCAATCGTGAGTCACACTACCAGAATGACGCAACACGCCGCCGACAACGAGAAGAACCGTCAGATAGAAGACAATCAAAACCCACACTTGAGTGGCGTGACAACAAACCTCCATCCTCCGGACGGAGAAGACGTCCCCGGCGATATGTCAGGTGTCTGGTGGAACAATCACATTCTGACAGCATCTCTAGCACCTCCTCAGAGGACAAACCCAAGAAGGAATCAAATCCACGCAAAGGAGAACCAAGGATAAAAGGCTACCTATATGCACTTGGAAACCCTACGGCAAAAGAGAATAGCCCTACTCTCATCATCAATGTCAACCAAGTGGCTGCCGAATTTCTGGTGGACATGGGAGCCACTGTAAATGTGGTGAGTGAGGAAGTGTACAACAACATGCCAAATGCACCACGCCTGCAACCAGCTAGAGCACTCATTTTTTCATATGGCTCCAAGACGCCGCTACCTTGTAAAGGCTTTTTCACGGCCTCATGTCGATACAAAGATCATGTGAAGGAAATACCCATGCATGTCCTCGAAGCAGCCACTGATAGTGGATGCATTCTTAGCTACAAATCTGCGGTCGACATGGGTTTAATTCACGTTCTATACAGACTCATGATGCACAAGCACCTGGATCCCACTGCCAACATTGACAAGATTTTCCCTGCATTGTTCAGAGGACTTGGAAAGTTGAAGGACAGACAAATTGAACTACATATAGACAGCAACATCCCTCCGGTAGCACAACACTACCGTGGTATTCCCATCAATATACAAAAACAAGTGGAAACCGAATTATTGAAACTCTTGGAAGCGGACATAATTGAACCTGCTGAAGGCCCCACTCCTTGGGTATCCCCCATTGTACCAGTCCCGAAAAAAGACTCTGCTGACATTCGCATTTGCGTGGACATGCGAAGACCTAATGAAGCAATCTTGAGAGAACGTCATCAATCTCCCAGAATAACAGACATGGTGCATTTGCTCAATGGAGCCACAGTGTTTTCAAAACTGGACCTCAATAAGGGGTACCATCAATTAGAACTTCACAAGAGGTCCAGATACATAACCACTTTTGCTACTCACTTGGGCCTCTACAGATACAAGCGGCTCAGTTTTGGAGTTTCTTCAGCGGCCGAAATATTTCAATCGGAAATTCATAACATAATAAAGCACGTACCAAATTGTCTGAACTATAGTGATGACATCTTAGTATTTGGACAAACTCAAGAACAGCACGACGACACCCTCATGCGCGTGTGCATGGCACTGGAGGAAGCACACCTCACCCTGAATAAGGACAAATGTGAATTCAGAAAACCAACCCTGCGATTTTTCGGCCACATCTTCTCCAAAAATGGAATGACACCGGATCCCGAAAAAGTCAGCGCACTCACAAGCACGACACCACCAACCTCCGTCACCGATCTGCGGTCATTCTTGGGTCTAGCAAGTTATTGCACGAGATACATTAAGGATTTTGCATCCGTCAGTGCACCCTTGAGAGCCCTCACTAAACTAAACGCTGATTTCCGATGGACGGATGAATGTCAACAAGCGTTCCAAATTATCAAAGATCGCATCGCAGATGCCAAAAATATGGCATATTTTGACCCACAGAAGCACACAGAACTAATAGTGGATGCTAGTCCAGTTGGCCTGGGAGCCATTCTGACTCAACTTGATCACAAAGATGGCCAGTCTATACACATAGTATCTTATGCCAGTCGCAGCCTCTCAAAAACTGAACAAGCATATTCACAAGCGGAGAGGGAAGGCCTAGCGGTCGTGTGGGCATGCGAGCATTTTCATCTTTTCCTGTATGGGAAACCTTTCACCATAGTCACAGACCACCAGGCACTATTATTCATCTATGGAAACGCTCAAGCCAAGATGCCTACCAGAATAGCTCGATGGGCTCTAAGGCTACAAGACTATTAATTTAACATCATTCATCGACCAGGAAAAGAACAAAATCCAGCAGATTTCCTTTCGCGCCATCCCAGTCAAAAGTGCAACTCCGACCCATCCATTGCAGATCAATACATCATGTATGTGGTCCAAGAAAGTACACCACAAGGTTTGGACATGGAACAAATAGCTAGGGAGACCAACTCGGACCCTGCAATGCAAATCATTATGAAATGCCTTGAGAAAGGGCACTGGAAACATGCAAAGCAACTCAAAGAAGGAGCGGAAGAAGAAACCAAACAAGATATCACCTGCCTGCTTACAGTGAAGGAAGAGCTTGCAGAAACAGAAGGACTCTTACTAAAAGGGACAAAACTAGTGATTCCTCGGTCACTAAGGAAAAAGGTGCTTGACCTTGCACATGAAGGACACCGAGGAATAATGTCCACAAAAAGGATGTTGCGACAAAGGGTATGGTTCCCCCAAATGGACACACAAGTGGAAGAACTGCTCAAAAACTGTCCCACATGTGTGGTTATCAACCCTCAAACTAGACCTGAACCGCTCACAATGACTGACTTGCCGAACGGAACTTGGGAAGAAATCGCCATCGATCACTATGGTCCTCTGGAAGGGGGCGATTATGTCTTTGTGGCCATCGATGAATATTCGAGATTCCCAGATGCACAAATTGTACCGTCAACAGCAGCATATCACACCATCCCTGCGTTGGACAGAATGTTTGCTATATACGGAATTCCAAAAGTAGTGAAATCAGATAATGGACCCCCATTCACCGGACAAGATTTTAAAACCTTCGCAGAATACATGGGTTTCCATCACAGAAAAGTCACACCGCTGTGGCCTCAAGCGAACGGCACAGTTGAACGATTCATGGGAAGTATCAAACGCACCACACAGATAGCTCGCCTGACTGGAGAACCACTGGAAAAGTTACTGTGCAAACTAATGAGAGACTACCGCAATACCCCACACAGTACCACTGGCAAATCACCGTCAGAAGTCATGTTTGGTAGAAATGTGCGAACTAGACTGCCCCACATAGAACTGGAGGAAGAGCGGTACAAAGGTGACACTGAAATGAGACGACAAGACACGTCCCAGAAAATGAATATGAAAACCGCAGCGGACAAGAAAAGGAAAGCCGAGGAGAATAGCTTGGAGCCGGGAGACATTGTCGTCGCGAGACAGCCACAACATCGCAAAAACATGGCATTGTTCAATGAAGAACCCCTCACCATCACACAGAGGAAAGGTTCTCTCATCACGGCTGAAGGAACGACACATACAGTGACAAGAAACAGCTCCCACTTCAAGAAGATGCCAGGGATCATACCCCTAGTAGAACATCACATATCAAGGGACACTCTGGGGCAGGATGCGCCCTACGAAGGAGACCAAGAAGATTCCGACACTGATGAACCCCGTTGGTTACCTCAGGAATCGATCGAAAGAAGTAACGGGAGACCTCAGAGAACTCGAAGACGACCACCGCGCCTGATTGAAGAGATGCCCTGATAACGAACTTAATGTTTAGTATCGGGGGGGTGTAATGTCGTCACATGACTCCCTAGTCACGAGGGGAGATGCATGGGGCAGACGGAAGGGGCGGGACGGGATATGACGAGGAGGCTGGTCACTCCTGGGTTATCGTGTGAAATAAAGGATGTGTTAATGGAAGGCTCCGTGTCCGCGTATCATTTCGGAGTGTGACGCCTCACACATCTCAACAGAGAGGAGAAGGACTTATTCACGGGCAGAAGGGGCAGTAATAAAGCACAAACAAGAAGGGAGTGGCACAATCCACCAACAGGATCAGTATGGTAAAACTCACTGACAGCAAAGGGTCCACAGGACAAGTGGCAATCGAAGTTGTTAAGGGGCTGGTATTATCAGGCACAAGGCGGCATCGGGGACAGTCTGGGCCAGAGAGAAACTGACAGGGATGCTAACCAGCAGAGGCGTTGCTACGATGGTTTGGGGGCGGGGGGTTATAGCGCTGTTTTATTGTTGGTAGCCCTGTATAGAAGCTCAGGGGCTACAACCCAAAGGCTAAGTAGCCCCCCGACAGTCACGACATGAGCGTACCCCCGGATCTTTTCCAGACCTAGCAACGCCCCTGGCTACACTGAGCGATAGATACTGGCAGGTGCCATTCTCTGTAAGAACGCGGGAAGGACAAGAAGGGGAGGCATGTCATACTAGGGGAGGCAGCAGGATTCTCACAGACACCCTGATGGTTGGCACTGCCGGAAATATTCAGAACTCATTCACCCCAAAAAAATGGACAGAACTATCCAGTGACAAAAAATAATGTTTTGGGGGAAACTACTGATGAAAATGTTCAGGGTTTGTGCGTGAAACGAAACACAAGAAATATACAAAGCTAATAAAGTGGTGGGTGGCGGACAACCTTTGAGAACAGTCATGAATTGTGCACCCATCCGAAATTGCCTGAAAAAAGATTAGTATTGAAGAGAATGAAATACCCTGTAGCAGAACCTGGTTGTGAATGTCCTCAAACAGGAAGGACCAGTGTTTACTCGCTGGGAGAAAGGAGTAGTGATGAGTGGCTGACAGAACGGAGCAGCAGTTATTGACTGCTAGAAAGGGGACGTCATTATTGACTGAGAAAGAAGGGGATTGGATAATTAAATGAGAGAGGGAGGAACACCTTATTGGCTGATGGGAAGGACAAGAGATTACTGGCTGTCAGAAAGGAGCTCTGAGTCATGCTTTTTCCGAAAGAAGTAGGGATTATTAATCGACAGAAAGGAACAGACATGATTGACTGATAGAAAGGAGAAGAGATTATTGAATTAAAAAAAGAGGAAGGCATTACAGGGTCATGGCAAGGGATTAACTGTGGGCAGAAAAGTGCAAGTTTGTCGAATAACAGAAAACGGTGGGAGTGATCCAGTGCTGAGAAGGGCAGAGCATAGCCATGGGCAGGAGGTAGCTGGATGCTCCCCCGACAGGAGGAACACCATATCTACTGCCTGAACT
The DNA here is from genome assembly GCF_040938575.1 of Ambystoma mexicanum. Lineage (NCBI taxonomy): Eukaryota > Metazoa > Chordata > Amphibia > Caudata > Ambystomatidae > Ambystoma > Ambystoma mexicanum. The sequence goes on along the minus strand of NC_090925.1, from coordinate 242,951,774 downwards.
GGGCAGAATCATCCCCGATCAGGGGCAGAAACAGATATCCCAGAGACAGTGTGGTTCTAGAACTATCCACCAAAGGAAAGAGCACGGAGTATTCCATGGGCATTACGACAGTGTCTATTCCTCCAAAACATCATTTAATCCACAGTGTCCAAGTGTAAACAAGAAGACTGGCAGTGCCTTCACACTGAAGACAGCTATGTGATATCCAGTGACAATTCGAGGGGAAATTATTTTTATGAATAACCTCGTTTAGTTTGTTTCTCTGAAAGCGTTCATAGCAAACAACTACTTGCGCAAAGATCTCTGTGAACATGTCATGCCATGCCGTGCACCTGTCATCTCGTAGTTCAGGTTCAAGAACCATGAAAAGGCAGAGATGTGTAGGCATGGATTCAAAAACACAAAGGAGTCCACCCTTTTATCAAACCGGAATTTGCTGTTAAGAGTGCCACATGATATCCCAAGGAAAAGCAATGCTTTCCATCCTCACCAGAGTGTTCATGATTTATCTGGATGCCAACTGGAAAGCGATGTAAATCTGCACTTATGCAAACATGTCATATCTAACAGGTATCAAACACAACATGCTAGCAGGTGAACCAAACTAGAACCAGGCTATACATGAGATTTTGTACACTTCCCTTTAAATGTCATAAATGTCTTGACTTCAATTGGTCTGAGAAGGCGAACCAGGTGACATTGTTGTGGATTGCTGCCTGTGCCTTTTATTGTCATATTTGGGCAACCATAAGGGACCTTCCAGCCCGCCAAACCCTGGAGTGGGAGAAGGCATCACACGTGTTGGCTACAGATAGCGAATCTGGAAACATATCAAAAGTTGGCCTCAGCCCAACCTTCTGCTTCAGATGTCAGGTGTGGAATCTTGCAGCTCCCACCTGTTTGATCCCAGCACCTGTGCTCAGTGAGTGACACACTTTCAGCAGAAACGCACGCGTGGGATTGCAGATGGTGGGCTTGTACATGTTCCCCTTGACATTTCTAGTCTTAATGTCCTCCGATGCAGACCATATTGCATAATTTATTTCTATATTTATACCTGTCGACATTTTACGAGCTTGAGAAACTGTGAAGGTTATTCCCGACTTGACTCGCTGCACTGCAAAACAAGTACCGTCCATTTGCTTCATCAGGTCAACGAATTAGAGTAGTGGAAGCTCCAGCTGGGTGAAGTGTGGTTGGTTAAGTACATTTGAGAAAAACATGCCAAAGCATGCATGCTCATGGTTGCTCACCTGGTGAAGGAAGGCATGTGCCCAGAGGATCTCTGCAGCACTGTGCATTCTAACAACATACACCCCGAAAGAATCAGGGATGTTATTTGCACCTGTTCTTGGTAAGGAGCCGAAGCATGTTGCTTCAAAACACACTTGTCTTCACGCCTGCACCTAGAAACCACAAATTGGAAATGCATATGACATTTTTTAAGTGTTCGAAAGCAACTTTCATACATCGTTTCGAACATTTCGGGCGATTTGAGGGCATTTGTGTTGATTAGAAGTAAAATAAACAGGGAGGATAACTTCAGACGGTGCAAAGGGTCCAGGAAGGAAGACAAGATGGTGGAGGAAAGGAAGGGTGGGACTAAGTTTGGGTAGAGGTCATCAAGAGGAAACGAGAGTATTGTGCATCAACTAATATTATCCAAATAATAAAAAACATTGAACTATCGTGGTAAAATAGCTCAGTTAGGTAATGCTCTGTTATCGACATCTGTATATGTAACATGTAGGTCAAAGGTTTGAATCTGAGTGGCAAATACCCAGCATTTCATTCTTCTGAAGGTGATAAAACACTTTTATGGCCCGATTCATGGAAAAGTGTGCATTGAACCTGCAAAGTACCCACGCAGAGAATGGCTTTGCGCATCCCTGCGTGCTGAAAATTGTGTGCATGCTCTGCTTATTCATAGAATGTTCACTGCAAAGTAACCCTATGAGGAAGTCACGGCAGGAACGAGCCCGACACACCCCACGCATAGCTAATCCAGCCACATACACCTACCTTTGCGGGCTCCTCAGTCGTGAACACATTCACCCCAGTAATACTGTGTGGGGTGCCCCGCAACCAAGCCAGCACCCCTGTGACACCACATGGCGTCCCCTGTAACTTCTACCACCCCCCCCAGCAACATGCGTAATATTTTCCGTAACTCAGGTAAATCTCTGGTCAACCTATGTGCTAACCTCAGTAAACCACGGCTGCAACCCGCTACTCTGCATTGTAAGAGGATTCAATTCAACACTACAGCTAAGTCAATGCCTAGTCTAGGATACTGAATGGAAACCCTTATTGATATACCTTTATGTCCAGTTCATGTGTTCTGGATGACTACCCCTATATAACACCCCTCTCTTGGAATCCCCCTGACCCCACTGAGCCAAGAAGTAGTTCTGTTTTGCAAGTTTAAAAGGTTTATTTGATAATTTAAACAATAGATATATATATCACACTTTATAATAATTTAATAATTGAATATCACACTTAATCTGAGCAGTAATCAATAATGGATAGTCTGGCACTAGCACACTTGTGAATAGGAACAGAAGAATACGGTGGTAGAGAATGCTTTATATAAGTTCAGATGGATGTAATGTTGAATGAAAATGCAGTACCGAAAATACTCAATATGATTTCACCAAAACAATGTAATCACTTTTCTCTGGCAATCCACTCCCCCCTTTATGCAATGCAAGGAAATGGAAGGAAAGCACACAGCTCTCAGAAATGCAATCAAATGTAATTCAGTTCACCCCAGCAAGCTTAGACTACAGAAGTTTGAAACACAGGCCCAAAATGCTTTTATATGTGATAGCACTATATTGGAAGATGTGCTAAAATGCTTTTATATGTGCTGGCAATGAAGTGAAAAATATGCTAAAATGCTTTTATATCCCTCTAGAGGTTCAGGGTGAGTGGTATCTAGTTAATATTAGTCCAGGCTCACTCTAGCAATGATTCAGGGATGGTTCTTAAGAGGCAAACGAATTTTTAGCAAGGAAAGCAAGGAAACTGTTGTTTTCACACGTGGAGAAATTTGTAAATCGCGGCAAATTCGCGAGTGCAATTTTCGCGATTGCGGCAATAGTGTATGGAATAGGAATGCGGTTCTAGGTTCGTTGAAAAGCCAAGATTCCCAGCTTTCAGAGGAAAGTTACTGCAAGTCTCTAAGACAAACGGTCACGGAGATATAAGCGATATGGTAAAGGTCGTTTTTCAGATTTGAAATTTTAAAGTTCAAAGTGACAAGTGACAGCTAGCAACTAGAAATGACAGGTGACAGCTTTGCAAATGACAGGTGACAACTTCTAGGAGGCAGTTCTGGTTAGATTAAAATAGATTGAATTATATTATTTTAACTAAGAGATTGGTTCTGCACAGTTCTGCTAGGTACTCACAATATATTTAGAAATAGAATGGGCCTCGCCACGGATCTGGTCAGGTTTTAGACTGGACTCTGGTCTGGTCTCGGCACTTCACAGTGATCTGGGTCAGCTCTCTGGTTCTGCTAACAGTGGTCTGGGTCAGCTCTGCTCTCTCTGGGTACAGCACTGCTTCTGGATCTTTCTGCACAGCTTTCTCTGGAGATTGATGGATTTGAAGTCTGGATCTCTGGATGTGGTATGGTCCGGCAGCATGCTCTGCAGCAAATGGAATTGAATGTCCCTATCTGGCCTGACTGTCTGCTTTTATGTGTTTTGAAAATGGGTGGAAAGGCTAGCTTCCTAGGCCCTACCCCTCTCCACTTGTCATTGGCCACTTCATCCTCTTCCCCTTGATTGGGGGAATGAAATGAAGTGTCATCATGATGAGGTCTGTTTATGGTACAGAGAACCCACCCCTGTCAAATTACACACAATCTATATTTTGACCCAAAAGACATATTTTCACAGGTACACATTTGTTTAAAATTACATGCACCCATCACATATCACAGGAGGTATACCCTGTCCAAATCTGCTCTTCCTGAGAGCTTGCATTGAGAAATGGCAACATATTTCACTTTTTGGGCAGGTTACCAATATCAGATTCTTACTCAAATTTACCCAAATGTGTGCAAGGCATGCAGGCATTAATTGATGAAGTATCAGACTTTTAACATGCATACATTTTAAGTAATACCCTCTTAACTGCTAGCTTGCCCCCAGATCATGCCACCGGTTCTAAAAACCTCTTAAAATGTGGGCAGAAAAATCACAAGAATTATGGTATCATTTAAATAATTATGACAAGTCCGTACTATGAGTTATTCATCTTTTTCTAAAACCATATTCTGGCTACAGGGGTGTGTCTTTTCAGGTCACATGGTACAGAAACCAGTCTTTCCACTTTCTTCAAGCTCAGCCTCTGTCTCCAGTTTCTCCCCCTCCCAGTTTCTGCCAAGCCAGCTTGCGCTCACATGCAGTGCTCCTCCCCTTTCCTTCCAGGAGGAAGCCACATTTACGGCCCCCATAATAAAACATTTGCCTGGGCCCTGGAAGGCCCATTGTTCAAGAGGAAGCCATTTATGGCCACTTCAATAAACCCTCTGCCTGGGTCCTATGTTTAGTCTCTAGCAGTCCCTTGATAATTCAATCAGAGAAGTGTCATATCCCTTTTGGTGGGAACAGCAAAAGGCAGCTAGGCCTGGGAACACAGCAGTTGTGCAAGTCTCAACTCCTGTCGGGGGTAGCTGGTGGGCAGAATTCAGTTCCTTAATCCAGGCCCCAGCTAATGTCACTTTTAGTTACCCAGTTTTCTGCATTCAAATAAAACTAACCATTTTTACATATGCAGCTAGAATTCTGATTCTAAGTTTAAACTATGACATTTAAACAATTGCAACCTATATGACACTCAAAAGTAGGTCACTCATTTCTTTTAAACATTTAGATTTTTAGTGTCTTTCAGTCCAAATTTACTTAAACTGCTGAAATCCACAGCTCAGCCAGTCTTGTTATAAACCTTCAAGTCACTTCAGAATATAACTTTACATTGGATCCACCTCTCAGTAAGTCTTTCTTTGGCCTGCTTTGGGTTCATTTATTCAGTTTTACACAAAAAGAGAAAAAAGTCTGGTGTTGTTTTAAAACGCCGGCTTTCTGATAGTGGTGAGTACTGGTAATGCACCCATTTTTGGGATTTAAGAAAATGAATTCCCCACAATTCTAGGTTGCTTTTGGCAATCAGCATTGCCATTCCCAATGGTTTCAGGCTACTGTGTGGGTAGTCCAATGGTGGTTTTAGGCAGTGCCCTTCTGTGCCCATAACATCGGCAAAAATGAGTGGCAGCCTATTCTTCATGCATTTCCCTGGGCATTTTCTGGGAATCTCTGGCCATCATGATGTTTTCCATGTCAGTACTGCACAGTTTTGAGGTAGGGCTTGGATGCGTGGATAAAAACATCCCACAAGCCCCCCTCTTGCGATGGCCATTCTGTTTCACTGATGGAACTCGCAAGACCTGGGATGTTTCCTCATCTTCTTCCAATAGATGGCACAGTTCAGCATCTTTTCCTCCATCCGGTACTGATCGATCGGTTCTCCTCGCCGGTCCTGATGGGAATATTGGGCGGTACACTGGGCCCCTTGCGTCTCTGCTCCCGGTCTCCGGATCGTCCTCCTTGGCCCGTCTCCAGGTTTTCTTTCTCCTAGGACAACAAAGGAAGAGCGGCAATACCTATTCATAGACATTTTTCCCCCACCATTGATATAGTGGGGTGGCATATAAATTTATAGTCAAAACATATGGACATGCACATTTCTTTTTGCATTCAAAAACGAAAACACCCACATTGAGAAACTCAGAATTTGATAGGCGATATGTAGGATATTTTAAGTTAGAACTGAATTGATCTGAGACAGTACCCTCTAGGATTCCAGAGGATTCCTCCAGTAGTTGCAGAGTGTGCCTGGGATGGCAACACTTCAACTGGTTTATGTGGACCCACTTGTCTTCCCCCTCTGCCAAACCGCCTTTGGGGATGCGGATCTTGTAGGCCACAGGGGAGATTTTGTCTATAATCTCAAAGGGTCCCTTCCATGTAGGCAAACATTTTCGCTGTTTGGCCTGGTTCCTTTGGTGAAGGGGTAGATCTGATGGCCATTAGGACCAGAGGTAATCGGATATCCCAACTTGGCCCAGAATCTGCCACGAACTTCTTTAATATGCTCACAATGGTTCGGTTATATCTCTCTACTGCCCCAGAAGAAGCTGGCCGGTAAGCAATATGCAACTTCCTTTTGACCCCCAGTATCTCCCACATCTTTGTCATTACTTCACTGGTGAAGTGGCTACCCCTGTCTGACTCAATCCTTTGAGGTAGACCAAAACGGGAAAAGATGTGGTTAATCATCAGGGCAGCAGCAGTTTCTGCCTTGCAATTTGGGGCTGGGAGACATTCCACCCACTTGGTAAACAAGCATGTCACAGTCAACATGTACTTATTCCCCCTAGCAGAGCGAATCACGGGGCCTACAAAGTCGATTTGTAAATCTGACCATGGCAGTGTCATCCCCCTCTTTTGGAGAGGCGCGCGGTGTGTGAGGGACGTCGGATGAAATTGCGCACACACAAGACACCCCTTCAAGTATTGGTCGAGGTCCTGCCCCATGTGTGGCCAGTATGCCACCTCTCTTAAGATTTCCAATGTTGTGTGAAACCCCCTATGACCGGCGGTGGCCGCATCATGGGCGTGACTCAACATCAGGCTTCGGAATGAGGTAGGAACCACCCACTGATCGTGGCCAGCTTTGGATTTCCTTACCAGCAAACCGTCTTGGATCCGGAACATTTTTGGACATTTCATCAACACGCTTAGGTCCTCTTTCCCGATGTAATTGGTATCCGTCAGGGGAAAGTTCTCAGGGTCCTCAAGGTGTTGGTAAAACTTACCAATAATTGGATCCCCCTTCTGAGCGGTAATCAAATCAGCATCAGGGGTCTCCTTACTCCATTGGGCAATTGAAAGGTCGTTGTGAGCATTTGTCTGGGACCTAGTGATAGCAGTGACCTGGATTTCCCCCAACAGGGACTCAATCTCAATTATATCCCCTTGGATGGCCCCGGTTTTGGCCAGCTGATCAGCTAAGTCATTTCCAGTTTTGTCTGGTCCCTCTACTTTGGAATGACCCTTGATCTTTTTCCAATAGATGGTCATCTCATTCGAGGTGACCAGATCATCAATGTTTTGGATCAACTTCCCATGTTTCAAGGGTTTGTTGTTAGCACATAACATGCCTCTGGCTTTCCAATTAACCAGGTGCTCCACGAACCCGTTCCGTACATAATCCGAATCTGTGATTATGACCAGTTTGTGGAGTTGATGCTGGACAGCAGTGAGGATGGCCTGATGCACCGCCATCAATTCTGCCACCTGACTACTTCGGGGACCAATTTTGTATCCAGCGGAGGGTTCTGGGAACTCCTTCACCCATGCATTCCCTACGCCAGCCACCAGTTCTTTCTCCCCGTCGTTGTCAACATGGTAAGAGCATCCATCCACATAGACAGTGGGCATTCCCTCACACTTGTCCTCTTCAAAGACTTTGTGTGGGGAATTAAGGTATGCCTCCATGTTGTCCTTTATTTTTAGACTTTCGTCTTCGAGACAGTTTTCTCTGGCACAATCATGCAAGTCAGCCAGACCTTGCGCGAGGGGACTCTTCTTGTTTTGGCCATATCTGACCTCCACAGGAAAGCCTTGCATTGACAGAATCCAGGAAGTAATTCGGGAATTACTCACATTTCCGGCCCGGATTCTATCACTTTGGAGATATTGCAGAGGCTGGTGTGGAGTCTCCACTATGATGTGTTCCCCCTGGATAAACGGGCGGTAATTCTTCAATGCCCACTCCGTTGCCAGGAGTGCCTTCTCACAATCGTTGAATTTTTCCTCCACAGAGGATAAAGTTTTGCTCGCATAGGAGATTACTTTATTGACCTTGTCATGCTTTTGGTATAATACTGCTGTCAAGCACGTATTAGAGAACCCCGTCTCGAGGAAGAACTCCTTGTTTCTGACAGGGTAAGCTAGGCAAGGCGCTTGTGAGAGGCTTCTTTTGAGTTGTTTTACTGCCTCGGCTTGTTCTGGACCCCATTCCCACTTGACCCCCCCCTTCAGGAGATGAATCAGGGGTCTGGTGATCTCTGCGTAGCCCTCAATGAACTTTCTGCTGTAATTAGTCAGTCCAAGGAGGCTCCTTAGTTCCTGCAGAGTTGTGGGGTCTTTCAGTTTCTGAAGTGCTTCCACTTTCTTTTCCTGGGGACAGAGACCCTGAGGAGTAATCTCATGCCCCAAGAAATTAACATGGGTTCTACACCACTGTGCTTTCTGAAAGGAAAGTTTTGCTCCGGCGGCCCTCAACTGCGTCAGAACATAACGGATCTCCGCTATGTGTTCCTCCACAGATGAACTTTTGATGAGGACATCATCTACATAAGCCAGGTTACCCCTTGCACCCAGGTCGGGCATGGCCTTGTGTAGGAAAATGTTGAATTCATTGCCGGAGTTGAGGTATCCGAAGGGAGTCCGGGTCCATGTGTACTGCTGGCCCCCAAAGGTAAAAGCCAGCTTGTATTGGTCCTCCCTACTGACCGGCATGGTCCAGTATCCATTGGTCAGGTCTATTGCAGTGAATACCTGTGACCCCTGAATCTGGGCCAGCCCTTGGTCAATGTAGGGAAGAGGCCATCGGGAAGTATGGACCCGTTTGTTGAGCTCCCTGAGGTCGGCGCAGAGTCTCCACTGGCCGTTTGGCTTCAATATTCCCAGCACCGGATTATTGAAGGTGCTGTGGACTGGACGGATTATTCCCCGGGACTCAAGGTTCTTAATTATTTCAGTAAGGGACTCCATTGATGCGAGAGGCAAGCGATATTGCTTCACAAACACAGGAGTCATGCCAGGGTCCGTGGGGATTGTTGTTGTGTGGATGTCAGTGCGACCACAGTCATATGAGTCTACCGCAAAGAGATCTTGGAAATCCAAGAAAACTTGTTTCAACTTTTGCTTTTGTTCCAGAGTCACACAGGCATCAGCTAGGTTGACTCTCTCTTCCACCATCTGCCTGAAGCCTGGAAAGACTTCTGGTTTGGCTATCTCCGCGGCCTCCTCCAGCTGGGTGGAGAAGTCCCTGGTCGGAGTGCTGATTTGGACCGGAGGCTTCAGGTGGGAAAGGCAGCCCTCATGGACCTGGAAAATCACCTCATCCCTCCTGAAGTCACAAGTCACATCTTCCTTACCATAAGGGCAGGAAGTGTACACCAGGAAGTTCCCCCCATGCCGGGTAAAAATCCTGTCTGGTGTTGTATTGTCATCACTGTCACTGTCAAAGCAGTCCTTGGGGATTGGCCCTAACAGTTCATTACCTAAATTGATGGAAAAATGTCGGTCATCAACCACCATTCCAATAATGGTGCCTGCGGCTAGAGTAATACGCTTTAAGTCGCTGTTATCCACCTCTATTAGAATGGTGTCATGTTCTATGTTGACTAATGGAGTTGGGTTTACCCCCAACCCTTGCTGTTGGAGAGAAGCGTTTAGATGTATATAAGCATCAGGGTTTTTCAAATGTTGTCCTCTTTTAACTTTCACTTCCAGGGAGAATTGTCGGGTCCTTTCTGGGATGGTGACTTCCTCTTTAATCTGAATTTCAACTGCATAAGGTAGCAATTGAGCTGACCTATATGCTTTTTCTGGATCATCAAAGCCCATGGGATTATCCGCTAATCGGGACCAAGCTTTGAAGTTTATTAGGTCCAAACTAATGGCAAAGCGATTGAGAATGTCACTGCCTAAGTAAAAGGCGGCAGTGACGTCTAGCACGACCCAACAATTGTGGACTATGCTCTTGTTGCCAATGGAGATTTTGAGCATACACCTGCTTGGCAGGAGATGTTTGGAATTGGGTGCTTCCAGGTCCATTTCCCATTTGTCTATCAGTTTGAATGTGGGAATGGCTGGATCTTTTGGGAGTTGGCGGAACATGGCTTCGCTGATGAAGCTCTTACCGTTGTTCACACACACTCGAGCGAGAACAGAGTTCTTCCCATCATTTAACTGAACAGGGATGAACAACTGCTCTCCAATTTGCTGAATATCAGCCATGCTCTGAGCTGATTTCACATCTTTCTGGACTATAGGAGTGGGAGTTTCTGATTGTGGATTGGTAAAGAATTTCAGAGTGTTTCCTTCCAGTGTGGAATACCACCTTAAACTGGAAGGAAGGTTGATTTTCAGAAATAGAGAGGACCCCCCATCACCAGTCTGTTGTCCTACTGCTATTACGGTCACGTCTGGAATCTGGTTGTTCTGGAAGTGGAATTCTACTTGGTCAGATTTTTGTTCAACCATGTGGCATGTGCCGTTTAAACTAACATGGTTGACACTCTGTTTTAATTTTATGGGTCGGCTAGTCTGGGTCCAGAGGACCTTGTTTACGCAATCTATTAGGGGTGACAACCTTCTCAGGAGGTCATTCCCTAGTAAACAAGGGGTGCCCTCTGCAGTCACAACTATGACCGGGTGTTTCAACTTGTGTCGCCCAATTTTAATGTCCAAATCTGCCGTCCCCTCGACGGGAATTTCCTTCCCGTCAAAGTTCTGGAGTTGTCCATTAAGTGAGGTAAGAGGAATTTGGTAATTCCCTCCCCTTCCTGCATTCAGTTCATCAAAGGCCCTTCTGGACAGAAGGGTAGCTTGAGATCCCGTGTCCACCAGCGCTGAAATTGTACCCTGCCCCTGTACTTGTACCCGGGCATAATATCTTCCCTCCTTCTCCTCAAGGGGGCACAGATAATGCACATTTTTGGACAACTGGTGGGCTAACTTTCTGGTTTTGGACATTGCTAGAGAAGAAATTTGGGCAGAATTCTGTGGAGAGCCTTGGGAATCTGGAAGAAAAAGTTGGCAACTGGAGATCAGAGACATTGTGGGTTCCCCTGGTTCTGGTTCTGGGCCGCCCCCCCCCCTTTTTGGAGGCAGTCATCAGGATGGGTTTGAACCAGGGGATTTTGGTATTGTGGGTTCTGGGATGAGATGATGGGTGGCGGTAGCTCAGTCTCCATATCTCCCCAGTCTGAATTGGCATCCCTTGGGACCCATTTTTCCTTGGGAGGAGTTCCCCCATCTCTGAAGGAGAAGGTCCTTTCCCCAGGATCCTCTGAGGATCCCTCTCCCTCAAATTGGAAGACCTGTACCTCCTCCACAAAGTGGGTCTGTTTGGGTGGTTTGTTTCTCCTACCCCCCCTCTGCTCCTTGGGAGGCAGGCTTTCAGGGGCAGGAGATTTTGTTTCCGGTTCCTGGTTTTCCAGGGGCTTTTTACAAGTTGGGAAGGAAGCTTCCTCCAAGGCTTTACACCCCCCTTCCCCTTGTGCCTCCTCCCTAGGAACCTGTGTGTTATCGGGGTGCTGCCCCCGTCATTGTTCTGGAGCACCAGGCCCAGAGTTTGGTGCATTCTGTGCCGGCATGCCCATCTGAGGGTTCTGCTGCGCCCTCAGTATGTGACCCAGATCCCGTGCCATATTTTGGACCTGGCGCTCTAACTGGGAAACCCGCTCAGGCTGATATGGGGCTCTATTTTCTCCCCTGGGCTGATCCCGGGAAGGGTAGCTATCCCTTCTCTGGTAGTACCCCTGGTTGGGAAGATTTTGGTACCCCTCCACCCTTGGCCTCCCCTCTCCCGGATTAGGTTGTCTGGGCTCAGGGAATTGGGGAAATAAGGATGGATGATTTTGGGGCTGGAAATTGGGTGGATACCTGGGGAAGAAGTTCTGCCCAGGGTTTGGTGAGTTTCTGCCCTCCTGTGAGAAGTTGGGAGGGAAATTCTCTGGGTTAGGTGCTTGGCTGGATCCCCCCCCTTGGGCTGGAGGAGTCCACACATAACCCAGGATGGGTCTGTTTCCCTTGTAACGGGGGCTTACATAATCAGGAGAGCGAGGGACCCCATTTGTGGGGCTGCCTCCCTGGCTCCCTGTCTGTGACTGGCCCGAGGGCCTTCTGGGCCTAGCATTATTAGGTGCAGGTGGGTTTTTAGGCCCCCCCATCTCCAACTCTAAAACGGGGGTGACCTTTACCTCTGCCACCTTGGCAGCAGCAGGGGTGTTGTTGGCTTTGGGGTTTTTGGGCGCATTATTTTTATTTTCTATTGGCTTCTGCACCTCATAGATCCGGGTCGCCTGTTCAATGACCCAGTCTAAAGACCTTTTCTCGTGAAAATCCCTCACGAGCTGGGTCATTATGTATTTGGGCAAGGCATGGAAAAACGTATTAATAAATTCTCTGCTATCCGTGCGCACCCTTCTTGTGGTCTGTGCAAAAGCACGCTTTAACTCCTGCACAAACTCTTGTGGGGCCTGATCCTGCCCACATTGTAAATTGTAGGCTGCCTTGCGAGCCTCTTGAGGATTTCTATGAGTAGAAAAATGTTTCAAGATGGCCGCCTTATAGGCGGACCATCTTAAATGATTTTGGTCCTCCAGCCCCGCAAAGAAACTGGAGTATTCCGGGGAGAAGGTCCACTTTACATATTGAATACAGCTTTGGCTGTCCTTCAAATGGAAAGTCTCCATCATTTGCTCAAACAACTCTAAGTGCTCCCAAACAGAATACTTGGCGTAATTATGATAAGGCGTGATGACGCTCCTGATTGCCTTAATCTGCTTTAAGGGGTCCTTAAGCAAGGCCCTTTTTGTCTTATTGGCCCTTTTGGTCCGGTAACCCTGGTCCATTCATCTTCTGACTCAGAGGCACTGCTCCCAGAGGTTCCCGTCTGTTCTTCCAGGTTTTCCCGGATTCTGCGAGCCTGGGAATGGCTGGCAGAATGTGGGGACCTGGTCTCCTGTGTCCTGTACCGCTCAGAGGAGTCTTCAGATCCCTCCTTGCTGCCAGGATTTGATGGGTACCCCCCCACTGACCTAACTGGGCAGAGGTTTTCAGGATGCCCTTAATGGGCCTACTCTCCTGGGGTTCCCCATCAAATTGCACTGTGCTTGGGTGCCCATACCCGGATGCCCGCCCCTCCATTCCTGGGTGGTACTGGCCTATGAGCCCCATGCTTCTGGCTGGATAGTAATCTGCCATCCCTGTGGCCCTGTGCTCATGTGCGCCAGGGGACATGGGGGTGGCAGAGTCCAGGGACTGAGAGAGATAAAGGCCTCTGGTACTAGGGCTCCTGGGGTTATGCTCAGGAGTTTCTCTTTCCCAGCGAACCTCATCTCTATCCGCCCCTGCTCCCTGTTGAAATGCAAGAGCCTGCGCCTTCAGTTCCTCAGTTAAGGCCTTACTAGACTCTATCAGTCTCTCCTGCATCGCTACCTCTTGTTGGAGCCTATCATTGTGCTGGCAGAGAGCCTCATTCTCTCTCTGCGTTTCCTGATTGGTCCTGGAGCACTGGGCCAGTCTTTGCTGCAGGAGGGTTACCTCCTGAGCTGTGTCCCTATTGGCCTGCTCCTTTCTTGCCAGAGCATCCTCCACCTTCCTGGTGTGCTCTAACAAGTTATGGTGTTCTTTTTGGAGGTCACCCAGGCCAGGTGATTTTCTTCCATTTTCCTTTTTAAGTGGCAGACTTCCTGGCCTAAGGTATCCCTTTCCTGACTAAGAGCCTGCATCTGTGCCGCCAGGTCGTCCCTTTGCCTTTGGAAGGCACCCGCTTTCTGGCGCTCCTGGTCAAACTCTGCCTGGGTATCCAGGTCTTTCAAAATCAGTTTATTGCTCTCTGCCTTCTCCCTATCTAGGTGGCTTTGCAGGGTGACTACCTGCTCAGCACATGCCCTATTGAAGTCTAACTGTTGCTCCAGCTTTTTCTGGCTCTGCAGTAGGGAGTCCAAACCTTCTTGGTACTCCTTCTGCAAGGCCAGAAATCTGGTATCCTGGTCAGCCTTTTCCTGTTGCAGGATGTCCATATCCCTCTTTATTTTAATGATGTGCTGTCTACTCTCATTTTCTGACTCCTGGCTCCCCTGCAGCCTCTGCTCAGAAGAGACCAGGTCAGATTGGACCTTCTCTAACGCCATCTGTCACTTATTCGCCAGATCTTGGCTTTCAGTACATTTATCCTGCATGTCTCCCATATATAGGTACAGGTATGCCGCTATCCTAACCATCTTGTCTTGTTCATCCTTAGCTTTAGGAGTCTTGTATAGTTCACTCAGGGCCACATGTAAGGGACCCTGGTCTCTCCATATATCTGACCCTGTTTCCGTGACCTGTTGCGTGATGGCCTGCAACCAGACCATGCGGTCCTGGTGAGTCCACTCACCTCTCACAAATAACTTATGTAAGAAGTGCTCTCTGGCTATTTTCATGTCTACTAAGGTCGTCATTCTGGAATTTGAGTTCCTTCCTGACTTACAGAAGTTTGTATTTTATTTTTGCAAAACAGACCTTTTCCTTAGAGCGTTCCTTTGAGGAGTGCTTTACAGCGTAACACAGCGTGGTGATCCGACCGGATATGTGTATCTGGTCAGCTGGCACACTGTATTAATCTGCACAAGTGATAGATCTAACCCAAACGTCCGGCCCGAGCCCCCAATTTGTAAGAGGATTCAATTCAACACTACAGCTAAGTCAATGCCTAGTCTGGGATACTGAATGGAAACCCTTATTGATATACCTTTATGTCCAGTTCATGCGTTCTGGATAACTACCCCTATATAACACCCCTCTCTTGGAATCCCCCTGACCCCACTGAGCCAAGAAGTAGTTCTGTTTTGCAAGTTTAAAAGGTTTATTTGATAATTTAAACAATAGATATATATATTCACACTTTATAATAATTTAATAATTGAATATCACACTTAATGTGAGCAGTAATCAATAATGGATAGTCTGGCACTAGCACACTTGTGAATAGGAACAGAAGAATACGGTGGTAGAGAATGCTTTATATAAGTTCAGATGGATGTAATGTTGAATGAAAATGCAGTACCGAAAATACTCAATATGATTTCACCAAAACAATGTAATCACTTTTCTCTGGCAATCCACTCCCCCCTTTATGCAATGCAAGGAAATGGAAGGAAAGCACACAGCTCTCAGAAATGCAATCAAATGTAATTCAGTTCACCCCAGCAAGCTTAGACTACAGAAGTTTGAAACACAGGCCCAAAATGCTTTTATATGTGATAGCACTATATTGGAAGATGTGCTAAAATGCTTTTATATGTGCTGGCAATGAAGTGAAAAATATGCTAAAATGCTTTTATATCCCTCTAGAGGTTCAGGGTGAGTGGTATCTAGTTAATATTAGTCCAGGCTCACTCTAGCAATGATTCAGGGATGGTTCTTAAGAGGCAAACGAATTTTTAGCAAGGAAAGCAAGGAAACTGTTGTTTTCACACGTGGAGAAATTTGTAAATCGTGGCAAATTTGCGAGTGCGTTTTTCGCGATTGCGGCAATAGTGTTTGGAATAGGAATGCGGTTCTAGGTTCGTTGAAAAGCCAAGATTCCCAGCTTTCAGAGGAAAGTTACTGCAAGTCTCTAAGACAAACGGTCACGGAGATATAAGCGATATGGTAAAGGTCGTTTTTCAGATTTGAAATTTTAAAGTTCAAAGTGACAAGTGACAGCTAGCAACTAGAAATGACAGGTGACAGCTTTGCAAATGACAGGTGACAACTTCTAGGAGGCAGTTCTGGTTAGATTAAAATAGATTGAATTATATTATTTTAACTAAGAGATTGGTTCTGCACAGTTCTGCTAGGTACTCACAATATATTTAGAAATAGAATGGGCCTCGCCACGGATCTGGTCAGGTTTTAGACTGGACTCTGGTCTGGTCTCGGCACTTCACAGTGATCTGGGTCAGCTCTCTGGTTCTGCTAACAGTGGTCTGGGTCAGCTCTGCTCTCTCTGGGTACAGTACTGCTTCTGGATCTTTCTGCACAGCTTTCTCTGGAGATTGATGGATTTGAAGTCTGGATCTCTGGATGTGATATGGTCCGGCAGCATGCTCCGCAGCAAATGGAATTGAATGTCCCTATCTGTCCTGACTGTCTGCTTTTATGTGTTTTGAAAATGGGTGGAAAGGCTAGCTTCCTAGGCCCTACCCCTCTCCACTTGTCATTGGCCACTTCATCCTCTTCCCCTTGATTGGGGGAATGAAATGAAGTGTCATCATGATGAGGTCTGTTTATGGTACAGAGAACCCACCCCTGTCAAATTACACACAATCTATATTTTGACCCAAAAGACATATTTTCACAGGTACACATTTGTTTAAAATTACATGCACCCATCACATATCACAGGAGGTATACCCTGTCCAAATCTGCTCTTCCTGAGAGCTTGCATTGAGAAATGGCAAAATATTTCAATTTTTTGTCAGGTTACCAATATCAGATTCTTACTCAAATTTACCCAAATGTGTGCAAGGCATGCAGGCATTAATTGATGAAGTATCAGACTTTTAACATGCATACATTTTAAGTAATACCCTCTTAACTGCTAGCTTGCCCCCAGATCATGCCACCGGTTCTAAAAGCCTCTTAAAATGTGGGCAGAAAAATCACAAGAATTATGGTATCATTTAAATAATTATGACAAGTCCGTACTATGAGTTATTCATCTTTTTCTAAAACCATATTCTGGCTACAGGGGTGTGTCTTTTCAGGTCACATGGTACAGAAACCAGTCTTTCCACTTTCTTCAAGCTCAGCCTCTGTCTCCAGTTTCTCCCCCTCCCAGTTTCTGCCAAGCCAGCTTGCGCTCACATGCAGTGCTCCTCCCCTTTCCTTCCAGGAGGAAGCCACATTTACGGCCCCCATAATAAAACATTTGCCTGGGCCCTGGAAGGCCCATTGTTCAAGAGGAAGCCATTCATGGCCACTTCAATAAACCCTCTGCCTGGGTCCTATGTTTAGTCTCTAGCAGTCCCTTGATAATTCAATCAGAGAAGTGTCATATCCCTTTTGGTGGGAACAGCAAAAGGCAGCTAGGCCTGGGAACACAGCAGTTGTGCAAGTCTCAACTCCTGTCGGGGGTAGCTGGTGGGCAGAATTCAGTTCCTTAAGCCAGGCCCCAGCTAATGTCTCTTTTAGTTACCCAGTTTTCTGCATTCAAATAAAACTAACCATTTTTACATATGCAGCTAGAATTCTGATTCTAAGTTTAAACTATGACATTTAAACAATTGCAACCTATGTGACTCTCAAAAGTAGGTCACTCATTTCTTTTAAACATTTAGATTTTTAGTGTCTTTCAGTCCAAATTTACTTAAACTGCTGAAATCCACAGCTCAGCCAGTCTTGTTATAAACCTTCAAGTCACTTCAGAATATAACTTTACATTGGATCCACCTCTCAGTAAGTCTTTCTTTGGCCTGCTTTGGGTTCATTTATTCAGTTTTACACAAAAAGAGAAAAAAGTCTGGTGTTGTTTTAAAACGCCGGCTTTCTGATAGTGGTGAGTACTGGTAATGCACCCATTTTTGGGATTTAAGAAAATGAATTCCCCACAATTCTAGGTTGCTTTTGGCAATCAGCATTGCCATTCCCAATGGTTTCAGGCTACTGTGTGGGTAGTCCAATGGTGGTTTTAGGCAGTGCCCTTCTGTGCCCATAACATCGGCAAAAATGAGTGGCAGCCTATTCTTCATGCATTTCCCTGGGCATTTTCTGGGAATCTCTGGCCATCATGATGTTTTCCATGTCAGTACTGCACAGTTTTGAGGTAGGGCTTGGATGCGTGGATAAAAACATCCCACAGCATACACACACATCTAACTATGAACGGCACCCCAACTGTGTGCACGCACCCTTATATTCCAGATCCATGAATACACTTAGTTTTGCATGCTGCTGGCCGTGCGATTTTCTCGCGCAGGCTGTCCATTGACATGCCCACGTAACGCCTTGCTCTTCCTCATTCAGTGTGCTGTATGGGGCTTATACATGTTCACCCCCTATTTATCTCTCTGCCTAGGCCCAACCAACACTCTGCATAGAGTCTCACGCAAGGTGCTCCACTGCATGCAGAGGTGTGCCGGACCTTTGCAACATCCCCGCATGTTCTGAAAAAGTCCTGCAAAGTCGATTGGATGAATCGATGAAGGTGGTGTTTTGCGCACAGAATGGCCCGCAAAGACCATTTTCTGCACACAGTTAATTCCATGAATCAGGCCCTTACAGTTGAAGTTGGCCTTCTGAAGCCCTGTGAATGACAGCATTATCTGACCGCCTTTGTATAACGGGAGGCACTCCTCTCCAACTCCCATTGTGCACCAGCTGCCAATGCTCAGCTCTCTAACAGTCAGTAGCTCTTCAATGATAATTTTTTCATGTGGGTTACATAATCCGAAATTAAATGGATCTGGAACTTCTTTGAAACATATATATATATATATATATATTCAGTGAAAAAACTTTGTTAAAGGGACGTTATGGTTAAGTTGTGCTACTAAAAACCTATGAAATTCAGTGAAAAAACGTTGTCAACGGGACGTTATGGTTCCAAGTAAAACCGAAAAACCCTTGAAATTCCCCAGTTATGGTAAGCTAAGCAACCATAACTTGCGCCACTACCGTGCACTGCTAAGACTAACACCCAGGACATCAAAGATGACATCACAAATGTCATTGATGTCAAGGGTTTTGACCCATGTTGAATCAATAGACTGGGTAGATGTGGGGATGAGCTGTCGCCGCCCATTATTCTATCCCAGAACAAACTAAATCAATAGACTGGGTGGATGTGGGGATGAGCTATCGCCGCCCACATTCACGCCAGAATAGGAGAACTGCGCAGTTGGCACGAGACCACTCCAAAGATACAACCTTTTGGTGGGGGGTTCCACATCACCACTCTACTGTAAGGATGCCATCAAAACAATGTTAAGCAAGGGCCCTATATTATCAAGCAAAAGACCACTCTATTGATATGCAGTAATTCAAGACAACTCAAAAATGGATGCAGTACCGACAAATTCCCCAAGGTGGCGCTAGCGGTCTAAACTCTGACAGGGAAACTGTATTTAGGAGTTGCAAGAGGGGCAGGGACTTCAAAGTTTGTTGGTTAATTGGAAACCTTAGCCACCTGCTGTTCCCAGAGGCCAAGAGGCTGGGAAACCCTAACACCTCAGAGATTCCCACCCCAGGAGGCAGGATATCACATGACCCTGTTGATAGATTGAGGAGAGACATCCAGGCAGCCTGCTGGAGCCCACACAAAAGGCTCTTTCTGTTGAATGTGGTATGTTAATTTTGAGTGTTTCCTGTCAACAGCCCTCTGCCAGCAAGGAGAGGCATGTGATCACTGACCCATCCAGACTCCTGGAGGCGGACTCAAACACTTTGGGGAGTTGAATTGCAACAAATATATAGTTTATAGAAACAGTGATAATTTATTGTAACCAAATGACAGGAATGTACAACTTTGAGAGTCTTAGTTTGAAAAATGCCCTCACGATTTGAGTCCAAACTCCAATTTGTACCATGTTCTGGGGCAAAACCCTGCTAATTGTGATTATTGTAGACAATGTGTTTAAGATAGAGACATGGAAAGTTACTGAGATATATGTGGAAGGGAAATGTACCTTTGTATAATTTTTGATGAAAAACCAATGTTGCAAAACCCACTAAAATCGAAAATAAGTTGCCATTTTTGAATGCAAGCTCCTAGAAACGCCAGAGTCGGGACAGGGACTATCTTTAGTAATATATGATGTGTGAATGTGATGTCAAACAACTGTGTACCTGGGAAATATGTATTTGGATCAGGAATAGATTTGTGTGCACATTGACCAGGGGAGTGTCATTTCTGCAGGTCATAAAAATGACATCACTCTGACACACTATCCCTTCCCAAATCAGGGACCAAAGAATCTATTGACCTATCAAATCAAGAGAGGGGCAGGCTTAGGGATGCTAGCCTCTCCGCCCACTTTTTAAAACACATAAAAAGAGACTGCTGGGACAGGTAGGGACATTCAATTCCATTTTCTGCGGGATGCTCTGCTGGGAGACTCCAGACTTCACATCCATCAATCTCCAAAGACCAGAACTTTACTTCAGAACTTAAAGCAAGGGCCTAAACCCACAAACTGAGAACTCTTCTCAGCAGACCTCAGCATCCTTAAAATCATTTGCAAACTATTCCACAGCCGGGCGAGCTGTTTGAATTCTTTGCCAAGAACAATTGCCAGAGACCAGACCAGAGATCCAGAGAGACCCAGACCGCTGTGAGCAGAACCAGTGCCTGATTGACCCGCCGAGCAGAGAGAACCGAAGTCCAGTCCAGTTGACCAGATCCGTGACGAGGCCCATTCATTTCAAAATTAGGAGTGAGTATCCTCCAGAACTGTGCAGAACCCAATCTCTTAGTTAAAATAATCTAATTCAAGCTATGTTAACCTAATTAGAACAGCCTCCTAGAAATCGTGTCATCTGTCATTTTTAAAGCTGCACAACTGTCACCTGTCAATTCTGCAGCTGCAAGCTGTCACCTGTCATTTTGAGTTTTACTTTAAATCCGAAAATCTACCTTTATTAAATCCTCCGTATCTCCGGAACCGTTTGTGCTAGCTAGATTTAACTTTCATCTGAAAGCTTAGAATCTAGGCTTCCCAACGAACCTAGAACCGACTTCCTACTCCCTATACTTTTTCCGCAATCGCGAGACACGCACTTGCGAAATTTACCGGGATTTGCGATTTAGCCCGATTTCTTCATCTGTAGAAATCAGCAGCTTTTTGCTTCTCTTTGCTAAAATTCGTTTGCAATCTGCTAATCATTCATAGAGTATTGTTAAAGTGAGCCTGAACTAATATAAAGTAGCCATCACCTACCCTGAACCTCTAGAGGGAATTAAAAGCAATTTTAGCACCTTTTCACTTCCTTGCAAACCACATTAAAGTAATTTGACTGTGTTTATATCTCATCCCTGTTTTCCCTAAGCTGCTGGGAGAACTGGAACTGTGTATTGCATTATAAAGCGAGATTTGTTGGGATTCTTGAAGACTGTGTGCTCTCCTTCCATTTCTTGTATTGCATAGGGGGGGAGTGAATTGTCAAAAGAAAAAGTGATCATATTACCTTTTGCTAAAATCATGACAAGTTATTTCTGTACTGCATTTTATTCCACCTTGCGTTTCCTTGAACCATATAAAGCATTCTTTCCTACCTTATTCTTCTGTTCCTATTCATAAGTTACCTCTTGCTGACTACTGCTCATATTCACATGTGTAATATCCATTATCAATTTATTTATAGAAGTGTGATATATATATATATATATAGTTTAAATTTTCAAATAAACCTTTTAATTTGCAAAACAAACCTACTTCTTGGCTCAGAGGGGTCAGGGGGATTCTAAGAGGGGGGTGTTATACAAGGGTTGTCATCCAGAGTACTGAACTGGATATAAAAATACATCAATAAGGGTTTTCCTCAGCATCCCAGACTAGGCATTGACTTAGCTGTAGTGTTGATTGAATATCGCTTACATTGATGACATCACTGACGACATCACATATGTATGTACTTTTCATGAAATATGTGTACAAGGGATACTTATTATAATGTTGCAAAACAAGTGTCAAGGATCATTGCAATAAATATCATACCCTAATTAGTGCATTGAACGATGCATTGATATAAATAGCATTCTATTATGGGGTTCTATCTAGTATACTAAGCTACTCATACAGAAACATAACATTGTGTGCAGCGTACAAGATGAAGGTATAATATTAGTAATGTTAATATGTTGAATAATGAAATGATAATTGTTTTCTTAATAGATTTGTGTGTACTGTGAAATATGTAATAGGTAGCTAATAAAACACATGTATTACATAATTGCATTAGTATAGACAAAACACAAAGACACAAGAACACATACCAATATGGGTATATACAGGGAAAGTGAAGTTAGCAAAAAAGCACACGTAGTAGCAGAAACAATTCATAACTTAACTGATTATTTTCATGCAAATAAATGATTGCTCTGTTTCAAAGCTGCTATTTACCCTATGTATTTGTATCACTTGATGTGATTGGACCCTAAGGAAGGTAGTGTGAGTACAATGTATACAAATATGACCATATACAGGGAAAGTACAGCCATAAAAAAAAAAACAACAGAACTATCAGAAAGTGCTCATTAGTCTATTGATTATCTTTATGCACAAAAAGGATTGCTGTCTTTCAAGCTTGTGTCTTCCCGTATGTATATGTTTCATATGATGTGACTGGACTCTAAGGGAATTACTGTAAGAACCTACTTGAAGGATACGTCTACAAATAAAATAACATGTTTAGTTTCTGACTGTTACTGAAGAAAACCATGTGGCCTAGATATGTCAGCAAAAGAAAAAAGAGTGAGCCAGACATGTGATGTCATCAGTGATGTCATCAATGACATTTGTGATGTCATCTTTGATGTCCTGGGTGTTAGTCGTAGCAGTGCACGGTGGTGGCGCGAGTTATGGTTGCTTAGCTTACCATAACTGGTGAATTTCAAGGGTTTTTCGGTTTTACTTGGAACCATAACGTTCCTTTGACAATGTTTTTTCACTGAATTTCATAGGTTTTTAGTAGCACAACTTAACCATAACGTCCCTTTAACAAAGTTTTTTCATTGAATTTCATAGGTTTTTATTAGTGCAACTTAACCATAACGTCCCTGTAACACATTTTTTTATTACTGAATTGTGTAGGTTTTTATTAGTGCAACGTCACCATAACATCCTTTTCAATAGATGAAGACCACTAGCATCTTAGGTCCTCAAAGTGGGAACCCAGGGTGGTAAAAAAAAAAAAATATTTTCCTTCCTACACCGGGACGCCTGCGGAATGAAAATCTTTTACCAAGATGGCCACCATGGAAAGGGAAGGTGGGGTGTATAAAGAGAAAACAACAGGGCATGAGCGGGGGTGGAGGGGTAACAGGGGAGACACATGGGCATGAGCAGGGGGTGAGAGGGAACAGGGCACAAACGGGGCATGAGCAGGGGGTGAGGGGGAAAGGAAGGAAACACGGGGCATGAGCGGGGGTGGGGGGAACACAAGAGAGACACGGGGCATGAGCAGCGGGTGGGGGGGAACAGGGGAGACACGAGGCAAGAGCTGGGGGTGGGGAGGAACACGAGGGAGACATGGGGCATGAGCGGGGGGCGGGGAGGAACACGAGGGAGACACGGGGCATGAGCGGGGGGTGGGGAGGAACATGAGGGAGACACGGGACATGAGCGGGGGGCGGGGGGGAACAGAGGAGGCACGGGGCATGAGCGGGGGGTGGGGAAACAGGGAACACACGGGGCATGAGCAGGGGGTGGGGGGAACAGGGCACACACGGGGCTTGAGCGGGTGGTGGGGGAACAGGGCACACACGGGGCATGAGCGGGGGTGGGGGGAACAGGGCACACACGGGGCATGAGTGGGGGGTGGGGGGAACAGGGCACACACGGGGCATGAGCAGGGGTGGGGGAATAGGGCACACACAGGCATGAGCGGGGGTTGGGGGAAAGGAGAGAGACAAGGGGCATGAGCGGGGGGTGGGGAACACAAGGGAGACACAGGGCATGAGCGGGGGGTGCGGGGTAACATGAGGGAAGCACGGGGCATGAGGCGGGGGGTGGGGGGAACACGAGGGAGACACGGGGCATGAGCGGGGGGTGGGGGCAACATGAGACACACGGGGCATGAGCGGGGGGTAAGGGGGCACACGATGGAGACACAGGGCATGAGTGGGGGGTGGGGAGAACACGAGGGAGACACGGGGCATGAGCGGGGGGTGGGGGCAACAGGAGACACATGGGGCATGAGCAGGGGTGAGGGGGTACACGAGGGAGACACGGGGCATGAGCGGGGGGTGGGGGGAACACGAGGGAGACACGGGGCATGAGCGGGGGTGGAGGGAACAGTGCACATGGGGCATGAGAGGGGGTGGGGGAAACAGGGCGCACACGGGCCATGAGCGGGGGTGGGGGAACAGGGCGCACAAACGAAGCATGAGCGGGGGTGGGGGAACAGGGCGCACACATGGGGCATGAGCGGGGGTGGGGGAAAAGGGCGCACACACGGGGCATGAGCGGGGGGTGGGGGGAAAGGAGAGAGACACGGGGCATTAGTGGGTGGTGGGAACACGAGGGGGACACGGGGCATGAGCGGGAGGGGGTGGGGGGTAACACGAGGGAAACACGAGGCATGAGCGGGGGTGGGGGGAACACGAGGGAGACACGGGGCATGAGCGGGGGTGGGGCAACAGGAGACACGGGGCATGAGCGGGGTGTGGGGGAAACACGAGGGAGACACGGGGCATGAGCCGGGGTGGGGGGTAACATGAAGGAGACACGGGGCATGAGCGGGGGATGGGGGTACAGGAGGGAAACACGGGGCATGAGCGGGGGGTGGGGGTACAGGAGGAAGACACGGGACATGACCGGAGGGTGGGGGGCAACAGGAGACACGGGGCATGAGCGGGGGGTGGGGGGTACATGAGGGAAACACAGGGCATGAGCGGGGGTGGGGGGAACAGGGGAGACACGGGGCATGAGCGGGGGTGGGGGGAACAGGAGAGAGACAAGGGGCATGAGCAGGGGTGGGGAACAGGGAGACATGGGGCATGAGTGGGGGGTGGGGGGGTAACACAAGGGAGACACAGGGCATGAGCAGGGGGTGGGGACGTAACACAAGGGAGACACAGAGCATGAGCGGGGGTGGGTGTAACAAAAGGGAGATGAGGGGCATGAGCGGGGGGTGGGGGGGTAACACAAGGGAGACACGGGGCATGAGCTGGGGTGGGGGTAACACAACAGAGACACGGGGCATGAGCGGGGGGTGGGGGTTAACAGGGGAGACAGGTCTTGAGCGGGGGGTGGGGGAACAGGGCACACGGGTCATGAGCGGGGGGTGGGGCGGAACAGGGGAGACACACGGGGCATGAGCGGGGGGTGGGGGGAAGGGGAGAGACACATGGGGCATGAGTGGGGGTGGGGGGAAAGGAGGGAGATACGGGGCATGAGCGGGGGTGGGGGAAGGGGAGAGACACACGGGGCATGAGCAGGGGGTGGGGGGAAAGGGGAGAGACAAACGGGGCCTGAGCGAGGGGTGGGGGGAAGGGGTGAGAGATGCGGGGAATGAGCGGGGGGTGGGGGGAAGGGGCGAGAGACACGGGGCATGAGCGGGGGGTGGAGGGGAAGGGGAGAGACACGCGGGGCGTGAGCGGGTGGTGGGGGGGAAGGGGAGAGAGACACGGGGCATGAGCGGGGGTGGGAGGGAAGGGTAGAGACACAAGGGGCATGACCAGGGGGTGGGGGAAAGGAGGGAGACACGGGGCATGAGCGGGGGTGGGGGGAAGAGGAGGGAGACACGGGGCATGAGCGGGGGGTGGGGGTAAGGGGAGAGAGACAGGGGTATGAGCTGGGGGTGGGGGTGGGGAGGGAAGGGGAGAGACACACGGGGCATGAGCATGGGGTGGGGGGAAGGGGAGAGACACACGGGGCATGTGCGGGGGGTGGGGAGGAAGGGGAGAGACACACGGGGCATGAGCGGGGGGTGGGCGAACAGTAGGGAGACATGGTGCATGAGCGGGGGTGGGGGGAAGAGGAGGGAGACACGGGGCATGAGCGGGGGGTGGGGGTAAGGGGAGAGAGACAGGGGTATGAGCTGGGGGTGGGGGTGGGAGGGAAGGGGAGAGAAACACGGGGCATGAGCATGGGGTGGGGGGAAGGGGAGAGACACACGGGGCATGTGCGGGGGGTGGGGAGGAAGGAGAGAGAGAGACAAGGGGGAATGAGCGGGGGGTGGAGGGGAAGGGGAGAGAGACACGGGGCATGAGCAGGGGGTGGGGGGGAAGGGTAGAGACAGACGGGGCGTGTGCAGGGGGTGGGGGGAAGGGGAGAAACACAAGGGGCATGAGCGGGGGTGGGGGGAAAGGAGGGAGACACAGGGCATGAGCGGGGGGTGGGGGAAGGGGAGAGAAACACGGGGCATGAGCAGGGGGGAAGGGGAGAGAGACATGGGGCATGAGCGGGGGGTGGGGGGAACAGTAGGGAGACACGGGGGATGAGCGGGGGGTGGGGGGAAGGGGAGGGAGACATGGGGCATGAGCGGGGGGTGGGGGAAGGGGAGAGACACGGGGCATGAGCAGGGGTGAGGGGAAGGGGAGAGACACGGGGAGTGGGTGGGGGGGTAACACAAGGGAGACACGGGGCAGGGGGTGGGGGGGTAACATGAGGGAGGAGGGAGACACGGGGCATGAGCGGGGGGTGGGGGTAACAGGGGAGGCAGGTCATGAGCGGGGGCGGGGGCAACAGGAGACACAGGGCATGAGCGGGGTGTGGGGGGAACACGAGGGAGACACGGGGCATCATGAGCGGGGGTGGGGGGTAACATGAGGGAGAGACGGGGAATGAGCGGGGGGTGGGGGTACAGGAGGGAAACACGGGGCATGAGCGGGGGGTGGGGGAAGGGGTACAGGAGGGAGACACAGGACATAACTGGAGGGTGGGGGGCAACAGGAGACACGGGGCATGAGCGGGGGGTGGGGGGTATACGGGGGAAACACGGGGCATGAGCGGGGGATGGGGGAACAGGGGAGACACGGGGCATGAGCGGGGGTGGGGGGAACAGGAGAGAGACACGGGGCATGAGCGGGGGTGGGGGGAACAGGGGAGACACAGGGCATGAGCGAGGGGTGAGGGGGTAACACAAGGGAGACACGGGGCATGAGCGGTGGGTGTGGAGTAACACAAGGGAGACACGGGGCATGAGCGGGGGGTGGGGGTAACACAAGGGAGACACAGGGCATGAGCGGGGGTAACACAAGGGAGACATAGGGCATGAGCGGGGGGTGGGGGTAACACGAGGGAGACACGGGGCATGAGCGGGGGCTGAGGGGTAACACAAGGGAGACACTGGGCATGAGCTGGGGGTGGGGGTAACACAACGGAGACACGGGGCATGAGCAGGGGGTGGGGGGAACATGGCACACGGGGCATGAGCAGGTGGTTGAGGGGAACAGGGGAGACACATGGGGCATGAGCGGGGGCTGGGGGGAAGGGGAGAGACACACGGGGCATGAGCGGGGGGTGGGGGAAAGAAGGGAGACACGGGGCATGAGCGGGGGCTGGGGGAAAGGGGAGAGACACAAGGGGCATGAGTGGGGGGTGGGGGGAAGGGGATAGGCACACGGGGCATGAGCGAGGGTGGGGGGAAGGGGAGAGACACATGGGGCATGAGCGGCGGGTTGGGGGAAGGGGAGAGAGACACGGGGAATGAGCGGGGGGTGGGGGGAAGGGGAGAGAGACACGGGGCATGAGCGGGGGGTGGGGGGAAGGGGAGAGAAACACGGGGCATGAGCGGGGTGTGGGGGAGAAGGGGAGAGAGACACGGGGCATGAGCCGGGGTGGGGGGAAGAGGAGAGAGAGACAAGGGGCATGAGCGGGGGGTGGGGGGAACAGTAGGGAGACACGGGGCATGAGCGGGGGGTGGGGGGAAGATGAGGGAGACACAGGGCATGAGCGGGGGTGGGGGGAAGGGTAGAGACACAAGGGGCATGAGCAGGGGGTGGGGGGAAAGGAGGGAGACACGGGGAATGAGCGGGGGGTGGGGGGAAGGGGAGAGAAACACGGGGCATGAACGGGGGGTGGGGAAGAAGGGGAGAGAGATATGGGGCATGAGCGGGGGGTGGGGGGAACAGTAGGGAGACACGGGGCATGAGCGGGGGGTGGGGGAAAGATGAGGGAGACACAGGGCATGAGCGGGGGGTGGGGGAAGGGGAGAGAGACACAGGCATGAGCGGTTGGTGGGGGTGGGGGGGAAGGGGAGAGACACACGGGGCATGAGCATGGGGTGGGGGGAAGGGGAGAGACACACGGGGCGTGTGCGGGGGGGTGGGGGTTCAGGGGAGAGAGACTCGTGGCATGAGCGGGGGGTAGAGGGGAAGGGGAGAGACACACGGGGCTTGAGCGGGGGTGGGGGGAAGGGGAGAGAGACACGGGGCATGAGCGGGGGTGGGGGGGAAGGGTAGAGACACACGGGGCATGTGTGGGGAAGGGGAGAGACACAAGGGGCATGAGTGGGGGGTGGGGGGAAAGGAGGGTTACACGGGGCATGAGCGGGGGGTGGGGGACAAGGGGAGAGAGACACGGGGCATGAGCGGGGGTGGGGGGGAAGGGGAAAGAGACATGGGGCATGAGCGGGGGGGTGGGGGGAACATTAGGGAGACACGGGGCATGAGCGGGGGGTGGGAGGAAGGGGAGAGACACGGGCATGAGCGGGGGTGGGAGGGAAAGGGAGAGACACGGGGCATGGGTGTGGGGTAACACAAGGGAGACACGGGCATGTGCAGGGGGTGGGGGGGCAACACGAGGGAGACACGGGGCATAAACGGGGGGTGGGGGGGTAACACAAGGGAGACACGGGGCATGAGCGGGGGGTGGGGGGATAACACAAGGGAGACACGGGGCATGAGCAGGGGGTGGGGGTAACAGGGGAGACAGGTCATGAGCGGGGGTGGGGGAACACGGGAGACACGGGGCATGAGCGGGGGGTGAGGGGAGTGGAGAGAGACACAGGGCATGAGCGGGGGTGGGGGGAACAGTAGGGAGACACGGGACATGAGCGGGGGGTGGGGGGAAGAGGAGAGACACACGGGGCATGAGCGGGGGGTGGGGGGAAGGGGGGAGAGACACGGGGCATGAGCGGGGGTTGGGGGGGAAGGGGAGAGACACACAGGGCATGAGCGGGGGGTGGGGAGGAAGGGGAGAGAGACACAGGGCATGAGCGGGGGGTGGGGGGAAGGGGAGAGACACACGGAGCATGAGCAGGGGGTGGGTGGAAGGGGGGAAGGGGAGAGAGACACGGGGCATGAGCGGGGGTGGGGGGAAGGGGAGAGACAAACGGGGCATGAGCGGGGGGTGGGGGGAAGGGGAGAGACACACGGGCATGAGCGGGGGGTGGGGGGGAGGGGAGAGGCACACGGGGCATGAGCGGGGGGGTGGGGGGAAAGGAGGGAGACACGGGGCATGAGCGGTTTGGGGGAAGGGGAGAGACACACGGGGCATGAGCGGGGGTGGGGGGAAGGGGGAAAGGAAGAGAGACACGGGACATGAGCGGGAGGTGGGGGGAAGGGGAGAGACACATGGGGCATGAGCGGGGGGTGGTGGGAGGGGAGAGTCACACGAGGCATGAGCGGGGGGTGGGGGGAAGGGGTTAGATACACGGGGCATGAGCGGGGGTGGGCGGGAAGGGGAGAGACACACGGGGCATGAGAGGGGGGTGGGGGGAAAGGGAGAGAGACACGGGGCATGAGTGGGGGGTGGGTGGAAGGGGAGAGACACACAGGGCATCAGCGGGGGTGGGGGAAGGGGAGAGAGACACGGGGCATGAGCAGGGTGTGGGGGGAACAGTAGGGAGACACGGGGCATGAGCGGGGGGTGGGGGGAAAGGGGAGAGACACACGGGGCATTAGCAGGGGGTGGTGGGGAAGGGGAGAGACACACGGGGCATGAGCGGGGGGTGTGGGGGAAGGGGAGAGAGTCATGGGGCATGAGCGGGAGGTAGGGGGAAGGAAAGAGAGACACAGTGCATGAGCGGGTGGTGGGGGGAAGGTTAGAGAGACACGGGGCATGAGCGGGAGGTGGGGGAAGGGGAGTGAGACACGGGGCATGAGCGGGGGGTGGCGGGAAAGGGGAGAGAGTCACGGGGCATGAGCGGGGGGTGGGGGGAAGGGGAGACACATGGGGCATGAGCGGGGGGTGTGGGGGAAGGGGAGAGACACACGGGGCATGAGCGGGGGGTGGGGGGAAAAACACACGGGCAGAGCGGGGGGTGGGGGGGAGAGACGCACGGGGCGTGAGCGGGGGGGAAAGGAGGGAGACACGGGGCATGAGCGGGGGGTGGTGGGGAAGGGGAGAGATACGGGGCATGAGCGGGGGGTGGGGGGTAACAGGGGAGACAGGGCATGGGTGGGGGGTAACACAAGGGAGACACGGGGCATGAGCGGGGGGTGGGGGAAGGGGAGAGACACACGGGGCATGAGCGGGGGTGGGGTGAAACAGTAGGGAGACACGGAGCATGAGCGGGGGTGGGGGGAGGGGAGAGACACATGGGGCATGAGCGGGGGTGGGGGGGAAGGGGAGAGACACACGGGGCATGAGCGGGGGGTGGGGGAGAGACACACTGGGGCATGAGCGGGGGGTGTGGGGGAAGGGGAGAGACACACGGGGCATGAGCGGGGGGTGGGGGGAAAAACACACGGGCAGAGCGGGGGGTGGGGGGGAGAGACACACGGGGCGTGAGCGGGGGGGAAAGGAGGGAGACACGGGGCATGAGCGGGGGGTGGTGGGGAAGGGGGAGATACGGCGCATGAGCGGGGGGTGGGGGGTAACAGGGGAGACAGGGCATGGCTGGGGAGAACAGTAGGGAGACACGGGACATGAGCGGGGGGTGGGGGAAGAAGGAGAGACACACGGGGCATGAGCGGGGGTGGGGTGAAACAGTAGGGAGACACGGAGCATGAGCGGGGGTGGGGGGAGGAGAGAGACACATGGGGCATGAGCGGGGGTGGGGGGGAAGGGGAGAGACACACGGGGCATGAGCGGGGGGTGGGGGGAGGGGAGAGACACACTGGCCATGAGCAGGGGGTGGGGGGAGGGGAGAGACTCACGGGGCATGAGCGGGGGGGTGGGGGGAAAGGAGGGAGACACGGGGCATGAGCGGGGGGTGGGGGGAAGGGGAGAGACACACGGGGCATGAGCGGGGGGTGGGGGGAAGGGGGGAAGGGGAGAGAGACACAGGGCATGAGCGGGGGGAGGGGAGAGTCACACGAGGCATGAGCGGGGGGTGTGTGGGAAGGGGTCAGATACACGGGGCATGAGCGGGGGGTGGGGGGAAGGGGAGAGAGACACGGGGCATGAGCGGGGGTTGGGGGGGAAGGGTAGAGACACACGGGGCATGAGCGGGGGGTGGGGGTAAGCGGGGAAGGGGAGAGACATACGGGCATGAGCGGGGGGTCGGGGGGAGGGGAGAGTCACACGAGGCATGAGCGGGGGGTGTGTGGGAAGGGGTCAGATACACGGGGCATGAGCGGGGGGTGGGGGGAAAGGAGGGAGACACGGGGCATGAGCGGGGGGTGGGGGGAAGGGGAGAGACACACGGGGCATGAGCGGGGGGTGGGGGTAAGGGGGGAAGGGGAGAGACATACGGGCATGAGCGGGGGGTCGGGGGGAGGGCAGAGTCACACGAGGCATGAGCGGGGGGTGTGTGGGAAGGGGGCAGATACACGGGGCATGAGCGGGGGGTGGGGGGGAAGGGGAGAGAGACACGGGGCATGAGCGGGGGTTGGGGGGAAGGGTAGAGACACACAGGGCATGAGCGGGGGGTGGGGAGGAAGGGGAGAGAGACACAGGGCATGAGCGGGGGGTGGGGGGGAAGGGGAGAGACACACGGAGCATGAGCAGGGGGTGGGTGGAAGGGGGGAAGGGGAGAGAGACACGGGGCATGAGCGGGGGTGGGGGGAAGGGGAGAGACAAACGGGGCATGAGCGGGGGGTGGGGGGAAGGGGAGAGACACACGGGGCATGAGCGGGGGGTGGGGGGGAGGGGAGAGATACACGGGCCATGAGCGGGGGGTGGGGGGGAAGGGGAGAGGCACACGGGGCATGAGCGGGGTCGTGGGGGGAAAGGAGGGAGACACGGGGCATGAGCGGGTTGGGGGAAGGGGAGAGACACACGGGTCATGAGCAGGGGTGGGGGGAAGGGGGAAAGGAAGAGAGACACGGGACACGAGCGGGGGGTGGGGGGAAGGGGAGAGACACATGGGGCATGAGCGGGGGGTGGGGGGAGGGGAGAGTCACACGAGGCATGAGCGGGGGGTGGGGGGAAGGGGTTAGATACACGGGGCATGAGCGGGGGTGGGCGGGAAGGGGAGAGACACACGGGGCATGAGAGGGGGGTGGGGGGAAAGGGAGAGAGACACGGGGCATGAGTGGGGGGTGGGTGGAAGGGGAGAGACACACAGGGCATCAGCGGGGGGTGGGGGGAAGGGGAGAGAGACACGGGGCATGAGCGGGGTGTGGGGGGAACAGTAGGGAGACACGGGGCATGAGCGGGGGGTGGGGGGAAAGGGGAGAGACACACGGGGCATTAGCAGGGGGTGGTGGGGAAGGGGAGAGACACACGGGGCATGAGCGGGGGTGGGGGGGAAGGGGAGAGAGTCATGGGGCATGAGCGGGAGGTAGGGGGAAGGAAAGAGAGACACAGGGCATGAGCGGGGGGTGGTGGGACGGGTAGAGAGACACGGGGCATGAGCGGGCGGTGGGGGAAGGGGAGTGAGACACGGGGCATGAGCGGGGGGTGGCGGGATAGGGGAGAGAGTCACGGGGCATGAGCGGGGGGTGGGGGGGAAGGGGAGACACATGGGGCATGAGCGGGGGGTGTGGGGGAAGGGGAGAGATACGGGGCATGAGCGGGGGGTGGGGGGTAACAGGGGAGACAGGGCATGGGTGGGGGGTAACACAAGGGAGACACGGGGCATGAGCGGGGGGTGGGGGTAACATGAGGGAGACACGGGGCATGAGCGGGGGTGGGGGGGTAACAAGGGAGACACCGGGCATGTGGTGGGGGTGGGGGAGTAACACAAGGGAGACACGGGGCATGAGCTGGGGGTGGAGGGTAACACAAGGGAAACACGGGGCATGAGCGGGGGGTGGGTGTAACTGGGGGAACAGGTCATGAGAGGGGAGTGGGGGGGAACAGGGGAGACACGGGGCATGAGCAGGGGCTGGGGAGAACAGTAGGGAGACACGGGACATGAGCGGGGGGTGGGGGAAGGGGAGAGACACACGGGGCATGAGCGGGGGTGGGGTGAAACAGTAGGGAGACACGGAGCATGAGCGGGGGTGGGGGGAGGGAAGAGACACATGGGGCATGAGCGGGGGTGGGGGGGAAGGGGAGAGACACACGGGGCATGAGCGGGGGGTGGGGGGGAGGGGAGAGACACACTGGCCATGAGCAGGGGGTGGGGGGAGGGGAGAGACTCACGGGGCATGAGCGGGGGGGTGGGGGGAAAGGAGGGAGACACGGGGCATGAGCGGGGGGTGGGGGGAAGGGGAGAGACACACGGGGCATGAGCAGGGGGTGGGTGGAAGGGGGGAAGGGGAGAGAGACACGGGGCATGAGCGGGGGTGGGGGGAAGGGGAGAGACAAACGGGGCATGAGCGGGGGGTGGGGGGAAGGGGAGAGACACACGGGGCATGAGCGGGGGGTGGGGGGGAGGGGAGAGATACACGGGCCATGGCGGGGGGTGGGGGGAAGGGGAGAGGCACACGGGGCATGAGCGGGGTCGTGGGGGGAAAGGAGGGAGACACGGGGCATGAGCGGGTTGGGGGAAGGGGAGAGACACACGGGTCATGAGCAGGGGTGGGGGGAAGGGGGAAAGGAAGAGAGACACGGGACACGAGCGGGGGGTGGGGGGAAGGGGAGAGACACATGGGGCATGAGCGGGGGGTGGGGGGAGGGGAGAGTCACACGAGGCATGAGCGGGGGGTGGGGGGAAGGGGTTAGATACACGGGGCATGAGCGGGGGTGGGCGGGAAGGGGAGAGACACACGGGGCATGAGAGGGGGGTGGGGGGAAAGGGAGAGAGACACGGGGCATGAGTGGGGGGTGGGTGGAAGGGGAGAGACACACAGGGCATCAGCGGGGGGTGGGGGGAAGGGGAGAGAGACACGGGGCATGAGCGGGGTGTGGGGGGAACAGTAGGGAGACACGGGGCATGAGCGGGGGGTGGGGGGAAAGGGGAGAGACACACGGGGCATGAGCGGGGGTGGGGGGGAAGGGGAGAGAGTCATGGGGCATGAGCGGGAGGTAGGGGGAAGGAAAGAGAGACACAGGGCATGAGCGGGGGGTGGTGGGACGGGTAGAGAGACACGGGGCATGAGCGGGCGGTGGGGGAAGGGGAGTGAGACACGGGGCATGAGCGGGGGGTGGCGGGATAGGGGAGAGAGTCACGGGGCATGAGCGGGGGGTGGGGGGGAAGGGGAGACACATGGGGCATGAGCGGGGGGTGTGGGGGAAGGGGAGAGATACGGGGCATGAGCGGGGGGTGGGGGGTAACAGGGGAGACAGGGCATGGGTGGGGGGTAACACAAGGGAGACACGGGGCATGAGCGGGGGGTGGGGGTAACATGAGGGAGACACGGGGCATGAGCGGGGGTGGGGGGGTAACAAGGGAGACACCGGGCATGTGGTGGGGGTGGGGGAGTAACACAAGGGAGACACGGGGCATGAGCTGGGGGTGGAGGGTAACACAAGGGAAACACGGGGCATGAGCGGGGGGTGGGTGTAACTGGGGGAACAGGTCATGAGAGGGGAGTGGGGGGGAACAGGGGAGACACGGGGTATGAGCAGGGGCTGGGGAGAACAGTAGGGAGACACGGGACATGAGCGGGGGGTGGGGGAAGGGGAGAGACACACTGGGCATGAGCGGGGGTGGGGTGAAACAGTAGGGAGACACGGAGCATGAGCGGGGGTGGGGGGAGGGAAGAGACACATGGGGCATGAGCGGGGGTGGGGGGGAAGGGGAGAGACACACGGGGCATGAGCGGGGGGTGGGGGGGAGGGGAGAGACACACTGGCCATGAGCAGGGGGTGGGGGGAGGGGAGAGACTCACGGGGCATGAGCGGGGGGGTGGGGGGAAAGGAGGGAGACACGGGGCATGAGCGGGGGGTGGGGGGAAGGGGAGAGACACACGGGGCATGAGCGGGGGGTGGGGGTAAGGGGAGAGAGACACAGGGCATGAGCGGGGGGTTGGGGGGAGGGGAGAGTCACACGAGGCATGAGCGGGGGGTGTGTGGGAAGGGGTCAGATACACGGGGCATGAGCGGGGGGTGGGGGGAAGGGGAGAGAGACACGGGGCATGAGCGGGGGTTGGGGGGGAAGGGTAGAGACACACGGGGCATGAGCGGGGGGTGGGGGTAAGGGGGGAAGGGGAGAGACATACGGGCATGAGCGGGGGGTCGGGGGGAGGGGAGAGTCACACGAGGCATGAGCGGGGGGTGTGTGGGAAGGGGTCAGATACACGGGGCATGAGCGGGGGGTGGGGGGAAAGGAGGGAGACACGGGGCATGAGCGGGGGGTGGGGGGAAGGGGAGAGACACACGGGGCATGAGCGGGGGGTGGGGGGAAGGGGGGAAGGGGAGAGACATACGGGCATGAGCGGGGGGTCGGGGGGAGGGGAGAGTCACACGAGGCATGAGCGGGGGGTGTGTGGGAAGGGGTCAGATACACGGGGCATGAGCGGGGGGTGGGGGGAAGGGGAGAGAGACATGGGGCATGAGCGGGGGTTGGGGGGGAAGGGTAGAGACACACAGGGCATGAGCGGGGGGTGGGGAGGAAGGGGAGAGAGACACAGGGCATGAGCGGGGGGTGGGGGGAAGGGGAGAGACACACGGAGCATGAGCAGGGGGTGGGTGGAAGGGGGGAAGGGGAGAAAGACACGGGGCATGAGCGGGGGTGGGGGGAAGGGGAGAGACAAACGGGGCAGGAGCGGGGGGTGGGGGGAAGGGGAGAGACACACGGGGCATGAGCGGGGGGTGGGGGGGAGGGGAGAGATACACGGGCCATGAGCGGGGGGTGGGGGGGAAGGGGAGAGACACACGGGCATGAGCGGGGGGTGGGGGGGAGGGGAGAGGCACACGGGGCATGAGCGGGGGCGTGGGGGTAAAGGAGGGAGACACGGGGCATGAGCGGGTTGGGGGGAAGGGGAGAGACACACGGGGCATGAGCGGGGGTGGGGGGAAGGGGGGAAAGGAAGAGAGACACGGGACACGAGCGGGGGGTGGGGGGAAGGGGAGAGACACATGGGGCATGAGCGGGGGGTGGGGGGAGGGGAGAGTCACACGAGGCATGAGCGGGGGGTGGGGGGAAGGGGTTAGATACACGGGGCATGAGCGGGGGTGGGCGAGAAGGGGAGAGACACACGGGGCATGAGAGGGGGGTGGGGGGAAAGGGAGAGAGACACGGGGCATGAGTGGGGGGTGGGTGGAAGGGGAGAGACACACAGGGCATCAGCGGGGGGTGGGGGGAAGGGGAGAGAGACACGGGGCATGAGCGGGGTGTGGGGGGAACAGTAGGGAGACACGGGGCATGAGCGGGGGGTGGGGGGAAAGGGGAGAGACACATGGGGCATTAGCAGGGGGTGGTGGGGAAGGGGAGAGACACACGGGGCATGAGCGGGGGTGGGGGGGAAGGGGAGAGAGTCATGGGGCATGAGCGGGAGGTAGGGGGAAGGAAAGAGAGACACAGGGCATGAACGGGGGTGGTGGGAAGGGTAGAGAGACACGGGGCATGAGCGGGAGGTGGGGGAAGGGGAGTGAGACACGGGGCATGAGCGGGGGGTGGCGGGATAGGGGAGAGAGTCACGGGGCATGAGCGGGGGGTGGGGGGGAAGGGGAGACACATGGGGCATGAGCGGGGGGTGTGAAGGAGGAAGGGGAGAGACACACGGGGCATGAGCGGGGGGTGGGGGGAAAAACACACGGGCAGAGCGGGGGGTGGGGGGGAGAGACGCACGGGGCGTGAGCGGGGGGGAAAGGAGGGAGACACGGGGCATGAGCGGGGGGTGGTGGGGAAGGGGAGAGATACGGGGCATGAGCGGGGGGTGAGGGGTAACAGGGGAGACAGGGCATGGGTGGGGGGTAACACAAGGGAGAGACGGGGCATGAGCGGGGGGTGGGGTGTAACATGAGGGAGACACGGGGCATGAGCGGGGGTGGGGGGTAACAAGGGAGACACGGGGCATGTGGTGGGGGTGGGGGAGTAACACAAGGGAGACACGGGGCATGAGCTGGGGGTGGAGGGTAACACAAGGGAGACACGGGGCATGAGCGGGGGGTGGGTGTAACTGGGGGAACAGGTCATGAGAGGGGAGTGGGGGGGAACAGGGGAGACACGGGGCATGAGCAGGGGCTGGGGAGAACAGTAGGGAGACACGGGACATGAGCGGGGGGTGGGGGAAGGGGAGAGACACACGGGGCATGAGCGGGGGTGGGGTGAAACAGTAGGGAGACACGGAGCATGAGCGGGGGGTGGGGGGAGGGGAGAGACACATGGGGCATGAGCGGGGGTGGGGGGAAGGGGAGAGACACACGGGGCATGAGCGGGGGGTGGGGGGGAGGGGAGAGACACACTGGCCATGAGCAGGGGGTGGGGGGAGGGGAGAGACTCACGGGGCATGAGCGGGGGGGTGGGGGGAAAGGAGGGAGACACGGGGCATGAGCGGGGGGTGGGGGGAAGGGGAGAGACACACGGGGCATGAGCGGGGGTGGGGGTAAGGGGGGAAGGGGAGAGAGACACAGGGCATGAGCGGGGGTGGGGGGAAGGGGAGAGACATACGGGCATGAGCGGGGGGTCGGGGGGAGGGGAGAGTCACACGAGGCATGAGCGGGGGGTGTGTGGGAAGGGGTCAGATACACGGGGCATGAGCGGGGGGTGGGGGGTAAGGGGAGAGACACATGGGGCATGAGAGCGGGGTGGGGGGAAGGGGAGGGAGACACGGGGCATGAGCGGGGGGTGGGGGGAAGGGGAGAAATACGGGGCATTAGTGGGGTATGGGGGGGAGGGGAGAGACACGGGGCATGATCGGAGGGGCGGGACGACAGGAGGGAGACACGGGGCATGAGCGGGGGGTGGGGGGAAGGGGAAAGACACACGGGGCATGAGCAGGGGGTGGGGGGAAGGGGAGAGACACACGGGCATGAGGAGGGGGTGGGGGGAGGGGAGAGACTCACGGGGCATGAGCGGGGGGGTGGGGGAAAGGAGGGAGACACGGGGCATGAGCGGGGGGTGGGGGGAAGGGGAGAGACACACGGGGCATGAGCGGGGGGTGGGGGGAAGGGGGAAGGGGAGAGAGACACAGGACATGAGCGGGGGGTGGGGGGAAGGGGAGAGACACACGGGGCATGAGCGGGGGGTCTGGGGGAGGGGAGAGTCACACGAGGCATGAGCGGGGGGTGGGTGGGAAGGGGTTAGATACACGGGGCTTGAGCGGGGGGTGGGGGGGAAGGGGAGAGACACATGGGGCATGAGAGCGGGGTGGGGGAAGGGGAGGGAGACACGGGGCATGAGCGGGGGGTGGGGGGAAGGGGAGAAACACGGGGCATTAGTGGGGTGTGGGGGGGAGGGGAGAGATACGGGGCATGATCGGAGGGGTGGGATGAAAGGAGGGAGACACGGGGCATGAGCGGGGGGTGGGGGGAAGGGGAAAGACACACGGGGCATGAGCAGGGTGGCGGGAAGGGGAGAGAGACATTGGGCATGAGCAGGGGGTGGGGGGAAGGGGAGAGACACACGGGGCATCAGCGGGGGGTAGGGGGAAGGGGAGAGAGACACGGGGCATGAGCGGGGGGTGGGGGGAAAGGGGAGAGACACACGGGGCATGAGCAGGGGGTGGGGGAAGGGGAGAGAGTCACGGGGCATGAGCGGGAGGTAGGGGGGAAGGGGAGAGAGACACAGGGCATGAGCGGGGGGTGGGGCGGAAAGGGAGAGAGTCACGGGGGGTGGGGGGGAAGGGGAGAGAGGAGAGACACATGGGGCATGAGCGGGGTGTGGGGGGGAGACAGACGGGGCATGAGCGGGGGGTGGGGGGCAGAGATGCACGGGGCATGAGCGGGGGAAAGGATGGAGACACAGGGCATGAGCGGGGGGTGGTGGGGAAGGGGAGAGATACGGGGCATGAGCGGGGGGTGGGAGTAACACAAGGGAGACACGGGGCATGAGCAGAGGGTGGGGGGTAACAGGGGAGACAGGGCATGGGTGGGGGGGTAACACAAGGGAGACACGGGGCATGAGCGGGGGGTGGGGGTAACACGAGGGAGACACGGGGCATGAGCGGGGGTGGGGGGTATCAAGGGAGACACGGGGCATGTGGTGGGGGTGGGGGAGTAACACAAGGGAGACATGGGGCATGAGCGGCGGGTGGGGGGTAACAGGGGAGACAGGGCTTGGGTGGGGGGTAACACAAGGGAGACACGGGGCATGAGCGGGGGGTGTGGGGTAACATGAGGGCGACACGGGGCATGAGCGGGGATGGGGGGGTAACAAGGGAGACATGGGGCATGTGGTGGGGGAGTAACACAAGGGAGACACGGGGCATGAGCTGGGGGTGGAGGGTAACACAAGGGAGACACGGGGCATGAGCGGGGGGTGGGTGTAACTGGGGGAACAGGTCATGAGAGGGGAGTGGGGGGGAACAGGGGAGACACGGGGCATGAGCGGGGGCTGGGGAGAACAGTAGGGAGACACAGGACATGTGCGGGGGTGGGGGAAGGGGAGAGACACACGGGGCATGAGCGGGGGTGGGGTGAAACAGTAGGGAGACACGGAGCATGAGCGG
Organism: Ambystoma mexicanum; assembly: GCF_040938575.1. Classification (NCBI taxonomy): domain Eukaryota; kingdom Metazoa; phylum Chordata; class Amphibia; order Caudata; family Ambystomatidae; genus Ambystoma; species Ambystoma mexicanum. Next base: position 242,912,441 of record NC_090925.1, on the reverse strand, counting down.
GGGGTGGGGGGGAGGGGAGAGACACACGGGGCATGAGCGGGGGTGGGGGGGAAGGGGAGAGACACACGGGCATGAGCGGGTGGTGGGGGGAGGGAAGAGACACACGGGCCATGAGCGGGGGGTGGGGGGGAAGGGGAGAGACACACAGGCATGAGCAGGGGGTGGGGGAGGGGAGAGACTCACGGGGCATGAGCGGGGGGGTGGGGGGAAAGGAGGGAGACACGGGGCATGAGCGGGGGGTGGGGGGAAGGGGAGAGACACACGGGGCATGAGCGGGGGATGGGGGTAAGGGGGGAAGGGGAGAGAGACACAGGGCATGAGCGGGGGTGGGGGGAAGGGGAGAGACACACGGGCATGAGCGGGGGGTCGGGGGGAGGGGAGAGTCACACGAGGCATGAGCGGGGGTTGTGTGGGAAGGGGTTAGATACACGGGGCATGAGCGGGGGGCGGGGGGAAGGGGAGAGACACATGGGGCATGAGAGCGGGGTGGGGGGAAAGGGAGGGAGACACGGGGCTTGAGCGGGGGGTGGGGGGAAGGGGAGAAACACGGGGCATTAGTGGGGTGTGGGGGGGAGGGGAGAGACACGGGGCATGATCGGAGGGGTGGGACGAAAGGAGACACGGGGCATGAGCGGGGGTGGGGGGAAGGGGAAAGACACACGGGGCATGAGCAGGGGGTGGGGGGAAGGGGAGAGACACACAGGCATGAGCAGGGGGTGGGGGGAGGGGAGAGACTCACGGGGCATGAGCGGGGGGATGGGGGGAAAGGAGGGAGACACGGGGCATGAGCGGGGGGTGGGGGAAAGGGGAGAGACACACGGGGCATGAGCGGGGGGTGGGGGGAAGGGGGGAATGGGAAAGAGACACAGGACATGAGCGGGGGGTGAGGGGAAGGGGAGAGACACACGGGGCATGAGCGGGGGGTCGGGGGGAGGGGAGAGTCACACGAGGCATGAGCGGTGGGTGGGTGGGAAGGGGTTAGATACACGGGGCATGAGCGGGGGAAGGGGGGGAAGGGGAGAGACACATGGGGCATGAGAGCGGGGTGGGTGGGAAGGGGTTAAATACACGGGGCATGAGCGGGGGGTGGGGGGGAAGGGGAGAGACACATGGGGCATGAGAGCGGGGTGGGGGGAAGGGGAGGGAGACACAGGGCATGAGCGGGGGGTGGGTGGAAGGGGAGAAACACGGGGCATTAGTGGGGTGTGGGGGGGAGGGGAGAGACACGGGGCATGATCGGAGGGGTGGGACGAAAGGAGGGAGACATGGGGCATGAGCAGGTTGGCGGGAAGGGGAGAGAGACATTGGGCATGAGCGGGGGGTGGGGGGAAGGGGAGAGACACCTGGGGCTTCAGCGGGGGGTGGGGGGAAGGGGAGAGAGATGCGGGGCATGAGCGGGGAGTGGGGGGAAAGGGGAGAGACACATGGGGCATGAGCAGGGGGTGGGGGGAAGGGGTGAGAGTCACGGGGCATGAGCGGGAGGTAGGGGGGAAGGGGAAAGAGACACAGGACATGAGCGGGGGGTGGGGGGAAGGGGAGAGACACACGGGGCATGAGCAGGGGGTCGGGGGGAGGGGAGAGTCACACGAGGCATGAGCGGGGGGTGGGTGGGAAGGGGTTAGATACACGGGGCATGAGCAGGGAGTGGGGGGGAAGGGGAGACACATGGGGCATGAGCGGAGGGTTGGGGGGAAGGGGAGAGAGGAGAGACACATGGGGCATGAGCGGGGTGTGGGGGGGAGACAGACGGGGCATGAGGGGGGGTGGGGGGGAGAGATGCACGGGGCATGAGCGGGGGAAAGGATGGAGACACAGGGCATGAGCGGGGGGTGGTGGGGAAGGGGAGAGATACGGGGCATGAGCGGGGGGTGGGGGTAACACAAGGGAGACACGGGGAATGAGCGGAGGGTGGGGGGTAACAGGGGAGACAGGGCATGGGTGGGGGGGTAACACAAGGGAGACACGGGGCATGAGCGGGGGGTGGGGGTAACACGAGGGAGACACGGGGCATGAGCGGGGGTGGGGGGGTATCAAGGGAGACACGGGGCATGTGGTGGGGGTGAGGGAGTAACACAAGGGAGACACGGGGCATGAGCTGGGGTTGGGGGGTAACACAAGGGAGACACGGGGCATGAGCGGGGGGTGGGGGTAACAGGGGAGACAGGTCATGAGCGGCGAGTGGGGGGGAACAGGGGAGACACGGGGCATGAGCGGGGGCTGGGGAGAACAGTAGGGAGACACGGGACATGAGCGGGGGGTGGGGGAAGGGGAGAGACACACGGGGCATGAGCGGGGGTGGGGGGAAAAGTATGGAGACACGGAGCATGAGCGGGGGTGGGGGGAGGGGAGAGACACACGGGCATGAGCGGGGGTGGGGGGAGGGGAGAGACACACGGGGCATGAGCGGGGGGTGGGGGGAAAGAAGGGAGATACGGGGCATGAGCGGGGGTGGGGGGAAAGGATGGAGACACACAGGGCATGAGCGGGGGGTGGGGGTAATGGGAGAGAGACGCGGGGCATGAGCAGGGGGTGGGGGGGAAGGGGATAGACACATGGGGCATGAGAGGGGGTGGGGGGAAGGAGAGAGACACGGGGCATGAGCGGGGGGTGGGGGGAGGGGAGAGACACACGGGGCATGGGCGGAGGGTGGGGGGAAGGGGAGAGAGACACGGGGCATGAGCAGTGGGTGGGGGGGAGACACACGGAGCATGAGCGTGGAGTGGGGGGAGGGGAGAGACACACGGGGCATGAGCGGGGCGTGGGGGGAAGGGGAGAGACACATGGGGCATGAGCGGGGGTGGGGGGAACAGTAGAGAGACACAGGGTATGACCGTGGGTGGGGGGGAAGGGGAGAGACACACGGGGCATGAGCGATGGGTGGGGGGAAGGGGTGAGACACACGGGGCATGAGCGGGGGGTGGGGGCGAAGGGGAGAGACACACGGGGCATGAGTGGGGGGTGGGGGGGAAGGGGAGAGACATGGGGCATGAGCGGGGGGTGTGGGGGAAGGGGAGAGAGACATGGGGCATGAGCGGGGGGTGGGGGGAACAGTAGGGAGACACGGGGTATGAGCCGGGGGTGTGGGGGAAGGGGAGAGACACACGGGGCATGAGCGGGGGGGTGGGGGGAAAGGAGGGAGACACGGGGCATGAGCGGGGGGTGGGGGGAAGGGGAGAGACACACGGGGCATGAGCGGGGGGTGGGGGTAAGGGGAGAGAGACACAGGGCATGAGCGGGGGGTCGGGGGGAGGGGAGAGTCACACGAGGCATGAGCGGGGGGTGTGTGGGAAGGGGTCAGATACACGGGGCATGAGCGGGGGGTGGGGGGAAGGGGAGAGAGACACGGGGCATGAGTGGGGGTTGGGGGGGGAAGGGTAGAGACACACGGGGCATGAGCGGGGGGTGGGGGTAAGGGGGGAAGGGGAGAGACATACGGGCATGAGCGGGGGGTCGGGGGGAGGGGAGAGTCACACGAGGCATGAGCGGGGGGTGTGTGGGAAGGGGTCAGATACACGGGGCATGAGCGGGGGGTGGGGGGAAAGGAGGGAGACACGGGGCATGAGCGGGGGGTGGGGGGAAGGGGAGAGACACACGGGGCATGAGCGGGGGGTGGGGGGAAGGGGGGAAGGGGAGAGACATACGGGCATGAGCGGGGGGTCGGGGGGAGGGGAGAGTCACACGAGGCATGAGCGGGGGGTGTGTGGGAAGGGGTCAGATACACGGGGCATGAGCGGGGGGTGGGGGGAAGGGGAGAGAGACATGGGGCATGAGCGGGGGTTGGGGGGGAAGGGTAGAGACACACAGGGCATGAGCGGGGGGTGGGGAGGAAGGGGAGAGAGACACAGGGCATGAGCGGGGGGTGGGGGGAAGGGGAGAGACACACGGAGCATGAGCAGGGGGTGGGTGGAAGGGGGGAAGGGGAGAAAGACACGGGGCATGAGCGGGGGTGGGGGGAAGGGGAGAGACAAACGGGGCAGGAGCGGGGGGTGGGGGGAAGGGGAGAGACACACGGGGCATGAGCGGGGGGTGGGGGGGAGGGGAGAGATACACGGGCCATGAGAGGGGGGTGGGGGGGAAGGGGAGAGACACACGGGCATGAGCGGGGGGTGGGGGGGAGGGGAGAGGCACACGAGGCATGAGCGGGGGCGTGGGGGGAAAGGAGGGAGACACGGGGCATGAGCGGGTTGGGGGGAAGGGGAGAGACACACGGGGCATGAGCGGGGGTGGGGGGAAGGGGGGAAAGGAAGAGAGACACGGGACACGAGCGGGGGGTGGGGGGAAGGGGAGAGACACATGGGGCATGAGCGGGGGGTGGGGGGAGGGGAGAGTCACACGAGGCATGAGCGGGGGGTGGGGGGAAGGGGTTAGATACACGGGGCATGAGCGGGGGGTGGGGGGAGGGGAGAGTCACACGAGGCATGAGCGGGGGGTGGGGGGAAGGGGAGAGACACACGGGGCATGAGCGGGGGGTCTGGGGGAGGGGAGAGTAACACGAGGCATGAGCGGGGGGTGGGTGGGAAGGGGTTAGATACACGGGGCTTGAGCGGGGGGTGGGGGGGAAGGGGAGAGACACATGGGGCATGAGAGCGGGGTGGGGGAAGGGGAGGGAGACACGGGGCATGAGCGGGGGGTGGGGGGAAGGGGAGAAACACGGGGCATTAGTGGGGTGTGGGGGGGAGGGGAGAGACACGGGGCATGATCGGAGGGGTGGGATGAAAGGAGGGAGACACGGGGCATGAGCGGGGGGTGGGGGGAAGGGGAAAGACACACGGGGCATGAGCAGGGTGGCGGGAAGGGGAGAGAGACATTGGGCATGAGCAGGGGGTGGGGGGAAGGGGAGAGACACACGGGGCATCAGCGGGGGGTAGGGGGAAGGGGAGAGAGACACGGGGCATGAGCGGGGGGTGGGGGGAAAGGGGAGAGACACACGGGGCATGAGCAGGGGGTGGGGGGAAGGGGAGAGAGTCACGGGGCATGAGCGGGAGGTAGGGGGGAAGGGGAGAGAGACACAGGGCATGAGCGGGGGGTGGGGCGGAAAGGGAGAGAGTCACGGGGGGTGGGGGGGAAGGGGAGAGAGGAGAGACACATGGGGCATGAGCGGGGTGTGGGGGGGAGACAGACGGGGCATGAGCGGGGGGTGGGGGGCAGAGATGCACGGGGCATGAGCGGGGGAAAGGATGGAGACACAGGGCATGAGCGGGGGGTGGTGGGGAAGGGGAGAGATACGGGGCATGAGCGGGGGGTGGGAGTAACACAAGGGAGACACGGGGCATGAGCAGAGGGTGGGGGGTAACAGGGGAGACAGGGCATGGGTGGGGGGTAACACAAGGGAGACACGGGGCATGAGCGGGGGGTGGGGGTAACACGAGGGAGACACGGGGCATGAGCGGGGGTGGGGGGTATCAAGGGAGACACGGGGCATGTGGTGGGGGTGGGGGAGTAACACAAGGGAGACATGGGGCATGAGCGGCGGGTGGGGGGTAACAGGGGAGACAGGGCTTGGGTGGGGGGTAACACAAGGGAGACACGGGGCATGAGCGGGGGGTGTGGGGTAACATGAGGGAGACACGGGGCGTGAGCGGGGATGGGGGGTAACAAGGGAGACATGGGGCATGTGGTGGGGGAGTAACACAAGGGAGACACGGGGCATGAGCTGGGGGTGGAGGGTAACACAAGGGAGACACGGGGCATGAGCGGGGGGTGGGTGTAACTGGGGGAACAGGTCATGAGAGGGGAGTGGGGGGGAACAGGGGAGACACGGGGCATGAGCGGGGGCTGGGGAGAACAGTAGGGAGACACAGGACATGTGCGGGGGTGGGGGAAGGGGAGAGACACACGGGGCATGAGCGGGGGTGGGGTGAAACAGTAGGGAGACACGGAGCATGAGCGGGGGGTGGGGGGGAGGGGAGAGACACACGGGGCATGAGCGGGGGTGGGGGGGAAGGGGAGAGACACACGGGCATGAGCGGGGGGTGGGGGGAGGGAAGAGACACACGGGCCATGAGCGGGGGGTGGGGGGGAAGGGGAGAGACACACAGGCATGAGCAGGGGGTGGGGGAGGGGAGAGACTCACGGGGCATGAGCGGGGGGGTGGGGGGAAAGGAGGGAGACACGGGGCATGAGCGGGGGGTGGGGGGAAGGGGAGAGACACACGGGGCATGAGCGGGGGATGGGGGTAAGGGGGGAAGGGGAGAGAGACACAGGGCATGAGCGGGGGTGGGGGGAAGGGGAGAGACACACGGGCATGAGCGGGGGGTCGGGGGGAGGGGAGAGTCACACGAGGCATGAGCGGGGGGTGTGTGGGAAGGGGTTAGATACACGGGGCATGAGCGGGGGGCGGGGGGAAGGGGAGAGACACATGGGGCATGAGAGCGGGGTGGGGGGAAGGGAGGGAGACACGGGGCTTGAGCGGGGGGTGGGGGCGAAGGGGAGAGACACACGGGGCATGAGTGGGGGGCGGGGGGGAAGGGGAGAGACATGGGGCATAAGCGGGGGGTGTGGGGGAAGGGGAGATAGACATGGGGCATGAGCGGGGGGTGGGGGGAACAGTAGGGAGACACGGGGTATGAGCCGGGGGTGGGGGGGAAGGGGAGAGACACACGGGGCATGAGCGGGGGTGGGGGGAAAGGAGGGAGACACACGGGGCATGAACGGGGGGTGGGGGGAAGGGGAGAGAGACACGGGTCATGAGCGGGGGTGAGGATGAAGGGGAGAGACACGGGGCATGAGCAGGGGGGTGGGGGGAAGGAGGGGACACACGGGGCATGAGCGGGGGTGGGGGGAACAGTAGGGAGACACGGGGCATGAGTGGGGGAGGGGGGAGGAGGGAGACACTTGACATGAGCGGGGGGAACGGGAAAGAGAAATGGAACATGAGCGGGGGTGGGAGGAACACACAGAGAATCAGCGAGGGGGGGGAACATGGGAGACACGGGCCATAAGCGGGGGGTGGGGGGAACAAGAGGAGACATGAGGGCCTGTGCCTCACCGCCTTTTCGTGGCCGACGCAGCCCACATCAAAACTGTGCAGGCAGCAGATAAACAAAGATGGCGGGCGTCTCTGAAAATAGACGCACTGCACGCTTCACGGCAGCCAATAGACAAGCACGTCAGATGTCCGCGGACATCACGCAAGCTGCTTGCCCAATCACTGTCCTGTCCGCGGAGCGAACAGGGAAGTGTGTCCGCAAAGCAAACACAGATATCACTAATTTTTTCTTTCCTACTTTTTGGTCATTTAAAAAAAAACTACTGGACGGATTTTCACCAAATTTGCAAAAGCACGCTTTCGGGACCAAGCCGCTGCTCCTGGTCCAAATTTGGTAAAAATCGGTCCAGCAGTTTGGGCTGTAGGCACGAGCAAACATTTTTTCCCATTCAGTCTATGGGAAAAAAAAAAGTTTTGGGACCAACCCTTTAACTTTGCCCCCTCCGGACAAATCCTCACCAAACTTTGCAAAAAAATTCAGAGTGGGCCATATACTATTTTTGCAAGGTTTGGTGAGGATTTATCCAGGGGGAGCGAAGTTATAAGCCGGCCAAAATGTGCTCTTCCTATGGAAACACCAACTTAACCATAACTACATGGCCACTACCGTGGCCATGTAATATATATATATATATATATATATATATATGTATATCAAAAAGAGCAAGTTGCGGGTGGATATTATACAGGTGTGAGCAATTACTGTAATGTTTTCGCATTTACTGTAGGCAATTGTCAAAACATCACAATTGGTTGTTTTATTTTCTCACTACACTGAGATATGAGACTTGAACACCATCAACACACAGCGCTCCATCGCTGCCTTTGAAAATACTGACACTCGGGTGTGACTCAGGCACACAGAAAAGGTTCAGTAGCCAAAAACCTCGACATCTTTCCCCTGACCCCCACAGAAGCCAGGAGCCCCAAAGATCATTTGAAATTTAGAAAAATTAAACTGGTCTTTGAACACCTGAAGGTCTAATATATCTGAAGGGTTACTACCAAACGTGTGCAATTACACACATGCTCACTGCCCGCCTCTTTCATCCCTTGTAACCGCATGGACCAGTGGTTGGATTGGCCCCTCGGTCTTTTGGCCCGTGGCCGGGCCGAGATCGTCCCTGGGGAGTGGGGCCGGTTTCTGCCATGCCTGGGCTGGATTGGAAGAAAAAAAATAGAAAAACATCGTTTTACATAGTTTTTTTTTTTTTCTCCAAAAACCTTTTCATCCTTCTTAGGTCGATAAATGAGTACCAACAAAGGTTGGGTGATATTGTATGCATATTTGTTCTATAAAAAAAACTTAAGCGCAAGTGCGATACAATAACATATTATCATTTGGCCTTGGACGTCTGCTTGGATTCACAGTAATTTAGTGTACTTAGGCACATCGCTTTCCAGGGATGTCACTCTGATGTGGGGTCAAATGACATCACTTCAGGTGATGTCATCAGAGGTCGAGGGTCATGAGATGAGGGGTGGGCCACTTTTTCGAGGCGAGGGGTGGGCCACTTTTTTTTGGGTGACCGGGACAACCCGGTGCGAGACCACAGCTTAATGTGCGCTGCATGAAAGTGAAAGCAGAGGCACGCTGTCTCTGAACAGAGCACGATGGCTTCACTGTGAAGTTGCATTAATGTGGCATTTGTTGCTCTATCAACCACCCAATAAATAAATAGACGTACATAATTAAGGAACACACAAAAGACATGTTCGGAAGCTATTGCTGTGGTCCAGGGCTGCAGGCACCTTGTTCCTCCTGCTGGGTAGGTTGTATCGGCCTCCTCTCTCAAACAGCAAACATTCATACGGGGCGAGCACCCCTATGCAGCCTAGAAACGGCTGGAGATGGGCTATGACAAGGGAGTTCAGACGGAAACATTTCCCCCAAATGGTGGTGGATGTTGACTATGAGGTCCCAGTGCCAGGCTATTATGCAAGTCTATGCAAAAACGACGAGCATACTCGTCCTCGGCACTTAAGGGGTTAACAACAAAGGGCAGGTCCCACATCATAGTGGAGAACATTGCCAGTCAGAGGGCCATCCAAAGTGCAAGGGAAGAAAGGGAAGAAGACAAGAAAAAAAGGAAAGGAGGCGACAATTGAGCGCACTTGCAAGTTCTAAATGACGTATAATCAAAAACTCTTGCAATATTCATAAGGGATAGGTTATATTTCTTTTGTCTAAATAGCTGCAGGGCATGCCTAGCGGCACACATATTCCAGATGCCCTGCAAGATGTTCTCTTAAGATTTTCGCTTGTAACATTTTCTCTAGAAGTGGAAGTCTTCATTCTGGGATTCATTTAATACCTTATGTATGTTGAGTTGGCTCTGAGTTGACACATGTGCCAATGCTCCAACCACAGGCTGTCAATGCGATACTGCACTGATGATCCCTAATGAGGGTGAACCCAGAATGCAGTTGCCTTCAGCCTTGAGGAATGCCTGTCATGATTGATCAAGCTTTGTTTAAATAATGAGCACTGCCCTGGAACAAAAGGCTTGCATTTGGGCTAATTTGCATACCTGCAGTGCTTCATTGATGTGGCTCTGAACTGGGGGTGAGCTTCAAGCGATGGCTACTTGGTGGTGCTGTGACATGTGATTTTTCCCTCTTTCACATTTCAGGTGAAAGGGTTTTTTTCCAAGCCTTTTTAAATGCACCAAAAATGTGTTGGAGTTTGTTACACTTGCCCCATTGCTCCAACAACAAGGCTGCCAGGAATATACTGCACTGATGATCCCTAATATGGGAAAACTAGTATGCAGTATTCTTCAGCCTTAACACGTCTGTCTTGGATTGATAAAGTTATTATTTTAATTATTTTTTATTTCATTGGTCATTTGTAAGGCGCTTATACGTCAAGAAATTGTGTTTCAAAACGCCCACAAGGCAAAGGGAAGGGAACAAGAGAGAAGCAAGACAATGGAATATGATAACAGAGATGAGCAGAACATAGAAGCGGACCTACTATGCCTTGTGAACATTGGGATCCTGCAAGTGCAAAGAGAGAGAGGGGAAGGGGGCAGGGGGTAAGTTCTAGAGATTCCACAAAGGGGTGAAATGCCAGAGAACCAGTTGCAAATAATAATAATTATTATTTAGCATTTATATAGTGCTACAAACCCTCGGGTATCTGAGCGCTGCTTATTATTACCCACGGTGTGTGGTGCTCATTTATCGACCTCTGAAGGATGAAAGGCTGAGTTTGGCTCTGCCAGGATTTGAACCTGCGTCAGCAGGCTCTGCACGGATGTCAAAGTGAGCATTCCTACTCGCTGTGCTATCGGACCAGTGTCAAAGGAAACAGGTAAGTGCCAGGCAGTGACTGCTATATGGAAGAGGGGTCACCAACCCACAGAAAAAGAGCAGGTCTGTGAGACAACACAGGCCAAGTGGTATCCGGAAGCAAGTGCCGGGGGAGGACAGATGCTGCTGGCGATCGAACAAGAGGCCAGGACCCAGAAGGACACATAAGGGACCAAGCCTCCAATCACAGTGACTGTGGGGTTTAGCACAGGAGGGATGGAGGGAGGGAAGGAGGAGGAGAAGAGGAAAGTCTTGAGGTGTTTACGGAACTTGAGGAGATCAAGCTCAAAATGGAGAGAAAGGGGGAGGCTGTTCCAGAGGAGGGAGCCAGCCGAGGAAAGGGAATGGCCGCCCACTCTCTGTTTAGAGAAGCGATTGACAAGCAGAGAGTTGGAGACGGAGGATCGGAGGGATATGGAAGTAGAGTATTTGGTGACGGCGAGTTGCAGATAGCGTGGTCCCCAGCCCCAGACAGCCTTATGGATGATGCAGAGGGATTTGAATTCGATCCTTGCAGCAAATGGGAGCCAGTGGAGAGATTTTAGGGCTGTATAGATGTGGTCCCTGTGCTTAAGGCCAAGGATAAGTCTTGCAGCCCTATTCTGGATTAGCTGGAGGAGGCGGAGAGAAGAAGAAGGTAGATTAAGGAAGAGGCTTTTACAATAGTCCAGCCTGGAGAGTACCAGAGCTCTGGAGATATTAAACTTCTGGGAACATGTGAGGAAAGGGAGGGTGCTCCTGAGGAGGTAGAGTTGGAAATAGGCCCCAGAAGTGAGGAATGAAAGAGAGAGTGGAGTCAAAGATGACTCCCAGGTTTCTGGGTTCAAAGGAAGGCGAAGGGGGAGAGCCCATCAAGGGTGGCCAGATTGAATGGAGCAAAAAAGGAACAGGAGTTCCAATAGGAAGACTCTCAGTCTTGCTGGCATTGAGACAAAGATCACTGTTGTTACACCACGATTGGATGGTGCACAAGCAATCATGAATAACAGAGAAAGGCAGAAGAGCTGCAGAGGATAGTCTGAAAAAGAGTTGGGGGTCATCGGCATAACACTGGAAGTGCAGGTGGAAGGTGGAGATAAATTGAGCAAGAGGGGTGAGATAGATGTTGAAGAGCCAAGGCAAAAGGTTGGAGCCCTGGGGAATGCCACACATGGAGATAGAGGGGATGAGGAGAAAAAATCCAGGAAAACCTGGGAGGGACGGTCAGTGAGGAAGGAGGCCAGCCAGTCCAGTGCCTGCTCCGAGATACCAAGGGTATCATGGAGCCAGTTTATGAGGATGGAGTTGTTAACCATGTCAAAAGGGAGGAGAGATCGAGCAGAATGAGAACAGCAGGTGAGTTGGAGTCAAGAGATGCAAGCAATTCTTCACTGGTTTTCAGGAGAGCAGTTTTCATTCCACTGGATGCTCGGAATCCAAATTGATGTTCGTGCAGGCAACCAACAAGCTCAGTGTGCTGGGTCAGTTGAGGGGAAGACCGACTTCTCCAGAAATTTCCAAGGGAAGCAGTAGTTAGCCGGATATGAAGGCTCAGCGGAAGACTGTTTCAGGAGGGGCCTCACAAGGGAGTATTGAGGGAAGCGGGGAAAGACCTAGTGGCCAGAGAGTGATTACAGAAGTACGCGAGTGCTGGGGCAAAGGAGCCAATATTCTCCTTATTAGTTCTAGAAAAACAGGGGGAGACCTGTTTGGGGGGAACCTTCATAGAGTGGACCACTCTAGTGACCTCGTCCGATGTGATGGGAGAGAAGGAGAAAAGAGTGGATGGATGAGGAGGAGGGGCTGAGGATGGCAGGGGGATAGGGGCAAGGGGGAGGGGGAAGAGAGGGAACTCATGGTGTCCTGAGTTTTAGCAGTGAAGTGAGTGGCCAGTGCATTGCAGAGGGCCTGGGAGGGTAGAGGTGAGGTAGAGACTGAAGATGGATTAGCTAGTTCCCTGCAGATATTAAAGAGTTCAGCCATGTTGTTAGAGACATAGGCCTGGATCTGAGCCCACTTCTTCGAAGGAATGGAGAGACAATATTGCCTTTGGAGAAGGTGATAGGCCAGTTTATCAGAGGATGAGCTTGAGGTCTGCCACTTCCTTTCAGCGGCTCTGCACTTGCGTTGTTTCAGGGATGCTTTGTCAGAGTTGTGCCAAGTGTTACGCTAGGTGGCAGGTTTCAGACGGATCCTCATGACAGGGGCAAGAATATCGAGAGTGTTAGTGACAGAGAGATTTAGATTTTTGAGAGAAGAGTCAATGGTTGCGTCAGTAGTAGAACAGACCTGTAAGGCAAAGACAATTTCCTGGAGCAAAATGTTTGACTTTGTGTTCATTTGCATTCCAAAATGCCTTGCTGATGTGTCTCTGAATCAGACAAGATTTTCTAGTTAAGTTTACTAGATGGCATGTGTGACTTGCTATCAATGGCTTTTTCTTCTGAGTTTAAAAGATCGTCAAGCAAGGTCAGTTACTCGTCATGTGTATCCTTGGTTGTATGACCATTGGCATGCAACTTCAGAAAGCAAAACAGTTTTAGATGTCACTGGGCTAGGAGGTGAAGCTGCATTACAGAATCTTTGCACTGGTGCAAGTGCAATTTGCATTAGGACAAAAAAATCGCTCTAGTGCAAAAAGCTTTCTTTGAATGCATTTTTGCACAAGGGCAATGTTCGCCCTTAAACTGATTCTTTGCCCTGGTACAAATATGCATTGAAAGAACGTGTTTTTTGCAATATTCCAATTTTCGGCTCTAGTGCTAATTGCATTTTCACTTCTACAAAGTTTAGGGAACATTGCACGTTTGTTTAAAAGTCTTTCAATACCATGACTTGGAAATATCTAGATTTTGCCAGTGCATGCACCATTCTGCCACTGAGCTTAGGTATTGTCTCAGGAGATGCCAGTTGCTTGCCCACGGAGGTTGTTTTAGGTAGCAGCCTTTTTCTTTTAGGTAATAGTGCTTGGAGACGTTCTAGTCTTTCCACTTTGCCCCAGCTGCTTGGCCCCAGAAGCATTGCAACGCATCTTCTCATGAGGGCAGACAGTTAAAAAGGGCTCCTATGCGAAGCACATCTTAAATATGTTCCGCATATATATGAAAGCAGCTGAAGCTGGCGGGAACGTCGGTCCTGTTTCACAGCGTGTCCATTACCAGCATTTTCCACATTGAAAATCGAACAGGTCATCCATTTATGGAAGATTATTGCGCAAATTGTGCCAGCAGTCATTTTATGGAAAGAGCCTGTACCAATTCAGGGCGTGCTAAACGGTGACGGACAATTCCTCTAATGGAGGTATCTTTGGTCAGCAAAGTTGCTTCCATCATTGCGATGGCGTAATGGCTGCCTTGCATGGGTGGACAGAGGGCCCGATTCATGGAATATTTGCCCGCTTCAAAGTGAATTTGCACTGCTGAAAAGTGACTTTGTACTGCCGACACAAACCTCATGGAACCAAGTGTATTTATGCAGTGCAAAGTCTGGGCAAAGTCAGCGCATAGTCATTTTTGCAGTACAAAATGACTTTTCCCGGACTTTGCACAGCAAACATACACTTTGCACAGTTCCATGAATCAGGGTTTGTGTTGGCAGTGCAAAGTCACTTTTCTGCACTGGAAATTCACTTCAAACCGGGCAAATATTCCATGAATCTGGCCCAGAATGTCTACTTGTGTCCACGCTTTTGTTTTATCACCAATGTGTTGCATATTGTGATGTCATTCTCTTGTATATGCACATAGGGCACTTTGTCTCATGCTGTCAGTTTATTCCCAGGACACAACCCACGACCCAGTTGTGTTATATATTAAAAAGGGAAAGCTCTAGAATGCTTGTGTGAGTGTACTGCGAAGATTAAACTCCAATGAGTCCCAGTAATTATCATTAACAATGACTGTCATTGGTATTTGACGAACCCAGGTCAATTTGTAAAAAAAAATAATAAGGCCGGGGCTCAAATATTTTCTAACACGCCCATCACACGTCAGGATAGGCAGCTCCACGCCCAATGTTGCCACCACCCATGCTGTTAACATATGTGGGGTTAAAGCTGCAACTCGCATTGTCTTATTGTGGTTGACTGATGTACTTGCTCACGACCGCAGATGTGCGATTTACAAATACCAATCAGCATACACATAAAATGCCTTGACATGAGACAAATGTTTAAGTGTGTCTTTAAACACAATCATCATTTACATTTTGCTCTGACTCTATAGGTGTTTATTAAGTGACTGGCAGCTACAATACTAAAGTCGCCAAAACACCACATCATTATCAAACTGATTCTGAGACAATAAGTGCTGGGGCTCAGAAATAAGGTTATTCGGGGGAACGATTCTACATTGGGTTTGATTGCCCCTTTTATTTCATTAGATTCCAGAAGTCCTATCCAATGGACGCTGGATTATGGGTATGTGCAATAAAAACAAGAGGGAGACAAACCACCCGTTGCGACTTAGATTGCTACGAGACTGAAAAAATGTCTCGTCGTGATGTCATAAACGTCTTGTGACTGACATGAAAAATGTTTCAAAAATGTTGGGGTTTCATATATTGCTCTTTATTTACCCAAACAAACTAGAGATCTGTTTCATGCAGGTGATTGTCTGCGTAGAAAATGTTAAAATAACAAGTGGTGAGAGTCATCACTTAGATAGTAATTTTTTGAAGCTAAGCAATGCTACTTATGCACTTGAGGTGCTAAAGAAACCCATCTGTAACTGGGTTATGATCTTTTGGTCTTGAGATCCTTCCTCTTTTTTCAGGAGATATCTTGTGAAGTTTGTGGAGGAGCCACAACTATCAGGTCGACCGGTTTCGATGGTTAAAAGATATTATAAACCATCTTCTTCAGGACACAGAAGTGATTTAAGTGGTGGCCTAATCAGAATCCGCCCTCAGGTGTAGGGCAGTTTGTATATGCCAGCAGCAGGCTCAGCCGTAGAATCCTGCAGGAGGGGACAAAAAAGGGGGGGGGGGGAAACATTGTGAAGTGAAATCATCAGAGATCTCTTCTGACAATGTAGTATCATACATAGTGTCATACCATGCTAGATCCAGTCTATATGGCTGATTGTTCAGGCACGGCGGCTTTTCGCTGGGGAACGTGTGACCACAGACAGGGCCTGTTTCCTAATCAGGCCATTGCCGGCACTTTCCAAGCACCGTCAGCACTTGTCCAATAATAGATCTAGTTGGCACCACATACCCCTCAGGATAGCAAGCCTTTCACTAGCACTATCCACCTCTTCCAACTCAGGGTTCTATTGGCATACTTTTGCCCCCTAAAGATGGGGCTATGCTCTTCTAAGAAATGAGTTATTACACAGAGGAATTACAACCATATAGACTGGATCTAGCATGGTATGACACTATGTATGATACTACATTGTCAGAAGAGATCTCTGATGATTTCACTTCACAATGTTTCCCCCCCCCCCTTTTTTGTCCCCTCCTGCAGGATTCTACGGCTGAGCCTGCTGCTGGCATATACAAACTGCACATACCCATAATCCAGCGTCCATTGGATAGGACTTCTGGAATCTAATGAAATAAAAGGGGCAATCAAACCCAATGTAGAATCGTTCCCCCGAATAACCGTCTTTTTGTGAACTATTATAACCCTACGGTTAGGGATGGCACGAATGCTTTACGGTCAGAAGAGACCGCAATTTGCCCTGATGTATATTTGCTCAGAAATAAGGGCCAGGGCTGAGCCCTGCACAACATCCCTACACATTAAGCACTGGATCAACCAGTATCACACTTTTGATGACCAGCTCTGAAACCTCCTTTGTCCAGCCTGTTTGTTAGTCCACTATGAGTTATTGTGGTTCTCTGCAGAAGGGTCCCACCCAGTTATTGTAGTTCTCTGCAGATGGGTCCCACCCAAAACTGAAGATCCCATGCTGATGGCGCAGGACTGCAGTTGGTGGCCATCAGATGGCACAGGCTCTCCCCATCCTTTGGACGCGCGGTGGATGCTGGTCAACCCGACAAGTAGTAAAACAAGGCTTCTTTAGAATGAGCAAAAAAAGATGCAAACAATCATTGCTAAAAGGCACCACGTATCTATTTTTCTCACATATACTCACTATGAACATCCTTAAAATATGAATGGATTTTGGTAGCCCAGGCTGACCCTACTCTTGAAAGTGTCTCAGATCCCGATTAAAATTCTTACTGTGTTTCTATCATTTCTATGAGGAGTCTCACAACCATATCTAAAACAACATGACGGGGCTCAAATCCAACCTCAAATCTTTGGGAAGAAAATGTTTCTCCCTGCGGGTTTTCACAGCCTATGACAGAATCCTTTTTAGGCCATCCTTAGGAGCCCAATACACACTGTGATTTTAGGATAGCCAGACAAAATCTATGTCTGAACAGTTGCTCTAAATGAGAGTTATTTACAAAACCAGTGGGTGTTCAGAAAACCTGGTGTGGTTGGAGCTCTCACGGACAGGACTTGGAGGCCCCTGCACTAGGGCATTGTTCAATGGAGAAACGATACAGGAGCAGTCTGCCTGCACACACTCCCAGTTCCTTTGGTCTCTCCTTGTGCTCTCAAACATTGTAGAGCTATTGGATGGGGAGATTTGAACGGTAGGCAAAGTGAAACCTCTCAAGAGACTGTCATAATATAGCTGGGGGTGTGGATCCACCGAGAAGAAAAAAAATCAACTTTGGTTTTCAGAAAAGGCAAAAAGAATACAGCTAATCTCCAGTAAAATCCATTTGAAGCGACTTGTTTGCATGCAAATGTATTATGCATATCAGAAACACGACTGAATGGGTTTGTAGACGTGCCCAGGCCTGGTCTAGACTAAGGCTCCTATTATGCACTTCTCTTTTCTTCATTATTACATTACAGCAGGAAGAAATTAAATACACAAAACTACAGCTCCCACAATCCACACTGTGTGCACCTCCCTACTTCAGTCCTCCAATTAGTGTCCAGTCTACTCGTTTACGGTTTCCTGGAACCCTTCCACCTCCTTTTTTTCTTTCTGCCCTTGCAATGAAGATAGGTATTCTGCGAGCATTCTTAATTCATTCTATAGGATTGTGTTTACTTACCGTTTGCTGTGTCTGGGGATCTGATTCATGCATGCATGGGCGGGTAGGTAGGTCACAGTCAATGTCGTGGCCTGGGTCGATGGTCCTTCGGGGTGGCTCCATAGTTGGTTTGATGTTCCCTGGTGCATGCCTTGTAAACCCCTATTGTTCTCCTTTTGTTAACTGACCTTTTTCCCCCTTCTTTCTCCTACCATGCCACGGCATAGTCGGTAGCAACAACCGGGAAACTGCATCCATCATGTTGCTGAATGCCCAAAGCCAGTTTCCAGTAAAGTACCCAGCATTAGGGAAGTTTGGCAACGGGAGTAGAAAGAGGACTGGCATAGTGGTCCGTGGGAGTTTTGGAGCCCCGCCACTCCTCTACACTGTGGGCAGATTTGGAATGCAAGCAGCTTTGTTTTTTCCCACCTACTGGTTGAGTATGACTGAAAAGGAGAAGAAGGCTATGACACCTTCCCTATAGTCAGAGCCATTGGTTCTTTAAAGTGGCAAACTAAGTGGGAAACCTTCGTAAATATCCTGGTTGCCCAGGCCTGTGATTGCACTAGCCGCGACAAGGTAGGGTCAGTCATCAAAGAATCAATGGCTTAGAAGGCCATTCATTTTGGTGAGTTGGTCGCCACCACAGTGGAACCAGGGTTTGCCGATGCACCTAATAATGGGAAGAGCAATACACATGAAGACATGGGGATTTTTCAGTACCGTGCAAGGCTATGAGGAAATAGCACCATGTTCCGTTATATAATGTTCTGGGCGTGAGCGCCCCCTTGATAGGTGACTCGGGTTCACCATGTGGAACCCGAGGCGGAGGGGAGGACCAATATCCATCTAAGAGGTTGAGGCTTACAGCCCCTACGCTCCTCATCTGGGAGGGACAAGTGGAATCGTAATAGGATGATACTGATTTCTCTCCATCGATTGATGTTCCCGATACCCCTCTGGCAAGAGGTTGGATGGATTTGATGGTGAATTGCCCTTTTACTTAAGAGGTAACAGACCATACGAGTAAGCTAAAGTTTAACCCTTTTGGGTTGACACACACTCCTTCCTCAGATTGGTACATCTTGCCACATGTTCAGAAGTTTGCTTAATTCTTTCTACATACGAAACTGGAGAGTAGTTCCAGAAGGAAAATGAGGGCAGAGTACCCAACACCACCCATGTTGGGCAAGCAGCACATGATGCCAAGCATTGACCCCAATTGAGACATGATTTTATCGAGGGATGCAGGTAAGACCTATATTTTTTGCTTAGGTATGCTCTTGCCATGTTGTCACCTTGTTTGTATGAATAGAGTGATTGTGATCAGTGAGAGACTACCGTCCTGAATCCATTGTGGTGTGATAGGCTATACGATGTACAGCTGCGAGCATCCAGCAAGCAGGACAATTCTTTTGGTAAACTTCCTTCTGAGAGATAAAGCACTCTCGTTAGATTTAATTGCTACCGGAGCTAATCGCTCCGTACTGGACTTCTGGGGCACACTTAGAGAAACGTCAGGTGCTTCAGCGCCGGTGCTTCTGTGGCAAGCCAGTCTTTTGATGGTCATCAATGTGCTCGGCGTATTGGCGTGACCGTTCTGCCCAGTAAGTACAGAGAGATCACTCTTTTCTTTGTTATCATTGCAGCATTTTCTTTCAGCTTAGACGCCCCGTAGTAATCTGGGTCACCCGGCAAGAGAATCACTATCGGTTGCAGCCTTACAAGTCAACCATTTAGCCCTCATAAGCAAACTGAAACTGACCAAACCTGACAGCCTTTCAAAGCCCCCCTCTCACTAACTCTGAAATCCATAACCAAAGAAGAAGATCAAATACCTTTGACTCATCAAAATTTGGAAACAAATCCCTCAATTATTTCACATAGCACTCCTAATACCGAATCCCGGATTCTGGAAGTAGCATATTTATCTGCCACTGCCTGTATTAAGGGCACCATCCCGGATCCCGACAAAGCCACACATTCTTCCTCCTTCCTTGGCACCCTGATGCTAAAGAGCCACGCTCCGTCCAGAACTTGCAGGTCCACAAGCTTTGCATGGGATACTCAAACCTCTTTACCTCTTGAAAAGAAAAATAACTTAACATTGCAATGTTGATTGCACGTTCGCCAAAGAAACATGATCGAGATCTGCATCACTTAGTGATGGGTAATAACCTGGACATTCTATTTATAATGGAAACATGGATCCGAGATACAAGTAGCCCATTAATTAACCTGGCTATCCCCTTAGGCTTTTCTTTCTTTTGTGGTAACTGCACCAAGGGCTATGGGGAGGTCTGGCTATTATTGCCAGAACTGAACTAGGTTTATTTCTAGCCTGAATTACATGCACAGGCTGTGAAATTCTCCATGTAAAAATGACTCCGACCAACCACAATAGTATCAATATTGTGCTAATTTACAGACCACCTAACCAAATGCCAGAGTTTAATGAAGAAATCTCCAAACTACTAAACATTCTCTCCAGCCCTAGCTCAGCCACCCTTTTTCTAGGGGATTTGAACCGCTGGAGAGAAAAAACCTGGACAAAGAAGCAATAGAACTAGAATCTGCCATCCTATCTATCCAGCATGCAAGCAACCTCCTATCCCTACAATCTATTTGCCCCATTTATTACTCAATTTGCTAATGCTTCCTTTAGAGATAGCCATGTCCCCAATGCATTTAAGAAAAGTTACAGTTACTCCCTTTCCAGAAAAACCTAACATTGACCACAGAGACCCAAGTAACCTGAGACTGATTACTAACTGTCAATTTCTCCTTAAAATACTGGATAGGTTTGCTACCTCCCAGCTGCAAGCCTTTGATGAACTGAATAATATTCTTTATGGCTGACAGTCAGGCTTCCATCCATCTTTTAGTATGGAGACAGATCTTGTGGACCTGTAATCCCACTTGCTAAAAATCATGGATGAAGGGAAAGATGGGATTCTGATCTTAGAACACCAAAGACCACCTTAAATTCAGAAAATTACTAAAAACCTACCTCTTCAACACCGGAGACTAAAACCGAAACAACAATAAGACAAACGAATCATCAAAAAAGGACAGTGACAAACCGCTAGAACCGACAGAAGTACCCTGGGCACCAGCAGGGCTGACGCTGGACACAGGGGTCCACCCACGAGACCCAGAGAAACGGATACAACTACTCCAGCCAACCCTTACCATCCCCCACCGCCCTCACAGCCACAACTAGGTCCCACGAGGCTGTGGAACAGACAAGATACCACCAATCACCACACAACCGGGTGTATGGACAATAGCAGCGGCGCTAGTCATGTGGAGGGGGGGAGGAGCATGCAAGGTTATTAAGGGAGCGGGCGGAGGGGACAGCTAGATCCTCAAACGGCCTCGAATGGAAAACCGGGCACGTACCTCCTGAGGCTCAGGGTGTACAAGCATCCCGTCGGGTAAGATTACACGAGCCCAACCGGTTTCAGTCCAGGATAGAGATGACTAACGAATACCATTAACAATTTCCTTCTCTGCATACACCTCTCAAACTCCAAACCAAACACAACCACAAACCTCTAGCGCAGCAAACCGCACGAACTTCACTACACTGCAACAACAAAACAAAAAAACACATAGACTCGCACATCAGCACACGACGACTACCGGCCGCATACACCCCAGGCCCAGCCGACGGAACCACCGGGCTGAGGCTGCCAACAGCACATCACTGCAATCTTGCACTTTTCCAGCCTCCACCCACTAACCCACCATCCCCCCCCTCTTTCAGAGCCGCCAGAGCGCCAGGGGACCACTCCGGTGGTGATAGTGCGCGGTACAAATGACCTTTAACATTAACATTAACATTATAAGATCCATATGCGGCTTTTGACCTTATAGACCATGATCGTCTTTTATTGTTTTTGAAAGATCACGGCCAATGCTCCCAGGAAGCTGTGGATGGGATTCCTTCCTTTCTCTCAAATCGCACGTCCAAAATCCAGTGGGGACGAGCATTCTCCCCCTCTGCACTGATTAATTGTGGGGTGCCCCAGGGCGCTTCCATCTCGCCCCTATTATTAAATATCTACATCAGATTGCGCTGTACACTTCTGAATGACTTGGGTACATTTCTTTAAAACAATGCCGATGAAACCCAATTGGTCATTGAGCTCAGTGGTGACCATGTAAAGGACTCAGCTACTCTGTCTAACACCTACTGCCTTATTGTCTGCTGGATGTTCGAAAACTGGCTGTGCCTGAACGGCAGCAAGACGGAGCTTCTGATATTTGGCTCCCAACATGTCATAGCCAAATTCAGCCCACAATACAGCAGTTTCTACATACAAGACAACAAAAGTGAAATACAATAGAAAGTAAAAACTTTAGGGATCCAAATTGAGGCATCCCTCAAAGCAGATGCCCACGTAAAATACCTCAATTAAACCTGTAACTACTATCTACAGCTACTTAAGTTCATTTACCCTTATATCACCGAAAAGAACGGTGTCACCATTGCCCCGAGCCACCATCTTGACTAGAATGGACTATTGTAACGCATTGCTATGTGGGGCCTCCAAAGCAAATCTTAGGACATGTCAGACAATTCAAAATGATGCCATTCGCACCGTTAAAAACGTCCCCAGAAGATTCCACATATCTGACCATAGGAGAGAACTCCATTCATTGCCGGAATGTGTCCTTTTTACAATTAGCACTCTGGTCCATTGCTGCCTTTATGGCTCACTCCCGGACTACCTCAAAAATCTGGTACCCTCGTATCAGCCAACCAGAAGTCTCCGCTCTACAACCTTAGGTCTAACTCAGGGTCCAAAAGCAACATACACAAAGGGCCTTGGTAGATCCATTCCTGTCAAAGCAACCTCATTTTGGAATGCTCTACCTACGGCACTCAGACTCCTGCCAGATTGGAAGCCCTTCAGAAAGGCACTGAAAACCTTCCTATTTAAGAGAACATCCCCAACCCCTACTTAGATCATTAGGCCTCCTTGTCTTATTCTTTTTGTTCGGTTCCGCACATGTTTTTGTTACACGCCGATAACCGCCAGCTTTCGGCACATTACAAATGTATAAAATAAATAAATACATAAATAACATTAGGTCAGTCATGAAAAAATGGAGCTCACAGAGGAGATCTGTGTCACAAGTAAGCCAATGCAAGCCATGGTTATATCTGGTTGGGCACAGAGGGCATTGTGTTTCCAAGAGGATATAAATGCTTACATGATTCAGGAATGCTGAAAGGGTGCCCTGATGAAAGTTAAAGTAAAATTGACCAGACTGCCTGATGCTCCTACTCTGGGGAATTTTGAAGAGACCCTTTTCAGCAATGGATCTGTAAATCAGATGGGAACATTTGTTTCAACTTTACATCCTCTGAGAAGACCCAGACCTCGCTGAGGAAGATGTTTCAGACCCTGGTCTCTGGCTGTTCCAGCGGTTGTTCGGTCAGCTGATCACAAGCTGGAAGACGCAGCACTTTTAGACCCTCCCAGCAGTCCTTTTGGAGTCCCCATGGTTTTCAACAACAAGAGAGGTCCAAGACTACTTTTTTCCAAAAACAGGACAATGAGGTAGGGATTCCAGCTGAGAGGTAGAACAGTCTTCCTATGGATGTAGGTATCTCACAAGTGCTTGTAGGGGGTCGGCTAGAATATCTTTTGACAAACTGGATTTTGGGGTCAACAATTTCCTTGTTATTAGATTCAGTCAGGGGATATCACACAGAATTTCCTCAGCAAAATGTTCTTCGTCTGAAAGAAAGGTATCTAATGTCCAGTTGCTCAAAATGTGCCATTTTTAAAACAATATGTTCTTTATCAGCACTTTAAGATGGAGAGAATTGCATTTTTACATGATGTTTTGAGACTTGTGACTAGTCAGTTTGCTTTGATCTCACAGATGTGTTACTTAAGATTCTCATTGTGCCTGAACACAGACAATTTCTCTACTTTTAGTGGTGTCATCAGGTATTCTGTTTTTCCTCTCTGCCCTTCTGTTTGTTGTCTGCTCCTTGGTGTTTTGCAAAATCATTGCCACCAGTGGTAGGTTCCCTATGACTCAGACGGGTCGGATTGCTGATTAATCTCGATGGTGCCCTTACCATGGCTCAGTCTCAGGAAGTGCTCATGAAGCACCTCTGGTTGGTGGCCAATTTGCTGACATCACTTGGGTTCCTGATCAATTGGGAGAAACGGTAACGTGAGCTTTTGCTATAAATTTAGTTTTTGGTTTTTGTGATAGATAGCATTTTTCCTACCCTTCAGCTTCCCAAGAAGTAGATTTGCAACATCAAGAGAGAAATTGGGATCTCTTTGAGAGCTGGTGATATATCCATTCCGAAAATGTGCAGGATTGTGGGTTGTTTCCTTCAAAGCAGGTGAATTTTCCGGGCTGCCTTCGTTACATGGCCCTACAGCAGTTGAACATTCAGAGGTTCTGCAAAGGTGCAAGGTGTGAAGATTGCGTGTGGATTTCTTCAGAAGCACACACCAAGCTAAGATGGTAGCTCCATAATATAGAAGAATGGAACGGACAACTAATTTTTGGTATTGTTCTTTCCCAGGTCTTGTTTTGGAATCCGATGACAGATTCAGTGGTTAGGGGCATGCTGCGGTGGAATCGCCACTGGAGATCAGTGGTCACATGTGGAATCTCAAGAGGCATTCAGTTGTTTAGAGATTCTAACCAGCTCCTTTACAGTCAGGAATTTCTTCAAAAACACGGGGTGCTGTACCGTAACTCTTCCGATGGACAATCTTTTGGCTGTCCATTACATTAACATAACGAGGAGCACATGGTCCAGGGACCTTTCATATATGGCAAAATGGGGTTTGGGAATTCTGCATTCCACATCAGCTGAATGTGCAAGCTGTCTTCAAGCCAATGGTCTACGACATCATCACATATTGATGTTCCTGCCATGGGCGAGACCAGACAGATTGGCAGCAATCACCCATGATTTTTCATGACCTGCATACTCGCTGCGGTCCCTTCTAGATTGATCACTTTATGTCCAGTTGCAATACTTCACCTCTATGGTTATTCAGTTGTAAGTCGGACCCGAAGTCCCTGGCAACAGGCACTTTCACAGAGAATTGGGGCTCTGACGTCATTTATGTTTTTCCTCCATTTGCTATGGGGTTCTTCTGCAGGTTATGATATGATATGAAATGATATCGCATTTATAACGCGCCTATACACAAGTGTTTCAAGGCGCGATGAGGCAATGGAGGGGGAACAGAGGGAAGACAGACAACGATCCTACTAGGCCAGGCGTCATTCAAATCGCGCAAGTGCATGGGAGGGGGAAGTGGGAAAGTGTGGGGGAAAGGGAAGATGACAGTGCAGAACATAATAGAATAAATAACAGTATGTAAAAGTACGGCCAGCAGGTGGCAAGTGTAGGGGTAAGTGCAGATAAAAGGTGTCAATTGCTGGTAGTGGGTCTGTAGGGATACAGAAACAGTACCCAAGTGCAGGGGTTGCCAGGAAGGCAGTGCTGGTGTGTGACTGGCGGGGGAGGGGATCTGGGCCCGAGACCAGAAGGTGGCCAGGTAACCAGCGCAGTTTCAGTTTCGGTCAGAAAGTCAGCAGGGGAGAGGAGGAGAAAAAGCAGAAGTAAAGAGAAAGGTTTTGAGGTGCTTCCGGAACCTGAGATGATTCTCCTCAAGTTTCAGGGAGACAGGGAGGCTGTTCCAGAGGGAGGCCACAGCCGAACAAGCCCCAGCCGAAGAAAGAGATCTACCACCAACTCATTGCTTGGAGAAGTGGCTGGCCCTGAGGGTGTTGGAGGCGGATGAACGAAGAGCTCGAGAAGGAAGATATTTAGGAAGAGAGAGTTGGAGGTATAGATGATCCAGGTCCCAGAAGGCCTTATGGACAATGCAGAGGGTTTTGAACTTAATCCTTGCAGCCACTGGGAACCAATGAGGAGATTTCAGTCCTGGAGAGATACGATCCCTGGGATGAGGCCAAGGACCAGTCTCACAGTCCTGTTCTGAATGAGTTTCAAAGGGCGGAGGGTAAAAGCAGGCAGATTTAGAAAGAGGCTGTTTTAGTAGTCCAGCCTGGAGAGAACCAGAGCTCTGGAGACAGTGAGCTTCTGGGGGAAGGAGAGGAAAGGAAAAATACCTCTGCAGAGGTGCATCTGGTAGTGTGCTTCTTAGAGACATCAGAGATGTGAGGAGAGAAGGAGAATGTGGAGTCAAAGATGACTCCGAGGTTCTTAGCCTCACAGGTGGGAACAGGTAGCCGGCCTAGAGAGGTCGGCCAGAGAGTGGCAGGAAAGTAGGGGGTGGGTGTACTGATGAGGAGAATCTCGGTCTTGCTGGCTTTAAGACAGAGATCGTTGGCGGCACACCCCTCCTGGATCACGGACATACTGTCAAAGATGAGAGAGGGAGAAGAGGTGGCTGAGGGTAGCCTGAAAATGAGCTGAGTGTCATCTACATAGCACTGGAACTTGGGGCAGAGCGCGGCAATGCGATAGGCAAGAAGTGCCAGGTATTGTTTGAACATCCAAGTAGAGAGGTAGACCCCTGGGGAACACCACAGGTAGAGATAGAGATGGAGGAGAGGAAGGACCCAAGTTGAACCTTGGAGGGTAGATCAGAGAGGAAAGAAGTCTGCCATGCCAGGGCCTGACCGGTGATATCCAGGTTATTGCGGAGACGGTTGAGCAGGATGGCATGGTTAACCGTGTCAAAGGCAGAGGAGAGATCAATTACGATGAGGACACAGGGGGTGTTGGAATCAAAGTTGGAGAGCAGGTCTTCACTGATGTTCAGGAGAGCAGTGTCCATGCTTCTGGCAGCTCTGAAGCCAGACTGATGATCATGGAGACAACCAACAGATTCAGCGTGAAGATTGAGCTGGGAGATGGCCAGCTTTTCAAAGAGTTTGCCTAGGAAAGGAGTGATGGAGATTGGGCGATAGTTACCCGGGCAGGACGCGTCAGCAGAGGGTTTCTTAAGAAGAGGATGCACAAGGGAGTGCTTCAGGGGGAAAGGGAAGACTTCAGTGGAGAAGGGGTGGTTGCAGAAGTGGGCCAGAGCAGGAGCCAGGGAGTCAATGTTGTCCTTGATGGTTTTGGAGGAACAGGGATGGACCTGTTTTGATGTGACTTTCATAGATAGGACTTGCCTAGAAACCTCATCATGTGTCACAATCCATGCCCTGGCCCCCTCAGGTATAACAGCCCACTGGCTGCAGTGGGGCTAAAGCGCCTTCACACTGGCCCCAAGGGCCTTAAAACTCTATCAGAAACATACATGGAGTCAGTCCTGGTGCCTTTGGCGCCAGGCTCATTATCAGGAATAAAGCAATACCAGTTGTCGACCTTAATCCAACATGTAGGCCTATTACACAGCTCAGTTCTTTAGAACCAAGTCATGCGGTCTAGTGTGTTGGGTGTTTGTTTGTTTGTTTATTTTATTTACATCGCGCACCTGACCCAGAGGTAATTGGGCGCTAGAGAATAGTAATGGTTACACGACATAGTATAGACAGTTTTGTACATGAGCACAGTTTGAGCATTCAAGGTAAAAATTACAATGGTACATATACACATATTAAACATTATACATATTATACATTGGGTCATAGCAGTAGTAAAGGATGGATGACACATATACTAGTTGTGCAGACCACCTAGCGGTTAGTGGTATTAGGAGCTGTTATTTTATGTTTTGTTAAGTATCCAAGTGATAACATGGCTTCTGAATTTGTTGAAGGTTTGAATAGTTTGAATATTCTGAGGGAGAGTGTTCCAGAGCTGGGCGGCTAATGCCAGGAAGCTAGAACTTTTTAGATTATATCTGGGCACCGCCAGACATGGTATGTTAGATGATCTAGTTATTCTGTTGGATAACTTCCAAGTGAACTTGTCTGTGAGATAGGGGGGGCTTGGTAGTTACGCGCTTTGTGAGTGAGGCAGATCATTTTTAGTTCAATTTTGTCATGTATAGAGAGCCACCAGTAGTGCTTTCTCGTTTCTGATATCTGCTCTCTTTTGGGAATATTCAAAGCTGCTCTGAGCGCGTTGTTTTGCATGATCTGTAGTTTATTTAAGATGGTTTTGTTCGCTCCTAGATAAAGGCTGTTGCAATAATCCAATTTAGATTGTATGAGTGCTCTCGCTAGAGTAAGGCAGCTGATGGGGGATAGTAATGGTCTAGAGGCTCTGATCAACTTGCCGGTGTAGGCTGTGGCCAATGAGGTCATGTTAATCTGCTTAGTTAAGTTAGACTGGGCATCGAGGTAGAAACCTAAAGTTTTTACATGTTTGGCAATGGGTATACTGTTCCCATCGATGAGGATATTTGTGTAGTGAGGACTTAGTTTGAGAGGGTTGTTTGATGATCCGACTAGGAGTAATTCTGTCTTATCATCATTCAGGCAGAGGCCATGTGTGGCCATCCATGCCTGAATGATGATGTAGACTTTGTTAATCCGCGCAACGTCTATATATAGGTTCCTGAGAGGGGCAGGAGTATCAGGGTGTCATCCGCATAATTTGTGTAGGTGACACCCAGATGGTCCAGTTTGTACAAAGTGGGCGAGATGCAAGATCCTTGAGGGACGCCGGAGGTGATGGGGATGGGGTCAGCAGCTGCTGAAGGTGAGAACACGCACATAGTTCTGTTAGTGAGGAAAGATTGGATCCAGGCAACTGCAGAACTGGAGAAATGGGCCGCTGAGGATAGGTGGTTACAAAGTATGGAGTTATCCACCAGATCAAAAGCCGCAGAGAGGTCGAGTAGAAGTAGGATGGCCATCTTTCCTTTGTCTTTCAATTCATCGATCTGGCTTTTGAGGTCAACAAGTGCGGTTTCTGTTCCATGCTGGGGTCTGAAGCCAGATTGATGGGTACTGAGTAATTTGTGAGTTTAAAGATAATCTTGTATTTGCAAGTAGGCTATTCTGTCCAGAATTTTCAGTAGAAAGGGGACTGTCGTAATTGGTCTGTAGTTAGTGGGTATAGCCGGGTCAAGGGTCATTTTTTTTAGTAGTGGTAGAACCCAGGACTGTTTAAGGTTACTTGGGGTGGAGTTGTTAGAGAAGGAGGAGTTTACCAGTTTAGTAATGAATGGAGCAAGGTCTCTGGCTGCATCTTTTATAATCTGGGCTGGGCAGCTATCGCCCTTACAGTTAGTTGGTTTAAGTGACGCAATGATTTTGTGGACTTCAGGAAGGGAGACTTTTTTTAATGTGAAACCTGAGTTAGTGTGAGGGGTAGGGGTAGGTGCCGGTGTAATGACTGTTAGTTGGGATCTTTTGTCAGCTATTTTGGTCTGCAGTCCTTTAATTTTATTGGATAAGGCATTTTGAATGCTGGTGCACCAGGCTTTATCCTTAGTGCATGTATCTGGCGGTGGGTTAGGATTCTCTAGTTCTCTTAGAATGTTGAATAATTCTTTAGTACTGGAGCTGGCTTGGGCTATTCTGTCATTATAGGTTTCTTTTCTAGCCTGGATTAGCTTATTTTTATAGGTGGCAGTGATAGTGGCAAGGTAGTTTTGTTTTCAGGTGTAGGGGATGATTTCCAATGTGACTCCTATTTTCTTTTTCAGTACAGAGTATTTTTAGCGAGTTAAGATGGGCTATGGGTTTGCTTTTTGTTAATTTTAGTGGGGCAATAGCATCAATGGCTTTAGTCATGGTCTCATTGTAGATGTTAATTAGAGTTTAGGATCATCGGTGTCCGGTAGGGCATTGAGTATCGGGGCTACCAAAGGAATTAGAGCATCTGCTGTGATGTTACGTTTATTCCTTGTGAGGCAGGGGGAGCAATAATGGGCTTTTTCTTTTCCAGGTTGTTGATATGCAATTCAAAGGTGATAAGGTGGTGGTCTGACCATACTTGTGGAGTCGGATCTAGTAGGGTGATGGTGCAATTGAGAGCCGCAACCCAGTCAAGTATCCTTCCTTTTTCGTGGGTGGGTTTGGTGCTAATTTGAGTATAGCCTTGTTCTAGTAGTTCAGAGGCTAGAGAGATGGCGTGTGGGTCACTAGTGTCCGTATAACCAAGGTTGAAATCTCCTAAAATGATATTTTGTGCCGTGGGTTTGGTAGTGTCGGCTGCTAAGGCTGTGATATCTTCTTCAAAGGACCCAGGGGGTCCTGGAGGCCTGTAAATGATGTGTAGTATGATAGCGCTGTTAGGTGAAGTTTGGAACTTAACTGAGAGGAGTTCACATGATGCCAGCGACTTGGGGGTGGCTAGTCTTATATTGAGAGTGGCTTTAAAGATAATGGCTATTCCTCCTCCGCGAGCCGTGGGTCTGTTTACACGGAGAATGGAGTAATTACCTGGGATGGCTAGGGCAATAGAAGGGCCTGCTGCCTCATGCAGCCAAGTTTCTGTCATCACGAGGAAGTCACGGTTATTGTTCACAATAATGTCGGCAATCTTAGTTGCATGGGCTACCAATGACCTGACATTCAGTAATGCTCCCTTGGTGGGCTGTGTTTGTGTGTCCTTCGTTGGTTGACTGGGGCTAATGTCCCCTAGGTTGTTCAGTGGGGCTGTACACCTTTTCTTTTTGCGCCTGCGATTATTGTCAGTGGATCCAGGCAGATCTGAACATATGGGTGTATTCTACTGCTGAGTGCCTGCTGGACGGTAGTCTACTGGTTAGTCTCTCGTTACACTTAGAGATGTAAGGAGGGGAGGCGGTAGAGGATTTAGGCACAGGGGGCAACTTATGTGTAGTGTACATAGTGGAGGCTGGATGTAGTTTGGTTGTGATTAGTGTGGGAAAAGGGGGTAGTGTGGGAAGGAATGGAGCAGGGCAGGGGATAGTGTGGTGACGAGGACATCTCAGTCTACCTAGCGCTTCATCAAACTTAATGTAATGACCTCTAGTGCAGGGGGTGACAGATGGTATAATGCAGAATGGGAACATAGTTAAAGTTAGCAGTGCCTGCATTCTTGTTAGGATAATGGGCAATTTTAGCGTGAGTTTACTGTTACTGGGTAATTTACAAGGCACAAATATACCGCAACCTAGATTTGAAATTTAGCAGATAGGGCATAATCAATATACAGTCAGCTGTTACCATTGATAGCAGTTAGGCGCTAAGCAAAAATATACCGCTGGATAAGACTAGGCTAAAATGCACGGAGTAGGTGCAAAATCGGCTGATGCTAAACAGAGCACACTTAGATTCAGATTTGGCAATGGGAGCCAGAATGGCGCTAATTCAAATGCATCAACAAAGCATACCTAGATTCAAATTTGGCAATGGAAGCCAGAATGGTGCTAATTCAAATTCATAAACAGAGCACACCTAGATTTAAATTTGGCAATGGGAGCTAGAATGGCGCTAATTCAAATGCATAAACAGAGCACACCTAGATTCAAATTTGGCAATGGAAGCCAGAATGGTGCTAATTCAAATTCATAAACAGAGCACACCTAGATTTAAATTTGGCAATGGGAGCTAGAATGGCGCTAATTCAAATGCATAAACAGAGCACACCTAGATTCAAATTTGGCAATGGCAGCCAGAATGGCGCTAATTCAAATGCATCAACAAAGCATACCTAGATTCAGATTCAAGGTGTGGTTGTCCACCAAGATGCAGGGTACACAGGCAGATCTGGAGTTGGGCGCTGTTGCAGGCGTTAAGTGGCATTCAGGTCCAACACAGTGGTTAGTGTGCATAACTAGTGCAGGTGTGGTAAGGCTGGACCTGGAACTACTTGGCCTGGAACTACTTTACCTGGGCTATTTAAACCACACCCAAACAGCAGAACATGCTTTGTGTTATTCTGCCCTCTTGAAGCGTAACGCTCACTGTGTCGAGGTCCTGCTCATCTGCTTCTCCGGAGGCCAGATCCTGAAGCCCTAGATCTGAATTCTATTAATAACCTGGAAGAACAAGAACAGCATTAGCGAGCAAGAACACTTACCTGTGAAGTAACCGGTCTTGAATCCATCCTGTGCTTCGCTTACCTCGCCCATCTCAGGAGTTTGCAGAAACCTGCAGAGGTAAAGAAATAAGGACAGCATTAATAACAATTCTTACCTGGGAAAGCAGCGAGTCCTGGCAGCACCCTGCACTTCTCTTACCTCATCCATCTCCGGGTTTCACCGCAACCTGCAAGGGAGAAGGAACAAGGTCAGCATTAACAAAGCACTTACCTGGACAAGCAGCGCTTTGATCGCTCATCACTCCGGAACATCACCGCAACCTGTACAAAGAAGGGAAGAGAACACAGGTTAGCAATTAACACCAATAAAGAGGGCAACGCTCCGTGCATCAATAACTCACTGTGGTCTTCGCCATTGGCGCAGCAACTCCGAGATCGCAACTGTCCCTGTGAAAACAAAAAGAGACATTGTTGGGGAACAGCGTAGTGGAGCAAGAGGCCGAGTAGACAGAGAAAACAGAGGGAAAGAAAGAGACAGAATAAAGACGGAAAAGGCATTATAACTCACCTGGAAGACAGCAAGCAGAGTCAGAGTCACAGCCTGTCTGGAGCCGACATGAGGGCACATGGACCAGTGAAGCAACTAGGTCCATGGAACGCCCGCACCAACCACGCGCCCCTGCACAGAGACGCAGAATGGAGAGTTCAACGCACAAGAACCTAAAGTGAGCAATAACCCCAAGGGAGGGGATTTTGACCAGAGGGAGGTGGGAGTCCACCCATCACAGAACCAGCATCTTAACCCTCCATTCTCCTGTTATAGGCGCTACCCAACGTCTGGCACATAACCAAGCAGAGAGGAGTCCGGGATAGCGCTTAGACCTCCACCCAATATCGTGTGGCACCCCCGTGGATAGCAGGTGAGCGTAACATCAGGGGAGAACAGGGGAAAGGCAGAGAAGGAGGGAAGAGAGGTGGCTGAAGAATGGCCAGAGGAAGAGCAGGGAGTAGAGGGAGGAAGGGGAGAGGAGGAGAGAGAGGACAGGATGTCCTGCATTTTAGAGATGAAGGGAGAATCCAGTGCTGTGCAGAGGGCCTGAGAAGGGACAGGACGGGTAGAGACTGCAGCAGGATTGCCCAGTTCCTTGCAGATTTTAAAGGGTTCAGCCAAGTTGTTAGATGCCGCAGAGACACAGGCTTGGATGTGAGCTCACTTCTTGGTGTGGACAGAGAGCCAGTATTGCCTTTGAAGCAGGTCCGTTTGTCAGAGGATGTACATGAAGCACAACATTTCCTCTCAGCCACCCTGCACTTGCATTTAAGGGTGACAAGGTCAGAGTCGTACCAGGAGTTGCACTTGGCTTTGGGTTTCAAGCGGATCCTCATGACAGGGGCAAGAACATCAAGAGTATCAGATATGGCAGAGTGGAGAATAGAAAGGGCTGTGTCAGGGTGTGAGGCAGCCAAAGGGGGGCGGGTGAGAAAGCATTGGCGAAAGCCTCAATTGACACAAGCGTCATGGGTCGAATGACCGAGAAGGTGGGTGGTAGTGATGGAGTTGGCTTGGCCTGAGGGGTGGAAAGGGTGAGCTGGGAGGAGAAGAGAAAGTGATCACTCCAGGAGAGAGGAGTATTGAGAGAGATAGAAGGGGGGACGTCTGAGGAGATCAGAGCATCCAGAGTGTGCCCTGCAGAGTGAGTCGGGCCAGAGGGGAGAATAGAGAGTGAGAGAGAGTCACAAAGGTCACAAAAGAGTCTGCAGGAAGGACAGGAAGCATCCAGGTGGATGTTGAATTCTCCTAGAAGGAGTAGTTCAGCGGTCGAGGCCAGGAGGGAAGAGAAGAGGTCCGCCCACTCAGAGAGGAAGGAGAAGATCTGACCAGGTGGCCGATAGATAGTAGCCACAGTAAGGGAATGGCTAGGAGAGAGAGAGAACCTGCAGACAATGCATTCTAAAGAGGAGTAGGCCTGCGGAGAAATGACAGAGGCAGGAATCCACCCGGGGAAGATCAGGGATACACCCCCTCTGGAAGCGTTAGACCTGGGTGCAGAGAGGATCTTGTAGCCATCAGGGAGGAGAGTGTCAAAGCTCGTGACAGAGCTGGCAGTGAACCAAGTCTTGGTGAGACCAAGGACATCGAGGTCAAGTTCCTCCAGAAGTACACCCAGCGGAAGTGTAGAAGAAGCCCGACGGGGGGGGCAGAAAGGGAAGGGGGAGAAGGCAAGGTAGCCAAGGAGGCAGCTGCAGGGGGAGGCAAGGAAGCCATGGAGGGGGGAGAGGGGAAAGCAGGAAAAGAAAGGAAATTGATGAGGCGCGGGAAGCATCTATCAAAGAGTAGAAGGTTGGCCTGAAGGCACCATTCAAATAAACAGTAATGATGACCTTGGAGGAAAGGAAGGAGGCCAGGAGGGCTTCCCACCGGGTGCCACCATTAATGGGAGAGGAGGAGAAGGGAGAGAGCACAGAGACCATATGTAGGGTCCATAGATCAGGTGAGGGAACAACAAAGAGGATGTCGATGACAGTTTGCCTGGAGGAGGCACTGGTATTGGTGTCAGCGATATCGAGGCCTGGATTGGAGTCCAGGATGTCCTTTTTAAACTTCTTCCTACCAGATTTAGTGAGAAGAGTAGGATAGTCAATAGAGAAGCAGTTAGAGAAGATATGAGGGACAGAGAGCACCATAGAGTGGGTAGGGAGAGGAGGGAAGAGGAAGGGAGAGGGAATGGGATACAACTATGGAAGAGACACAGGGCAGGGTGCAAGCAGACTAGACAGAGAGAGGCGCGAGAAGTTGAAAAATAGGACAGGATGACAGACACTCCGATTTAAATGCTATCAAAATGCACCTTTCAAAACAGGAGAAAAAAAATATACACCTAAGTTTGAGAGTCCTGAATAGAAGGAAAAAGGCCTAGGTTTCACAATGCAATATAAATGCTTTCCCAGTGCGGTTTACATACTTTCCAATACACTTTTTAAAACAGGAGACAACACACCTAAGTTTGAGAGTCCTGAATAGAGGGGAAAAAGCCTAGGCTTCACAATGCAATTTAAATACTTTCCCAGTGCGGTTTAAATATTTTCCAATACACTTTTTGTTCGGGAGGTCTCTTGTACTATATGAGACTCCTGCACCAAAACACTATGGCCCATCTTAGGCTAAATCAAGACGGTAACATGACCAAAAAGGTGTGCCAAAATAGAGGGGTAAAACAGGGATGTGTTACCGCACCCCTGATTTACAACCTCTATGTATATGACATTCCAGCAGTACTAGCTGAAATTGATAATTTCCACCGAAAATTGGTGAGGCGCCTTGTACTGTACTAGCATACGCTGATGACTTGGTAGTATTTCATAACACCATTAGTGGGCTTCGGCGCTCGGCTACCACTTTATGGGAATATGCTAGTTTGAATGGTCTGACTATCAACCTAGACAAGACCAAAGTGCTCAGATTCACTGGGAAAAGAGCATCCCGAGTTAACTTGATGGTGGGTAAAATTAATATAGCTTACGCACCCTCCTATCGTTACCTCGGAATTGAAATTGAGCCTAATGGCGACTACCGCTACTGCAGACAAGGATGCAAAATCAGGGCAGCGCAAGTCACTGGACTGATTGCTGCATTCTCTAACAAGCAGGGAGGCTATACGCTCTGGGGGACACGGCACCTCTACATCCAAGTGTTTGTACCCATGATCACCTATGGTCTTGAGGCCCTCCTCTCTTTTGATTTAGCTTGGCTCCAAGTGATGGAAGGTACATTTTGGCATTGGATATTAGGATTGTCCCCAGGAATGCCAATGGCTTTGATAAAACTAGAAATGGGTCTTCCATCATTAAAAGCAATTGTACACAAAAAGAGAGCCGGATTCTATCTCAAGATGACTAGTGGTTGCTCAAATCCCGTATTGACTGTGCTACACCAGGAAGTGGTTAAAAAACATACCACTTCACCCCTATTCAAATTAATGTCAAAATTTCTTGCTGACGTAGGTTGGACACACAGAGGGGCAGCTTATACTAAGGAAGTTCAAAACGCACTTGGGAACAGGGTGGACCTCTGGGATTGGCTTGAGAACTTTGCACATCTGAGTATTCTAAAGAGCTATCAATTTATCAAATACAGATTGTACACCTATATGAAGCCCCAAGCATATTTGAACCTCTGTCCTATGAAAAGACTCAGACGTTTTATCACCTTGTTTAGATTGGAACAACTACCTACTCTGAGGAACTTGGGAGCCAGGGAAAATATTCCTGTCCCTGAGCGAATTTGTCGCCTTTGTAAGTTATCTGAATGCTTGGAGACAGCTAAACATCTCCTTACGAAATGCCAGACATTAACGAGCACAATAGTACTATACCTTGGTGAGTTTGTTCACAACCCTCAAACCATTTGTGAAATGTCATTTTGGCTATATTGCACAAACACCTGCAACATGCATTTGTTTATAGCCCTCTATAACATATGGCTAAAAATTGAATTAAAGTTGGGCCTATTGATTTGAATAATTTGAGCACCGTAATACGAAGAAAATTCATGCCATCTTGGGACTTGTTATTGGCATACTATCAATTTTGTTGTGAGTAGTTCTGTAAATATGTATATTATCGCTCATTATGTATAAGTCTGCCCAGCACTTGGGGTAAAGATGATAATAATACTGCTTATTCTTAATTTGATATTTGATATATTATTATCTGTTTATTTAAATTTTAATTTTATTTTGTTCAATATTATCCGCTTATTGCTTTTATTGTTATTAACGAATAATTATTTATTATGTGTAAAGTTTGAATTTTCTTTCATTCTTTATCACATTAAAGTATAAATAAATAAAATACACGTTTGCAGTCGGGGACACTTCGTTTTTGCCAGAGCTGGATCCATAGTGAGTCCCAGCACCTCGAGTC
The DNA here is from genome assembly GCF_040938575.1 of Ambystoma mexicanum. Taxonomy (NCBI): domain Eukaryota; kingdom Metazoa; phylum Chordata; class Amphibia; order Caudata; family Ambystomatidae; genus Ambystoma; species Ambystoma mexicanum. The sequence continues at coordinate 242,876,292 of NC_090925.1, read as the reverse complement.
ACCCAGGACTCTTACTGCCCGTAGCTTCGTTCCCAGGAGGGGGCGGAGCTTGGAGAAGCACCACGTGACCTGACCAGACTGCAAAACCCACCTGCAATCAGGCGAGCGCTGCGTTTGCAGTCGGGGACACTTCGTTTTTGCCAGAGCTGGATCCATAGTGAGTCCCAGCACCTCGAGTCACCCAGGACTCTTACTGCCCATAGCTTCGTTCCCAGGAGGGGGCGGAGCTTGGAGAAGCACCACGTGACCTGACCAGACTGCAAAACCCACCTGCAATCAGGCGAGCGCTGCGTTTGCAGTCGGGGACACTTCGTTTTTGCCAGAGCTGGATCCATAGTGAGTCCCAGCACCTCGAGTCACCCAGGACTCTTACTGCCCGTAGCTTCGTTCCCAGGAGGGGGCGGAGCTTGGAGAAGCACCGCGTGACCTGACCAGACTGCAAAACCCACCTGCAATCAGGCGAGCGCTGCGTTTGCAGTCGGGGACACTTCGTTTTTGCCAGAGCTGGATCCATAGCGAGTCCCAGCACCTCGAGTCACCCAGGACTCTTACTGCCCGTAGCTTCGTTCCCAGGAGGGGGCGGAGCTTGGAGAAGCACCACGTGACCTGACCAGACTGCAAAACCCACCTGCAATCAGGCGAGCGCTGCGTTTGCAGTCGGGGACACTTTGTTTTTGCCAGAGCTGGATCCATAGCGAGTCCCAGCACCTCGAGTCACCCAGGACTCTTACTGCCCGTAGCTTCGTTCCCAGGAGGGGGCGGAGCTTGGAGAAGCACCACGTGACCTGACCAGACTGCAAAACCCACCTGCAATCAGGCGGGCGCTGCGTTTGCAGTCGGGGACACTTCGTTTTTGCCAGAGCTGGATCCATAGCGAGTCCCAGCACCTCGAGTCACCCAGGACTCTTACTGCCCGTAGCTTCGTTCCCAGGAGGGGGCGGAGCTTGGAGAAGCACCACGTGACCTGACCAGACTGCAAAACCCACCTGCAATCAGGCGAGCGCTGCGTTTGCAGTCGGGGACACTTCGTTTTTGCCAGAGCTGGATCCATAGCGAGTCCCAGCACCTCGAGTCACCCAGGACTCTTACTGCCCGTAGCTTCGTTCCCAGGAGGGGGCGGAGCTTGGAGAAGCACCACGTGACCTGACCAGACTGCAAAACCCACCTGCAATCAGGCGAGCGCTGCGTTTGCAGTCGGGGACACTTCGTTTTTGCCAGAGCTGGATCCATAGCGAGTCCCAGCACCTCGAGTCACCCAGGACTCTTACTGCCCGTAGCTTCGTTCCCAGGAGGGGGCGGAGCTTGGAGAAGCACCACGTGACCTGACCAGACTGCAAAACCCACCTGCAATCAGGCGAGCGCTGCGTTTGCAGTCGGGGACACTTCGTTTTTGCCAGAGCTGGATCCGTAGCGAGTCCCAGCACCTCGAGTCACCCAGGACTCTTACTGCCCGTAGCTTCGTTCCCAGGAGGGGGCGGAGCTTGGAGAAGCACCACGTGACCTGACCAGACTGCAAAACCCACCTGCAATCAGGCGAGCGCTGCGTTTGCAGTCGGGGACACTTCGATTTTGCCAGAGCTGGATCCATAGCGAGTCCCAGCACCTCGAGTTACCCAGGACTCTTACTGCCCGTAGCTTCGTTCCCAGGAGGGGGCGGAGCTTGGAGAAGCACCACGTGACCTGACCAGACTGCAAAACCCACCTGCAATCACCCTTGCGGCGTTGAGCCCGGCAGGGGTAGAGGGCGTTGGCTGTTGAGCGGCTGTTTGGCGCTAACGGCGTGAACGGGAGACTGCGGAGGTATTCCCTCTTTGATCCCGTTCCGGTGACCAAGCGCACTTGAAGTGGGCTTTACAAGTGGCAGTTGGGTTGTTCGGATGCATGGAGGTGTGGAAGTGTGAATATTTGTGAACATCTGCAGGTAAAAAGTTGCTTTTCATATGACATCTAGTGTGTGGAATTACCACATTGCAAAATTTAGTTTGCAACAAACACAGAACTAGAGGAAAGTTGTAAATATTATTAATTTCTGTGTCTTGACTGTTCTATCTCCAGTGTTGTGTGGCTATACACCTGGTGCAGGATTGTACGAGAACTCCCGTAAAGTCGAACTAATTGTGTACTACGACTTGGACAAAAAGTCAACTATGGTAAAAAATCTACAGAGTGGGAAACGGTGCTTAAATAACGCCTCAGTGGCCCCAAATGAGGGAAATGTTTCAGAGGATGATTATTATGAAGACTCTGTGAATCAAATAAAAAAAAAGGGCCCAATATAGGAATCACTAATGTGGATATGTCACAACCTGGGTATGTGAAATCACAAGTTGGGATTCCCCTGGGTGTTTCTGTGGCGTATAGAGGTACAGTGATGACAGATGAAGCATTAGTTATTCCGGTTTCTTCAAAGAGCATCTGCCCTGAGGTGTCTGATGTCACCACACACCCAAAGAACTTGATCTGTAACATACCCATTAACGATAATTCGATTTTGGGTGCGGTTGGAGACATATCTATGATGCCGGCATCTGATACATCATTGGTAGCCCCTGCAGTACTCGCCGAATTACACAGCCGTATGAGACTGTCTAATGGGCCGTATACACCCGCGGCAAGCTCTCATGGCCTTAGGGATCAGGTTCACTTTCATGCTGCAATAGAAGTAAACCTGAAAGAGTTAAAAGAGAATCGAAAAAAGGATGAGAAGATACTAACAAAAAATACAACACCTAAGGCTAGTTCCCCTGCTTATGAGTCTGGAAACAACCATGAGGCCATCAGTCATATCCATTCTCCGGTTTTGGGTGGGGACATTGATCAGCAAAAGGGAAGAGATAATCCCACACTTCGTCCAAACTCATCTCTTCCTCTTTTTCCACTTGAGGATACTCTTGTGGATCTCAACAATCCAGAGCTTCAGAATTTTCCTGTTCTAACAAGAATTCTGAACCTGCTTGATAAGGGTCACGAGTACACTCATGGCGCAATTCATGCGTTGAGTACTTCTAATGCAGAAATTATGAACACACTATGTAGAATTGAAGGATTCATGATATCCCAAGAAAAGTGTAACAACTTCTGGGCATCTCAATTGCTGATTGTAAATCAGCTGGGGGGTAAGGGAATTGAGAAGAACCATCCCATACAGCATGACCCATCCTCTCAAACAGATGTGACTATAGATTTAATGGTGAACGATAAAAATCTGCAGAACTCATTAGGTGCCAGACAAACTTCACTTATTCCTCCCGAGTACCTTGAAATTGCAAAACTTCAACATGACCGCATTCTAGTACTTGAAAATATCATAGTAGCATAGTAGCAGCAAACCTAATACCATCAGAGTTAATGAGAAATGATGGTGGATTTCAATTGACAACAGCAGAAGAACTGCCGGAACGTCCTGATAGTCCCACGGCTCTGATAGACTTGATTGACCCTGACATAGCGAATCAAGTATCAACCGTGGATAAGTCTATCAGGGACGAGGAAAAAGGTGATTTACAACAATCCACATTTTTTATGTCCAGGAAAGCAAAAAAAGCATTTGCAAGAGCTCAGAAAAGAAAGGGTCCGTCTACCATCCCACTAGTGCCGACAGGAAAACAAACAAAAAAAAATTCTAAAAAAACAAAAAATATAAAATCATGCAGTCCTAATTCCTCTGACTTATGTCTTGGTCAAAAGCAACTAGATGACATGGGCATTGAGATAAAGGAATTGGGCAAAGAAAAAAATCTATATTTAGAAGTAGATTCTATATTACCCTCTTTGATCCAGGCACCTGAAGTGCCACATGTTGTGAGACCAGGCTTAAAGATATCTAATATGAGTGGGCTGCAGGATCATTCGCCTCTGTTAATTCAAACACAATTACAAAGCTTCTTTGAAAAAATTGATAAAAAACTTACCTCCATGTCTGTCCAGGTTTCTAAAGAATCAAAGGGCATAGTAGAGAAGGAGGCTTTTTGTACAAAGAATATAGAGATGTGTGCTCAAGATAAAAACGACGATGGCAACGCCTCGCCGACCTTGGAGAAAGACGCCTATCTCATGAAAGGGGCCCAAGAGGCACCCCTTCCAGCACTATCAGAAAAGGAAAAATTTAATGAGATAGAAAAGCTGGGAAAGGCAGTTTCACCAAAAGATCATCCTGTGGAAATGAAAACTGTGCTAGGCTGGAGGGCTGATAAAATAGTGCTTGACAATCCTAGTTTAAATCGTGGTGCAGTAATGAAGATTTTTTGCCAAATCCCGGCTCTACGTAATTTGGTATCAAATGACATTGACTGGATAAGATTACCTTCCTCATGTAACTACCGGATGATATGCAAGTTTAAATCACCTATAATTGCCTCGCTGATTCGGGCTCATTATGGGGACTTGGAGTTTCTGGGTTATAAGTTATTTGACTTCTACTCAATGAATGATGCAACCGAGTTCCTAGACTTTCAAGAAATAGAAAGCCAGCAAAATATAAAAAGTGAATATAATGACAATCAGTTGACAATGTTGCAGGCAAAGGTAAATTCACAAGCAGAGTCTGTGGAACAAATTATAAAAAGTCTAGCATGGCTAGAACCCTTGATGAAATCAATTCGTAAAGAGACCCCAGGAGATGAAAAATCATAAAACAATTCCTTTTTAGTAAAATCATGGAATTGTTGTGGCTTTAAAAACTTAAAGTCGTGGTTTCGGATGCTAGATTGCGAGAATCGCCCAGCAATCATTATCCTACAAGAAACCATGGCCACCATAGATATTCCTATGGAGGGATTTACAAGTTTTTTTAGTCATGCTCAAAAGGGTCAACTTGGACGTCCAAAAGGCGGCCTTGCCATTTATGTCTCCTTGGTATATAATGTGGAAATAAGGAAGTTATATTCCTCCGAGGAGATGCTAGCAATTATTGTTATGTCAAGGAGTAATCAGAATGTTCCATTGTTGATAATAGGCTTATACTGGAACCCAAATGGAACACACATCGATGGTATTCTTGAAAGACTGAATGCTTTATTGTTGGAGGTGGTGGATGAAATGCCCAACATCGAAATTATTGTGGGTGGGGATTTCAATTCAACTCTCATACAAAAAAATCGGGAAGATGAAGGTCAAAATGTTCAGTATGCAAAGTTGTCGTGCGAGAGGGGCCAGTTATGGTCAGATTTTTTTAAAGAATGGGATATGCAAGTTATTCCTTTTGCATGTTATGGGTCAAAAGTCACCTGGACTAGGGGAATATATAATTCCTCGATTGACTATATTGTCACCTCAAAAACATTAGCCACGATGGCTTTGCCCTGTACAATAGAAGTATCTGCCCTGAGTGATCACTCGATTGTGACATGCACTATGAGTTGTAAATTTGGTACTTATTCTATCTACAAACCATTGGTGTTACCTGAATCCGACAGACAGATGCTATCAATAAAGTGGAATTTGAAAACGTGCAGGTCATTGAACAGCCTAGTCAGTCGTGATATATTAAAATATAATCCCAAGCAGTTGTCCACGGAAGAATGTAGATCATTAGATCTCATGAATGAGAATATGATTCACTATCACCTCAGTCAGATAGTCACTGGAAACAAGCAAGACACATCTACTGATCTAGTTGGATGTCATAATTTTGAGATAATGAAAAGAAAAAGAGAGAAAAATGTTGAAATTAGAAATTTGGCTAGGGATTATACCCTTCATTTTGATCAAGTAACGTATAGGAAAAAATTAATTATGACTAAATATAAACAGGATATCAAAACTATTAAATTCAATGCATATCTGAGAAAAAATCAAAATATGATTAATCTCATGATAGGTAGGAAAACACGCGAAATCTGGGCTATATTAAGAGATCCTATGGAAAGAAGCCAGGCAGAATAATGCTCTACAGTGAGTGGCGACCTATGGACTGAATTTTATAGTAACAAATATATATTACCAGATAAGTTCAGCTCACTTAAGTACGATGCAAAGGTATCACTACTGCCCCACACTTGTCCATGGGACATCGAAACAATTGAGTCAGTGATTACGAATTTAAAGTTTTCAAAAGCAGCGGGCCCGGATGGAATTCCTCCATGCCTGTTGAAGGATGATCCAAAATTTTGGGCAGCTCACTTAATGCGTAGCTTTGATATCATTTTTAAAACAAAGAAACTACCAGCTTCCTGGACATCTGCTCTAATTATTCCCCTTCATAAAAAAGGAGGAACAGCTGACCCAAAAAACTTTAGACCCATAGCTTTGATAGATACTCCTGCAAACATTTTTGCCAGTTTACTTCTTAGAGAACTGAATGCATCTATAATGTCTCTACGTATCCTCTCACGCTTTCAAACAGGCTTTAGAAAACGCATGGGAACACAATTGAATGCAACTATTCTTGCGCACTTATTAAAGAGCTCAAGAAGAGAACTTAATGGTCCAATTTATATGGCATTGGTGGACCTGTCCTCAGCGTTTGACTGTGTGATTAGAGAAATATTGTGGGCAAAAATGCACAAATGGCAGATCCCAGTCCATTTAATAACAATGATAGCCATGCTCCATACTAACACCAGTTATAGTGTAAGAATTGATGGTACGGGTCGGCTAACTGACCCAATAAATACGTTTATTGGGGTGAAACAAGGCTGTAACCTCGCGGCCACTCTGTTTAATTTGTATCTAGCAGATATAGACAAGTTGTGGGAACAATCGAACACCTTTGCTGTAAAATTGGGACATCTAAGCATAAATTGGCTAGCTTTTGCCGATGATATCATCCTTTGAGATCGCACGCCATTTGGACTACAAAACAAAATACATCTGTTCTATGGCTACTGTGAAGAACACAACTTGACAGTCAACCCTGGAAAATCGAATATAATGATTTTCTCTAACAAAAGGAAAATAACATCATTTAAATGGCTAATCAATGGAAACATGATTTCTCGCTCACTAGGGGTGATTTATTTGGGATATAACTTAACGAACTTGGATTCATTGAAAAAATGGCAAAAAGCAATATCAATTAAAGCATTGCCACTTGTAGCACAAATGAAGATTATCTATCGTAAACTCTGTAGATTCTCTCTTATCCCACTAATAGAGTTTTACCTGCTTAAAGTAGAGGCAATTATATTATATGGATTGGATTTATGCACATTGGCGATGGGGCATATTCTAAATTCCGTACAGGGAATGATTTGGAAAAAGGTATTACTTCTGCCCCTTTCGTTGCCAAATCCCATAATAATCCATGAATTGGGGCTTACATCTTTGGCGTCAAAAATGATATGGCGCAGGTTGGCAAACTTTGCTAAAGTTCTCCAACCAATGGAAAACTCGCTATATGAAGATTTAGCAGTTATGATTAAGAGGGGCAAACCTGATTCTATACAGAAGTCTTACAAAGAGATACAACAGGTATTGGATTTGATTGCGCAAAGTACAACAGACCTAGCTACCTTGCCTCAAATAGTAAAAAAAAAACTATATATTTATGATTGGGCAAATACATCTGATTTAATTGGACAATATAAAATGTATGAAGAATATTCTAAATTTAGGCATAACCAAAAACCAATATTACTATATATTAGGCAGGTACCTAGTAATCTGATAAGAGCAACGTACATGCGATTCAGGTTTAATTTACTGTTAACGAAAGACCGTATGAAATGTTGGAAACATAACAAAAACGAGGGGTATAACTTGAATTGTAGATTTTGTATGAGTGATGTAAATGAATCCTTGAAACATCTAGTATTATACTGTATTTCTTTTGAGGAAGATAGACAAAAATATTTGGGCAAATTCCTATTTGGCACCATGGGAATTCCCCCAGAAACGCTATGGGTAGAATGTATGTGGGGAAACAGGACTTCACTTATACTTGCACTAGTAAAACTCCTACAAATTATTGAAAAAAAACTCGATTGGGTTGAGAATTATAGCAAAGAATAGAAAAAGATGTGAAATCTGTAAATGTTTTATTTAAGTACGCCCAAGTATATTGACAGTCTCATCCGATACTGTTTGGACTTGTAGTGCTCGAATTAGACTTATAAATGCTGTTTTATTATGCTGGTAGAAATATTTTATATTTTAAGAATAACTGTGTTATACATTGAAGAAACATGTTTTCATATGTATTTGGAAACTTGAATTCTATGTTTGAAGCAAATTGGATGTTGTAAAGATTTATTATCAAAAACAACAATAAAAATTAAAAAAAAAATAAATTAAAAAAAAAAAAAATACACGTTTTAAAACAGGAGAAAAATACACCTAAATTTGAGAGTCCTGAATAGAGGGGGAAAAGGCCTAAGTTTCACAATGCAATTTAAATACTTTCCCAGTGCGGTTTAAATACTTTCCAATACACTTTTTAAAACAGGGGAAAAACACACCTAAGTTTGAGAGTTCTGAATAGAGGGGAAAAAGGCCTAGGTTTCACAATGCAATTTAAAAACTTTCACAGTGCAGTTTAAATACTTTCCAATACACTTTTAAACAGGAGAAAACACCAAGGTTTGAGAGTCTGGTAGGTGGGCGGGGGAAGCGGGGTATCGTGAGGGTCAATGCTGGTAGATGGCTGGCAACTGGCTTCCCCTGCGGACACCTGCAGACACAGCCAGGATCCGCCTCTGTGGGAGCCGCCCTTTGCCTAGGGGCCCTTAGCCGTGGGGCTGCCAGGCAGGGGCTGCCCTGGGAGGGTCAGTAAAGGCAGAGGGGGCAGCCAAACAGGGTGGTGGGGGGATGGAAGGTGGGGGGAGGGAGGGAGGAGAACAATAGAAGGCACACGGAGGGTAGAGAGCAACGTGAGCACACAAAAACAAAGAAGGGAACACCAAGAAATATTACAATAGGCCCAAAGAGGGTCTCACCAGCACGGTCCTGTTTCCAGCAGTCACCCGCTCAGCCGAGATGGAATGGCAAGCGCAGGGTGCTGCGGCTAACATTGCAGGGACCAGGAAGTCTCTACACCAATCAGGGTGGTGGGTGCGATGGAAGGCGGGAGTGAGGGAGGGGAACAAAAGAAGGCAGACGGAGGGGAGAGAGCCATGCGGGCACACAAAAACAAAGAAGGAAACACCAAGAAATATTACAAAAGGGTCAAGGAGTCACCCGCTCAGCCGAGATGGCCCAGGGTGCCACAGCGGTGCTTGTAGTCCCCTGGTTGTCATCACAAGAATGGTACCCACTGTTTCTTCAGGTATACAGTTGTTTTGCCAGCAGGTTTTATTCAATGAGATTGTATTACAAAAAAAATATTGAAAAACAACTCAGTGAAAACTAAAGGGAAAAGGGGTTAGGGATAAGAATTAAATAATAGATAAGTGGAGGGTTTGGGTGGACCCCGGAAAATATATACAACAATTAATGTATTTAAATGAAAAATATAAATTAAAAACAAATAAAAAAAACAGTCAGCAAAAGACATAGAACCATTTCTTCATCTTCTCATTGTTGTCCCACATCTACTTGTAATCTTCTGCAATGTCCTTTGATGCCCACAAGGGGGATCCAGACCTCTTGTTTTGTAAGACAACCTCCAGCGAATTGCCTGAGTGATATTGGGAATGTTTGGCCCCACAAGGCCCCAGCTTTCAACTTTCATCGAGAGGTTGTGGGCTCCAAGTAGCCTTCAATCTTTCATGTCAGCAAGGAAATCCTGGCTGTGCTGGTGCTCTCAGATCCCTGTGTAGCCTCTGTGATAGTAGTGGTCAGCTTCCAGGCGGTATTGGCTGGCTCCACGTTTTACTGGACAGTAAATTTGAATTACCATGACATGGTGGACAGGTTCCCAGTTGGGCAACATCATTGATATTATATGATATGCTAGGTTATTTATAATGCGCTCAATACCCAGAGGTTTCTAAGCGCGGACCCGGGGATCGAACCTGTGTTGCTTCGTGTACCTTGCTTCCAAGGCGAGCACGTTGCCTCTGAGCTATCCGCCCGAGACCGATATATTGGCTCTGGAAGGGCATTTGAGTCCAGATGATTGTGACAAATCAACTTCTGGGGCACCAGGGGTCCAGGGATAAATATTGGTTTCTAAACCATCAATCAACCCCACACCTCTAGTACTCCAGAAGAGATCCTAAAAGATTGGAAACACCAGTCAATTATAAACCTCCTTGTCCAATTTTGGTAATGTGGATGGAACGGCAGGCTTATCTCCACATGGTTGCGGATCGTTGGTTAGTTAAAACACAATGAAAATACAATTATTACCCGATGATAAAAGGGACTGTCCAGACAAGGTTGTAAAAAAAATCAACATTATTTCTATCACAACAGACAGTTCTAGCACACTACAAAATACAACCCACCCCGTAAAGGAATGCAGATAACTGTTTCAAGAAGGAAAGGCATGCTCTCTGGATACTGACAGCAGTGTATTTGGTAAAGTGATTAATCACAATAGTTCAAGGATAATTGGATTCAGCAAAAAGGGAGCAATGAGTTGTAAAATGTCACTAGGGGCCTTCGGAGAAGGATCAGGAGGACAGAACCACAATGCACCTTGTGCTTGTAGAAGATCTTGGTGCTCGACATAGTCGAGTCGGGTTCAGGGTGCTTTGCAGCTTCTGCGACAGAGTTCAATACCGGAGACAGCTGTGGGTATCAGGCAGCAGGCAGTTCAGCGAGCGTGGCTTGATGGACGGCTACAGGGCGGCCTACACAGTGGCTGAGGGGTCAGGAATATTCTCTGTGCTGGTTGGTGGGTCTGAAGCACTGGTCAAAGCATCTCAGATGGTGTGACCGACTGCGGCGTGACAACAGTCAGCGGTGCAGTCGATTGCAGCTCAAGGGGCTCAACTGCCTCAAAAATGTCCTTTAAGAAGGACACTGGTTGATGCTTGTCGATGTACTCCTCCTAGCTTCTTTGCTGGGCTTGTGACGTCCTTTAAGGCAGATAGCCCAAAGCTGAGGAGAGTGTTTCAGGCAACGGCCTTGTCCTTGGTTTGATTCAGAGACTCTCTGGCACTTCCCATGTAGGAAGTTTGCTTGCAGAGCTTAGCAGCTTAGCAGGGCACTTTGTATGCTGGCTGAGTACTGGTTCTGGAGCTGCTGTAGGGTCCTCTGGATTCAGTAGCTCCCTCTGTTCCCTGGGAGATGTTTAGGGGAGGGATATTGCTTCCCTCTTAGGAAATACTGGCCTTTTTTCCTTGGCAGAAGCTGTAAGGCAGACTGTACATTCAGCCGGGGTCCAAATGCATTCTCCTTGTTACTCCTTGTAAAGTCTTCAGATAATCTGCCAAAAGAGGGGCTCAACCCTCTTTTAAAGTCAAATGGGCCCCAGTGATTGGTGTAGGCAAAGCTCTGTTATGCGTAAATTCATAACCAGAGTGCTTTGCAACAAAAAAGGTAAAGGGGTGATAACATGTACTACTAAGTTCCACCCAGCTTCCTGTCTGTTGTGGATCAAGGGTCTCTCTGGTAAATTGAGCTCTCAGTGGTTCCTGATTAAAGGCAGGTCTCCCTTGAAGTTGTGGTGAGAACAGACTTTCTGTCTCCATCAAATCATACACTTCTACCCTCTGAATGGGGTCCCACTGTGGGGGTTGCCTACTGTAAACACATGTTCCAGACATGACATTTCACAGACCTTGATACTGAGGGGTGGGAGCTGGCTTCAGGTTGACACAGTGCATTTAAAATGTTGTTGGGAGGTTTTGTGTCTTTTGTTGGCCTCTGCAGCTAGGCCCCATGCTAATTATGTTTAATTGCTGCCACAATTCCACAGGGCCATCAAAGGATAAGGCCGATCCATGGAGCCTTTGTTATTTAATTAGGCTGGCCATGGCAGGGGTAATGTTTTGCCCTCCCCTTTTGAGATGCTTTGATGTACTCCTGGGTGTCACATTCCAACTAAATGTGACAAGCAGGACTCCACCTGTAGGCTGTGTTTACCCAGAGTGCACAGGTCTATGTGTATGTCATGCAGAGAACATAGGAATATATATGCAGATTAGCCCCACACATTTTCTGGTGGTTGACACACCCTCATTCAATTTCATATACAATTTTTTAAATAACGCCCTACTAAGCGCACACCCACCATGCAGATGGTCACATTCCTCACAATGACTCTGAATACACAGTCTATTTGCTTTAGGATCTTAATCTAGTCCTTTGCATTTTTGAAAGGTGGTCTGCCTATGCTCAGTCAGCTAGGAAACGCTTATCAGCTAAATTGGTCACACTGATGTGTCTGATAGTTTTTCGGCCAGTGACTGATGTTTGCACACTTTAGATAAAAGGTCAAGTATTTCATTCTACTGGTGCCTTTTTTTTATCTGTTTCATTGCACAAAGACCACTTCTAAAGTCATTGATTTCCCTGATTGTGTTAACAACCCACAGTTGTCTGTGGGTTAATGTCTTATACAGCCTTAGTTTGATACAACTGCCTGAAAGAACTCTTCATAAGCCCTGGATCTTTTTATTCGAATGCCCTTTTCTGTGTTTTTATCCTCCACATTGACTAGCTGGGTCAAGGGATTCATGAGGGGGGTGTCATGGTGCGCAGTCGCGGATGGGGCAACCATGGAGACGGCTCTGGGAGCGCATGTGCCAGTACTGGCGCACAAGACCAGACTATTTCCCAAGAATCCTTGGGTCACATGACTTCAGCAGGCTGGTAGGAACAGTCTGAGGAGAGACATCGATTTCAACAGCGTTGGCCGTGTGCCTTTCGTATTTGTCTCGATTCCCTGTCCTCAAACCCCCTCGTCTTCTGCTTATACTCTGTAACCAACCTTGCTTCTGTAGCTGAACTGCTGATACTAGACACCGTTTTGTTACGCTGTGCAAGAGACCCTAATAGATTTCGATTGCTGCTGCTATAAACCTGTCTGCCTATGTTGTGTACCAGCCAGGCCCTGCCTGGTTCACAGACTGCCTGTGTGCCTTCCCCTGCTACCTGGAACTAGACACCTGCCCCATCGCCGTAGTTTATGCCCTCTTGCCACCTGGGAGGTCCTGACATTTTCATTCTGTTTTTTTCATTCTACGTTTGCTGGTTTGTGGCTACTGGTCCCTTACCCTCGCTGCCTTCAGACATTTTGGACCTACTTTGCGATACTTTTAATACATTTGTTTTTGAAGGAAAAGGAAATTCTTTGCCACTAGAACTACGGACAATGAGCTCACTTCTTCAGTTTATCCGAGCACTAAATACTTTCCGTTTTAGGTGAGAGGCCTCTGTATTCAGGGGGTCTGGTATGGAATTTGCTCTATTCTCTATCAACTGTTGCAGTCATCTGCGCCCCTATACAGTTCATTCTGTTGTGTGCGTGTTATAAATATCAAATACAAATAGAAATACAAAGGTGTATCCATCCTGGATATATGTTGAAATACCGAGAGAAAACAACGAGGCCAAAAACAACCATTTCTTCTTAGTCATATTTCCCAAAATGTTTTCCTTTTTTGTCACACTATTCTTTTTTTTAATACAGGGTTCCTCCTCCCCTCAGCAGCCCTCTCCCACACTCCTTCACCTTAATGTATACACCAACCCAAACTCCTATGTATTTCTTTGTACAAAAATTCCAAAAATCCTCCACAAATTTGATCCCAAAATGTGCTGTTTTTGGCCTCGTTGTTTTTGCATTCGTTTTTTGAGGCGATTCCTCGATCCTAACTCCTGTATTATTTCTTCCTACCTGTAGGACTTCTCTTTGCCTATTGGCTCATCAGGTGCTGGCTTGCCGCTCAGTTAGGATCTCAGTTGGTACCCATCAGGTGAGCGAACAAGGTTTGCCCACAGACCGCCCCACTTGGAACAGGCCTTGACAGGAATGAAGTGGCTACAGAGGCATTTGGGGGTCATTCAGTTAGATGTGTACTGGCATCTATAGGTTTTTGGTCAGGGGCTTAGTTGAAGGATATTCTCGGGGCAGCTGGTTGGGATAATGCATCCAACTTTTATCAATGGTATTGCAAGCCTATTATGCGTGCTTTGGCTTTGGTATTATCACGGCTTCGAGTATAATAGGGGCCTCCATGCCATGCCTAAGAATTCCAATTGCTCCTAGTGAGCGATGGACAGCTGGTATTCTATTAATGGCACAGAGTATTATCCCTCCAGTTTCAACCCAAAAGCTAAAACTTGTTTCTATTGTCTCTGATGTAGATTCTGGGGCCCTGCAGGAATGGTTTTGGGTCGTTCAAGCTGGTCGTGGTGTTCGGCGGTCTTCTTACTGGTGGCATACTTCGCTTTGGGTTCATTGTAGTCAAACAAGAGGAAGTGGAAGGGGTTCCAGGAAGCTCTTACACGAGTAGACTGGACAGTAATTGGAGGCCAGAAGGAGGGAGGGTCACACAGTATGGGATCGTTAGAGCAGCAGTTTTGTAGGTTTCCATTTGTCTTGCTGCTGTGTAATAAAGAAGAAACGAGAAGTGCCTAATACTCTCTCGCCCCACCTGTGCAATTATTGGAATCAAAGCTGTCTCTTGTTCACTAGGACTCAATGGAACTCAAGGCTCTGGAAGAAGTTGCATGGTAGGCACAAGCAGTGAGGCATGCATGTGGCTGGCATCCCATCTCACTAGGTGACCCTTGGTCGTGGATAAAATGGGGCGTTCTTGGATGGTGGGTGTGTATTGCAGTGGAATATACAACATAGATGTCTCCGTGAGCATGCTGTGCCATGTGTAGTAGACCAGACACGCATTTGTATGTGCTGCTGTATGGTCAGACAGCCCACTTTCCCCCTACCCTGGGCCCTACCCTGCACATCTCACGCTGGGTCCTGACACCTAGATCGTCATGCACAGGTGTACAATATACTATTCCTGCTCTGCTCTCGAAATATGCACGAATGTACGTTGCTGTGTATTGGGTTGACTTCCCTATGCAATGTAGCCTGAGCATCTATTCGAATAGATGGCTTTCTGCTATTGCACTCAGCCCCTTCAATGAGAAATGCCTTTGAAAAAGTCCACATCAGTCCGACATCACACCAGAATAGTGACAATGACATTTCCTGAAAGTTGTTTGGAAGCATTAAAAGAGGGCAAACAATGAACAGAAGAAGAGTTACCTGGGTAAAGCGTTGGCACAGCTGAAGAGTGGGCAATCAAAAAGCATTGTATTGGAAAGATCACTGTTTCTTTAGGAATTCTAACACTGAGCCCTTGCAGCTGTGTTAATCTGCGACACAAGTATTGTCAGCTACAGAGAGTTGGAACCCACAAATCGTAGACAGCATGTCACGGAATTCATTCAAGTCAACCCAACAGAAGGAGCAGCGATCACATGCCAGAACATGCATGAATTTCATAGTGAGGTCTCCTTGCATCTTGACACGCATTTCCATTCGAAATCATATGCTTCACTTCCCAGAACCTTTTCAATGTAGACTCAGATT